>NW_027361719.1:2535000-3735000 GCF_039654945.1 Dendrobates tinctorius | reverse complement strand
GGACCTGCCACTTCCAGTTCCAATGCCTTCCATTCGGGCTGGCTTCGGCCCCACGAATCTTCACAAAGCTGGTAGCGGAGGTAGTGGCCTTCCTGAGAAGGCAAGGTATCATCATCATACCGTACTTAGACGACTTCCTCCTGGTGGCAGTATCCGAAGAAGCGCTCATCCGAGACGGACCGAGCAACTACTCTAATGGAGTTCCTCGGTTGGGTGATCAACTGGCAGAAGTCAGACCTCAGACCAGAGTGCAGGAAGGTCTTCCTTGGGGTTCTCTTAGACTCACAAGACAGGATATCCCTGCTACCAAGACGCAAGCAGAAGACTATTCAGGACAGAGCCAGGGACCTCTTAAAGCATCGCTCCTCCATAAGAGGGGCAATGGAGGTTCCGGGTTTAATGACGGCTTGCATTCCGTGTGTCAGATGAGCACAGTTCCACTCGAGACCGTTACAAAAGCAGATCCTCGCAGTATGGGACAGAAGTCGGTCTTCACTCGACAGACCCATTAGGCTGTCAGGACTAGTGAAGGAATCACTACGGTGGTGGACACAGGCCAGAAATCTCCAGGTGGGCGTATTATGGACAACCTATCCATACGTGGTACTCACCACAGACGCCAGTACGTGGGGATGAGGAGCCCACGTAAAAGGGAAGATCTTCCAGGGGAGATGGCCGGCAGAAATCGGAAACAAATCCTCCAACTACAGGGAGCTCTACGCGGTCTGGGAAGCTCTGCGGCGGACCGACCGATCCTGAAGGATCGACACGTCAGAGAATTATCCGACAACATAACAGCAGTGTCATTCCTGAAGCACCAAGGAGGGCCCAGACACCAACCACTCCAGACTCTAGCAGGAAGAATATTCTCCTGGGCAGAAAGAACAGTCCTCTCCGTAACAGCAGTCCACCTAGAGGGGTCCCAGAATGTGGTAGCAGACTACGTAAGCAGACAACAGGTCTACTCGACAGAGTGGGAACTGGACGAAGAAATTTTTCATCAACTGTGTCAGCATTGAGGGACCCCCAGTATAGATCTGTTCGCAAATCGAAGAAACTCAAATGTCTCCAGATTTTATTCCCTGAACCCGGCAGACCACCCGGAGGGCGTAGACGCCCTGAGCCAGACCTGGGAAGAACCCCTCTCTTACGCGTTCCCACCACTAGCGCTTATACCGGCGGTACTAAGGAAGATCCGTGAGGACCGCGCAAAGGTGATAATGGTGGTTCCATACTGGCCATGGAGATGCTGGTTTCCCCTACTAGGAGCTATGGCAGTGGGAAGTCCGGTCGAACTACCTCTGAAGAAAGACCTCATCCACCACCCGAATCCAGCAAGGCTTCACCTCTCGGCTTGGATCCTGAAAGGAACATCCTGAAGGCAAAGGGCTTATCAGATCAGGTCATATCTACCCTACAGGCCAGCAGGAAGCCGGTTACGTCCGCAATATACCGGAAGATTTGGAAGAGATTCTGTCTGGACGGTGGCAGGTCCGACCTCGTGGCGGGTACCCCTGACCTCCCTAGTATCTTAAACTTCTTACAGTCAGGGTTTAATAAAGTTCTTTAGCCCAGCACTTTAAAAGTCCAGATTTCGGCCTTAAGCTCCTATTTTGATAACCCGTTAGCTTCTCATCCCTGGGTAGTAAGATTCGTAAAGGCAACGCAGCATCTTCGCCCCACGATTAGGCAGCTCACCCTGCCTTGGGACCTTGGCCTGCTACTCAGATTCCTATGTAGGGATCCCTACGTTCCCAGTGAGGAAATAAACATCTCAACTCTCGCTCGCAGAGCGGCCTTCCTTGTAGCCATTACCACGGCCAAGAGAATAGGGGAAATCTAGGCCCTGTCCACTAGAGACCCATATCTCCAGATCAGAGAAGACCGTATAATCTTGAGATAAGATCCGGCTTTTATCCCAAAAGTAGCCTCTTGTCAAAATATAAACCAGGAGATTGCGTTACCATCCTTCTGTGACAATTCCCGTAATGAGAAGGAGCAGCGTCTTCGATCACTGGACGTGAGATGCGCGGTTATTGACTATTTAGAGGCCACCAACAGTTGGCGTATTGACCCAAATCTATTCGTCCTCTTTGGGGGTAAATATAAAGGGGAAAAAAGCCTCTAAGGCAACCATCGCCAGATGGATTACCTCAGTAATCACAGACGCCTACCAGGCTGAAGGTGCAAACCCGCCAGATAGATTAAGGGCCCACTCTACAAGGGCAGTATCGGCCTCGTGGGCCGAACGGGCGGGAGCTTCGGTTGATCAAATCTGTACAGCAGCAACCTGGGCCAGACTTAATACTTTCTGCAAGCACTACAAGCTTGATGTGCTGGCTAGTCAGCAAACCGCATTTGGGAGAAAGATTCTCCAGGCGGTAGTCCCACCCTAGGGAGGTGCTTTGGTACGCTCTATGGTGCTGTCAGGGGGACGTCCTGGAAAATAGGTATTAGACCTACTGGTAATTATATTTCCAGGAGTCCATCCTGACAGCACGGGTAGTTCCCTCCCTGTTTATGTTATGTTAGGTTATGTTATGTCATATATTGTAATATGATTGTATCATTAAAATTTTACGTGCATTATCCACGCTGTGGTACTTCTTAAATCACTGAGGGAAATGGGGTGGGACGGAACCTTTTAACCTCTCGTGTGCTTTTCCTGTCCCTGTAAGGAGGAGGAGGACGTCCTCCATGGTGCTGTCAGGATGGACTCCTGGAAACATCATTACCGGTAGGTCTAATACCTATTTTTCGCCCCCAAATTTTTATTTTTTACAAGGGTAACAGGAGAAATTGGACCCCCAAAGTTGTGCAATTTGTCTTCAGTACGCCCATACCCCATATGTGGGGGTAAACCACTGTTTGGGCACACGGCAGATCTCAGAAGGGAAGGAGCGCCATTTGACTTTTTCAATGCAGAATTGGCTGGAATTGAGATTGGACGCCATGTCGCGTTTGGAGAGCCCCTGATGTGCCTAAACAGTGAATAAAAAACTACAAGTGACACCATTTTGGAAACTAGACCCCTTAAGGAACTTATCTAGATTTGTGGTGAGCACTTTGAACCCCCAAGTGCTTCACAGAAGTTTATAACGCAGAGCCGTGAAAATAAAAAATCATTTTTTTCCCTCAAAAATTATTTTTAGCCTGCTAGTTTTTTATTTTCCCAAGGGTAACAGGAGAAAAGTTGTTGTGCAATTTGTCCTGAATACGCTGATACCCCATATGTGTGGGGGAACCACTGTTTGGGCGCTTGGAAGGGAAGGAGCGCCATTTTGGAATGCGACTTTGATGGAATGGTCTGCGTGTGTCATGTTGCGTTTGCAGAGCCCTAGATTTACCTGAACAGTAGAAACCCCCCACAAGTGAACCCATTTTGAAAACTAGACCCCCCGCAAGGAGCTTATCTAGATGTGTGGTGGGCACTTTGAACCCCCAAGTGCTTCACAGAAGTTTATGACGTAGAGCCGTGAAAATAAAAATAAATTTCCACAAAAATGATTTTTTTAGCCCTCAATTTTTTTTATTTTCCCAAGGATAACAGGAGAAATTAGACCCCCAGAGTTGGTGTGCAATTTGTCCTGAGTACGCTGATGCCCCATATGTTAGCATAAACCACTGTTGGGGTAAACCACTGTTTGGGCACACGTCTGGGCTCGGAAACGAGAGAGCACCCTTTGACTTTTTGAACCCAAAATTGGGTCGAATCAATGTCGCGTTTGGAGACACCCTAATGTGCCTAAATAGTGGAAACCCCTCAACTCTAGCTCCAACCCTAACCCCAGCACATTCCTAACCCCAACCCTAATGGAAAAAAGAAAATAAATGTTTTCTATATTTCATATTTCCCTAACTAAGGGGGTCATAAAGGGAGGGGTTATACTATTTTTTTATTTTGATCACTGTGATAGGGTTTATTACAGTGATCAAAATGTACGTTCAATGAATGAATGAAATCTGCCTGCCGGCAGATCTCGGCGGGCGCACTGCCCATGGAGGGGACTCACGCGAGCCAAGGACCTCCGGGAGGTACCGGGGGTGGGGGGAATCGGGGACCCTAATTCTCTCTTTGATGTGCGATCACTTCAGAGGAGAGAGAAATGAAATGACACATTGGACCTTTTTTTTTTTTTTTTTGCCGTCACTGTTATAAGGTTGACAGCGATCGCAAAAATTGGGGTCCATAAAAACCGACCCTAGTCATGTTCTCTGGGGTCTCGGCTATCCCCGGCAGCCGAGAACCCGGAGAAAATCCGACTCGGGGGGGGGGGGAGCTATACACTTTTTCCACAGTGCCGTTAATTAACGGCGCTGTGGTTTTAGTACCTTTAACTACAGCCGTTAAAAGGCGTATCAGCGGTCGTTAAGGGGTTAAGCCACTTCTTGATGACGGTGTTCACAATTTTTCATGCTATATCCAGTGCCTTGGAAATAATTTTTGTGCCCTTTTCCTGTCTGGTAACTTTACACAATTTGATCCCTTGACTGTGTTGTCAGCAGTTTATGGACCATGGCTTTTGCTGTAAATTCAATTAAGAATTAGCTCAGTGGATAGCACTGCAGCCTTGCAGTGCAGGGTTCTGAGTTTCCAATCCCACCAAGGACAACATCTGCAAGGAGTTTATAGGTTCTCCCTGTATTTGTGTGCGTTTCCTCTGGGTTCCTCCTGTTTCCTCCCACATTCCAAAGACATACTGATAGGGAATATAGATTGAGCCCCACTGGGGACACTGATTTATAATGTATGTAAAGCTCTGTGGAATTAATGGTGTTATATATAGTTGTATACAGGACCCTGTAGGTTTGGATTTCTTTTTCCCTTAATAATAAAGACCTTCATTTAAAAACTGCATTTTGTGTTTATCTTTGTCTAATATTTAAATTTGTCTGGTGATCTGAAACATTTAAGTGTGAAAAACTTGCAAAATAATAAGAAATCCGGAAGGGGGCAAACATGTTTTCACAAAACTGAGTAACGTAAAAAATATGGGGTCAATCAGAATTACTGTACTATATTTAACACAAATTTAAATGTGATTCAGGATGTGGTTGTGTTCAGAATTAGCCAATCACAGGCAGCATGAATCTCATTGTGTGAGCGATTGCAGGCAGGTATGGGAAAACCTACTTTGCAAAAAAGCAGAGAGGTTTACCCGTCCAGGCCTCCAGACAAATGCACTATCAGGATGCAGTGGACCCATATAATTAAAATGGCAACACAGGTGCAAGAATACCGATGAGACAACCGCTCACAGCCTACCAATACATGGAGGGGGTGGTTGCTTGGTATATTGATGTTTTCTTCTATTATTGGAGGATTTTTAAGTCCTCTTTTTGTGCTATTTCAGAAAACCTACTTCAGAAAGGCCTGGGACTATGCTTTTTGGCTGCTTTGTCTTTGGCATATCCCTGGTCATCTCTTCCCCTCTCTCCCTTGGACTGACAATCACTTAATCGGTGCAAGGAGAAACTGGCTGGGGAACACATCAGTGTAGTGTAAACCCTGCTTAAGTTTATGAAGTATTTTTGTAGCCAGAATTATATATAGTTTTTAATTGCGCCATTTTGCTGTATGTATAATGTATTCAAATAAAAAAACACTAAAGTTTTTAATAATTTTTATTTCTATAGCGCCGACATATTCCGCAGCACTTTACATTTCAGAGGGGATTTGTACAGACAATAGACATTACAGCATAACAATAATCACATAGATTATAACAAATACCAAGAGGAATGAGGGCCCTGCTCGCAAGCTTACAGTCTATGAGGAAAGAGGTAGACACGAAAAGTGGGTGGTAACAGTTGCCCTGATTGAAGGGACCAGCCATAATATTAAGTGTGTAACAGTACAGACACAGAGGGCTAATGGATGCATAAAGCATGTGGGAACATGATGCGGGGAACCTGGTTATGGTGAAACTTTGGCTGTGCCACACAGGGATAGATTAGGTTAATGTGTTGAGGTGGTAGGCCAGTCTGAATAAATGCATTTTCAGGGCACTCTTAAAATTGTGGGGATTGGGGACTAATCGTATTGACCTGGGAAGTGCATTCCAAAGAATTGACGCAGCACGTGTAAAGTCTTGGAGACGGGAGTGGGAGGTTCTGATTATTGAGGATGCTAACCTCAGGTCATCAGCAGAACGGAGGGCGCGGGTAGGGTGGTATACTGAAACAAGGGAGGAGATGTAGGGTGGTGCTGAGCCATGGAGGGCTTTGTGGGTGAGGGTAATAAGATTATACTGAATTCTGGAGTGGATGGGTAGCCAGTGTAATGACTGGCACAAGGTAGAGGCATTGGTGTAACGATTGGTTAGGAATATGATCCTGGCTGCAGCATTCAAGACAGATTGGAGAGGGGAGAGTTTGGTAAGAGGGAGACCGATTAGAAGAGAGTTACAATAGTCGAGACGAGAATGAATAAGAGAAATAGTAAGAGTTTTTGCAGAGTCAAAAGTAAGAAAAGGTCGAATTCTAGAAATGTTTTTGAGATGCAGATGACAAGAGCGAGCCAGTGATTGGATGTGGGGGGTAAAGGAAAGCTCGGAATCAAGTATGACCCCAAGACAGCGGGCATATTGCTGGGGAGTAATAGTGGAACCACACAGAGAAATGGCAATGTCGGGTATAGGTACATTAGTAGAGGGAGGAAACACAAGAAGTTCAGTCTTTGACAATTTCAGTTTCAGATATAGTGAGGATATGATGTTAGATACAGCGTTTAGGCAATCGCTGGTGTTTTCTAGAAAGGCTGCAATTTCGCTGCTCAGTATTGTTAAGTGAAACAAATTTTTTTTTCTATAAATGTTACATTTGCACAATTAAAATAACTTTCAAAACCATGGTTGGAAATAATGAGGGTCAGTGGGTGCTGTTGTCCACTGGCCTGGCTGTCTTCAGAAAGACCGCCCAGGGCTCATACCACTGAACACCCGCACTTTTTCCCTGTGGCCAGAATACTACTCAGACAACACAGGTTAAGAGTAACACACTACACTAATAAATTATTGTATCTCCAACAGTCAGCAACATATAATACAGTCCCATCAAGTACATGAGATGGTGCAAATGACAGGTTCTCACCCTTCAGCTGGCTCACCAGGAATTAGAACATCTGCGACTTCAGAGCTTCCGGGGCTGACTACCCCAATCAGTGATACCCCATTTTTGGCCAGCACCACAGCGAGGAGGTAGCGGCAAGCTTATGAAGCTGACAGTACATTGATGTGTGGCCAGGTGATCAGATTGTCCCAACCTGGCTTCTCCAAACGTCTTTGAGGGTTCAGTGATGGTCAATGGAGCAGATCTGTATTCCTCACACAAAATAGTTAATAAATAACATTTCCCACATGTCTACTTTACAGCCGCACAATTTTTGAAACATAATTTTTTTTGTTAGGACGTTAAGGGTTAAAAGTTGACCAGCGATTTCTCATTTTTACAACAAAATTTGCATTTTTTTAGGGACCACCTCACATTTGAAGTGAATTTGGGGAAGTCAATTTGACAGAAAATACCCAAAAGTGACACCATTTTAAAAACTGCACCCTTCAAGGTGCGCAAAACCACATTCAAGAAGTTTATTAACTCTTCAGTTGCTTCACGAGAACTAAAGCAATATGGAAGGAAAAAAATTTACTTTTTTCACAAAAAATTTACTTTGGAACCAAACTTTATTTTCACAAAGGTATTATGAGAAAATGGACCACAAAATTTGTTGTGCAATTTCTCCTGAGTACGCCGATACCGCGTATGTGGGGAAAGCCACTGTTTGGGTGCATGGCAGGGCTCAGAAGGGAGGGAACACCGTTTGACTTTTTTGCTGGAATCAATGGAGGGCGCCATGTCAAGTTTGGAGACCCCCTGATGTACCTAAACAGTGGAAACACCCCCAATTCTAACTCCAACCCTAATACAGAACTAGCCCCGACTCTAAACCTAGCCCAACCCTAACGGAAAAATGGAAAAAAAAAATATTTTTTTATTTTATGATTTTTACCTAACTATGGAGGTGATAAAGGGGGGGTTTGATTTTTTTTTTTATTTTGATCACTGTGATAGACCCTATCACAGTGATCAAAATGAACCAATAGGAGAAATCTATTGTAGCCAGGTGCAGGCAAGCAGATCACGGCGGGCGCACTGCGCATGTGCCCGCCATTTTCTCTACGGAAGAAGATGTCGACGGCCGGGAAAGGCAGGAGGATCCAGCGACACCGGAGGTACCGGGTGATCCATTTCTCTCTCCTCTGATGTGCTAGATCACATCAGATGAGAGAGAAATAAATATGAAATCAGACTTTTTAAAAAAAAAATTTGCGAGCCAGTTATTCAGTGAATAATTGTGATCGCAACACTGGGGTTGGTAAAAACCGACCCGAATCATGTTATCCGGGGTCTCAGCTACCCCCGGTAGCAGAAACCCCAGAGATTTTCCGATGCTGGGGGCACTATAACCTTATTTTGCAACATCGTTGAAAAGCGTCACTGAGGAATAAGTACCCTTAACTGCCACCGTTAAAAGTCGTATCGGTGGTTGTTAAAGGGTTCACAAACATTGATTGTTCAATTATCCTGTGCCTTTGTTTCACAAGGACAGCAGGACAATAAGTTACAAGGACTGATACAGTAGGTAAATAGCAATTCACAAACCTCAATTCAATGTACAACAAGAGTCAGCGTTCAGACTCAAATGAACAATAGCTCATGTACGTGGGCCTACCGAATATATGTCTGGCATAATAAAGAATAAATGCTGTATTATCACACCATGTTTTGACGAAAGGATCATCACGTGATGACTTTTGGTTCAGGTAGTGACTTTTTATCAGATGCTTTTTCTAATAGTTCGTGTAGAGTAGGTCCAAACAGGTATTCAGCCTGAAAGGGAATGGAGATTCTCTATGGGGTTATTGTCAGGTGAGTTTGCTGACCAATCAAGCACAGTGATACTGTTGTTTGTAAACCAGGTATTGGTACTTTTGGCAGTGTGCACTGTTGTGAACTCATTTTCTGGTCTGCCTCTGGTTTCTGGCAAGGGAGCTGGTTGTGCTGACAGAGGAGTTGCGAGTTCTCTTTCCGGGCTCCCTCTGGTGGTGGCAGGAGGTAATGAAGCTGATCTAATTAACAGAGACCTGCCACCTGAGGATGAGGAGTGGACATCTGGAGTCTCAGACTGGATTTAAGACAGCCGACTCCCTATTCCCATGCTGGTGATTTTTTTGCCTCCTGAGGTCTTAGTTTCCAGCTCAGTTCCTGCCTTCTCAAGCTAAGTTGTTCTCCGCTTATGTTCACATTTTATTTGGTTTGGTCTATTCAGTTTTTTGTGTGGTCAGCCAGCCCCGGCTGGGGCTGTGCTGAATTTCCACTCCTGTCATTGTATGTGCTAGTTTGCTTTTTGTCCCTTATTAGATTGGCCTCTTTTTGCTCTGTTCTCAGAATATGCCAGAGTGCTGATATAGTGGGAGAAGTCTAGTGACTTCAGGGTATTTTTTGCTATCAGAAGTGTTGGACATTTTTGCAGGGTTTTTTGGCGTGATTGCATACAGTATCTTTCCTTTCCTGTCCTTTCTAGTTAGGCTGAGCAAACGATGGGGCCCACACTATTTTCCTACCTGTGTTTGTCGGCAGAGGGAAGCAAGAAGTGCTTTAAAATTTCCTGGTTGACACCTGCCCTGACTTTGGTCTTAATAAAACACAGTGCACCTACACCAGCAGAAGACATGGCTCCCGAAACCATCATTGATTGTGGATACTTCACACTAGACCTTGGAAATCAAGGTCCCAGAGTCTGGTGGAAGAGTGGAGTGCCAGACAATCCAAGCTACTTAAGGTCTAGTGTGAAGTATCCACAATCAGTGATGGTTTGGGGAGCCATGACATCTGGTGTAGGTCCACTGTGTTTTATCAAGACCAAAGTCAGCGCAGCCGTCTACCAGGAAATTTTAGAGCACTTCTTGCTTCCCTTTGCTGACAAGGTTTTGGTAGATGGAAATTTCATTCTTCAACAGGACTTGGCACCTGTCCACACTGCCAAAAGTACCAATACCTGGTTTACAAACAACAATATCACTGTGCTTGATTGGTCAGCAAACTCGCCTGACCTTAACCCCATAGAGAATCTATGAGTATTGTCAAGAAGAAGAAGATGAGAGATGCCAGACCCTACAATGCAGATGAGCTGAAGTCTGCTTTCAAAGCAACCTGGGCTTCCATAACCTCAGCAGTGCCACAGGCTGATCGCCTCCATGCCACGCCGCATTGATGCAGTAAGGCTAGCTTCAGACTAGTGTTTTTCCCCGCAGCGCACGGCGCCGCTAAGCCGCACCCCCTCCGGTCATCTCCGCCTAGTGTCGCACATCGCTGCATGCGATCTACACACCCTATCTTTAGCATAGGGTGCGCAGACCGTGCACTGGCCGTGCACTAGTAGGATTTTGCGTGCTCTGCGCCCTTTTGATGGTGCACCGAATGCACCATGTTGCATTTTGGTGCGCTCGGAGCCATCTTGGTAGTGGCATTACTGTGATTGGCTTTGTGTGTGACCTCATCAAGGGGTTATAAAAGAACAGGTGCTGCCCGGCTTGGCACACTGACATCATTGTTCTGTGACACTTCATTTGGGAGGGAGAGAGTGCTTGTCCAGGCATGTGTGTGCACAGTATAGTGAATCAGAGTCCTGTAGTGTTGATACTGGTGCTGAAGCGGAGCCATCATAATAACAGACCTTCTATTCCATTGTCTGGGGTAAATTTCTGTGATATTCATCTAGAACTAGTCTGAATAGGTGCATACCAAAAAATAGCTTACGTATCAAATAAAGAAATGGTTGCACTCAATTGCATTAAGACATATCAAATATGAAATATATGAAGTACAAATAGCATAATGGCTTTTGTAATCTAGAAAAAACATATGAGATACTTAGCACAAAATTTGGCCAAAAGATGTGAGACCATTCACCAACGTCAAGGTGATCTCATTGAACGGGTCCCTATTCTAACTGCCTAGTGTGAACTGTGCTCTGGCTAATAACATGGTAAAGCCTGTATTAATAGGAAGAAAGGAACCAAAATGTGATTGGATGTAATTAAAATCACACCTTGATAAAGGGCGGAGTGCTCAGTCAGAAAGCTAACATACAAATGACAGAAAAAACTGACGGCACATCTAGAACTAGTCTGAATAGGTGCATACCAAAAAAACAGCTTACGTATCAAATAAAGAAATGGTTGCACTCAATTGCATTAAGACATCAAATATGAAATATATGAAGTACGAATAGCATAATGGCTTTTGTAATCTAGAAAAAACATATGAGATACTTAGCCCAAAATTTTGTGCTTATGCTATTTGTACTTCATATATTTCATATTTGATATGTCTTAATGCAATTGAGTGCAACCATTTCTTTATTTGATACGTTTCTGTGATATTCAACACTACAAATAGCGTTAAAAAAAAAATTGGCTGTATTACATTTTTCATCCATACACTATTCTGTGGTCTGGGGGACATTTCCTGTGGTTTATAAAACTGGAGAAAAAAAAGGGAGTCCCTCCGCCTCTTCTGTGACGCGCTGATGACTCTACGTAGTCGATGGTCATTACGTACTCTCGCCAGGACGCCAAAAACGGAGCTGCACCTGCAGGGAATAGTCTGAGATGTAAGTATTACAAACTTTTTTTTAATAAAAATAAGTAAATGGGTTTGGGGGGAGCAAATGATGAATTGACTGTGTGGACTGAGACAGTGAATGAATGATGATATATTGAGGTGGTGGAGTGCACATAATGATGAATTGTGGGTGGGGGACATCAAATGATTTTTAGTGGGTGGAGAGAGCAAATAATGATGAATTGAGTATGGGGTACAGCAGATAATGAATTGAGGGTGGGGAGAGCAAATGATGAATTGGGTGTGTGAGAGAGAGAGGACATGACATTATGAATTGGTGCAGAGGGGGGCATGTAAATATAATGAATCGGGGGAGCTGAAAGTATAGGGTGTTGGACTGGTAATGAATTGGTCTAAAGAGGCCAAAAAACGGAGATTAGACCTACCGGTAATGTTATTTCCAGGAGTCCATCCTGACAGCACCATGGGGGTTGTCCTTTCATCCTTACAGGGACAGGAAATGCATGAGAGGTTAAAGGTCCCCTCCCACATCCACACTCTAGTTATTTTCCCAGGTACCACACTAGTATGGGTGCAATTAATATTTATTAAGATTTAGTACAAGCATAGTAACACAAATACAAATCATCGGGAGTGAACTACCAGTGCTGTCAGGATGGACTCCTGGAAATAACATTACCGGTAGGTCTAATCTCCGTTTTCCAGGACGTCCTATCCTGCCAGCACCATGGGGAATACCAAAGTAGGAATTCACTTAGGGTGAGACTACAGCTTGTAACACTTTACGACCAAAGGTTGTCTGGTTGACTGTTAACGTGTCCAATTTGTAATGTCTACAGAAAGTGTTTAGTGTAGACCAGGTGGCGGCCCTGCAAATCTGCTCTATTGAAGCTCCCACCCTCTCTGCCCATGATGTTGCCATTGCCCTGGTGGAATGGGCTCTAAGCCCCTCTGGTATAGGTAACCCCTTGGTTTCGTACGCGGAGGCAATAACTGATGTTATCCATCTAGCTAGGGTGTGTGTAGGTGCGCCTCTACCCCTATTTTTACCTCCGTACTGGACAAACAATTTTGTGTCCTGGCGCCACTCTTGCGTGACCACGTCTGATGTCCAGAGAGTGAAAGAGCCTTTCTTTATCGTTTTTTGGAAATGGGCAGAATGAGGGTAGGACTATCTCCTGGTTTAAATTCTGGGGAGATACTACCTTAGGGAGGAAACCTGGGTTCAGTTTTAGAATTATGCGGTCCTCAAAGATCTGTATGTAGGGATTCTGGACTGACAGGGCTCGGATTTCTCCCAGCCTTTTGGCTGAGGTGATGGCTACCAGAAAGAGGGTTTTCTGTGTGAGCCTTGTGATGTCTATTTCGGATATTGGCTCGTAAGGTGGACTGCATAGGGCGTTAAGTACCAGATTTAGGTCCCACGGGGGAACTGTTTTTCTTAGTGTGGGTCTCAGTCTCTGGATGGCCTTTGTAAATTTCGCTATCCATGGGTGAAAGGCTAAGGAAAAATTAAAGAAAGTACTTAGAGCCGCTATCTGGACTTTTAACATGCTTGGAGTTAGGCCCTTATTAAATCCTGCGTGCAGGAAGTCAAGGATCTGAGGGATATTCGGCTGAGATGGGTCTATGGGAGTATTACCACCTTCCGAGCAGAACTTCTTCCAAATTTTCCGATATATAGCCCTCGTAACGGGTTTACGGCTAGCCTGCAACGTTGAGATCACCTGGTCGGAGAGGCCTCTGGATTTTAAGATGTCCCTCTCAGGATGCATACTGCCAACTTGAAGGTTCTCCGGATGTGGGTGCAGAACTGGGCCCTGGGACAGGAGATCCTCCGCCATCGGCAAATGGAGTGGCCCCTCCTGAGCCATCTTCTTCAGGAGTGGGAGCCAACTGCGATTGGGCCAAAACGGTATGATTAGCATCACCCATGCCCGGTCCTCTTGGATCTTCCTGAGGACTATCGGAATTATAGCGATAGGGGGAAAACCGTACAGCAGTTCCTTTCTCCAACTCTGGCTCAGGACGTCAACTCCTTCTGGATGGTCTGCTGGGTTGAGGGAGTAGAATCTCTTCAGTTTGGCGTTCTTCCTTGTCGCAAAAAGATCCAGCTGGGGGGTTCCCCACAGGTGGCATAGATCTCTGAAGATCTCTTCCTTCAATTCCCACTCGGTGGCTCGGACTTCCTGTCTGCTCAGATAATCGGCTATGCTGTTCCGGGATCTTTCTAGGTGTACGGCTGACAAGGAGCGAACATTGTTTTCTGCCCAGGTGAGGATGCGAGTTGCTAGGTCTTGCAGTTTCCTGTGCCTTGGTCCCCCCTGATGCCGTAGGAAGGCTACTGTAGTCATGTTGTCTGACATGATCTTTATGTGTTGATCCTGTAGCTCTGAGCAGCTTTGTTTTAACGTTCCCCATACTGCTCGTAGCTCTCTATAATTTGAGGACTGTGTCCTGATGTTCCTAGGCCATGTTCCCTGCAGGTACCTTCCTTCCAGATGGGCTCCCCATCAGTCTCTGCTGGCATCCGTGACGATCGTTACGGATGGTGACAGTATCCAAGGCACTCCCTGGCTGATATTTCTGTGACTGATCCACCATCTTAGTGATGCTTTCACAGCTGGGGACGGCCGAATCTTCTTGTCCAGAGAGGACTGCCGTCTGTCCCATTTTGTTAGGATCTCCCTTTGTAGGCCTCTTGTGTGGGCCTGGCACCACCTTACGCAGGGTATACAAGCGGTCAGGGTACCCAGGATCCTCATAGCCGTCCTGATGGATATCTGCTCCCCCCATAGCTGACGAACCTTGTCCCTAATGGGTTTCTTTTTCTCTTCTTGTAGAAACGAAATTCTTCTCCTGGAATCCAACATGATTCCCAGGAACTTCTTCTGGGTACTGGGCTGCAGGTCCGACTTCTGCTTGTTCAAGACCCAACCTAGGCTTTCGAGCGTGGTTATTACTGAGACCAGTTGCTGCTTTAACTCCGCCGTTGACTGGGATATTACCAGGAAGTCGTCTAGGTATGGCACGATGATTGTCGTTCTGCCTCAAGTGCGCCAACATCTTGGCGACCAGTTTCGTAAATACTCGAGGTGCTGAAGCCAAGCCGAAGGGAAGAGCCTGAAACTGAAAGTGGTAGTACCTGCTTCCTTTTTTTAGTGCGATGAGCAGGAATTTCTGAGAGTGAGGGTGGATGAGAACGTGATAATATGCGCTTTTTAGATCTATTGTGCACATAGCTGCGCTCCGGTGTATCAGCGGGGTGGTGGTCTTTAGAGACTCCATACGGGATCTTTTGTATCGGATTCAATGGTTTTAGATTTATAATGATGCGACTGTCTCCCGACGTTTTTTTTTATGGTGAAGAGGGTTGAATAGTGGCCCTGCCCTCTTTCCTTTTCTGGGACCGGGACTACTACCCCTGATTCTAGCAGGTCTTTTATGTCTGCCCAAATGGGATCTATAAGGGATCTGGACCGAGGATTTGTTACGACGAACCGTGCTGGGGGGGGGCTCTTTGAATTCGAGGGTATAGCACTGGGAGACCGTATTGAGGATCCACCGGTTTTGGGAGATGAGTTCCCATGCCCCCGCGAAGTGTCTGAGGCGACCCTCCACAGGTATGGCGTCATTGTCTCCTGCTACTGGAGCGGGACGGGGGAGCCCTACTTTTCCCCCCTTTTGTGTAATCCCAGCGAGGTGATTTCCCCTTCTCTCTATATTCCTGCCTCTGGCTAGGCTGGGGTCTCTGAAAGGGAAATGGTCTTTTTGGTTTTTCCTCCGGAAGACCTTCTTTGTCATCCGAGGCATTCTCCAGGATCTTATCTAAGGCCAGCCCAAATACCTTCCCACCTGAGAAGAATATGGCACACAACTTATTTTTTGACTGCTAGTCCCCTGACCAGGTCTTCATCCAAATGGCTCGACGAGCCGCATTGGACAAAGAATTATTCCTGGCCGCGAATCGTACGGATTCGGCAGAGGTGTCCGCCAGGAATCTGGTTGCGATTTCTAACAGGGGAAAGCCTTCTAAGATATCGCCCCTAGGGGTCTTATCTTTTAGTTGTTGTTCTAGGTGGTCGATCCATAGATGCATGGATCTGGCGACCGATGTGGCGGCTATTTTTGTCTTCATAACCGCCGAAGAGGCCTCCCAAGCCCTTTTCAGGAGTACATCGGCCTTCTTGTCCATGGGTTCCTTGATGCTGGAGGAATCTTCAAAGGGAAATCGAAGTCTTCGATACCCTGGCCACCGGGGTGTCGATTTTAGGCACCTCGTCCCAAGTGTTGATGTCCTCCTGGCTAAATGGTAGTCTAAGTTTAAAGTCTCCAGGTATGACTAGACGTTTCTCTGCGTCCTTCCATTCCTCCAGAATCATCGAACGGATATGGTCGTTAACTGGAAAACTTGACGGATCCTCGCTCTCAGGCTTCCGAACATCTCATCCTGGATGGATTTAGTCTTTGGGGCCTCCTCAATATGCATGGTGCTTCTCACGGCGCTGAGAAGCTAATCCGTGTTGTCCTAGGAGAAGAGGTATCTCTTCCCCATATCCAGGGGTTCTGAGGTGATCTTGCCTTCCTCCTCCGAGTCCGTGTCAAGGATCTCCTCGTCCGACGACTGATCGGATTCCAATCTTGGCCTCTTAGCCTGGGGCTGGCTGGAAGACTGAGCGGGTAGCAGTCCGGAGACGGATGCCTGGACCTCCTCTCTGACCATTGTACGCATCTCTGCGAACAGAGAGGCCTGTTCGCCCCTGATGATCTTCAGGGTGCACTCCTCACATAGGGGTTTTTTCCATGACCCTGGCAATTTAGTGGTACAGATGGGGCACTTGGGTCTCCTGGAGGTCGATGCTGTGGCTGTCGGTGCTGTCTTCTCCTACAAGCACAGGAGTTTTATTAAGCTCCTGCCTTTGGAATGTACAGCCCCCTCCCGAGTCCTACTTATGGACGCTGAAAAATGAGGAAGAATGAACTCATGGAGATCAACATCCAACACTGCGGAGACACCATCACATGTTTCTCAATGCAGTGATTCTAGAGTAATGCCCCCATCCCTTATGGGAAATATGCAAGTAGTTTCCTACTCCACACTGATGAGGGGCAATACCCCGAAACAACTGTCTGTGGATGGATACCATGTTTTGGCATAGGTGGTTTCCTTCATTGGAGACTGCCCTTCCTGTGGTTGTTCCTTCCCGGGGAAAGACCTGGCTAGTCATTGCTTGCGTTGAGAAACTACTTATGGACGCTGGCTGCTCTGGCTGTGCGGCATTTTCCATGGTGGGGAGTGTTTACCGCGTCTGCCTGGTCGCCCCCCCTCCCCGGTTTTATCCTACCTTGTCCTGCAGACGATCTTCCCTGCCGCGTTTGGCCGCGCTGATCTGTCATGGCGCCACCGGAAGTTGTCATCAGGCGCCCGGAAGTGACGCAGCCGCCGACGCTTCCAGTGTCTCTGGGTGATGCGGCGGAAGCAGAGAGCGCCGTTGAAGGGAAGCGGCTCCGAGTCCCGGAGCAGCGCTCCAAGGGACACCTGGCGGAGAACCCCCCCTTAGGGGGGTGCCGCCCCGGGCCATCTGACGTGAGGATCTGGCGTTTGGACCCCGCTCCTCGATAAGTTTCTTGCTGGATGCCACGCTTCTGCGGCGCTCTCGTGCCTGTCTGTTATGAATGAGTCACCGTAGGAGGCAAAAACAGAAACGCTAGCTAAGTCCAGAAAACCAGAGAAGTTGGCAGCTATCGGATTGCAGACCCCTGAACCTATCAACACAACTAGCAGTAGCCGTGGGGGGTTCCTACGATGCCCTAGACCCCTCGATCACAGCCGGAGGACTATATAGCCTAAAGACAGAAAGGGAAATCTAAACTGCCCCAGAGCAGACCCCAAAGCAAAAGGCAGCCCCCAACATATAATGACGGTGAAGCAAGAAGAAAGAACACTAACACAGACAGAAAGATAGACTGAGCAAAGACGGGGCCCAAGCTAACTAGATAGGAAAGGACAGGAAGGCTGCTGTCTGCAATCCGTGAAAAACCCTATGAAAAGAAGAGCCAACAGACTGACAGTGAAAAAGGCCCTGAAGACGCTAGGCTTCAAAAAGGCTATGTCAGTACTCAGGAATATTCTGAAGACAGAGCAACCGGCAAAAGGAGATTCAGCTCACCCCAGCAGGGAATGGCAGAATCCAGAAAAGCAAGGCAAACAAAACACAAATGCTAACAGGCAAAGCAGAAAACTTAGCTTTAGAGGAGCAGGAATCAGACTGGCCTCCTAGAAGTCCACAGAGAAATCACCCGCAGGGCAGAAGGGCGTCGGCAGCCTTATATCCAGTCCGTGACTCCACTCAGCCAGTCATCATCATTAGGCTCAGGTGCCTGATAATCAGGCTCATTACCTTCCTTTACCAGAATAGGGAGTTCACCAGACCTCAGTGACGAAGGGGAAAATGAACTCGCAACACCTGTCCTTACAGGGACAGGAAAAACACTGGAGTGTGGATGTGGGAGGGGACCTTTAACCTCTTGTGCATTTCCTGTCCCTGTAAGGATGAAAGGACAACCCCCATGGTGCTGTCAGGATAGAACGTCCTGGAAAGGTACTCTGAGGATCATATATACCATATGCATTTGTGTAATTTATATCCTGGCCGCTGCATTCACACACATCCACCGCCCTGGCGTTAACTCTCCACACTCCATCCATATCGGCCCCTCACTCCTTTCCTCTCCTATGTATAGCACTCACGCTCTTTTCACATTGTAAAATTGCACAGATCCATTCAGTCCCACCATTCAATATAAGAGGCGCTCCCACAAATCACTCAACCATCTGCTCACTCTTTCTATCCTCCTTGTCGCAGGAGACATTGCTCCCAACCCTGGTCCCCCATGTTATAGAAAGTCAAACCCCCCCCACTGCTACACTCAGAAACCCCTCTAATCTTATTAATATTCCCTGCATGTCTCTCTTAATTGTGCCCTTTGGAATTCTCGCTCAGTTTGTAATAATCTCTCCTTCATCCATGATTTCTTTCGTTCTAATTCTCTTAACCTCCTGGCTCTTACTGAAACCTGGATCCAGCAGTCAGACACTACTGCTGCTGCTCTTTCATATGGGAGATTACACTTCTCTCATACCCCAAGATCAGACAAAAGAGCAGGTGGAGGCGTTGGTCTGCTTCTATCACCAAAATGTACCTTTCAGGTTATCCCTCAAGTACCCTCACTAGTCTTCCCTTCTTTTGAGGTCCATGTTGTCAAGACTCTACACCCCCTTCTCCATGCAAGTGGCGGTAGTGTATCGTCCCCCCAGCCCCTCCCATGAGTTCCTGGATCATTTTGCCACTTGGCTTCCACATTTTCTCTCCTGTGACATCCCTACCCTCATCATGGGCAATTTCAACATCCCCATTGCTCTTCCCCTCTCCCCATCTGCTACTCACCTTTTATCTCTAACCTTCTCGCTTGGCCTTTCACAGCTTACTAATTCTCCAACCCATGAAGACAGAAACTCCCTCGACTTGGTCTTCTCTCGGCTTTGTGCAGTGGATGATTTCTCAAACTCCCCTCTCCCGCTCTGATCACAACCTTCTTTCATTCTCTATCAAGAACTGCCAGGCTGCTCAGGTCACCCCCACTGTCCATACTTATAGAAACATACAGGCCATTAACACCCAGAAACTTACGATGAACTTGCAGTCTTCACTGGCCCCTATCTGCTCCCTCATGTCCTGATTCTGCACTGAAGCATTACAATGAAACACTTCAATGTGCCCTGGATGATTTTGCACCTCCTATACATAGAACAACACGACAAAGACAGCGACAACCCTGGCACACCCTGCAAACACGTTTCCTGCAGCGGTGCTCCTGGTGTGCCGAGCGTCTATGGAGAAAATCCTATCTATACGAAGATTTCATCCATTATAAGTTCATGCTTAGAACATACAACACTGCCCTTCACCTCTCCAAACAAACCTATTTCAACACCCTCATCACCTCACTGTCCAATAACCCGAAACGTCTCTTTGACACTTTTCATTCCCTGCTCAACCCAAGAGTGCAGGCCCCAACCACAGAGCTTCGAGCTGACGATCTGGCCAATTACTGCAAAGAAAAAATTGATCATATCCGACAGGAAATTATCTCCCAATCATCTTATACCATGCACTGTCCTCCCTCCCCCACTGCATCTAGCTCACTCTGAGTTTGAACCAGTCACAGAAGAAGAAGTAAGCAGGCTCCTTGCATCTTCTCGCCCAACCACTTGCACCATTGACCCATTTCCTTCACATCTGCTCCAGTCTCTTTCCCCTGCTGTCACCCCTCACCTAACTAAAATATTTAACCTCTCTCTCTCTCTTCTGGTATCTTTCCCTCCTTATTTAAGCATGCCATCATACATCCACTACTTAAAAAACCATCCCTCGACCAAAACTGTGCCGCTAACTATAGACCTGTCTCTAATCTTCCCTTCATCTCTAAACTCCTGGAACGCCTGGTCCACTCCAGTCTGATCCGCTATCTCTCTGATAGCTCTCTTCTCGACCCTCTCCAATCCGGTTTCCGCTCTCTACACTCTACTGAAACTGCCCTCACTAAAGCCTCTAATGATCTACTAACAGCTAAATCAAATGGTCATTACTCCATGCTAATTCTCTTGGATCTCTCTGCAGCATTCGACACGGTGGATCATCAGCTCCTCCTCACTATGCTCCGCTCCATCGGCATCAAGGACATCATTCTCTCCTGGTTCTTCTGTCTCTCTGACCGCTCCTTTACTGTATCTTTTGCTGGCTCCTCCTCCTCTCACCTTCCCCTTACTGTTGGGGTTCCTCAAGGATCGGTTCTAGGCCCCCTCCTCTTCTCCTTGTACACTGCCCCTATTGGTAAAACAATCAGTAGATTTGGTTTACAGTACCATCTCTATGCTGATGACACCCAATTATATGCTTCTCCTGACATCTGTGTCTAACATCATGTCCTCACTATATCTGAAACTGAACCTGTCAAAGACTGAAGTCCTTGTGTTTCCTCCCTCTACTAATGCACCTATACCCGACACTGCCATTTCCGTGTGTGGTTCCACTATTACTCCCCAGCAACATGCCCGCTGTCTTGGGGTCATACTTGACTCCAAGCTTTCATTCACCCCCCACATCCAATCACTGGCTCGCTCTTGTTATCTGCATCTCAAAAACATGTCTAGAATTCGACCTTTTCTTACCTTTGACTTTGCAAAAACTCTTACTGTTTCTCTTATTCATTCTCGTCTGGAGTATTGTAACTCTCTTCTAATCGGTCTCCCTCTTACCAAACTTTCCCCCCTCCAATCTGTCTTGAATGCTGCAGCCAGGATCATATTCCTTGCCAATCGTTACACTGATGCCTCTACCTTGTGCCAGTCCTTACACTGGCTACCCATCCACTCCAGAATCCAGTACAAACATATTTCCCTCACCCACAAAGCACTCCATGGCTCAGCACCACCCTACATCTCCTCCCTTGTTTCAGTCTACCACCCTACCCGTGCCCTCCATTCTGCTGATGACCTGAGGTTAGCATCCTCAATAATCAGAACCTCCCATCTCCAAGACTATACACGTACTGCGCCAATTCTTTGCAATGCACTTCCCAGGTCAATACGAGTAGTCCCCAATCCCTACAATTTTAAGCGTGCCCTGAAAACTCATTTATTCAGACTGGCCTACCGCCTCAACACATTAACCTAATCTATCCCTGTGTGGCACAGTCAAAAGTTTTACCATAACCAGGTTCCCCGCATCATGTTCCCACATGCTTTATGCATCTATTAGCCCTCTGTGTCTGTACTGTTACACACGTAACATTATGGCTGGTCCATACAATCAGGGCAACTGTTACCACCCACCTTTCGTGTCTCCCTTTTTCCCTCATAGACTGTAAGCTTGCGAGCAGGGCCCTCATTCCTCTTGGTATCTGTTATGATCTATGTGATTATTGTTATGCTGTAATGTCTATTGTCTGTACAAGTCTGAAATGTAAAGTGCTGCGGAATATGTCGGCGCTACAGAAATAAAATTTATTATTATTATTCTGATCGCCTTCATGCCATGCCGCATTGATGCAGTAATTGATGCAAAAGGAGCCCCGACCAAGTATTGAATGCATTTGCTGAACATACATTTCAGTAGGCCAACATTTTGGATTTTAAAATCACTTTTCAAGCTGGTGTTATAAAGTATTCTAATTTACTGAGATAATGACTTTTGGGTTTTCATTGGCTGTAAGCCATAATCATCAACATTACCAGAAATAAACACGTAAAATAGATCACTCTGTCTGTAATGACTCTATATAATATGAGCTTCACTTTTTGTATTGCAGAACTGAAATAAATTAACTTTTTGCTGATATTCTAATTTTGTGAGATGCCCCTGCATATATAGGTACAACAGAGGCGTGTGTGTGTGTGTATCTAAATGTAGTTAATAAATGATTGTCATCAAGTGATAGGTGATTGTAGATAGGCATAGCCAGCCAGGACAGTATGTTGAGGTACAATCTACAGTAGATATATTAAATCATAATTACACTGGCTAATAGAAAAACCTGTCTATCCTACTAATTGGCGTTGCACAACAGACATTGTTATACCAGATCTGGTGAAAATATTCCAAGATCAGTGTATCCTCCAGGTTGAAGTCAGAAAATGGACTTATTGTAAATTAAGTTGTTGGAGCCATTATACCCAATAGGTATTTCAGGATTGAAGCCAGAAAACTGGTAATTGAACTAAGTGATGAGGTGGTTAAATATCAAGTTAATGCGCTTTTGGAGTGATAACATGGCAACTCTGTAATAAAGGGGAGGAATCGATGGATGAGTTATAAAGTGCCCTTACCTGTCAGACTCCTTTGGTGGAGGAGAAACATCTTCGCTATTCAAGACGAGTCCTTCACACTGAGGTAATATTGTTCTGATTATTATGTAGGAACAGTATAGTATGTCCATAAGGTACATGGTTTCTAAATGCTAAAGATAGGGTACGCAGGTCGCATGCAGTGTCATGCGCCCATAGGTGGAGCTGACCGGAGGAGGCGCGGCCAAGCAACGCAAGTGTGAAAGTAGCCTTACCTTGATTAAGACCATCTGAGCTTTGACCAATACCATGAGGTCTATATCTGTTTCTGACTGAGCAGCTTCCTCATGGAAACAAAATATGTGGTGCATCAGATGTGAAGATTATCACTTGGATTTCTCAGTCTGCTTGCTCAAAATCTAATCTGTTTTCAACCATCAATCTGCATGGTTAGATTGTATTATTAGCATCTTCCAGGAATTTTGGATCACACGGTCACAATATCACAGATCAGGAAGGTCACGAGTACCACCTCCTGTAATCTTTGGAGTGATTAGCTCTCTGTTTCTCCCTATTGTCCGGGCAAGTACACATTTGGCCGACGATCAACGGAGAAGGCTGCAGCCTGTTCTCAGTACTAGACCGGTTATCGGAAAACTAACAGTGAGCGCATGGCATATACGCCTCCAGATTCTAACACATGGCATATGTGTATATACCCCCCGAACAGTCACCGCTAACTCCATGATAACCCCAGACTACTCGCTGCACCACCAATCTGTTTCCGGCTGATTGGATGCCGTTTAAGGTAGTGTATGGCTTAGAGGCGTAATTTACAGCACAAGATGAACAGAACTATTCACTTTTCTATTTAATCCAAAGGGAGGCAGTGTTTCTGAAAAATTTACAAAAGATTTTACAAGGGGGGACAAAACAATACAGCATGTACAGTTGAAGAAAATAAGAGATTCACAAGGGAACGTGCTACACCGATTGCGGAGACAATTCAGTTTAGCTGAGTGAGAGAGCTTCACTTGGGGCCGTTTAATAAACAGGGTCCCTGCATACACGATATGTATCGCTCTACACAAACGCAGATCATAATTGAACTTGATCTTTTATCAGACCCTGAGAGCCACCAACACAAAACCTCACATGGGCAGGGTTGTAGGCTGTTCTCAGCCCTTCAGGATTTTATGAAATCCCAAATAATGCGGTAACTCCTCATCAGGCAATCGCAGAGGGTCGAGACTGATGCCATATTTTGCCTTGGGATTTTATCTATACTTAGAGACCAAACATGGCATAGCTGTTGGCAGTTATACGGACCCCTATGGATTTAGGGTATTTTGGTGGATGTTATAGTTATGAGAAAATATGTATCTTTTTCCCTGGTTAGCCCCAGTGCAACACTGCTCTTGCGGGGACAAAGGTGTCTAGTGAACATATAAAATATTTCCCTTGAGTGGACAATGTATTTCCTGCAGACAAAATGCTGCCCAACTTTCTGAAAAGCACTTCTGCCTAAAGGCCCATTTACATTTAGCGATGCACCAGTGATCCCGACAACGATACGACCCGGTCAGGATCGCTGGTGCATCGCTAGATGGTCGCTAGTGAGTTGCCAAACAGGTAGATCTCACAGCGACGCAGCAGCGGTCGTTACTTACCTTTCAGAAGCGGAGATCCTGACGTCCTCCCGCCTGCGTCCACGCGTCGCTCGTCGGCCCCAGCAGGAAGCGCCCGACGAGAAACGGAGCTGCGCGATCAGCAACAGACAGCGGGGGAGCCGGTCGGAGGTAAGTATCACAAAAAGCGATATCGCTAGCGATATCGCTGCTGCGTCACAAAATCGGTGACGCTTTAGTGATATTGCTATGTGTAAAGGCCCCTTAAGTGACCTGTCTATTGTGTAGCTCTTTGTCTACCCACAATATCCGCATTGTCTTTGTCATACAAGAGGCTCTTACATGTTATTTTACTGGGTCATTATTCAATTCCCTACTAGCATTAGTCTATTCCAAGAGTGTCAGTGAGATTGCCAGGTCTTGTTCCCTTACTGGAAGAGAGAGAGAGGAAGGGAGGATATGAGTGACTTTAAAATTATTTATATTTTCTATAACATCTGAGACGAAACTAGATTTTATCTTAATTTCCCAGACAACCATGTTTTTGCAAACCAAGAATTGACTTTTTATCTGTATATTGGCTGGTGGATTTAAGTGTTTATGTCTGGTGGGTCAAGAAGACAGACTTGCATAACACTTAACATATTGTATAAAGGTACTGTCACACTAAACGATATCGCTAGCAATATCGCTATAATGTCACTGGTTTTTGTGACGTTATAGCGATATTGCTAGCGATATCGCTATGTCTGATACTTACCTCCAACCCGCTCCCCCGCTGGTTATCGCTGATCGCGCGAGAACGTCCTGGACCGTTTCTAGTCGTCAGCGACGCGTGGACGCGGGCGGGAGGACGTCTTCATCACCTCGTCTGACAGGTAAGTGGCGACCCCCGACCCCTGCTATGTCGCTGGTGAGATCTGCCTGTGTGGCAGCTCACTAGCGACCACTCAGCGATGCACCAGCGATCCTGACCGCGTCATATTGCTGGTCGGGATCGCTAAGTGTGACAGTACCTTAAGTCTGTAATAGTGACTTCTGCATAGTGTATGTTTATCTTTGTTTATTTAGTGCTGATATGCTAATTGTATATTGTATTCTATAACCAGTTTGTTGACTTTGAAGGTAGATAGGGAAAGGCTGTGAGGGTGGACTGAAGGACACTGGGTAAATCTAAAAATAGTCCACCTGTATAAAAAGAGACTTCTTTTCCTCTGGTTGGTGCCACTCTTCAGGATCTCAGCTCGGGCTTCTTCGGACTCGACTGAAAGAACACAGGACTGCTTTTGGTTATCTCCCTACGCTCGTCATTACCTCCTCTCTACGTGCGTATCACAGGTGGAGTAGCGACCCTGGGAGCTCGGACATAAAATCTACCATTATCCTGGTGAGTCAGCAGAAGGAAAGGATGAGACCTTGTAATGTGCACCATCTTGGGGTACTAGCTGGGATTGTTGTTTGCTATTGGGTGTTGTGGTTCAATAAAGCATGGCCACACTGTTTTACCCTAACCCTGCGTTGTCTGTGTAGTATGTTGCCCAGCGGGAGATAAGAGCGGGTGTTCAGTGGTATGAGCCCTGGTCCATGCAGTCTTGCTAAAGGCAGCTAGGTGAGCGGACGAGAACACCCACTGACCCCCTTTCTCCACAACATCCATTTAAGTTGCAGAATTGATGTCATTATAGAGAATAGGATAAATTCTATCATCCCTAAATTAACATTTGAATGTGGCTCTTCTTTATATTGTACTAGATGGAGGCCTGAAGCTATTGCATCGGGAGGGCGGTAATGTCATGATGGGTGCAGGCTTTGCAGCTCACCCACCTATCCATTCTCTCTTTCACCATGTGCTTTCTTCTGTCTGTGCTCTCTTCTTTGACCTGTCTACCCCATGTGCTATCCCCCTTGTCTGCTGTCTCTCTCCTTCCTGTGATGTGTTCTCATCTCATGTGCTGTCCCATTTGAGCTCTCTCACCTGTGCACTTTCTCTCCCCCATCGCCTGTCTTCTCCTCTCATGACAGCTCTTCTTTGACCTGTGTACCCTATGTGCTCTTCATCCGTGGGAAAACCCCATTAATGTGACCGGCTTCCTCTGCCTCTAGACACGTCACGCATCTCCTGCTGGGATCTGCTGAATGATTCACTGTGCCTGCACGGAATTCTCGCAGGTGCAGTAACTCAGACCACCGCCATCTTTGTGCAGACAGCGGCATGCGCTCCTCCTGTACAAAGATGGCGGTGGTCAGTGAATCATTCGGCTGATCCTGGCGGCGTGTTCGCGACGGTGTTCCACTGTTGGAACTGTGCAAGAGGCTGCGTAAGGTGTATACAGTGTGTGTTGCATATGGCATATACAGAGTGTGTGTGGTGCATACGGCATAGTGTGTGATTGTGTTGTGTAAGGCGTATACAGTGTGTGTGTATTGTGGTACCGCGCAAGAGGCTGGTACCACCAGCAATTTCCATATTGAGACACCCATCACTTGTCCCAATATGGTGGTCGATGAACTTCCGCCTCTTGGAATTCTGGGATCCAGACAGAACAGGAAGTGAAGACATTACAAGGTAAGTATATATTAGATAGCTCCAATCTCTTTTTTGCCAGTTCTAGTTGTATCAGCTCTAAGTACTTGACTAGGATGCGGCAAAAAGAAATTCCTTAAGATAGGAATCTTGAAGTGCAGTTGTCAGTTTTGGCTTAAATACATTGCATAGATGGACTTAACGTTCCAGGAGGCACACCAAAAAAAAAATGGTTAACGTCGGATTATAATAATATACCAAACATTTCTTCTGGTTTCTGGATCGACATTGACATTCTGGGATGCTCAATCTACACTGTCATGATTTGTAGTTTTGCCCTGTCCTGTATTTTGTATAATATGTCATTTAACTTTTCTCTGGTTGTATGTGCTGTAAATTAACCATGTCTCCTTCCCCCAATACTTTGCAATGTCTTGTGATGTACCTGGACCATAATCTAATTTAGGCTTGTGTCAACAGCTAGTGGAACTTTGGCTATTGTTTCCTAAGCAGAAGATAACCTATAATACACATCCTGTAGACTCAGTGGAGCCCTTACATTTCTAGAATCTTCTGATGGACCAAACCATTGATTAGTAGGTGTGACCCCTACCCCCCTTCAGATGGGCTGATCCCAGGAGCCCCGACAATACATTCTTGTTTTAAGATCAGTTGTGATTTGAGTGCAGACGTGAAGGAGTCACGAACTGAGTTGAGGCCAGCTCGTGACGTCCGTGGGATTGTGTGGAATCCTGTGGACTATTGCAAGGATTATTATCGCATCTGGCACAAGGACTATCGTGAGGTGCCCAGATTTGTTTCCATTGTGTGGACTTCTCATGGATTCCAAGGACATTATGGATATTTGATGTTGTATGCTCCCTGCCTTAATAAATCTCGTTGGATCATCCCTCGGCCTGTTGTCCCTTCTTGCTCTGTCGTATACGCCGTCACATACACTTGATAGTATAGAGTTGGGTAGATATTTTGAACCATTATGTGATCATTGGCACTGGAAGGGTTTCTTACGGTCCAGATCTTAGCCTTGGCTGGCCTTTGATGAAAAATGTCAATATTGGGTTTGATGTAACGTAAGGAGGTGCAGTTGCTGAGCCCATCGGCCACTAGGAACCAAATTCTGGACCTTGTTAGGGTTACCAGGTTCTTTGAATCACTTGATATCGGCTTTCATTAGCATACTAAGTCTTAAGGGGCCTTTACACATAGCGATATCGCTAAAGCGTCACCGATTTTGTGACACAGCAGCGATATCGCTGTGTGATACTTACCTCCGACCGGCTCCCCCGCTGTCTGTTGCTGATCGTGCAGCTCCATTTCTCGTCGAGCGTTTCCTGCTGGCTCCGACGAGTGACGCGTGGACGCGGGCGGGAGGACGTCAGGATCGCCGCGTCTGAAAGGTAAGTAACGACCGCTGCTGTGTCACTACATCGCTGTGAAATCTGCCTGTGTGGCAGCTCACTAGCGACCATTTAGCGCTGCACCAGCGATCCTGACCGGGTCGAATCGTTGTCGGGATCGCTAAATGTAAAGGGGCTTTTAGCGCCAGTTCTTATATATTTCAGTTGTTGGTTAGGTGATTTAACAAGTACAGAAAATCTAATTAAATCCGAGGAAGATAACCAACCATACACATAGGTAAAGTCTGTAAATATAGACCCTCTCTTAGGAAAAGAAAAAAAAAAAGTAACCAGTAAAATTCCTTTATTGCGCTTGTGCATGTTTTTTTGTTTGAGCTCCAAATCGATAGACATTATCTTTATTAAATGATATCTACAACTTTCACAATCCTCCTTCCTTAAAGGGATTGTCCACTACTAAGACAACCCTTTTTTGAACCAAATGTTCGGGCCTGATATATAATAAAGCCTATACTCACCTCCTGTGCCGGCGACATTCCCGTTGTATCGGCACTTTTTCTCCTCGACGCCTTGATGCGGTGTTTTGACACGTGATGCCGGCACCCAATCAGTGCTGGCATTACTGTCTCCACCTTCGGACAAACTGAACATGAAGAGGAAGCCAGGGATCAGCTGCGACCTGAACTTCCTCTTCATGTTCAGTTTGTCCAAAGGCAGAGACCGTGATGCCAGCGCTGATTGGGCACATGGCACCACGTGTAACAACAACGCATCACAGCCCCAGATACAGCGAGTACCGACACCGCGGGAACGGAGTCGGCATGGGAGGGGAGCATAGGCTTTATTATTTTATCAGGGCATAACATTTGGTTTAAGAAGTGGTTGTCCTAGTAAACTGTAAAGCGCTGCGGAATATGTCGGTGCTATATAAAGTTTATTATTATATTAAGGCACTGGTAAATAATTATCATTTTTTTGTTCAAGAATATATGTGGATTGTTGTTCATGGAAAAAAAAAAAAAGACATCCTTTGAAAAAAAAAAAAAGCCCAATCCATCTTTTTAATCAAAAAATAATTTACAGCTGTCTTATTTTTGGGGAAACACAAAATGTAGCATCTCTGAAAGAGTCAAGTAAAAAGTCACACAGTCAAGAGTCACTGAGTAACCCTAATGCTGCTACTGTGCCATAGGGCGGTTATTAGGCCAGGTTCACATTGCGTTATGGCAGTCCGGATGCGTTAAACGGACTGCGCTGACGCTAGTCTTCTTTTGATCACGTTTGTGCGATCACGTTAGCGCAGCTGCTCCTTCTGCGCTAGCCGTGATGGACCCTTGAACGCTGTAGACCGTGTCCGATAGTCCGTCACAGCATAACGGCACTTCGCTAATGCATGCCAATTTTAACATGCGTTAGTGTTGCGGTAAGTTATGGCAGTCTATGGGTGCGTTAATGCCGCTTTGTAACGCATCCGTTAAACGGACTGCAATAACGCAATGTGAACCTGCCCTTAATTTCAGTAGGTATAAAGAACCTAATTACAAAGTAAAACTTTCTTACCTGCGCTTCTCCCTACCTGTATATAATGTCCTGATGGAAGAAGTGTTGTGACCTGTAACCGCAGGACACTACATTACCAGGATGGTTCACATTCCTGAGCAGATCATAAATTCTGCATTGCAGCATCACATTCTACAGCTTAATGTGAAGGATCCAAGGGCTCAAGCTTAATAGGAAATAGCATGAGAACATTTAGTAGACAAATGTG
This sequence comes from Dendrobates tinctorius, assembly GCF_039654945.1. Lineage (NCBI taxonomy): Eukaryota > Metazoa > Chordata > Amphibia > Anura > Dendrobatidae > Dendrobates > Dendrobates tinctorius. The sequence continues at coordinate 3,705,209 of NW_027361719.1, read as the reverse complement.
TTTTAAGAAGAATGCAACAGTCATTGGGAATATTGTTGCAAAATGTATGAATATACACAAAGTAATTATACCTAAAGATTTCACCAATCTTTAAAGACTAAAGATCACCAATAAAGGGAATGTGTCAGTAGGATCAACCCTCTCAAGCAGTCTATATGGGTGTGCAGTTCATAGGAAACGGAATATAATGATATCTCTGATCAACATCTTATTCCAGAGAAATCTACATTCTTCTGAAAGACGTCTACTAGTTGGACAAACGCTTCTCATACCCTTCACTTAGCCCTGATAAAAAAGCCTACACTTGCCTCCCGTGCTGGCGCCGTTCCCGTGGTTTCGGTACTCGCTCTCCCCATGGCTCATGTACTGTAGAGTTGAGCTTAACAGGTCAGCCCGATTCATAAGTCGCCGACTTATAGCAAAGTCGGGTTTCGCCGACCGAAACCCGGCCACAGCATGAAGTCGGCCATGCGGTCGGCAAAACGAGCGCCAAAGTCGAGTCGGATTTCCCAGAATGCTTGCACGTGACTTTTTTCAGTCACTGAGCAAAGACGTACACTGTGGGCAACAAGATGACATGTGCAGCATCTGGGGAGAGAGAGATTTTGCACTTTAAAAAAGCGGTCCGGCATGTAGGTGTGTTTACTGTCCTCCACTCCCTGCCGACTTTGCTTCCGCATTTAGAGATGAGTGACTTTGCCTTTTTTAGGGTCGAGTCGGGTTTCATGAAACCCGACTTTCTCAAAAGTCGAGTCGAACGAAATCTTCCGACTATCGGGAAAAGTCGAAGGTCCGACTGAAACACGAAACCCAATGCAAGTCAATGTGGAAGCAAAGTTGGCAGGGAGTGGAGGACACCTACATACTGGTCCACTTTTTTAAAGTGCGCAAAATCTCTCCCCGGACGCTGCACGTCATCTCGTTGCCCACAGTGTACATCCTTGCTCATTGGCTGAAAAAAAAAGTCATGTGCAAGCATTCTGTGAAATCAGACTTTGGAGCTCGGGTGGACGACCGCATGGCCGACCTCACGCTATGGTCGGGGTTTGCTTGGCGAAACCCGACTTTGGCGAAAGTCGGCGACTTTTGAATCTGACCGACCTGTTTCGCTCAACTCTATCCCCATTGACTTGTATTGGGTTTCGTGTTTCAGTCGGACCTTCGACTTTTCCCAAAAGTCGGCCGATTTCGTTCGACCTGACTTTTGAGAAAGTTGGGTTTCATGAAACCCGACTCCAACCTAAAAAAGGCAAAGTCGCTCATCTCTACTGTACTATTGTTGTGACTAGAGTTGAGCGAAACAGGTCGGTCATACTCAAAAGTGGCCGACTTTCGCCAAAGTCAGGTTTCGCTGAGTGAAACCCGACCATAGCATGGCCGGCGACCCGAGCGCCAAAGTCAGATTTCACAGAATGCTTGCACGTGACTTTTTTTTTGTCAGCCAATGAGCAAGGACGTACACTGTGGGCACCGAGATGACATGTGCAGCGTCCGGGGAGATATTTTGCGCACTTTAGAAACGCGGTCCGGCATGTAGGTGTCCTCCACTCCCTGCCGACTTTGCTTCCCCATTGACTTGTATTGGGTTTCGTGTTTCAGTCGGACCTCCAACTTTTCCCGATAGTTGACCGATTTTGTTCGACTCGACTTTTAAGAAAGCCGGGTTTCATGAAACCCGACTCGACCCTAAAAAAGGCAAAGTCGCTCATCTCTAGTTGTGACATGAGTCCGTCGCTCAATAAGTGTTGGCGTCTGTCCCCTCTTCCTGACGAATTTACCATGAAGAGGAAGTGATAGAACAGCTGCAGCCCGGACTTCCTGTTTGATTTGTCAGAAGGCGGAGACAGCGATGCCAGCACTGATTAGGTGCCTGGGTCACGTGTCACAACAACCGAAAGAGATCTCCAGAACCGCGAGAGCCGACACTGCTGGAACGGCACTAGCAAGGGAGGCAAGTATAACCTTTTTTTATTTTATAGCAGCCAAACATTTAGATCAAGAAAGGATTTCCAAGTAGTGGACAACCCCTATAAATGACTGCTCAGGACTATGGGTTAGACCGTGATCTGCATGAGAATCTGTCTCCAGAGATAATTTTAAATAGATGGGGGCTTTGAGATATGTACAGGAACACCAGAACTGATCTTTTGTCTCCTTACAAACAGATTTGCTGCAGCTCTCACAGCTCTGCTGTATTGCAATTTCTCTAATGCAGATCAGTGCCCAACCTTAGCCTGGAACAGCTCATTTACATATAGGAAAAATGTGGCTTTCTTTGGAATGAGAAATCAGATTGCACACAGATGGATTAGAAGGCTTGATCCTACTGACAGATGCCCTTCAAATGGGACAAAAGATAAGTTTTTCCTGATAAATTTATCTTTTGTAATATTGTTTGCCAAGCAATGAACTCTGTTGCTTCGTAAAACAGAAACCAATGAGATTTCCAGGGCACCAGCACTTCTAGACACTGAGTGAGATAAAGGCCCACTACTCTATTTCCCTGAAAATAAGACAGGGTTTTGCATTAATTTTTGTTCTGAAAGATTGACTAGAGCTTATTTTCAGGGCTTGTCTTATTTTGTTCTGTGAATAATCCATATTTATTCTTGAACAAAAAAAAAAATCAACATTTTGTTAGGGTTTGCGGATCGGTCCAAATATAACTTAAGATAAGGTACGATCGCAACCTGGGGTCCACCGTGCGGTGATGTGGAAACTGCAGTATGAAACAATGGTGGCGTGAATCTGCGAACAAGCACCATAAACACACCGAGTTAACGGTCACTAGGTGTGAACAGGGGTGCAAAGAACCTGATTGTTACTTCACAGAGCAGAAGCAGAACTGAAGGCACTCTAAGCTGTGCCCTGTTAGACGTCACAGGTGCACAGTAGTAAGGACGTTAGTTGGGGTCCCTGCAACTTCTCTCCACTATGCTGGTGGTTGAGCCTGCCCTGTCACACGGTTTGTGTAACGTGCACATGCGACTGAATCACCTGATGCAGGTGCTAGGCTCAAGCAGGAGTTACCACCCTACTCTGCCTGACTCAGAGAACGCTAGCAGTGCCAGTAGTAGCACACAGGCATACAACTCCTGTCTGGAGGAGCCAGAATAAGCTTGGTGCGAAGCCAGCCCTAACACGTGCACTCAGGGTGGTAACGAGTTCCGCATACACACAGACATAACATGAAAGTGATCATAGCGTGCCGACGGGCGTCTCAGAGGTTTTTTTATAGACTAGGCTAGTCAGAAAGGACCTTACTCGCTGGCCAATCAGGACTCGCCACAGGACCTGAGCAGCTGACGACCGACCACCAATGGGAGGTCGACACCTCATGAACATGCTCAGTAAGGCGAATCCTGGACTTAACCTCAGGAGTGACTGCCTCCAGCTGAGTATTGCCAGTTACTATAGCTGATCCTGGAGAGGCAGCAGTAACCAAGCGCACAGCCCGAGTCTGAGCAAGATGCTGAGACCGATGTCTTTGCTGAGCAGCATTCACTGCGGTCGAGACTGAATGTGAGACCGCAGAAGACAAGGCTTGGGATCCATCCTGTACAGAGGGAGAATCCCGGCGCCTAAAACATTTGTTCAGATATAACCATCATCACACACATACCAAAGGTCCTGTCAGCAGGTTTTTGCTATGCAATCTGCATGAGGTAGAGCTTAAAACACAGATTTCAGCAATGCCTCTCTTACCAACCTCCGTGGTTTTGCGTGCTTACAGATTGTTTTGGCAACAGCGGTTTATGGCTCAGACACAGCAGGGCATGCCTCCTGGTCAGGCAACACCCTCGCCGGTCACAGGCACCTCACTGTCTATGGACATTGTATATACAGAGCCTGGTGTGTGTGGAGGTAGCTTCTTCAGCTCTGCTGTATGGCTAAATCTAAAAACTCTATGCTAGAACAGCTGCATCCATACATCCTTGGATTAAGCTTCACTTTGCCTACATCAGTCTGCTCTCAGTTAAGGTAGCAAAAACCTGGTGACAGATTCCCTTTAAGCAGTCAACCACAGAATAAAAAACTGGGGGTGGGGGCCCTGGGCAATTGTCCACTTTGTTTCCCCTCCACACACACCCAATGCCGCCCTAACTAGGGCATATTTTTAGAGTTCTGTAAAATCTTGCTAGGGCTTATATTCAGAGGTCTTAGTTTCGAGGAAACACAATAGTTTCTTGGATTGGGGTATAGTTTCTAAGTAAGTAAATGCTGATGCAGATGTAATTTTTTCTTTACTTAAGTGTTCTCTCTATACCCATTTTAGTCTTTTGGGATGTTCATATGTCCACAGATGTCTAAATGAGGCCTAAGATATCGACAGGTTCGTCAGACTGATAGGGAAGAAGTTGTGCATTTGTAATTCCAGGCTGACGATCACATTGTACTCCATGAGATAATCCGCCGGTCAAAGTTTCAGCCGGAAGCTCTCTCATAGAGTACACAGTAGAGCTAGGCTGGACAAGCGCTACTGTGTATTGGAGAGTTGGCTGAGATGGCCGTCAACCCAACATTCCACCAAAGCATCATTTGGCCGATAGCCATCCTTAAATTTGCCCTATTGGTCTGGCAGACCTTACTTGTTGGCTAATAGAGGGGAGGGGGGTGCCAACTACAAGACCCCCATTTCTCTGATGTTCATATGCCCTTAAAGATATATTATGAGCTACAGCCTATAATTGTGGTCCAGCTCAATATTGAATTGGCGCTGTATGGTCATCAGTATGTTACCCATCAGGTAGGGGTCCACTGCAGGAAAGAATGGCAGATATAGTGGTATTATATATATTTTATATCAATATTTTGCAGATCTGTTAAACAATTTTAGTAATGAAAAACAAATTGAGGTCAACCGGATTAAAAGTCTTTCTTATTCTCTTCCAAATTACCAAAACCCAACGGTTAAATAATAGCAGAACTTTTCCATTGCTTGAAATCTGGTGAAGCGATCAGATAAAGCACAAACTAATTTATTTACATATGATCTGTATAAAGACAATATGACATCCGTAAAGCAAACAGTAATGGAAATGTTCCAAGTGGTAAAACCAGGCGGCACACATAGGATACAAAAGGTTCAAGTTTGCGTGTCTTTTATAATCTGTAAACAAGTGTTAACATTTAATGGAAAAAAAAAAAAACTTTACTGGGCGTTCCTGCTCATGGCATAACGTAACAACAATTTCCAAACTTATGTAATCTTTATGATTCATAGTGATTGTAACCATTTAAAAAAAAATAAAGCTTGCCAGGAATGTGCATCAGGAATAGCCAAGAACTAAACATAAAAGACAAAAAGTAACCCATAGTAGTCCCGATCAAACGTCACCACTGCAGCCATAGCTCAGCCAGTAGATAACCTCCGCTGACCTCGCTCAGTAACCATCTAAATGGCTTATGTGGCTCACAAATTTCTTACATGGAATCAGACACAAGTTTTATACTGCCCAAACCTCGGGACCATGTAAAGTCTTGATCCTGCAGAGTTTAAGTGGGAATAAAGAGATGGGATTTATTAAACAATTTAAAAAGTTTTCTGCGGTAAATTTTTAAAATGTAGGACTCTACTTGTTCAGTTTTTGAAGTGGTAGGGAAAGTGGAACCCATATTTGAAAATTGACTATAAATTGTATAATAAGTTGGTCAAAGTTAAATTGCTCAATACACAAGGAAACTTACATTTCTGGCCAAAAAAGTGCCAAATTTCTAATAAAGTTTGCACTTCTTAATAAATTTGTTTTATCAAATGAGCAGGGTTCAATGACCGGACTCTCTATATACCCAAAAATGGACAAGCATGGCAGGGAAGCCGAGTCAGGCAGGGAGAGGCAAGAGAGCTGTGGAGCCGGAGTCCATTTTGGTGGCGTCGGAGTCAAGGAATTTGAGTCGTCGGAGGTTTGGCTTATGACTCCACAGCCCTGGCAGGGCTGTGGAGTCGGAGCCCAATTGGGTGGAGTCGGTGTCATGGAAATTGAGTCGTCGCAGGTTTGGCTTACAGACTCCACAGCCCTGAGAGGCCAGAGGGGAGCCACTGGCTGCACATGGTTTGGGCAGAATAAAACTGAGGTTTTAGCGTTCATTAGTCTTGTTTCTGACTGTTGTAACATTTTGTACTATTCCCTAAAAATAAATCCAGTTGCAGTGCAAATGAATGAAAGTTATGAGATTCTATGGGCACTTTCAATGGGGTACATTTCCCAAGCAGACCAATTTCCATGCAGGAAATGTATTAACGGCCCTGTAAACCATGACGGTCTAGCCACATGTACCCGTCAGCAAGGAAGCCCAATGATAGTAATTACCTGCTCTGTGTAGCAGATATGAGCTCTTATCAGGTCCTGCGATTTTCTATACTGTACTACATTGTGACTTGCCATGTTCATATGTCCAGTAATGATCTGTTATTACGGATCCAGCAGAAATCTGTTGGGAAAAAAAGTTGTGCTGACAAGTTTTTAGTCCGTTATCCAGTGATCTCTACCGCAACCGATTTTTTTAACATTGGAATCAATGGAGTCTATTTGTTTCCTATCCAGCAAGAAAAAGCCTTTTCTTCACTAATCTGTTACAAATAGATGACAATGGATGCCACATTAATGGATCCTTTGCCCACTGACTTCAATGTTAAAAAAAAAAAAAACTCCGGTAGAGATCAATTAGTGAGTAACGGACTAAAAAGTTGACAGCACAACTTTTTACCTGACAGGTTTCTGCTGGATCCGTTCGAACGGATCATTACTGGACTTGTGAACATGTCCTTATGTGCGGCATTGCAAGAAAAAAGTGCTCATCCAGAACTGATCTGGCCTGGGAGATAGCGGAGTGCCTACAAGTCCCTGAATGTCTCCGGAGAGGCTGCCTGCCTGGAGTGAGAGAAAGCGGCAGAGACGTTGTTAGACATTATAATGCACTGTATGGGGAAGAAAATGAAATTAAGGGTCTGCAATGAATCACACAGAATGTTCGCTCCTATGAACTAGCACTTCTGGACTACAACTTATTATTCTTTTGCTACATGTAGAGAATGATTAATAGGCCTGGTCTACTCATAACCTATCCAAAAAAAAAAAAATGTAAAAACAAGCAACATATAAAACAGGAATAAAATGACATCTGTGTGTGTTAGGATAGGTTATGAGTAGACCAGGCCTATTAATCATTCTCTACATTTGCTATGCTCCATTTATTTACAAGGTGGATTTAAATTGATCTGTAGTATAAAACACAAAACGGGAATCGCACTGATTTCCGAGAGGATGAATCTGCTACAATGATAGGACGGGGACATACAACAAAGTAGTTAAAACCAAGTGAGAATTACAGTTTACCAGTGGGGGAAAAAAAAATCAGGATAATTTATCATTTGCATGATTTACAGAAAAATAATAACTTCAATTGTTAATACCCTGCCATCTAAAATGCTGGTTAAAAAAGACCCCCTCCCCCACATTGGTACCACCTGCCAACCCCCCTGAGACTACAGTATGCGGCAATAAGAAAATAGATGAGGTGAAGCATTTTTTTTTTATATATTTTGTAAAAATCTTTAAACTTGTGCAAATTATTCCACCATTAGTGGTCCTCGAGTTTCACTGTACATTCACTCCTTAGGTCCTTAGCAATGTGCAGACAAGCCCCCCACCATGTATGAATGTCTGTATCATGTCGTTATCATCTCAGCAAAGCAAATGGTTTTCTTCACACTGGGATTTGGATGTGTGCAGTTTATCACCAGTTGGGAATTTGACGTGAAGCCGATCACACACGTAAAAGAGCAGATACTAAATATTTGTTAATTAATATGGCCAACAGCTCCGAACACGCGAACTTGCCCAAGAGGATGTTAGTTCGATGGGCTGTTACCAAACGTCGATGGACGGTCAAGTCTGATTGTTAATGGGACCCAAAAAATATCTAATGTCTGCGGACAACTTATGTGAAGTGTTCACCTGCGATTGACCACCATGTGGCGATTTGCTAGGAATGTGGTTTATACCTAATGAGCGCTATTGGAATGCTGCTCATGAGGACGATGGCACCAAATACACTGTGGTGTCGCCTGCATTCATGTATCGGAATAAATCTATGAGCTTTGGCGAGATGATTTCTTATGTTATAAAGATCTGTCACATTTAAAAAAAAAAAAAGCAAAAACCAAATAATTTCTATCGATGCTTTAACTGCAAGTTAACATGTGGTGTTGTATTTCACATATCATAGGTCTGGTTAAAAGAAAAAAAAAACGTTTTGGTACCGTATTAGCCAGTTGAAAAAAAAAAAAAAAAAGACTGACTGTTCTCATTGGGAGAAAAAAATGATCTTGTAGTTACGATTAGAGTTTAGCAAATTTGCTCGGGTCCTTGCTTATTCGGCAAGCTATAGCGCTTACCAAATAAGCTACTGCGGGAACCTGGATACATGGAGTGCGCCGGCTGATCGGCGTCACAGCTGCATGTGTCGTGGCTGTGTCACAGTCGCAGCATATGCATGGAGAGCCCAACACACAGATTGTCCATGCATGAGCTGCGACTGTGACACAGCCACGACACATGCAGCTGTGGCGCCGGACAGCTGATTATCGGGAGTGCTCCATGTATCCGGGTTCCCTCTGTAGCTTATTTGGTAAGCGCTACAGCTTGCCGAATAAGCAGGGTCCCGAACTAATTTGCTCCACTCTAGTTATGATACCTTTTATTGGCTACCAAAGCTAAAATAAGTGATGTTACAAAACCAGCCTTCAAGGCTTCTTAGGTTTCTTCATCAGGCATGGTATCACAAAGTATGTGATGAAACACAAATATTCACACAATTATGTCTTGTCTCTGCTCTATTTTTTAGAAAAAAAAAAATTGTGTTACTTTATTATACCATGCCTGATGAAGAAACCTAAGACGACTGGAAAGCTAGCTTTGTAACATCACTTATTTTATTTCTGGTAGCCAATAAAAGGTATCACAACTACTACGATTATTATTTGTTTCTCCTACCGAGAACAATCAATCATAGGTCTGGTTCACATTGCGTTTTCCACAAATAATGAGAGTCAGACAGGCCCTGATGGAGCCACTATCTTCAATAAGGCAAACAGATTCCAAAATGTTCACAAAGAAAGTTCAGGAGGCCTGGATGGTTTTCTTAAAAAATAATATTACAAGTTATGGGTAATAGATTCTGTGATAGGACATTAATCCTGGAAACTCGCCTGATGTGGAGTCAGGAAAGAATTTTTTCTCCTCATTTAGAGCAATTAGCATCGGCCTCATGGGGATTTAGTTTTTCTCTGTATCAACGTGTTAGCTTCTATTGGTTGAACTCTATGAACTTATGTCTACTTTCAATCTTAGAAACTTTGGATTCATTTTGACCTCATTTCTGGTGGTATCTGTCGTATGGTATAGCATACGATAGATTAAAGCCCCCAATAATCTCATAGATGGATATTGCTGGACACTGTCAGGAAAAACATGCAGTTTTGCAATTTACTGCTCATTAAAACTTGAAGCAATTCTTTAGATATTTAACAATTTCCCTTACAGCCGATTGTCTACAAGTCCAAGTACCGCTGCTTTATATCCTATAAGCACAGCACTGAGACTGGCCAGCTTCAAAACAGTGCTTACAAGCTCAGTAGAAAAGCGCTTGTTCTGCTGTCTAGCAGTGGTGGTCCATCTCCAGCACATGGTAAAATTGCATGTATTTCCAACAATGTCCAAAAAGATCCATTATGAAGATGGAAAACCCCCTGTCAATCCTCGTTTTCCCTGACATCTGAGGAGTAGAACATTACTGAAGATCTGCCTTTTGGTCAGATAGGACGCTTCGACCCATTTAGTGAGATCCTGTTTACCGGAAAATGAGAATTGCTGGCTGCTAGACGATGAAGAAGACGACACGTTGCCCTAGCAAGATATATAACGAAGTTTCATAAATTCTACTTGTTAATATAACAATAGGTATGGTTTGTGTTCCACAGAACGCCTTTACGTATCTACTATGATCTAGGATTCACAGCTTTTGGGTGGTCCAGTTCAATATTCACATCTAAAAACATAACTACGTAATCCTAATGATGTAAAAGAAAACATCTAATGATACAGATCAGAGTGTAAGATGTTAATCTTACCTGTGACTTTTCAAGAGAACTTACCTGTGGACCATGAAATTAGATATAACCTAGCAAATATGACCAAGTCACAGACATTCATATGGGAGAACAGAACATACTGATGTATGACGTAACGCTTTACAGTGTGCTACAAAGTCAGTGATTACATATATGCCCAGGTTACGGTGCCAAGCGTGGCATACACCCCTGCTGCCAATCACGTAGGTGGCATGCAGCTTAGTAGATCTATTGGACTTGAACCACTTGCATGTGCATAGTGCTACTCCTAATCTTGGATACTGCGGTCTGGCAAATGACTAGAATAAGAAATACAGCTGACATTAACTTTGCAAGAAGTAGTAACCACAGTGTATATGTAGAAAAGTAGCATTCTAGTTGCCAGCACAATGTACAATCGCTGTGACAGAGGCAAATCCTCGCCATCTCTGAGCCCTAATGACCCTTTGCTATCGAGAGTCGTCCTGGGAGCAGAGTGCATATATGACTATTGCCGATCAGCCAGGTAGTATGACGGTGGAGTATATGGAAAGCTGGGGATGAATAAGGACAATCCAGATCATAGCCATCGAAGAGAAACGCTTACTCTCTTGCCACAATGGTAAGAAGGCAGTAATGAAAAAGTGCATCGATATCGAGTTCTGTTTCGTTTGTTTTTTTTTACCTGCTGGCAATACAGTTGAGTAGTTAGCAAATTTCCGAAAGACAAATTCATTAAAACATTCAGCATATATTTAACAACATATATTAGTAGGCAACAAAATACTTCTGTATGGATCAGGACGATCGTTCTATCACTTGCATTGTCTATAACGGGGCAGATAAACCGATAGCTTGACTGCGGCGTATGAACAAGCGCCGGTGCGCTCCGCTCGGCCGGTAAGCTACAGCTGGCGTGCCCCTGTACTCTATGCACTCAAAACCTAGTAAAAATGCTAAACCCTCTGCGATTGCCATAGAACAACTCAACATCACCTCCATATTTACCACGAGCGGATCTGAATGCTGAGAATTGTTATATTAATATTTACATATTTAAAATATAGGCAGAATATTTTACATTTAAGACCTATCAATGAAAAATCTAAATTCTACACATTTTTTTTTTCCTAAGTTGAACGCCCCACCTTAGTAGCATCCAGGCTCAGCAGACGGTGGGCTCGGTCGCACTGTAGCAGGGCACTCATGGCACCATTATGAAGAAGCAGTTTTACTACCTAATTTTAATTTAATAAGACAATAACAAAGCTACCGCTGCAAATATCAAGGATTTAAAAAAAATAAATCCTTTCAATATTAAATAAATCTCCACTGAAGAACTAGGTAAGCGTACATGCAGAGTGCCCAGTATGCGCTGGCACCACAGATGCTGTACCCCCACCAACCGTTCTGTAGCTAAAATACATTAACGTCCAGTGACTTGCTTTTTAATACTACCGTAGCACAGTGTTCCCTTTCATAAAATAATGCAGACAGACCATGATCTACTAGAGGTTATGCTAAAAGATAACACACGTTTTAAACTATTATCAAGCATTGGAATTTTTTACGTGAAATTTTGACAAAAATAATAGCCCGGCGGCATGTCTTGAATGGTCAAGTTCAGTCTATTGTCTTTACATGTTGTACGCAACATAGATCGGATCTAAATGATCCGCTAAGAAACTGTCCCGTAGATGCATCCTCTGTTTTTCCCCTCGAGAGTTGATAGGGATGACTCCAGGATCCACCACCACCACCACTCCCACGATCAAGTAATGTTCTTCCAGCACAACGTTGGTCACAAGAGGAACCAGGTCCAGAGCTTCTTGTTCAGAGCCACAAAGCTCAACCACGACCACCAACAGGTTGGTCCATGTGAACACAGCACTGTTTTCAAAGAAAGGAACACCAAAGAAGAAAAGGTTTTATCCATATAAAAGTGACAATATAAAATGGTAAGCACTTTTGACAAATGGTATTAATTTACTGTATTTTTCAGACTATGGGACACACCATAAAAAAGATGCACCCCAGTTTTAGATATCAAAAAATTGAAATAGTATTTCCTAATCATTGGAACTTCCCTGGTGGTGTAAATAAGTAGAGGAGCCAATAGCATCAGGGGTCAAGAAGGTGCTCGAGGGTGTTCTATAGGGTAATTGTTAGCCAGTTTAACCGTCAGATCCCATTAGTGCTTCTCTGCAGTATTCACATTATGCACACAACACTGCTGTATGCACAGTAGACTCACAGCTCTGCTGCACTAACAGTATATACACACAACTCTGCAGCACACACAGCACTGCTGCACTGACAGTACATTCACACAACTCTGCAGCACACACAGCACTGCTGCACTAACAGTATATACACACAACTCTGCAGCACACACAGCATTGCTGCACTAACAGTACATACACACAACTCTGCAGCACACACAGCACTGCTGCACTGACAGTACATTCACACAACTCTGCAGCACACACAGCACTGCTGCACTAACAGTACATACACACAACTCTGCAGCACACACAGCACTGCTGCACTAACAGTATATACACACAACTCTGCAGCACACACAGCACTGCTGCACTAACAGTACATACACACAACTGTGCAGCACACACAGCACTGCGGCACTAACAGTACATACACACAACTCTGCAGCACACAGCACTGCTGCACTAACAGTATATACACACAGCACTACAGAGCACAGCACTGCTGCACTAACAGTATACACACAACTCTGCAGCACACACAGCACTGCTGCACTAACAGTACATTCACACAACTCTGCAGCACACACAGCACTGCTGCACTAACAGTACATACACACAACTCTGCAGCACACACAGCACTGCGGCACTAACAGTACATACACACAACTCTGCAGCACACAGCACTGCTGCACTAACAGTATATACACACAGCACTACAGAGCACAGCACTGCTGCACTAACAGCATACACACAACTCTGCAGCGCACACACAGCACTGCTGCACTAACAGTACATTCACACAACTCTGCAGCACACACAGCACTGCTGCACTAACAGTACATACACAACTCTTCAGCACACACTGCACTAACAGTACATTCACACAGCACTGCGATACACAAAGCACTGCTGCATTAACAGTACAAACATATTTCTATTTTGCAGAGCTGCATTTAGTGTTCTGTTTTCTGCCTGATTTTTCCCGATACCCTTTGCTTGTTCAGTGTCTGCAGAAAGCTTGCTATAAGAGTTTTGGGACGTACAGGCTTTACACTGTGCAATAACCTGATACAGAAAACAACTAAAGAACATTGCTGATAAATATCAACATACTGGTAAGGGTGCATAGGTGTGTGCATCACTGACTAATTGGATGGTCAAATACAGCTCTGCAGCATATAACGTAACCCAGGATTTGTAGATAAGACATTTGCATAGTAAAGGTACTGTCACACTTAGCGATGTACCAGCGATCCCGACCAGCGATATGACGCGGTCAGGATCGCTGGTGCATCGCTAAGTGGTCGCTAGTGAGCTGCCACACAGGCAGATCTCACCAGCGACATCGCAGGGGACGGGGGTCGCTACTTACCTGTCACAACAGGCGATCCTGCGTCCTCCCGCCCGGCTCCACGCGTCGCTCGTCGTCACAGCAGGAAGCGCCGCAGGAAGCTGACGACGAGAAACAGTCCTGGACGTTCTCGCACGATCATCGATAACCAGCGGGGGAGCCGGTCGTAGGTAAGTATCAGACCCAGAGATATCGGTATAACGTCACAAGTTATAGCGATATTGCTAGCGATATCGCTTAGTGTGACAGGCCCTTTACTCTTTACGAAGATTATAGCTACCTTCTTCTCACGTATAACCATGTGTCTCCATACTTACATACGTGTATTAATCCATGTGTCATACATACCACTCAGCAATGCTCCGGTGTGTGCGTGACACTGAGGTTTCAATGTCTATGGGATGGTAGCGCAGTCCCCTCAGCTCCAGTGTTTCATCCAGTGCCCCAACAACAAATAAGGCATCATGCCGTTCTACAGACGGAAACAAATATCTAAGCAAAACATATATTGTGGGAGAAAAAAGCCAAACTAGATCATATTAAGCATTGCCAGCACGTGTTCTCAGTGTCATCACAACAGTGGGGATGGGGATCCAGTGACTAAGTGGAATAGTCCAATCAGGGAGATAGTAGAATTGGGACCACACTACAAAACTGGAGATCAGAGCATTCGACCTCCCTTGTTAAATATAAGTTAGTCCCAAAAACCCCTTTTAAAGTGAAGATTGTGGATACAAGTGAACAGTTAAACGAATAATTCTCTAGACACTTTCCGTACCTCCACTTGCATCCGTCAGTTCTGTCCTACGAACAAAGCCAAGGTATCCAGTTCTTGCCCAAAGGGTCTGAGTGTCCCCGAAGCTGAGTTTGGTGTTAAAGTGATCAGCCTGCAGACTTTCACTGTCATATATTGTGTAGTATCCACTGGCCGTGTGCGGACTGTTCACCCATATCTATGACAAGAGAAGCAAACGACTAATAGCTGGAAAAACCACACTGTAGTCAGATGGGTGGCCTGGAATGGAGCGAAGCAATAACTGAGGACAAAGCAGCTAGCACACAACCCTAGAAATGGCGTAGTAACATATGGTGGTGTCATTCCCTCTTTTGAATGTACTTATAGGGAAGCTAGGCAAAAATTGGCAGTCGGACATTTTAGCAAGCCAACCCAGTGCAAGCCTATGGTTTCTTAAGACCTGACATTTTTGATCAGCTGGAGAGACCTATTAAAGTGATGGCTATATTTACACTCAGGATTAGTCCGTCATCCAAAATACATGACTACTGGTTCAGATAGGAAGGCAATGTAAATCTGTAATACCATTTTAGGTAATAGAAAATAAATAATTCCAGAATTCTCAGTGATTAGACAAATGTCATCTATTTTACAGCGAGCACCTACCTCACCAAGATGGGAATCTCCCAGGGGTCCTTTGGTCTCTGGATTAACAATAATCACTGTGACTCCAGGTAGAATCTGAAACAATCAAGTAAACGAATAATTGTCCAATGTAACAGACACTGAACTAATAGAGAAACATAACAGTAGTAAATGCAGATAAACACCAGGCGGTCCATCCGGATCCAACCTAATATACACTGCTCAAAAAAATAAAGGGAACACTTAAGCAAAACAATACAACTCCAAGTCAATCACAATTCTATGGAATCAGACCTGTCCAGTTATGAAGCAACACAGATTTTAAATTAGTTTCTCCTGCTGTTGTGCAAACAGGTAGAAATGACAGGAAATTAGAAAGATAAACCCTATAAAGGAGTGGTTCTTCAGGGGGTGACCACAGACCATTTCTCTGTTCTCAATCTTTTTGGCTGTTGTTTTGGTCAGTTTTGCATTTTGTCATTGCTCTCACCCATAGAGGTACTGTGCAGTAGCATGAGGTTATGTCTACAGTGCAACCCACATAAGTTGCTCAGGTAGTGCAGCTCATCCAGGATGGCACATCAATGAGAGCGGTGACAAGAAGGGTAGCTGTGTTTGTTAGCACAGTGTCCAGAGCATGGAGCAGATACAGTACCAGGAGACAGGACAGCACACCCGGAGAAGTGGATGGGCTGTGGGATGCCAACAACCCAGCAGCAGGACTGCTAACTCCTCCTTTGTGCAAGGAGGAATAGGAGGAGCAGAACCCTGCAAAATTACCTCCAGCAAGCCACTAACATCCATGTGTCTGCATTCAAAATTTTAGAGACGGTCACATTACATTCACCTGAAAAAAGTTAGAGTGTATTTTAGGATCATCCTGAAATTTTGCCAGAAAGCCAAATATCCCTAAATTTTTGTGAGCAGTGTATATGAACCCACCTGTTTTCATAGGACTGATCAGCTAAGTAATGAGCATCTGGGCATCCCGATCCCCCTCCGACAACAGATGTAAACAAAGACATGGAGTGGGTTACTGGATCTTATCTGCCCAGTCATTTTGTTCTTGAAGAGATAAGCCCGAAGGAAGGATTCTGCCAGCAGCTTACCTCCTTCTTTCTACAGAGAACACATGCATGTGCTTGGCTGACAGCTATCTAATGTGCTTGGCCAGCCAAAGTGGCTACATACATTATCAATACATCACTTTACCATAGCTTATTAAAAGGGCCGCATGTGGTAATTCAACCTGTATGAGAAAACTGATTTCTTGGGGCTAAAGAAGACTTTAAAGCAGCAAAAGCACATTATAAAATATAGATTTGGCAGAGGTTATATTATTAGGTCAAGGTCTAGAAGCTCACCTTTCCAGACTCCAGGAGAAGCAAACTCTGAGGAGACCCTCTTTCTACCAAGCGTACCCTTAAAATTGAAAAGAACAAAATGGTCATTACATGACTTATTGATCTATTGGATCCAAATGATAAGGAATTTGGCTGATTAATAAAAAAAAATACAAACTATATTTTATTATTATACAGTACATATTTATATGGCTAATGACATCCTTGGAGTGACGAGGTTACTGATGGTGATGGGCCAACACACGTGACCTGCCATCGAGCAGCTGGAGAAGTGTAATAACTCATGGCCGTATTTTCCATCAGGGTTATTCTGTCATCCACAATGCATGACTATTAGTTCAGATAGGAAGGCAACGTATTCATTTTGAAAGACCATTTCAAGTAGAAGAATAATTCATGAATCCTCAGTGATTATACAAATGTTGGAAAGGGTGAATGAGGAGCGCAAGATTGGCCATGGACATGTAGTCACACGTAAAATGTCCAGGACGGAGATATAACTGTAATGCCAGTCCCCCTGACTAGGGTCAGGCGAAACCTCCAATATTGGTTGACATGGGGAATGGGGGCTCTGACTCCCTAATGATGATGATTACAATGACATGTAACATCTCTATACACAACTGATAATACAGGATCCACCAATCATAGAAGGTGATGTCACATCTGACCTTCTCCCCCACTACAAAGTTATCTTTGCAGGGGCTTATTGGAAGCTTTAATACAAAAGATAGGGTCAGTTCATTGCTTCTAGAAACAGCGGGAATTTAGAGTCTAAAAAAGATGGTGTGGCCATTATGAAAATTGCAAGATTTCTATTTCTTTAATTTTAATACAAATTGTGGAACAGAAGAAAAGTCATTGGCAACATTTTTTACACTATAGTACTGATCAAAAGTTTGGACACATGTTGCATTAGTTTTCCTTGTTCTTACTGGAATGCATACATTGTAGGTTAAGAATGAAAGCAGAAAAACCACAAGGGAAAAATAATGTAAATACAGTTGTGGCCAAAAGTATTGACATCCCTGCAATTCTGTCAGATAATACTCAGTTTGCAGTCTTTTCCAGGAAGAAACTGAGTATTATCTGACAGAATTGCAGGGGTGTCAATACTTTTGGCCACAACTGTAAGAAGGTAGAAACCTTTTTACTCTGATGACAGATTTACACCCCCTTGGCATTCTCTCAAGCAGCCAGGTAGTCACCAGGAATGGCTACCAGTAAACAGGCATGCCTCATCAAGAGGTGTATTTTGTTGTGGCAGTATTGGTAGACAGCTCGTACAGTGCTGAGCCATATTTCACCACTGTTCCAAGTCAGAACATAGCAAGAACCACTCAACTAAGTAAAGAGAAATGGCAGTCCATCATTATTTTAAGACATAAAGGTCAGTCAATCCCAGAAATGCCTAGAACCTCAAAGGTATATTCATATGAAGTCATGAAAACAATCAATCGCTATAGTGCAGCTGGCTCTCACATCGCCCCAGGAAAGAAAGACCAAGAATTACCTCTGCTGCAGAGGATAAGTTCATCAGAGTTACAAGCCTCAGAAATTGCAAAGTGACAACACCTCATATACAAAACATCATAAATGATGCATAGATATCAAGTAGCAGACACATCTCAACATCAACTGTCTAGAGGAGACTGTGAAAACAAGTCTTTCTAGTTGAATTGCTGCAAAGAAGCCACTACTGGAGACTGCCAACATGAAGAGTCTTAGGGCCAAACAACACAGAGAATGGACATTAGTGGAAATCTGTACTGTGGTCGGATGAGTCAACATGTGAGATTTATGATACCAACCTTCATGCCTTAGTGAAATTTGAAAAAAAAAAGGTACACATACTCAGCATGGCTAACACCATTGTGCAATGACATGCCATCCCATCTGGTTTTCAGTCAGTGAAACCATCATGTGTGTTGCAACAGGACCATGACCCAAAACACATCTTCAGGTTATGTAACAGTTGTGCGACCAAGAAAGACTGAGAAGTGAAAGTAATGCATCCAACAAATGCAGAGCATCTCTGAAAACTCCTTCAAGACTGTTGGAAAGCTAATCCAGGTAGCTAAAGTTATTTGAGAGAATGCCAATAGGGGTGTAAAGTGGTCATCAGTTTAAAAAGAGGAATCTGAAGTTTAACTCATATTCTAGTTTGTTTCACAAGATTCACTACTACTTGTTTGCTTACGTGTTCCTTTGAGATTTTGCTGCCTTCAGTCTGAATCACTAATGTACACATTCGAATAAAAACTAGGAAAACTATTGCAAGATCAGGTTTGTCCAAACTATTGGCTGGTAATGTACATTTAACACAAACACCTGATTTAAACACTCTGTCCCTTAATGATGACACATTCTCTTTAAAAGGGACATATTACAAAGCTATTTCATGGGGAAAAATCATAACCAATGTTGTGGGAAAAAAAACAATTGTGAAGGCTAATTGATGTATAGCCTTGGCAATAATAATAGAATTCTATGAATTTTTATCATGAGGTTGTAATAAGTAATACAATGCCATCTGGTCTCCAGCTATAATCAAGATGTCCAGTTCATGTAAAAACACTGACTACAGGAAGCAGCGGATGAGATACTGGAAGGTTATGAAGGTCATGGCAGATGGTTTTATTCGGTCACTTGTCAGGCAGCCAGAGGTTGCAGAACTGACAGCATCGACAGAGATCCCCTGACACTGGCATCCCAGCAGATCCTGGCAAGGATAACCATTATAGACGACAGCATGACTAATCTAATCTGATGACAATCTGGCATAACGAGGAAGATATTTAACCATTTCGCACCATGCAGGTATATACTCCAAACATATACTGATAGGGAATTTAGATTGTGAGCCCCAATGGGGGCGGTGATGACAATATCTGTAAAGCGCTGTGGAATATGATGGCGCTATATAAGCAAACCACATATTTGTATGGCCACATACTTCTACTATTTCATCTTGACTGACACTGCACATGCTGCATTTCACCTCAAAGTGACAAGAAACAATGGCCCCTATGCATGGAAGCTTTTACAACAGAAAACTGGTGTAAAAGGTTTGAAAAGTTGCAACATGAGGTGGCGCAAAAATTTTTGACTTGACATTTTCACGCCATTTTTGCCCGGCTCCTACAAAGGTGGCAGAGCTTAGTAGGGATGGGATGTCGCGTCTCCCGCTCATCAAAATTCGTGACATGCAAAAGTGCTCCTTACTCTAGTCCCTGATTGGAATAAGATTTATGGTGAGGGGCACAGCTTGCACCATGAGTGTTCTTAATGAATCAGGTCCATATCACTCCACCTTATCCTTTAACTCAGGCGTGAAAAAGCCAATTTTGATGAATTGGGACCAAGTATTAATTACAACTTAAATAATAAATATTAAATATTAAATTGCAGCTAAATGATCAATATTTAAAATTGAATTAGCTTCTTATAACTAGAACTATAATTAGCTAACATTAACCAATGGAGCTTTTTCTTCTTCCTAGAAAATGGCAGTATTATAAAACTGAATACCTGTCATGTCGAAGAGATTTGAGATCCACATACACTGTTGTAGGATCTGGCCCTGAGGTTCCCTGGGAAATAAATGAAAACACAACATACATAAATGGAAGGTGTTTTCTATACACAGGTATTTTATGACAAATTGCATCTTGTAATAAATTTGACAATGTTTAAAAGTTAAAGGTGTTGTCCAAACTTCAATATTCAATACTCATCCATAGAATACGTCATCAATATCAGATGAGTGGGGGTCTGATGCCCATCACCGCCAATGATCAGCAGGTCCCACAATGGTCCATCACCTGCCAGTGATCAGCAGGTCCCACAATGGTCCATCACCCGCCAGTGATCAGCAGGTCTCACAGTGGTCCATCACCTGCCAGTGATCAGCAGGTTCCACAATGGTCCATCACCTGCCAGTGATCAGCAGGTCCCAAAGTGGTCCATCACCCACCAGTGATCAGCAGGTCCCACAGTGGTCCATCACCTGCCAGTGATCAGCAGGTACCACAATGGTCCATCACCCGCCAGTGATCAGCAGGTACCACAATTGTCCATCACCCGCCAGTGATCAGCAGGTCCCACAATGGTCCATCACCCGCCAGTGATCAGCAGGTCTCACAGTGGCCAAATGTAAATGACATACAGAGTGGAACAGCACAGCCCCGTACTCTGTGTAGTGGCCAATCTCAGGTACCGAAACACAGCTCCTATGAAGAGGGCCGGTTTTAGGCAAAGTGGGGCCCTAGGCAGAGTTTAAAATGGGGCCCCAAATGCTAACATATTGCACATCACAGAAGCATTTTGGTTGTGTTTACATGCGCTGAGTTCAGGATGCTAAGCAAGCGTGATCGACAATATTGAAGTCGTTCAACACTTGTTTCCCAGCCTCTTTCCAACGTCTGAGAAAGAATGATGGGGACAGAACGATTACTAATGGATAAATCTGTCCCCATACAGTATCATATTATCAGCAGCACATCTACAGTTTACACCCCATAGTCCTCCAAATAATATAAAGTGCCCCATAGTCCTCCACATAGTATAATACACTGCTCATAGCCCTCCATATAGCATAATACACTCATCATAGCCCTCCATATGTCATTGCTTGCGTTGAGAAACATGATGGTGTCTCCGTGGCTTGTGTTTTGCATGTTTTTGCATATTTCCCATAAGGGATGGGGGCATTGCTCTAGAATCACTGCGTTGAGAAACATGTGATGGTGTCTCCGCAGTGTTGGATGTCGATCTCCATGAGTTCATTCATCCTCATTTTTCACAGTCTTTTACTAGACATTGCTCCTACTAGCCAGTTTCCTACTCCACACTGATGAGGGGCAATACCCCGAAACAGCTGTCTGTGGATGGATACCATGTTTTGGCATAGGTGGTTTCCTTCACTGGAGACTGCCCTTCCCGTGGTTGTTCCTTCCCGGGGAAAGACCTGGCTAGTCATTGCTTGTGTTGAGAAACATGTGATGGTGTCTCCGCGGCTTGTGTTTTGCATGTTTTTGCATATTTCCCATAAGGGATGGGGGCACTGCTCTAGAATCACTGCGTTGAGAAACATGTGATGGTGTCTCCGCAGTGTTGGACGTTGATCTCCATGAATTCATTCATCCTCATTTTTCATAGCCCTCCATATAGCATAATACACTCATCATAGCCCTCCATATATTAAAATACACTGCTCAGTCCTCCATATAGTATAATATACTCCTCATTGTGCTCCATATAGTATAATGCACGGCCATAGTCATCCATGTAGTACAATTCACTTCCCAGAGTATAATGCACCCCATAGTTCTTCATATAATGTATTCCCCATAGTTCTCGATACAGTATAATGCAGCCCACATATACTATAATGCAGCCACCCCATAGAGCATAATGCAGCCACCCCACAGAGTATAATGCAGCCCCGCCATAAAATATAATGTAACCCCCATAGAATATAATCCAGCCCCCCTCTTATAGTATAATGCAGCCACCCCTTAGAGCATAATGCAGCTACCCCAGAATATAATGCAGCCACTCCACAGAATATAATGTAACCCCCCATAGAATATCATGCAGCCCCTCCATAGAATATATGGCAATCCCCTCAGAGTATAATGCACCCCCTCCATAGAATACAATGTAGCCCTCCTCATATAGTATAATGCAGCCCCCATAAAATATGTACCCCCTCAAAGTATAAAAAAAGAGCCCCCATACAATATAATCTAGCCCCCCATAGGATACAATGTAGCCCCCCATAGAGTATGATGCAATCACCCCCCATAAAATATAATAAATATAATACAGCCCACTTCCACAAAGAATATAATGTAACCCCCATATTGAAGTCATTATTTCCCTCTACTCCTCTTTGGTCAGACCTCATCTGGAATATTGTGTCCAGTTTTGGGCACCACATTTTAAAAAAGACATCAACAAACTGGAGAAAGTTCAGAAAAGAGCGACCAGAATGGTGACCGGTCTGCAAACCCTGTCTTATGTGGAAAGGTTGCAGGATTTGGAAATGTTTAGTTTGCAAAAGAGAAGACTGAGAGGAGACTTAATAGCTGTCTACAAATATCTAAAGGGCTGTCACATTGTAGAAGGATCATCTTTATTCTCATTTGCACAAGGAAAGACTAGAAGCAATGGGATGAAACTGAATGGGAGGAGACACAGATTAGATATTAGAAAAAACTTTTTGACAGTTAGAGTGATCAATGAGTGGAACAGGCTGCCACGAGAAGTGGTGAGTTCTCCTTCAATGGAAGTCTTCAAACAGAGGCTGGACAGACATCTGACTGGGATGATTTAGCGAATCCTGCTTTGAGCAGGGGGTTGGACCAGATGGCCCAGGAGGTCCCTTCCAACTCTACGATTCTATATAACACAGCCTCCCCCATAGAATATAATGTAAACTGTACCCCCCTTGATATATAAGCCGTATAGTATATAGCCCAGCACCACATGGTATATAGCCCAGCACCACATGGTATATAGCCCAGCCTCACATGGTATATAGCCCACCATGGTATATAGCACAGCCCGCCCACCATGGTATATAGCACAGTACCACATGGTATATAGCACAGACCACCATGGTATATAGCACAGCACCACGTTATATAGCACAGTACCACCATGGTATATAGCACAGCCCACCATGGCATACAGCCCAGCATGGTATATAGCACAGCACAAAATGGTATATAGCCCAGCACAACATGGTACATAGCCCAGCACACCACATAGTATATAGCCCAACACCACATGCTATATAGCTCAGCATGGTATATAGCCCAGCACACCACATGATTAAGCCCTTTCAGGGTGAAACGCGTAGGAAATTGCTCCCCTCCATACGCCTCTTTATGTCGTTTTTACCTGATGGTATGAAGATTTTATATTCTCAATAAAGCAATTATTATTTTATCTCCTGGATACGCTGGAAAAATCCTTCTTTATGTTGTGCATATAGCTCAGCATGGTATATAGCCCAGCACACCACATGGTATATAGCCCAGCATGGTATATAGCCCAGCACACTACATGGAATATAGCCCAGCACCACATGGTATATAGCCCAGCACCATATGGTATATAGCCCAGCATATCACATGGTATATAAGCCCAGCATGGTATATAGCCCAGCACAACATGGTATATCGCTTAGCACCACATGGTATATCGCCCAGCACCACATGGTATATAGCCCAGCACAACATGGTACACAGCCCAGCACCACATGGTATATAGCCCAGCACACCACATAGTATATAGCCCAACACCACATGCTATATAGCCCAGCATGGTATATAGCCCAGCACACCACATGGTATATACCCCAGCATGGTATATAGCCCAGCACACTACATGGAGTATAGCCCAGCACATGGTATATAGCCCAGCATATCACATGGTATATAAGCCCAGCATGGTATATAGCCCAGCACACCACATGGTATATAGCCTAGCATGGTATATAGCCCAGCACACCACATGGTACACAGCCCAGCATAGTAAATAGCTGCTCCCCCCAGAATGGCTCTACAGTCCAGTACTCACACTGATATATTAAAAAAAAACAAAAAACACACTCCTCACCTTCTCCTCGTGCCCGCGCTGCTGGCTGCTCCTGTCTCCTGCTCTGCCTGCCACAGTGAGTGCGCGATGACGTCATCGCGCACCCGCTGTGTCAGAGGCAGAGCGGGGAATGATGGGAGAGGGAGCATCAGCTGATGCGCTCTCCTCCATCATTGCTGTGAACTGTACCGGCGTCTATGATGCCGGTATAGTTCAATGCGGTGGTGGGGGGACTCGGCGGTGGGGGAAGGCGGGCCCCCATGCCTCACAGGGGCCCCATAGTGGCTGCGTGATGTGCCGCTAGCTGGGGGCCCCTGGGGGAGCGGGAGCCCTAGGCAGCTGCCTGGTCTGCCTGCCGCTGACCCTGCCTATGAAATTGAATAGGAGTGAGCCGAAGTAATTAAGGATGGCCCCTACACAGTGTATGGAGCTTAGCTGCTCCACTCTGCATATTACTAGTCATCAATGGACCTGCTAACAACATGGAGGTGCCGGGTGTTGTAACCACACAAACGAATATTGATGACTGATCCTAAGTATAAGTTATCCATATCGCAGACCTGAACAACCCCTTTAATAAGTGAAATTTTTTTCTTTCTTTTTAAGGGGTTGCCCACTACTGAACAAATAAAGGCAATCTATACTCACCTCCTACAGTGTTGCCATTCAAGCAATGTCAGTGCTGCTGCTGTTCCTGGGGGGAGACGTGACAATATGACTGCTGCACACTGTGACCGCTGCAGCCAATCGTCTGTCACTGATTCGCTGCAGCTCATGAATATTCCATCTGAGTGGATGTCTACTCGACAAAATAGTAGTCTGTAAACGGTCAGTGCCGCTGATAGCAGTCAAGTGGCACAACAGTGTCATGTCACCTGCTGGGAATCGAAGCACCAACATCTCTGGAAAGGCACCACTGCAGGAGGAAAATATAAGTTGTTTATATTTCAGTGAGGCCTTGAATTAAATCAGAGGTTGGCCAGTAGTGTGGGTGCACCTGCAATGAAACCTAAAAACATCATGGCACTCTTTGAACCTTATGTACAGTTCCTATGCGGAGCCTTTTCTCTTCAAAGTGCAGCTATTAGTAATGCAGAACTTTTTTTTTTAATTCACTAATAGTGATGAGCGAACGAGCTCAGATAAAGTGTTATCGTTATCTGAGCATGCTCGTTTGCCATCCGAGTGTCTGCGGGGTGCTCGAATAATATGTTCAAGTCCCCACGGATGCATGTCTCGTCAGACAATCCCTGCATGTGTTGCAGCTGCTGACCAGCCGTGAGACAAGCAGCGGCGGGGACTCGAACATATTTTTCGAGGACGCCGAAGACACTCGGTTAGCACCCAAGCATGCTCGTTTAACACCTTATTAGAGCACGTTCGCTCATCACTATTCACTAACAAAGTTACTAGGATAGTCAGCCATGTTGTAGATTCTCTGAAGCTGGTCATCGTCACGATTTCTACAAGCATGCATCTCATATCACATTCGTCTCTCCACCCTACTTTACCAAACGGCAGAGCGAATGCTGCTTGAATCAGTGTGGATGATGCAATAATTACAGGACTAGCAATATCCCAACACACACAGATTGTCACACCCAGTTTGAGTAAGATGTACAAGTTATGTTAGCTATATAACTCGACCGGTCTAACTCAGCAGGGAGGAAGTAAAGGGCTTCAGTAATTCAAGTGTCTCTCCACCCTGTCGTATATGGACGTAGAGTGTTCACCATTGAAGTTATCCATTGCGTCTCTTCATTTCCAATTACCTGTAAACATATTGCAGTATTCACTCTTGATCCAAAGGTAGTACTAACAGCACGTGGAGACAGACCAAGATCTTTGAAAAGTTTGGAGAACGAGTACGTGAGGGCAACTCTTGGACGTTCTTCTGCCACCACAACACAAGTTCGCACGTACGACAGATTTATTCCTCTGGTCTGTAAAAGAAAATATCAGAAATCAAAGTCAGATTACACAAGAACACACAGCCGGGACGCAGGAATAACTGTTTGTATAGCTCCGTTAGACTTTTACACACCAAGAACTCATCCCACAGTGTTTTGTAGTTAAATTCTGTGCAATACAGGTTATAATTCAGGTTATAGAAGTTTCTTTTCCAAATTCCAAAAATAAGTTAAGGTGTGCACTGAACAACTGTTGCCCCTGTGTCAGGCATCTACTTCCTTCGATTGGAAAGAAATCTTTGTGCGCAAAACGTTTTAAGCAAAGTACGCTCATGAGAATGGATTTCACTAATGTTGAGTCACCTGCATTCAGCGCAAGACTACAAAGAGCAAGGTCTGCTGAAAATGCCGGGCGCCAACCCCATCAACCTATTGCTGCCCATGAGGGAGTCAATAAGAACATCTGTGGATAATGAAAGGACACAGGACCCTGAAAACATGGGAAAAAGGTCCTGGCTCTGGCCACGTCTTGGTTATTTTGGTGAACATTTGGATGTTTCTTTACAGGCTCTGCGGGCTGAATGGCGGCAGAATGATAAAATTACAAAAAGAATTTAAAAAAACCTTAGAATTAGCATCTCTGATCTAGACCGCACTCCTTTAGAAGACAAACGTGTACAACTCTTACCTTCAACACATCAATCTGGTTCCCAAGTCCCTTGGAGCACATCTCCATGACAGAATAGGAACAGAACGTGTCTCTGATCTTGTACTGACTTACTGCAGACAGCCACAGGAATAAGTTGGATTCCAACTCCATAGGAGGAATTAATATAGACTGGTGACCAGAGTAAACACTGCGGGCAAAAGGGAGACGTAGAAATGACATTAGACGACAACATAGTCACGGTAAAAGGATAGGGAAAAAACCATTGTACTCAAGGTAGACAACTTTTTTTATTTTTATTAGATTAGGTTTTTATCATGATAAGTAATATAATCAATACATAAACCTATCCAACTGTACAAAGTAAAAATTATTTCTATGCAATGATCCAAAACTGTCAATGTTTGCCCAGACATATTTTAATGTGCTCTCAGTCCAGATTTGTGGACTTGCCAAAGTTAGCACAGCGAGAACATACAAAGTAAATGTAGATGTAGCATTGGTTGGATTCAAATCCAGGACCGCAGCGCTGCAAGTCAACAGTGCTAACCACTGAGCCACCGCACTGCCATCCTAACAATCATTATGCAGCTACATAATAAATATTTATGTACACATATAACATGAAGCTGTCAGTTTTATTTCTTTTTTGCTGATTTTTTCTTATTTTAAAACCAACCTGCAAAGGCACCAAAGTACAAAACCAAGTCCACAATAAGGATCCAGACATATGGCAATCTGGCGCGTAGAGTACAGTTCACACTGTAATTTTATCGCCCGGCAAAGTGCATTTACGGATCCATGGGACATCTGCAATTGAATGGAGAATTAAATTAATCAGGATCCTGATCGTAAACACTCAATGCATACAAATGGAAATTTGGACATAATAGACGATTTTGGTCTAATTAATATGGGATGAATAACTATCAAAAAATGACAGATCATTTTCTACCTGAAGTTCGTTCAAAGTGTAGGAATTTCTTGTTTTTACAGCAAAACCCAAAGTGTTAGGGGAGAAAGAGTAATATAAGAAATACCTTTTTTCTAGATCAGATTTAAATAGCAGCAATGTTTTCTGCAGTCCTAAACTGCAATTATTACCACCAGAATTTATAACCTACCGTATTTTTCAGACTATAAGACACACTTTTTCCCTCCAAAATCTTGGAGGACAACGGGCGGTGCGCCTTATAGTCCGGATGTACCTGCTGTGGTGGGAAGGTGGGGGAGCGGCAGCGGGTCACAGGAGGGCAGGAGCTGGCTGATGCGGCTTAACCTGTGCCCGCTGCTAAAGAGAAATGAATATTCACTGCTCCCCACGCCCATTGTCCCTCACACCTCTATGCACTGATGCGGTCGTGGAGAGGTGGGAGGGACTATGGGCATGGGGAGCAGTGAATATTCATTGATCTTTCACAGCGGGCACAGTAGCCGCAGGCTTTCTACAGGGAGACCACGTGTACTCGCTATTAAAGAGAATTAATATTCACTGCTCCCCCCCCCCCCGGGAGTGGAGAGCAGTGAATATTCATTCTCTTTAGTAGTGGGCACATGTGATCGCCCAGCTGCTGCAGGAAGCCGGCGTCTGCAGCCAACAGTGTGGCTGCTATTAAAGATCAATGAATATTCACTGCTCCACACGCTCACAGTCCTGGGTGTGGGGAGCAGTAAGTATTCCGGCAGCTGTCCTCTGCTTGTAAGCAGCGCATGGCGTCACTGCCATGCTCTGCTTACAAGCATAATTCAGCTGCTGGCATCAGAACAGGACACAGCGAGGGAGCACAAGGAAGGCAAGTAAAATGGCTTATGTTTTTTTTAATGTTTCTGATGGGAGCCATGCATACCAGGATATGGAAGAGGGGGCCATGTGTATCAGGATAGGGAGGAGAGGGCCATGCATGCCAGGATTGGGACAAGGGGGACATGCATATCAGGAAAGGGATGAGAAGGCAATGCATGCCAGGATTAGGACAAGGGGGCCATGCATGCAAGGATAGGGATGAGAGGGCCATGCATGCCAGGGTAGGGATGAGGGTGCCACGCATACCAGGGTAGGGATGAGGGGGCCATGCATACCAGGATAGGGATGAGGCGGCCATGCATACCAGGATAGGGATGAGGTGGCCATGCATGCCAGGATAGGGATGAGGCGGCCATGCATACCAGGATAGGGATGAGGCGGCCATGCATACCAGGATAGGGATGAGGGGGCCATGCACACCAGCATAGGGATGAGGTGGCCATGCATGCCAGGATAGGGATGAGGGGTCCATGCATACCTGGATAGGGATGAGGCGGCCATGGATAGCAGAATAGGGATGAGGGGGCCATGCATACCAGGATAGGGATGAGGGGGCCATGCATACCAGGATAGGGATGAGGGGGCCATGCATACCAGGATAGGGATGAGGGGGCCATGCATACCAGGATAGGGATGAGGGGGCCATGTATACCAGGATAGGGATGAGGGGGCCATGCATACCTGGAATGGGGACATAAATATATACCAGGATGGGGGATATTAGTACAGAAATGACCACATTTTTTGCTTTGATTTTTTTTTTATATTTTCTTCCTCTAAAACCTAGATGCCTCTTATGGTCGGGTGCATCTTCTAGTCTGAAAAATACAGTAATTTTCCCATCTCAGGTACAGATCATTTATAACCAATATGCCAGATGTAAATCACCCTATGGCTTTGGGCTGTGGGAGAAGAATGGAGAAATGAAGACTTAGAGCGCAGATTACACGAAGTCCAAGTAGATATTTTTTCCTTGCTTAGACTGAACCTCAGGACCCAGTAATAGTGCAGCAGACCAAAGAGCGGAAATTAAACTTTGGCTAAAAGACATCTACATTGAAGGGAAATGTATCATCAGAAAATAAGCCTTAAGCCCCCGTTACACACTGCGATATCGCTAGCAATATCGCTGTAAAGTCACCGATTTTGTGACGTTACAGCGATATTGCTAGCGATATCGCTGCATATGATACTTACCTCCGACCGGCTCCCCCGCTGCTCATTGCTGATCGCGCGAGAAGCTGCTGGACCATTCCTCGTCGGCCACTTCCTGCGGCGCCGACGAGCGACGCGTGGACGCGGGTGGGAGGACGCAGGATCGCAGCGTCTGACAGGTAAGTAGCGATCCCCGTCCCCAGCGATGTCGCTGGTGAGATCTGCCTGTTTGGCAGCTCACTAGTGACCACCTAGCGATGCACCAGCGATCCTGACCGCGTCATATCGCTGGTCGGGATTGCTGGTGCATCGCTAGGTGTAACGGTACCCATAGTCCAAATCAGGTTTTTATGTAAAATGTATGTTTTTTTTTTCATATTATATCTACAAGCCTCCATATTGAAATTCACAGGATAGACAGACATGTTAATGAGATGCAAATGGTGAGAAAATAAAAACACATTTTTTCAAAAATATCTTGATTTATTCAGTATCTAGTATAATCATCACATGCAGAAATATTGCTATCGATGAGGTTAATAAAGGGACTGTCAGCACAGGATGACTGTTAAATCGAAGAAAAATATTGAAATTTGAGCGTCCTCAGTGGTTGATACCTTTATAATGGCTTACTGAAAAGATGGTAACAAATTGATTTTGTGTTATTTTTTGCCTGATGAAGAGACCTGAGTAGTCTTGAAAGCTCGCAATTTGTTGCCATCTTTTCAGTTAGCCATTATAAAGGTATCAACCACTGAGGACTCTCAAATTTCAATATTTTATCTACTGGCTAACACAG
Organism: Dendrobates tinctorius; assembly: GCF_039654945.1. NCBI lineage: Eukaryota > Metazoa > Chordata > Amphibia > Anura > Dendrobatidae > Dendrobates > Dendrobates tinctorius. The sequence goes on along the minus strand of NW_027361719.1, from coordinate 3,674,834 downwards.
TGCAAAGATATATGTATTTCCTGTTCAATCTAAGTACAGGTGCTTCACGGCCAATCCTTTATATACCCCTCCCCACCTGCTTGTTTTCCCTCTATCTACACCTTCCTTTTTCATTGTCTTGACTGGGTCAGAGAAAGGGGGAGATGGCTGGAAAACCAGCAGATGGGAGGGTGTAATTAAATAGCTGGTCCCGCCATGAAGCTCCGAGCGCCTGCACTTGCTGTTTACAGACATTCTGTGCTGACCGTCCCTTTAAGAGTAAGCGCTTGTATTTCTGCACATAGATGTTTTGAGCATTTTGTTTCCATTTTTCATCATTTGCATATCATTAACAAGTCTATTTATCCTGTGATTTCCACAATTACAAGACTTTTTCCATCTTGGTGTTACAATGTCAATGTTAAGGAGTGTATATTAGAAAGAAAGAAATCTTGCAATTTTCCAAATGACCACTAGGCCTCATATTATCTTCCCACTTCCTGTTGGGCATACCGGCATTAGTAACAATACACTGGCTGAATCAGATCCTACTGAAGTATTTAATGGGCATGCTCTCATCAGGGCAGGGGAGCAGGTGAGCTGTGACATCCCCTTCTGTGAATGGTGGACCCTGTATTATCTACTGGAGTCGGGAAGGAATTTTTTTCCCCAATGTGAAGCTTACTGTTGCCACATGGGTTTTTTTTGCCTTCCTCTGGATCAACATGTTAGGGCAAGTTAGGATAGGATATGGGTTGAACTAGATGGACTCAAAGTCTCCCTTCAACCTTAATAACTATGTTACTATGTTACTGTGTATAACGCAGTTATATTTCATTGTCTTCCTGACTGTGATAACAAGGCTGATGAAAAGTCTTCTGCACAAAACCGGAAGTATGAGTCGCATATAAGGTCATTGTGAATATTGCAAGATTTCTGAACAACAAGCCACATAACAGAAGACACTGGATCACTAAACGTACCTTTACCCCTGTGAGCATGCCAGTGGTGCTAACACTGAAGTCGAGGTAGGCCAACATTTCGGGAGTAGGTGGCTTATATATCTGAAATGATCGCTTTCTGGGCAAATCATCTAAAGTCAGAGAAAATGTGCAAGTTAGTATACGATTGTGTAGGCGAATAGACTCCATGTCATTACTGTAATATTTTCACATTTAAGATGCTATTAAAGAGTTTATCCCAAGAAACAAGTTCAGATGAGAAGTCTCAAAAGTCTAGAAGTTTTATAGTAAACTTTGCACAGATTCACGGCACAGAATATCTTATTTGTATTCTTTCTCTGTGACGCTCTTGGCGCCACCGGTCACTGGTGCTATTGTGAGAGTTGCATGAGCAGCGTCACACGTTTCACTTCTCTGGTCTTATTCCTACAAGCCCTTTCGTGCACTCTATGGCCTCAATTTATCAGTTTGTGCCAGAAATCTGACGGATTAAAGATTTAAACACCATAAACTGACCAAATTTTACAACTTTTCGTTTTTTTCACACCTGCTCTGGCAACTTTTTGTAAAATGAGTGGGGTTTAGCAAGGAAGGTCGTGCCAAGCAAATGAAAGATTGGCCAAATTTAGGAGGCACATGTACTGGGCTCCTTAGGTGGATGTGCACATTGATATGCACTTTGAACACCATAGATGGCGCCATAGTGAATTATTTTAATCCAATTCTTTAAAGCAAGTTAACAGAGAATATCAGTATTTCTCGTTCGCCTTATTGGGGGACACAGAGACCATGGGTGTATGCTGCTGCCACTAGGAGGCTGACACTATGCACAAAAAAGGTTAGCTCCTCCTCCGCAGTGTACACCCCACCGACCGGCAGGAAATTCCTCAGTTTAGCTTAGTGTCAGTAGGAGGTGGACACGGGTCTTTCATTAGACCCATATCTACCTCGATGTGCGTCGTTCCTTTTCAGGTTTCAGGAGGGATACAGTGTGAACAGTCACAACTGTACTCCCACAAAGAGGCTATGAGTACAGCGTGTACTGCCACCCCGTATCCTCTTAGTTCTCCGGGCGGACCACAAGCTCAGCACAGGTGACGTGCCAGCGAAAACGGATGGTCCTTGCCCCCCGCCTCCCACCCACTCACCCACCAGAGCCTGTCGGTTGGACGAGGAGCGAATACGTAGAAGATGAGCAGACAGCGTGGGATACAGAAGGTACCTTTATTGGAGCACCGGAACATGAAGCCACAAAATGACCTGGCAGCGACGCCAAAAGTAGCGCCACAGATTCTCTAGCGCCGCAGATTCTCGCCTGCTCATGCCTTCCGACGGTCGCCGCATCCCTTTTGGCCCCGGCTGCGGTGCGGGCCTTCTTCACCCCACCGCCGGTATTCTTGTGAGGATTGCGTCTGGGAGCAGGGCTATGGCGGCGTCTCCTTTAGGGGCGGACGTGGCTGCGCCGCAGTTCTTCTGCGCCGCACCGTGCTGACAGGCGGCCGCCGTTTCAAATTTAGTCCCCGGCTTCAGTTTGGGCCTTCGCGCCCGTCGCGGCCACGCCCCCCGGTCATTATTATCGGCCGGTTGCGCTCCCGCCCGTTCCTAAGCCCTCCCACCGCCTCTCTAGTCTTGTGGCTGGGAAGGGGGAGGAGGCGGTTCTTCCCTCTGGTGCAGGCGGCTAGCTCCGCCTTTCTTCTTACACAGAGACCGCGTTTTTTGATTCCTCACATCAGGCTGCCGCCATATTTGCAGCCTGACAGCCGGAGACTAAAGCAGATGCCATCTTTCGGGGACACGGGACCGTGAGTAGTTCTGCAACTGCAGACTGACGCCCTACTCTGCCTTTCTGTCCCCCAACCTTCCAGCATTTCCGCAGGTTTTCTTCTTTTCTTCCTTTACCATGTCTAATTCTAAGTCTGAACGTGGCCGTCCGCCAGCCCCCACGGGAACCCTAGTCCGGTTTTTCGATGCTCCTCTTGCAATCACAAATTCCCCTCTGCCTGGACTTCAGCAATCCTGTTCAGCATGATGCCGTCCAGGAGCCATCTACTGCGCCACGTGAAATCGAACCCCCCATTCCTGGCTGGGCCTCGTCTCTTTCACAATCTGTGGCAGACCTCACCAGGGTGCTTCAGTCCCTAGTGGTCGTTCTTGATAAGTTCCCCCTGGACACTTCTGCAGGGTCCAGCAGGTCGCAAGACGTTCCATCTGAGCCAGCTAGCAGAAGCCGTAAAAGGCCCAGGCAGGATCCCCGGCCGGAATCCTCTCCTGGCCTCTCATCTGCACCTAGTCCTTCCCAGCAGTCGCCCTCCCGTGCCTCCTCACCCGAGTCAGGTGAAGCGTTCTCGGATATGTCCTCTGAAGGGATTTTAGAGCTGGATTCTGACCAGGACGCGGACATGAAGGTTACGGTACAGAACCTCATTGCTGCGATTAACCACACCTTCGAAATATCTGACTCCCCTGCGAAATCCTCAGATCAGGAGGTTTCGTTCAGACGGGCAGAAACACCACCCAGGGTATTCGCTTTCCACTCTGAGTTTGGCAAGATCCTTGCCAGGGAAAGAGGAAATCCATCCAGGCGATTTCAAAGAGGGAAGCGCCTCAGCGTGCTGTATCCGTTTGCTAAAGAGCTCACTGACAACTGGTCTGCTTCCCCGTCGGTGGACGCACCCGTGTCCAGACTTTCTAATAACACGGTTCTCCCGCTTTCAGGTGTAGCGTCGCTAAAGGATTCTAATGATAGAATTATAGAATCCTTGGCAAAGTCAGCATTCGATGCGGCTGCAGCGGCGCTATGTCCAGTCTTTGCCTCATCTTGGGTGGCAAAGGCCATAGCCACTTGGGCAGAGGATCTCCGTAAGGGCATCCTAGATAAGGCCCAACCAGAGCAATTGGCCGATCTGGCCAACTAGATTTCCCATGCAGGGGAATATCTGCTTTCTGCTTCCCTGGATGCCGCGTCTTGCGCTGTTCAGGCGTCAAACAACGTGGTGGCAATCCGATGGACCCCCGCCAAGGTGTCAGTTTCGGGCCTTTCGGGCTTACCGTCGCTTCAATAAGGCAGAGAACTTCTCTAACCAACAAAGACCACAGGCATGCCAGGATAGAAAGACGGTGTCCATCAGACCCACTCCCTCCTAGCGATCTCGCTCCTCCCAGGGCAGACCCTCCAGGTCCAGATCTGGACGGTCTACGTCAGCATGACTATCAACGAAATCCCAAGGGTCCCTCCCAATTGGTTTCTTCAGGGACATCTGGCTGGCCTCAGCAGAGGACGCTTGGGTCAGGGAGGTTGTATCTTCAGGGTACAAGATAGAGTTCATTTCTCGTCCACGGGATCGCTTCTTCGAGTCCCGTCCTCCAAAAGATCCAGCCTTAGTTCTGGGGTTCTTTGCATCCATCGCCTCTCTCCTCAGTTCCGGGGTGATTGTGCCCGTTCCCGAATCAGAACCTTTCACAGGGTTTTATTCAAACCGGTTCGTGGTGCCGGAAAAAAGGCGGGACAGTTCGCCCCATCTTGGACCTCAATTTACTCAACAGGAGAGTCCGACTGCGTCATTTCCGAATGGAGTCTCTTCGGTTAATCGCTTCCATGGAGACGCAGGAGTTCATGTGTTCAATAGACATTCAAGATGCCTATCTACATGTTCCCATATTCTCCGGGCATCAGAAATTCCTGCGTTTCGCGATTCGCCAGGAACATTACCAATTTGTTGCACTGCCGTTCGGTCTTGCCACCGCACCCAGAGTATTTACAGAGATCATGGCAGCGTTGATGAACTTGTGGAGAATCAGAGGTCTCGTTCCTTTTCCGTACCTCGACGACATTCTGATCAAAGCTCCATCCTTTCATCAAGCTCGCCAAAGTCTTACCATTGTCCTGGACACCCTGCCCAATTTCAGGTGGCTCATCAACTAAAAGAAGTCCTGTCTTGTCCCGACACAACGTCTTGTGTTTCTGGGTCTATGGTTCGACACTCGTCAATCGAGAGAAAATTGGCTCCCTGCAACGGGATGTACGATCGCGGCAGATCATGAGACTTCCATCTCTCTGGACGACCATGAAAGTCCTGGGAAAGATGGTGGCGGCAACAGAGGCGGTTCCCTTTGCCCAATTTCACTCCAGACCTCTCCAACTCGCCATCCTATCCCGGTGGAACAGGTCTGTCCTTTCCCTGGATCGCCCATTTCGACTTACAAACCGTGTCAAGCAGTCCCTCAATTGGTGGCTGACGTCTCCTCTCATCTCCCTAGGATGGTCATTCCTCCCCATTCACTGGCAGATTGTGACAACGGAGGCCAGCCTCCTCGGCCGGGGGGCAGTGTTCCGCAATCACACTGTTCAGGGTCGTTGGTCAACTCAGGAGTCAGCCCTGCCAATCAACGTCCTCGAGATACGAGCGATTTATCTGTCTCTCGTTCACTGGGAGAGACTTCTCAGCGGACTGCCTACCCGGATTCAGACACACAATGCCACGGCTGTGGCATATGTCACACGCCAGGGAGGGACGCGGAGTGTCTCAGCCCTGGCAGAAGTGTCCAAGATTCTTCATTGGGCGGAGGTTTCAGTCCCGGCAATATCCGCGATGCACATTCCCGGCGTGGACAATTGGGCCGCCGATTTTCTCAGCCGCGAGGGTCTCGCGGCGGGAGAGTGGTCCCTACATCCGGAAGTATTTCTTCAGCTTTGCCGTCGTTGGAGAACCCCAGACGTAGATCTGCTAGCTTCTCGCCTCAACAGGAAAGTCCTCTTTCCTTCCTAAGGTGGTGTCCACTTTCCACCTGAATGAGGACATTGTTTTCCCGTCCTTTTGTCCGGGTCCAGATCACCCTCGGGAGCGGTCCTTGAACAAGCTGGACCTGGTCAGGGCGATGAAGGTCTACCTAACTAAAACGACTTCTTTGCGGAAGACAGATTCTCTCTTCACCATTCCAGATGGGGCGTGGAAAGGTCACCCGGCCTCCAAAGCTACTATTACTCGCTGGATCAGATCGGCAATTTTGGAGGCCTACCGGGTTAAACATCGAGTGGCCCCTCTGGGGATTAGAGCGCACACTCTACCCGGGCAGTGGGTGCCTCTTGGGCGGTACGTCACAGAGCTTCCGCGCTGCAGCTTTGCAAAGCTGCAACCTGGTGATCGGTTCACACGTTTGTGAAATTCTACAAGGTCCACACCTACGCTTCGGCGGATGCCAGCCTAGGTAGAAGGATCCTGCAGGCTGTGGTAGTGAGTCCGCTGGCCTGATGCAAGTTTTTTTTTCCCACCCCAGGGACTGCTTTGGGACGTCCCATGGTCTCTGTGTCCCCCAATAAGGCGAACGAGAAAACAGGATTTTTTGGGTTGCTTACCGTAAAATCTGTTTATCGGAGCCTTCATTGGGGGACACAGCACCCTCCCATGTTCTACAACTCCTGTTATTATATTGGTTGGTTGTTTACAGTTGAGTTGTCTGTTCTGTTTTCAATCTATTCCGTTACTTCTCCTACTGCTTTCTCACTAACTGAGGAATTTCCTGCCGGTCGGTGGGGTGTACACTGCGGAGGAGGAGCTAACCTTTTTTATGCACAGTGTCAGCCTCCTAGTGGCAGCAGCACACACCCATGGTCTCTGTGTCCCCAATGAAGGCTCCGAGAAACAGATTTTACGTTAAGCAACACAAAAATCCTGTTTTTTTCATAAACTGTACAATAAGAATAATACTAACTGGGGACGGGGGGATTGGACAACCCTTTTAAATACCTTTTAAATACTTTAAAGCTTATATTTTTGTTGATCATGTCGTAATTGCAAAAATTCGGAGAGCAGCATGTTTTACAAACACCAAAGACTGACCATAACTTCCAAACAGAAAAACAAGTTTGGACAGGTGCAAGCTAAGTGCCACCTCCATATGTAACTAACAAATTAAAGCTACACTCTGCAACGCCATAGTATGCTAACATGGAATATAAGAAATTGGATTTGCCTCGCTGCTCTAAAAAAAAAAAAAGTTAAAATTAAGATACTTAGCGCATAAATTGGTCAATTAATGTGGGCCCAACAGCCATCGACAAGGCGACCTTCTTATCTAGGAACCTAACATGACAGAGGTATCATATTAGGTTAGGTTCCCAGCAAAGAGAGATCGCCTAGTTGATGGCTGGTGGGCATACATGAATTGGCCAATTTGTGTGCTAAAAGTATCTTAATTTTATCTTTTTAACTAGAGCAGCAATGCCATTCCAAGTTCATATATTCCATGTTTGCATACTATAGCGTTTCGGAGTGCTGCATTTGTTAGCAGCAAGTTTTAGATATTCTTACTATGGAGAATGGTTGTGTTTCCTGTCCCGTGTACAAAGCATCTCATTGTCACTTTCTGCTGTTTGATGTACTTGACATTGGCGGTAACAACAGTTGGCTTAAAGGAGTACGCTAGGCGACATCATGCGAGTCCACAGCCCTCCAGCTGAACAGTGGGCAGGAGCGCAGGATTGTGATTGCTCTGCAGCACATATAGCTACATCAGGAATCCAGCAGGTCTGAGAATATACAGCGTCACCCTGCACATTGCATCATAGCATACAGCTTGCTTTAGGAAATTTCCCTTTACTTGCTGTATTTCACTGCTATGACTAAGAAATCACAGAGGTAGAAATGTGTGGTTGTTGTGTGAAGAGATATGGGTATGGTTTAATTTTAACATGGAATTTAAGAAAGAAAAAAAAAAGTATTTTCATCTCTGAAATCTGAAGTTGGTGCAAGACTGATATATACAATTTCGCCAAAAGTACCGCTAGAAATAGTGAATATTCACCTGTATCTATGATGGTTGGCCAGGTTTTCACATCCACCGCAGCTGCTGCCTCTTTGGACTTTAGCAATCTCAGTAACGTTTGTGTTGTGAGAATGCAAGAAGTTTTACTGACCTAATAAAAAGGACAGCTATGTTATACTGCAGTGTCAAAAATGCATAGAAGATCCATTGTAACGCGAATAAGTAGGGAGCGACTCCAGGCTGTGTATCCTGCTCCTCGCTAGAGATGTTGGCACTACATAAATATATAAGAGAAGGGTAGACAAGCAGAGAATGACCCAATATAATCGTCAGAAATTTAATCTTCCTATTTTTCCTGACCTCAACCCCTTCCCGACATGTGACATACTATTACATCATACGTTGGGTCCCATCTTTGATGGAGGCTCAGGTTCTGAGCCTGCATCACTACTGGCAGATCGTGGCTGTGTTATACAGCCATTATCTGCCTCTAACAGCAGCAAGCAGAGCTGAGCCCGCTCATCCCTGAAATGTTGTTGTGAATCTCTGACGGCAGCATTTAAAGTTCTATTCACCTATTACGAGGCGCCGAAGAGCTGCCATGCCAGCCAAAGGGCCTGCTAAAGACCTCTGTGTCTGCCATTATGACACTCTTGGAAAGACCAACCTGTGTCTGGCGTTGACAGAAGACTGATTTTTACTATATACTGCCATATTGTGGTGCTGCACTACATAGTAAAAGCAATCGGATAGCCGTAGGTTCAAGAGAAAAGAAAAGTTTTAGAAATGGAAAAATTCGACTCCCTTTCCCCATTAAAAATACAGAAGTAAAAAGATTACTAAAATAAATGTGTTGTGATAGCATCCCTAAAAGTTTGAGCTATCAAAACAGAAAATTGATTACTCCAGTCAGTAAACGGTGTAACAAGAAAAAAAGTCTGAAACTTTTTTTGGTAACTGGAAGAGAAGTGCAATAAGAAGCAATCATTATGTTGATTGGTAAAAATAAATTGACCGCTCACCACATAAAATAAAGTCCTCACACAGCTCCAGTGGCGTAGCGTGGGGGGGGCGGGGGGGGCGGTCCGCCCCAGGCGGCACGTGTGTGGGGGCGGCGCGGCAGCAGAAGCAATTCCTCTCCTCTGTGGGAGAAGCGCGGAGCCTGGACTCACTGACTGTACATTTCGGCCTGCGGGGCTGTGCAGTGAGGGGGTAATGTAATGCAGCCTCTTCCCACCCTTCCTCCATCCTTCTCCTCCGCCTATCGGGAGTCTCTGTACCCCTGCTACCTAGCAGCTTCTCCCTCCTCTCCGCCTGGACCCTCAGTGAGCAGCGCTGCGCTGGGCAGAGGCAGTGCTGACTTCAGCCCCGCTGCACTGGAGGACTGTCATGGTGGGATGGTCGCGACTGCCAGGAATGTGATGCACACAAGGAGCCATGTTAGGAAGAGCCGAGCAGTGAGCTGGTGAGTGCGGGGCTGGGGTAAGGTGGTCTGCGGCTGCCCCCGGCGGCCCTGTGTGCAGGCAGCTGTCATCCTCATCACAGGCTGCGCTGGGTGTGTGTCTGCCTCCATTGTGTGCAGTTATGTGCCACCAACACCGCTGCCTGTGTCTCACCATGTGCAGCAGCGAAAGGATCTGTGCATGCAGCCACACTGTGTGTGTGTGTATGTACACTTATGTGTGTGTGTGTGTGTGTATGTACACCTGTGTGTGTGTGTGTATGTACACCTGTGTGTGTGTGTGTATGTACACCTGTGTGTGTGTGTGTATGTACACCTGTGTGTGTGTGTGTGTGTGTGTATGTACACCTGTGTGTGTGTATGTCTGTGTGTGTATGTATACACCTGTGTGTGTGTGTGTACACCTGTGTGTGTATCCACCTATGTGTGTGTACACCTGTGTGTGTGTGTCTGTGTGTGTGTGTGTGTGTGTACACCTGTGTGTGTGTATCCACCTATGTGTGTGTACACCTGTATTTGTGTATGCCTGTGTGTCTGTGTGTGTGTGTGTACGCCTGTGTGTGTGTCTGTGTATATACACCTATGTGTGTGTGTATGCCTGTGTTTGTGTATGCCGGTGTGTGTGTATACACCTGTGTGTGTGTGTATCCACCTATGTGTGTGTATGTACACCTATGTGTGTGTGTACACCTGTTTGTGTGTATCCACCTATGTGTGTGTATGTACACCTATGTGTGTGTACACCTGTTTGTGTGTATCCACCTATGTGTGTGTATGTACACCTATGTGTGTGTGTACACCTGTGTGTGTGTATCCACCTATGTGTGTGTATGTATCCACCTATGTGTGTGTACACCTGTGTTTGTGTATGCCTGTGTGTGTGTCTGTGTGTGTGTATACACCTGTGTGTGTGTCTGTGTGTGTGTATATACACCTATGTGTGTGTGTGTACGCCTGTGTGTGTGTCTGTGTGTGTGTGTGTGTATACACCTGTGTGTGTGTGTACGCCTGTGTGTGTGTGTCTGTGTATATACACCTATGTGTGTGTATGCCTGTGTGTGTGTGTCTGTGTGTGTGTGAATACACCTGTGTGTGTGTACGCCTGTGTGTGTGTGTCTGTGTATATACACATATGTGTGTGTGTATGCCTGTGTTTGTGTATGCCTGTGTGTGTGTATGCCTGTGTGTGTGTGTCTGTGTGTGTGTGTATACACCTGTGTGTGTGTATACACCTGTGTGTGTGTGTGTGTATATACACCTATGTGTGTGTGTATGCCTGTGTGTGTGTGTCTGTGTGTGTGTATACACCTGTGTGTGTACACTCTGCGCATGTGTCAGCACAGCAGCAGCTCTGCTTTCCTAGGTTTTCTGTCCCGTCCTGGCACCGTAGCAGCTGCAGAGGCTCCGCCCTATTGATGCTCCCGGGAGGAGGAAAGAATATGGCGGTGCTGCTGCCCCGGCTGGGAGCGAGAGGAAAAGGGTAGGACAGTACTGCACGGGGTGAGGTGGGATACTGGGGAGCATGGTATGGGGGCGATTTGTGGGAGAGGCTGCTGGGTGCACCGCGGCCATTACCGGAGAATGCACCACCAACATCTGTACGGGAGAAGCCACAGACAGCTGTCACATGCCACATAGACATCACACCACAGGTGTCCTAATACAATAATCATCCCCCATATAAGTGTTCTCGTACATCCCCCCATATATACGTGTCCTCGTACATCCCCCTATACGTGTCCTCGTACATCCCCCCCATATATACGTGTCCTCGTACATCCCCCATATCCATATATACGTGTCCTCGTACATCTCCCCCTATACGTGTCCTCGTACATCCCCCCATATACGTGTCCTCGTACATCTCCTCCCCATATATTTTCTGTTTTTTTCTGTCACATTATTAAAAATTATTATTAAAAAAAGCCATTAGGTCTTCATCCAGCATCATCAAGCTAATACATACATATATATATAGAGAGAGAACTGCAAGAAGATGAAAGTCTAGAAATGTAGAAATAATAACAGCAGAGTTAGTAGCAGACTAAAAATTAGATCTTTGAGTGTAGTGTGGGCTCTCCTGATGCTTCCGGATTATCATCGACCAAAGGGGCGGCAAATTTTTCGACCGCCCCGGGCGCCACAAACAGTTGCTACGCCACTGCACAGCTCCAGTCAATAACAAATGAAACCGCTACAGGTCTTGGAAAATGGCGACATGCAATTTTCTGTTTTTGATTTACAAATTTATGGTTTTTGTTTTTAACACTTATAAAAAACAAACCACGCAAAAAAACCAAACTCTGTAAGTTTAGCATTGCTGTAATCATACTGACCTGGGGAATCACGTCTACAAATCATTTTAACCGTATGATGAATACAGTAAAAACAAGGTGTGATCCGAGCTGGTTAGAGTGGTAACACAGTATCTTCGGCGTGCGCAAATACAATGTTCGAGTCCTCGCGGCTGCATGTCTCGTGGCTGTCTGACATCCGCAACACATGTAGGGATTGCCCGTTTGTTAGACAATCCATGTGTGTGTTGTGCCTGTCGAACAGTCGCAAGACATGCAGCCGCGGGGACTCGAACATATTATTCAAGCATGCCAAAGACACTATTAGCACATGACCATGCTTGGATAACACCTTATCTGGGGCACACTCGCTCATCACTAGTAAGCAGCATAGTGAATCAGAAGAACTATGCTATATTTTTAATTAGAGGTATTTGCTATTATTATTACACCTACTACATATTGGGATAGGATCTTGGAGATGGGAATATCCCTTTAATCCAGTTACTACAAATTATCAGTGCACAGGATGAGTGATAAGTAGTAGATTAGTCATAGTCCAACATTCCACAAACCCACCGATCGCCATAAGAGGGGACTTTTGTTTCGTGTTTCTATGAAGCACGATCTGCTCATGTGCTCTTCCATTCAATCTCTATGAGACCACCAAATATAGGCGAGTGCCATACAATATCCCACATACTGGTCATCATTGGACACCCACCGATCTACTAGTTATCATCTACCCTATGAATGGGCTCTACCTTTTAGCATGTGGAATGACCTCTGAATTCACTGAGGACACCAACAGAGAAGAGGCTTACAGGGTCCGACATTCATCATGTGAACCTTAGGTGACCAGCGACTTACATCTACAATCATCCGGACTGTGGGTAAGGTGGCCGAGAGGTTCTGCGCGTGAGGCGGCCGGACAGTAACGGGAATGCAACCAGCATATAGACAGCCATAAAATGCAGCGATCAGCTCAATGCCTGGAAGTCATGGAACAGAAAGAAAGCATGTGCATGTGACCAGGAGCTTCCGTGTCACAAAAGTTATAAATCATAGTAATTAGAGTAACCGTCGTCAATAGAAATAAAAATTTTCTTAATTAAAAATTAAAATGAGTTCCTCTTTAAGTAAGCATTAAAGGGACTGTTTAGTGAAAAGACGTGATCGCCTATCTATGGGTTTGCCACAATGTGTCACTTTTATCCCGCATATAATGCAGCGGCATTGCGTATGATTGACCACCACCTTTCATTCTCTATGGGGATGGCTGGAAATAAAATCCTGCATGTTTGGCATAGAAAATTAATAGGACGGTGGTCGACTGTGCACTGTGACTCCATTTTAACGAGATAAAATGCCGCGATCTGTGGGGCCTCAGTGGTGAGACCTTCCCCCACCCTATATCCAATGGAATGGTGATAACTTCTTTTCACTGCACAACCCCTTTAAGTTGTAGTTTAATAGAAGTAGAAATCACGTGCGATCTGCTGGCTGCCAATGAAAGGTTATAAAACCTAAGGAAGAGCAAAGCCAGCATAACATCTCATGGGTTGGGTGAGAAAAACTACTGGAAGGCAAATTGATTTCTCATGATAAATACAGGAATATCTCGAAGAAGACGACATGTTCTTCACAGCAGGGCTAACGAGGAATTCAGTATTATACAATTCCTGCTAATCTACAAAAATAATCCTAATGCAAGATCAGCAGGAAACTGGATGAAGCGTGCCTGGGGCCAGAGATGCCCAGAGAGTGAGAACCCGGGGAATCACCAAACTGGTACTTGGCCCGTCCTGAATCATCTTTATCAAGGTGATTGTAGCCGTATTATTTCCCCTGACGAGGGAATAAACCTTGCCCTAGTAAGCTGCATAAATTGTGCCAGCACAGGAAGCCATGAACAAATGTGATATGCAGAATAGACACTTTCAATGTGTATTATTTCATAAAATCTAATAATAATCCAGCACCTCACCAGCCACAAGGAGATTTACTACACATGGCAAATTAGTCCAGAAAAGCAAACCATATACTAACGATTTCACCAGAGTTGGGGACTGCACACATACCAGGAGGATAGAGAAGTACCACGTTATCCCCAGCGTTTAGGTGCCCTTTTTCCACCAGGGTGGCAGCTATTCTCTCGGCTCTCTTATGTAGCTGTAAACAGGAAGCGGTACACACGGCCGTCCCCTAAAAATGGAGTTATAGGTCAGTAACAAAGAATTACAATTGCAGTTTTATCCCAGAAAACTGAACTCAAACCACAAGAGAAGAGCTTTATGAATACCTTTGCATTGAGTAGTATAAAGAGAATGTGCTCTGGCGTGGTCTGCGCTCTCCACTGAAGTATTTCGGACAAATATTGGTGCTGTTAACGGCAAAATATAGGTCAAAAATGAGTTTTACACATGTATTTCATACTTCTAGACCTGAGCTCTGCAACTCGCGTGATTGTCAGCAGGCACCAACCCTATATTATTGGAATGGTGCCAGGCCAGGAGGCGAGAATCAGTGGGACGGTGCCGACCCAGGAGGCGAGTATCACTGGAACGGTGCCGGCCCAGGAGGCAAGTATTACTGGACCGGTGCCGGCCCAGGAGGCGAGTATTACTGGACCGTTGCCGGCCCAGGAGGCGAGTATCACTGGAACGGTGCCAGCCCAGGAGTCGGGTATCACTGGAACGGTGCCAGCCCAGGAGCCGAGTACCACTGGAACAGTGCCGGTCCAGGAGACGAGTATCACTGGAACGGTGCCGGTCCAGGAGACGAGTATCACTGGAACGGTGCCGGTTCAGGAGGCGAGTATCACTGGATCGGTGCCTCTACAGGAGCAGAGTATCACTGGAACAGTGCCAATGCAGGAGCAGAGTATCACTGGAACAGTGCTGATGCAGGAGCAGAGTATTACTGGAAATGTGTCAGTCCAGGAGCAGAGTATCACTGGAACGGTGCCGTCCAGGAGCAGAGTATCACTGGAACGGTGCCGGTCCAGGAGACGAGTATCACTGGAACGGTGCCGGTCCATGAGCAGAGTATCACTGGAACAGTGCCAGTCCAGGAGGCGAGAATCACTGGATCTCCTAATATCAAACTTTTACTTCCTGTTGGGCACTTGAACATTAACAGCCATAGACTGACTCAGACACTACTGAACAGTACTGAAGTATTTAGTGAGCACGCTCTCATTGGGACAGAGATCCATGTGAAGTGAAGGGAAAGGGAAGGGAAGAGGTGAACTTTAAAGAAGTAGTCCACAACTTGGACAACCCCTTCTCATACCCCATGCTTGGCCTTGATAAAATAAAAAAGCTTATACTCACCTACCGTGCTGGCACTCGCGATCCCTGGGGTATTTGTGTGATTGTTATGATACATGAGCCATGCGCCCAATCAGCTCTGGCGTCACTGGCCCCGCCTTCAGACAAATCGAACATCAAGAGAAAGTCCGGGCTGCAGCTGCTCTTTCACTTCCTCTTGATGTTCTATTTGTCCGAAGGTGGGGCCAGTGACGCCAGCAGGCTCATCTACTATGTAAAATCGTCTAATTCTGTCTGTCTGTAACGGAAATCCCGCGGCGCTGATTGGTCGTGCCCGGCCAGCCGCGACCAGTCAGCACATTCGAACGACTCACGCCTCCGTCGGGAGATTTGCAGCGTGGAGAGAGACAAATTCTAGAATACCCGATACGTTAAAATCGGGCCACCATCTAGTGTATCATAACCGCACGGGAGCACTGCTGGAACGACGCTGAAATAGGAGGCGAGTATAAGCTTTTTTAATTTATTGGTGCCAAATATGTAGATCGAGAAGAGGTTGTCCTAGTACTGGTCAACCTCTTTAACATTGACTATTGTGAATGGTGGATGCTGTATTTTCTACTGTACATAGAGGTGTTCCTTTTCATTGGAATCCTGTCTGTGATGATAATGAGAATGCAGAAAAGCTTTCTGTACAGAAATGGAAGTTCACTTCCGGTGTAAGGCCTAGAGGCTAGCTTGAAAATTACAAGACTTCTAATGACACATTCCCTTTAAGTTGACGGACAACATTCAATATGTGATGGGCTAAATACCCTGTGCCATGTAAAAAGTAGAGTCGCTATGTGCTCATTTCTTCCAACCAGCAAACAATCTTTTACCTTTTTCACCAAGTCATTTTCTTCTATCTGTCCAAGATCTCTACCCGATGCCTGAGCAATTCTCTTCCCCGCAACCAGATTACCGACCATCACGGATGCTGGGCCAACTCCTTCAATGTAGAGGAAACAATTTATAATAGGATTTAGTAAGTCGATAAAGACGTGTGCACAATGCGCTCACACACGGAACGTTAGACGAGTGCGGTGGAGGATTCTAGTCTCCTGGAACCTTGTAAGGGGTTCCCGAAATACAGCAGCAGCAAGATCTGATGGGGATGAAAAACTAAGCCTGGACACAAAAGTGTTTCACACGTCAACGAGCATTTTCAGGGGTTCCCACATTGTAATAAGACAATTACTGGCCTAAAAGCTGTTATACAGAAGGAAAAAAATAACACTTTGTCCCAAAGAGCATGGTGCCCACTTGCTGCTTGGACTTGTATTCATGGTGTATAAGCGTGCCAACATGGCACCACAATATCATTACTGTACATCATAGTGTATATGAGGACATTCTGAATATTTACCGGGCTGTTTCTGCCGTGGCTTTGGCAGGTTGGTCACACACGTGTGAGGACACATGAGTATATTGCACGGGTGTAAGGTGCCTTCCAAAAAGTGCTGCTTTGTTTGAGATAGGTGAATTCCTCCAAGTGGCGTTTTTGGCAATGTGTTTGCAGGAACAAGGGCAAGGCAGTAAACTCCCACCTGATGGATACTATCGATGGCCTGGATGGAAGAGAAGAAATCATTCGGAAATGGCATAAGAATTCGGCATAAAATATATATAGTATTCAGTAATCTTATAGCAAATATGTAGAAAAATAACTCTAGTCATTGCGCACACCGAGTATCTGCAGCAGACTTTTCTGCATCAACAACCAGAGGGTTAGCAGGAAAAACCGTGTAAAATGTGTGCCACGTCGCGTTTTGATGCGCTCTTTCCATGCACAATGGGTGAAACCGATACAAAAACGCTGAAAAAATTGAAATGCTGCAGATATGTAAAAACGATTGGAAAGATCAAATCAGCAAGGAAAATAATCAGCGTGTGCATGAGATTTCAGAGATTTATCCACTTTGCTGGTACATTAAAAAGAAGAGTTTTTTTTACTATTGAAAAAATGTTGTAAAAATGCAGAGTGTGAACAAGCCCTTACTGAAAATAAATGATGTGGACACTTACGGTCATTTTTTTTGTATTTTGGACTAAACATAATTTTTGCACTCAAAGTTCTTTAAAAAAGTTGTGCCGTTTGCTTTGCATAGCGTCTGTGAGAATCTGTCAGTGAGCTCGTTCTGATGGCGAGGTTTCAACTCGTATCTTTTTTTCCCCCTCATTTTCTCTATGAGAGAGAGGCTCAGAAAAAGACAGGAAAAAATGCCACAAATGTTCCCCTCGACGAGCTCATACTCTCCGATAACTCACTCTGCAGCCAGCAATGTGCAGGGAAACAAAGAGCCCAGAGAAGCCAAATAGGGAAACATTTATAAGAAAACGAACTTGTAAAATAATTTTAAGTTCTCAATATATATATATATATATATATATATATATATATATATATATATATATATATTTAAAAAAAAAAAAAAAAAAGGTCTCTGAAGGGGTCCATATTCTTAAACTTTGAGCAGAAAACCGGAGCGCAAACATTTAAGACATCAAAAAAAAAAGGACCCACATAAGAACCATGTAACCCTTTACCTGCAGGACACGACTCATCCACTGGAAGGAATCCTCCTCTGAGGCATCAGGACGCTGCTCTGCCACCACCACGATGCGTTCATCATAGAACACCGTCACTGAGAACACCGCAATCCTGACAAATACAACACAACATAAATGCACCATCTCATTATGATCGATGAGGGGGCTCACCTCTGGGACCCCACTAATACGGAGAATAAAGAGACAGCAGTCCTAATTCACACTGTGGCTACTTCACCATTTTCTCCACACAGTGACACTCATGGCCACCGGGCTGAGTAGGACACTGCTTGGGTAGGACTGGATGCAGGTCCCGTGGACAGCGGGGAGCTAGTGAAAGACAATTGGGCACAGACTCTTTATTCTCAGAATGGATTGTTGGGGTGACGGAGGTCACAGAGATGAGACCAGAGCAGATTATAAAGTGATGGAGTATTCTGGTGATAAATCATTTTAAGAGATGAGAATGATGGTTTAACAAACTAAATAGCAATAGTCTTTGTTGGGGATACTAATATTTCACAGGTATGGGGTAGAGAGGTCATTACTATATGCTTCAGACTATACACAATATTGCCACATGCACTGTACATGCGCACACACAGCTCCGATGTCTACATGCGCACACACAGCTCCGCTGTCTACATGGGCACACACAGCTCCGCTGTCTACATGGGCACACACAGCTCCGCTGTCTACATGGGCACACACAGCTCCGCTGTCTACATGGGCACACACAGCTCCGCTGTCTACATGGGCACACACAGCTCCGCTGTCTACATGGGCACACACAGCTCCGCTGTCTACATGGGCACACACAGCTCCGCTGTCTACATGGGCACACACAGCTCCGCTGTCTACATGGGCACACACAGCTCCGCTGTCTACATGGGCACACACAGCTCCGCTGTCTACATGGGCACACACAGCTCCGCTGTCTACATGGGCACACACAGCTCCGCTGTCTACATGGGCACACACAGCTCCGCTGTCTACATGCGCACACACAGATCACTTTGCCACACTCATGCACACCACTATGCTACATTACATACACACAACTCTGCTACATCAACACACATACTACCACATTCCCAGGTAAGTCAATGACCACATGACGTGAAAGACCCTTCAGCTACTCAAAGCATGCAGCATGAGTGTCGGTTCTGATGGTTCCTCTCCTGCCTTTCAGCGATCAAAGTGATCAAAGTCGAGCAGGATGGGAGACAGCAGTTCCTCAGTGATCGGGAAGGACATGGTGTCAGTGTTCTCCTTGATTATAAGAAACTCTGCACACACTTTTCTGGCAAAAATTTTCAGTTCCATAAAGTAGATCTTCTAGTCCAAAAATAAAGCATGTTTTATTCAATGAGTGGGTAAGCTGAATATGTAATACACAGGGATTTCATGTCCATGTGCTTATTACCAATATCTATAGCAATAGGTGGCATAAAGTTGTCATTAAATTTGGAGGTAATAATACAGAAGTGAACCACACGCCTGCAGCCATTGTATGTGTCACTGGCTCTGGAGATCATTTATACCTAGATCCGCTTCTTTTAGGCACTGATTTTATTACTTCATTTATTGCATTGTAAAAAAATACACAATTTCGTTCAGTGCTGAAGGCGACTGGTAAAAAAAGGGTCACAAAATGGCGACATAAAGCAAACTGAAAATACACTTCCACACGCTATACCCCTTTAACACATCACTGAGTATGTCCTACCTTCCTCTGTACAAGGTTTTAATCGATTCCACGGCTAATGCAGTTGCTACAATGTCATCTGCATTGTGCCGCCTTCCGCTAACCACCAACGTCCCATCCATTTTTCCTACCACAAACACAAGATTGCCCTGGAAAAAGGAAAAACAATATCATTTAGATAAAAAAACTGCAATTTACATTGTTACATATGACGGGGATCTCAATCACTGCAGGGGAATGCAGTTTCCCTCAGATCCTCCACCATACACATGCACTCAGCAGAGTACGGGCTTCAGATGACTTTTCTCTTGAGTGTACGGCAGCGGGCAGTCCAATCAATTATCGGTTATACAGGTCATTCATTGTACATGTTACCTTTTAAAATGGAACAAAAAGAGTCATGGTTTTAACTGCACCTCAACTGCAATGTCTGAATGTACCCTAAAGGAGTAGAAAGTTGGGCAAAGAGTTTTGCGGAACCTTGGTCCAGTGGCCATGTAAACCACCTCTTATCTGCCAACACCTCCGCTGGCTAGTGGACACAACACAACATCATTGTTGCATAATGATGCATACATTACGTATCCTACTAATTAAGAGACAGCGAGATGCCGACAGGTAGGTGGTTTGCAGCACTGATTCAACGGCCATGGATTACCGATATAACCGCCAGACCAAGGTTCCACAAATCTTTTTGCTCAAATCTGGGAGTTGGCTTTTTATTTTTTAAACAAAAATTTTCAACAGTATAAAGACACAAACAGTACAAACCCCTTTGAACCCAATGACCCTCATTAGGAAAAAAAAATCCCGCCCAAACGGAATGATATACTGACTCTGCACCTTTACAGTAGGGAATGTTTGCTATACGAAGAATTAGAAAGTGTAAACAATAGTACGCACAGACTAAGGAAAAAAGGGGGCAATTTATATCTCTCAGGATCACTCCTCCTCCGCTCTCATCTCTCCAAAATACTTGGAGTATCTGGCAGGCCATGTAGGAGTCAGCAAGCTTATATATTCTGCATCGCATCTCCCTGGGAGTTGCCTTTTCTTAGAACCCCTTCTCGAAATGATGACTTGCTAAT
Source organism: Dendrobates tinctorius (assembly GCF_039654945.1). Classification (NCBI taxonomy): domain Eukaryota; kingdom Metazoa; phylum Chordata; class Amphibia; order Anura; family Dendrobatidae; genus Dendrobates; species Dendrobates tinctorius. Next base: position 3,654,715 of record NW_027361719.1, on the reverse strand, counting down.
GATCAATGAGGGTCTTACAGCTGCAAAATAAAATGATACTAAACGGCCCCTATTTAAATAAAGGAATAATACATAGCGGACGGAGCAGATTTCCGCTTAGGTTTTTACAGTAGGCTTCTTCTTGTACATTTAATCTAAGGGACCCGTCACACATAGCGACTCACCAGCAATCCCGACAACGATATCAATGTGTCAGGATCGCTGGTGAATCGCTACATGAGCGCTGGTGAGTTGTCAAACAGCTCGGTGTCGCTGTGTTCGTTAGTTACCAGCGCGCTGATGCAGGGAGCTGGTAACTAACGTACACATCGGGTATCCAAGGGACGTGCGTCCCTTGGATACCCGATGTGTACGTTAGTTACCAGATCGCTGGTCTCCCGCCTGTCACACACAGCGATGCGTGCTGGCCAGCGGGAGACCAGCGACCAAAGAAAAGTCCAGAGGTTTCCCAGAGCGATCAGCGATACCGGCAGGGGGGCCGGTTGCTGATCGCTGTCACACACAGCGATCTCGCTGGTGAGATCGCTGTTGTGTCACAAAACTTGTGACTCAGCAGCGATCTCGCTAGCGAGATCGCTATGTGTGACGGGGCCTTAAAACTAAAGATCTTTTCCCACAAACTAAGTTGATTTTAATCAATAGATCTTGGAATAGTAATTTCCACAATTGGATGTGTTTAAAACAAATGTTTGTTTGTGCTGAGATAATCTTATAAATGTGCTCCTGCTGTGTGCTGTGTAATGTCTGACCGTACAGGGAGATGGTCTGATCAGGGGAGGAAGCAAAAGTGTATACAGACCGGACAGCAGGAGATCACAGCTGATTCTTGTGAAGTAAAGCATTTATCTGCCTGGTTTAAAATATATTTTACCTCCATGCAACAAATCATTTGCGATCCCCTGCTGTCCTGTCTGTATCCTCGCTTTTGCTTCCTCCCCTACCCAGGAGCTGTGGTGTGATCAGACCATGTCCCTGAACGGTCAGACACAGCCATTACACAGTACACAGCAGGGGCACATTTATAAGATTATCTCAGCACAGGAACATTTTATTTAAACACATCCAATTGTAGAAATTATTATTATTCCAAGATCTATGGATTAAGATGAACTTTGTTCTTGTGACAGCCTCTTTAAGGCAAAAGACAAAAATCAATTATACAATGAGGAAAGGAAGAGCCTGAATTTACTTATAAAAGGGATAAGGTCGCATTTTCTACATCAAGTTAACTTTAGTAGCAGCCAATTAAATGCAGCACTTACAGGTCCTACGAATCCCAGTAACCCAGTCCTGGTAAATGGGGTTTCCCCAATTGGAGTTCCTGTGGCACCAAATGGTAAAACCTGGAGAAAAAAAAAACAATTAAGTGACTTGCTGCTTGCAAAAGTACAAGAAAGAGGGATCGTACATGTAAGCTGAAACTCTGAAGCGAGGCAGTCAGGGTTTCCAAAAGCTTTATGTGACAGACACCGCGGGTACCATATTCACACAGCAATCAGAGAGCATGGACAGATGTCTATTTGTAGAAAGTCCAGGCAGGGAACGGAGAACATTGTACTCCTTCCAAATACAGACAGATGACACCTGTGCTCGCACTGCAGACCTGTCCAGATCACAGTAGTCTTACAAAGATTTACACGAAAACTCCCTCAGATCTTAGTTTTCATCTAGTGCACAATTCCACAGTGAGGAAACTGAATATAAAGATGTGAAAAATCATGGACAGAGACAACAGAACGGCTTGGTTTTGGACTTTGCTTGGAAGTGATTGACAATGTAAAGGAATTTCCAAGACAATTCCTGTCAGTTAGACAGGACCCATAAAGGGAAGGAACCATCAGAAAATGACCTATTGTTTAAATCAGGTTTTTGTGATGGACGCATTTTTTTTTTTAATTTGGCAAATTTTTTTTTTTCACATCACAATCTTTATATAAAAAAATCGTAATCTTGCACTTTTCACACTCGCCACTAAGGCTTTTTTAGACTCATACTACCTGATGTTTCAGGAAATGTTTTCAGCAGGTTCTTTATCAGCAGAGGCAGGATTGCAATGACAAGTAAAGCCCCCGTCACACACAGCGAGATCGCTGCTGAGTCACACTTATCAGCGACCGGCCCCCCTGCTGGGTATCGGTGATCGTGCTCGAATGCCCTGGACCTTTTTTTGATCGTTGGTCTCCCGCTGGCCAGCACGCATTGCTGCGTGTGGCAGGCGGGAGACCAGCGATCAGCAAGCTGGATGCTGGTTTCCAATGTAAACCACAGGTAACTAAGGGCGCACGTCACTTAGTTACCTGCTGTGTACCTTAGATACCAGCGCGCTAGTACAGGGGAGCTGGTAACCAAGTTAAACAGCGGGTTTCTAAGCGCCGCGCCTAGAAACCCGCTGTTTACCCTGGATACCAGCTCCCTGCACCAGCACGCTGGTATCTAAGGTACACTGCAAGTAACTAAGCGACGAGCGCTTGTTACCCACGTCGTCGCTGGTCCTGATCGCTGCTGAGATCTGCCTGTTTGGCAGCTCACCAGCAATCATGTAGCGACACACCAGCGATCCTGACAAGGTGATATCTTTGTCGGGATCGCTGGTGCGTGGCTATGTGTGACGGGGCCCTAACACCTGTAAACACAACTGATAGTACAGAATCCCCCAATGTCGATGTCATAGCTCTCCCTGTTTCCCTTTCATTACCAAGGAGCTTTTCACATGCTCATTTGGTGCGTCAATACATAAGATAGAGGCAGACTCTGTTCATTGCAGCTACATACATGTGTTGTTTCCTGAAACAGCAGGAAGATTAAAATCTAAAAAAGCCCCAGTGGCTAATGTGAAAATTGCAAAATTTAGATTTTTTTATTTTTAACACTGATTGTGATATGTACAAAAAAAGCAGCGTCAAAAATACTTTCCGTATATACTCGAGTATAAGCCGACCCGAGTATAAGCCGACCCCCCCCTAATTTTGCCACAAAAAACTGGGAAAACTTATTGACTCGTGTATAAGTCGAGGGTGCACAGTGAGTGGCCTCAGTTATCTGCAGTGTGTGGCCCCAGTTATGATGCACAGTGAGTGGCCCCAGTTATCTGCACAGTGAGTGGCCCCAGTTATGATGCACAGTGAGTGGCCCCAGTTATGATGCACAGTGAGTGGCCCCAGTTATACTGCACAGTGAGTGGCCCCAGTTATGATGCACAGTGAGTGGCCCCAGTTATGATGCACAGTGAGTGGCCCCAGTTATGATGCACAGTGAGTGGCCCCAGTTATGATGCACAGTGAGTGGCCCCAGTTATGTACACAGTGAGTGGCCCCAGTTATGATGCACAGTGAGTGGCCCCCAGTTATGATGCACAGTGAGTGGCCCCAGTTATACTGCACAGTGAGTGGCCCCAGTTATGCTGCACAGTGAGTGGCCCCAGTTATGCTGCACAGTGAGTGGCCCCAGTTATGCTGCACAGTGAGTGGCCCCAGTTATGCTGCACAGTGAGTGGCCCCCAGTTATGATGCACAGTGAGTGGCCCCAGTTATGCTGCACAGTGAGTGGCCCCCAGTTATGCTGCACAGTGAGTGGCCCCAGTTATGATGCACAGTGAGTGGCCCCAGTTATGATGCACAGTGAGTGGCCCCCAGTTATGATGCACAGTGAGTGGCCCCCAGTTATGATGCACAGTGAGTGGCCCCAGTTATGTGCACAGTGAGTGGCCCCAGTTATGATGCACAGTGAGTGGCCCCAGTTATGATGCACAGTGAGTGGCCCCAGTTATGATGCACAGTGAGTGGCCCCAGTTATGATGCACAGTGAGTGGCCCCAGTTATGATGCACAGTGAGTGGCCCCAGTTATGATGCACAGTGAGTGGCCCCAGTTATGATGCACAGTGAGTGGCCCCAGTTATGATGCACAGTGAGTGGCCCCAGTTATGATGCACAGTGAGTGGCCCCAGTTATGATGCACAGTGAGTGGCCCCAGTTATGATGCACAGTGAGTGGCCCCAGTTATGATGAACAGTGAGTGGCCCCAGTTATGATGCACAGTGAGTGGCCCCAGTTATGATGCACAGTGAGTGGCCCCAGTTATCTGCACAGTGAGTGGCCCCAGTTATCTGCACAGTGAGTGGCCCCAGTTATCTGCACAGAGTGGCCCCAGCTTTTCTGCACAGTGAGTGGCCCCAGCTTTGCTGCACAGTGAGTGGCCCCAGTTATCTGCACAGTGAGTGGCCCCAGCTTTGCTGCACAGTGAGTGGCCCCAGCTTTGCTGCACAGTGAGTGGCCCCAGTTATCTGCACAGTGAGTGGCCCCAGCTTTGCTGCTCAGTGAGTGGCCCCAGCTTTGCTGCACAGTGAGTGGCCCCAGTTATCTGCACAGTGAGTGGCCCCAGTTATCTGCACAGTGAGTGGCCCCAGTTATCTGCACAGTGAGTGGCCCCAGTTATCTGCACAGTGAGTGGCCCCAGTTATGATGCACAGTGAGTGGCCCCAGTTATGCTGCACAGTGAGTGGCCCCAGTTATGCTGCACAGTGAGTGGCCCCAGTTATGCTGCACAGTGAGTGGCCCCAGTTATGCTGCACAGTGAGTGGCCCCAGCTTTGCAGCACAGTGAGTGGCCCCAGTTATCTGCACAGTATGTGGCCCCAGCTTTTCTGCACAGTGAGTGGCCCCATCATGTTGCTGCTGCCGCTGCCTCCCTTACAAAAAAAAACAAAAACCTGTATGCTCACCTCAGTCGCTGCCCCTGCTCATCAGTGTTGCGCTCTGCAGTGACTGTACAGGCAGAGAGCGCGATAGCGCCCTCTGACCTGATTGTCACTGCAGAGGATGCAAGACAGCAGAGCGCAGGGACAGGTGAATATGCCTGCCCCCCCCGTTCATACTCACCGGGTCCTGGCGCTTGTCTCTGCAGCTCCCCTGCTTGTTGTTCCATGTTGTCGGTGCTGCTCTCTTCCTGGTTCAGCGGTCACGTGGTACCCGCTAATTAAATATGCACATATTTAATGAGCGGGTACCATTTGACAGCTGAAGCAGGAAGAGAGCAGCGCCGACAACATGGAACAAGCAGGGGAGCTGCAGAGAAGGGTGAGTATGATCTGACACCCCCGCTCCCCCGCCGATCCCCCCCCCGGTATATGACTCTTGTATAAGCCGAGGGGGGGGGGGGGGGGAGACTTTCAGCCCCAAAAAATGGGCTGAAAATCTCGGCTTATACACGAGTATATACGGTAATAAAAAAAATAAATTCAGCTAAAAAATATTATTTAAACAATAGGACATTAAAACATGTTAACAAAAATGTCTTGAAACTGAATAATAGGTCATTTTCTGATGATATCTTCCCTTTAACAATAACCTGATCACAAAGTGTTGCCCCTGCTGGTGCCCAGAATGATCAGCTGAAATCTTTGATAAAACCTATAGCATATGATAAGCATTCCTGCAGCGCCACTATTGGGAAACATTAAACATTACACAGCTCACATTCAAATCAAATCCATTATATGTAATGCATATCAGGACAGGTCCTCCGGGGTAGGTGACACTTCTTGGAACCACATTACAGTTTGGACCAAAGGAGAGACCATGATCCTGAACAGAGGGCCACTAGTAATAACTAAGTATTACTTAAAAGGTTTATTCAGGTGTATGTTTTTTTGTTTTTTTTATTTTACTATGGACCTAAAAACAAATGGGCAGGTAGCTGTGCACTATCTGCCTGTTATAACCCGCAATTGACAGTCGATACATAGCGGTAACTAACTGCTCCTGTCATCAATTCAGCTTCTCAACGTCAACAGAGCAGCGACTCCTCTTTCGGGCTGCTCTGTCGACAGGGAGTGACTACGGACATCATGCTGATTGACAGCTCTCCACAGTTAGGCAGCGGGCAGCCGCCTGTCAATCAGCATGACATCTGCAGTCACGACCTGACAACAGAACAAAGTAGAAGAGAAGACGCTGATCTGTCAACGTGATGTCAGTGGAAGCCACTGAATCTCTGGCAGAAGTGCTCTGTGCCAGCAAAGATCGGTGCTGGGTACAACAAGGAGGTAGGTAGTGTAGTCCAAAAAAAAGTACTGGATAAAGCCTTTAATAAAAGATGAACAAAACTTTATTTCAGGTCAGTGAGAAGCAGCTTCCTAAATATGTAGACGAAGCCAAGGTACGAAGCTGTAGCATCAGACTGAATACACCCTGAAAATGGCGCCTCTCATTCAATTAAATGATTTACTGCGGCAAAATCTGCAATAGATTGTGTGAATTTAGTTGTGGAAATGCTGTGCAGTTACCATGGGTTTCACACTTTGCATAATAAGAAGTCAGAATAGATCCATCCTTTACATTTTTAGATTGCCAGAAAGTGAATAAAATGTAGAATGTATCTTGAATGTTTCTTATGATTCTCAGGATTTACTAGTCACTAGTGCTGCATTATAGTTATTTGCCCTGGGGCGTGCAAGCAATCAGAATATATGTGTACACACCTCAAATGTATTCTTCGTCACTCCCGACAGTCCGTAATAACTTATGCCTCCTCCTTTGTAACTCACGCAGATTTCTCCAATCTCATCCGTCTTACATAACTGCGGCACGGCTTCTGGTTTTACAATACACATCACCCCTGAAAAGGCAGAAGAGCGGGAATCAGACAGCAACAGACTGGGACTTTATATGTATAAAATCAGTGTTCAATTCTGCACCAACTTGTGTTACAAACAATTGTAAAAAGATTGATCAAGTTGTTATCTATGAGCCTCACGTTCAGATTTGAACATTTTTCTTAGCCGCAGGCCCCTTTTTTCTACAACTGTGCTGTATTTCCTTTTTTGTTTTTTATTTATTCCCTTATTTGGATCCGGTATTTTCTCTGACTAGTAAAAGTGAGTTCTTGAGATCAGTTCTCTTTGTGATGGTGCGGTGTCTCTGGAGACGTTGTGGCCCAGGAACTGAAAAGCTTTTCGTAGCAGCAGGGGTGATGTTTGGCACCTAGGTCAATCCTTCTGTGGGTGCTTGCTGCCATGTGGCACACTCTACTAATAATGTAACTATTATCTTGAAGAGGTAGTCATGAGTTGGCGATGGGCTTAAACAATTTTATCAGGATATTAATTTTATCAGGATGTTAACGGGATTGTACTACAATTAGAAGTTATGTTCTATACATAGGATAGAAGATAATTTTTTAATTGCTGGAGGTCCAACTGCTGAAACCCCAAGATATCCCGAGAACGGAGCTCTGAAAAGCCTGATTCTGAAAGAGTGGGCTTCAAGCATGCACAGCCAGGCTTCATTAATTCTCAGTGGAAGAGCTGAAGACTAGCGGATTGCTGTGCCTGGTTACTCTGATGTTCCCATTGAGAAAGAATAGAGTGGAGGTGTTCACTCTTGACCTTGGGTCCATTCAGACAATGTCATTCAGAGATCCATTCTTGGGATCAGTGGAGGTTCCACTAGTTAACTCCTATTCCAAGGTTAAGGACAAACTTCAAAGCGTGCTACAACTATCTCTATATATAAAACTGAGTGTGTGTGTGTGTGTGTGTGTGTGTGTGTGTATCACCAACCAATCACGAAGCATCTTTCATTTCAGCAGAGCTGTTTAAAAGAAGCTGAGCTATGATTGGTTGCTATGAGCAACAGTTTTCCTTGCAATCAATCACTAAGCATCTCTCATTTCACCAGAGCAGGTTAAAAGAAGCTGAGCTGTGATTGGTTGCTATAAGCAACTTTTCCCACTTGACAACACCTCAGCAGACACTGACATGGTGGGAGAAATCTAGCATCCCTGGGAACATAAGCTCCCAGCCATTGTCTGCCCTCCAAAAAGGAGCACAGAGCACATGACAGAAATGAATCCCCCCCTCCTGGGCCCATATACACATCACACATCCTCCATCATATAGGCACATGTTCCCTCTTAAAGGGATCATTGGTATGGAAGTCAGAGCAAATCCATCCAGCGCTTTGGTTTTGACCCCAGGCCTTTCTTAAAGGGATCTCCGCTATAGAAGTCAGGGCAATTGCCTTCAAATGCTCTGGTACTGACCCCAGGCTCTCTTAAAGGGATCTCCTGTATGGAAGTTAGGGCAAATCCCTCAGCGCTCTGATTCTGACCCCAGGGTTCTATTAAAGGGAATCTGTCACCCCTTTTTTGAGATATCATATAATGATATCATTCAATTGTGTGTCACATAAGGATTCTCTTAGCACTTTTGCTTCCCAATGACCCCGCACCTTTCATGCATAAATACCTTGTTTATATCGGTTCAGAGGTATGTAAACTGCTGCTGTCCGGTCCGCTGGGCGGGGCTTATTCACCTGCTCCCCCCCTCCCTGTCTTGCTCTATGCATTTCTTCTTGTGTAGAGCAAGACAGGGAGGGGGGAGCAGGTGAATAAGCCCCGCCCAGCGGACCGGACCGTGGCAGTTTACATACATCTGAACCGATATAAACAAGGTATTTATGCATGAAGTTTGCGTTGTCAGGGGGAAGCAAAAGTACTAAGAGAATCCTTATGTGACACACAATTGAATGATATCATTATATGATATCTCAAAAAAGGGGTGACAGATTCCCTTTAAAGGGATCATTGGTATGCAAGTAACGGCAAATCCACTCAGCACTCTGGTTCTGATCCCAGGCTCTCTTAAAGGGATCTCCGGGATGGAAGCTAGGACCGTTCCACTCAGCTCTGTGGTTCTGACCCCAGGGTCTCTTAAAGGGATCATTGGCAAGGAATTTAGGACAAATCCACTCTGCACTTTGGTACTGACCCCAGGCCTTTCTTAAAGGGATCTCTGCTATGGAAATCAGGGCAATTGCCTTCAAATGCTCTGGTACTGACCCCAGGCTCTCTTAAAGGGATCTCCTGTATGGAAGTTAGGGCAAAACCCTCAGCGCTCTGATTCTGACCCCTGGGTTCTATTAAAGGGATCCCCGGTATGAAAGTTAGGGCAAATCCACTCAGAGCTCTGGTTCTGACCCAAGGCCCCTCTTAAAGGGATCCCCGGTATGAAAGTGAGAGCAAATCCACTCTGTGCTTTGGTACTGACCCCAGGCCTCTCAAAGGGATCTCCGGTATGTTATGGTAAATCCCTCAGCGCTCTGATTCTCACCCCAGGCTTCTATTAAAGGGATCATTGGTATGGAAGTCAGGGCAAATCCACTCAGCGCTCTGGTTCTGACGCCAGGCCTCTCTTAAAGGGATCCCCGGTATGGAAGTTAGGACCGTTCCACTAAGCACTCTGGTTCTGACCCCAGGCTGACAGGATGATGTGGGATATTAGGGGTAGTAGTCCAGTGGCTCTGGCTGACGAGACGATGTGGGATATTAGAGGTAGTAGTCCGGTGGCTCTGGCTGACGGGATGATGTGGGATATTAGGGGTAGTAGTCCGGTGGCTCTGGCTGATGGGACAATGTGGGATATTAGGAGTAGTAGTCCGGTGGCTCTGGCTGATGGGACGATGTGGGATATTAGGGGTTGTTGTCCGGTGGCTCTGGCTGACGGGATGATGTGGGATATTATAGTGAACGTGGCTATAAAGAGTGGGCGGGGCTCTACACTCAGCTTTATATATATATATACACACACACACATACATACATACACACACACAGTATATATATTCATTATAATTTGTTGTAACTAACCGTAGTTAGTTACTATGCCTGGGCAGCGCCGGACTTTTCCGCTAGTTTTACATAAAAATCTTGTCTTCATTTATGAAAATTTTGATTTTCTGCAATAGATCAAGGTGTAATATTTGCATATGCGGTCCAGGTCCTTTCTTCTCCATAGCTGTGGTGCATTTACAAATTTAAAAGTAATGGGGATTATTTACAATACTTGTAGAAAATGTAATTTAATCTTTTACCAATCCCATTTTTCCATGAATAGCCTATTAATCAATTAATGACTTGGCCATTTACTCCCCTTCCCGGCCAGGCATATTTTCGGGTTTTATTGTACCCACGCTTTTATCAGCTCTATCATTTTTTCTCATATAACTATTGAACTAATTTTGTCTCTTTTTTTAGCAATGCATGGGGCTTAGGGTGTGTGCACACGTTGCGGATTTTGCTGCGGATCCGCAGCCGTTTTCCATGTGGTGTACAGTACCATGTAAACCTATGGAAAACCAAGTCCGCTGTGCACATGCCGTGAAACATTCAGTGCAGATTTGCTGCGGTTTATTTTCAGCAGCATGTCAATTGTTTTTGCGGATCCACAGCTGCAGTTTCCATTCTGGGACATACAAAATTCTCTCTCTCTCTCTCTAGAAGCACAAGGGACAAACTTTTGGACAAATCCGCTCAGGCAAAACGCACTAGAATCCGCATCAAATACGCTGGAAAAACACTAAGAATCCGCAGAAAAAAGCAAACGTTTTACCCTGCGGTTTCTGCCAACAGATTCGGATTCTCTGCAGAAAAATCTACAGACTAATCCGCAACGTGTGCACACACCCTTACTATTTCATTTCTATTTTTTTTCCTTTGCGGATATTGGGGTAAAACGTAAAGAAAGATAGGTAATACAGGTCTATATTTAATTTTTATGACTACAGAAAACAGCTAAAAACATTAAATTGTCTCCGCCTTTCCGCTGAAATTATCTTTATATATTGAACATATTTCTACGATGTGAAGTGGGGCTAGAAACTGTGATGTAGACAGGCAGAATCTCTTTTAGGCTGTGTGCCCACGATGCGATTTTTAAGTGTTTTTGCCGCGATTTTCGGCGCAAAAACGCTGCGAAAACATTTAAAAATTGTGTACAGAACGCCCCCCCCATGCATTCCTACGGCATTCCGCACATGCTGTGCTAATGCTTCGCTTTTTTCCACGGCGGAATCGCATCGCGGAAAAAAATTGCAGCATGCTCATTCTTTTGTGCAGAATCGCAAAGAATTGCCGCGATTCCGCACCCATAGGAATGCATGAGAATCGCTTACTTCCCGCATGTGGCTATGCCCACCATGCGCGAAGTTAAGCATCTCATGTGCGGTTGGTACCCACGGTGTGGAGGAGAGGAGACAGTCCTTCAGGCCCTGGGTACCATACCCCTGTAAAAAAAAGAATAAAAAATCGGGGTATATTTACCTTCCGACGTCCCGCGCTGCCATCCCGGGCCTCAGTGTTCCCAGTAATGCCTCGCGTGACTCTAGCGGTCTCGCGAGATCGCTATAGCAACGCGAGACCAACGTCATCACAAGTCTCGCAAGGCATTACTGGAAACGCTGAGGCCCGGGATGGCAGCGCGGGACGTCGGAAGGTAAATATACCCCGATTTTTTATTTAATTATTTTTTACATTCTTTCTTTTACTATTGATGCCGCATAGGCAGCCTCAATAGTAAAAACCTGGTCACACTTGTCAAACACTATGTTTGACGAGTGTGACCAACCTGTCAATCACTTTCCAAGCGATGCTTCAAATCGCTTGGAAAGTGCTTGAATATCGCACGCGAAAATCGCGGCAAAATCACAAACATAATTGCGGTAAAATCGCGCTGAAAAAAAACACGCGATTTCTGGGAAGGAGTCCGGTTTTCAGTGTCCGGACTTAAACGCTACGTGGGCACATAGCCTCAGTTTGTGTTTTTTTTTATTTATGCTTTTTTTCCTACTTTATTTATGCTATTTTTATTTATTTTTCTCATTTATTTTATACACTATGCCCCTCAAAGGTATATCATACATAGTCCCAGCTACAGGGAAATTTCAACCTCCTAGCTGCATAATATAGAGTTCTCTCTGTTTCCTAGGACATAGCAACTACTTTTCCTTTCCTACATCAAGTGACCAAACGTTCACTGGGTCCAGAGGAGGAAGCAGGGTAAGTGCTTCCTAATCGATATACACACAGTTTTATAACATCGGTGCAGAAATAATTTTGGACTAGCAGGATGAATAAAGTCTATAGGCAGTTTAAAAGCAGTTAAAGCAGATAATACATCACAACATACTGGCATACATTTCATACAAAGTATATGGAGATGATGAAGCTGCCAAAAGAATTGATAAAAACAAAAATCAGCTAATCATTTTTAGCAAATGCTGTATATGACTAGTATACATCACACATTGAAACATCAAAAATGTCCTCCCCTACCTCCAGGCATCACGTGACCAACATCTTGCACCGTTAAAGCAGAGTTCTTATCTTCAGTGTTTACACGGATAACACCATAACTTAACCCATTCATGGACAGAATAGCTCTTCCAGGCAGTGGGGCCCCAGGGATCCCAGGTCTTAATAAAAATAATTGTTTTATGACACTGCACATTGTAACATCATAAGTAATTACTAGGCTTAACGTAGACAGATACAAGATGGAAACGAGACTATACTGTACAAAACTGATATAGAAAACTCTTGCAAGCTTCAATGTACCGACCCAGTATCCTCAATATAGATAGATGCACAGAGATATATATTTAACCCCTTTCATTCCCATGATATAGCAGATGAAAAAAAAATTAAGGCCATCTCTAAACGCAAGTATCATGTTGATAGTTTATTTTCTTACTATACCTTCGGATGGCTACGGTCATGGCTTCTGGAGATGTGGCACATGGACAAATCGCTTCAGGCTTAAGACCATAATTTTGAAATAAACTCAGGAAAGCGTCACAGGATGAAACAGACCCTGGGCAAAATCAGAGAAAAACACAGCAATTAAATGCATTCTAGAGTTATTAAATAAAAGAGGGTTAACAGTGGAGAGATATTACACTTCAAGGGTTCCAGATTGTGTAACCTACCACTACATGTAAAATTACTATAATTATGGCAGGTAAGCTAAAGTAGGACACAGCATCAAAATATCCTCGCATGATGCTAGACTAGAGGCACTGGATATATCAAATGAAGAGCTGAAGACTTGAGTGTACGTAGAAGCATATATAAATGGTAATGGAAATGAAAATACATATGGAGAAATTCCCGTAAGTACGGTACTTCCTTTAACACATCCCACCCCGATTACACGAAAGTCTAATTCCTTTCACAAGTATGGAGAACATATCATGATAGGAACCATTTGGGCAATACACATAGGCTGTGATAAAAAGTCAACGACAGCTGGGAGGCTGCAGGTTGGTTTGAAGAATTCTAAGGTGGCCATCAACAATAGATGCTAGCTGAACCTGCTGATCTTGGTCAACCTTTAGGTAGTGATGACTCAATCAATTAGCAGGACCCTGGTCCAGCAGCCACATCGATGCCACCATGATGGTGACACACCACACCTACAAATCTCAGAAAAAGAGCAGAGGATGCAAATAGGACGTGGTTCACTGGGCTCTCATCCAGCCGCTGAGGACTTCTTGCATGTCTGCTAAACCAAGGCTCTGCAAATCGATTCAGTTATCTTCAATAATTAGGAATTCTGACTTTCTCTTGCTGGCAGGTGTTGAGGGGATGGAGCCTCTGCCTGTAGGATTTTAACATGCCCAATAGGTTTGTTCTGGTACAGGTTTACTCCCCTCTCCCAATTTGGTCAGTATTTTGCATCAGAATTTGTAAGCCAAAACTAGGTCTGTGTTTACGACATGGGGGACATAACAGATAGATTTAGACTACTTCTCTTTTTTTGCTCCTATACCTGTTTTTAGTTTTAAAATACTGATGTAAAATACTGATCAAATCTGCAATGTATGATTAAGGGTCCATTCATCATTCTTGAAGAAAAGCTTCCTTCAAACCTACCATAGATCAGCGAAAAAATGAGTAGGCCATGTAACATGCATACTCTATGGGTCTGTATGATAGTATTATCGAATGTTCGGTATGTGTCAAATATTAAACAAGCGCCATAAGACTTGTATGTAACACATTGGCAATCGGAAAAAATCTGTTGCCTGTTGATTTGCCTAATTAATGAAGCACAGACTGCAGTGCATCCTTTTCTACATTTGTTACTGTATATGCAGTTCTCAGTACATGTTTATTAACCCCTTTGCGCATGTCGCTTCTCTCCCTTTGATGTGGGCTCCGACAGTGAGCCCACATCTTTCCCGGCAAATGTCAGCTGTTTTGAACAGCTGACATGTGCCCGGAACAGCTGCGGGTGGAATCACGATCCACCTGCGGCTAATAACCCGTTAAATGCTGCCGTCAAACTCGGTCAGCGGCATTTAATGTGTGCTTCCGGCCATCGGGACAGATCGCAGGTAACCGGAGGGTTGGCATGACAACCAGAGGTCTCCTAGAGACCTTTATGGTTGTCACTGCCCGGTGGTCGGCACTCATAGCAAGTGAGGTATTCTGTCACATGCAGGTGATCTGATCATTGCCTGTACAGTATCTAGCAGAGCCAATCGAGTCATGGAGACTATTGAAACATGCCAAAAGTAAAAAAAAGTTTTTAAAAATATTAAAAAAAAATATATAAAAGGTTTAAATCATCACCCTTTTGCCCCATTCAAAATAAAACAATGAAAAAAAAAAAAAAAATCAAACATACACATATTCGGTATCGCCGCATTCAGAATCACCCGATCTATCAATAAAAAAAAGGATTAACCTGATCGCTAAACGGCGTAGCGAGAAAAAAAAAAAAAGTCAAAATGCCAGAATTACCTTTTTTTGGTTGCCGCAACATTGCATTAAAATGCAATAATGGGTGATCAAAAGATTGTATCTGCACCAATATGATATCAATAAGAACGTCAGCTCGGCGCACAAAAAATAAGCCCCCACCCGACCCGAGATCACGAAAAATGGAGATGCTACGGGTCTCGGAAAATGACACATTTTCTTATTATTTTATTTTTTTTTAACAAACTTTGGATTTTTTTCACTACTTAAATAAAAAAGAACCTTGTTTGGTGCCTGTAAACTCGCAATGACCTGGAGAATCATAATGGCAGGTCAGTTTTAGCATTTTGTGAACATGGTAATAATAAAATCCAAAAGAATTGTTGTGGAATTGCACTTTTTTTTTGCAATTTCTTTGCACTTGGAATTTTTTTTTCTCATTTTTGAGTACATGATATGGTAAAACCAATGGTGTCATTCAAAAGTACAACTTGTCCAGCAAGAAACAAGCCCTCATATGGCCATATTGACGGAAATGGCTCTGGGAAGAAGGGGCAGTGAAAAACAAAAAAGCAAAAACTAAAAAGGGAAAGGCCTCAAAGGGGTTAAATAGATGGTAAATGGCACAGGTACTTTTATTTGGCCTAAACCCTAGAGGGGGGTGTCTCTTCCTCAATGTCATCCTCTGCTTAAGTGACTATAATCGAGTGGTTTTGTTGTGAATGGGTAGTGAATGGTTTCCCACTCATCCGAACAGCCAAGACGTAATACTATATTTTCCCATGCAACCTACTGATGGTGCTGATGATCCAACTCTATATGCAGAACATGAATATGCATTTTTAAGCAGCAAGTAAAATTGACACAAAACAACTGTCCACAATCTTATTGAATGTTGCAGTTTTGTTCTTTACAATCTGGTTATCATAATCATTAATCATAAACTACAAGGCCGCTTACATGGATTGGCTCCATCTGTTACAATGAGCATGCGGAGTGAGGCCAAACTGATATCCTTCTGTTCTCGGTGTGCAATCATTGCCCAGTGCAAGTCCCGGCACTTTACTACTGCAACCCTGGCTGAGAGACAAGAAAACACAAAGACGTATTCATGACTTTATCTCAGTGCTGTACATTCATGAAGGACATCCATTTCCTTCACTTCTTGTTTCCAACGGAAGAAAAATCAACCTAAATGCCAAGATCTCAGCACCATGTCATTTAAACAATTGCAGGCTTTGGCACTGATCTAACTAAAAATAAACCCTCATAATAAAGAATAGAAATTGCTCAAAACTGGCAGCGATCTCACGCAGGTTTCAAGATAATATACTGACAAGAGTTCTGTCCATCAATATGGCACAAATGCATTGGTGAAGTTACAGCTGCTGCTCACTATTCTTGGTCCCTTTTGATATCTTCTATTATTAAAGGGGTTCTCAAAGAGTGTAATAAAATGCCCCTCATCACACAATTCTCACAGCAGCCTTTCCTAGTCATGTGTCGGGACGGTCTGCAGTCTGAAGAAAGACAGCTTTCAAATCCTGTGTCTCAACTGACAGAGGAGCTGTATTGTAAGCACACATACTGGAGCTATCGCAGCAGGGTTGTGACATGAAAAGAAATAAGTCTTCTCCTCTGCTGATAGGACTGAGGCTGGAGAAAAATAATCCTCAGTGTTCAGTCAGCGAGAACACCATCTATTGCATCAATTACGCCATGGGGCCTATTCTGTTACATGCAGACCTTTTTCACATATTAGTTGTTTTGGTAAGTATTTGCTCAGAAATTGCAGACCACAATCAGAAGAACCTACAGAATGAAAACCTATAATTGAAAGATTCTTTATTTAGGTGTCAGATGTCCTAAAAAAGTATTGACAGCACTTCATTCACCTCACAGTCAACAAGGCAGCACTAAGGGCCCTTTGACACTGCGTTCTTCCTCACACTCCGTAGTCCCATCAGGGCTTTCAAACCCCTTCACACCCCACAAAACGGGATTTGGACATATGTGCGATGGGGTTATTGACTATAATGGTGCCGATAGAGTCAATGTGTGCTCTGTCGTGCGTCATTTTCAGGAGAATACGCCTATTCGAGGCGAACACCCAGATGGAGTAGACTGTGTCTGAGTGTCCACATCACAAGTTGACTGTCAGCACCATTATAGTAAATGGCCCCATTGGCGCATACATCTGAATCTCATTTTGCAGGGGATTCGGACATAAGTCCCAACGGGACCACTGAGATTGGAGAAGAACACAAAGTGAAAGCACCCTAAGGGTATGTGCACACGTTTCTGCAGGAAATCCTAACGTGTTGGCAGGAAAACACAGCATAAAATAAGTGTGCTGGGCTATATAACCATGTATCATGGATATGGAGCATAAAAAATATCACTCTAATAAAGAAAAATATTCAGAATTGAGAGTCCTCAGTAGTTGATTCCTTTTAATGGCTAACTGAAAAGATGGCAACACATTGCAAGCTTTCCAGACTACTCAGGGCTCATCATCAGGTCTCTTCATTTTTCTATCTACTGGCTAACACGGTACAAAGATATACATCTTTCCTGTATCTAATAAAGAAGTTATCCAATTTGAAAAAAGCCATAAGAGGAACCAACACTCTTGTGCACCCTGCCAGTCTCTGTGTACTTTTTACCACAATGATGTCACTTTGACAAACAAGACCGCCATGGCATTGCTGCAGCAAGTAAACAAAGACCGGTAGGGAACAGCAGAGCGATGGCTGATGTAGAAGGGAAATACTGATTCTTATGACATGTCACTCCCTTGTTCAACTCTTTGGCTGATCCTTAACAACCCATGTTAAGTGAGAATTTTGAATATGTTGCTTAGGCCGATCATCATCTAAATAAGTGAAAAAAGAATATGCATTCACAGCAGCTTCAAGCACCTGAATCCTAGTGCAATATAGAAATCCCCCAAAACACACCTGTGCAGTTACAGCATATTACACTGGAACATCTATGAGTCATTTACACAAGCAGATAATTGGGAAGGAGAGCATCTGGCAACGCTTGATCCCGATCATCAGCCTGTCTAACCACACTGACCATTATCAGATGAATGAGCGAAATGCACATTCATAGGTTGAAATGATTTTTTTTTTTTTTTGCATAAAAATCATTGCTCTCGGCAGCACATTGTCCTGTGTAAACGAGACATGTGCTGCCAAGAATAGTGATATTCCATGCACAGAGATCGATCATATTAGCTCTGAGTGCAGGCAGCCTTTCCAGTCTAGAAAACAACCGCCAATTGGCTTCTAGCAGCCAGCCAGTGGTCGTTTAATGGCTGCAACTGGGCAGCATAAATGGAGCCTTAACCTTGAGAGTCAATGTATCTATGCCCACATTATGTAGTTGGTGATAATCAGCACTTACACAGATGAAGGCAGACTGATGATCAATGGTCTACTGCAAGTATCTCCAGCTTAAAGGGAACCTGTCACCTGTTTTGGCTGATATAACATACGGAAACTGCCTTATCTACAGCATTCTATAATGCTGTAGATAAGCTCCCAATCCGACCTGCAAGATAAGAAAAACAAGTTTTATTATACTCAGCCCAGATAGGGGGGGGGCCGGTCCGATCCGAGTCGCAAGTCTGGACCCGGCATCTCCCATCTTCTTGCGATGCCGCCCTCCTGCTTGTTTCATCGCTCTCTTGCGCAGGCGTTCTTCTCTGTCCTGTTGAGGGCAGAGCACAGTACTGCAGTGTGCAGGCACTGGGCCTCTCTGACCTTTCCCAGCACCTGCACACTGCAGTACTGTGCTCTGCCCTCAACAGGACAGAGAAGTACGCCTGCGCACGAGCGCGATGATGGGGAGCGACGATGCAGGCAGGAAGGTGGCATCGCAAGAAGATGGGAGGCTCCGGACCTGCGACACCCATCGGACTGGACCACTCCCCTGGGTGAGCATAATAAAAGTTCTTATCTTGCATGTTGGATCGGGGGCTTATCTACAGCATTAGGCCGGCTTCACATTTGCGGTTTAGTCCGCTGCGTTTGATGCGCATACATCCGCATGCGTCCTGCGTACCTATCTTTAACATGGGGTAGGCAGGGACATGCATTTGTATGCGTTAGGGTGCGTTTGCGCACGGCTGCGCCTTTTTGCAGTATGCGGCGGGGCGCGCCGAACGCATCTTGTTGCATTTCTTGCGGCGTCAAATATCCACAGTCATCCACATGCGGATGACGTGTGAAAAAAACAAAACGCATTACTGGCTATGTAAACGCAAGCGTACACAACGACATGCGTATGCATTAATTTACATAAAACACGCCCATTGGGTGTGGCTTGTGTAAATTCAAAAATTTGCTGGGAAAATGGCAATTGGCTATCATTTGCAACTGCACGCACGCGTTTGCAGTTGTGGACGATACGCTGCGGACTCAACCGCAAATGTGAACCTAGCCTTATAGAATGCTGCAGATAAGCCCTGAAAGGCAGTGGCCGCATCTTATATCGACCAAAACTGCTGACAGGTTCCCTTTAAAGCAGCTCCAAAAACATTAACGTACATGTAATGAGTGTATGTTAATAGAGCTGACCCTTTGGGTAGGTAATACAACACTTAACAGTAAGATTAAGAAGGAAGAAGGAAAGTTTATTCTTCTGAAGCTGTGCACTTATCACCATGTAGTACATTACCTTTATTTGCATGGACTCTTTGGACCCAAGATAAAGGACACGCTTTCATCACCGCATACGGAACACTGACTGTATGCATTTTATTCACTACATTCTAAAGGAAAATGATAGAAAATATGAGAACATTTATAAACTTTTTAATAGTTCATTTTTTATAGATGAGGGGCATGGGACGTACGCCAGCTCACACAGTGCTCGTGCCAACGATGGGGCATAATGCTGATACTACACACAATGGGCATCATGCATGGGATTTCCATGCAGTGACAAATCAGGGTAAGCGTCACACAAAATCAAGGAAGAGACGCGTCTACCATTACATCAGAGCTTCCTAAAATATTTCCAACTCTTTTAGGGCGAATTTACACATCCATATTACCATCCACTTTGTGCCAATTGTACCGAGGTGCACGAGCCTCTACTGAGCCTCCGAAGTGCTGCAGCCAGCAGAATAACCCACTGCTGTGTGCACGGTATTATCAAGGGTACAAAATGAGAGTCTCACCGTTAGTATGCCATGCCAGAGACCAGCATCCCTCTTAAAATCGAGGACATTTACCATGGTTTCACCTACACAAAGGACAAAATTTCACATGAATGGCCATACTGTTTAATCATGTGATAGTATACAAATTGTTCTGATTTATATCACATATTAGAGGGTTTATCCAGAGGATCTAAATATGACCGCAGCCAAAATACTATGAATGCGCAGAGCATGGACGCTATTTGGATTTCACCCACCTTCAGTATAATTACAAGACTGAGAAAGAGCCTGACAATGAGAAAGCATTGCTATTCGAGAAACTGCGACCCCCATCACGCTGCCTTCTTTACTTGTTTTATACTGCAAAACAAATTAATGAGATTACTAATACACAAGATGGGCACGCGGCACAACTTATCCAGAAACACTGACATCTGTCTAGTCCTGGACTCCCGTAAAGGACAAGTCGTAATAACAGGATTATAGCGCTATCATATTCTGAGGTCCTTTACAGACATTATCAGCTCTGTCCCCATTGGGGCTCAAAATCTAAATTCTAGATCAGTATGTCTTTTGGAGTGAGAAAGAAAGTTGGGGAGAAAATAAAACTCCGTGCAGATAACCACTGAGCCACCCTGCTGCCCCAATTAACAAACATTAGATTACTAATGTAAGGCAGTAAAACTGCAGATGTGTTGTCTTTTACCTTGAAGATACATAGGTTTAAGCGGGAGTCACACATAGCAATCTCGCTAGCGAGATGGCTGCTGAGTCACAACTTTTGTGACACAACAGCGATCTCACCAGCGAGATCGCTGTGTGTGACAGTGACCGGCCCCCCTGCCGGTATCGCTGATCGCTGCAAGAAACCTCTGGATATATTTTTCGTCGCTGGTCTCCCGCTGGCCAGCACGCATCGCTGCGTGTGACAGGCGGGAGACCAGCGATCAGCTGTAAAAAATAATAAAAAAAATATTGTTATTCCCACCTTCCGACGTCCCGCGCAGCATTCCCACCTCTCTCCACGCTCCCGGTCCCAGTGATCCTTTGCACGAATGACCGCGAGACGTCGCGCTGCCGCGAGACAGTGACATTCTCGCGGTCATTCTCGCAAAGGATTACTGGGACCGGAGCGTGGAGAGAGGCGGGAATGCTGCGCAGGACGTCGGAAGGTGAGAATAACAATATTTTTTATTTTAATTCTATTTTTTTACAGGGCTATGGCATCAGCGCTAATGAACACAGCGATGCCGGGCGCTCGGCATCGCTGTGCTAATCGCTGGTGAAGCTGTCTGTGTGACAGCTCACCAGCGATCACATAGCGACTTACCAGCGATCCTGACACGTTGATATCGTTGTCGGGATCGCTGGTATGTCGCTATGTGTGACTCCAGCTTTACATAGGAGCTGGGAACACAAAACAATAAGAGATTTGTAATGACTATATGCAACAGTCCTCGTTTTCCATTTTGGTTGCATCAGCCCCAAATATATTCATTCTTCACATGCTGGCTTCAGTTTCCTTGGATAAGGTCTACTTGTAATTTTGTGCCAACATACAATTTAGTGATATTCATGTCTTACTTCTACCATATTACAGAACTATTATTAAAGATTCAAAAGGGTGGAAAAAAGGGAAGTGAATTTAGAGGAGAGGCAAGGAGAGAACTTCCTGGAATTGTAAATTATAAAAATGCTGAAAAAATTAGATAATTGATCTTGGCTATTGACAGCGACTTAAGACAAGCCTGGCCAAGTCATAAGAGACAGACATAATTGCCAAATATTTGCGGAGGTTGCAGTCCGTAACCATAGAAATTATTCACCCTTTATCAATGGCAGCTGGAAATGAGACAGATGATATTTTTGGGAACACTTTGCAGACAAGCGGTGACATTGTAGAAGCCTATGGGTGGGAAGTAACCTTACTGGCTCATCCCTCTAATAAGCAGCGAATAGTAATTATTTAGGGATGGTGTAATTCTAGCCTAGCTTAAAAGGAATCTGTCGCCAGGTTTTTGATATGTAATCTGCGTATGGCATGAGGTAGGGGTTAAAACACTGAATTCAGCGATGTGTCACTTAACAGGCTGTTATTACTTACAGTGAAGGTCTTATCAGTAATATAAGTAATATATTGCAATTGCTTAAGGGCCTTACACATAGCGATATCGCTAAAGCGTCACCGATTTTGTGACACAGCAGCGATATCGCTACATGTGACACTCACCTCCCCCCCCCCCCCCCCCCCGCTGGATATCGCTGATCGCGCAAGATCGGCCTGGACATGGGCGGAAGACGTCACCCTCGCCGCGTCTGACAGGTGAGTAACGACCGCCAAGCATCGCTGCGTTGCTGGTGAGATCTGCCTGTTTGGCAGCTCACTAGCGACCATTTAGCAATGCACCAGCGATCCTGACTGGGTCGTATCGTAGCCGGGATCACTGGTGCATCGCTAAGGCTATATGCACACGCTGCGGATTGGTCTGCAGATTTTGCAAAATCCGCAGGTCAAAAGACCTGCGGTTTATCTTCGGATTAGCCTGCGGGTTTGCCCTGCGGTTTATCACCTCTACAATGGAGGAGATGGCAAACCGCAGCGAAATCCGCAGAAAAGAATGACATGTCAATTCTTTCTGCGGATTGGGAACCGCAGCGAAAAACCACGCGGAAAATTCTGCACCATGTGCACTGCGGTTTCCATTTTCCATAGGATATAATGGTACTGTACAATGCAGCAGATTCTGCTGCGGATCCACAGGGCCAAATCTGCTGCGGATCCGCAGCAGAATCCGCAGCGTGTGTGCACATACCCTAAATGTAACGGGGCCTTTAGTCTAGCTGGTGTGCGCTTGCTAGTCCAGCTCCGCTCCCCTCCTGTGATAAGCAGCTCACTGTCAATAGACTATGTACATAGAGAGCCTGGTGTGGGCTGGGTTAGCTTTCTCAGCTCTGTTGCATCTAAAAACTCTGACTTTGTCAATAAACTAAGTGATACATAGTTGAATTCAGGGTCTCTTTGCAACATCATGCTGCGCTCAGATGACAGAGTAACAGCCTGCTGACAGATACCCTTTAAGGCATCAACATTTTTTTAAAATCTTTTTTTGTTTAATTATTGTTAGGAAAATTCTAACGTACAACTAAGTTCACAAAGAAATGACTATTCATCTCATGGCCAGTAGTAGATCAAGCACAGAGATAAGCATTTAGCATTCTGTGCTGTATAACTGATAAGGCAGTTGTACACAGGGCAAGTAGTTTCACGCATGGGTCCTTTTAATTCAATTTTGACCCCTATTTGAGACTCTCTAGCTGGCCATACACATCATAAAGCTGTCGGCGAAATGATTGTTCAGCTGACCGCTACCTTCCTCAGACACAGGCTCGGCTTTGTCAAGCGTTCCTGACTTTTCTAAGAAAGAGAAGATGCCAGAATTATCTGGCAGCGGCTTATCTCACTGCCAAACAAAAGGATAGGACAATTGAATTCCAGCTGTCCAATCTTTATGTTCCCCAGTATGTCTTCCAGGTGCAAAAATTAAAGATGTGTCTGACAGGATATCAGGACTCTTCAGACCTACAGATGACTACCCATTCCTGCTACTACATGTGGGGACAAATGACACAGCGAGAAACGACCTGGAAACCATCTGCAGAGACTTTGAAGACTTAGGCAAGAAAGTGAAAGAACTGGGAGCGCAGGTGGTCTTCTCTTCCATCCTCCCAGTGGATGGCCATGGAACAAGGAGGTGGAATAAGATTCTGCAGGTGATCAACTGGCTACGTCGATGGTGCCGTCAGCAAGGATTTGGATTTCTGGATCACGGAGTGAATTACCTATACGATGGACTAATTGCTAGAGATGGGGTGCACCTTATGAAGACTGGAAAACATGTATTTGGAAGTCGCCTTGCTACACTTGTAAGGAGAGCTTTAAACTAGAACAATGTGGGAAGGGAAGCAAAAAGCCAGAAAAAGCCATACACCTGACAAATGCTATTGAGAATTCTGCTATTAGAAGTGGGAGGAAAGAACAAAGACAAAAAAATCTAAATAAAAATATTGGAGAAAGAGAAAACAATCACAAACTAAAATGTTTCTATACTAATGCACAAAGCATGGGCAACAAACAAGGAGAATTGGAACTACTAACACAGGAAAGGAAATATGATGTCATTGGAATCACTGAAACTTGGTGGGACGATACACATGATTGGAATACAAGACTAGAAGGATACAACTTATTTGCAAGAAACAGACTTGATAAACGAGGAGGAGGTGTCGCATTGTATGTTAGAAATGCATATATCTGCACAGAGATTGAAGCTTCAGAGACTGGGAGTTCTGTGGAAACTGTTTGGGCAAGAATACAAGGACAGAACAATGGAAAGGACACCATTGTAGGCATTTACTACAGGCTGCCTGTGCAAGCTGAAGATATGGATGAACTCTTTATGCATCAAATGGCAGAGTTCTCCAAAAAATATGACATAGTTGTCATGAGAGATTTCAACTATCCAGACATTTGTTGGGAATCTCTCTCAGGCAAAACTAACAGGTCAAGGAAATTCTTATCCTCTCTTGCTGACAACTATGTTCCAAAAGGTAGGGGAGAAAACAAGGGGAACTGCTACCTTGGATCTAATCCTTATAAACAGGGAGAAAATGTTTAAGGAGGTAAAAGTGGCTGGGACGCTAGGAGGTAGTGACCATGCTATTTTAGAATTTTGGATAACTAGAGGAGGAAGACCTGTGAAGACTCAGATGTCAAGGTTAGATTTCAGAAAGGCAGACTTTAAGGGACTCAGAAAGAGAATTGGAGGGATCCAATGGCTGGATATCCTTAAAGACAAAAATGTACAGGAAGGATGGGAAATCTTGAAAAATCAATTCTCATGGAACTAATTTTTGGACTTCCATGTGCTGCTTGACAAAATACAGGATTCCAATTATAGTAGAAGATTAATCCAAAAATTAGTTCCATAAGAATTGATATATTAGCAGTCACTTGTCTGGCCATTGGACGTGCAGCAGCTGACTACCAATTGTATATGCCTGATCTCTCCTGCAATAGGTGAGTGGATTTCTTTTATAATTTTAACATTAACCCGGATAAGACCCTATTGCGCTTTTTCTTGTTCCTACAGTGTACTATATTGAAAATCTTGAAAAATGAAATTCTCAAAGCACAATCGTTAACAATTTTGAAAAGAGAGAAGAATAGGAAGCATTTAAGGAAACCAGGATTGATGAACACAGAACTTAAGCACATGCTAAAAAGGAAGAAAGAAATGTTTATAAAATGGAAAGAGGGAGGCATATCTAAAGAAGAATATAATGATGTCTGCAGAACCTGCAGGGCACAAATCAGATTATCTAAAGCTGACAATGAATTGAGGCTTGCAAGAAACGTCAAAAGCAACAATAAAGGATTTTGGGGATATGTCAAAAGTAAAAGAAAAGTCAAAGATGCTATAGGATTTTTACAGGATGAAAATGATGAAATAGTAAGCCAGAATGTTGAGAAGGCCGAACTTTTAAATTCCTATTTTGCATCTGTTTTCTCTCAGAAAGGAAATGTAACATCAACTGTTCTTCACTGTCCTATTAAGGGAATTGAAGAATCCAAGATATCTATAAACAGAAAGATAGTGAGGAAACACTTAGCTAACCTAAATGAATTCAAGTCTCCAGGTGCAGATGAATTACACCCCAGAGTACTGAAGGAGATAGCAAAAGAAACTTTTGAACCCCTCTCCATAATCTTTGAAAATTCTTGGAGAACAGGAGAAGTCCCAGAAGACTGGAGAAGAGCAAATGTTGTTCCTATTTTCAAAAAGGGGAAGAAGGTGGACCCAGGCAACTATAGGCCGGTGAGTCTGACTTCTATACCAGGAAAGATCTTTGAACAAATTATTAAAAAACATGTATGTAAGTACCTAGATAAGAATGAAGTGATTAAACAGAGTCAGCATGGGTTTGTAACTAATAAGTCATGTCAGACTAACTTAATTTCCTTTTATGACAGAATCACTGATTGGGTGGATCAGGGAAATGCTGTAGATATAGTATATCTTGACTTCAGCAAAGCATTTGACAAAGTATCTCACACAATCCTTATTGAAAAAATGACTAGGTATGGAATGGACAAGGCAACTTTTAGGTGGATTCATAACTGGCTTAGTGATTGGACCCAAAGAGTGGTCGTAAATGGCTGCACATCCAGGTGGAAGAATGTCTCAAGTGGGGTACCACAGGGCTCTGTCCTGGGCCCTGTATTGTTCAACATCTTTATCAACGATTTAGATGAAGGAATTGAGGGTAAACTGATTAAATTTGCTGATGACACAAAGCTAGGAGGGATAGCTAATACTAGAGAAGAGAGAGAAAGGATTCAAAAATATATAAATAAACTGGTGCAGTGTGCAGCAACTAACAGAATGGTTTTTAACAGGGAAAAATGCAAAGTACTACATCTGGGCAATAAAAATGAAAAAAGCATATACAGAATGGGAGGAATAGGGCTAAGCAACAGCACATGTGAAAAAGACTTGGGTATACTAATAGATCACAGACTGAATATGAGTCAACAGTGTGATGCAGCAGCAAAAAAGGCAAATGCAATTCTAGGATGTATTAACAGAAGCATACAGTCTAGATCACGTGAAGCCATTATTGCCCTCTACTCCTCTTTGGTCAGACCTCATCTGGAATACTGTGTCCAGTTTTGGGCGCCACATTTTAAAAAAGACATCAACAAACTGGAGCAAGCTCAGAAAAAAGCGACCAGAATGGTGACCGGTCTGCAAACCCTGTCTTATGAGGAAAGGTTGCAGGATTTTGGAATGCTTAGCTTGCAAAAGAGAAGACTTAATAGCTGTCTACAAATATCTCAAGGGCTGTCACATTGTAGAAAGATCATCTTTATTCTCATTTGCACAAGGAAAGACTAGAAGCAATGGGATGAAACTGAATGGGAGGAGACACAGATTAGATATTAAAAAAAAATCTTTTTGACAGTTAGAGTGATCAATGAGTGGAACAGGCTGCCACAAGAGGTGGTGCGTTCTCCTTCAATAGAAGTCTTCAAACTGAGGCTGGACAGACATCTGTCTGGGATGATTTAGCGAATCCTGATTTGAGCAGGGGGTTGAACCAGATGGCCCAGGAGGTCCCTTCCAACTCTACGATTCTATGATTCAGTATTATTTGATGGGGGATGGTTGGGAGGTCCCCATACACATTAGATGGGCACCCAATCCCAAAATCAAATGGATGCCTTCTACGTGTTGTACTGTTGCCTCAGTAACCCTACTGCCCAAGGTGCTACCTGCAGCTCTCAATTCCCCAGTGCAAGTAATTTGGCATTTGACTTCAGTATTTCAGGGTAGAAGGTATTATTTGGTGGATCCTATTTATTTTTGGTGTCTTTTATACAAACCAACAATAAAAAAGTCAAATATATTAGAACAATTAGATTTAAAGGGAACCTGTTTGGATAAAAATGGTATCTGATCTGCAGGCCAGATGTTAAAGAGCAGAAGGAGCTGATCAGATTGATGTACATTTTTGTGGGAAAACTTGCATTCTCTTCCTTCAAATCCCTGTTGTTTGCATGCATATGAGTCCAGTGGGCGGTCATATCGTGACTGACAGTCAGTGATTGATGCAGCTGTCCATCACTAGTAGGACCGCCCACTGGACTTAAATGCATACAAACACCAGGGATCTCAATAAATAAAATACAAGTTATACTAAAACTTTATCTACAAACCTACATATCATTTTGCACAGCTGCTCCTTATTTATACCATGTTGTTCACAGATCAGACTTCATGTACCATGTGATAGGTTCCCTTTATGATTTTACCAGCCCGTTTACCTCAATATAAGCAGGTTCTACGCCCGCTACTGTGATGTGTGGTTGCCAGTCCTTTGGTGCCTTGGTCAGGTATCTGGAATCAGTCACAACCCACTTCAGCTTTGGCCACCCTATAGAAACATACCTAAATTGTGAGCCCCTGGTCTTTGGTACTTAGAGGTTAACATAAGCCCCCGGAATCATTTTCAGGTCATGTTCCGTTAGGTTCATCTCAAAACTACCCAACAAAAGTAATATGAAGCATGAGAAGGCTACCAAGTCATATTTTACCAATTTTAAAGAGGTTGGCCAAATGATCTTTGACAAAATTTTCCTTCTTTGTGAAGCACAGCCTAGTAGATCTTCTCTCAAAAATGACGGCTAATTTAGGGACATGTGACCAGTCCAGTCCACCGGCCTCCTCCAATTGTATTACACTGCGCATTAGAAAGCTGTTTTTCAATTGGAGGCGGCTGATGGACAGGTGTGGTCACATGTCCCTAAATTAGCCGTCATTTTGAGAGCAGATCTATGAGGAACTAACAGGCTGTACTTCACAAGAAAGAATCTGTAACACTTAATTTTGTGACCTTTACCAATATTTATGTCTCCAACACACGTGTTAAAATAAAATCGCCAACGCCTTTAAAAGGGAACCTGACAGACGCTGCATGATTTCAGCCGAGTATGTTTGACTCTGAAACGTCACCGGGAATTGATCTGTACGGGTGACTAGCTGCACAGGCAGATCCCCGGCGGCCTCTGCCCGCCTTCTACCAGTGACTGACAGGTCTCTCCCTGTACACGCATGCAGGGAGGGACCCATCACTCCAGGGGCAAGAGGTGGAAAGAAGCCGCCATGGAGCTGCATTTCTGACTTCTCTCCCAGGTGGGATGGCACATAGCAGTGTTGAAAATACGTTTTTTTCTGAAACCCCACAGCATTTCAAAGTCAAACATACTAAATTTATACACAGCATTCCTATGATAAAACACAAATATATTTATGACAATGCATTATTTTTAGTAGAAGTACATTAAAAAAAGGTCAAAAATACAGATTTACTCATAAATAGACATATTATGGTGACACAGCCCATATAGCGGGGGGGGATCTATATCTAGCTATCTATCTATATATCTCTCTAATATATACATTAATATTAAATATTAAAAAATATTAATGTCAC
This sequence comes from Dendrobates tinctorius, assembly GCF_039654945.1. Classification (NCBI taxonomy): domain Eukaryota; kingdom Metazoa; phylum Chordata; class Amphibia; order Anura; family Dendrobatidae; genus Dendrobates; species Dendrobates tinctorius. The sequence goes on along the minus strand of NW_027361719.1, from coordinate 3,625,953 downwards.
TTTTATATTGCGGTGCCCATACTTTTGCACCGGTCAAATTTTGTTTAAATGCAGATTGCACATTTTCTGTTAGTACAATAAACCTCATTTGAATCCAGAAATATAACTGAGTCCATCAGTTATTAGATATATGAAACTGAAATAGCTGTTGCAAAAACCAAAATTGTTATAAAGAAAAAAGGTTAACATTAATAGGGGTGCCCAAACTTTAACATATGACTGTATATATATATATATATATATATATATATATATATATATATATATCTCAGTTATATAAAATGAAAAAGTGTCTCCCACAAATAACACCCAGAAATAGACTAATTAAAGACATCATTTTTATTTAGATGGCAGACAATAAAACCGCAGACACCACTTCACGAAAAACAGCTGCAAAAAAGATGATTTTCCACTGTGACAGTGTGACTAAGGAATTTAATTACAAACTATATATCATTTTTATATTCTATTAATTTCACCGCTCCATAAATTCCAAGTAAAAATATCAACACAAAATACTGGGAAAAATATATTCTAGGCAGGAAAATAATCTAGTGGCTTACCCTTGAATTGCACAATTTCTCCATTCTGCGTCTTTGGCAGTCCTTTCAGGCAAACCTCGGTGGTAAGAGCAAGCTTCACACCACAGCTTCCCAGCAGGAAACCAATCTGATGCCCACCAGCATCCTGTTTATGAAGAAGACAGGAGAAAAGTAAATGGGCAGAAGAAGGCAATGTTGAGGCTCACTGTTGTTACTGGGATTTTAGCCAGACAGAATGGAACAAAAATGGATGCTCTCGGGAACTGAGCACGCTCCGCTGTGGTACACTATATATTGTAGTATAATATCTTGCTGTATATGTCTGGTCTGTATGATTGGGTCCAATGGCTACATACCCGCATGCTATCGAGACAAGTCAGAAGTTTGTATCAGACAGAATCTAAGAACATCTTTTTCCGCTGACCTTCAAATCAAAGACGCCTCAGACTAGGACTATGAATGAAGGTGAGCACAACGTCCAAAGTTCACCAAATCCTATATAAATTGGTTGTGAAGATCTTCAGCACGGAAAAGCCCCTGCTTGGCTTAAAGGGAACATGTCAGTACGTTTTTCACAGTGTAAACTGAGAGCAGTCAAATATAGAGCAGGAGAACTGGATTGTGTGACTTACTGGCTGACACCCTACGACACCGCCTCCCCTGCTGCGCTATGCTATGGCGGCCTCCACTTCACCCACACTCCTCGCCCTGGCAACAGACATGGAGGAGTTGGCCTTCTCCTTTCTTCCAATTGCACCTTCAACCCAATCCCACCTCTTCCCTCCCTTGTCCTCCCCTCTTTTGAAGTCCACTCCGTCCGCATCTATTCTCCCTCTAACTTCCAAATGGCTGTCATATATTGACCTCCAGGCCCAACCACTGCCTTCACTGACCAATTCTCTACCTGGCTCCTTCACATTCTCTCTGCTGACATTCCCACCATCATCATGGGTGACTTCAACATCCCCATTGACACCCACCAGTCAGCAGCCGCAAAACTCCTGTCGCTCACTTCATCTTTTGGACTTACTCAGTGGTCCTCCTTAGCCACCCACACAAACGGACACACATTAGACCTGGTCTTCACCCATCTCTGCTCCCTATCTAACTTCACAACCTCCCCTCTCCCTCTGACCACCATTTACTCACTTTCTCATCCCTGTCCTCCTCACCCGTCACCCATGTCAAGCAACACGCGCACCCCCGCAGAAACCTTGCACATCTAGACTCTCACATACTCTCTGACTCTATCCTACCACTGTCCTCCACATCCTCACTCCACGACCCAGACACTGCCACTAGTTTCTACAATGCCACTCTTGCATCAGACATCGACTCAGTCGCCCGTCATGCATAGCAGAGTACGACGACTCAATAGACAACCCTGGCACAATAACACCACTAAAAACTTCAGCAAGCATCCAGAATTGCTGAAAGGCGCTGGAAGAAAACGCATTCCCAAGACGACTTCACTGCACTCAAACAAGCAACACTTACGTTCAAGTCTGCCCTCACCTCTGCTAAACAGGCCTACTTTACATCCCTTGTATCTTCCTTATCCCACAACCCCAAACAGTTGTTCAATACTTTTAACTCCCTCCTCTGCCCCCTCCAACTTCCCTAATCTCTGCTGAGGACTTCGCCGCGCACTTCAAAAACAAGGTTGACCAAACACGGCAAGTCTTTATTATTCAAATCCCACCTCACCACTTGTGCACTCGACCCCTTCCCATCCCACCTCCTCCCCAACCTCGCCACCACTCTTATCCCATCCCTAACCCACCTCTTCAACCTATCACTTACTTCCGGTACCTTCCCTTCTGCTTTCAAACATGCCACAATCACGCCTATCCTTAAAAAGCCAACTCTCCACCAATATCGCTGCTCCCATTCGCTTCTAAACTCCTGGAACAGCATGTCCACGCTGACCTTTCCTCCCACCTCTCATCCAACTTGCTCTTTGACAATCTACAATCTGGTTTCCTTCCCCATCATTCCACTGACACAGCCCTGACCAAAATTACCAACGACCTACTTACAGCCAAAGCGAACAGACAATACTCTATACACCTCCAACTAGACCTGTCCTCTGCTTTCGACACAGTTGACCACTGCCTCCTACTACAGATCCTCTCCTCCTTTGGCATCAAAGACCTCGCCCTATCCTGGATCTCCTCATACCTTTCCAACATCCTTTTCTGTGGCCTCCCTGCCTCCCTCTCTCCCCTTTATATCAGTCTGTGATTATTAGTTTGTTTACTGTAAGTGATATCTGTACTTTGTATGTTACCCCTTCTCATGTACAGCACCATGGAATCAATAGTGCTATATAAATAAATAATAATACTGGGCTGCTTGGTGCAGTTTCCATAGAATCCCCATTGTGCAGATGTAGCAGCGGTCAGAGTGCTAAACTGTGTATAACCCTGCACACACCCCTGTGATGGGCAGCTTCCTGTGTACAGCTGCCAATCAGTGGTGGAGGCGGGCTTTTACAGTTTAGCTGGACTGCAGTACACATGAGACCTAGTCAGGCAGTGATTATCTCCTGCTGATTAAACACTGATTGTATGGAAACTACAACACGGCCCAGTAAGTGACACATCCTTGGAATCAGGATCACTTGCCCTGTATTATGCTGCTCTTAAATAGCAAAACCTGCTGACAGATTCCCTTTAAGATGCAGAGAAAATAAACAAAGGCCTCCAGTCATTTGGATATAAAACTTCACCAATTTACTAGTACAACTTAAAAGGTTTCAGGTACATTAAAAATATTGCATAAAAGGCAAAAAGTGACGCATTTCTAACCTAGAATTGTCCTTACTCATGGTATCATTGAAAGGTGCACTGAACTGCTGCTCAGTCACATCAAGGGTTCAGAGTGCCTGCAATTACTTTGTAGTCATTAATTGCCGACATACTACCCTTAACAGGATGAATGGCATATTGTGTACAGCACCCACTCACTTTCTATATCTTTATACATCTGTCCGTTTAGTAAGTTGTTTTGTTTTTTACTATGGAAAGTCTAAGCAATTTTTGGCATGCCGGGTAGATTACCAATTGTAGTAGAGTGGAAACTTGCATTGTTTGTTCTTTTGAGTGCTTCTGTATTGCTGATTTACATGCAGAGCATTGCATTTCTGACTCTTTTCATATTGTTTCCACTTAATATTTGTCAAAACCTATTCTAAAAAGAAGTGAATATAAAGTTTTCCTCTTGAACGCTATAGAGATAACTACACTCCCTGATTGGATCACAAACTCTTGGGGTGCCGGTACATCAGTATCCGCGTATCACATAGGATACTGGTCAGTTGTGATGACAGCTTACATTTCCAAAAAATGCTTTTGCTGCAATTAGGCCTTGCTATAATAAAATGGCCCAGACTACATTATATATTCAATTATTCAAGAAAAAAGTCACAAACATAAATTATGAATGGCTTTGCTTTCACTCGCTCTCATTTGCTGGAATTACATTTTTAGGTACAATTACTAGCAAACGTCAAAGGGCTGAGAGGAGTCTGCAACTGGAATAGTCACCGGAGATTGAAGGCCCGAGAACGTGTCCCACATTACTCTAAATGTTAATGTTACCTTTCTAGTAAGAGGTACCTCAATCGGCACTGGAATGACTTCTGCCAGGAGACAGCCGTAAAAAGCAACCATAAACATGACTGGATCATTATTGGGGTAGACCAGGGCCACCTGAAAGAAGGCAATCCATGAGAAGAGTGGCAGAATGAGACATCAATTCTTAACTGGATTCAATACTGCAAGCTTTGCATCTAATTATACAAATCAATTGCTTATAAGAGAAAACAAAAGTGAATTTCCAGGCAAAGGCTTAGTTAAGATCAATATCCCAGTACCAACAATCTTAGGGTGTCCTACACCTTTGATAGTTGTCGGTTGAATAACTATTCTTCCCAAATTCCTCATACATCTGACCAAGTGTGAATGTGTTTCCAATAAGGAGCGGTGGCTAAACTACCACCAGACTCTACCGGGAGTGACTAACCTCTGCGCGATCAAAAGGATCAGTTACTAAAATTCAGCCTGCCCAATTCTTCTGACCACCAACATAATGCACATTAGACGGTTGGCTAGTCCTGATGAAATCAGTGGGTGTTGGTGTTTTCCAATCTACTCAAATGGGTACATCATGTTAAGGATCCGCTACAGTCTCAAGATTGTTGGGATTTTTTCCACTTTATTGTTTACATCTCATTGCCTCGGGTTCCCAGCCACAGATGCAGTTCTATGAGACGTGGCCCGTCTCCTAAGTAAGAAGCGAGCACAGTGTTTCCAAGTTCTTTGGTCTAGAGCTGGACCTGGCCAGCTTCAGTGCCACTGCTGCGCTCCTCCGATGTTGCAGAGACAAAACTCCTTCTGCTTGCATCATTGGACAGTGCACAGCATAGACCAATCTACCTGCCAACCAGGAACGCACTCCCATCCTGCCAAGCAGTAATCTGGGAGGCAGAGTTCTACAATCTGATGAGAACAACCCTTTATCTGTACGCAGAAGATCTTCTGGTTTTCTTTTATAGAGCAGGACAACCAATGTCGACAGCCGTGAAGAAGTTGACCCCAGAATACTTTGCAGCGTCGATCATATCGGACCAGCAATGCTTCAGCATTTAAAGAGGGCCTGTCACCAGGTCTAAAGTGTCTAGTTTTTGCTCTTATTTTAGTCCCACTGAACCACGTCGTATGGTCTCAGAGATATGATCCTTTAAATTTAGATATATATTTCATGTTCTTTACCAAGGGGGAGGCTCACAGGATCCTCTGGGGCGTGACTTTAGGCTGCTCTATATTTTTTACCCTGTGAGCACCGTCCCCTTGAAAAAGACCATAATAATTAGCACTACATAAAAAAAACCCCATCCCTGGATCCGTACAGCGGATTTATAATAATAAAAAAAAAAAAAAAAAAACAAACAAATAAAATAAGAGCAAAAATTGGCAGCTTCTGACATTGTGACAGGATTTTTTAAGCTCTATAAATGGGAGCGATGGCTGTAAAATATAGCTATCTTATCCTGCATCCACAACTAAGTTTGCGCAAAGCAGCATTGCTTCATGCGGCAGACATATCACTGGATTAATACACATAGGCAATGATAAAAAAAATATCCATAGTTATATTACAAGAACATAATAGTGTTGAACACAATGACACCATGACTGTATAGTGGGAGACACGAAAAAGTCACACTGGTACAATGAACTGGACATGACAAATGAAAATAATGGCAGACACAACAGTTAAAGAGGTTTTCCAGTTTCAGAAAAGTTCGTTTTCCAGACACAGTTTGCTGTAAAAAAACAAAAAAACAAAAACAAAACAAAAACAAACCCTAAACTTTACCCACCCATGCCAGGTTCTAGGACGAGTCTCTGCTGCGCTCTTTGTTGTTTGTCTGCAGCGCTGACATCACTTTGACAGCGGTGCAGTCAATCATTGAGTTGCTGTCTATGCCGAGCTCAGTGATTGATTTCTTAACGTTAGTATGGGGAAGCGGTGGAAACATGCCACTGGACAAACAATAGGCGAGTAAAACACAGACTTTTTTTTTACATTAAACTTATCTGGAACCAGAGGACCCCTTTATTGTAAACCTTACATTAGAGCATTTTCTAATACAGCAGGAGCAGCAGCAGAACCCACTAAATGGCCTGATACTTAATTGTGTTTTATGTGCAGAAAAGTGGTATTCACACGTACAAAAAAATACATAGACAATGCATACAACAGATTTAGACAAGGGTCTAAAAGGAAGATACTCATTCAATGAATGAACATGCCAGCAGTGATAAGATAAGAAGACAGACTCAAAAAAACCCATAAAACACAACATTATCACATGTGAAGAAAAAAAACCCCACAAAAAGTAAAAAAGATTAAAAAAAAAAAAAATCTACAAATATCATACTGAGGTAGGTCTAATGCCATAGTGCAAGTTGTATGGGGGATTAGGGACAACAAAACAAGTAGCAATACTCAGACTCTTTGAAAGCTTTGTAGAAAAACCTCCAGACAAAGTCTAGATCATCTCCTTATAGGACTTTAGGTTGAATTTTAATATTGGGCAGTAAAATCGAGTCCCGCAGAATAATCTGTAGACCACAATGTAGCAACTGATGACCCTATAAATCTGGCTGTCATATGGAATTAGAAGGTCTTTTTTTTTGGATTTTCACTGGATTTATTGACACAAGAGAGACAGTCATTGAGACTAAAGGTAACCGGCTGGATACTATTACCTAGTTATAGCTTGAAAATGGGACTCCGTTGGGCTCTGGGTACACGACAGAATAGCATAACATTTCATTAAAGAAGAATCAGGCTTTAGATACATAAAACGAGAGAAACCCTATAGACTGAACTTTTTTTTTCTCTCGCAATGTAATAGAGTAAATATATCAGCACCAAAGAAATGTATCCTAAGTGGGTGATCAGGGCTGATGGCTGTCGGATCCCACTGATCCCTCCATCCATGCACAGATAACACAGATCATCTGTCCCTTTCAATTAACATGTAATTGCTTTATCTGCTCTCACTGCTGAATCTGGCTGGCGTTGCTGTTTTTTCCTTTCTACGCCTCCCTATACTTGAGATCTGGCCCCTCTTCCCTTTATATAAATCTAATCTAATTAAGGCTAAAATCATAGATTTACACATAGAGAAGAAGGGGAGGAAAATCTCAGGACCATAGAGGTGCAGGAACAAAAGAAAGCAAACTACTGATTAATTAGAACCGCGACATTTAGACCAGGTAAAAAGAAAATATCCATACATATTTATGGCAAGTAACTGGTCCTCTTATAGAGTAACCGTCAATTTTTTTTCTTTTTTTTATACATCAATAGAAAACATGAAAGTAAGAAACAATGTAATATCTTATAAGAAAAATCTGCTTCTTTCTCCTCCTGGACTGAACTCCCATTCTCCAAATTCTCAGTTCTCAAAATACAATCTGGCAGTTGTGATCATTCTATGAAAAACTTTAACTGTCATTTCTGTATCTGTCTGCCTCTAGGCTCCTCCCTCCTCCATCGAATCTTATAAGCACCAACTGTCGACTTCTATCTCAGTAATGGTAAATTCTGACTTCAAGGAATACTGTACATATTTCACGCCTTGAGAGTGAAATTTCAAAGGAGGAGAAAGCAGCAGAATTCTCTATGAAATATATTACAAAAGTTGTTTATTTGGATGTGTACTATCGATTCATAAAATTAAAATGTTACTATTCCTGTGTGTTAAAAATGTATTTCTTCACTTCAAAGGGAATCACTTTCCACAGGAATATAAATCCTTAAGTTTGCCGTCAAGTTATGATGGATCTGTCATCCAATGGACCCAAATGTCAGTGACGGGCTGTACTGGTCTTAATGAGGGATATCAAGGTTTCAGATTTCTATCCCAGAGATTGGTGCTGTCATAGGCTTAAAGGGTGTAAATTTACATATGTCATTTATATGCAGATAATAAAGTCTATCTCTGCCCTAAATCTGTGAAAGGTAAGTCATCTGTGAAATCTAAAGGTCACTAACAAACCATATTGCTTTTAATAGTGTCATTTTTCCACTTTTTTATATGATCCTCCAACAGAGATTGACAGAGCAAAAGTTAATAGAGCCTTAGGGTATGTGCACACGTTGCAAATTCATGTGCAGATTTTTCCGTGCAGAATCTACAGAATCCACAGGTAAAATGATTTAGTGCGGATTTCCTGCAGATTTTGTGCGGATTTCACCTGCGGATTCCTATAATGGAATGGGTGTAAAAATGCTGTGGAATCCGCACAAAGAATTGACATGCTGCGGAAAATAAACCGCTGTGTTTCTGCGCGGAATTTTCCGCAGCATGTGCACAGCGGTTTTTGTTTTCCATAGGTTTACATGGTACTGTACACTGCATGGATAACTGCTGCAGATCTGCAGCCAAATCTGCAACGTGTGCACATACGCAAAGGGTGTGTGCACACGCTGCGGATTCTGCTGCAGATTCGCAGCGGTTTTGGCCCTGCGGATCCGCAGCAGTTTCTGCTGCAGTGTACAGTACCATTATAACCTATGGAAATAGAAATCCACAGTGCACATGGTGCGGAATTTTCCACGCGGATTGCGGATTTGTCAATTCTTTGTGCGGATTCCGCTGCGGTTTGGCACCTGCTCCATGGCAGGTGTCAAACCGCAGGGGAAACCCGCAGGCTAAACCGTAGAAAATCTGCAGATAATCTGCGGATTTACACAAATCCGCGCGGACAATCCGCAGCATGTGCACACACCCTTAGATGGTGCCAAATTTACTTAAAATATGTCACTTATAAACAGATACTCAAATTCATTGCTTTCAATTTAAAAAAAACAACAAAATGTAAATAAAATAGCGATTACATGCAAATATAAAAAAGTATGACTTTACCCTATCACCTGGCTTCAGCCCCTGCTCATTTTTGGTCCCCAGTTTATTAAGAAGGGTGTACGCCAGTCTGACGCTTCGGGTCCACAATTTTCCTGAAATATGAAAAGTTTTCTTACTGTCAAGCCTCAAAATCGTCACCACATATGTGTCATTAATTTGTGTGCACCAAGCTCTGGAGGCAGGGTGACAAAACTGGTGTAAGGGTAGGCTCCCACGTCTTAGACGCCAGTGGAACCAGCGGTCCTTTTCCTGAAGCGGCTTCGCTTGTGTCCTTTCGGTTGTTTTTCCGGTAGCTCTACCGCCAGGGTCTTTGCTTTTTCCTTTAAAGTTTATCAGAGGAGGCGGATTTCAAGCTAAGCCGCCAGAAGAATGAGTATGTCACTTCTTTAAACCATTTCTGCATTATGAAGTGGATAAAAGATGTGACCTAAAGGGGGTTTTACACTAAGCGATATCGCTAGCAATATCGCTAAAACGTCACTGGTTTTGTGACGTTATAGCGATATTGCTAGCGATATCGCTATGTGTGATACTTACCAGCAACCGGCTCCCCCGCTGTCCATCGCTGATCGCGCGAGAATGTCCGGCTCCATTTCTCGTCGGGCGCTTCCTGCTGAGACTTCCTGCTGTGACGGCGAGCGACGCTGGAGGCGGGCGGGAGGACGTCAGGATCGCTGTGTGTGAATGGTAAGTATCGTGCGCTGCGTCGCTGCTGAATCGCTGTGAGGTCTTTCTGTATGAAAGCTCACTAGCGATCATTTAGCGATGCACCAGCGATCCTGACCGGGTCGGATCGCTGGTCGGATCGCTGGTGCATCGCTAAATGTAAAAGGGCCTTAAGGCTGAACGTGTGCACAGCAAAGTCGTTTTCACATTGCTGTGCACTATGTTCATTTTTTGTGGCGGTTCTGCAGAGTTTTCAGGTGGATTCCAAGCGAAAGCCACCAGAAAAAGACGACGTGCTTACATACTCCAACTGTTTATGAAAGCGAAGGTCTTATGCATCAGAAAAAAAGGAACTCCAACTAGTATAAAAATACATTACTAATTGGATCTATGCAAACCATGGTGTGGAAAGTTCGAGATTCACTTTAAAACTGGCGGTTGTGATAAAATGCAGGTTACATATGTCCAGTTCTATTAAGTCTCTTATGGGGGGGGGTAATTACTTTATCACATTCTACATTTTATAGAATTAGAAACCTTGCATTTTTCACATCGGCCACTTGAGGTTTTTTTTAAATTTTGAAGTCCTGTGCTTTCAGAAAATCCACATGTACATTAGCAACAATAGGCAGGCTCGCACCCTATCCTTTATATTGAAGCATCTACTGAGCATGTGCAACAGTAATTGTGAAGCGAGGGGGAGCAGGTCAGCTGTGACATCGTCTATTGTCATTGGTGGATCCTGTGTTATAACCTGTGTTATAACGAGTTACCATTGCTCTTAGTCCTGCCTGTGATTATACCGAGACTTCTGAAAAATCTTGTATAAAGTGAAAATGACAAGATTTCAAATTTTTTTTCAATATAGATTGTGATATGAAAAACAAACATTGTCAAAACGTAAAAAAAAAAAATTGATTTCAATAAAAGGTCATTGCCGGATTCCTCTTAAGTAGAAGTATCAGTAGATGAATGTAATACAGAAGAAGAGGGCTAAGGATTTTTTTAAGGCAGCACAAGCTCTGACACAGAAAAATAAGTAAGAACATTGCTCTAAAACTGACAGCAAGCATGGAAGTCCTGGTGCTCTAAAGCATGACACACTGCAGAAGACATTATGTTCTGGGTCACGGTACCATATGTCAGCGTATAGACGGGTTTCCCAGTCACGTCCAGGGCGGTGAGACAGGAACATTTTGCTTGTGTTGTTCCCCATCGCTGCAGAGCTGCTTCTACTGAAGGCGGCCAATTACACACCACTCCTAACGGCTCTCCCTTCACAGGGGTCATCTGGCGACCTTCAGGTTTTGGTTGGTTAGGGTCTGGCCTGGGAACTGTGCGGTAAAAACATGACAAACATGTAAATTCCATGCAATAATGTAATCCCCCAATATGTCGAAGGCCATAAAATCTGATTTCATGGGACAATTCCCAAATTTTTGTTTGCAAATCGATATCAATCAGCGTGCTCAAATACAGTGTCATCCGAGCATGCCCGTGTGCTAATAGAGTATCTCCGGTGTGCTCGAATACTATGTTTGAGTCCCCGCAGCTGCATGTGTCGTGGCTGTTCAACAGGCACAATACATGCAGGGATTGCCTAACAAACAGGGAATTACTGCATGTGTTGTGGCTGTCAAACAGTTGCGAGACATGCAGCCGCAGGGACTCGAGCATAGAGTATCTCCGGGGTGCTCGAATACTATGTTTGAGTCCCCGCAGCTGCATGTGTCGTGGCTGTTCAACAGGCGCAATACATGCAGGGATTGCCTAACAAACAGGGAATTACTGCATGTGTTGTGGCTGTCAAACAGTTGCGAGACATGCAGCCGCGGGGACTCGAGCATAGATTATCTTCGACGTGCTCGAATACTATTAGCACACGGGCATGTTCAGATAACACCTTATTAAAGCCCCTTCGCTCATCACTAGCACCGACTTTAAAGCCCTATATGTCAATTAAAATCAAGGAAAACGTATTTAGTGCAAATAACCAATGTGACTACATGTCCGAAATTCATTTACGACATCTGACAGATAAATGATACCTTCCACAATCTCTTCGAAATCGTCCACAAAGAATTCTTTTAATGGTGGCCTTTTTGGTCGCTTGAGTGTATTCAGTAGCTGTTGGATCTTTGTAGACACTCTGCTATTGACGGCGACGCCTGTAACAGCGGAACGAGACGGTAATAAATCAGCACAAAGGTGATGGGCAAATTTGTATCATTTTACTATAGGATGCCATTGAGAGAAAGAAAAATACCTCCAGGGTCAAACCATCCCCGCTCTTTTGTCACCTGACTAACGAGACCTGCGATTGTCTGCAGCTCTCAGACTGCAATGGGATATCATCAGAGGCAGAAAAAAAAAGCGGCACAGTCAGCACGCTGCACTAAGTTGTATTTCCCATGCACGGACAATTTAAGACCCAGTCAAGCAACTAGCAGGAAAGGCACATCTGATGACATCACATTCCAGTTACTCAACCCGCTGCAGACAATCACATGCCTCATGTGAAAACAAAAAAGTCAAAATAAGCATAAATTAACTATAATAAATGCTGAAGAAATAACTTCACTTCAAATAATGAGGCATAATGCCTAACAAATGAAAAAAATGGAAATGTTCCCATTAGAATGATATACATAGAGAAAACGGAGCAGAGAAACACAATCCAATAAAAAAGTTATATTTTATTAATTCAAATAATTTTGAAAATATACAAGATGTACATACCAATATTAAGGCTTTTACAATAAAAAGGAAGGAAGGAATACTACGGCCAATACAGGGGTACACATGGTGATACTGCGACCAAGAGTTATACAATATGCATATCGGTAATACAGTACAACAGGATATATCCCAAGCAAAGTATCCATACAGAAACATGAGCAAATATAAACAATGTCCGGAACAACTAACAAATCAGTATGCACATCTGCATCAAAATAAATATCACTTACGCATAAATCACCAGTACACCAGTGTGCCCTCCTGTGACCCCCTGACGCGCGTTTCGCGTTGGATGCTTTTTCAAAATTATTTGCATTAATAAAATATAACTTTTTTATTGGATTGTGTTTCTCTGCTCCGTTTTCTCTATGTATATCAATCACATGCCTCAGCAGACAGGTGACTGAGGAAAGGAACGTGCCGTCCCAATGCAGACCACCGGACCAACGCCTGTGCTGGATCTAGATCTAAATTCATTCAACTCATTCTACTGTTTTAAAACCAATCCTTCCAAGTCCAAAATTATGCAAGATGCCGATCGATCCCTTTAATATAGAATAAATCTTTTAAATATTGAAAAAAATATAAAACGATAATATAAGCAAGATAAAGATATCAAATCATTATATAGATTTCAAGCATCCAATGTTGTAAAGCTGTGGTGTAAGTTTCCGTTTAAAGCCCGTGAAATGATTGCAAGCTCTGAAGCCTAAAATGCGGCTAGATACAGGAATGGAGTTACCATCTGCAGTGTCCATTAGGCTGGACCTTCTTGCAGCTTTGTGCACCCCCTTTACCAGACCGGAGGGCGGCAGGTCAATGTTTGCTGGGCGGACAGAGGACAAGGATGAGGAGGAGGACGAGGATGTGGTTGTGGTGCTTGTGACATCAGGAGGAGCCGATAGACATTCTGTAAATAAGTAATGACAGATGGCATCAATATAAAAATGGAAGGTAAAACTATATTTAAACTGCCCAAATCCTCTAATAACACTTCATGAAGGTGTAAACATAGGAAAATTATGGTGATGACGTCTTTGACGGCCCTGCAGAAAGTACAGGCTATGAAGCAAACCCCCGTCTGTCCTCCAGAGTGAAAATATTTATTATGCACCTATGAGAAATTCTTCTGTACTTTTTTAGCGCCTGAAATTTTTTTTTTACCTTTCGGTTTCTCTATTCCAATCCTTCCATTGCACCTATAACAAGGTAGTTTCTGTTTATACAGATCCCCAAAACATTACGATAATAAGTGCACGACCCCTGCAAACTTTGTGGGTTATTTTCTGTTACAAACGGTCATTTTTTTAAAAAAGACACACAATTCTGAAATATTTTTTTATTAATTGTTTATGGGTTGGAGATTTCATTCAATATGGACACGAAACGGTCCTGGTCATGTAATGGGCACAGAGGAGCACGGCTCATGCCTTTCTACGGGCTCTCGGCATTCTCATCAGAAGACACATTTTTATCACCTTGTAGTAAAAGGCTCGTATTCATTTTTGTAAGTATTTTGGAAAATTTTGTAACGTTTGACCACATTTTTCTTCTTTTTGCTGAAACATCAATTTCCTCTTTTCTTTACTAGAAGAAACAAAACTATAATCTATGAGGCAATCCCAGCACCCATCTGTGGCTACTATGCAGTAAGTCTTCTCCTTACTGGAGGAGCTAGTTCACCTACTTTTTCCATGGAGTACTGCCTATTTAAGTCTCTGTAATCCAGGTGGATCCGTTTAGTGAGAAACAGCTATCTTCCCCTTCGCTGAAGCCTACCCCCCCCCAGAAAAAATACAGGTTATGCTACAAACAGTATTTATCACCTGTCCACAAGATTGGTGGGAGTTTGACAGCTGTGGTCTCCACTGATCAAGAGGACACGGGACCCCATTCTCATGACTGGTGGGGAATTCGCTGTGGTTTCTGTCATTTATCTGGTGGACCGTTCTACTACTAATAATTTTAATATATTCCGAACATATTAAATAATTCAGTAGGAAACATTTTGCAAGAGTTGCAGGAAAAGCTAACCAAAGAGCCACTGAGGCAGCACCGTGGCTTGAAGCACAAGGGTCCAGGGTTCAAATCCCACAAAAATGACATCTACAAAGCATTTGTGCTTCCCAAGTGTTTGCGTGGGTTTTGTTAGGTTTATTCCCACACTACGAAAGGCACCCTGGTAGAGATATAAATGACCATAACTGACCAGAGAACCGAACCACTTGCAAATGTTCATTTCCTCAACAGAGGACAGACGGATTTTGCAATGGTGCTCTTGCACGGAATCGTCTTGTCATCTTTGGAGGAGATTTCAGTTTCCAAATAGAAGCTGGAACTAGACATTTTAACCGGTAAGTCCTCCTTGTCTGCTGAGGTGGCTCACAGAGTCTGACAACAATTTACCCACATGCATCTGATGGATAGAGAATTCTCCATCCAAGAGAGAAGGATTTCAACTTTTTCTCTGCCTCTCACAATTCATATCACTATGACTCACTCTAAACCCCAGGCTCTCCAGGCTCCTCTCCTCTTCTCGTCCGACTACATGCACAACCGACCCCATTCCCTCACATCTCCTCCAGTCGTCACAACTCACCTAACTACAATCTTTAATCTCTCCCTCTCCTCTGGCATTTTCCCCTCCTCCTTCAAACACTATCATTACTCCATTACTAAAGAAACCCACCCTCGACCCATCCTGCACAAACAACTACAGACCAGTCTCCAATCTCCCCTTCATCTCTAAACTCTTGGAGCGCCTGATATACTCCCGCCTTACCCGTTACCTCTCCACTCACTACCTCCTAGACCCTTCACAGTCTGGTTTCCGCCACCTACATTCAACAGAAACTGCACTCATCAAAGTGACCAATGACCTTCTGACAGCAAAACGTAACGGTGACCACTCTCTGCTCATTCTTCTCGACCTTTCTGCAGCTTTCGACACTGTTGACCACCCTCTCCTACTCTCTAGGCTCCAGTCACTAGGCATTAAGTACACTGCTCTCTCCTGGTTCTCCGCCTATCTTTCTGACCGCTCCTTCAGTGTTCTATTCTCTGGCTCCACTTCATCTCCTCTTCCTCTCACTGTTGGGGTACCTCAGGGCTCAGTCCTTGGCCCCCTTCTCTTCTCTCTCTACACAGCCCCAATTGGACAGACCATCAGCAGATTTGGCTTTCAGTACCATCTTTGTGCTGACACACAACTATACACATCATCCCCTGACCTTACCCCCGCTGTACTACAGAACGCCACTGACTGTCTGTGCTTTGTATCGCCCCACCTCATTGTAGATTGTAAGCTCCCACGAGCAGGGTCGTCTTATTTCGCTCTAATTATTGTATTGTTAACGTTATTACTTATGACTGTTGTGTTTGAAACTGTTCAGCTGTAAAGCGCTGCGGAATATGTTGGTGCTATATAAAGATTATTATTATTATTATTAAACCCCGGACAGTCTGTCATCTACTAATTTAGGAGGATAAACATGCTAGGGACAAACTATATTATGAATCTGGGCCGAATAGAGGGAAACAATTAGCCAGGGCACTCGACGCTAGTCAAAATTCCTCATATATTATGTCACTAAATTTGCCACTAAGAGGAAAACTTAATTCCACAGAAGACATCCTGGGGAAGTTCGGGGCATATTACGAGAATCTATAGAATATTAAAGGTAAATACAACTTTCTTTCAGGCTCTCCATGGATGTGTTGTGACTGTCACACAGCAGTGACAGATGTAGCTGGGAAGCCGAATAGCCGATCAGCCGGCGCGATCCAGCAAGCTGGGTTCCCTCTGCAGCTCATTCGGAAAGCGCTATAGCTTGCTGACTAAGCACTGACCCGATCAAATTCGCTCAACTCTAGTCTTAACCTACGCAGGTCTAGGTCAGTATACAACAGTGCGCTTAAAGGGTCTCTACACAACTCCAGTAGCACAGGTCAGAGTTAACAGAAATCTCTCAGCCATTTCCTATTTGGACGGGAATAGACGGCAGTGCCCCCTGTCCCCATTACTTTATATACTTGTTATGGAATGTTCCACTAGAGGAAATATTTATATTCCGGTACTGTTAATAGGCAGCACAGTATGCAGATGACCTGTTTCTCTACACCTCTAACATGAAAATAAGTTTCCCCAACAATGTACTAAAATTTCAAACCTTTGGAGACTTCAGCAAATTATAAGGTAGACACCCATAAATCTGAGGTCCTTAATATTAATATTCTCAATTCAGTTTCATTTCACATGAAAGACTCATTCCCATTTAAATGGCCAACTAGACTATTACATATTTGAGTATCTGGATCTTAGCAAATCATGAAGCCATCTACTCCCTAATCTTTCTTCCTCTACTTCTAAAAAAAAAAAAAAAAAAAAAAAGAAATCAGACTTCACTACTTGTAATACTCTTCCTTTGTCATGGTTAGGGAGAATCTATTCACTAAAAATGAATATCCACAAAGAGCCCTATATGTGATGCAAGCTCTCTCTGTCCACATATCCAGGCTTTCCTTCATACAGCTAATCTATGTTCATCAACTTTGTTTGGGCGGGCTCTAAACTTATAGGGATGGGATTACCGGACATTATATTGTTCTACAAGGCTTCCCTACTGACATCTATTCTTAAATGGTGGGAAGTACTGTTTGACCCTTGAAAAGGAAAGCCAGAGCCCTCCAACTCTGGTTGACTCCTTTACAATAGCTTGCTATTCTATTTTCTCTCCCAATAACCTCTACAGAGCTCAAGTTCTGGAACAGAAATTCAGCCCTTTTAGGTTTATCTTCTTACACTAGCCCTTTTTCTCCTAGATTCTAATAACCTTTCTATGAATAGTTCGGAGAGTCACACATTTTGGGTCTATCTTAATTACCGTATTTTTTGACTCACTTTTTTCCCCCAAATTTGGGGGGAAAATGGAGGTGCGTCTTATAATGCAGATATACTTTACCGGCTGCGGTGGAGTAGGGTCCCAGGGTCGCTGCCGGAGGAGGCAAGGGTGGCGAGCTGCTGCAGGCCGCAGGCTGGGATGAGGGGGTGCTCCGATGTGCGCCACTGTGAGTGAAAATGGCTGTGGTGCTCAGTAGTGCGGGGGGGGCCTCCTCCAGCATTTTGCGAAAACCCGGAGCCCCCCGCATATCCATTACTGCGATGCGGTGGCCTCTGGAATAAAGGCTATCAGGGGCAGCGCATGCTCAGATTGAGATCTCGACAACAAGATCTCGGGAGCAGGGCCGCACCTATAATGAGGCCATTTGAGCCTGTGGCTCAGGCGGCAGCCAGCTGCTGTTCTCTGGGGGCGGCATTATGCGCTCTGCTACCCGCAGCACCTACAATTTAGCCTCCGCACGCTGGTGCTGCGGTAGGATGCAGATCCTTGTACATGAGGTCACAGGAGGGAAGGAGTCAGGGCCCCTGATCATGTGACCCCTGACTCCTCCTGTGACCTCATCACAGGTCCTGTGGCAACAGCCCTCAGTGTGTGCAGGACTCTGCTGTGCTGGTTGTCATGGTGCTGGACCAGTAAGTTTATGTGTGGGGTCAGGGGGGTTTTTACAGGGTGGATGTAGCAGAGCCCTGTGTGCAAGGTGTACGGAGCAGAGCCACGTGTACAAGGTGTACGGAGCAGAGCCACGTGTGCAAGGTGTACAGAGCAGAGCCATGTGTATACGAGGTGTACGGAGCAGAGCCACGTGTGCAAGGTGTACGGAGCAGAGCCATGTGTGTACGAGGTGTACAGAGCAGAGCCACTTGTGTGTGAGGTGTATGGAGCAGAGCCATGTGTTTACAAGGTGTACAGAGCAGAGCTGCGGGTGTACAGAGTGGAGCAGCGTGTGTACGGAGCGGAGCCGCGTGTGTACGAGGTGTACGGAGCGGAGCCGCGTATGTACGAGGTGTACGGAGCGGAGCCGCGTATGTACGAGGTTACAGAGCAGAGCCGCGTGTGTACGAGGTTACAGAGCGGAGCCGCACGTGTACGAGGTGTACGGAGCGGAGCCGCGCGTGTACGAGGTGTACAGAGCAGAGTCATGTGTGTACAAGGTGTACAGAGCAGAGCCGCTTGTGTGTGAGGTGTACAGAGCGGAGCCATGTGTTTATAAGGTGTACGGAGCAGAGCTGCGCGTGTACAGGGTGTACGGAGCGGAGCCGCATGTGCAAGGTGTACGTATCAGAGCCATGTGTGTACAGGGTGGAGCCGCGCGTGTGTGAGGTGTAGGGAGCAGAGCAATGTGTGTACAAGGTGTGCGGAGCCATGCCGCGCGTGTGCGAGGTGTACGGAGCAGAGATGTGTACGAGGTGTACGGAGGAGAGATGTGTACGAGCTGCGTGTGTGCAGAGCCACGTGTGTACGAGGTGTACGGAGCGGAGCCACGGGTGTACGGAGCGGAGCCACGTGTGTATGGGGCGTACAAAACGGAGCCCTGCGTGTACGAAGTGTACGGTGCTTAGCCGTGTGTGTACAGAGCGGAGCGCGTGTGTACAAGGTGTATTGAGCAAAGCCGCATGTGTACAAGGTTTATGGAGTGGAGCCATGTGTGTACAAGGTGTACAGAGCGTGGCCACGTGTGTAAAAGGTGTACGGAGCAGAGCCGCATGTGTACAAGGTTTACGGAGTGGAACCATGTGTGTACTGAGTGGAGCAGTGTGTGTTCGAGGTGTACAGTGCGGAGCCATGTGTGGTACGAGGCATAAAAAGCAGAACCGTGTGTGAATGAGGTGTGCAGAGCCATATGTGTACAAGGTGTATGGTGGGGAGCATTCATACCTCCCAGCGGGACAGTCCCGATTTTGAGAGTCTGCCCCAGCTGGGAGCTTACTTTTCCGACGGACACAGGAATACACGGTGGAGCCCAGAGGAGTACTTTAAAATTCGCAGGTGACGTTCCACCGGAAGTGACGTGCTAGAAGCTGACCGGAAAATAGGTAATTTCGGGACGAGATTGTGACGGACCCATGGAGGCACTTCAGGGAATGCTTCAGATCCATCACCGTGTCCTCCTCCAACAGCGCGGACAGCGGGATGGCCTTGGACTTGGGGATGCCAGCCGTGTGAGCGGATCATGATTTGTCCTGCATCGGGAGGCTCAGGTGGGCATTACAATGAGAGCTGGGAAGCTATAGTATCTTTATAGAATCTTTCTTTCTCTGTTCTTTCTTTCCTTCCCCTCTTTCTCTCCCCTTTCATTCTCTCTGTTCTTTCTTTCTTTCCCCTTTCTTTCTCGCTCTGTTTTCTTTTTTCTCTCTCTCTGTTCTTTCTTTCTTTTCCTCAGTACCAGTCAGTGTGCCCACAGTACCAGTAGAATAAGAGGGGTAGGAAACTAGGTGGCACTGGTCACATTGAGCCGCTGATACTTTTTACTGGTGTATAATCATATGCCGTGAGCACCCCATAAAGTGGGCCAGCCCCAGACAACAGGGTACAAACAAATCACTATTACTATCACTCCAAGTGGACAATTATATACGTAAAGTTAATGATGTCCCTATGCCAAGCAGTGCGGAGAATCAGAATACACTGAGGAGACCAGAGCAGCGGGGTATGGGGAGAAGAATTATATGGGGCCCATTATGCTGTATGAAGTAATATATGGGGTCCATTATACTGTATGAAGCAATATATGGCTTCCATTATACTGTATGAAGTAATATGTTGGGCCCATTATACTGTATGAAGTAATATATGGTGCCCATGATGCTGTATGAAGTGATATATGAGGCCCAGGCCCATTATACTGTATGAACTAATATATGGTGCCCATGATGCTGTATGAAGTAATATATGGCGCCCATAATACTGTATGAAGTATCTGCAACCTTCAATCATCTCAAGATCTCCTTCTCCACTCCCCCCTTATCTCTTCTTCCCACAACCGCATACAAGACTTCTCCCGTGCTTCCCCCATACTCTGGAACTCTCTGCCGCAACACATCAGACTCTCACCATCAACGGAAACATTCAAGAAGAACCTGAAGACCCACCTGTTCCGACAAGCCTACAGCCTGCAATGATCCTCGGGCTACTGAACCACCGCACGACCTGCTCTACCCTCTCCTACTGTATCCTCACCCATCCCTGTAGACTGTGAGCCCTCGCGGGCAGGGTCCCCTCTCCATATGTACTTGTATGTCCCTTGTCTAACACATGTTTATTATACTTGTCTATATTTCCCCTTTTCACATGTAAATCGCCATGGAATAAATGGCGCTATATAAATGCATAATAATAATAATAATAATAATAATAATAATAAAAATAATAATAATGATAATAATATATGGTGCGCATTATGCTGTATGAAGTAATATATGGGGCCAAATATACTGTATGGAGCGTTATATGGGGCCCATAATACTGTATGCAGTAATATATGGGGCCCATAATACTGTATGGCGCATTATGTGGGGATAGGGGATGACTTTCTATTTGTTGTGGATCTGACCGATGGGACCCCCATGATCCTGGGAAACGTAGCTTTGAAGAGCACCATGTAAATGGAGCTGTGGTCGATCATACGCACTGTGGTGCCATTCACATGTGGCTCTTCAAATAACTCCTTTAAGAGAGTGAGGAGGGGACGACAAAGTATAGCAAAAATTCACTGATAGGGGCTGATGAGTGTTATAGTTTGTGGGCTGGTGGGATTTGTGTGGCAGGGCTGCATTTTTGTCCCAGTCCGGCAGTCTGGCCACGTGCCAGGCCTATTATTGCCATTAATGACCCTTGTTCTGGATACTTCTGTGTTGTTCTTGTATGTGCGTGTGATGGCACTGACATCCTTGTGTTTAGACACCTTTTTTTTCTATTTATCTAAATCAAAATGTCCATTATTGTACTCAGTTATACAGGATAGATACAAAAATTTACTTTGTGTGCGGGGGGGGGGGGGGGGGGGGGGCGTCATTTTGCTGTTCGCCTCAGGCAGCAGAGGCTAGGTTCACCCCTGCTTGGGAGACTACATCTTGGCACCTGAGATCTCGTTGCTGAGATCTCAACCTGACCATGCAACACCCCAGAGGCCACTGCAGCGCAGTAATGGATGTGCTGGGCCTCTCTGAGCTTTGCCGATGCTTGCGCACTGAAGTACTTTGCTCTGCCCTCAACACGGCAGAGAAGTACGCCTGCACAGGAGCGCGATGCTGGGAGTGACGAAGCAAACAGGAGGGCAGTATCGCAAGAAGATGAGAAGCGCCGGACCCACGTCACCCATCGGACCGGGCCGCCTCTGCCCGGTGAGTATAATAAAACTTAGTTTTCTTATATTTCAGGTCGGATCAAGGGCTTATTTACAGCATTATAGAATGCTGTAGATAAGCCCTGAAAGGCAGTGGCCGCATCTTATCATCATATCAGCCAAAACTGCTGACAGGTTCACTTTAAGGAATCTGAAGAATTCCAATATTGGCCAGATACCCAAACCAATTCAAGACTATAAGAATGGACCATCGTCGCTACACCTTTGCTTTTTTTTCCCCAAACTTTCTTTTTTTCTTCTTCTTTCTTCATACTTTTTTTTAATAAAAATACTAATATACTGTTATTAATTTCTGCTTGATTTGCTAGCTTATCTAGTGTTGGTATCTCTAGCATATTTCTTTTATGATGTGGTTTAATAAAAAGAATTGAATAATTAAGCAGACATCCACAAATAAGTATTTGGTATATAAATGATGACTCCATTAAACTCCAAATTGCTGACCGATACTTTCAGACTTTACCAGAATTATTTCCAAAGCAATGAACTGTAAAATCATTAATTACATAAATATATTATGACTGCTTAAAGGATAAGCATTACAAAGCAGCAATACAGACAACAATAGGATTCTTATTTTATTTTTTTTTACCTATGTGAGTATTGGATAGCACATCGGCTAAGGATCCACTGGTGCTCTTCACATCCCCGTGTGACAATGTAGATGATGCTGAAGATGACGTGGACGAGCCCTGAATAGACTTATTTATCCAGGATTCCGTATTCTGTAAACTTTGATTGAGTACAGCAGAAAGAGCAGCCTGACGTCTCAGAGAACCTTCATCTTCGGAGGCGGATGACGTGTCTGTGAGGGAGAATATACAAAGCTTACATATGGTGTGTACCATGCCCGTAGACAGCGGATTAAGGTCTGGACTGAATTTGGAAATACAAACTGGTCAGTGGTCCCGGTCACCCGCTGCAGCCTACAGCTCGGCATAGATATGGGATATTAGTGGCAAGTTCAAGCCAAATTTGGCAGCATGTACACAAAATCCAATTGTGAGGCCACATGTATCAACATTTACAAACAATAAGCTCCAATACATATATCACACTATCCCCATCCAAATCCCTGACCACTGGATTAATAAACTGCAGAAACAATTATCCAATTTTATATGGCAATTTAAACCCACGAGGATCTCAAAACGTTCGCTGTTTAAACATAAGAAAAATGGTGGATTTGGCCTACCTAAAATCTATGCCTACCATGCTTCTAATATCATTCTTCAAAGTAGATACTGGCTGTGTGAATCCGGCAAACCTGGCTGGACAGAACTTAAAAAACCTTCTAATAATTCCGCTTTATCGTCATTGATAATATCCCATTTCACTTTGGAAATAGCTATACAGTATCTCAAAAACTAGTAAGTGTAACATTAATCCAAACAAACTTCCTATCTCGATATTTCATACAGCTCTACCAAATTTTCCATGTAAAAAATGGGAAAAGTTTGGAATTATAGACTGTTATTCACTTATAACGGGGCCTAAATTAGACTCGATTATACGTTTTCAGTCATTGAAAACCCTATACAATATTCCTGGCGAAGAATTTTATAATTTTCTAGAGTTACGGAAGTACACCAGAAATAAATTTGCTTTACCTTTGACCCTTTCAAGAGAAATTGTTACTACTTTAGAGAATCCTATGAATAACTCAATTTGGAATACGAGGAATATCTATACAATTTTTAACTCTGATGTCTCTTTTGAAAAACTGAATTATATGTGGACACTGGAAAGAGATCTAAAGAATAACTGATAAATGGGAAAAAGCAGTGGAACTAGCGTACAAATCTTCTACTAGCGCAAACTTACGTGAACATTATTTTAAAATTTTACCTAGGTGGTTCTACACTTCCACTAGACTTAAAAACGCATTTCCCGATCAATCCGATTTATGCTGGAGGAATTGTGGTCAAAGAGGTAATTTTCTTCACATATTCTGGGAATGTTCCAAATCTTTGATACTTAGGAAAGATGTGTCTTTATCTTTACTATTGAATAAAATAAATGAGTCTCCTGTCAAAATTTCTCCCCAATTGGCTCTCCTTTTCTGGAAGCTGATGACCTCCCTCAAATAATTAAACAAGTTTCTTTACATATTTTTTCTGTCATAAAAACATGTATTGTAGCAAGGTGAAAATCGATGGAAATTCCCTCTATTTCTGATATAATTGATATTACTGTATGTTCTCTCATGACTCCTTTGAAATGTCCTTAGCTTTAAGGAATAACTTTCTACCTAAATATATTTCCAAATTGTCCTCTTGGAACGCACTTTTTTCTCCAAGCAAGGAAAGCCTCTTTATTTGATGTCCTATTACTTTGCCAGAATACTTTTAATCTATACTTTATTTTATGTTCTTTTTGCACTTGGTATGTTAATTGTTGTGGCGCAACTATGTTAAGATGATCTTCATTTCCCTTCTCTCCTCTTCCTCCCTAACCCCTTTCCTCTTTTCCTTTTTTTGGTTACCTTGCTTTACCTGACCCATTAACCCCTATACTGTAAAAATTCCCCTTAGAAAAAGAATTTTGAGAAAACTTAAAAACAATAATACTATGAAATGCAACAATTAAACTTTTTTGTCACCTAATCTTTTATGGAGAAGTTTACTTGTAAAAAAAACTCCATGAAAATTACAAAATTGCACTCAGAAAATTTGAGAAGGTCGAGGATTAGTTGCAGTGATAGACAGTCATGAGAACCGTTACCGATTCAGTACTGCAATGAAGGAGCCATGGCGCTCCAGGGCCATCGTTCTGCATATTAGTGAGGAATGAATACACTATCAGACACGCATTGACGGAATACCAATGGTCAATCAAACCTAACCTTGGTAGGTTTACAATAAAAATGAAATATAAAAATTACAATTCTAAAACTAGACAGGACATTAAAAAATTAACCCGAAACAGTGAATTAATGTTATACCAGTAATGGTAGGTTTTCATAAAAAAGAACAGAAATCTTTTGCCAAAATAGAGAGTTTACACCAAAAATAAGATCTAGCATGATATTACAGGATTTTTGGTTTAGAGTTTGCTTGAAATAGAATTTCGACAAACAGGTCAATTGCCCAGGGCCCACGTTCACTTAGAGGCCCCCAGCATATCTATTCCAAGGGTGAAACTGCTTATGGACCTATGGTGGCATCATGGTCACAGAAGTCCTTTAACTACACGAGCCTAGTGAAACTAAGGAGAAGACAGGCTGGCATGTAGCGCATGTGTCAGAGGGAAGGTGGAGGCAAACTGGGCAATTTCTCAGGGACTCCACTCTCTCAGGGACCCCCAGCATTTCTATTCTGAGGTTACGACTGTTTAAGGACCTTTGGTGACATCAGTGTCAAGTGACCTTGATGTCACTTATATTGAAGCTACAGAAGCAGGGTCTGGGGGAAACTATATGTAGATGGGTAAGGAATTGGCTAAAAGACAGGAAACAAAGAGTTGTCATAAATGGTACGTTCTCTAAATGGGACAGTCAGCAGTGGGGACTGCAGGGATCTGTGCTAGGACCGATTCTTTTAACCTCTTTATTAATGACCTTGTGGATGAGATTGAGAGTATAGTGTCAGTCTTTGCTGATGACACCAAACTAAAAGGATACTAAAATCTGACCTTGATATTACAATATTGTAAAACGATCTAGATAAGATGACTGAATGGGCAAACACCTGGCAGATAAGGTTTAATGTGGATAAATGTAGAATAATGCACCTGCATATACTGTACATTAAATAGGACCATACTCAGGACAGCAGAACAGGAGAAGGACTTGGGTGTTCTGGATAGAAGTAAGCTGAGCGGCAGTATGCAATGTTAAGCTGCAGCCGCAGAAGAAAACAAGATTTTAAGGTGTATAAAAAGTGAGAAAATTCCAAGATCCCAGCGTATTATTGATCCTTTATAAATCACTGGTGAGGCCACATCTAGAATATGGGATCCAGTTTGGGGCTCAATATTTTAAAACATGGATTTTTGTGATAACTCACCGTAAAATCCTTTTTCTCCGAGACGCTCATTAGGGGACACAGGTACTGTGGGTGTATGCTACTGCCGCCTGGAGGCTGACACTAAGTGAAAAAAAGAGGTTAGCTCCTCCTCCGCCGTATACACCCTCGCCCCGATTGCGGGCGGAAACCAGTTTGGTGCAAAAGTAGTAGGAGATCAAACAAAAATCAGACATCAACCTTAATGCAGGTAACAACATGTCTAGAAAATAACCACCCTAATCTTATACAGAAAGCATATTAATTAAATAAACAGAAGCCAACTTGGCTAACAGGGTGGGTGCTGTGCCACCCAATGAGTGCCTCGGAGAAAAGGATTTTACGGTGAGTTATCACAAAAATCCATGTTTCTCCTTCGCCTCATTGGGGGACACAGGTACTGTGGGACAACCTAAAGCACTCACTGGATGGGAAGTTGACTTACCGATCCAAGCTACATGCACCTCCTGTCTAAAGGTGTGCCACCGCTGCTTGGAGAATCCTTCTACCCAGGCTCACATCCGCTGAAGCCTGTGTATGGATATTGTAATGTTTAGTAAACGTGTGCAGGCTGGACCAGGTTGCTGCCTTGCAAACCTGTTCCGTCGAAGCCTGGTGCCGACGCGCCCAAGAGGCGCCCACTGCCCGAGTAGAGTGTGCTCTGATCCCTGCTGGAATCAGCACGCCTCTGATGCGGTAGGACTCCTGAATAGACAAACAAATCCATCTGGCTATGGTCGATTTTGAGGCAGGGAGTCCCTTCCAGCGACCTTCAGGGAGAATGAACAGCGCGTCTGACGAAAGGGTGCCGTCCGTGACATGTACCTCCTGAGTCTTCTCACCAGGTCTAACGTATGCAGGGCCTTTTCCACACGGTGTACCGATGCTGGACAGAAAGAGGGCAAGACAATATCCTCATTAATGTGAAACAAGGAAACGACTTTTGGCAAAAAAGGAGGAGTTGGTCTAAGAACCACCTTGTCTTTGTGAAAGGTCAGAAACGGGGCTCGGCAAGATAACGCAGCCAGCTCAGAGACCCGCCTGATTGATGTTATAGCTACCAGGAACACAACCTTCCAGGAAAGGTATGACAAAGACACATGCTGTAGCAGCTCAAATGGAGCTTCCTGCAGAACACTTAGGACCAGGTTAAGGTCTCAGGCGTCCATAGGTGCCTTATAGGGAGGTACCAAGTAGGAGACCCCTGGATGAAAGTCTTTACCTGCAAGTTGGTAGCAATCCTGCGCAGAAAAAGGACAGATAAAGCCCATATCTGTCTCCTGAGAGAACTGGGGGCCAAGCCTGAGTCTAGGCCAGACTGGAGAAAAGCCAAGATATTAGGGATGGAGAATCTTAGTGGAGAACAACCGTTGCCTCGACACCATGCAAAGAAAACCTTCCAGGTGTGGTGGTAAATTCGTGCTGAGGCAGGCTTCCGGGCGCTAACCATCGTAGCAACCAATTTGCGCCCAAACCCCGCCTGCGTCAGAATCCAAGATTCAACGGCCAAGCCTTCAAACACAGGGCCCCTGAGTTCGGGTGACAGATCGGCCCCTGAGAAAGTAGATCTGAGCGCTCTGGCAGTCGCCATGGCACGTCGACGAGCAGCTGCACTAGATCTGCGTACCATGCCCGACAAGGCCAGTCTGGGGCCAGCAGAATCACTGGCATCCCTTCTGCCTTGATCTTTTTGATGACCCTCGAAAGTAGTGGCAGCGGGGGAAATAGGTATGAGAGGCGAAACTGACTCCATGGCAGAACCAGCGCATCCACGACGATTGCCTGCAGGTCCCGGGATCGAGCGACAAATACGGACACCTTGGTGTTCACCCTGGAGGCCATCAGATCCACATCCGGTGTTCGCCACCGTTGGCAAATCTGCAGACAGACCTCTGGGTGTAGTGACCATTCCCCGGACGCAAGCCCCTGCCGGCTGAGGAAGTCTGCCGCCCAGTTCTCTACCCCCGGGATGTGGACCGCCGATATCACCGAGCGGTTCTTCTCGGCCCAGCGAGGCACGTGCCCTTCCTTCCCACATGGTTGCCCTGCTGCGGGTGCCCCCTTGTTGATTTATGTAAGCCACCGCCATGGCGCTGTCCGACTGAATCCGGACGGGGCGGCCTGCTAGAAGGTGATGAAACCGTTGCAGAGTCAGCCGGATCGCCCGTATCTCCAACAAGTTGATCGGGAGACGTGCCTCCTGCGGTGACCACCGTCCCTGGGTCGTGTGGTGGCGAAAAACCGCTCCCCAACCGAGGAGGCTGGCGTCTGTTGTGACCACCAGCCACTGATCTGGGGGGAAAGGATTTCCCCTGAAGAAGGGAGGAACTGATCGCCCACCACTCTAGTGACTGTCTGACCTGAGAGGACAATCGGCACCGATGATCGAGCGTGAACGGGTTCTTGTCCCAGGATGACAAGAGGGCGTGCTGCAGGGGGAGAAGATGGAACTGGGCGAACAGGATCGCTTCCATCGCCGCCACCATTTTTCCTAGAATTCTCATGCAGAAACGGATGGCGTGAGGGACTGGTTGGCGCAGTATCCGCACTCCCTGCCGGAGGGCTAGGGCCTTGTCTCGAGGGCGAATTAACAACCCTCTGCAAGTGTCGAAGGTCATCCCTAAAAAGGAAATTCTCTGAACTGGAACAAGGGATGACTTCTTTACATTGACCAACTACCCTAAGCGGGCAAGAGTATCTAGCGTGATGCTGACACTTTCCTCGCATGCCCGCCTTGAAGTGCCCTTGACCAAGAGGTCGTCTAAGTAGGGGAATACGACTATGTCCCGGGAGTGCAGGATGGCCATGGGGACTGCCATGACGCTTGTGAACACTCTGGGGGCGGTGGCTAGCCCGAAGGGCAGCGCTGCAAACTGAAAATGTAGACCGTTGATGGCGAAGCATAGAAACCTTTGATGCGGAGGGAAAATGGGGATATGTAGATAGGCGTCCTGAATATCGATAGAGGCCAAGTACTCTCTCTGCCCCATTGCCAATATGACTGAATGGAGAGACTCCATCCGGAAATGTCTGATCCTGATAAATTTGTTCAGGAGCTTTAGATCCAAAACGGGCCTGACAGTCCCGTCCTTTTTGGGGACTGCAAACAGATTGGAATACAAGCCCTGAGTCTTCTCGTTTTCCGGTACCGGAATGATGACTCTGTTGTGGCTGAGCGAATCATTGGCTCCTAGTAGAGCCTTGGCCTGGATATCCACTTTGGGAAGACCGTAAAGAAAAAATCATCTTGGGGGGTACCTGACAAATTCTATTTTGTACCCTGTGGACACCAGCTCTCTCACCAATGTGTCTTGTGCGACATTGAGCCAGGCGTGGTGAAACTGGAGTAGGCGGCCGCCTACCTTGCTGCTGGTGCCACCTGCCAAATGCCCCAAGTCATTTGGCTGAAGATCTTTGGGACCTGAATCCCCTCCACCTGGACTGGTTAGTACGCATCCTCCGGACCCCAGAACCAAGGCCGGGACCGGATCCGCCGCTGCCGGACGCCCGTCTCTGCTGCTGCCGCCCAGGAGAGGCTAAGGGCTCCAGCCCTGCGCCGCTGCAGGAGCCCTCCCTGGCCATCCACCTCCGTCCAGCTCAGGTAGAGGGGAGGGGGGCCATATGAAAAAAGGACGGTGCAGGCACCCTAGCTCCATCTAACTCCTTCAAGGGGTGAGGAGAGGGACCGTCCGCCGCCTTGTCCCACCGCAGTCTTAGCATTGGTGGGGCAGTGGGGGCTGCACGGACTACGCTTGTGCCTCTGTGCAGCCTAGGGTTTCAATACCCTAGGGTGGACAGGGCTAAGTCCGGCATCATGTTACACGGTGCGGGAGAGGATACATGGAGGGACACTCAAACGTGCTCGCCCTTTGTTGGTTTTGGGAGATCGGACCCTATCAATAGTATCAGTCGCCCCTATCTCACCTTCATGTGAAAAAAGGAACATCCGGAAAAAAATCACCATGGCGGGAGAGGATATGTAGAGGGACACTCGCACGTGCTCGCCCGTTGGTTTGGGGAGATCGGACCCTTTCAATAGGGTCCATCGCCCCTGTCTTATCTTCATGGGGAAAAAGGAAAAAAAAAAATCAGTCTTGAGACAGACAGACGTGTGCCTCCAACAGACACTGAGCAAAAAACTAGTTTCCGTCCGCAATCGGGGCGAGGGTGTATACGGCAGAGGAGGAGCTAACCTCTTCTTCACTTAGTGTCAGCCTCCAGGCGGCAGTAGCATACACCCATGTACCTGTGTCCCCCAGTGAGGCGAAGGAGAAAAGAATATTCAGAACTTAAAGTCAGTTCAAATGGGGGGGGGGGGGGGCAACAAGATTATTGCAAGGGATGGAAGGCCTCTAATATGATAGGTTGAAAAAGTTGTGCTTGTTTGGCTTAGATAAAAGGAGATATCATCTATATGTATAAATATATGTGTTGCCAGTACTAAGGACTGGCACATGACTTATTCCTTCCAAAAACCATACTAAGGACCAGGGGACAAGTTACCTTTGCAAGAAAGGCGATTAAGCAGCTAAATAGGAAACGGTTCTTTACAGTTAGAGCAGTCAGGCTGTGGAATTCCCGACCACAAGAGGTAGTAACGGCAGACACTATGACAGCTTTTAAAAAAAAGGGCTGGACGATTTCCTCAATACAAATATATTTTATAGTTAAATTGGTGACAAAATGTATCATTAGTGGAGAAAGGATGAGTGTGATGGACTTAGGTCTTTTTTCAACCTATGTAACTATATGTACCTTATGTGGAATTGCAGTGTGTGTATATTTATCTGTATATGTGCAGTGTGCGGGTATATACACACACACACCGCACGTATACATGTAAATATACACAAACTGCAACTGCACATAAGGTACATATAGTTACATAGGTTGAAAAAAGACCTAGGTCCATCACACTCATCCTTTCTCTCTCTCTACACACACACACGTGCAGTGTGTGGGATGACATGATCATATGCGAATAAATGTGGATCTCTTTGTTCAACAATAAGGCTATGTTCACACGTAGCAGAACATTTCTGCTTAAAAACTGGACTCCCTTCCCCAGAAACCGCGCTTTTTTTCTGCGCGTATTCCGCACAAAAAACGCACGTTTATGAGTTTTTTTCCGCGCGGTTCCAGACCCATAGAAATGACCAGAAATGCGGAAAAATTCACGAAATTAATGAGCATGCTGCGTTTTTTACCGCAAAGCGTTTTTTTCGCGGTAAAAAGCGCATCAATATGCACAAAAAGTGCAAAATGCATAGAAATGAATGGGAAGCTTATTTTTAGCGTTTTTATATCGAATTTATTAGCAAATCCGCTAAAAAACGCTAAAAAAACGCTGTGTGTGCATACAGCCTAAATGTGGACTGTTGTTCATGAAAAATATAAGCTATCCCTTGATTATGAGCCCTAACCGATTTTTCGAAGCAAAAAAAAAAAAAAAAAAAAAAAAACACAATATAAGACCCGGTCTTATTTTCAAAGAAACACGGTACTATGTCCTCAGATGAAAACCTATCATCAAAGCTTTCTTGATATTCCTAGTATTTTACACTGACTATACAGTAATTTAAAAGGGCTGTCTATTACTTTAACCGCTTTCTGCCATGGGACGTACTATCCCGTCCATGTGCCCTGGGACTTACAGCCCATGGACCGGACAGTACGTCATTTGCGATCAGTCACGCTCATGGGGGAAACGCGGCTGATCGCATCTGGGAGTCAGCTGATTCACACAACTGACACCCAGCAGTAAGTGCCAAGAGCGGTCACGGACCGCTCCCGGCACTTTAACCCCTGGAACACTGCAATCAAACATGATCGCAGTGTTCCGGAGCCAGCAGAGGAGCTGACACAGTTTTTTTCACAAATAAACGCAAGTCATATCAAAGAAATTTTACCACTATCATGAAGTACAATATGTCACGAGAAAACAATGTCAGAATCACCAAGATCCACGGAAGCGTTCCAGAGTTATTACCTCATAAAGGGAGAGTGGTCAGAATTGTAAAAATTAGCCTGGTCATTAACATGCAAACCACCCTTGGGGGTAAAGGGGTTAATATTGTGACCTATTACAAAGCCAAGGAAAGATTATCATTATCAAAGTAATGGACAACCTCTTTAAAACTAAAAAAAAATACAAAATGGAGACCTCTAATACCTGGAGGAGTGCACGCATCTGCAGGAGACTGCACAAAGGTGGACCTCCTTTTGGTTGGCATAGGCAAAGCCATCTTCTGTTCTTTATGCTTTGCCAGGGCAGCTTGGACTGCTTCTGTATGGATATCTGGAAGGCAAAATATCTGTTAGGCCATGACTATTTTGCAGGTAAAAACCACTAGAAACCACATTGAATGTTCAGGCTTTCCTCCATATTTCAGGATAGATATCAAAACAGCAGCACATTTGCTTACAAAGCTACACCTTTTCATTGGCGCTGACTGTGTACTAAAAACCGAGCAAATTCATCTTTTATGTTTTTATGAAATGAAAGTAGTAGAAAGAAAAGTTAATGGATTTTATGCTAAATTATGAAACCGGAGTGGAGGCTCCTTAAATAAGGAATGGTTTTTCGAACTTTTTCAGGCGAGCAAATGGCCGTGCATAACGTCGAAATCACAAAACCAGCACTACATAATACATGAAGAGAAAGCCATAAAGAAGAGAGGAGAATTCCAAAGTAAAAAGACAAACCAAGACAACTAAATAATAAAAAAAAAATATGACCCTAAAATAAAGATCATAAATAAATTCTCATTGAACTGAAACATTATCCAAAAGAAAAGTCAAAAGACCAATTAGGGAAGGAGACACTGCTCCTCAGAGGTGGGAGAACTGACGGGTGACACATTTCTGTTGTCCAAGAAAGGTTTGTTACAGGATTAGTTGTGTGATGACTTCCATGTGCAGCAAATCTAGGCAGAGGACCTTTCCTCTGCAATAAATGCTCCATAAACCTGGGCGGCGATGGTGGTCCTAATACAGACCACAGTCCAAAGGGTAGAAAAAGAGAAAATACCAGTAGCTCCACTTTGTGGTACCAGTAGGGATGTACTCAAGTAACTCCGAACACAAAAGTAAATATTTGACCCACTCAGAAGACCTACTCAGGCAAAAATAAAGGTTCCCACTGGATGCAGAGTATACAGAAGAGAGCAGGATTTCTTACCTGAGCGATACCGTTCATCTCTGGCTCCTCCAGATCTGGCTCTATGGTACTTGGAGGATGATTGTGCAGGACCAGCCGATGACCCACTTGTTTGGTTTCGATGGTTTTTTTGCAGGGCTGGATCGACAGCTGTAATGGGAAAAAAATTCATTTTACACATTTAATAAGAGTAGATTACATAGGCAGTGCCAAAACCATTTAAAATGGTTATAAGATACAAAAAAATGACAGAATAACTGGAAGAATAAGATGTGGAGATGTCACTTTTTTCCACACAATTTGATTTCACTACAAAAAGTTTAAACTAGTTACTCTTACAACACAAAATTACCCAATATGGTGAAAATGACTTTACCATCTACTCTTTAGAAACAGCCTTCTGAGGCACACTGAATGGGGCTGTCACCACGTTTAGAAATGGACGATGCCCTTATTAAACTCTATAGAAATGGACACAAAATGCTCTCCAGCTGAAAATGGGGACTAAGTGTGGCCATACATGTTGGAAGAATGTCATCAGTATCCGATTATGGTGGGACCAGCAGACGAGCTGCAGTGTATAAGGGTGTCCCATCTTTCCTCCACTCAGATGTCAGCAAAAACAAGGGTTGGGTGTTTTAGATCGCAACATGACCAATCATTTTTTTCTCACAGCAAAATAGCTGCTGTTATGGAGGCCGGTTAGTGGCTTACTTCTCTTTCCCCCATGGAGAACACATGTAAGATTAGTCAGACCAAGCAGGCACGTGGATGGGGGATTGGGAGGAATAGCTCCGAGGCTCTTGAATGTGTATGGCCATCTTTAGGATGCCTTGTTCTCAGCAACTGTGAAGTTGCAGGAGTTGGACTCCTACCAATCTTACTTCTATAACCTTTCTGTTTGTTAAAGACAAACCCTTGCAGGCTGTCTCACCATGGCAAATTTTTTTTTAAAACCAACATCGGATATCAGCCGATCACTTCAGGTCCTGCTACTAGAACCCGCAACCTCTTAACCTAGGGTCAGGTGCATCTCTGACATTCCAAAGTTAGAAAACCGCCTATAATATCTAATTTTCTCAATTTCCGGGCTTCAAAAGTAATCAGTGACCTTCAGAGGGCTGTTTTAAAAGAGTACACAAAATCAGATGCAAAAAAAAACAAAAAACATTTACCAATAAACTGAAGACAAAACATACTCAAATTTCACAACTAGAGCCAAAACCTTGTTATAAGTAAGAAAACCACACTTATTTCTACAAAATATCCACAAACTTTCTATTATTCATTCATAAAACGAGCAAAATAAACAATTGTGATGAAAACAAAACAAAGTACAAATCTTCAAAAAAGAGAGAACCTTCAAGGACAGCAGAGTGGGGGGGGGTTTCAAGCAGCACCAATAAGGTAAGAAGGTACTAGGAAGGGCAGGAACCCCTGCCGCCATCGATGGAAAGGGGAAACAAAAACGAGTGAGCAGTGCCTGTCGAGCCTACTGCACCTGACGCAGGGTTACGGGGTTGTCCACCACTAGGATAATCCCTTCTTAAACTAAATGTTCGGCCCCGATAAAACAAAGAAGCCTATACTCACCTCCCTTGACGGCTCTGTTCCAGCGATGTTGGCACTCGCGATCCTGGGGCTGTGATCCGATGAAATGACATGTGATGCCTGGCGACCAATCAATGCTGGTGTCACTGTCTCCGCCTTCTGTCAAATTGAGCACGAAGAGGAACTCAGAGATCATCTGCAGCCCGAACTTCGGCTTCATGTTCAGTTTGTCTGAAGGCTGGGGCCGAACATTTAGATTAAGAAGGGGTTCTCCTAGTAGTGGATAATCCGTTTAAGAAGTTCTGAAGGAGGTTAATTTCTGAAGCCTTCACCTCTTTTCAGGGAAGGGCAGACATAACTTAAAAACCAGATGCGTTAGCCAAAAATTAATTGGAATCATTAAAATTATTAATCTATCATGGTAGAATAGCATACAATTAGTCAGCAGGACAGTTCCCACTGGAATTTCCAAAGTTATATCCGCAACTACTATATACGGCAAAAAAACAAAAACAGCAACACAACAGGCTAACAATGAAAACCGCCATTATATATCTATAGATTCTGACCGCACATTTATCATACGTGTTCTCCCATCGCATGCACACGAGACAAGCATTTTAATTAATCAGTATGTTATTACAGAGCCGCAGGCTCTCATTAATAATAGATGAACACTGGAAATAGCTTCACATCTCTAGTTACCTAGATGTATGGTACTGGAGAGCGCAGAAAGATTGCAACGCATCACTGCCTGCCTCTCATCTGTGAAAAGCATTAACACTATAGGAGATGAGCATACTGTGGACAGGATTTTACTTGATTTCTCCATAGTTACCAGGAAGAAAAGAGGGTTACATAGACTGGGTATAGCATGGGGTTTGCAAAGTATCATCAAAAGCAGCCAGCTATAGCATAACTGTTATCCTACGCTCCTTGTGAACGTTCCTGAAGTGAGAAAAGCCACATGACGTTACAGCATATTTCACCCCATGCATTGCAAACTGTAAACTCCACTGTAGAAATTCCCAGCAATAATTTACATTCCGTAAATTTAATATCTGCAGCATAAATCACTTTCTGTGTGCATGTTTTTTTTTTTTAATTTATTTATTTATTTTTTAAAAAAGGGTGCGGATCAGATTAGTAAAATGTTACTTTAATAAACCGGAAAACTCACAAAGCGTCTGCTCATGTGAATATATTTTTATGGTCACCCAGGAAAAAGGACAAAAGCGTTCTGATTTTCCCAGGACAGTCCCGTATTTCAGACACAACTCACGATTTTGGCAGTGTCCTAAGGCAAAAATGCTACAAATTGGTAAATATAAATATATATACACACACACATACACTGTGTTCCAAATTATTATGCAAATTATATTTTTCTCTGATTTTCCTAAATAGTCCGTACAAATGACAGTCAGTCTAATAAAAGTCATCACCCGTTAGAGTATACATCGAATTTTATTGAAGAAACCTCCCAATGATAACAGTATAATCTCCAAAATGAATAAAAACTCAAATTGCACTGTTCCAAATTATTATGCACAGTAGAATTTCTAAACATTTGATATGTTTTAAAGAACTGAAAATGCTCATTTGTGGAATTTGCAGCATTAGGAGGTCACATTCACCGAACAAAAAAGCTATTTAACTCCAAAACATCCTAACAGGCCAAGTTACATGTTAACATGGGAACCCTTCTTTGATATCACCTTCACAATTCTTGCATCCATTGAACTTGTGAATTTTTTGGAGAGTTTCTGCTTGTATTTCTTTGCATGAAGTCAGAATAGCCTCCCAGAGCTGCTGTTTTGATGTGAACTGCCTTCTACCCTCATAGATCTTTTGTTTGATGATACTCCAAAGGTTCTCTATAGGGTTGAGGTCAGGGGAAGATGGTGGCCAAACCAAGAGTTTATCTCCTTTTATGCCCAAAGCAGTCAATGACTCAGAGGTATTCTTTGCAGCATGAGATGGTGCATTGTCATGCATGAAGATGATTTTGCTCCTGAAGGCACATTTCTGCTTTTTATACCATGGAAGCCAGCTGTCAGTCAGAAACTCTATATACTTTGCAGAGGTCATTTTCACACCTTCAGGAACCTTAAGGAGCCCTACCAGCTGTTTCCCCATGATTCTGGCCCAAAACATGACACCTCCACCTCCTTGCTGACGTCGCAGCCTTGTTGGGACATGGTGGGCATCCACCAACCATCCACTACTCCATCCATCTGGACCATCCAGGGTTGCTCGGCACTCATCAGTAAACAAGACTGTTTGAAAAGTAGTCTTCATGTATGTCTGGGCCCACTGCAACCATTTCTGCTTGTGAACACTGTTTAGGGGTGGCCGAATAGTAGATTTATGCATCACAGCAAGCCTTTGAAGGAACCTACACCTTGAGGTTCGAGGGACTCCAGAGGCACCAGCAGCTTTAAATATCTGTTTGCTGGTTTGTAATGGCTTTTTAGCAGCTGCTCTCTTAATCCGATGAACTTGCATGGCAGAAACCTTCCTCATTCTGCCTTTATCAGCACAAACATGTCTGTGCTAAGAATCAACCACAAATCTCTTAACAGTACGATGATCACGTTTAAGTTTTTGGGAAATATCTAATGTTTTCATCTCTTCACCAAGGCATTGCACTATTTGATGCTTTTCAGCAGCAGAGAGATCATTTTTCTTTCCTAAATTCCTTGAAACCTGTGCCCTGCTTAATAATGTGGAACATCATTCTTAAGTAGTTTTCCTTTAATTGGGCTCACCTGGTAAACTAATTATCACAGGCCTTTGAGATTGATTTTAGTGATCCAAAGAGCCCTGATACACAATAGCATCTATGAATCTATGAGTTTATTCGAAAAACAAAAAATTACATCTTTATGACACTTAAATCCAATTTGCATAATAATTTGGAACACAGTGTATATATATATATATATATATATATACACATACATACACACACACATATATATATATATATATATACACACACACAAACACACACATATATATACATACATACACAGGGGTTGGACAAAATAATGGAAATACCTAACGTTTTGGCATCATAATCTTCGAACATGTTATAAACATGCAAACCGTGACATATGGTAATGTTTTGTAGTTGATTATTTGTGATATGTGTATGTAAATTAACTGTTTGCTTTGCAGAATTGTAAAAACATTGATGAGAACCTGATACCAATGGCAGACCTCTCGGATTTTCAAAGAGGCCAAATTGTTGGTGCTCATATGGCAGGCGCTACTGTAACAGAAAGTGCCCGATTGCTTGGCATGTCAAGAGGTACTGTCTCCAAAGTAATGACTGCGTTTGAAAGAGAAGGAAAAACGTCCGCAGCAAAGCACAGGTCCGGCCGAAAGTCGAAGTTGACAGAGAGACCGTCGGACTCTAAAGCGAATTGTGAGAGAGGATCGCAAGACCACGGCTCCAAAAATCACTGCTGAGCTCAATGAACACCAACAGAACCCAGTTTCCACGAAAAATGTTCGTCGGGAGCTGCACAAATCTGGATTCCACAGAAGAGCTGCAATTCGAAAACTGCTGCTTTATATATGTTGTAAACAATAAAACATAAAAAATGATCAATGTAAATCAAAATTAGTACCCCAAGGAGGTCTGGATTTGAAATCAAAGTGGAAAATCAAATTACAGGCTGATCCAGCTTCAGTGGAAATGCCTCAAGACAAGGAAAAGATGTTCAGAAGTGTATGTGGCCTCCACGTGCCTGTATGACCTCTCTACAATGCCTGGGCATGATGAGACGGCGGATTTTCTCCTTTCTCCTGCCAGACCTGGATTAAAGCATCAATCAGCTCCTGGACAGTCTGTGGTGTTGGTGGATGGAACGAAACATGATGTCCCAGATGTGCTCAACTAGATTCAGGTCCGGGGAACGGGCAGGCTACTTCACAGCATCAATGCCTTTATCATGCAAGAATTGCTGACACACTTCAGCCACAAGAGGCCTAGCACTGTCATGCATCAGAAGGAACCCAGGGCCCACTGCACCTGCATATGGTCTCACAATTGTTCTGAGGATCTCATCATGGTACTTATGGCTAGCACATGGAGGGCTGTGCGGCCCTCCAAAGAAATGCCTCCCCACACCATAACTGACCCACTGCCAAACCAGACATGCTGGAGGATGCTGTAGGAAGCAGAAGGGATGCTGTAGGAAGCAGAAGCTTCTCCACGGCGTCTCCAGACTCTGTCACATGTGCGCAGTGTGAACCTGCTCTCATCCGTGAAGAGCATAGGGCGCCAATGTTGAATCTGCCAATCTTGGTTAACTCTGGCAAATGCCAAACGCCCTGCATAGTGTTGGGCTGTTAGCACAACACCCACTTGTAGACATCGGCACTCATACCACCCTCATGTAGTCTATTTCTGACAGTTTGAGCAGACACCTGGATGCTCGTGGCCTTCTGGAGGTCACTTTTCAGGGCTCTTGCACTGCTCCTTCTGTTCCTCCTTGCACAAAGGAGGAGGTAACAGTTTTGCTGTTGGGTTGTTTGCCTCATAAAGCCACCTCCATGTCTCCTGGTGTACTGGCCTGTCCCCTGGTATCTGCTACATGCTGACACACACAGCTACCCTTCTTGTCATAGCTCGCATTAATGTGCCATCCTGGATGAGCTACACTACCTGAGCAACTTCTGTGGGTTGTAGACACCACCTCATGCTACTGTACCTCACCTCTAGGGGTGAGAGCAATGACAAAATGCAAAAATTATCAAAACAACAGACAAAAAGGATGAGAACAGAGAAATGGTCTGTGGTCACCCCCTGCAGAACCACTGCTTTATAAAGGTTGTTTTGCTAATTGCCCATCATTTCTACCTGTGGTCTGTTCCATTTGCACAACAGCAGGAGAAATTGATTCGCAATCAGTGATGCTTCATAACAGGACAGATTACTTTTACAGAAGTGTGATTGACTTTGAGTTACACTGTGTTGCTGAAGTGTTCCCTTTATTTTTTTGAGCAGTGCATATTATTATATACATATGCACACGTACACACTTGGTCAAAATTGTTGGTACCCCTCATTTAATGACAGAAAAACCCATAATAGTCACAGAAATAACTTGAATCTGACAAAAGTAATAATAAATAAAAAATCTATGAAAACGAACAAATGAAAGTCAGACATTGCTTTTCAACCATGCTTCCACAGAATTTTTAAAAAATAAAACTCATGAAATAGGCCTGGACAGAAATGATGGTACCCCTGAAAATAATGTGACAAAAGGGACATGTTAAATCAAGGTTTGTCCACTAATTAGCATCACAGGTGTCTACAATCTTGGAATCAGTGAGTGGGCCAGTATAGAGGCTACAGATACTCACTGTGCTGTTTGGTGACATGGTGTGTATCACTCTCGACATCGACCTGAGGAAGCGAAGGGAAGAGTGGTCTCAGGAGATTAGATAGAAAATTACATACAAACATGTTAAAGGTAAAAGTTATAAGACCATCTCCAAGGAGCTTGATGTTCCTGTGACCACAGTTGCACATATTATTCAGAAATTTAAGCTCCATGGGACTGTAGCACTAGCCAACCTCCCTGGACATGGCCGCTGGAGGAAAATTGATGACAAATCAAAGAGACGGATAATGCGAATGGTAACAACAAAGCCCAGAAAAACTTCTAAACAGATTAAAGGTGAACTTCAAACTCAAGGAATATCAGTGTCAGATCGCACCATCTGTCGTTGTATGAGCCAAAGTGGACTTCACGGGAGACAACCAAGTGGATGACACCATTGTTGGAAGAAAAAAAAAATCATAAAAAAGCCAGACTGGAATTTGCCAAACTACATGTTGACAAGCAACAAAGCTTCAGGGAGAATATCCTATGGACAGATAAGACAAAAATTGAACTTTCTGGCAAGGCACATCGGATCTATGTTCACAGATGGAAAAATGAAGCATATCAAGAAAAGAACACTGTCCCTACTGTGAAACATGGAGGAGGCTCTGTTATGTTCTGGGGCTGCTTTGCTGCATCTGGCACAGGGTGTCTAGAATCTGTGCAGGGTAAAATGAAATCTCAAGACTATCAAGGGATTCTAAAGAGAAATGTTCTGCCCAGTGTCAGAAAGCTTGGTCTCAGTCACAGGTCATGGGTCTTGCAACAAGATAAAGACCCAAAACACACAGCCCACAACACCCAAGAATAGCTAGAGGAAAACATTGGCCTATTCTGAAGTGGCCTTCTATGAGCCCTGACCCAAATCCTAGTGAGCATCTTTGGAAAGAGCTGAAACATGCCGTCTGGAAAAGGCAACCTCAAACACGAGACAACTGGAGCAATTTGCTCTTGAGAACTGGAACAAAATATCTGTCGAGAGGTGCAGAAGTCTCATTGACAGTTACAGGATTTGTTTGATTGCAGTGATTGCCTCAAAAGGTTGTGCAACAAAATATTAAGCTATGGTTACCATCATTTCTGTCCAGACCTATTTCATGAGTTTTATTCTTTTTAAAATTCTGTGGAAGCATAGTGGAAAAGCAATGTCCGACTTTCATTTGTTCATTTTCATAGATTTTTGATTTATTATTACTTTTGTCACATTCAAGTTATTTCTGTCATTAAACGAGGGGTACCAACAATTTTGACCACGTGGGTATCTATTCATATGTGTCGTTAACCTCCTGCTTATTAAAAAAAAAACACGTAGGTGACATTTTCCAAAAGAAAGGCATTTGATGTTGAATCTACACTGCAATCTGGAATAGAACACGCGTGAGACGAAAACTATCAGATTATTTTGAACCTATGAATATTCCATGTCCCAATAGTTTCTAGTTGGTTTATTTTTATTTTTTTTAGGCATCACGAGAAAAAGTTTACCATCCCAAGAAGAGTGCCAAATATGGAGACCCTTCCCTCGAATGTCTGTCTGATAAGACCCTTCTGGATGTAGCTATTGCGCCTACCCTACAATCACGACGGCTGCAAATACTGCAGGAAAACAGGCTGATTTTAATAGAAACGGATCATTTGACCTAATGATACATTTTGGAGACTGACCTTTCGCTTCCTTTTGTGTCACCTCTCGGATCATCGTTCACTGCACGCTGCTCGGCGAGGAGTCATTTGATGCGGCTTGTTTGAGGAAGTGCTAGAACGGGACTGTACAGGGCACATGAACTTCCTTCCGCAGCGCCGTGTGTTGATCAATACACAAGACGTGCTCTCCTGAAACGCTACATCACACGACACACAATCTCCGCTGCACAGTTTGGGGCATCTGCACTGTTTTTACTGCATAATAAAATAATCTGCCATCTTCCTGAGGTTTCAGATGGACACAAATTTAGATTTTAGGTTTTGCTGCTATCGTGGAAATTTGCATTAATTTTAGATTGCTGTGAATAATAATCAGATGAAATGCAAAAGAATGCTAATTCCTTGCCATGAAAATTGAAAAAGTTGTCCACTAATTGGACAATCTCTTTTTAGGGGGAATCTGTCATCAGGTTTTTACTACCTCATCTGAGAGCAGCATGATATAGGGAAAGAGACCCTGATTGCAGTGATTTATCATAAAAAAAAAATACAAATATTGCTGCATTCAGAAATGTCCGATCAATAGAATAAATAAATCCAATCGGTAAACGGCGTGACGAGAAAATTGAATTTTTCATTGTAAGTACACCAACCTTATCAGGTCTAAGAGACCTATTTAATACTGTATATGGTTTGCATCCAGAAACCTAGTGAGATAAATACTTTAAAGAGGTGGAGAAGGACACAGCCCACGCAATAAAGTTATGGGAAGGCGAATATTCCTTATAAGAATTTCCTTGAGGGGTAATCAGCAAACTACCCTTTAATAGTGGGAGGCAGGTTGGGAGCCGTGCCTCTGGGGGAAGAACAGAGCCGCCTCCAAGCAATTTCTTTCATGTTCAAAGCTGT
Source organism: Dendrobates tinctorius (assembly GCF_039654945.1). NCBI lineage: Eukaryota > Metazoa > Chordata > Amphibia > Anura > Dendrobatidae > Dendrobates > Dendrobates tinctorius. Next base: position 3,583,624 of record NW_027361719.1, on the reverse strand, counting down.
GGCTGTCACTATATACCTAGCTGTTATTAATGATCATAAACTCAATAAAATGATCATTTGAAGATATAGTCGAGGTTTCATGGTCCCTGATTTGCATTGATACTAGAGATGACTGAATCAATTCAACGCAAATTAAACTTGAGTCTCTTTTTATGAAATTTGCAGGTCCTGATGAATTTGAACAACTGACAATTTGGGTGAAGCACCAAAAAAATTGCCCACCACCAATTTTCACATTGCAGTGGACTGCAGCAATCACAGAAAGCTGATAAGACCTTAAGCATAGCCATGCGGGCTTTCTCATTAAGCACAGCCAATCAAGAAGGACTATACAAGCCTGTATAAAAGCTGAGGCAGGGAATACAGCATTTATTTTAGGGCAATTTTAGGATAGTGAGTAGACATCAGAGCTCACAGCCAGCAATAAAGATAGGAAGTTCAAATACATTAGACACACATTCTAGACAGTAATTTGTTGAATAACGGCAGTAGTCTTCAAATAATATACTGCTCAAAAAATAAAGGGAGCACTAAAGCATTTGGAATTATGTTTAAGGCTATGTGCACACAGTACGGATCCTCCCGCGGATTTTTCCGTGCGGATTTTACTAAATCCGCAGATCAAATGACCTGCATTTTTCCTGTGGATTTCTTCCTTTTTTTTGCGGTTTTACTGCAGTTTTTGTGCGGTTTTCCACTGCGGTTTTCCACCTGCGGATTTGTAGAATGGAGCAGGTGGAAAACTGCAGCAAAACCGCACAAAAGAAGTGACATGCACTTCTTTTAAATCCGCAGCAATTCCGCACTGATTTTTCTGCACAGCTTTTTTTTTTTTGCCATTGATTTACATTGTACTGTAAATCACAGTGCGGATCTGCAGCGTTTCTGTACGGAAAAATCCGCTGCGGATCCGCAACAAATCTGCATCGTGTGCACATAGCCTAAGCGTTCCCTTTATTTTTTTGAGCAGTATACATAGATGCAAATGGAAATTAATATAAGAGATGCCAGCATAAGTGCCAGACAAAATATTTGACTGATCGGTGACATGGTGCTTTTTTTCTTCTTAATTCACTAGAAAGCAGAAGAAAGGCAAAACAATAGATTTTACAGAAATAAAATGTTGGGAATCAGTGTCAGTCAGATACACTGTGCTAGCTATAAATGACTCATTTTGTGATAGGGGGAAATCATTGTTGGGGTCTGTTTTAAATACAAAATTCCCCAAAATTCAGACCTTTAACTGCGACACACACATCTCTATTCACCATTTACCATTTTTTCACTTCCCATTTTTGCTCATCCAATGAGCCCTTTCTCTCTCCCCAGCCAATGCACCCCATACACAGATTATACATGAGTATTTTCTAGCTAGTCATTCTACCCCCCTTGTTTTTCATGATTCTTTAAGGCAGGGACAGTGACGCCAGCGAGGGCTGGGCACTGGGCTCATGTGTCATGTCATAACTGCACAAGAGCCAAAGGAAAGCGAATGCAGACACCACTGGAACAGCATCGGCACTGGAAGGAAGTATACCGTAATTGTTTTTATTTTATCGGGGCCAAACATGGGAAATGAGAAGGGGTTGTCCTAGTAGTGGACAACCCCTTTAGAAGAAATATGTGCAATGGTAACCGACAAGAAAGTGTGAGAGCAAAAAAAAAAAAAAAAACATACCACAGCAAAGAATGTGGAAGCACCACCACTACTGGCACCAGCTTTTCAGACAGAAGTATCACCAAACACAAGTCATAGTTGGCTTCCTTAGCCTCTGGCAAGAGAAACAATGGGGAGAAAGAGGAGAGTCTTATGGAGTTGATATCACTTATCTCAGTCACAGCAGAATGAGGTTACCTCTAACAGCGACACTATCAGTTTGTGTTAGTGGTTGCAAAGAACAGCCTGCCTGATCACAAAAGACGAAGAGTGATAATTTTTGGACCTTTTTTTAATGTTTAAAATTATGAACAGAGTGTCAGTATGTGGTGTTGTTAAATGAGCTGTTGGTTACAACCAGGTCATCAGCTTCTATAGTGAGATCACTCTGACAGTACAAAAGCCAAGTCTGTGTTAGAGCAATTGAAAGGGGATGGATACAATCCTAGGAAACCTCATAGTATCTTTCACAACTTTTCAGGGCAATTGGAGTACCTACGATTTTGGGAAAAATCTAAAGATTTGGTGATCTCTGACTGGATAACCAGTCTTTATAAATTTTGGCCATATACAGAATTATAAATATCCATTGCTATGGCAGGCTATTCATCAACCTGAAACACAAATACTTAGCAATCATTTAAATTCTTGCAGAACCAGCAGAATATTACAAGCGCGGTGACACAATCGGGTAAGAATGTGAGCACCGCAGGTGGCTCCCCAGTCTCCTGGTTATATCAATTGCACAAGTCGGATGATTTGAAAGGGACTATAAAACAAATTCACTGCTTTCTATCGCGAGTGTGATGACAAGCGGACTGATCAGAAGCTACCCCATGAGGATTACAATTAGATCATTGTGCAGGAGAAGACTAACTCCAGATGCTCCGAGTGCGAACCAAAAAAGGTTACAGGATTTCATTATAGAGAATTTATTTCTGGATGTCGAGTGGACAGGACGCCGTGTCGGGGGTGAAACAGCCGAAATGTCTCGTAGTAAGGCCCAGTGAAGTATGGGATTCATTACAGGGTTTTCTGCACAGAGCTGCTAGAAGCAAAATGTACAGTAAGTATTCTGCTGGGACGCTCCAAGCCGTCCTACAGCCATTATATGCATTGCACAAAACACTAGTGACATTAAAATTAACGTCTTTTTATTTTCTGCTAGTACCATATGGCTAGAAATACCAACACTGTAATATGGCTCTTATACCTGAAGAACTCAATTCGAAAGTTGGGCAGTAAATTACAGCACTTCCAAAGCATTGCACTAGGGTAAAAATTGCAAAATAATTGTGTGTCAGTCCACAGAAAGACGCTCCAACACAGGTTCAATCATAGTTTCAATCCTAGAATGACGGGTAGAAGTGATGCAATACTATATATTACATTTTCTCCTGCAATGCACTCCACAAGTGTTAAAAAAAAACAAAATGCATTGTGCAAATACCGTTTTGTTTTGTTTTTTTTTCTAAAAAGTCCTATATAAGGGAGTCTGATGGCTCCGAAATCCATACCAAACTTAGCCCAGGTCCTCGTAGGACATGTTCTACTAAACGAGACATCTCTTTAGTTTAGAAATCCGCTGGAATGTTTAGGAGACATTCTTTATGGTTAGATGTGTACCGGATGTGCCCGGAGCAACGTTGGGGGGCCATGTAGCCCAAAGCACAATTATTCCTGCAACTTCATATCCAAGCTCAGAGCTGTCAATCAATACAGCAGGGGTGGAGTTACAAGGTGAAACTGTTGGAGAAAGGGTGCTCAGGACCACATGGCTCTGCCAGTGATGCTCCAAGCACTTAATGACATACCCACCAGATTTTTAAAAATTTAGGCCACTTTCACATGTTCAGTATTTTACATCAGAAGTGGGTGATAAATACGGAAGTGGTGATGTGTTTCTATTATACTTTCCCTCTGATTGTTCCTCTCCTGGTTTTGGATTACAAATTCTGATGGAAAATACTGACCAAACACTGAACGTGTCCTCAAGCCAAGGCTGATCTTAGTGCAAGGCATGTGCTCTCTTGGATACTGATTGCAGAGCTGACAATCTGAACACCGTGGTCACCCATTTTAAAGAAATACACATTGACCGTATTCTTCGGTAACATCAGCAGCCACATTGCTATCAAGCAGATTTTCAGAGATTTCTTCTTATGCACATATGTGCCAGGCCACCAGCTATGCTGAGGTCTATTACAACCCTAGAGGAGGAGAAGATCAGGCCAATCACCGAAAGGAAGGGTCTCACCATGTATGACAGAGAAGGAGGAGCATTCTCTGGTGACCAAGTGACTGGGCAAGCAGCTCCACGGTGGCTTACAGACAGCTACATCCTGGCCAGAAACTGAAGTCAGGAGTAGTGATGAGCAATCGTGCCCGTGTAAGGTGTTATCCATGTGTTAGTGCCGTCATGTAACGGATGCGATAAATGCAGGGCCATAACGCAATGTGAACCAAGCCTTAGGCTGTCCAGTCTAAGTTCAATTCTGTGCCATTTTTTTGGCCATCAAGTCATATGTTAAGCTACACCCTATTCAGTTCTATTTGGGAAAAAAGTGACTAAAACACATAATAAATATGGTGCAAGTCATTAGACATTGTTTTTGACAAACCACGCCAGGATTCTGGCACATTTAGCTTGATTAATATACCACTGTGTCCGCTCTCCCTTCTTCAGTAGTCACATACACCAGACAAGGAGCAGTGTTGGCTTATAGTCACACGTAGCAGAGGATTTTCTCTGAAATTTGCTATAAAGCATAGCAGTGTGTGAAATACGTGGCCTTTTTTTTTTTTTTTTGCCCCATGGGGTCGATGTTGTAAATTGCTATGAAATTTCCATTTGATCATCCGAGACAAGTCTTTGAGAAATTGGTAAAGTTTTGATGGCCTAGAAAAAAGTTGGGTCTGTCCACTTTTGTTCTCCAGCTTGAACTGACTGTCATGGAGCAACACTCCTGCAAGTAGATATAGTTTCTGTTCCTGTTTAACAGGAGTATTTAACTTTTTATTATGAATACTATTGGTATTCATAATGCCAAACCCGAAATTGGCAAGTGAGGATGACTCCTTAGCCCATGGCGGTGGTCGCACAGCTCCTCAGCACCTTCCGATTTGCTCAACTAATTTGATTTCTAGCTGAGAAAAGAAGTTCATTTCTGGGTCAGACCGTATGGTGCGTGTAATCCGCTAATACATAAATACTAAGATTTAGAATAGGCTTATAAAAGTAGCATTTAATGGTGTGTTGGTATGTGGAGTGTAGAATCTGAACCCGGACCAACTGCTGCGCTGTAGTTTGCTTTTTGGAAATGTTGATTTGTGATAATCCACAAAGTTTTCTAATCCCCCACTGTTCGCAGACCACAAAATTGCAGTTAAAAATGTCATTTCACAAGACTAGACACATTGGGAAAGTTATGATTTTTTATTATTTTATTTTGTATTTTTTTGTGCAGCCTCTATTCTTATAGGCAGACTTCACTCATTTTTTATTTGACCGATCCATAATTAGTCAAAATCCAATTTATATACACTCTCTCATATTCACTTATGACGACTTGTGATGAACGAATGTATCCGAGCATGCTCGGGTGCTAACAGAGTGACTTTGGCATACTCGAAAAATATGTTCCAGTCCCAAAGTCTGCATATCTCGCGGCTGTTCTACATCCCTGCACGTGTTACTGCTGTCGAACACCTGTGAGACATGCAGGCGCTGGGACTCGAACATATTATTCAAGCACGATGGTTCAGCGGATCATTAGGCCAGCAGCCATCACACTCTCATACGCAGAAGCACTTGTTTGGCCAATTGTCCCTGTGTTCTTTATAACAAAGCCACCGCCAGACATATCTCTGGGAGATCAATACGTTCCATCAGTCCGAAATCGAACATGGCTGATCAGTATTTCCTCCGAGGCTCCCATGCACAGTAGACAGCCATACACATCCTTATTGTTGAGCTGGGCCAACATTGGCCTAATGTGTTTTGGAGACTTTAAACTTGACAGCATTAAAATGTGCCACGTATATCCATATATTTGTTCTGTTTGGTAAATCTATCTAATATTAAGGCCAGGACTGTGGAGTTGGAGCACATTTTGGTGGAGTCGGAGTTGGTGTCATGAGAATTGTGGAGTTGGAATCGGAGGTTTGGCTTACCGAATCCACAGCCCTGATTAAGGATAGGTTCACATAGGGTTAGGGGCATGCGTTTAACGGATCTGTTAAACGGATGGCTAACGTTGATGTCATTTTTGACATCTTTTTTACCCCTAGCGCTAACGTATGCGCTAACGCATGGCAGCATATTATATGTGTATGGCGGGTTTAAGATTAAGAATTAGACAGTTGTGATAAATATACCCCAGTGTATGGATTCTTTCATTAATATAGAATTATTAGTAGAGAACACAGCTCACAAGTCTCCACAAGCAAACATAACCTAAGGTGTGTGGACAAAAATTTCCAGATACATACTTCAGACCGAGGGTCACTGCGTGTGCCCCTGTATATCCACTGTCTCCACAGGAAAAATAAGATATAATGCTGCATATTGGCCCAGAGTATGCTAAAAAAAATGCTTGGGGCCATATAGATCTTGTGACCTCTATGATTCAGACACGTTCACAGAAGTTAGTTTACAAATGTAATGTGAACCGTGACCAACGCCAACTTGCTCCGACTTCCGATTCTTCTGCAATGCTGAGAAGTACAATATTTATCAAGAAGCATTAGAGTGAAACCTGTCTACAGGATCAGACTATGTATAGGGATGGCTTTTATTCTGTAGCTAGAAGCAGCAATAATCAGGTGCACCCAGGACTGCATGAGAGCTGCATACACAGAAAAGAAATTTGTTTTTAAAGAAGCACTCCCAACAAAAACGAGATGTGCTAAACGTTTCTAAATACATGTGCAATGTAGTTGCATTCAAACACTTAATCGCTGACTTCCACTGTTTCCAGCGCCGATCTATTCCTCTTCTGAGTCATGTTAAGTTGATTCCAACTCATTGGATCACGGTGGGGCTTATGTGTTGAAAGTTGCAATTACAACGCAACTCTATGGAGTCTCGTTCTTATACTCCAGAGACTCGCATTGTAAGGCCACGTTCACACGTTCAGTATTCGGTCAGTATTTTACATCAGTATTTAGAAGCCAAAATCAGGAGTGGAACAATCCGAGGATAAGTATCATAGAAACACATCACCACCATACATAAACCCCAGTGTGATCCAGTGAGTCAGAAATTAAGTCACACGAATGAGAAGAGGAGCGGTGCAGCGCTGGAAACTGGAGAAAACGGCCATCGGTAAGTATTTTAGTGCACTTACACTGCACTACACACATTTAGAAGGGTTTAGGGAACTATATTTTAACTTCTTTTATCAGGCTCAATGCAAAGTTGTTTCAATGTTTCAACGTGTTCAAGATAAATGTGGCCTGTACTAGCAAGGAAACTGGCACTGCAGAGAATGGTCTCCTGAAAGTTCCGTGTCTAATAAATCCATTCACACTTATCAAGCCAAATAGAAGTAGTTTACAAGAAGCCTACCACAACAGCCTAATCCGCCCCACCACAACAGCCTAATCCACCCCACCACAACAGCCTAATCCACCCGACCACAACAGCCTAATCCACCCCACCACAACAGCCTAATCCACCCCACCACAACAGCCTAATCCACCCCACCACAACAGCCTAATCCACCCCACCACAACAGCCTAATCCACCCCACCACAACAGCCTAATCCACCCCACCACAACAGCCTAATCCACCCCACCACAACAGCCTAATCCACCCCACCACAACAGCCTAATCCACCCCACCACAACAGCCTAATCCACCCTACCACAACAGCCTAATCCACCCTACCACAACAGCCTAATCCACCATACCACAACAGCCTAATCCACCCTACCACAACAGCCTAATCCACCCTACCACAACAGCCTAATCCACTCTACCACAACAGCCTAATCCACCCTACCACAACAGCCTAACCAACAAGACTGTAATAGCCGATGTGTTCTGCATTATCAGCATGGCACGGAGAACTTCCTTCACACATCAAGCAACTGTTCACCTTTTTATGATGATTACCATTTGTTTTACATAACGTGAACTGATAAGATCACATGGTGGAGCCGCTGAAGGAAATGTCCCTTTTGCTTTTCCAAACTGCATCTCCCACCTGTTATACCTTTAAGGGAATGGAAAAAGGAACTAAAAATGACTAAACAGGACATAATCTTCCTCCTCGCTGATTGCTAGTCTGCAGAAAACCAGCAGAGAACACAGGGGTTAATATGCAGAAGGTTCCTTCCATTTCCGCTAAGCCAAGGTGTGGGATATGGTGATCTTTGATCATTCTGTAACCAGGGCAGAGGGGGGAGGCTCCTGCTGCAGCTCATTGTTTTATATTCACACACAAGATAGCAAAGAGAAGGACATGAATTGGCAGCTCCCCTGGGACAAAATGACACATTTTTGGTAAATTCTGAATGTCCAAGTAATAATTGATAGAAAGAAGAAAAAAAGGTAACACAACATGAAAATAAAGATGTCCTGGGTGTGTAGTTTATTTTTTAGGTTATTGTTATTTGTTATTTTAGATTCCCACTTTTGAAAATCAGACTTTAAACTTGCTGATCAGTGGTGGGCTTACAGCCCTGGGATCGCGCCCCCATAGATCACCTACTCATCAGCTATCCTGTACATAAATCGTAAAAGCGAAAGACAGCAAAATGTGCTGGAGTGGTTTATCAAAATCATAATGATCTAGATGTGTTGGTAATCACAACCAAGATTCCAGCACATAAATGGACAGTGCAGAACACACTGCATATTAAATATAACAGACGAAGAAGCAGTGAAAGAATTCTAATATCGCATAGTAAAGTGCAAAATAGGTTTTATTAAAGGGTGAAAAAGCAGTACATGGCTAAAAAGTGACATTGGCAGGAAACAAAAGGCCGGGTGACAATGGCTGCTCCAAATGAATAATCATGAAAAATACATCATCATTGTGAAGTGCCTCATTATCTAAACATAGGTAGTATTCGCCCATGAACGTGACCATGTAATAAAGGGAAAAGTCCCTAACAAAATAATGTCAAGCAAGAGCGTACAAACAATAGTCAGGTGAACACTTACAAAATGAAGGAGCAGCAAAAGGGACCACGGCCGTACCCCAACGCGCGTTTCGGCAATTGTGCCTTCCTCAGGGGGCATGTGTTAATGCTGGTATGGGCCCATTATATAGGGGAAGTGGAAATGAAAGTACCAATAACGCCCAGGACCACTAAACACACCCACCCATCCCAGCGTGGCAGTCACTGCTGGCGCTGACAAATCACAGGGGGAAAGTGAAAATGAGAGCACCAATCACGCCCGGGAGCACTAGACACACCCACACCTCCCAACAGGCAAACACCGCTGACGCTGACAAATCACGGGGCCCCGTGTAGTCAAACGTCAGACGGTGGGCGGGAGGGAGGAGGGGAGATGTCACGTGGTCCGTGACGCAATTAGCGCATGCGCAATGCAGGCGGAGGTAACCGCGGCCATTCCGCCATTACAATTGCCGAAACGCGCGTTGGGGTACGGCCGTGGTCCCTTTTGCTGCTCCTTCATTTTGTAAGTGTTCACCTGACTATTGTTTGTACGCTCTTGCTTGACATTATTTTGTTAGGGACTTTTCCCTTTATTACATGGTCACGTTCATGGGCGAATACTACCTATGTTTAGATAATGAGGCACTTCACAATGATGATGTATTTTTCATGATTATTCATTTGGAGCAGCCATTGTCACCCGGCCTTTTGTTTCCTGCCAATGTCACTTTTTAGCCATGTACTGCTTTTTCACCCTTTAATAAAACCTATTTTGCACTTTACTATGCGATATTAGAATTCTTTCACTGCTTCTTCGTCTGTTGTTATCCTGTACATAAGTCACAACTTTTCAATGTTGGGATTACATTGAGATACTCCCATTGTTCTCAAATTCAGGAAATACAAAGTAATACGACCTTTAGGATCATTTCCAGACATCAGTGACTTTGGTCAGGAGGAAAGTACACTGGCGTGTGAGAGTATGTATACAACAAACATACATAATTTTTGTGAGACCCCTCAATATGGGTTTACAACCCGCATTATAAGGATAAAATACCTGCAGCCCATCAGTCAGATACAGCAGTACGAGTAATTCTCTGCCAATGTGATCGAAACTCACTATTTACTGTCATCCTTATGGTCTTAAAAAAAGATTCTGCTCCACTCTTGTATATTTCGGAAAAACTAACATTATTATTGGATTTTTGGATCATTGGTTAAATTGATAATAGGTGGTAGGAAGGCTACAAACCCAATACGGAAACATAAGAAAAACACTAACGCTTGACTCATAGGCAATTACTAAAACATGTACGGTATATACAGTATATATATATATATATATATATATATACACACACACACACACTGGTAATATATACACAGCGTGTTACCATCAAACATGGAGTATTACATGTGGTAAATGTGTACAGATTATAGCAAATAAAAAAAAAAAAATCATTCATGCCCCAGTCTATATTGAGGGCATGGCGAGATTTATGGTCCATCCCGATTGGGGTACACCTTGTGGCAGTGGGATGGCTTTTTTAAAATGGTGTCAACTAAGTACCCCATGTAATTTACATATATTGTTACTATTTATTTATGCACTTACCGCATCATATTTGCACCTTTTGTTTTTTCCTAGGCTTTGTCTGGAGAATGGCCACAGTGTGAACGTACCCCTACACACTGCACTTCTACCGACATGTGCCCCGGCTCATTTCTTTGGTTTTGCTCTGTTCCACTCTTGTATAGTTTGGAAGATCTAACATTATTGCCTTTCTGCATCCTTGGGAAACATGAGAATAGGTGGTAGGAAGGCTGAAAAACCACTAACGCTTGCATCATAAGCAAATATTGATGCAAGAACAAGGAAGAAAACACCCCGGCGAGTTACCAGCAGTAAAGCAAACACGGAGTATTACTACAACCGGCGCGCGGTAAATATGAGCACAGTGGAACAAATAAGGAAATCATTCACTAGCTGGTGGATGAATGTTTATAGACAAAAAAAGGGAAACCAAAATTAACCCAACATTCCTTATGATAACTTTCCTAGATTTCTGTCAGTGAATAGAAACAAACATTCTTATTTATATCCAGAGGCAGAAAATTGTCGCCAGTTAATACTTTGTCTCACTGTATCTGGTACAGGCTAGAAGCGTTAATGGGGTGTGCGTCGCAGACTTTGGTGCGGGTTCACATTTACGGTATGAAAACCCCCCCACTGTAACTGTTACATGACTACAGCACAAGACCACTGCAGCCAATCACTTGGCTCATTGCTTTAGTGCCATCTACATTGGCATAACTAATGAGCCCAGTGATTGGCTGCAGTGCTCACATACCATAGTCCTGACATGACCACTGCAGCCACACCAATAACGGCTGGGGTCAGCGGCAGAAAGGCATCAATGAAGCCGCAAGGGGTAAGGCTGATTTTTTTACCTTTCACTGACAGCAAGCAGAGAGCTTGAAAAGTACAAAGAATTCCAACAAAGTGCATTAAAAGGTTCCAAATCTTTTTCCTATACATTAATTAGGCTTTACTCACGGAAGAGGAGCACAACGTATGCTCCTTAGGTGTGATCAAATGGACCGTATATCCTAAACTTTTACAGATCTGCTAATAACAGTATCACAAGTCATACGTGCAGTTTTAGTCTACATATATAAAACTGAATGTATGTGTATCACCAACCAAGCACGAAGCATCTTTCATTTCACCAGAGCTGTTCAAAAGAAGCTGAGCTGTGATTGGTTGCTATGAGCAACAGTTTTCCTTGCAACCAATCACTAAGCATCTCTCATTTCACCAGAGTTGGTTAAAAGAAGTTGAGCTGTGATTGGTTGCTATGAGCGGAGTTTCCCACTTGACAACACCTCAGCAGACACTGACATGGTGGGAGAAATCTAGCATCTTCGGGAACATAAGCTCCCAGCCATTGTCTGTCCCCCAGAAAGGAGCAGAGAGCACATGACAGAAATGAATCCCCCCTCCCTGCCCATATACCCATCACACATCCTCCATCCTATAGGCACATCTTCCCTCTTAAAGGGATCATTTGTGTGGAAGTCAGAGCAAATCCATCCAGCGCTTTGGTTTTGACCCCAGGCCTCTCTTAAAGGGATCTCCGGTATGGAAGTCAGGACCGTTCCACTCAGCTCTGTGGTTCTGACCCCAGGGTCTCTTAAAGGAATCATTGGTATGGAAGTTAGGGCAAATCCACTCTGCGCTTTGTTACTGACCCCAGGCTCTCTTAAAGGCATCTCCTGCATCGAAATTAGGGCAATTCCCTCAGCACTTTGATTCTGACCCCAGGGTTCTATTAAAGGGATCATTGGTATGCAAGTCAGGGCAAATCCACTCAACGCTCTGGTTCTGACCCAAGGCCCCTCTTAAAGGGATCATTGGTATGGAAGAGAGGACAAATCTACTCTGCGCTTTGGTACTGACCCCGGGCCTCTCTTAAAGGGAATCTGTAACCCCATTTTTGAGATATCATATAATGATATCATTCAATTGTGTGTCACAGAAGGATTCTCTTAGTACTTTTGCTTCCCCCTGACCTCGCACCTTTCATGCATAAATACGGTGACAGGACAATTGTGTACAAGATAATTGTGTACGGACTATTGTGTACAGACAATTGTGTACAAGGCAATTGTGTACAAGGCAATTGTGTACAAGGCGATTGCCCTGTACACAATTGTCCTTGTACACAATTGTCCTTGGACACAATTGGCCTGTACACAATTTTCTGTACACAATTGTCCGTACACAATTATCTTGTACACAATTGTCATGGAACCCATAAATACCTTTTTTAAATCGGTTCAAATGTATGTAAACTGCCGCAGTCCGGTCCGCTGGGCGGGGCTTATTCACCTGCTCCCCCCTCCCTGTCTTGCTCTACACAAGAAGAAATGTGTAGAGCAAGACAGGGGGGGCAGGTGAATAAGCCCCGCCCAGCGGACCGGACAGCGGCAGTTTCATACATCTGAACCGATATAAAAAAGGTATTTATGCATGAAAGATGCGGGGTCAGGGGGAAGCAAAAGTACTAAGAGAATCCTTATGTGACACACAATTGAATGATATCATTATATGATCTCAAAAAAGAGGTGACAGATTCCCTTTAAAGGGATCTCCGGTATGGAAGTTAGGGCAAATCCACTCTGCTCTTTGGTACTGACCCCAGGCCTCTCTTAAAGGGATCTCCGGTATGGAAGTTAGGGTAAATTCCTCAGCGCTGATTCTCACCCCAGGCTTCTATTAAAGGGATCATTGGTATGGAAGTCAGGGCAAATCCACTCAGCGCTCTGGTTCTGACGCCAGGCCTCTCTTAAAGGGATCTCCGGTATGGAAGTTAGGACCGTTCCAGCGCTCTGGTTCTGACCCCAGGCTGATGGGACGATGTGGGATATTAGGGGTAGTAGTCCGGTGGCTCTGGCTGATGGGATGATGTGGGATATTAGGGGTAGTAGTCCGGTGGCTCTGGCTGACGGGATGATGTGGGATATTAGGGGTAGTAGTCCGGTGGCTCTGGCTGACGGGATGATGTGGGATATTAGGGGTAGTAGTCCGGTGGCTCTGGCTGACGGGATGATGTGGGATATTAGGGGTAGTAGTCCGGTGGCTCTGGCTGACGGGATGATGTGGAATATTATGGGTAGTAGTCCGGTGGCTCTGGCTGACGGGATGATGTGGGATATTAGGGGTAGTAGTCCGGTGGCTGTCTGACGGGATGATGTGGGATATTAGGGGTAGTAGTCCGGTGGCTCTGTCTGACGGGATGATGTGGGATATTAGGGGTAGTAGTCCGGTAGCTCTGGCTGACGGGATGATGTGGGATATTAGGGGTAGTAGTCCGGTAGCTCTGGCTGACGGGATGATGTGGGATATTAGGGGTAGTAGTCCGGTGGCTGTCTGACGGGATGATGTGGGATATTAGGGGTAGTAGTCCGGTGGCTCTGTCTGACATGATGATGTGGGATATTAGGGGTAGTAGTCCGGTAGCTCTGGCTGACGGGATGATGTGGGATATTAGGGGTAGTAGTCCGGTAGCTCTGGCTGACGGGATGATGTGGGATATTAGGGGTAGTAGTCCGGTGGCTCTGTCTGACGGGATGATGTGGGATATTAGGGGTAGTAGTCCGGTGGCTCTGGCTGACGGGATGATGTGGGATATTAGGGGTAGTAGTCCGGTGGCTCTGGCTGACGGGATGATGTGGGATATTAGGGGTAGTAGTCCGGTGGCTCTGGCTGATGGGGTGATGTGGGATATTATGGGTAGTAGTCCGGTGGCTCTGGCTGACAGGATGATGTGGGATATTAGGGGTAGTAGCCCGGCAGCTGCGACAGGATGATGTGGGATATTAGTGGTAGTTGTCTGGCAGCTGTGACTGACGGGATGATGTGGGAAATTATAGTGAATGTGGCTAGGGTTCTACACTCAGTTTTATATATATATTATATATATAGATATAATCATTATAATTTGTTATAACTAATCGTAGTTAGTTACTATGCCCGGGCAGCGCCGGGCTCTTCAGCTAGTGCTTTATAAAACAAACTTTAAACTAAACCCCACAGACACCACAGTTAACAGAAGGTGAGAAGTAGATGCTTCACTTTCTTTTGTGACCCCTGAAACCACAGCAGGGTTTAGAGAATAAAAAGGAAACCGGTCGGGTGTGGTGCAGGCTGTAATGGACACAAAGACTTTCCTTTATTGCTACAATATCATGATGCCCATACCACCAACGGTCACAAGGTGGCAGAGTGAGTTTTATTGTTCCAAGGCCAGCAGGATTTCTCTGAATTTATAAAGAATCTTAACCCAGGATGCACTCACTCGCTGCAGCCCAAGTCTACATGGAGGAAGGGCAAGCTACTTTAAATACATAGCCTGTGGTAGGAAGAGCACAATCAGCTGCATGTAAACCCCACCTAGTCACGCTCCTGTCTGATACCAGTAAATGATGCTTTAATGGAGAGGTTCACTGAAATTGGTATGTAAATGAGAATTTCATTGTGAACAAAAAAAGAAACATAATACGATTAACCACTTTTCAAATAATCCATAGCAGGAAATGTCTTTTCATAGGAGAGAGTTCCTCTAATTGACAGACGAGCCGGAGCTCAGAATAAGCCCAGTCACACAATGTGGCATGGCGGTGACCTCCTGAATCAGGGATTTCCAGGTGAAAAGGCTTTGTGAGCGAAGCCAGACGACAGCCACAATCAATAAGACAATATTGTGCTGTGGCGAGGATCAGGCCTGACATAAATCAGAAGCTAGAAGTAATCTGTGACGCTGGAGGGAAGTGCTCAGCCCCGATGTGATCTCCAAGGCAGAAGTCAGCTTCTTCATCTATCTCTTTAATCTATGCATCCCTCAATAGCCCAAAACCACAGATAGCCATGATATCACAGAGGAATCGTGCCAAATGACTACAGAGAATCCGTAATCATGTTTAATGCCCTCTCTATAAAAACACTCCAGTGCGAGACATCATGCACATGGTAGTGCGGCAGTACTCCAAGAGTAGTACAGGGACACAGCGTGCCTACAGGGCTGAAATTATGGAATATTCTTGCACGCTAGATGTAAAATGTAACCATAATGTTCAATGGAAGACAAAATAGAGTCCTGTCGGTGGATTGCACTAGAGTGCCCTTTTTTTCTACCGTATAGACGGCCTTTCCCATACAGTGGAACTGTGACCTTGGTGACCCCAAGTACAGGTCATGGGAAACCCTGTTATTATTTAAGGGTTAATCTCAATATAGCAAGTATCCGCTATCCTTGGGATCCAACTGCTGGGACCTCCAGCGATCCCAAGAAGGAGGCTCTGGAATCAGGGAAATGGGCTCTAAATGATCGGCCCCCGCTCCATTCATTGTTTAGGGGACTGCTGGAGACAACAAATGAATAGTAAGTGAATGGAGCGGAGGCAGAGCATGCAGATGGGGCTCTATACAGTATGGTGCCAGGTATCCAGAGCTCTGTTCTTAGGGTCACAGCAGTTGGACCCTCAGAAATTTGTAGTTTATCCCCTAATCTGTGGATAACCCTTTAAAATATATTTGCAGCATTTCCTCGCCCAGTATAGTAAGGATACACTGAATGGTGCATTTAATTCTGATGTGAGGATCAATGCTATGTTATCCAGCAGAAATGTCTTTAGCACTCCTCTCACAGTCCTGGAGCCTGGAGAAGGAGACATGGATATTACCCGCACTGCTGTAGAAATCACAATTCCAAATTATGGATATAAAGACGAGATTTTATTCACTATTCTCTCAACGCGTTTCGACATTCACATAGCTTCTTCCTCAGGAGATGCATAAGTGTACAATATCCTTACATACCGTTTAGATAGATGCAGACATTCAAATCTGGCGCCAAGAGACATGTCAGAGCAGTGACAGAGTTCATAGAGTTGGCGCAAAAATAACAGATGGTATTGTATTACAGAAATAAAGCAAATCATTACATGACGATTTGAACATCCTTATTTTCTATTACAAGTAGAGGAAAAAAAGAAAATACAGAAAACATTGCAGATTCGAACTTACTAAAAAAATAAATATGTGATCAACGGATTCACCAGTCTTTCAAGTGGACAAGCCACATATCAAGTACAAGCAAACTGTCAGAAGAGAATTATTACAGACATTACCACCAGAACAATTAGTAAAAAAAATGAAATCAATAAATGATGCATGCATAAAAGAATGAATATTAGAAAAATCGATAAAAATATATATATATATACACTCACTGGCCACTTTATTAGGTACACCTGTCCAACTGTGTGTTAAGACTTAATTTCTAATCAGCCAATCACATGGCGGCAACTCAGTGCATTTAGGCATGTAGACATGGTCAAGACAATCTCCTGCAGTTCAAACCGAGCATCAGTATGGGGAAGAAAGGTGATTTGAGTGCCTTTGAACGTGGCATGATTGTAGGTGCCAGAAGGGCTGGTCTGAGTATTTCAGAAACTGCTGATCTACTGGGATTTTCACGCACAACCATCTCTAGGGTTTACAGAGAATGGTCCGAAAAAGAAAAAAAATCCAGTGAGCGGCAGTTCTGTGGCCGGAAATGCCTTGTTGATGCCAGAGGTCAGAGGAGAATGGGCAGACTGGTTCGAGCTGACAGAAAGGCAACAGTGACTCAAATTGCCACCCGTTACAACCAAGGTAGGCAGAAGAGCATCTCTGAACGCACAGTGCGTCGAACTTTGAGGCAGATGGGCTACAGCAGCAGAAGACCACACCGGGTACCACTCCTCTCAGCTAAGAACAGGAAACTGAGGCTACAATTTGCACAAGCTCATCGAAATTGGACAGTAGAAGATTGGAAAAACGTTGCCTGGTCTGATGAGTCTCGATTTCTGCTGCGACATTCGGATGGTAGGGTCAGAATTTGGCGTAAACAACATGAAAGCATGGATCCATCCTGCCTTGTATCAACGGTTCAGGCTGGTGGTGGTGGTGTCATGGTGTGGGGAATTTTTTCTTGGCACTCTTTGGGCCCCTTGGTACCAATTGAGCATCGTTGCAACGCCACAGCCTACCTGAGTATTGTTGCTGACCATGTCCATCCCTTTATGACCACAATGTACCCAACATCTGATGGCTACTTTCAGCAGGATAATGCGCCATGTCATAAAGCTCGAATCATCTCAGATTGGTTTATTGAACATGACAATGAGTTTACTGTACTCAAATGGCCTCCTCAGTCACCAGATCTCAATCCAATAGAGCATCTTTGGGATGTGGTGGAACGGGAGATTCGCATCAGGGATGTGCAGCCGACAAATCTGCGCCAACTGTGTGATGCCATCATGTCAATATGGTCCAACATCTCTGAGGAATGCTTCCAGCACCTTGTTGAATCTCTGCCACGAAGAATTGAGGCAGTTCTGAAGGCAAAAGGGGGTCCAACCCGTTACTAGCATGGTGTACCTAATAAAGTGGCCAGTGAGTGTATATACATACATGTATTTGTGTGTGTGAATCATCTGTGTGATAATTTATAAAAACATGTTACATCATAATGGGACATTCAATTTTCATGAGATCAACTACAATTGATATTCATTAGTAGGGGCTATTTATTTAGAATGAATTTGTAAAATTTTGCTCTTTTCTCTCCTAGAGTGTTTCTGAGTCCTGTAGCCTGGGATTTCCCTCTCACTGCAGTCCTTGCTGGCTATCTTGTGCTGCTGTCCCCGATTACTGCCTATGCTCAGCTCCAAAGTTCCTGTCACATTTTTCTATAGATTATTACATCTTCTTCCTAACCTCTTAAGTAAGGAGCGATTTTTTTATTTTGGCACTTTTATTTTTTTTATCCCCTTCTTCCAAGAGCCATAATTTTTTAACACCTTTTTGGTTAATGTAGGTTTGTTTTTTTTGTCATTTTTTGTTGC
This sequence comes from Dendrobates tinctorius, assembly GCF_039654945.1. Classification (NCBI taxonomy): domain Eukaryota; kingdom Metazoa; phylum Chordata; class Amphibia; order Anura; family Dendrobatidae; genus Dendrobates; species Dendrobates tinctorius. The sequence continues at coordinate 3,565,379 of NW_027361719.1, read as the reverse complement.
ATCTTTTATTGGTGCTTTTTTTTTTTTTTTTTTTTTACATCCAATAAGCAATGAATAAGCCACTTGCAAAACGAACAAAACAGACGTCCTGGGGTCTTCCGGGCGTTTCTTTTTATGCTTGCCATTGATTTCTACGGTAAAGTATGGAGCATCTTCCTAGCTGAACATGCCCGAAGACGTGTCGCTTCTCCAAAATATTGAAAGTGTTTAAAAGACGCTCTAAAGCTTGGAAAATATGAGCAGCAAGTAGCGCATCCATAGCATTGAATCAGAAGATTCTTTTGAGCTTTTTATGAGAGAATAAAAAGAGAAAAAACATTCCAGTACTGGATCCATTTATTTGAATGGGAGTGAACGTATCATAGAACCTATTCAATCTGTCTCCTATCCAGCTGCTATTTGTTTTTTAGCTGGAGCCAAAAAAAAAAAAAAAAGGGAAAATGCACAATTTTGCCTGGCCAGCAATATGGATAACAACTGGATACGGGGTTTTATGTTTTTCTTTACATCCGTTTTTGCTCTAACAGATTCATTTTTTTTTATGCTGGACCTGTTACACACAGATGACAACCAGACATGGGAACCATGCCTTACACAGTCTTGTCATATATCATCAATCTGTCACATTGCAGTATTATATCCAGGCACAGGCTCGGACTGGACCACCGGACAACAGGAAGATCTTCTGGTGGACCCCCACGCAGGGATGGGATCTCCACGCCGCCTATAGGAGACGTAGTTGGCACAATACAGGTTTCTCTATGAGAGCAGATTGCAATATTAAATTAGTCGAGTTTCTCTGTATCTATGACGTCAAGATCAGTTTTTTTTTCCTTCAACTGATCACAACCGCCCAAAACAGAATCGGGTGTCATCCGGGTTATTTCATTTGTTTCTACTGCAAAACTGGCGAGTCAGATCCAAATACACAACAACTGATGCGGCCAATGACCAGGAACAATCCCCCATACAGCACAACGGGATCACCAGATGGTTGGACGCCAGGCTCCACTCCAACAACTACATCTGATATGTTGCCCCATCTCTGGTTATTCTGGACTCAGTCAGGCCATTCACTATAATCTTATAACAATGTCCCTCGCCAAAGAGACCAAGAAACGACAACAGAAGTACATTCAAATGGTGTCAGGACCAAGATCCTCATTAAAATTATCTTCTGATCTGCAAGATTGAAATGTAAATCCATCGACACCTTTGTATCTCCTATCTGTTGCTGCATTCCTGAGAGGTTAGCATGTTAGTTCAGATGCAAATGAGATGTTACGCCCTCAAACAGCATGCATGGCTAAGAAAAACAGCACAGATCACACTCACACCAATGTTATTCAATGAGGCTGTGCAGATGATCTTTTTTTTTTTGATTGACCATAGCTCTAAGAAGAAAAAAAAAAAAAATTGCAGCGTGCATGTGTTTTTTTCCATAAATCAGATTACACTCACCCATTAGGTGCGTGAAAAAACTTAGATGGCGTACAGAGGCACAGTATAACTACCGATTTTTACGGATACATTGCAGCTGTGTAACATCGGAAACTGTAAATGGTCCTGTAAATGATTCATAGCTGCTGTAAAAAAAAAAAAAAAAAAAAGGGAGGAAAAAAATCATTTGGAGTTTCCTGCATGAAACCCTGGACAATTTTTTTTTTATTCTCGTGTGAACCTTCCCTTAGCCCGGGAGTCTTCAGAGCAGAAATTCTCCAATTGTCACATAAAACCTTGCGGTATTTGATCTCCTTGTGGATTTTATGGAAAACTTCTGCTCCAAAACCTCAGGAAAAAAAACAAACTCCTGCTGGACTTGCCAAATATTGTGCCAGAATCGGTCATCCCCTTTATACACACTCTTTCTAGTTTCACCGTTTTGACTTTATTAACTCAAAATTCTTCATTATGTTATTCAAAAAATGTTATCTGCTTTGTGCTTTTTTTTGTTTTTAATAAAACATCCTGTAATCACCCAGATCAGCATTATGCGTATGAGGGATGTGCCAGGATGGGAAGTTCTTCTGATCGCTCCGATCAGTGCGGGCGTCAATCACAGCGGCCTACCATCAGGGGATCATGGAAACACCCCCACTTTTCCCTGCATTAGTTATTACTTTGTGACTTATTCTGTGCAGAGATCTGATCCTGTAAAGCAGATTTCCAGGAATACAGCGGCTCCTGTACGGTTACTGCAAGGACAGAAGAACGAGCGCCTATCTGAGAAGTCAGAAACCCGCGCTGCCTGTGACTGACATGTCGCACCGGCATATTTCACCACCGGCCCCGGGATATTAGGAGGAATTACATCCATGGCAAGGTACTGATGTTCTGAACATGCTGAAGTCTTAAGACTCCAGTGAAGGGAGCAGCCGCCACCTTCTTGCACCCTTTAAAATAAGATATGGGTGCCATCCAAAGCCGAGGCATGGGTGCTGTAACTTCTATTGCCTTCTACTGGGACTAGACTGCCTACTTCCGCCATATCATTCACAATCACAATGCAAACTCAATTTCATCGTCCTACTGGGGAAAAATAAGGACAGGCTCCACCAATGGAGAAGCTGGAGAGATGAGCTGAAGTGTAAAGCAATAGTATGAAAGTTGCACTGAAGACTAGACGTCAAGAAAACGGCTTCAGAAATTAATGGGAGGAAATGTATCCAGTAAATGCTATTTTCAAGGCATAGAAATAGCTTTTCCCACCATATGCTGAATCACTGAAGGGACGTGGCAAATAGGATTACAAATACCTGTACATTTAGAGTGTAGAGCAGAAACGCCAGGAAGCCGCAGCGATCAGCGGATGATGAATGTCTGCACAATGGATGTCGGCCCGGCACGTAGAAGAGCACATAACGCCCCCTGCAAGGCTCCGTACAGACCGGAGACCCCGGTAACAACCCCTCCGCTCCTTGCATATAGTCAGACCTTAGATACGTCACATTTAGATTGAACCACATGCAAATACACAGAAAAAAATCTATTGTTGAGCCCCTTTACCGTGCAAACGTTCCGGTCTCACCCTCCTATATCTAGCATACGCGCTGATGATATCAAGGAAGGAACAAGCACACCGGAGAACAGGGGGGCACCAAGGACAGAGGCATCAGCATCATCATTTTTTTTTTTTTATTTTAAATGACTTTTCTTTTGGACATTTGTACAAAAGTGCGCAAGGGTGTAGGTGAATTCTGTGCAAAATCAAACAAGCTTTTATTTTCTTGCCTTTTACATTTTTTGTGTCTTTTCAAGAGAAAAAGTCAAATAAGCCTTTAAAATGTCATATCGGTCTCCAACTGCGCAAACATTACAGAAGACAGATTTATTTTTAATCTACTGGGAAACTGGAATACACGTGCGGAAAAAAATAATGAATAATAATAATAATAATAATAATAAAATAATAATACATCGTGAAATGCAAATAAAAAAGTCACCATTAGTCTAGGGTGACACTAGGTGTTATCTGAGCATGCTCGAGTGCTGACCGAGCGTCTTCGGCGTGCTCGAATACTATGCTCGAGTCCCCGCGGCTGCATGTCTCGCCGCTGTCAGACAGTCACAACACATGCCCTGTTTGTTAGACACTCCCTGCATGTGTTGCGCCTGTCGAGCAGCCGGGAGACCTGCAGCCGCGGGGACTATGAATGGGCTGCAATAATAACCCCAGTGCAGAGGCCTGCTACAGCCTGACCCTACTGATCGGACCAGGTCACCAACAACTCGAATTGCAATAAATCCCAAAATCCTAAAACACGGACATAAATATAGCAGCTTGTATTGGGCATCTTTCTGCTTATGCCCCCTACCCAAGAAGTTTTCCCATAGTTCAAAAAAAAAAAAAAGTTTGTCACGGTCAATAACCATCATCTACAAACCCAATTATTGATAATGAAAGCACAAATTAGGATCTATGATAAAGAAAAAAAATTTGCTATATCATGGCATGCAGTAACCTACGTATAAACCTACTGTAGGGATCACATGCACTTTCTAATGCTATGAAAACGGACCCCGCTCGCAGCCGCAGGAGCGCGGTGTCAGGGTGAACATTTCCAGTAGTTATCTGCTCCTGGCCGTATGCCAAGGTTTATAGAAATGAAGAAGCTGAACTATAAAGGGAAGGGCAACTCCACAACTAAAAATACTCTAAGCAGCAATTTGTTAATCCACAATGTGAATGTCCCTTTTAGGCCAGGGAATCTTTGGCCCCCTACTAAATAGAGCCCCAGGGGTGCTGAGATCAAAGGTGGCCCACAGCGGTGACAGGCTTCCCTCCCCTCAACACCAGGAAGGTAGGGGGTCAGAAGATGCGATCGGGCCCCCAGAAGGCTCATCCGTCATTCTGCTAAATAAAGGGCTACCAGGGTCTTTCTTACTGCTGTGTTGGGACATCACCTTGTGCATGCTTCAGCAGTGTTACCACTATACACACATCCTATACTGTGACATTACTATGTGCAAAAACACTTTCTCATGATCTCATATTTATTATTCCCGTTTTGCCTTCCAAGGATAGATTTTATAATACAAGCACGCATTACTAAAAAGATGTATTAGACCTGACAACGTTGGTGTATTTACTTTCATGTCAGAATGGCTGTGCAATCAATTTTCAAATTTTAATTTCAGTGGTTAGCACTGCAGCCTTGCAGCGCTGGGGTCCTGGGTTCAAATCCCACCAAGGACAACATCTGCAAGGAGTTTGTATGTTCTCCCCATGTTTGGGTGGGTTTCCTCCACATTCTCCGGCTTCCTCCCACATTCCAAAGACATACTGATAGGGAATTTAGATTGTGAGTCCCATCAGGGACAGTGATGATAATGTGTGCAAATTGTAAAGCGCTGCGGAATAGGTTAGTGCTATATAAAAATAAAGATTATTATCTCTTAGCATGATTGACAGTGTCTCAGGGTGCCTCCTGCTGCAATGTTCTCACCCTGCTCAGTACAAGCTGCTGCTGTCAGTCAGGCTGGGTGGTGGAAACTGAATACACCTGGGTTCTGAGCTCTTTCACACTTCTGTTGGACTCCAGCCATTCTGACATGGAATTAGAAAAATAACATTAATCTTTTCAGGATCAGCATCTATCTAATAATGTATATAGTTTGTATTGTGAAATCAGGTGACACATACACTGTACAGGGGGTTGCCTGCTCTCAAACTTCTGCTTGTGAGGCCAGTTAGATGTAATAAAACAATCTGGGTGTTATTCTCCTTTTCCGGATCCAGCGTTGTCTCTCCACCACTGCCCTAGTCTCTGTTTGGCTGCAGAAGTGACATCACGTCAACAGTGCCACAGTCAATCACTGAGCTGATCCCACAGGAGATGCGCGTGGGGGGGGGGGGGGCGTAACGCGGCCCACGGGAGACGCCGCGGGGGGGCGTAACGCGGCCCACGGGAGACGCCGCGCGGGGGGGGGCGGGACACGGCCCACTGGAGAGGCCGCGCGGGGGGGCGGGACACGGCCCACGGGAGACGACGCATGGGGGGGAGGGACACGGCCCACGGGAGACAGCAGGTGGTCGACAGGTAAGGTTTCCTTATGGATGATTACTATGTATGAAATAACTCAATGCAAATATGGCTACTAACAAAAAGAACAATATTTTTGACTCTCGTACCGCTTTTTGAAGGGGATGACTGAGGATAAATACTTCTTACTCATCCAGAGGTGAATTTGATGTCACTCAGTGCGATGATATTTTATACCACAAAAATGGATTCTAACCTTACCTTGGGTTTGAGGGATGTAAGGAGCCAGAACCTTCGCCCTTTTCTTCTCATAGCCCTTCTGTGTAATATCTCCTGTAAGCAGAAGCACAGGATGTAGATAAATTGCATAGCAATGGAAAATGTCCATCAACCATATGGGAAAAAAAACAGCACAACTACAGAATACAAATAAGCGATTTCCACAGCAGATGTATCGCCACATCCAAATCAGTGTAGATGGAAACCGCTGGACTACAGGATGAAAGCCGGACTGGCAACCGGAGCGAATGCTCTAATAACACAAGTGGTCCTCCCGTCTGCGGGCATTAGGGCGTCATCTGCTGCACGCTCACATACGAGGCGACGCACACTCACATACAAACATCTGCTGCACGCTCACATACGAGGCGACGCACACTCACATACAAACATCTGCTGCACGCTCACATACGAGGCGACGCATGCGTTACGCTCCTTACACTGACTTTCAAGTGTAACATTTCTTACTAGATTACATTAAAAAGGCTTCAACTTCACCAACAGATGACTATGGACCCAACGCCATGCAAATCATCAGTCCACCAAAACTCTGACTCCAATCTCAATCCACCATCAATGGTTAAAAATGTCAATGTGCACTTATACCTCATCTACTCCTTGAATTGCTTCTATAATTCTATTTGTGAACCAGAATGCTCAGGATGAACAGAGCTATAGGCTCCTCAGTGGATTAGAGCAAGTCACAGATCTGCTGATAATCTAAGATTTTAGAGACTCACAACCTGGGACTGAAGTGACACTGAGGCCGTGAATCCGCTGATTCAGTGGCTACTTATTGGGCCCGTGACATTATTATGGTAATACACATTAGCCCTTTAAAAACGGTTTAAAGAGCAATTGCTTTATTACATAGAAATGTGAAAATCAAATTTATTTATTTCTATATTTCTTAAGCATACAATCTCAACGATATAGTTGTACCGTAATCTAATCACGACATCCCAGAATTTCCATCGTCACTTATTAATTTAGGTGATAAAGTCCGTGTGATTACAGGGTGCGATGACGCCGTTGCCCTACAACGAGCAGTGAATAGTAACTGGTGCGGCAGTATTTCCGGTTTCCTGAGCTTTTTATCATAGTAACACAGATAAGTGGGAGGAATATGATATCATTAGACGTAGCAGTGAGTAACCAGACAGATCAACTTTCACTTCCTCAGTACTAGTAGGGCGGCATTAATCTGCAGCACTAATCTGTGGCGCACAGGGATCAGCTACAGTGGAATGTATAGCAGAGGGGGTTCATGTCAAGGGAGTGAAATCCTTCTTCAGGATTCGGTGCGCTTTCTGCCTCCCGTGTGATGATCCATAACATTTCCCATACTCAACAGTCATGGACAGTGCTGATCAGGTATCATCAGCCACCCAGCAGGTACATACAGTAATTACTCCTGGGCATGCACAAGAGCTGTCAATCAAGTACTGGTGGTGCATCAGCAACACTTCTCACCACCCGATGTGGAAGTGGGACGTGCTGGATACAAATTTAATCTGGCCATACAGATTACATGAAAGGCGGTCAATCAGTGAAGTCATGGAGATGGTCAGAGTATGCATGTATGTGCAGGGGGTCTTCCATTTCTCTTAATGGCAGATGTGCAGTCTGGATTTCAACATGTCAGGTTTGGTCCTGGGTGAAGTAGGCAGCCCCGGAAAAACGTGGTAGTGGCCAGGTACAGACTGGGACTAAAATTCAGCCCTGGCATTTGAAATCATAAAAGCCCATGATGTCCCACCCTGGAAGGAGTAAAGGAAGATTTACTATAAGACCAATATTTCTAATGATACCCGTGGCCTGCTGGGGTAAGTGACAGAGTCAGCGACTTTGTGCTCCATCACAACTCTTAACAGTATGGGTGTCTTAAGAATACCGATTCTGCTAGCAAGGTAGCAGACAAGGCAGCCCACGACCAGACAGGCCCTTCTGGCATTTGCCAGAATTGCCAGTCCGGCCCTGGTAGCAGCTTACACCCATTTTTCTACATAGACATGAGAATACGCACTTGATGGCGTCTGGTTGAATATGTGACAGCCATGTAAAGTTTATGGGCAGCTTCAGAGTCTCCAGTCCAGAGCCTGATGCTCCATATTCTGTCTGATAGGGTTCATAGTCAGCAGACTCTGTAATGGATGCATGCTTTGTGCACACCCAGGAAATAAAGACATGCTGTCAATGTATCGTGTGCCTGTCAGTTACTAAGAAAGATGTTGCCCATAGGCATCCAAAAGCAAAAAGGGAAAGCGTCAAGACACCCCCTTACAGAGGTTTCAGTGAGTCTATGGGGGGCTTTGATGTGACCATGCATTACCTGCTATACATTTCTGTAGGCCCACAGCTTCCTTTGATGATAGCACCCAATCACCAGCGAATATCTATTCAGTAAGAAATGTCCGTCCTGACAGCACCTTTAATTCCCACTTCTTGGTAATCATTTCCCCTCATCAGTTAGATCTTAATCCTGAAACAACTGAAAGATGTGGGGCAAGTGGCCTGATAAGATGTGTGACTTGTGCTCTCGCTTATAGGGAGAGTTGACAATTGGGCACGAATATATCACCTTAAAGGGAAGGTGGGTGTTCAAGCGGATGATCCTTGTAAAGTGTATCAAACATTTCAAGAACATTAGATTTTAGTGACAAATATACACTGGCGCTACCAAGTGCAAATAATGATGGATATGTGCAATACAGCCGCTGCTGGCGAATGCCCAGGGTCTGTGCACACCCAAGGAAAAGTAAATGACAAAAAATCAAGAATAAAATTGCACCTGCGCTGACTGACTATATCCTGCAATGACCACCTAAGTAGGTCATGAATGATTGCTGTACTTACTTCCTGTGTACTGTGGGGCTGCAGATGAATCCAGCATGTGCCATGTGTAAAAATGGCTGTACCCCGATGGAAACCAGAGACGCAACACCAAGGAGGCGTCCCTCCTGTAGACGGTGGTGTGGGAGCGTCCCTTCAGCTGTCAGCCGCTGGACACGCTGAAAAAGATGGCGGCGCGCTCCGGCCGAGAGGCGCCGCCGGCGTGCAGCGGCAAGGAGGAAGAAGAACCAGGTGACGTCACCGGGAAAAAAGGAAGGGGGCGCGTGCAGGCCAAACTAGAAGCCAACGCGTTTCTAAGGTCTGCGGACCTTCTTCATCAGGGCTGTCAGACCCTGCTGCGCCTAACCCTATATGTGGCATAAACCACACCTCCCCCCACTTGTCAGCATAAAGGGCATGCTAGATTCCAATACATCTACCCACTGCCCGTCAGGAAATGATGCAAAAAACATCTAAAGAAAGGTATCCAATGAGAAAATATTCATATATATGATATATTTTGAGAATAATTTAAAACCATTTTTTAATATAATCCAATTAAAATATATATCATATACAAATAAACATAAAACTTAAGTGTTCATATTTTCTAAAACAAAACAAAACTTTCCCTTAAAAATGCATGCATAAAATTCGTGCAATAAAATTCGTTGCACGGATAAAAAGGTTTTTGTTTTTTTTTGTTTTTTTATTTTTAACAATAAAAAAGAAACCATCTCAACATGAATGTTGCACATAACAGAAAATATGTTGATAACCATTTGGATAAATCTGAAATCCATCAAAAAAAGGCATATAACTCCACTTCTTGATTGAGGCCCCTAGGGGCCAAACAATCCAGAGTGAAAATCCACTGCGACTCAACCCGAGACATTTGCGCCAAATAATCACCACCTCTCACGTTTTTGTGTACTCATTGAATACCACAAAACGATGTTCCCTTAATAGATTTATTATGGTAATCTTTAAAATGTCTAGAGAGGGGATGACCACTATAGCCTTTTTCTATATTATTGAAATGTTCTTTCACTCGATCCATGAGTCTGCGTTTGGTGCGACCAACATATATTTCTTCGCAGGGGCACCTGATTAAATAAATAACACCAGTGGTAAAACAAGTAATCGAGTCCTTAATCTTAAACGACAATTTGTTATGAGAGTCGGTAAATGCAGTCTGTAAAATTTTCTTAAAACTGGTACGACTGCAACAAGAGCATGTACCGCACGGTATAAAACCCCTTGGACGTGCCCCTGATGAGATTGGCAAAAACGGTTTAATAGTAGGGGCTACCAAATTACCCACCGTTTGAGCCCTCCTAAATACAAATCTTGGAAATTCCGGCAAAAGATTACCTATTATTTTATCACCCCGAAGAATAAACCAATGTCTCCGAATAATATTCATGAATTCTTTATGACCAGAATGATATTGGGTGATAATAGGTAAATCCTGGATTTGCTCAGTGATAGTGGGTAACTTAGCACCATCAGGATCAGATTTGTGGATTAGAGCATGCCTAGATAACAATTCAACTTTTTTTCGGTCTACATCGAGGAGATCTTCAGGATAACCCTTAGTGAGGAATTGCTTGGATAAATTCAAAGCCTCAACAGTATAATCTTCTATTTTGGAGCAGTTCCGTCTTAATCTCGTGAACTGCCCTTTAGGAATGTTTAAAAGCCAAGCTGGTAAATGACAACTATTTAAATCAATAAAGCTATTAGAATCAACCTCTTTATGAAAACATCTAGTATATAAGTTATTTTCCTCCACATAAATTTCAAGATCCAGAAAGTGAATATTGGTGGTACTAGTGGTGGCAGTGAACTCCAATCCAAACATATTAAGATCTAAACTTGAAATAAAGGCCTCTAGATCCCCCAGAGACCCCTTCCAAATAAATAAGACGTCATCAATGAAACGTCGCCACATTACCAAATCAGACCGAAGTTGTCCTGATTGAAAGATATGGGTCTCCTCCCATTTGGCTACATACAGATTTGCGTAGCTGGGTGCAAAACGGGTACCCATAGCGGTGCCCCACGTTTGTAAATAAAATTGATCCTCAAAGAAAATAGTTATGTGTGAGAATGAAAGAAATACTCTCTAATAAAAAATCCAATTGAGTACTGGTATAAAAATCCAGTTTTTCCAAAAAATATCTGGCCGCTTCACATCCTTTTTGATGGTCTATCACTGTGTAAAGGGATTTGATATCGAGGGTCCCAAGGATAAATCCATTTTGCCATTGAATATTTTCAAGAATTTGTAATGTATGACTAGTGTCTTTAAGATAAGCCGGTACCAGAGGCATACATTTCTGCAGATGTATGTCAACATAACGAGAAAGATTGGAAGTTAGACAATTAATGCCAGAAATTATAGGTCTCCCAGGAGGACACAATTTATCCTTATGAAGTTTTGGAATATGGTAAAATATAGATGTACTAGGGGATTTCTTAACAATATATTGAAATTCCTTTTTATTCAATAAGCCATGGGATTTGCCCCATTCTGCTAATAAACTTAGTTTCTTAATGAAGAATATTTTTTGGCAAATTTATTTGGAAGGGGTCTCTGGGGGATCTAGAGGCCTTTATTTCAAGTTTAGATCTTAATATGTTTGGATTAGAGTTCACTGCCACCACTAGTACCACCAATATTCACTTTCTGGATCTTGAAATTTATGTGGAGGAAAATAACTTATATACTAGATGTTTTCATAAAGAGGTTGATTCTAATAGCTTTATTGATTTAAATAGTTGTCATTTACCAGCTTGGCTTTTAAACATTCCTAAAGGGCAGTTCACGAGATTAAGACGGAACTGCTCCAAAATAGAAGATTATACTGTTGAGGCTTTGAATTTAACCAAGCAATTCCTCACTAAGGGTTATCCTGAAGATCTCCTCGATGTAGACCGAAAAAAAGTTGAATTGTTATCTAGGCATGCTCTAATCCACAAATCTGATCCTGATGGTGCTAAGTTACCCACTATCACTGAGCAAATCCAGGATTTACCTATTATCACCCAATATCATTCTGGTCATAAAGAATTCATGAATATTATTCGGAGACATTGGTTTATTCTTCGGGGTGATAAAATAATAGGTAAACATTAGATTTTAGCCTGTGCACCAATATGACGTCTAGGAAGCCTGCCGGACGTTCCCATCTGCTATCATTGCCCGGAAAGACTGGATTGCATGGTCACACGATTTCCCCCAGAGATAAGAAGCTCTAGAGGTGTTGAGAGATGCTGATCTCGCACCTTCATGACAGCAAACAGCTATCAGCTTATAGATTTCCTATCTGACTGCTATCTACTGTCTATGGCCAGGGGAAATCTAACCCAATGCAAAGCACCAGCATAAAGGTAGAAGCAACACGTGGATCTACTGCTAACAGGAGGACAGCATCACCAACAGATCAATGCGTTGTCATAAAACACAACTCCAGACACAATACCAGAGAAGAAGATGACATCATATGAGTCACGGCACATGACGCCGATACTGACTGGAAGACTAGTCTAAATAATGAGACACAAGACGCTCCTGAGTAAGGATTGCAATATGTAAGCGGCCAACCACGTATCTGGCATCTGTCAATGATCACAGGATTCTTCCCCGAATGCTAGGAGTCAGGCCTACAGGCTCCAGCTAGATCTTCCCTCAACCCACAGCATCACTTGAAGAAAACTGAACAGACCCCACACAGACTAATGTTCATCTTATGTGCCAGTGCACAAGGGGCATTATCACATGGACCTCAGGTCCACCAGGAAAAATGATCCCAACACGCACTAGGCTGGTCCAATTTACAGAATAGACTAGCGCCTGCCAATAAGGTATTGATCTCCTGCATCATCTCCCTATGCGGATGAGCCATGTCGACTCGGACACGGAGCCGGTCACTTACGCAATTTGCAGCCGTAATTGAATCGGTGCCCACACTGGCCCAGGCAGATCAATAGTTAATCTGGAGCTTGTAGGCAGAACCCAATTGTCAGTCTGCCTTACAATTTATTTTGCCTGCCATCCTTTTTTCAAGAGAAATCACAAATATGGCCGTGTACATGACTTCTATACGCATAAGTAACTATAGTGTACAGAATAGCAGACCAGACAGTTCCTCCATAACCATGCCCATCACGGCGCTCCCCATAATGCTGCACCCATACATCCGTGCGTCACAGTCTGAGAATGAACCGACTGGGGGTCAAGCTCGGGTTATGAGACCCATAGTCAATCTGTGCACGGCCCACAACACACGGATGTGTGAACGCAGCATATAGGTGACCTTCACACTACAATGTGCATTGTACCGAAAAAGACTACACAAGATTTTTTCCTGCACATTTTTGTCTAAAATTGTATGAATGGCTGAGTGCACAATGCGCCTGTCCACCCAACCGGACACATATGCTGTAAGACAGACCTGGCGAACACACACGAGGTCACAATTGTTGGTACTCCTCGTTTTATGACAGAAAAACCCACAATGGTGACAGAAATAACTTGAATCTGACGAAAGTAATAAAAAATCTATGAAAATGAACAAATGAAAGTCAGACATTGCTTTTCAGCCACGCATCCACAGAATTTAAAAAAAAAATAAAACTCATGAAATAGGCCGGTTATTTCTGTGACCATTATGGGGTTTTCTGTCATTAAACGAGGGGAACCAACAATTGTGACCTCGTGTGTGTATGCTATAATCTTCCCCCATTCAACAGATGGAAACCAAAGTGTCCTTTTGGCCTCTATCTAGCTCAGGAGTGGGCAATTCATTTTCCCAAAGGGCTACATGAGGAACAGTGAATGTTGTGGAGGGCCGAGCTAACATCCTGACATTAATTCTGCTCAATATTAATATTAACACATTAATTATAATTATTTTATATTATTAATGGTGGTATATATATATATATATATATATATATATATATATATATATACACGCCTTATCGTGTCTGTCTGGCCCGGAGATTGGTCGCGGCCGCCAGGCCCCCGCCAGGCCGCAGCCAATCAGCGACAGGCGCAGCTGTTTGTAACGGTAAGCTGCGCCTGCCGCTGATTGACCAATCAGCGGCAGGCGCAGGCCTTAATCTGTAAAAAAGAGAATTAAAATAAAAAAAAGTTATTCTCACCTTCCCACGGCCTCCTGTCTTCTTTCCACGCGCCCGGCCTCGCGTTCCCAGTAATGCTTTGTGGCTTAGACCGCTGATGACGTCACTCTCGCGACAGCGAGAAAGAAGACCGACGTCATCAGCGGTCTAAGCCGCAAAGCATTACTGGGAACGTGAGGCCGGCCGCGTGGAAAGAAGACAGGAGGCCGTCGGAAGGTGAGAATAACTTTTTTTATTTTTTAATATTATTTTTGTACAGGGCCGCAGCAGTGATTGGTCGCGGACAGAGGGCCGCGACGCTGATTGGTCGCGGCTACACGGAAAGGAGGGTGATCAGACCATGCATACCAGGAAATGGGGGTGAGGGGACCATGCATACCAGGAAAGGGGGGTGAGGGGACCATGCATACCAGGAAAGGGGGGTGAGGGAACCATGCATACCAGGATAGGGGGGGGTGAGGGGACCATGCATACCAGGACTGGGGGGTGAGTGGACCATGCATACCCCAAAAGGAGTGTAAGAGGACCATGCATACCAGGATTGGGGGGTGCGGGGACCATGCATATCAGGAAAGGGGGGTGAGGGGACCATGCATACCAGGATAGGGGGGTGAGGGGACCATGCATACCAGGATAGTGGGGGTGATGGGACCATACATACCAGGAAAGGGGGTGACGGTGAGCATACATACCAGGATTGGGGTGTGAGAGGACCATGCATACCAACAAAGGGGGGTGAGGGGACCATGTATACCAAGAAAGGGGGGTGAGGGGACCATGCATACCAGGATTGGGGGGTGACGGGACCATGCATACCCTGAAAGGGGTGTAAGAGGGCCATGCATACCAGGAAAGAGGTGAGAGGACCATGCATACCAGGATTGGGGGGTCAGGGGACCATGCATACCAGGACAGGGGGTTGAGGGGTAGCATGCATATCAGGATTGGGGGTGAGAGAACTATACATATCAGGATTGGGGGGTGCATTATTGCATTATTATTAAATCTTCAAAAATAAACTGCATATATATTCTAGAATACCTGATGCGTTAGAATCGGGCCAACATCTAGTCAATCAATATTGAACAGAATTAAGCATGCTGACAACCCCTATATACCGTTCATGCCCCTATATACAGTATGAGCCCTCATATAGCCCCTACATACAGTGAACTCCCACATAGCCTTCCTATGTACAATACAAGACCCCATTTACAGTATGAGCCCACACTCAGTCCCACCTATAGACAAGTGGGGGAAGGCGCGTGCATTGTGCAGCCCGTGAGCCAGTGTTGTCAGCCCTCTGGCGGTCTTAGTCCGCGGGACGCGCTGGAACAGGCAGAGGGATGAACGTGGCCCACGGACCGCACTTTGCCCAGGTCTGATCTAGCTAGTATACATTCCCATACAGTCAGCAGGCTGCTCTTTCCAATACAGACGGCTATCACAATACATATACCATGCAGTATATGTCATTTTACAATAGGGCCGTATGGTGGATGAAAGCCGCGGCATCCAACAAGATGATGGCCACTGTCAGTGGCCGCTAATACGTCATGAGCCGTAAAAGAGCGGCAGGGTTACCTCTGTCTCTATATTGGAGACACATATTGGGGAACTGCAAGCTGCAATTAGCATCGGGAGCATCCAGATAATCTGCTTGCTCCAGTGTATTCCCTCGCAGCCTCTACTCAGCCATCAGACGCTTCTCTCGCCCCCCACCACCCCTTATTATCAGATCTGTGCTTGTGATGGGGGCAATCATAGAAAAGTGCATGAAAGCAGGAGCGTCCCCTCGTGTATCGCCAGCAGACGCGTCAGTGTTATTTTCACATGTAGAGATGTATGCTGCAGGATAAAAGCTAAAATGCCTCTTATTCGGAGTTTCCTGCTCTGTCAGGAACCAAAGAAAGAAACCCCGCTTATATCAGAAGGTAAACACGGAAATCCTGCCACAATCACTTGCTGTAATTTGCAGCGACAGGAAAGAACACTGACAAGAACAACGCTTACAAGTTTAAGAACCTTACTGCGAAGAAAGGCAGCACATGTACACAGCACTGAAACAGAGGTCCGATGCGGAGCGTGAAGGCTGCGGAACGTGAAGGCTGCGGAACGTGAAGGCTGCGGAACGTGAAGGCTGCGGAACGTGAAGGCTGCGGAGCGTGTAGGCTGCGGAGCGTGTAGGCTGCGGAACGTGAAGGCTGCGGAGCGTGAAGGCTGGGGAGCGTGAAGGCTGCGGAGCGTGAAGGCTGCGGAGCGTGAAGGCTGCGGAGCGTGAAGGCTGCGGAGCGTGAAGGCTGCGGAGCGTGAAGGCTGCGGAGCGTGAAGGCTGCGGAGCGTGAAGGCTGCGCTGCAAACACATGTGGGGGCCCCGATTCATTACTGCACTTGGTTGTTTGTTTGGTTTTTCCTTTGCCTGTCATTCATTTATGCCATATTCAACTATTAATTTGCGCCTTTTTTAGTCTATTTGATGCGTTTACCGGTTTGTTTTTTGCTAAAAAGTTGTTAACAGTTCATGAACTTTTTTTTTTAAGAATTTGTCACAATTCAAAACCTCAACTAATACCTTAAGACAAAAATAGAGAAGTGACTTCAAAAACACACATGATGAATCGGGCCCGTGGTGGACTAGTGACTCGCTTTTGTATCATCATTTATCCTTGAAAAGACAGTCCCATCATTTTAGGACATGCTGAAAAGATAGAGGACATAGGGAAAATCAGACAGGACAACAGTGGGACCCGCATCTATGACCAGAACGGGGCCAGAAATGGAGACAGTATGTATCAGACATTTCTGACATTTCCTTTGGAGGAGCCCTAAATGTCCAGGGTTGGAATATCTCTAAGTACTATGAAGCACCTACAAAGCATTTCCAAAAAACTATTTGGGGTTAAGAAAAGTCAAGCCATATGCTGGGG
The DNA here is from genome assembly GCF_039654945.1 of Dendrobates tinctorius. Lineage (NCBI taxonomy): Eukaryota > Metazoa > Chordata > Amphibia > Anura > Dendrobatidae > Dendrobates > Dendrobates tinctorius. The sequence goes on along the minus strand of NW_027361719.1, from coordinate 3,548,707 downwards.
TATAGCAGGACCCCACGGAGCACAGATCTGTGGCTGCACAACCTGCTGCATCACAGCCCCAATGTAGACGCTCTGTGGAGCCTTATCTTCATACCGAGGTCACACGGCCATAGATTCATGTGAGAGAATCGGGCCCAGTCACATAACCAGACCCTGCACTTTACAAGATGGACGATTTAGAATTCAGACGAAATTACACCATTGGGGAGCGTCATTTTCTTACTCTACTTTTAAAGTAAACCTGTCACCATGAGAATGCAGGTCAATCTGCAGGCACCATGTTATAGAGCAGGAGGAGCAGAGCAGATTGATCTATAGTTCTGTGAAAAAAGACTCCGTATATCCAGTGATTTCATGATTTAATCCTCTGCTCAGTCCAGTGGGCGGTCCCATCAGTGATTGACAGCTTTGTTTATATAAGTGTGCATGCAGGGTGAGCTGTCAGTCACTGATAGGACCGCCCACCGGACTGAGCTCCCCAGAAAGCGCAGAGGATTAAATGAATAAAACACAAGATATTTTGAAGCTTTACTCACAAAACTATATATGAACCTACTCCGCCTCCTCTGCTCTGGAACATGGTGCATGCAGATTAAAAAGGTTCCCTTTAAGCAGCGTTTCCCCTGTCCAGTCCTCACGGCCCCAAACAGGTCATGTTCTCAGGATTTCCTTAGTATTTCTCAGGTGGTGGAAGTATCACCACAACATCAGGAATTCTCTCCCCTGTGCAATACTATGGAAATTCTGAAAACATGACCTGTGGGGGCCGTGAGAACTGGAGTTTGTGAAACATTGACTGTAAATATTGTTAGTATGGCTAATTTAGGGAACGTGAAGCACCAATGTGAATTGTTCCGATACACCTGTTGAGCGTGCCATATAATTATTTGCTGTTTGGAGAGTAGTGCCAATTAATCTGTTCCTCAGGACTCCAATATTAGACCCGTGCTTCCTGTTCTGACAAAATGACTTTTCAATAGTCTCATTATCATCACAGACAATAGCTGTCACAGCTCACTTCTTTTCATTCCTTGCACAAGGACCTTTGACCAGAATGCCCAGTATGCCTCTATACAAATAGGCTCGGAGTCAGTCAACTGCTGCTTATGTCCAAGTGCAGCACAGGAATCAGCGGACTCGTATTAGGCCCAGTACTCAGTATGTGACTCGCAAGGTATTTTTTATATGTGGGTATATAAAAAAAAAAAAAAAAAAGTTAGTGAAACTCTAAATTTAACCTGATGTAAACAAAAGATCATTGTCTGATGACACATTCTCTTTAAAGAGGCCCATTATCCAGGCTCTCATTTCTGCTAAACTGTGGGCTTACCAGGGACGGACCCTCATTCATGGTCTGCCCCCAGACTATCAACATCTTTGCTAGCAGTCACTGAATAGGGGGTCTTCCTAACAACCTGAGGATCACGTAGAGTGGTGACTCATTACAACAGATCTGATGACTAAAGTCTCACGCGTTGATCATGAAGTGGCCAGGACGGATTTTCATCCTAGGAACTTAATCATTTGCTACTTTTCCAAAGTTTTATTCTTTTTCAAAACAAGACAATAACATCGAGTCATTAATTGACGCAACAGACGTTAGATCATACAAAATCAAGTGCAAGCGCAAACATAGCGATCAAAGTAATGGATAAAGTACAATAAACGGTATGTAACAAATCAAGTTGAGGGACCACTTTGTTAAATAAAAATCCTACCCTATTCATTTACTACAATCATCTTCATAACCACAAAGAATTAATGAGAAGCCACCGTTTACTTCTTCACAAGAACCAGATTCTTTACTTCACACAAACGGGGAAAAAGAAAAATAAAACAAAGAATGACAGATGTTATTTATGTTGGGAATATAGTAACTTGCACAGCAGTCGTCAAGAAAACGATACCATATATATTTCCATGTATCCTTTTGCGTAGAATGTAACAGACTTATAGACAACCTCTTGTCCGGCATTGAGCTCTGTCAATGATTACAAAAATTACAAAGTCATTTACCGTATGTACCCAAAAAATGATGTTTCCTGCCTGAAAATATACTCCAAAGAGCCCATCACTTGATGTCTTCATTCTAACTTGCTGTCCACTGCCTGTTGTCAAGCGCAATCCACATCCAGCAGTAGAGACGTCAAGATGGTTTACAGGAAGAAGGACTGTGCCTTTGCCGCTGTGGTTTTGCTCTCTTGCATGTCTAGCTGTGTACAGCTGTAAATGTCAAGATGGGCTTTCAGGGTACATGAAAGTCTCTGCACCTATAGTGCTGACAGAATAGTAACCGATTCACTCAAAAAAATTATGTACAGCAAGTTACAGAAATTAAGAAACAGGACCGTTCCTGGACATATGACACTAAAAGCAGGTTTTCTTTATCTTGCTGAGAGGGATAAGGGGAGCAAGCCTATGCTTTTACTATAGCGTGAAAGGGCAGGATAGACATGCCTTAAAGCTATCAAGAACAAGCGTTTCTAGAAATTGATGAATATATTTATTAACTCGGATCTGTCATAACTTTGAACAGCTGGCACATATTCTGGGCCCGGGATAAGGTTTTACATCACTAATCCCCAGTAGCAAGTTGCCCTTCAATCTGGCACTCTGCCTGATCCAGAAAACCTTTTCAACATTTTTAGGCTTCAACCATATAATACACAAATGATAGTAAAGCAAATAAAGAAAAAAAATAGCTACACATTTGCAGTTCTAAAATTGAAAATTGCTGAATTTTATATGATCTCCAGTGATAAGGTGGGCGACTTCCATTTCTTAATAGACTGTAACAGGAAGGCTATTTCGACAATGCCATTTAGAGGCTGGGTTCTCGTGTTAGCTGCAGCCAGTCTCTGGTGGAGGCCTGGACTGTAGATGGGATTCTGGAGCATCAGCCACTGTAGGACTCGACTATAGCCTGGTGTACACATTAATTCTGAGCAACAATGATTGTAAGAAAAGCCACACTCAGGAACTATTACACATGAGAAAAGTATTGGCTTTTATTTTGTACTTTACCCATCTGTGTTGCACCCATTTGTGGCCTTCGGTCAAAAAACTGCATCAAAACCTTATGTGATTCCAGCCTTGTACATATTCTGGTATCTGAGTGAGGCCGCTTTCTCACGGCCTTAAAACTGGCAAACTTTAGTGTCTATTTCCTGAAACACAACACCCCAACTCCCAGTGGTTTTCGTGAACTGAACTTTGATCACAACAGGGTTCCATGATGACCGGCCGTGTGGTCCTCATATGCTCGATAAAATACATCCTGTTTCTGGACATCTAGAGCCAAGCTTGGGGCCAAAGTATTGGAAAAATGGTGAAAAACACAAATAAGGAATTTATTCTATATAATTTACATCCATTTATAATCCGGTCTGTATGTGTACTGACTTCACTTTAAAAACGCCCATAAAGCAGAAATAGTGACCGGCCAAACATTCCCCCATACACAAGAACGCTCAGCTCAGCAAAGCACTTGTGTGTCTTCAATAGAGAGGAGAAAGCCGCCACCAAACACCTGACAAAAGGATCAAACTTTTTAAACTTAATCTAACCGAATCCTTATCTGTCAAAGAAGTCAGAAAGCCCCCATACACCTAACATAACTATTAATTTGGTAGTATAGTTCATTCAAGGACAAGTCTAGCAATAACGGTACATGGCCAGGTCGTTCCTCCGTTACTGAGAAATCAGCATTTAAATATGTAATTGAGGCTGAAGAGCAACAGTAGTGGCCAAAAAAATGTTGGCACCTTTGAAAATTATTGCAATTACACGTTTTATTATACACGTTTATTTCCTTTGTGTGTATTGGAAGAACACTCACAAAAAAAAAACTGAGGGAAAAAAAGGCAAATTGGACATCATTTCACACAAAACCCCCAAAAATGGCCAGGACAAAATTGTTGGCAAACCACTATAAAAATTGTTGGCAAACCACTATAAGTTGACTCAATCTTTGCATTGTGTATCTGTGTGAAGAAGAAGAGAAAGAGGAGAAGAGAACTGTCTGAGGACTTGAGAACCATAACTGTTGAACAATATTAACAATCTCAAGGTTACAAGTCCACCTTCAGAGATCTTGATCTTCCATTGTCCACAGTGCGAGGAGTGACCGAGGAGGACTTCACTGCTGACACTGAGACATAAAAAAGCTAGGCTACATTTTGCCAAAATGTACATGAGTAAGCCACAATCCTTCTGGGAAAGCTTGTTGTCGATAGGTGACACCAAGATAGAGCTTTTTGGTAAAACAGATCATTCTACCGTTTACCAAAAATGGAATGAGGCCTGCAAAAAAAAAAAAAAAAAAGAAGAACACGGTACCTACCGTCAAATATGGTGGAGATTCAAGGATATTGTGGAGGTTGTTATGCTGCCTCTGGGTGCCTTGACTGTGTGCAATGCATCATGAAATCTGAAGATTACCAAAGGATTTTGGGTCACAATGTAGAGCCCAGTGTCAGAAAGCTGAGTATGCGTCCTACTGTAGGTCATGGGTCTACAAGCACTACAATGATCCCAAACATACTTCAAGAAGCAGCCAGAAATGGATGAAAAAAAAAGCACTGGAAAGTTTTGAAGTGGCCAGCAATGAGTCCGGATCTAAATCCCATTGAACACATGTGGAGAGATCTTAAAATTGCTGTTGGGAGAAGACAGCCATCAAATATGAGAGACCTGTAGCAGTTTGCAAAAGAAGAGCGGTGCAAGAAGCTTGCTGTTTGCTATAGGAAACAAATGATTGCAGTTATTAACTCCAAAGGGTGCGCAACCAACTATTAAGTTGAGAGCGCCAACAATTTTGTGCAGCCTATTTTATAATAATAATCTTTATTTTTATATAGCGCTAACATATACCGCAGCGCTTTACAGTTTGCACATGTTATCATCGCTGTCCCCGATGGGGCTCACAATCTAAATTCCCTATCAGTATGTCTTTGGAATGTGGAAGGAAACCGGAGAACCCAGAGGAAACCCACGCAAACACGGGGAGAACACACAAACTCCATGCAGATGTTGTCCAGCGCTTCAAGGCTGCAGTGCTAACCACCGAGCCACCGTGCTGCCTCCTATTTTGGGGGTTTTGTATGAAAGGATGCCCAATTTGCCTTTTTTCCTCCGATTTTTTGTGTTATTTTCTTCTTTTCTGTGTAATTGCATTAATTTTCTGAAATACTTCATTTTCTGGAACACTTTTAAGGGTGCCAACACGGCCATGACTATCTGTAGATCTAAAAGAATCTGTCACTCCAGCTGTATTACCCACTCAGCTCCGCCAACTCCTTGACTGACTGCTCCTCTGACTGAAGTTGCACAGACTTGAAGCAGTTAGTCAAACAGGAGAAGGCGGTGCCGATCGGGGAATAGAGCTGGAGTGACAGAGGACTCAGATCTACTAATAGCTCTCCAGCCTCATTGACATATTAATTCAAACACTGATTTGTCAGTAATGAAGAAACGGACTGGCCATGGAAAGGTATTGCTGGATTTGTCTTTGAGAGAGCTACATGCACATTTAAATAGTCTAGGATGTGAAATCCTACTGTCGGATTAAATATTACCTCCAGTATAACATATTGAATAAGGATGTAGAATGCGGTTGTGTTAATGGGGACGAGAAACCTACATACCGTCCAGTATATACCATACCTATGAGGCCTTCTTCTCCCAGACAGGACCGGATGGCTGGAGTAGAGGCTGGAAGAACCCCTGGATCATGTCTCTGATGATCGGCTTTGTAATGAAGCAATGTCACAAATGTTTTAGACATCAGTCTGCTGCACCATTACAAAAGACACTGGGCTGAGGTTGCTGAGGGGTAGACATCGGGAAGCTTCCCGCAGAGCCAAATATATCCAAGCCTGCAGCTGTCCAGGCTTACCGCTTCCATGGGCCCAGCATCTAATTGATTTGTATCTGCTGCAGCTCCAGGGAATGGAAATCTCCATTATCCCAGATATTTATCTCAGGCTTGTTAGGCTGCATGTGTCATGTAATACAAAACATGCGCTGCACCATAAAGGCCACCATGTGATTTTTGGTAGGTGTGGATAGACCACAGACCCATCATAATGACTGGACCTTTTCACATGCCCTTTTTTTTTGGAGATTGATGATCACTGGCCCGTTGAGGGGAAAAAAAAAAAAAAAATCAAAACTGGATATACAGATGTCACGTGGAGCGCTGTCCATATTTTACTAATGGGTAGGAAAAGCTAGGTATTTATTTCTTATGAGAAAAACGGATTCAACGAGAAATGTAAAAACTGAGACACGGACCAAAAAAAAAACAAAACACTTTCTTCATACATGAAACAGTTCTATGGCGAATGATAAAGTAACTCAGGCATGAAATTTCTGTCAGCTGACTGGTTCTGCTATGTGTAGACTGTCCCTCGAATTCTGCCATAGGCAGGGGATCCAAAATGTCTCATCCTGGGCAGCACAGAGGCTCAGTGGGCAGCACGGCGGATCAGTGGGCAGCACGGCGGATCAGCGGGCAGCACGGCGGATCAGCGGGCAGCACGGCGGATCAGCGGGCAGCACGGCGGATCAGCGGGCAGCACGGCGGATCAGCGGGCAGCACGGCGGATCAGTAGTTAGCACTTTGCAGCACTGGGGTCCTTCGATCAAATCCCATCAAGGACAACATCTGCAAGGAGTTTGTCTGTTCTCTCCGTGTTTGCGTGGGTTTCCTCTAGGTCTCCCTATTCCTCCCACATTCCAAAGACAGATAGGGAATGGGATAGGGATACTGATAGGGAAGTTAGATTGTGAGCCCCAATGGGGGACAGTGATGATAATATATTTAAAGCGATGAGGAATATGATAGCACTATATAAGCAAAGCATAATAAATCCTATTGCTTGCCCTAAGTTATCAGGTATCCCAGAGTGACTTTTTTCAGAAATTAAGATTACCATCTCAAAGACAACTCCACATCTCTTCCCCATTTAACAACACTGGTCTGGATTAAAAACTATGCACATACTGACAAATCGATAACGTTCCCCTGAAACAACATTTCTCAGGAAACCTTTCTTTTCTTCATTTTCTGCCAAAGCCTTGACACTAGACATGAGAATATCATCATACCCAAGAAATTCATCCAAGAGAAAACGACGAAGGCTACTTTCACACTAGCGTTTTTTAGCGCTGCGCTTCGTGCGCAATAGAAACCAGGGCTGTGGAGTCGGAGTCGTGGAGTCGGAGTCGGTGCTCATTTTGGTGGAGTCGGAGTTGGAGTCGGTATAAAATGGACCGACTCCGACTCCTAAAATATATAATAAATTGGGTACAGTAGTTCAATGCAGGATGTGCTGAATATTTTTTCATAGGAGTTTGGGAAAGTTATGAAATGCCCTATAAATGGCTGTTATATTCCTGATCTAAGGCTACATTCACACACAGCGTTTTTCCTGTGTTTTTTGAGGATACGTTTTTCAGCTGCAAAAGTTGATCATCTTTTTAAAAAACTGCATCACCTGAAAGGTTTTTGCGCTCATAGATAATGTTACTCAATAGCAAAAGCAGATTAGAAATCTGCTCTATCCATTTATCCATATCTGTCTATCCATATCGTATCTGTACCAAAAAGAATGAAAACCGGGTAGTACACCAATATATATTCTGTTCTATCTAAATATCTTGATTATTGGATCATAAAAATGATTAAATGTCTGAGGTTCACATTGTACTACAATAAATTTTTCACTTAAATATAAACAATATGTGTGGGAGTCGGAGTCGGAGTCGTGGAGTCGGAGTCGGAGTCGGTGTAAGGGAAATTGAGGAGTCGGAGTCGGAGTCGCAGGTTTGGCTTACCGACTCCACAGCCCTGATAGAAACGCATGCAAAAAACGCATCATGTGTTTTGCATGCTTTTGCGCTTTTTAGGCGCATGCGTTTTAACCAGTTTCTAGCCATGTTAACTCTTAAAACGCATGCGATTTCAAATGCAGACGTACGCATGTCCATGCGCATGCCTGCGTTCCCATAGACTGTAATGTGTTATTTTTGCGCATTCCGTGCACAAGCTTTTTTTGACGCCGTTGGACGGACCCAAAAATGCAACAGGTTGAGTCGGGCGCGCTTAGGCACACACTACAAAAAACACATGCGCACGAAACCGCATACGAACGCGTGCAAACGCTAGACCATGTGCCCGCCTTGTTAAACATAGGGGCGCATGGACGCGCAAGATGCATTGCGCTAAAAAACGCTAATGTGAAACCAGTCTAAATCTGTCTCCGAAGCACAAGTCACGTGTTGGGTCTAGTGTTACCACCATCACAGGTATGTTGAGTCTCTGTCGTGCTCTGAGGTAGCCTGAGAAACCCATATTCAAGTGGATATTCTACTATGTACTCTTCTTGAGGCCAAACTTTACTAGCAGTATCACTGAAAGATAGACCATGACTCGGATTATCAGAGGCTTGCGTCACACGCTCGAGCGATGGCTTCAAAAATACCTTGGGCTCAATGACAAGCTCGAACTTCATAGAGCTGTTCTGGTACATATCCAAACACATCTCCTCCTCATCATCTTCTCCATCTTCCTCACCCAGGGGATCTTTTACCAAACCAGGAACAGTGTCGTAGCACTGAAGGAAAATAGGTGCTCGGCTCAAGTTCAACTGAATCTCCACCCGCAGGATGCCATCTCTGGGCCACTTATCGTATACAGGCTCTAAGCATTTGATAGAAGACCGCGAAAATGCAATATGGATATATGCGAGAATAAAAAGAACCAAAAGGGTTCTTAAGAAGGACAAAGAATTCAAAGATTCTGCGGAAAGATGGCGGGAAGAGACGGGCAGAGGTGACTGCCATCTTGAAGAAGAGAGCTTGGAAGAGGCGATCCCGCACGTTGATCACGGGGTCCTGGTTAAGGTTGGGGGTGCAAACCCGATTTCCGTTAGTGTTATTAATAGGCATATTTTCCCGATTCTCAGACATCTTGATGAATCCTATGCCTTGTCCGGGGGGTCCCCGCTCTTGCCCCTGTCTCGGTGGGGAGGGGACCCCTTAAAGCTGACAGGGACGCACAATCTCTAAAATATCCAGAAACCCTAATGTGAAAAAGGGAATCTGTCAACAGGTTTTTACTATGTATTCTGAGAGCAGCATAATGTAAGAGCGGAGAGAGTGATTTGTCACTTATTAGGCCTTGTGTCGCTGTTTCAATACAATCAATGTTTTATCAGCAGGAGATTATCATTATAGGACAACTTGGCACGTGCAGAGTAGTTCAACCATGGCTCCACCACTATACAGTGTACACATAAAGCAGCCAATCAGTGATGTGGCTGTAGTTATTCACAGCTCAACAACTGAGATCTGCAGCAGATAAAACGGACTATCACAATTGCTGCACACTAAGATAACATCTAACTGCTGTATACTAAGTGATACATCGCAGGAATCAGGGTTTCTGTCCCTAGCTCATGCTGCTGTCATATTACATAGCAAAAACCTGCTGACAGATTCTCTTTAATAAAAAGACAACCAGACACTCCGTAAACACTGAGACAAGTTTACGGTGGATTTGGGAGAGATAACCATTATTTCACGTCTATTGTGTGTATTCAGTTGTGCTAAAAAGTTTACATACCCAGGCAGAATTTTTGCTCTCTTGGCCTTTTTTCAGAGAATATGAATGATAACACCAAAACTTTTTCTCCACTCATAGTTAGTGGCTGGGTGAAGCCATTTATTGTCAAACTACTGTTTTCTCTCTTTTTAAATCATAATGACAACCCAAAACATCAAAATGACCCTAATCAAAAGTTCACATACCCCATTTCTTAATACCGTGTATTGCCCCCTCTAACATCAATGACAGATTGAAGTCTTTTGTGGTAGTTGTGGATTAAGTTCTTTATTTTCTCAGATGGTAAAGCTGCCCACTCTTCTTAGTAAAAAGCCTGCAGTTCCTGTAAATTTCTGGGCTGTCTAGCATGAACTGCGTGGTTGAGATATCCCGGCTCAATGATACTGAGGTCAGGAGACTGAGATGGCCACTCCAGAACCTTCACTTTGTTCTGCTGTAGCCAATGACAGGTCCACTTGGTCTTGTGTTTTGGATCGTTGTCACATTGGAACGTCCAAGTACGTTCCATGCGTAGTGTCCAGGCTGATGAGTGCAAATTTGCCTCCAGAATTTGCTGATAACCTGCTGCATTCATCTTTCCTTCAACTTTGACCAAGTTTCTTGTGCCTTTGAAGCTCACACATCCTCAAAACATCAGTGATCCACCTCCATGCTTTACAGTATGAATGGTGTTCCTTTCATCATAGGCCTTGTTGACATCTCTTCAAATGTAACATTTATGGTTGTGGCCAAAAAGTTCAATTTTGGTCTCATCACTCCAAATTACCTTGTTCCAGAAGTTTTTAGGCTTGTCTCTGTGCTGTTTTGCGTATTGTAGGCGAGATACTTTGTGGCATTTGCCCAGTAATGGCTTTCTTCTGGCAACTCAACCATGCAGCCCATTTTTCTTCAAGTGCCTCCTTATTGTGCATCTTGAAACAGCCACAATGCTAGTTTTCAGAGAGTCCAGTATTTCAGCTGATGATATTTGTGGGTTTTTCTTTGCATCCTGAACAATTTTCCTGGCAGTTGTGGATGAAATTTTTGTTGGTCTACCCGACCGTGGTTTTGTTTTTACAGAGCCCCTGATTTTCCATTTGTTAATCACAGTTTGAATGCTGCTGACTGGCATCATCAATTCCTTGGATATCTTTTTGTAACCCTTTCCTGTTTTATACAGTTCAACTACCCATTCTCGTGGATCCGTTGACAATTCTTTTGCTTTCACCATGACTCTCATCCAGCCACTGACCTTTCAGGATTGTAAGATGCAAGAGTCTGTCGTGATCCCAGAAACTCACTCAGCTTTTATGCACACAGACTGATTACAAGCAAACAGGTCACAGGTGTTATCAGGCCAAAATCACCAGGGTATGTGAACTTTTGATCAGGGTCAGTTGAATGTTTTGGGTTGTCATTATGATTTATAAAATTTAAAGAACAAACTTTTTTTTAAGTTTATATTTAATACAAAATGATATAAACAATAGGTCATTTTTGATGATCTTGCCTCATCAAACTTGCCACACCACGTAAATTTGTATATATGTGAAAGACTATTTCTAGTTGACAAGTACAATATGTATCTCTGGTTATAGCATATGACAGAGCATGATTTTATGTTTTAATCAATGAGACATTTTATGCCATTTGTCTCATTGTAACATGTAAAGTAATACAGACCTGCTCCAACACTGTTTGCTCAGCTGTCCGTGTCATATTATTGAGGACAGCGAGACTCGTGTGGAGATTAATAGCCCAATCTGAGACGATATCTGGCCTGTGTAAAATGGCCTTTACCCGAGCCCAGGATCATATATTCACATAACGATCTCGAGGGAATGTGATCTATGTGATCTATGAAGCGCAAGGCCTAATTGTTACATAAATATCAAATATCTTTTACAAGCCGTTGGAATACGGATTACCGCGGCATTAAACCTATCTCCACAATGGCTTTACACTCGCACATACATTGTGCCCAAGGGACGAGAAATATCTTCTATAGCACAAAATGGCAAACGCAGGCAAGCAAGGCGTTATGGAATTTAGCACAACAAATGAGGAAATTCATATGAAACTTAATACAGAAGACAGATTATCCAAACCTAGACATGGCGGGATTAGGAATGGCCACTAAATTCATGAGTGCAAAAGGCAGGTAGACAAATTTCTGCCAATGCGGGATGATCAATAATAACCATTGTATATGTATGCACTCACTATTCAAGCATCCATATAATAATAGAACAGTTATTCCTATGTTTGTGTATGGATAAAAGTGCAAAGTGCTTGTTAGAAAAAAGAACTTTACAATTTAGTTGTCATTAAAAAGTCTCTCCATCCTCAAGAACAGGGCAATTGTTAAATTTTATTGTTTACAGTTCATTGACCACCTCTGAACATGCGCAGTGCTTACAAGCTCTTTCCAACTTAAGCACTGCACTGAAGCACACCGGAATTGCTGGAGCGAATACACTTTTAGATCTCAATCCAGACCAGCTTTAGTGTCCCTGTACTTTTTAGATTCTGTAGGGGTAAGGCTGCATCATTCTGCAAAATCAAAGAGCCATTTGGGGGGCATTAAATCCCTTTAAAGACTAAGCTAGAATATAGCATCTTTTTATGATCAGAGAAAGCATCTTTTGCAGATCAGTGAAGATCCAACATCTAGAAAGCACAAAAAGAAAGTCCAACCCAAAAAGGCCCAACCAAAAATAAAATGCCAAACCAAAAAAAGGTAAAAAAGGCCCAACAAAAAAGGCCCAACAAAAAAGGTCCAACCTAAAAAAGGTCCAACCTAAAAAAGGTCCAACCTAAAAAAGGTCCAACCTAAAAAAGGTAAAAAGGCCCAACAAATTCTCATGTGAAATATGTAGAGTATGAAAGTTGCAAAATTTATGAATTTTGATGTTTTTATGCTGACCCTGTTACTTTTAGTAAGAGCAGGTGGGACTTTGTGGAATGCCATGAAATAGCCTATCAGAATAAGTATCAATTATGCAGAGAAAGTTGTAAATTACAGCAGAAAAAGATTTCACGCTTTGGCGCACGAGTCGCCCAAAGGATACGCCAAATTTCTCACCGGGCGCGACTCTCGAGTTTTGTGCATCTTACTCTTGTTGATTTTTTTTTCGGGTTCAATTTTCAGCCTCGTAAAGTTATTATTTTATTATCGGAAGATTGCCTCCAGGTGCAGAAATAATTCTACATAAATGTGCTGACGCAGGAATACGATTCTACATAAACACGCTGTCGTGTGCACAGAAACATGTAACCACGTGTCTGATACACCGCGAATGCAAGTGAGCGCATGCTACACCATAGGAAACGTGTAGTCCATGATTCCTGGTGCAGTCAACCAAAGGTGAAAGCGCAATGTGTGTGCACATCCATTCATCCGCTATTACACTGCCGCTCAAAACAAACACAACTACGGTAAAAGGTGCGTAGAAACTGCACAGAAGATGCACACTGCCTGTGGCGGCTGTTACAGCAGTCTGGTGTAAAGTCTGAAAGTCATCAGGTCACACATGAATTACTAATTGCATTAGATTGGGCAGGTGAGTGTATTTTATTAGGTCACTCCCATAAAATCATTTGTAGAAAGGTATCCAACGGCTGAGAGGCAATTTCAGTACAAGTAACCAATAATTAAATACTTGTAGTGATGTGCTGGTCCTGGAGAGCAGGTAGTTCTATAGCCTCAACCATATGGCGCAAGGATCCTACCATAACAGGCGATTTTAATGGAGGCTTTCTTGAGGGCATCAAATATTATTAAAGGACATCTTCCAGTAGGATCAACCCTCCTAAGCCGTCTGTATGGGCATGCAGATCATAGGAAGATGAATAAAATGATACCTTGATATTTAAGATTCATTGTCTTATTCCTGAGAAACCCAGGTTCTTCTTAATATGTGAATGCGCTGTTAAGATCTATGGCACAGACACAGATTTGCCTGCACAGCTTATGATAAATAAAAGGAGGCGTTACCAGTGTGAGACATATAGATCAGGAGAGAAGACTGTCAGTCATTACATGTCTCACTCTGGTAACGCCCCCTTTTTCATTTGAAATAATCTCTGGAGGTAGATTCTCAGGGAGAGCTATGTCCCACCCATAGATCTTAATAGCTCATTTACATATTAAGAAAACGTGAATTTTACTGGGATAAGACATCAGATTGCAGATATAAAAGGTATCCTTTTATTCAGCTTGCTATGACCTACATGCCCATATAAACGGCTTAGAAGGGTTGATCTACTGACAAATTACATTTGTTCAGAGCCTAGTGCAATGTGAAACGATGTGCCAGGCCGACTAATCAGAAGAAGAGCCGCAGAAGCCCGGAGGCCATTCTCAGGGTCCCCGCCAAGCAGCCACAGATTACAGATATGGGCGCTGTGCATCGATCCACTCCAACTGCATCACCGAGTATTCTTCTTCCTGCAGTAAATTAATGAGATCACCCTGTACTCTTGGTGTACTCTTTAGTACGGCTCTTTTATACTTTCGTAACATTTTTATTTACACCAAAGTGCAAGCTGTATTGCCAGATCTGTGGTGTGACCAATATATAAAGCACTTAATAGATCCTATTCACTTAAAAAAAAAAAAAAAATATTGTTTAATCTGAAAATACCAAGAACAGTTTCGCGAATCCGAGTTTCACCATCCATGTATGGGCCACAAGTCTAGCCTGACTGCCCAGACCTGAGTGTTCCTCCTCCCTGCTGAGCACTCCTACTGCTCAGTGCAAACTGCAGCTGTCAATCAGTCAATCAGGCTGGGTGGGTGAGGACTAAATTCACATGGACTCATGAGCTCTCTCGTAAAATGCGGATAAAAATCAGGATTATACAGCCATTCTGACGAGGATTTTAAGCATAACAGTCTCATCAGGTCTTAGATCTATTTAACAATGTATCAAGATTTTACTGTGAAATCTGTTAACAGATCCTCCTTAAAATTCAAAAAGTCCAGTCCTCCACCCCCTCGCACTGGCATCTGCCACAGGGAAAAAGCTCCGACATCTTAATACAAAATTATACTCATGGCTTTTTCGTCCAATGTTTGTCTAATGTGTCTGACCGCCTGAAGGGGGTTTTCCCCTTTTTTTAATCAAATATTAGATGTGAGGGAACTCTCAGCACTTTGCCAATCAGCTGTTGGAAGGAATGGAGCAGGGGGTTTTTTTTAACAAAAGACATCTTTGTACTTTTAGTAGTGGTGGTGCGTAGGGAAAAGGGGACCAAACTGCAATACCAAGTACAACCACTGCTAAAAATATGGAGCTGTGCTGTACAGAGACACCTAGTCCGGTAGTCCGTCAATCAGCTGATCGGCAGTAGCTGGGGTGGGAACCCCACCAATTAAGGTGCTCTATCTAGAGGATAAGCAATCAGTTTTTTAACAATTGGAATACCCCTTTAAGGTATTAGTTTGGTCTGACTTTTACTGCCCCAAAGTAGGGATAAGCTCTGCCTTTCTTGATATGAGTCAGCACAGGACAAAGAAGACACACAAATGCAATGAGTCATTGTAAAATAAGCAAAGTGGACACAGAGCGTGGTTAACCCCGTACCTGCCGGGGAAGCCACTGACTGTATGTATACAGAGACTGAGAGGTCAACAACCTCGTGATCCTCCAGCATGAGCTCATTCTCAGTCCTTATACAAAGAGATGGGTTCCATCTTTTGTCACAGCCGGGACGAGGAACACAACATCCCTTATTGTCCACATAATGTTCCGTAAACAGTGGAAATATTTCAGCAGATGCGGAGGGACGATATATCACAGGCAGGGCCTGGAACACACTGAGGTCATTGATGGTGGCCAATACTTTGGAAGTGCCAACGAAACCACAAAGAACAAAAAAAAAAACTGAAAAATATACTTTATCTGTCGAAAGTTTTCACCTAGAAAGCGAGTGCTTTACAACATCAGTCATAGAAATAGCATATGAAGAAGCTGCAACAGGGATCTGGAGGAAACCAAAGGAACAAGCATGTCTATAGCCAATTTGTCCATCCATCGTTTCCTCCCCAATGAAAGAAATACTCGGAATTTGGGGGACAGTGAGGACATATTGTCCTCCTCAAACGCATCCATGAATGAAATGCATATGTTCCTAATAGATAGGGGGGTTCATGCCGCTGCCACACAACTCTGGTGGTGGCTTATCTCCTGTGAGAACAAAAGATTAGGCATATTACATCATAACATGCACAGTCCTTCTTTTCCCCAACATTAGCCATCTCCAGGGAGTCAGGACATCCCACGAACACAGATGGTCAGCAGGTCTCACCAAAATCGGTGGGTTCAGCTAATGTGTCACCTTTAGAAACCGATGGCGTAACCTCCATATATGCCATGAATAGGGGAGGGTCCCGCCGCCGGGTTCCCTCTTCCCATTATGCACATCAATACAGAGTAACATTATTGCGTTCCAAGGATGATGCAAAGAAAACGATATTACGTAACTGCATAAGTTGTATGAAAATTACGTAGGCGACTCTTCATACCGACGATTCCACTCTCCCGAGTCTAGGCTAGGTTCTCTAGGTCTATGGGAAGCTGAGCATTCACCCATGGACCACCATGTAATCCTTGGATTGTGTCCCAAATATTTAAGGTGAAAAATGTATTTTTGGCTCTAAATCTTATTGAATAAGACAAAAAAGTACATACAGAGCCCCAATATGGCTGCATCCTTAAAGAAATCCACAAATATGTGCTGGGTGCAAATTAGTAATACAGCCGGCCACCCACGTGCAATCGCGGTTGTCCCAAGCCTTGTTCAGCTATTAGTCAGTCTGGATGAACTGCTCAGAAGCGTGCATGCGTTTTCAATGGAGAGAAGAGAATACGCTACCGGACAACACTGGCAACTGCTGATTTGTTGGGAAAACAAGAGGATGAGGCTTGTGAATTTTAACATGTCCAGTCATTTTTTACTCTACTTATTACAAAGGCCGAATTGACGTTGGTCAAACACGAACACATATTAGACGTGCAACAGTTCCCACCCATCAGTTGATTAGTCCATTTATTACTCGAATTCTAAAAAAAGACCTGATTTTCATCAGTGCGCCTGATCAGATCATCATCATTGTTTGGTCAGACTGTCCGCTTTTACCTTTAGAGCTTCGCCATTTTTACTGGTATGCAAAACAAAATCGATGAAGTTTTCTCAAGCATCTAGCAAAGAGTCAGTGAAAAATCTGTGTTTTGTCTCAGTTTTCTTGGATTCAGACTCACATTAGACTTTCAGCCAGAAAAAAAATCTGATGTGAATGCTGGAAGGTGGAGTAGGTGTAAAGCCGCGCTCCGCCAGAGATTCGACATATTATAAGAAGCCAAAAGAAGTATAAATGTGGGTTTATTCATCGATGCGTTTCGAGGCAATACAACCTCTTCATCAGGACTAGCCACAATGATCTGATGAAGAGACTGGATTGCCTTGAAACGTGTTGACCAATAAAAACAAATCAACACTTCTTTTGGTTTCTTATCGTATTCTGAAGCTCCTATCCCAATATGTAGTAGGCGTAATAATAATATTGGCAAATACCTCCAATTAGAAGTGTAGCATAGTTCTTCTGATTATCCATGTTGCTTATCCCACGTGCAGGGCGTTGCAGTAGCCTAGTTATCCATGGTTATGACCACTAACAACTGAGTGGTCATAACCATAGACACATAAGCTACTGCAATGCCCTTACATGGAATAAGTGCCATAACTAATCAGAAGAACTATATACAGTGCCTACAAGTAGTATTCAACCCCCTGCAGATTTAGCAGGTTTGATAAGATGCAAATAAGTTAGAGCCTTCAAACTTCACACAAGAGCAGGATTTATTAACAGATGCATAAATCTTACAAACCAAAAACTTATGTTGCTCAGTTAAATTTTAATACATTTTAAACATAAAAGTGTGGGTCAATTATTATTCAACCCCTAGGTTTAATATTTTGTGGAATAACCCTTGTTTGCAATTACAGCTAATAATCGTCTTTTATAAGACCTGATCAGGCCGGCACAGGTCTCTGGAGTTATCTTGGCCCACTCCTCCATGCAGATCTTCTCCAAGTTATCTAGGTTCCTTGGGTGTCTCACGCGGACTTTAATCTTAAGCTCCTTCCACAAGTTTTCAATTGGGTTAAGGTCAGGAGACTGACTAGGCCACTCCAACACCTTGATTTTTTGCCTCTTGAACCAGGCCTTGGTTTTGTTGGCTCTGTGCTTTGGGTCGTTGTCTTGTTGGAAGATGAAATGACGACCCATCTTAAGATCCTTGATGGAGGAGCGGAGGTTCTTGGCCAAAATCTCCAGGTAGGCCGTGCTATCCATCTTCCCATGGATGCGGACCAGATGGCCAGGCCCCTTGGCTGAGAAACAGCCCCACAGTATGATGCTGCCACCACCATGCTTGACTGTAGGGATGGTATTCTTGGGATCGTATGCAGTGCCATCCAGTCTCCAAACATCACGTGTGTGGTTGGCACCAAAGATCTCGATCTTGGTCTCATCAGACCAGAGAACCTTGAACCAGTCTGTCTCAGAGTCCTCCAAGTGATCATGAGCAAACTGTAGACGAGCCTTGACATGACGCTTTGAAAGTAAAGGTACCTTACGGGTTCGTCTGGAACGGAGACCATTGCGGTGGAGTACGTTACTTATGGTATTGACTGAAACCAATGTCCCCACTGCCAAGAGATCTTCCCGGAGCTCCTTCCTTGTTGTCCTTGGGTTAGCCTTGACTCTTCGGACAAGCCTGGCCTCGGCACGGGAGGAAACTTTCAAAGGCTGTCCAGGCCGTCGAAGGCTAACAGTAGTTCCATATGCCTTCCACTTCCGGATGATGCTCCCAACAGTGGAGACAGGTAGGCCCAACTCCTTGGAAAGGGTTTTGTACCCCTTGCCAGCCTTGTGACCCTCCACGATCTTGTCTCTGATGGCCTTGGAATGCTCCTTTGTCTTTTCCATGTTGACCATGTATGAGTGCTGTTCACAAGTTTGGGGAGGGTCTTAAATAGTCAGAAAAGGCTGGAAAAAGAGATAATTAATCCAAACATGTGAAGCTCATTGTTCTTTGTGCCTGAAATACTTCTTAATACTTTAGGGGAACCAAACAGAATTCTGGTGGTTTGAGGGGTTGAATAATAAATGACCCTCTGAATAAACTTTTCACAATTTTAAAAAAAATTAAACAAAGAAATAACATTCTTTTTTGCTGTAGTGCATTTCACACTTCCAGGCTGATCTACAGTCCAAATGTCACAATGCCAAGTTAATTCCGAATGTGTAAACCTGCTAAATCTGCAGGGGGTTGAATACTACTTGTAGGCACTGTATTTCTAACTGGAGGTATTTGCTAATATTAATACACCCACTGCATATTGGGATAGAATCTTGGAGATGGGAATACACCTTTAAGCTGACAGGTTACCTATATCCAGTATGTAAAAACTGTACATTTTAGGTTCTGATCCTCGGCGTCTATGCTGTACACTGCACCTCTGTTTACTACATGATCAGGTCTCCATTTTCCTTTAATGAAAGGATCTGATTTGTGTCACCATGAACATACCTCAGCTCTCAGATATGTGAAAACACATGGCTACACCCTGGAATGACCCGGGGGCTGTGATTCTTGGCCAGGAGCCCTAAATACTACCTGTTGATACATAGAGCTGTTCCAAGAAAAACAATTACTAATTAATTAAATGATAAGAGTTATTAGTTATTAAACTCCTAGCGGTGAAGAGTTTGAGGCCACAGCGCCCCAGGAATGATTGTACCTAATAAAGCATTGCGGTAATGGGCCCCTACGGGACGGCAGGACATCGCACGTATGGCTAATGTGATCTATACCTCCTTATGATGAGTGCAGAAAAACTATTTAATACTCTCCTTCCACTTACAATCACTGCTTTAGATGGCAGCACAACACAGTGGGCAACAGCCAGCCCCAAGACATTAACAAGTATGCTTCCTTCAAGGGGTCACCCGACACCTCTCACGTCTGGTGGTGCGGTAGTGGTGACCGCTGGGCGCTCGTCAGGTGTTCTGCACAGCCGGATCTGGGCCCCGTAACATATAACTAGCCAATAGCTAATAGGTGGTGGGGGCAGATATTAGAGCCCCCAGTAATCTCAGATCTGAAGTCATCAATGTAACAAACAATTATAGCACATTGTACGACTTAACACAATCCAAGAAAACGACTGGTGGACAAATTGGTTCCTAAAGCGGTTTGTCCGGGCTTGGAACAAAAGTCTGCAGTCACTGTGTGTAACTGCAGACTGGCGAACCATGAGCTCACGAGTCCATCCTAAGTAATGGCGCCTCCGCTCTACGTCAGCTATCCCTTTAATGTCCCTGTTAGATCTCTAGGGTCATGTTATTCTGCCGGCCATGCCCATGTATGCATCACAGATCGTGCCAGAAAAGTGCCATGTAAGTTCCATGTAATTTATTTTTGACAGTCTCATTTTGAAGTCTGCCCAGTTTTGCACATATCAACCCCCCAAAGGATGCCCCTCCAGTTGTCATTCTGCCAAAAATAGCAAATTTGGCGCGGAAACGTGCAATGTGTGCAAATACCCTAAGGGTGTGCGGATTTTTCCGCGCGGAATCTGCAGAATCCGCAGGTCAAAATACCCGTGTTTTTACTGCGGATTGCCTGTGGATTTTGTGGGGATTAATTGCGGATTTTGTGCGGATTTCCCCTGCGTTTTTACACCTGCGGATTCCTATAATGGAATGTAAAAACACTGCGGAATCCGCACATAGAATTGACATGCTGCAGAAAACAAACCGCTGCGTTTCCGCACGGATTTTTCCGCAGCATGTGCACAGCGGTTTTTTCCATAGGATAACATGGTACTGTACATCACTAGCGAATCTGAGGCGGATCAACAGGGCCAAATCTGCTGCGAATCTGCAACGTGTGCACACACCCTAAACTATCTGCTATAGTTTCAGTCCTCCTGGTAGATCAGGCTCATCACAGTCTCTCTCTGCTTCCTGCCAGCACAGCTCCATTCTGCCTCCAGCACTGACAGACGACATTCTTCCTAGAATACGCTCTAAGCTCCTAAGGGCTCATACTCACTTGCGAGAGACTCGCACAATTCTCATGCGAGTCTCTCGCATGAAAACCTGGCACTGCCGCCAGCACTGGGACCACAGCGTGCGGCTGCATAGAAATACAAGTAGCCGCACGCTCCGGTCCGAGTGCGGGGCAGTGCCAGGTTTTCATGCGAGAGACTCTTGCAAGTGAGTATGAGCCCTAAGGCTATGTGCCCACGTTGCAGAAATGCTGCAGAATTGTCCGCAGCATTTCCGCAACTCCCTGCCGCAGGAAATACGCATGCAGAATTCGCCTGCATTTTCACAAGTGTTTTTAGCTTGCAGAATGCTAGCGCTTTTCCAAGGGATTTGAAGCATCGCTTGGAAAAGTGATTGACAGGTTGGTCACACTTGTCACGCATAGTGCTTGACAAGTGTGACCAACTTTATACTATTGATGCTGCCTATGCGGCATCAGTAGTAGAAGATAGAATGTTAAAAATAATTACAAAAAAAAAAAAAAAATAGTGATATACTCACCTTCTGATGGCCCCCGGAGCTCTCCCGGTTCTCAGCAGCGCTGCCAGCAACTTCCATTCCCAGAAATGGCAGGAGAGCTCCGGGGGCCATCAGAAGGTGAGTATATCACTATTTTTTACTTTGATTCTATTTTTTACAGGGATATTGTACCCTGGGCATGGAGGGCAGTCTCCTCTCCTCCAGACCCTGGGTACCATCCGCACATAAAACACTCACTTTACGCATGGTGGGCATGGCCACATGCGTAAAGTGAGCGTTTCAATGCAATCCTAAGGTGAGGATTCACCGTAATTCCGCAGAATTAATGGACATGCTGTGAATTTTACCGCTATGTGATTCCGCAGCGGAAAAATCCGCAGCATTGGCACAGCAACTGCGGAATCCCATAGGATTGCATGGGAATGCATTTTGTTAGCGTTTCCGCAGCGGTAAAAATGTGGCGGAAACGCTTAAAAATGCAACATGGGCACACAGCCTAACAGTACCCTGCCTGATGGATTTACCTTTTCCTTTCTATCTACATCAGTGTAGCTCTGCCTGAGCGTTTTTGCATTGTTAGCATGCTCCTTGCAGAGCTCAACTCTCCTACAATCAGCAACAGAGCTTGCAGTTACTAGTGTTATGCCGCGCTCACCAGGAGGTGGGGCTTTGGTCCCGACGTCACCCCTCCCGGTATGGCGGTCCCTCCGGGGTTCCCGTCGGGTGCGCACGCGCAGCTCTTGTCCCCAGACCTCCTCCTGCAGGTCACGTTTGTGCTTGCGCGCTCCTGTCTGTGCTGTCTCCGGGTCGGGCCCCTCTATGGTAATGGAGGACCTGACCCGGAAGCTGTAGTAGTCATGTGCTTTCTGGCTAGGATCTGACCCGGAACCTGTCATGGTCATGTGCTATATCAGGTCATTCTCCCCTATGGGAGGTGCCTGATTATTGCTGTGCTTCCTGGCTGGGTCTGTGGTGTGTCCCCGCCAGGCTGTGCGCTGTTCTCAGGTCCTCTGCTCAGTCTTCTATTCTATGGTGCTTCTAGCCCTCGTTCTGAACTCTTACTCGTCTCATGCTCAGTTGTGCCTCCTGGCACATTCCCGAATCCTGTCCTCTGTCTCTTGCTTAATCGTGCCTCCTGGCACTCACTCTGTCCCGTCGCTCCATTGCACCTCCTGGCTCTACTGCTGCTCCATTCAGTATTCTGTCGTGCTCCTTGCACGTGTCCTGCTTTGTTTATCTTCGTTCGTATTACTTGCTACATGCCATACGTGCTCCGGCGCTCCTGTCTCGCACTATCCTGTAATTAGCGCGCTTCCGTGTATACTCCTGGGTTTCCTAGTGCCTGTACTATCCTTCTGACATACTCATTCCTGTCTCCTGTGAGCCACCCCTCTCGGTACCGGCTACCGTGGTATCTGAGCCCTTGGGCCTGCTCCTAACGGTCCCTGTATAGGGGTCGGGTCCACCTGGCTGCTCGCCCGGGGTTCCTCGGTGCCACGGTCCAGAGGGTCCACTCCTGGAGTTCCAGCTCCAGATTTTCCACTCTAACAACAAGGCAGTGCAGAGATGTTTTGGTGTTTGCTGACATTTAATTGATTTCAAGCAACAAAAGCTGTTCTATTGATGCATATGGCAGAAGATAATTATCTGTTATATGCATCAACAGTCGCATTTACAGTTTCACATCACTGATCTGCCTGCAGCGGACAACAAACAGCTCCAGGTTGCGTATCAGCTCTGCACTGCCTAGTAATTACAAGCTCTGAAGAAATGCAGGAGAATTGCGCTTTGTTAGAAACCAGCTAAAAATTATGTAAAACCACACAGACAGATTTATTGATGTAAATGGTGTACAGTAGTTTCCAGTGTTTAATAAAAAATAAACATTGCCTCCTATGAATCACAGCTCATGGCTTGAGATCATAGAAAAACAAAAATAGCAGCAAGGGGGCATACAGCATGCCCACAGCTGCCATCGTAACCCATCTGCACTCCATGGCTGCGTTGCAGAGGCAGGGCATGATAGGCACCTGAATGAAATGCTCGGGCTAGATTGTGACACTTAAAGGGACTATCAGCACAGAATGACTGTTCAAGTCAAGTACAGACGCTCAGTGCATCATGGCAGTGAAAATTATTTAAAGGGAATCTGTCACCTCAGTGCGCAGGTGCCGGACCCCTCTGACCTTTCCCGGCGCCTGTGCACTGCAGTACTCTGCCCTCAACAGGGCAGATTTACGTCTTCCCTAGAAGATGGGAGGCGCCAGACCCGGACCTGCGACACCCATCGGACCGGACCGCCCCCTGGGTGAGTATAATATACCTTGTTTTTCTTATCTTTCAGGTTACATTGGGGGCTTATCTATAGCATTAGGGTACCGCTACACCTAGCGATGCACCAGCGATCCCGACTAGCGATATGACGCGGTCAGGATCGCTGGTGCATCGCTAGGTGGTCGCTAGTGAGCTGCCACACAGGCAGATCTCACTAGCGACCTCGCTGGGGACGGGGGTCGCTACTTACCTGTCAGACGCGGCGATCCTGCGTCCTCCCGCCCAGCTTCACGCGTCGCTCGTCGGCGCCACAGGAAGTCCCAGCAGGAAGTGGCCGACGAGGAATGGTCCAGCAGCTTCTCGCGCGATCAGCGATAACCAGCGGGGGAGCCGGTCGGAGGTAAGTATCACATGTAGCGATATCGCTAGCAATATTGCTGCAACGTCACAAAATCGGTGACTTTGCAGCGATATTGCTAGCGATATCGCAGTGTGTAACGGGGGCTTTACAGAATGATGTAGATAAGCCCCTGATGGTGGTGGCCGCATCTCATAGGGCAAAAATGAGGTGACAGATTCCCTTTAAATTTACCTTCCAACCTGCCTATTTTACATCCATCCATGTCACATCTTTAAACCTGATGTGCCCCCTGAAGTCCATTCACTGCAGTTATGCAGTCTTAAGGATGAACACTTCAATGTATTTTGACGCCTTTCTTTCTGTGTCCATCGTTTTTGCGGGACGCAATAGTGTAGTGAACTATGTTCTTTCCTGCAAAAAGAGAGACACCAATGGAAAGGAAGTCAAACATTTAACAGAGTGCGCAGAGTAAAACACTTATGTGAATGCAGAAGTAAAGACCACAATACACATTACTTGGCTGCCATACGACCGGCAGACACCTTGGCCGGCTCTTCCACACATACTTGTTCTGCCGTGCGCTCCTGTGTTCTCGATAAGAGAGCTGCTGCCAGACATCTCTGATGGTGACTAATCTCTGGGAGAACAAAAGGATCTGAAGATCGAAATCAGACATGCCAGATTTTTAACTCCCCAATCAATTGTCCAGGACTTCCATACACATTAGAACCTGTCGATACTGGGACGTTCAGCCAATGTTAGGAATAAGACGTTACACAGGGAAAAAGTATTGAAAACAAGAAAGAGGTGCAAAAAGCATTGGAAAGTCATGACATCAGCTGAAATCCAATCAGTAAGTAGAAAGCCACTGCCACTTAGTGAAAAATAATATCAGCTGGTTCAACTGATGGCCTATACAAGGTGTCTCATTACCAAGGTGCTACCCAAGAAACATCGCTTGAGGGGGTAAAACCAGTGAGTTGTCTCAAGACCTTTGCAACCTTATTGTTGCAAAATATCCTGATGGCATTGGTTACATAAGAATTTTTAAACTACTGAAAGCTTCAGTGAGCACTGTTGTAGCCATAATCTGGAAATGGAAAGAACATAATTTCCCCATATACCAGCCACGAACAGGCGCTCCCTGACAGAGAAGAGAAAAGAATCATAAGAAAAGTTGTCCAAGAGTCAAGGACCACCTGTGGAGAGCTACAGAAAGTCCTGGAATCAGCAGGTACAATTGTTTCAAAGAAAACTGTAATAAACTCAACCACCATGACCTGTATGCACGCTGACGACGCAAGACTCCACTGCTGAACAAAAAGCATGTTCAAGTTTGCTCAACAACATTTAGATAAGCCTGTGAAATACTGGGAGTATATAGTCTGGTCAGATGAGACCAAAATTGAACTCTTTGGATGCCATAATAAACACCATGTTTGAAGGCCAAAGGGCACTGCTCATCACCCCAAAAACACCATACCAACAGCGACGTTTGGTGGTAGGAACATCAAGGTGTGAGCTGTTTTCCAGCATACGGCACTGGCAAACTTCATTTGATTGAAGGAGCGATGAATGGACAAATGTACAGAGACATTCTTGAACAAATCTGAAGATGAAAAGAGGGTGGACATTTCAGCAAGACAATGATGCCAAACACACAGCCAAGGAAAATCTCAATTGGTTTCAAATAAAGAAATGGCCCAGCCAATCACCTGACCTGAATCCAACAGAGCATATAGGGAAAGAACTAAAGCTCAGAGTTAATAGAAGACACGGGACCTTCAGAATTTGAGGAGTGTTTGTCTGGAAGAACAGGATAAAAATCACACCTGAGCAATGCATGCGACTAGTTTCTCCATACCATCACCAACAAAGGCTTTTGTACGAAGTATTAAATGTCAGTAAGCGTGTTGAATACCCCCCCGTCTGAGTAATTTCTCATTATTACACATAACCTAATTTACGGACTTCTATGGTTTGATGTCCTTGTCTGTATGGATTGTTACCGACATCTGGTGAGAATTTCATGTGACTAGCACCTTTAGAAATCTATTTACCTAGAAAACTGGTGGCCTGTTCAATACTTATTGCACCCGCACTATATTATAAATGTAACACTAGAGACCATATAAAAACTGACTAATAACAGCACTACACACATTTCATTTCCTCAAAGTACAGCATTTTGTAGAAAAGGTTACCAGGAAAAATGACATCACTACTAAAATGTCATTATTAATAATAATAATAATAATAAGAATAATAATACATTTTATTTCTATAGCGCCAACACATTCCGCAGCACTTTACATTTCAGAGGGGACTTGTACAGACAATAGACATTACAGCATAACAATAACCACATAGCTCATAACAGATACCAAGAGGAATGAGGGACCTGCTCGCAAGCTTACAATCTACAGTGGCATTTAAAAGTTTAGGCACCCCTGGTCAAAATTACTGTTATTGTGACCAGTTAAGCAAGTTGAAGATGGAACGATCTCTAAAAGGGCTAAAGTTACATATGACACATTTTCTCTGTATTTTAGGCCAAAAAAATTATATATTGTCATTTTTTACATTTTAAAAATTACAATAAGGAAAATAGACCAATGCAAAAGTTTGGGCAACCTGCATAGTTAGTACCTAGTAGCACTCCCTTTTAAAATATCACAGCTTGTAAACGCTTTTAGTAGCCAGCCAAGAGTCTTTCAATTCTTGTTTGATGGATTTTCATCCATTCTTCCTTGGAAAATTCTTCCATTTCTGTGAGATTCCTGGGTCGTCTTGCATGCACTGCTATTTTGAGGACTAGCCACAGATTTTCAATGATGATCGAATCGGGGGACTGTGAGGGCCATTGAAAAACCTCTAGCTATCGCCTTTTTAGGCATTCTATTGTGGATTTTGATGTGTGTGATCATTATCCATTTGTAGAAGCCATCCTGTTTTCAAATTCAGCTTTTTTTACACATGGTGTTATGTTTGCATCAAGAATTTGTTGAAATTTCATTGACTCCATTCTTCCCTCTACCTGTGAAATGTTCCCTGTGCCATTGTCTGCAACACAACTCCAAAGCATGATTGATCCATCCTCATGCTTAATGGTTGGAGAGATGCTCTTTTCCTGAAATTCTATGCAATTTTTTCTCTGCACATACCTTTGATCATTGCGACCAAAGAGTTTTATTTTAACTTCAACGATTCACAGGACTTGTTTCTAAAATGCATTGAGCTTGTTTAGATGTTCTTTTGCATACCTCTGATGCTAAATTTTATGGTGAGGGTGCAGGAGAGGTTTTCTTCTGATGACTCTTCCATGAAGGCCATATTTGATAAGGTGTCTCTGAACAGTAGAACAATTACCACAACTCCAGAATCTGCTAAATCTTTCTGAAGCTCTTTTGCAGTCAAGTGGGGGTTCTGATATGCCTTTCTAGCAATTCTACAAGCAGCTCTCTCTGAAATTTTGCTTGGCCTTCCAGACCTTATCTTGACCTCCACTGTTCCTGTAAACTGCTATTTCTGAATTACATATTGAACTGAGGAAAGGACAACTTGAAAACGCTTTGCTATCTTCTTATAGCCTTCTCCTGCTTTGTTGGCCTCCACCATTTTCATTTTCAGAGTGCTAGGCAGATGCTTAAAAGAACCCATGGCGGCTGTTTTTTCGCACAAGGTTAGAGGAGGCTATGTGTTTCTAAACCTGTGGAATCTGCATCAGCTGGCCTTTCCTAACATTGAGGGTGAACAAGCCATATCCCTTACAGGCTAATTAAGGTCTGAAACCTTGGTCAAAGTTATCTGAGCACACAAATCTCCAAAGGTGCCCAAACTTTAGCATCGGACGATTTTTCTTTTTGTAATTTTTAAAATGTGAAAAAATTACAGTGTGTATTACTTTTTAGCCTAAAATACAAAACAAATGTGTCATCTTTAACTTTAGGCCTTTTAGAGATCATTTTATCTTCAACTTGCTTAACTGTTCACAATAACAGTAATTTTGACCAGGGGTGCCTAAACTTTTGCATGCCACTGTATGAGGAAAGAGGTAGACACGAAAGGTGGGTGGTAACAGTTGCCCTGATTGTATGGACCAGCCATAATGTTAAGTGTGTAACAGTACAGACACAGAGGGCTAATGGATGCATAAAGCATGTGGGAACATGATGCGGGGAACCTGGTTATGGTAAAACTTTTGGCTGTGCCACACAGGGATAGATTAGGCTAATGTGTTGAGGCGGTAGGCCAGTCTGAATAAATGAGTTTTCAGGGCACGCTTAAAATTGTGGGGATTGGGGACTAATCGTATTGACCTGGGAAGTGCATTCCAAAGAATTGGTGCAGCAGGTGTATAGTCTTGGAGATGGGAGTGGGAGGTTCTGATTATTGTGGATGCTAACCTCAGGTCATCAGCAGAACAGAGGGCGCGGGTAGGATGGTATACTGAAACAAGGGAGGAGATGTAGGGTGACGCTGAGCCATGGAGGGCTTTGTGGGTGAGGGTAATAAGTTTGTACTGGATTCTGGAGTGGATGGGTAGCCAGTGTAATGACTGGAACAAGGTAGAGGCATCGGTGTAACGATTGGCGAGGAATATGATCCTGGCAGCAGCATTCATGATGGAATCACAAGCAAATATCACATACAGAATCCCTAGAAACCAGACAATATAGTAAAGTAAATATCTAAAACACATAAAACACCTTTGTATTCCCGTTCACACCAGACATATCAGGCTCAGTATGTATGGAGTGCAGACACAGATACACATGCATTACAATACAAGCCATAAAAGTGCTGATCAGGCATCACAGTTACTGCCAAACCCGCCTGGAATTCCCACTACTCCAGAATCCTCAAACAACCCTGCTGTATTTATGGCTCCTCTGAAGCTCAGCCATTTAAAGAAACAATGTCTGCGAACTGGAAAATAAAACCCCTTCACATCAATGATTTAACAGCTTAATAAGCGTTCATAAACAGCCGCTAAGCTGCCTTCAATGGAAATTAACACTTTATTTGCATTGGTGTCATCACTGACCAAGGGGTGAGGACGAACAATAGGAATCCTTCACATGAAGAAAATTGCAGCAGGCTGTTTTTGATTATTGGCTTAAGATCATTAAATCCATCCCTTTTGTGACCACTGTCAGTAAAGACCCCATTAAAAAACGCAATGTATCTTCTTGGCCAATCGGCTAATCTCCCCAGATCTTCCTAACTGCAGCCTCACCAGAAAACTAATTTTGCCAGGAGAACAGCTGCAATTAGCCAGAAAAATGTAGTTTTACATGGTGGCCATTCAAATATTTGGTCGATGTAATCCAGGGACGGCTTGTGTCTCCCAGAACGGGAGGTGCTAATACAGAGAATGTCTCCATTTTGGGTCAGATCTCATGTGTGGTACAGAAGCGATGCCTTTGGCCACAGAATGAGGCCCGTGACGAAGCGACGGAGGCCCGTGACGAAGCGACGGAGGCCCGTGACGAAGCGACGGAGGCCCGTGACGAAGCGACGGAGGCCCGTGACGAAGCGACGGAGGCCCGTGACGAAGCGACGGAGGCCCGTGACAAGGAGAAGGAGGCCCACGATGAAGTGAAGACCCATGATGAAGTGACGAAGAGATGTCAACCTAGAACATGGTGGTGACACTCAGTGGGAAAGATGGGAGTGGACTGATTGACTAGCCGTGCTTCTGCCACCCCACGATTCATGCAGTGCCCTGAACAAGAGATGCACTGGTCTAGATCCGTGCACTTTGATATTAATAACTATTCAATAGTTAGACCATCAATATATTAGACCCAGACAACCCCAATAAATAGTGTCTGTTAAGTTAAATTTTTTTTCATAAATCAATTGTACACGTAAAAATAAGCAACTTTGTAATATATCTCATAGAATTCTGCTTCTTTCTCCTCCTGGACTGATCAGTCATTCTCAATTCATGGGTAACATGTCTTCACCGAATAGATTTTTCCATTACTAAGATAGGAGACGGCAGCTGTGCTCATTCTATGGAGAATTGGTACTGTAGTTTCAGGAGAACCTGCAGCAGAATATCTGTGTCTGCATCCGATGCTATCGAATCTTATAAGCACCAACTGTCATCTATCTCAGTAATGGGAACACTACACATGAATTAAAAGTAAAGGATCAGTGCAAAAGGAGAACATATATCCCAACATTGCTTTTTTTAGATCATCTATATGAAATAAAAAGGACATTACCGATTACTCTTTAAAGTAAGATGTTGTGTTCCAATAGAGCCATATTTGAGAGTACCACCCTGTAATGAGGCGCTGCACAAACCACCACTCAGCTGCAGAGTGCCAGGGTCTTGGGGCGTTTCTTCCCAGCCTCGCTGACTTGTACAACAGAGCTTTCTAGGCATGCTATGTGCAAAGCTCATAGTGGAGAGGCAGGAGGAGCAGAAGAGCCATCACCTACTGGGATTGGTGGATCCTGTGTTATCAGCTGCTGCTATAGTTATTATCCTGTCTGTAATGATAATGAGACTGCTGAGAGACTTAAACATAACAGATCATCGAACATTAATATCCGCCTCAGTGCCCAGTGTATAGATAAGATTTTGTTATTATAAATTATCAATAACATTTAAAATGGAAAAAAAAAAACACATTAGAAATTAAAGAAAAAACTTAAAAAAAAAAAAAATAGATACATTTTCTGATGACACTTTCAATTTAAGATCCGATGCAAACTGTATGGGGGCAACCAAACGTTAATACGACTGTTGAGACCCCACTTTGCTTGACTTTTGGGCTGCATAAATGATCCAGCCAGAGTTTACACAGGACAATGATGGGGAATGAGCATTATTAGGAGTGCTCTTCCGGGCAATTATCGGCCCATATAAAGGGGGCTTCCAGTTTAACATTTAATAAACAAATAAACAATCATTATGGGTTAGAAACCTACAGTAATTGTTACATCACACAGCAGTTCCTGCCTGTACTACCCCACCCAAGTGCCGTGTCAGATGCTATAAGGCACACATGCTATACTAGGCCATTAATCTACCCTTGCGGTACTGACTACGGGGAATCTGGGCGCTCGGCCAAGGAGCACTGTTTGTAAATATTTGACAACATTAGTATGAGGTGTTACATACACTTGGTGGTATTCAGCAGACGTCTCCTCCGCCTCACTAGTGCGGTACGTGGCCAATCTCTGGCCACAAATAACATGTATCCGTTCTTCACACATCCTGCACCAAGCATACGCTATTACCATATTGGCCGAGGGCGGCCAACACCCCGCCGACTCCATCTACACCGATCACCTATGTGACAAAACAAACTCTTCTATATTTACAGAATTAAGGAAGAGAAGCCAGAGAGGACGTTGTGGTAGCAGGCGAAACCAGGCCCAGAAATCTACATTAGGGTCAAGCTTTCTGGGCTGGTGAAAGTCAGCATGATTTTCATTTTTATTTTTGTCATACACTTTTTTCCCCCCTATAGAGAAGACTTTAGAAATAAAACACACTTAGAGCATGCTACAGATCTAAAACTGCCTGAGACCCATATTTTGCACTTTGGTTATAGTCACACTTCTGTCTTTCTCATAGACTTATCGGAGCCATTAAACGTTAGAAAAAAAAAAGGATCTATTTGTACAATACATTAAAGGGGGTGTCCACGACTGAGACAACCCCTGCTCAATCACTATATTTTCACCAAGTAAAAGAACAACAGCCAGTGCTGTTCCAGCAATGTCGGCGCCTTGTCGCCCGGGGCTCACGTGATAAAACTGGCATCCATAGGAAGACAAAGAGTAGCCGCAGCAGCTCTCACTTTCTCCAGATTACAGTTTTGGATAAAGGAGGCGAGAGTGAGCATGGCGCCGATTCGCTGCTGGGCTCACGCAACGATGTCACATGACCTCAAGGCGCCAATATCGCTGGAACGGTGCTCGCCCCAGACTGGAGTATAGGCTGCTGTTATATTTACATGGGGTAAATGAAGTGATTGAGAAGAAGAGGTCTTCCAATTCATGGACAGCCCATTTAAATGTTTCCGTTTATATTTATTTTTCTGATCCAATTGGCTATCAGAAAAACAAAAATGTCTTTAATTTGTATCTCCTTTGCGCACGTTTTTTTTTTTGTTTTTTTTAACTGACCAAAAAAAAAAAAAAAGAACGTGGTCTGCACAACTTTTTTTTTCTGTTCAAGAAACAAATAGTCGGAACAGAAACATCTGTATGTTTTTGTCTCTAGGAAATGTATCATCATATATGGTCAACCCTTATGCTTTCCGTTGATAGGGTCCATTTTTAAGCACTACACGCGCCCAAAACACTAGAGATACCACACCTCTTGTAAGGAATGGATCTGTTGAATATGGAGACAAAAATAGGATACTGTTACGCTAGTCACTACTCATGTATAAGGCTAGGTTGACATTAGCATTTGGTGGCTTTGCGGAGCGCTGCACACAGGGCTGTGGCGTCGGTAAGCCACAGTTGCGACTCCGACTCCTGGATTTTATCAGGCTCCGGCTCCGACTCCTTCATAAATGGCCAATTCATAACAACAAATTTACTGTTGTAAAATATTAAACATCGTGCTTATTCAGTTTCTCACCATCATATAAGTAATCAGACCACTTAGAGCAAAAACTACATTTATAGGAATACAATTAGAATATCGCAAATAACTTTTATAAACTTTTCTAAACTGTAAGTAAATATGCAATAAACACTTTTATGCAGTTAATAAGAAGAAATCTATAAATTTGTCCTCATAAAAAGTATTGCCTCTGTCAGATCCTCCTTCATGGATGCCCTTAAATCTGATCTAATTATTTTGAGAGCAGAGAACAACCTCTCTACACTAACTTGTGTTGGTGGCAAAGCAGTAACCACTCGGGCAACATCTCTGACAATGTCAGGATACAGAGGAATCGCTTGTTGCACTGTTATTTTTGATGAACGGTCAAATTTCTCAATTTCTTTTAGTGCACATGAAAAATTCTGCTGAAATGTACTGGCTGTGTTCCTTGATGGGGATGACTCTTCTTCTATGCGGGAACGCTTTGCACGGTCCTTGTGATCCAAATATTTTTCGAAATTAAATTCTTCAGCAGTTGATGATGAGGGTGAAGATGTGGCAGGACGACCAAATTCTTCTTGTTCCTCCTGACTGTTCTGCAACCCTTTCATCCTTACTGCTATTTCAAACAGAGCTTCTTTTCCTTTACTTAGCTGTTGATCATCTAGAAGAATCCGATGCATTGGGTCTATATAAACAGCTGCCAAAAGAATGTTATTTTGTAATAGTAGCTCCTCTCTCCGTTTCATTGATGTAGCAATGCCACTTGCAATTAACCCTCCTCTTTGGGACAGGCAAAACATCAGGTTCTTCCACTCCTTTAAGAAAATACCTGGAGTTAAGTCCTCTGCTTGTAATTTTTTTAGTCACTGTAAATGGGTGCTCTAGCAATTTTTCCAGCTCAGTCACATGATTCCACTGACTTTCATTTAGAAGCAGTTGAGGGTTAGCCATGTCTACAAGAAAGGTTTTCAGTTCAACCAAGTGCTGAATCATTAAGTAAGTACTGCCCCATCGTGTGGCTTGATCAATAATTGCCCCTTTTCCAGCACGTCTCTTCAAAATTGAGTCAACTTTAGGGGTTCTGGCAACAGTAGCCAATTTTCTCACCTTGCCAATCAGTGCAGCAGCATGTCCTTCTTGCAGACTGTCTCTAATAGCCAGCTGTAGCGTATGCACAACACAGCGCATGTGATGAATGAAAGAACCTATTGACACAGTTTCAACAAGATCATCTAAACTATCATGTTGCTGTTCATCTGAAGCAACTTCAGTTTGCTCCTCAATTACAATACTGTGTTCCTCTATTTCAAACATTTCTGTGTCTGTGGACCCAGAATGTTCTTCTAGCTGCTGGTCACCATCATTACTCTCATTCATTAGCTTAATAGTACTTATCATATTTGAAGCATTGTCAGTTACGACAGAAAGAACTTGCTCTTTTTTAAGTTCATAGTCTTGCAGAACCTTTTCCACCAAGACCTGGAGAAA
This sequence comes from Dendrobates tinctorius, assembly GCF_039654945.1. Lineage (NCBI taxonomy): Eukaryota > Metazoa > Chordata > Amphibia > Anura > Dendrobatidae > Dendrobates > Dendrobates tinctorius. The sequence continues at coordinate 3,514,788 of NW_027361719.1, read as the reverse complement.
CTCACTGGTGTGATGAGCTTTGGTGTCTTTTACTGCCAATGTCTTGGTAACTATTTCATTTTTGTCACAAACAAATCGGACATTGATGGCAAAATAGTTCACTCTGTGACGTGTGCAGGCATCCATTTTAAGAAACAGAAAGCGTCCCTAGAGAGTTTTTTTAAGTTCTTCCTTTTGTTTAAAAGCTTCTTCGATTACTAATTTTCTAATACTCTCTCTCTCCAGAGAAACACCAAGCTTGCGGGAAATTTCCCCATTCAGACACATAAAAGCTGGTCGTGAAAATAATGAAATAGGCACACTATCCTTTACAACAAGTTCTATGATCTGTTTTTTAAATGTATCTACTGTCATTGTCACAGTAACTTTGTCACTGACAAAATATCTTGCAACTGATGGCTGCAAAGTTCTCTGCTCCTTTGTTTGGCTGGAAGAGCTGGGCACTGGTTCATTGGTTTGGATGCAGTCTTTCTCATCCACTGCTTTCAGTACTTCTGGATGAAAGCGCTGTAAATGTCTCTTTAGATTAGAAGCTCTGGTAGGAGCATTTTTATCTTTGCCTGAATATGCACTCATCTTGGCTTCACAGCATTTGTTTTCGTCTGGATCATTTGTCATACACTGACAGACATAATGTTTTCTATCTTGAGTGATGGTGAAATGTTCAAATACAGCTGATTTAATGTGATGCTTCTTTGACATTCTCAGGTTTTTAATTCTGCATTCACAATCCAAATGACAATTGTTTTTCCTAAAAACAATTGTACAACATTATTGCCAGGTCGTACAACTGATATAGTGGTCAGTAATACTGTTATTATTCCTCATGTACTCACAGTTAACTGATGCAAAGTTTGTTGAAAGGATAATACTTCTTACAGTCTTCCTCTTCTGAGTAGCAGGCAGCTGTGAGATGCTTGGAAGACGCACACCTAGTATGATCTAGTCTAGAGGAGGAGCTTTACTACTAAGAATTTGCAACACATTTTCACTTTCAGTTTCATACATTGTAAGTAGGGGGGTTGGGGCAGCATGAGGTTAACCAAGTATAAGATTAGATAAGGGCAGTGGAGAACAGTGACACACAAGAAGTAAGAAATGTCTCTATCTCCAGCAGAACTGCTTATCACTGTTGTTCATAGTTTGATAGAACATATATATTTGAGTAACATTTATAAAATTCATATGAAAGTTCAATTATGAAATATTAATACATTTTTTTTAAAGCTGGAGTCGGAGTCGGTACATTTCTACCGACTCCGACCAAAACTAACTCCGACTCCGACTCCACAGCCCTGGCTGCACACTTCCTCCATTAAAAGGGAATCTGTCACCTACTTTTGGCGGGCTATTTAAATGAGGTCGGTCCGGTCCGATGGGCGGTGTTTCCGATCTTTGCCGCCTCCCCATCCTTGGCCGCCGTCTGCAGTTTTTTTCCCCGGAAAAAAGTATTTTGCTGTGTTCCGGGGCCTAGTTAACCGGCACATGTGCAGTAAGGCTTTTCGGCTTTGCCAAGCATACTGCGCGTGCGCAAGCCAAGAATGCTTAGCGCACTCGCGAAAAATGGCAGACACCTACTCCTATTCATGAACAAACTGCGGACAGCGGGCAAGGATGGGGAGGCGGCAAAGATGGGAAACACCGCCCATCGGACTGACCGACCTCATTTAAATAGCCCGCCAAAAGTAGGTGACAGATTCCCTTTAAGCTCCGCATACTTCTGCATGTGTACAGTGTACCTATCTTTAACATTGGGTATGCAGGACATGCAGATGTATGCGGATGGGTTGTTTTTACACGCCCGCCTATCGCACGGGAACGCAACAAGTTGCGTTTTGCGCAGAAGACAGGCCTTCAAAACAACGCATCCGCATACATCCGCATGTCCTGCGTACCCAATGTCGAGAAGCAAAGATCAACATAGCAGACAAGGAGCACAGAGCAAGCACACACCTCACGAACAAAGCTACAACTGGCAGCAATCAAGGGCAGAGAGGTGGTTAAATAGCCAGGTAATTACTGTGGACAAGAGACGCATGGATGAAGCCAAGGCCAACCCCTGTCCTGACAGGACGGCTAAACTTTCACTCCAGACACTGACAGCTCAGCACGCCCCTTTCCTAAATTGGACGGCAGAACTGTCATTCACTGCATCCAGACACTCAGATAGGAGGAATCATGATTAGTGAAGACTTGAGCGAACTTGCTCGGATAAGGCGTTATCTGTGCTTGCTTGTGTGTTAACTGTGTGTCTTCAGCGTGCTCGAAAAATATGTTCGTGGCTGTCAGTCACAACGCATGCAGAGATAGCCCATTAGCCAAGCACACAGAAGACTCTCAAGTTAGCACACTAATCGTGATATCAAACAGATTTACCAAAGCTTATCTTGTTATCTATTTTCAGATAACTAAATTGCCTGTAGAGCATGGTAGTCCAGTTTTTAAGAAGCCACTGATCACACATGAAGCTGCTCAGAAGCGAGCAGCTCAAGAGGCAGAAGTGCTCAGCTCCGGCATAAGCGAGCAGACCACGGAGTCAGTATAATGTGGCATCTAATCCAGATTTCGGTGCTAAACTGAACTTTAAGCCCCAAACAGAAAGACGACGGGCATTACACTCCTTATATATGTGAAGTACCTAACTAAAGGTCATTGAACGTTCTAGTAAAATACACACCCATCCTATGAAAATGTTAGCTCCATCATCAGAGACACACTGGGAAAGTCGAGCGCCAGTTTATGACGCTCAAGCGTCAAAGAAAAGATTATTCGCTTAGCAAGCGAGGCCAATAAAAGATCAACAAGAAGAGATGCATCACCCTCTCTGACCAGAAATACGAGGAGAACGAGCCGAAACGGAAACCAACGCATCTGCTCTACAGATAGCAGAGGCCTTTGTGTTGTGGAGGAAACATGCACACCAGATAAAATTCAGGGCAGAATAACAAACATAACGTGTCAGGAAAAAAGAACAAATACTAATCATCTACACTGGGCTATGGTGGAGCCTTATTATCTCCGTACACTGTGTGTATAGAGTATATTCCAGCAGAGGGAAAGTCCAACTTATTTGTTTTCATAACAAGAGATAAAACATAATGATGTCATGTCTGTTATACAGAATTCCATGGAGTGGCTCATTGTAAGGGATTGTTCCGAGGGTGCGGACTAGGTATGAATCAGGAAACCATTCAATCACCTCGTCCCACTCTTCTCACCATTCCCAGTGTCCTACCAAAATTCACCCGAAAAGCTACAATATATCCATACATATACAGTGCTCAGTATACATAAACAGCGCCGGACTGGCCAATTGGTAATTCTGGCAAATGCCAGAAGGGCCTGTCTGGTCATGGTCTGCCTTGTCTGCTACATTGCTAACAGAATCTGTGTTCTCAAGACACCCATACTGTTAAGGGTTGTGACGGAGCACCAAGTCACTTACCCCAGCAGCCACGGGTATCATTAGAAATATTGGTCTTGTAGTAAATCTTCCTTTCCTCCATCCAGGGTAATATTAGTAATATATCCCATCTGGTACTTGGGGACATGGACAACTTGGGCCTGTGTGATTTCAGATGCCAGGGCCAAATTTCAGCCCCAGTCCGTACCTGTACATAAAGGAGTACAACAAGTGCACTCCTCTGATTGTTCCACTCCCGATTTTGTCTTACAAATACTGACCGTGTGAACGTGGCCTAAGCTTCCTTTCAGAATCAACTTTTTTTTATGGGATGTCATGCTGCACTGCTCAGCCATGTAGAGCGGGCACACAGCAACTGGGCTTGGTTTGAACAATCATACTGCGCCAAGTCACGCTTCATAACATCTCATTTATTATTCTGTGGCACGATACGACCACCGTTCGGTAATCCTTTACCAATTGGTGGTCGTTCAAATGCCCGATAACACCAGCAGACCAAAGTAAACAATGTCCACTCGGCAATCTGTAATAGATTGCTCAGTTCCCGTAGGCTGCCATTGTTCTCGGCAGCTCAGGTCCTCCTGGGTACACAGGATGATGCGTTGATGATTTTTTTTCGGCTGCGTAAAAGATCATTTCAGCCAATGAACGAGCATTTATTACCATCAACAGCCTGATTACAGGGCACGATAATGGCTCGTTCACAATGCATTCTTTGGGCAGTAGACCCGGCGGTCAGGACGAGTATTGGGATGTGAGCACGGAGAGTGTTTCACAGACGTGTGACAATAGTCTAATAAAAGCAGAATTACTAAATGGACAGATATTGGAGTAGGGGCAGATATTGAAAGACTCAACAACAACATTCTTTATGATTCAGCCTTTTTGTGCACTGGCTACAGCTGTAATTATTGAGAAGGAACAAAAATATGTAACTAGGCTCGTTAAAGGGTCAACATTGACTTTTAGGATTGCTACCTCCAATAGGTGGCACTAGAGTTCTAGTCCTCTTCCTCTCTGAAGAGACAATATGCATAATTAGCATATTTCCCAGAGGAGTATTGCGGCTTTAAGTCTTCTCACCTCGACATGCTTAGCATGTCATTCTCCGCAAGGAGAAATGATACTTCTTGGATATCGGTCAGAAGCCTCTCTCACAGTCAAACCAGATCTCACGCTTTGCACTGATGAGGGGCAGTACCCCGAAACACAGTGTCTGCAAATGGAGATTCTGGCTTGGCTTTTATCCTAAGTCATGTAACTAGGCTCGTTAAAGGGTCAACATTGACTTTTAGGATTGCTACCTCCAATAGGTGGCACTAGAGTTCTAGTCCTCTTCCTCTCTGAAGAGACAATTTGCATAATTAGCAAAAATATATTGTAATGTAATGTGATTTTCTATTGTACTGCAGGATGGTAACAATAGGGACACAGAAGGCAACACGTTATCACACTACATCATGGATCAGGGACAAACACGTCCGATGAAGAGTAACAAAAAATCATTTCTCAATTAACCCAAGTAAAGGTGCAGATTAGAACAGGCCAATGTCCCAGGAACTTTCCTGCCCGGCACAAACCTTCCATTGTTCGGTGTCTTGTGTCACCTAATCCTCGCACTCTGAGAACAGAGGTTTATTTAGGAGTAAATTCTCCCTGAGGAAAGTAGGCAGAACCACTAAAAAAAAGGTTAAAATCTTTAAAACCACAAGCACTGAGCTGCCCAATAACAGGGTCACCATGGACTTTGGCCATGTTTACACGCTGTGTCACATACTTGCCATATTTGTCATTGTATGAGAAGGGTCATAAGGGAGATTTCTGAGATAGGATGGAAAATACGGCCTCATGACTCGCTGATTTATATTAGGATCGCCCCTACAGAATCTGAATCCCAAATATGGCCTCTCGTATCATAACCCAAAATAAAGACAGACCCATTACCTGACACAACCCCTAGATCTCACCTAATCAGTACAGATCCCTGACCCTCTACATAAATACAGATTCATTAGAAGCACTGAACATAATAGACCCCCAGAACACACTCCTCTTTAAGGCTCCCCCACAAGGCCCCTTAAATACACACCTCTGATCAGTCCAGTCCTTACTACAGACCTCAGAAGAGACCTTAGTATGGACCTCCGACCAGTTCAGTCTTTAATACGGACCCTACATCAGCTCTATCCTAGCTATGGATCTTAAGGCACTTTCTCACATAGCGAAATTGCTAGCGAGATCGCTGAAGCATCACTGATTTTGCGTCGCAACAGCGATCTCGCTACATGTGACAGGCAGCGGCGACCAGGCCCCCGCTGCGATCTCGCTGATCGTGCTCGAATGTCCTGGGCCATTTTTTCATCGTCGGTGTCCCGCTGGCCAGCATGCATCGCTGTGTTTGACGCCAACGAGCGACCTCGTTGGCGACGCAGAACACATGCACGCAGGCGGGAGTCGTCTGACTAGCCGCTGTGTGACAAGAAGATACCAACGACCGCTGAGGTCGCTGTATGGATCGCTGCTGCGTCGGTGAGTAGATCTGCCTGTTTGGCAGCTCACTAGCGACCATTTAGCGATGCACCAGCTATCCTTACCAGGTCGTATCGTTGTCGGGATCGCTGGTGCGTCGCTAAGTGTAACGGGACCCTTAGTCCAGTCCTTAAAAAGAGTCTGTCACCAGGTGTTTGCTACTTACTTGGAGAACAGCATGATTTACAGACTTAGCTGCTTGCTTGTAGTTCTGATGAAATCACTGTTTTATCTGTAGATTACCACTAAAGGACTAGTAAAAGTATGGCCATGTAGTTTTCCATATACACGGTCTCTGTATAACCCCGACCACACCATTGATTGTCAGCTTTCTGCCTATGCACACTCTATAGACTGAAAGCTGCCAATCAGAGGTGTGGGCGGAGTTACACAGAACTCAGCATTCAGAGAACCGCTAGATCTGCCAGCAGAGAAAAAACACAAACCACACATTATACCAAAACTGCAGCGAGCAGCCCAGGATGAGACATAGAACTGTAATCAAGGCTCTCGGATGTGGTGGCAAAAACCCGGTTGCAGATTCCCTTTAATACAGACGAGGTTTTACTCACCTCTCTCGATCACTGGAGCCCGGGTGAAAGGAGGAGAGGCAAGCAATGGGGCACGGAAGGGAAAGGAAAAACTTCATTAGATTAAAGGGGGAAATGGTAAGGAGAGAAAAGAGACGGTGGTGAGACAACTGTACAGTTTAATACTAACTTATAAATGTTATCTATACTTTGTTTTAATACAATAGCTGCTTTATGATTTCCTGATAAATGTAAATGTGACACACTGAAGGTTAGATAAAGAAGAATATAACAACTTGGGCACCCACCTACAGTATAGGACAATACGCATACACCACTAGGATAGCATGGGATTGACCAAAAGATAATAGAGGTAACGAGAATTGTTCCAAATTCAGTCTATACTCATGAAACAAACACTTATGCTGTATTTTGCCACAATCCAGGGTCTTCAGGATTCTACTGTACATCACAATACCAGATAGCCTGCAGCTGGCGACCATCCAGATCACCAGACAGAAAGAAGCAGCGCCAAAGATCCAGATATGGAGGCTAGAAAACCAATGTCCTTTGTCAGTCATTTTTTCCATGGGTTTGATCCTTATGATGAATAAAAGTCACTCATTCGTTTTGCTTCTATTTTTCGTCAAAACTGCAGGGAATTTCCAGCATACAGGTTTACAGAACTACGGAAATTTCTTCCATTTACAATGAAAAGTATTAATTGGAGAAAATCTATTTACTAAAACAGTGACAGAAAATTCAAGAAAATCACCGATAGTCGGCTATACATCTCCATTGTCTTGTGAGATCCTTATTTGGTAGCAATCTCCTTGAAGAAGCCACGGTGGGCGAAACGTACGTTGGAGGGAGTATGGACACATTGAGCCACACATTACGGGTATATATGATTTGGATTTATATACTATATATTTTCTATGCACTTTATGAGTAGCTGATTTTTCAGCCCATATATATTATGCACTTTATTAGTATTATTATCCTTATGATTTTTGTATGATTATCTATTTATAGTGGTCACCATGTCTTTTTTATATGTATTTTGCTGTAATTATATATTATGGTATTTTACTATGTCTTGTTCTGTTTATTCATTTGTAATTATGTAATACATTTATTTGAGTCTTAATGTTTTAGACTCAGTTTGTTGTATTCATTTTTTTGAGTAGGTTATTATATTGATTATGAATATCCATTTATGCTTTATTATTTTGTGAATTTTCTTTCACTTAGTTGTTGGCTTAGTAATCACCAATCAGCAACAGTCAAGGATGAAAATTGCTCTACGTCAAGAGAGGAGCAAGACGAGCTCTCCTGGGGTACAAGGCAGGCGTTTCCGAGAGTGTCCACCCCTCCACCCGTGATCCCCAAGGTTCAGCATGATAGCTTTGGTTGGACAATCAATTCCATTGATCCTTCCTACCCCTCCTTACATTCCCACTCTTTCTCTCCGTACATGTAATGTTTTCACCGCCAGGGCTGGCTGGCCACAGAGCTGGCTGACCATTGCCCCATGTATCTGTAGTAGGGTCCTCTGCATTCTTCAACCCCTCTGCCGGCTGGATATTTCACATTTGTAAGGTCTCCATCACAAACACTTTTTGCCATTGACAAATGTCTTTACATACAAAACAGCGGTCAAAACGTTCTTTAACATCTTGTAGGTGCATTATTTCAAGTGTAAAAAATCTCATTCACATGTACGTTTCTTTCCCACTTACAAGTAAAAAAAAAATCTCCTAGTTTTGTCAGTGATTTTGTTCACAGTTTCATCAGCTTTTCTTTACAACCTCCTATCCAGCAGTCTATGCAAACAGAGTTCTATCCGATTTGTTCACGGACCCATTGACATAAATGGCCCCATTCACTAGCATGGGTAGGAGTGCTATCCATGAAGAACATGGATACCACTCATGCGCAAAAAATGGATATTACCGCTTCAAGGGGTTGTCCGTCACTCAGACAACCCCTTTTCAATCACTTTATTTCCACCATGTAAAATATTAACAGCTATACTCACCGGCAGGGCAGTGGCGTCAGAGCCCATTTTGGTGGAGTCGGACTCGGTGTCATGGAGATTGAGGAGTCAGAGGTTTGGCTTATCGACTCCACAGCCCTGCTCACGGTGCTGGTGACGTAAAAAAGGGTAAGAAAAAGATTCCACACAAATTTTTGGAGCCAAAGAAATATGTGGTTCAAATACTGTGTTACTTTTAAATCCTTATACTGCAGCCCTCTCACTAACAGCGCCCTAGGCAGCCGCCTCCATACCCTACCCATCATCTTACCCCTATAGCAGGACTTCTGAACCATATCCAATAAGCATGATGCCATTTTTTTGTTTTGCATCACTAATACCAATATTTTTGTTGTTCAGCATCCACTGTCCAGCTTAACTACACTGGCTATTTATCATTTGCTATGCGTGTAATTGGGATATGAATGATAAACCCTCTGGGGGAGAAAAAAAAAAAAGAGACCCGAATGATGTTTTTGTCTCAGAGTCATGGATGAGGTCTCATAAAGTACATAAGAGATCAGAAACTTGATTAGCTAAAGAAAAATATTGTAAAGGAAGCCAACAAGGTTGGGACATGAGCAGGTCAATGCCCCAAACACAACTTAGCCTACAAGGTTGGGTGTCAGCTGGATCTTTTGAGGGGACAATCCAACCCGTAGGATTTGTCCAGCCTGTATGTAGTCCTCTGTATGGAGGATCTATAGTAAGGCCTGGGTGTGCTTTAGCTAAACTAAGAAAATCTACAGATAGAACTCCTTTCAAAACACACAGCGACCAACACCCAAGGTCTTCAACTCTTCACGTGAAGTGTTCGGATTCCTAGAATTGTGAGGATGGAGTTCCCAGTATGGGGATTGTTGGTAGTTATTTAGGGATATGCCATCAGGCGCATCACAGACGTAAGCCTGCGTTCACACACTGCGAATGTGGTGCATTTATTTGCCACAACCACAACACAAAAAAGCATGGTTTACCACGATTGTGAGAAACCAAGGTAAACATTACAGCAGTTTCATTACGATTTTAGGAAGAAAAAAATGCACCGTGGCCACAATGTGTGAACACAGCCATGGGTAACTATGTATCGTCAACCATCAGACAAGACGTAACTGGTGGCATGCATCTACAATTTGGTGTAGGTCTCAGTGCAAGCATGTGGAATATCTCTGCCACCACTTCTCTAGATGCAAACTCTCAGACTAGATCCCATCAAAGTTGGGGCAGTCCACTGGAGTTTTCCTGCCTTAATGAGCGTTGATTGACAATAATGGTTACAGGGTCTTTTTATAGGGTCAGTGCAAACTGTATGGAGAACATGATCCTTTAGATCCACATGCAGTTTGCATATTATCAGCAGCTAATCCCATTTACAGGGGGACAGGTGTTGATGAAAGCAATACATTTTAGGAAGCATATAAGGGTGATCAGCCATTGACTGACTGCTGCTGTATTTACCTGGGTCAGTGATTGGGAAGGAATGCTCTGCCCATTATTAGCATGCTTAAAAGGCCCCCCCAAGGATGCAAGTTATCTCCTATGCAGCGGACTCTGCAAATGATATAATGTGCAGACCACTGGACACCCCAGACATCCCAAAGATGAGGCTGTGTAGAGCGCCATCTTGAATTTAGCGGAGTTGTCCATTCTTGGCCTGCATGCCATTCAATATCTATGGGGCTGCTGGAAACAGCTGAGCGTTGCAGCCTTTCTCCGGCAGCGCCATATACAATGTACGGAGCATGCACACCTCCCATTTATAGAAGACGGGGCGGCAGAGCTCTATTCTTGAAGTTCCAAAGCCCTGTTCCTACGATTGCTGCAGATCCCAGAACTCAGACCCCAGAAATTATTACTCCTTATTCTTTGGATAGGTAGTGACTTGCGATTTTGGGAAAACCCCTTTAATGTGCATATAATCCATTGTTGTTCTCCCAGTTTTCCTGCTGGATGGTGACATGATGTCAGTGACTATTCTTTGCAGGACAGATATTCATTGCCACGCTGAACTGCTCCATGATGGAGGGAGAGCTATGTGGCTACGGTGAGTCACTGGCTTACTTGATGTCTTACCTCCCATGTAATGAGGCTGGGACAAGCCCGAACAAGCGAGGTGCATCACATCCTGGGCCAGCAGTCATCCTCACTGTTTATCTGGAGGTTACTAGGTGCGGCCCGGACTGACATACATTGTTGTTCCCCCTGGTTCTGAGTCAGAGAATATATACTACCACCGCACCGATCACAAGCCATTCACACTGGAGACAGGCAAGAGTCACAGGTAATGCACATGACAGGCCATGCATCCCTGGCTGAAGGCTGCAGTCAGTGATATTACAGGGGTTGACCAAAATAGGAAAGAAAGAGGCTGCTTTCTACAAAAAAAAAAAAAAAAAACAGCAGCTTATCTGTCCACAGAGTGTGGGCACTTTTGCACCACTGCCACTTTCCCTTTAGAGGAGTTGCAGTATCACACACAGCCTGTGGAGAGATGAGGCGCTGTTTTGTTGCTTGTGTATCAGCCACGATGACAATGAATGCAGATTAAATTTTGACTTCAGGCTATAAACATATCCACAGGACGTACCATGAGTGTATAGCACATGCGTCTCCCACATCTACATAAACATGAAGACCACACCGTGTCAGTGCTAATGACTGGGAAGCCTGAGCACCACTCCACCGACAGCGATGTAAGGGCCTTGTTCTCATGATACATGCCCAATGCAATGAAGTCACTCCTGGACAGACGTGTCCACACACACTACCCAGAGGAGAAAAAAGAAGCCAAAACCACCACAACTGAGACGACAAATATAATACATTTATGGCGGGCACTGTGGATATGCCGTAAGATTACTCCTTTAAAGTGACTGTCCAGGACCTTATCCTCAGAATCCTAAAGTTAGGTCATTAATAAGTCCTGGACAACCCCCTTAAAGAAGAACTCCATGCAAATAGTATCAGTTCAGCTTTACATTATTGCGCATCGGAGTTCATTAGCAAGCGCCGAGTATATTTATAGCGCCAGGCGCCGGCATACTAGCAGCGCAGGCACGCTCAGTCGACCAGGCGCCGGCACGCTCGTAACCCAGTTACTAGATGAGCTGGAAGCCATGTTTCCGAGGACATCACTCAGAGCAGCGGTAACCTCTCATTCATCACTTTGTAGCAGGTGACGACCCATTAAGAGCTGTCAGTGCCATTTACTAAAAATTATGGCACTAACAATCAGTACAATCCTAAGGATTACAATTAGGACTTTTTACACCGACATATAAACACCGCTATTATGAGGCAAATGAACTTCCGCTAACACACCCTAGCAGGCGAACATAAAACTGCTAACACAGCCTCCAAGTACCCAACTCATAGGGCCCCGTCACACACAGCGACTCACCAGCGATCCCGACAATGATATCAACGTGTCAGGATCGCTGCTGAGTCGCTACATGATCGCTGGTGAGCTGCCAAACAGACAGCTTCACCAGCGATCAGCACAGCGACACTGTGTACTATAGTTAGCAGTGCGCTGATGCAGGGTGCGGGTTACTAAGGTACACATTGGGTATCTAAGGGGCGTGCGTCACTTAGATACCCGATGTGTACATTAGTTACCAGCTGATCGCTGGTCTCCCGCCTGTCACAGGCAGCGATGCGTGCTGGCCAGCGGGAGACCAGCGATTAAAGAAATGTCCAGGGCTTTCCAAGAGCGATCAGCGATACCGGCAGGGGGGCCGGTCGCTGATCGCTGTCACACACAGCGATCTCGCTGGCGATATCGCTGTTGTGTCACAAAACTTGTGACTCAGCAGCGATCTCACTAGCGAGATCACTATGTGTGACGGGGCCCATAGCACAGACCGAGGACACAGCTATCCCCCCTTGTAAAGGCACATGAATACCCGCAGATTGTGGTCCATCAATGCACCTTCAACTAGCAGAGGTGAACTATATACTGGTCCATCTACGCTCCTTTACACAGGCCAAGGAACAATAATACAACCATTCTCTCTCGTCATCATCAGCGCATACCTCGGCACCATGGCCGATAATCGGAGTTGAGCATCCCTCAGCTGCCAGCAGATTTAACATGCTACAGTTTTTATTCTGGGCACTAATGGCAATTAAGGGACTGACACTTCTTATTATCATCACTGACTGGACTTTGTGACAGATAACACCTATACATAGATAACACTGGATCTACCAATCACAATAGATGATGGTCACAGCTCACCTCCTCCCCCTCTCTGCACAGTTCACGCTCTCACCACTTTGCCATACAAAGGGAAGGCTGTCCCCATAATCAAATACAATACATAGAAAAAAAAATCTTCACCCAGAAAAAGAATAACAATAGTCTGTCTGTTCACTCTGCTAAAAATAATCTCTGACACCGCTCCATCGACGGAAAAATAAAAATATCACAAGTCTCAGAAAAAGGCGACAAAATTTTTTTTTTCCAAACTTACAATTTTTTTTTTTCACTATTTATCTGCCAGCACGATTTCACAACCAAGCTATTTATATGAGCATGTAGCAAGTCCGGCAATACCTTTACATGGCTAGTCTGTCCCTACAGTAGAAACTGATATGCAAATTATATGCAACTGATATGGGCAGCACGGTGGCTCAGTGGTTAGCACTATAGCATTGCAGCGCTGGGGTTCAAATCCCACCAAGGACAACATCTGCAATGAGTTTGCATGTTCTCCCCATATTTCCATGGGTTTCCTCTGGTTTCCTCCCACACTTCAAAGACATACTAATAGGGAATCTATACTGTGAGCCAGCTGTGGAATTAATGATGCTATATAAGGGAGCAAAATAAATATACGAAAGTGAGATTGTTGATCTGAAGCCTCTGTCACTCCACCTCTTCCCTGTCCTGCTCCACTAACTGACATCTTCAGTATGCTGTGTGATTTCAGCCAAGCAAGAGGAGGTGGTGCTTAGTGGGAAATAGAGCTGGAGTGACAGAGGAGTGATCTACTATAGCTCTTCAGCCTCATTCACACATCAACTAAAATGTTGATTTCTCCGTAATGGAGGAACGGAATGGCAAAGTGAAGATTTTGACTTTGAAAGAGCTAATGACCAAATCTGTCACAATTAATCACGTCTGGAAAAGGAATAAGGCCGGAATCACATCTGACACTCACAGTCTGAGTACGGACTGCAATGTCTGAACTGGCTGCAAGTCTCCAGACTAAAACTCAACATCTTCGCAGGCAAATTAAGGGATCCACCGACGATCTGGATATGACAGTATTCAGAACTAGAGTTTTGCGAATATGTTCTGAAACAATCGCCGAATCTGAATTTACCTTATCTGTGCCATATTGGTACTCTATTCGTGCCGAATTTATGTTTGATGATCAGTTCCGAACATATTCGCTCATTTCTACTCCCACTGACTCCAAGATTCACGGGCGATCGTAATTCGAACCGATTTTTGAAAAATTTGCTCAACTCTACTCAGAACGTGAATGTTGAGAAGTGTGAAACCAGTCTTAGGTTATGGGCACACAACGGCTTTTAGATGCCGACGTTTCCGCCGAGTTTTCAAAGAGGAAGACGCTTCAGGAAACCGCTGGCAGTGTTTTTCCTGAAGCGTCTTCACTGGCGTTTTCTCTATTGTGTATATGGTGCCTTTGTTGCGGGAGTCGTCTTTTTCTTTTGTTTTTAAATTGGTTCAGTTTTACATGGTAAGTGCTTCTCACTTTTCGAGGCCCAAAGTGACAAAAGATGGAACATGTGCACAGCAAGTCCTTTTTACATTGCTGTGTATTGTGTTCATGTAGCTTTTTTTAGGCCTTTTTTTCAGGTAAGGCTAGCTTCAGACTAGCGTTTTGGCCAATAGCGCACGGCCCCCGCTAAGCCCTGCCCCCTGCCGCACCCCCTCCGGTCATCTCCTCCTAGTGTCGCACATCACTGCATGCGATCTGCACACCATATCTTTAGCATAGGGTTCGCAGACCGTGCGCTGGCCGTGCGCTAGTAGGATTTTGCGTGCGTGGTGCCCTTTTGACGGTGCTCCGGGCGCGCCAAAATGCAACGTGGTGCGTTCGGCGCACCGTCAAAAGGGCGCAGCGCACGCAAAATCCTACCAGCGCACGGTCTGCGAACCCTATGCTAAAGATAGGGTGTGCAGATCGTATGCAGCGATGTGCGACAGCAGGAGGAGATGACCAGAGGGGGCGGGGCTTAGCGTCGGCCTTGCGCTGCGGGCTAAAACGCTAGTCTGAAGCTAGCCTAAGCCCCAGGTAGAACCTGCCGGAAAAAAAAATAAGTTGTGTGCACATACCCTTACTCACACTTCCATGTCCATTTTTCATGGTCTGCTCTCCATTTCTTTCCCAAAACCATTCACTGGAATGGGCAAGTTATGTCTGACAAACGGACCAGAGTAGGACATGACCTGGCCAGCAAAAAAGACGAAAATGGACACGTGAAAAGTCCCACAAAATTGGAAAAACCGGACATAAAACAGATGACAAACACTGACATGTGAATAAGGCCTAATAGGGTAGACGTCTCTAAGAGAAGGTCTTTTGGGATGTTTCACTGCAGAAAGAAGACATTCTTAAGTGCTTTTTTTTTTTTATAGACGTTTACACAAATGTGCAATGACTTGCAGCAGCCAAGTCATGAGAAACGGAGGTCTATTACAACAAATTCCCCTATAGGGTGAGTACAGAATGAGCGAGGTCTTCGGAGGGGGATGCAGATCCTGTAATTACATGTATTAGGTGGCAGAGCCGCGCTGGGAGAAGTCTGGGAGGAATAACATGACACCAGCTCTACAAGATCCACCATCAGCTGCTCCTGAATTATTAATGAACTGTAATGCTCGACAATGACTGAGATGTCTTACAGATTGAGCACAAAGTCGCTTTGTTTCACACATGGATGGAAAACACAAGGCCCCATTGAGAAGTAAAGAGCACTCCGAAACTTTGGAGTGAGGTCTATTGTAATGACCTGCCGCGAGAGCTGGACATGGCCTGCACGAGTGCGGTCAGCGGAGGGAACAGGGATCGGGCAATTAAAGGGCTACTTGTAATAAGGGAATAGGGGAAATCCAAAATCCAGACAGATCAAGCGACATTACCAATTGCTACATTACACTAAGGGTGTGTGCACAAGCTGCGGATTTTGCTGCGGATCCGCAGCGGTTTTTGCTGCGGTGTACAGTACCATGATTCCCTATGGGAATCAAAAACCGCAATGCAGACGGTGCGGAATTTTCCGCGCGGATTATCTGCGGTTTTCAATCCGCAGAAAGAATTGACATGTCAATTCTTTCAGCGGATTCCCCTGCGGTTTGCCATTTCCTCCATTGAGGAGATGAAAAACCGCAGGGCAAAACCGCAGAGCAATCCGCAGGTAAAACCACAGGTATTTTGACCTGCGGTTTCACCAGCGGATTTTACAAAATCCATACGGATGAATCCGCACCTAAATCCGCAACGTGTGCACACAGCCTTAATCCAGGCAAGAGATCATTTATCACACTGTACAAGTCACAAGAAAGCCTCATGTTGCATTGGACATTTGGGGGAAAGAGGAGAAAGCCTCCATCTTGAACGTGGACTTGTTCTTCAGTTACATAGTCACTAGTATGGTACCAAATGAATAAAAAAGTGTATAGTAAGAAAAGACCTACAAATATATAAGTACCAATAAATGAGACGAGTATGGAACTAAATTCAGCGGCATTATAATGGTGAAAGCATACAGTATTTGACCCCTTGCTGATTTTGTAAGTTTGCCCACTAACAAAGACGTGAACAGTCTATAATTTTAAGGGTAGGTTAATTTTAACATTGAGAGATAGAATATCAGAAATAAAATCAAGAAAATTACATTGTATAATTTATATAAATTTGCATTTTGCAGTCAGAAATAAGTATTTGATCCCCCTACCAACAATTAAAGAGTTCTGGCTCCTACAGACCAGTTAGACGCTCCTAATCAACTCGTTACCTGCATTAAAGACAGCTGCTTTACATAGTCACCTTTATAAAAGACTCCTGTCCACAGACTCAATTATTCAGTCAGACTAACTTATACAACATGGGCAAGACTAAAGAGCTTTCTAAAGGCCCCGTCACACTAAGCGACTTACCAGTGATCCCGACACCGATATCAAGGTGTCAGGATCGCTAGTAAGTTGCTATCTGATCGCTGGTGAGCTGTCACACAGACAGCTTCACCAGCGATCAGCACAGCGAGCCATCCTGTAAAAAATAGAATCAAAATAAAAAATATAGTTATTCTCACCTTCCAACGTCCCGTTCAGCCATCCCGCCTCTCTCCACGCTCCGGTCCCAGTGATCCTTTGCATGAATGACCGCGAGATGTCACGGTCTCGCGGGATAACAAAGTCTCGCGGTCATTCGTGCAAAGGATCACTGGGACCGGAGCGTGGAGAGAGGCAGGATGGCTGAACGCGACGTCGGAAGGTGAGAATAACTATATTTTTTATTTTTTTTATTATTTTTTACACCTGATTGCTGGTCTCCCGCCTGTCACACACAGCGATGCGTGCTGGCCAGCGGGAGACTAGCGACCAAAGAAATGTCCAGAGATTTCTTGCAGCGATCAGCGATACCGGCAGGGGGGCCGCTCGCTGATCGCTGTCACACATAGCGATCTCGCTGGTGAGATCGCTGTTACGTCACAAAAGTTGTGACTCAGCAGCGATCTCGCTACCGAGATTGCTTAGTGAGACGGGGCCTTAAGGATGTCAGGGACAATATCATAGACCTGCACAAAGCTGGAATGGGCTACAAAACCTAAGTAAGACGTTGGGTGAGAAAGAGACAACTGTTAGTGCAATAGTAAGAAAATAGAATAAATACTAAATGACTGTCAATCAACATT
This sequence comes from Dendrobates tinctorius, assembly GCF_039654945.1. Classification (NCBI taxonomy): domain Eukaryota; kingdom Metazoa; phylum Chordata; class Amphibia; order Anura; family Dendrobatidae; genus Dendrobates; species Dendrobates tinctorius. The sequence continues at coordinate 3,497,375 of NW_027361719.1, read as the reverse complement.
GATCTGGGGCCTAAAACTACACGGGGGGAACTTGATAATGATCTCAAGGCAGCCAGGACCACAGTCACCAAGAAAATCATTGGTAACACATTACGCCGTAAAGTTTTAAAATCCTCTAGTGCCTGCAAGGTCCCAAAGCTCAAGAAGGCACATTTGCAGGCCCGTCTTAAGTTAGTCAATGAACACCTGGATGATTGTGTGAGTGATTGGGAGAAGGTGCTGTTGTCAGATGAGACAAAAATTGAGCTCTTTGGCATTAACTCATCTCGCCGTGTTTGGAGGAAGAGAAATGCTGCCAATGACCTAAAGAACACCATCCCCACTGTCAAGCATGGAGGTGGAAACATTATGTTTTGGGGGTGTTTCTCTGCTTAAGGGCACAGGACTATTTCACCGCATCAATGGAAGAATGGATGGAGCCATGTAACATAAAATCCTGAGTAACAACCTCATTCCCTCCACCAGAAAATTAAAAATGGGTTGTGGCTGTGTCTTCCAACAAGACAATGACCCAAAATATACAGTCAACGATTCAGCATCACAACGCTTTTTCGCTGTTTAATAACCCTTTTCTATTTCTTCAGGCACATAGTTTGGTCCAAAAATGTGTCTGGCGGAGGCGTAGATGATGGGGGGGGGGGGACGGTAGTGATCGGTTTCTCAGGAACGCGAGATTACAAGTGGCATCCTCAAGTAGTATTTGCTCACTAGTGTGCAAAAATTGGTCTTGTGAGGGGAGAAATACGGGACCAAGGAGATGGTCAAAAGATATACCGGGTTGGAGGTGGATGACTTCTTGGAGGCCACGATAGCACAAAGGAAAATCTTAACATACAGTAGTTATACTGATATGGCTCTTCTGATCCTACAAAGGGCATTTATCACCCCATATATCCAGTCTAAGATGTCCCCCTCAACACCTTATGTTCTATATGCAAAGCACGAAACACAGACATCTATCACCATCTGTGGAGCTGTACAAAAATACAGGGGCTGTGGAGAATAATACATGAGAAACTGCAGGAGATGTGTGGGGTCTCGTTCCCACTCACACCACAATGGGCTGTCTTTAGTATACTAGAGGAAGCTCAGGGTGGGTTACCCAAACATATTAAGGCTACTCTAACGATATGGGCCTCAGCCACCAGGAAAAGCATAATGCATCATTGGTTGAGCCCGTTTTGTGCCACCACAGTCTCTCATTCACACTAAGGTTATGTTCCTTTTCAAAATGGATTGGCTGGATGCATTGACCAGTAAAGAAAGAATGTCCGAAAAAATTTTGAAAACATGGTCTTTATTCATTCCATCTCTCCCCTATGGGGATTAAAAATAAGTTGCGCGCTCAATTTGAGAATACGCAATGGTACTTACTACAGCGAGTAAGTGGACATACACCAATTCCATAATTTATTTATATAACAGGTACATGCAGAGAGGGGTGGGGAGGGAGGGGGAGTAGGGGTATTTTGAAAAATCTCAATATTAGTTTCTTTAGTGTTAAACTGTTGAAATCTAGCATATTGATATCATTAAGGAGAAGAGGGTAAATGTTTTGTTAATGCATGTTTCCTGGGTTTGTCTCAAATTAGGAATGCAGGAACGCTGGACTGTATTTACAAGTTACAGATCGGCAGAACACTTGTCGGCGTTCATTAATGCCTGCCGGCTGTTGATATCATGCACAGATCCTATAAACTGGGAACATTTATCGATGTGTTCCCAGACCACATGCTTTCTACTCTGGCAAATTCATCATGAACCTGTAAGATATGTGTCTAAAATGCTTGTAGTTTTTGTATTTTATTTATCCTTAATGTTGGAGACATCTGTATTACCAATATGTATTGTATGGAGTTTGATACTGAAAATTCAATAAATAGAGTTATAAAAAAAAAAAATACATACAGTCAAGGCAAAAAAGGAGTGGCTCAAAAAGATGCACATTAAGGTCATGGAGTGGCCTAGCCAGTCTCCAGACCTTTATACCATAGAAAACTTATGGAGGGAGTTGAAGCTCTGAGTTGCCAAGCGACAGCCTCAAATAATCTTAATGATCTTAATGATTTAGAGATGATCTGCAAAGAGGAGTGGACCAAAATCCCTCCTGACATGGGCGCAAACCTCATCATCAACTACAAAAAACATCTGACTGCTGTGCTTGCCAACAAGGGTTTTGCCACCAAGTATTAAGTCTTGTTTGCCAGAGGGATCAAATACTTATTTCTCACTGCAAAATGCAAATAAATTTATATAATTTATACAATGTGATTTTCTGGATTTTTTTTTTTGCTATTCCATCTCTCAATGTTAAAATTAACCTACCCTTAAAACTATAGACTGTTCATGTGTTTGTCAGTGGGCAAACTTACAAAATCAGCAAGGGATCAAATACTTATTTTCCCCAGTGTATATGAGAAAAGTTAACACAGAACTGGATGAAAAACAACAATCTTTATTGGATTAATTAAACACAAAGTGTTAAAAAGGTATGGCAGGTGAGTTGTGATAGGAAGCCAACATCAGGAGGCACAATTAACAAGCCATAACTAAATACAACTTCTTGCTTGGCATTGAACCGTGATAGTTGTTAATCTATTGAGAGGTTATACTGGCTGTAATTATATAGTAAAGTACTTGTGCAGAGACAAAAATAGTAAGGCCAGAATATAAGCACCAATTAAATAACATAATTCAGCCATTAAAAAGACATATAGTAGAAATGACTACGGTAAGTGATATACCTGAGACAAGCGGTGGTGCCGCTTCCCCTATGCGTGTTTCGGCGAGTGTGCCTTATTCTGGGGAGACTTAAAGGGGCTTCCAGCCTAAAAATACCAGCCCACAGAAACCCCAGAATTGGCCTATCACATGAGAGGCGCCAATTCTGGCTCTTTGCTGGGCTCTTCCCGCCTGCCATGGAGAGGTGGTTACCGAGTTAATGACAGTTGGGGTTGACAGTTGACACACACACAAAAAACACTTCATTTGATAAAGAATCTCCCACACTATCCCTTGTTCATCACTTTAATGAAAATAAAAAAAATTCCCATGGAATGTGGACTACATCGGAACACTGTGGGAACATTTTTACACATAAATTGGAGAACGAAGGACTCGCTCGTGTTTATTTCTGTCTTTTTAGGTTTTTCAGGTATTCATTTCTGGACTATATCGGATTTGGTGGATTACAGTGGACCTGCATGTGATTTGTTTTAATTTTCATTTAAGTGGTGAACAAGGGATCGTGTGGGGGATTCTTTATTCAAATAACCGCATGAGGGCAACCCCGAAGAACCAGGCATATCGCCATATGATGTGCTAATTTTGGGATGGCTGCGGGCTTGTATTTTTAAGCTGAGAAAGGATGTCTGCTTTACCTTTGCTGGTTATCAAAAATAGGGGGAGTCCCCACGTCAGTTTTTTTTTTTCTTGTTTATTTTTTAGGTTAGAACAAGGCTCAACACCCTTTAGTGCCACATGAAAGGCACTAAATGATGCAAGTTTAATGATATCTATGGGGTTTGTGAAATTATATATCTACAGGATATCTATATTTGCATAGAAGATTGTTTCAGTTTGTAAACTAGCCTTAATTGACAGAATTACAGTATGTAAAAGATTATGTTAAAAACGCATTGCATACGGATGTCATATGATTGCTAGGTGAGAAAATTCACATTGCACTCGTCTGACTTTTTTGGGTCAACGTCAGTTTTTTGTTTGTTTTTTTTACACAGATGTGGGTGAGGTCGTAGGCTGAAAATTTTATCTGATGCCCAAGCTAAATTTTGCCCTAAAGTACTATACCAGAACCACATGCACCTACTTGCCAGCGAAATCGGCACGCAGCAAGAATCAGACACTTTTCCTGTCATTTCAGCCAAATATGCTTTATTCCGAAACGCTGCAGCAATTGCCAGGGACCGGCCTCTTGGACTAGTCACCAGTTTTATTTTCCAGCCTGGGGAGATCAGGAGGCAGGGAAAGGTGACAAAGTGGCTTAGAAATTTAGAAGGAAGTGGATTTCTCCAATAAGAACTATTACAATGTTTCTTATATCCACATGGACTGTTGGATGTAGGCAATGTTTGTTGAAAGTACAGTTCTCATTTATCAATCATTATTACAGAAAAAAAACAAGCTGTTAACACACACTTATAGTTCTGGCTATATTGACTAAATTTTGTGAAGGCAAGAATATCACCAAATCACAAAGTGCAAAAGTTTTAGTCTGCAATAAGGCACACTACGTGACTGCAGACTTGTGAGTCCTCACAGCGTGCACACTGCGAGCTGTCAGGGCTCTCTGGTACAAGGGCCGGAGAATGACCTGAAGTGTGCAATTTGCATATGTGTAGTCACGTGCTGCCTAGACATGCGTGGCCTCACTCAATATCAGGGAATTGAGAGAGGCCAGACGTCTAGTTGGAATGTGGCAAGAAGTTTAGAAATTGCATACTTGCTGACACATGACCGACCGCTCCTGATGCCGACACTGGAGAATCCTGACAGCGTGCAGTGTGCACACTGAGGATTTACAATCCCTTTGAGGCTAGGTTAACAAAATGCGTTTTTGCAGGGTTCTTTTTGCTAGTTTTTTAGTGCAAGTCAAAAACTCTTTTTTTTTTTTTTTTTTTTTTTTAACAGTACAACAAAAGCTAGGAGATTCCAGAAATCGCTTGAATTGGAATTTACAAGATGCCAATTCTTACAACGTTTTTTCACCAATAGAAAGCAATGAGTAAAGGAAAAAGATAAAACAGCAAAAAAAAAAAAAAAAACTACAGTTTTTGTATTTTTGGTGAATAAAACAAGCTTTATTAAACATGTACTGTAGACAAAACACACATATAATCCTCGTGTGAACATAGCCTAATATTTCGACAATTAAAAGCTTGTGACTGGTCACTTCACCGGATATATGTGTTTACAGGTTATATACATATGAATGCTCAGTATGGTATACACGTGTCTCAGGTCTCCTGATGTGTACCCTGTAAAATAATTCTGCCCCCTAAGTCCTACTGAAGAGAATAGGAGCAGAGCTGCAGTTCCCAGCATTGGCCCAGCTTACAGGTGATCAGCGAGGGGTGTGGGGAGCCAAGCTCCCATCAATCTAATATGGATGACTTATCAATAGGTTATCAATATCGCGAGGGCCGATCAAGTATAGAGCTGATCACCTTAAGATTAACCCCCGTGTTCCCGGCAGGTTTTCTACATACCGTACCTAAGAAAATGCTGCAAACTGACAAAGGAGCAGCCCTTTAATTTCTGTTATAGGAACCAGATGGCCTTCATACCTTTACCTGTCATATATAATTGGGGCGGAAAGGATATACACATGCACGTAAAGTATCTGTTGAGAGAATTTGGGACAGAAAGACACTGATATATGTGACATGCAGGCTTGCTGCCAGAATCCCCATACCCTTGACGCAATAGACAGAGACAAAAGCCCTGGGCTGAAGTTAGGAAATGAAAGAATGAGGGCAATCCATGCACACATGCCCCAAGTAGAATGGAAGATGTTTTCCTTCACTTAAAAGCACGTAGAATAGTTAAATTACAAAAATGAGAAAGCTTAGTGTTTTATCCACACAGCGGACATTTAATCATCTTCTACACACTTTTTCCTTCTTTTTTTTTTCCTTCAAATAATAAAAGTAACATAGAAGATCTTTAAATAACATTGCATTACTTGTATGGATCCAAGCAGTTATAGCATTATAGCCCAGAGCTGGAATCACAATTCTGCAGGTTTCAGCTTTCTTCAAAGGTCAGTATCTGCACTTAACCTGCGCTGTTAATGCTGGGATATGTAGTGTTTATACGAGACACGGGTAAAGAGAAAGCTAAGGCTAGGCCATCAGCTTAGATCACAAACTCGGAGTCATAATTATGGAGACGAATCTCTAAAACAATGAGATCATAAGATTAAAATTGGGTATATAAGACAGATCCTTATGGGAGTATCCAATGCAAGTTCATCAACGTTCCCACTCCTGAAGCTGCAGTTTGTCAGGATAGGTGATAACTTGTGGATCAGGGAGGGTCCGATCTCAAACACAGAGGTCTGAAATTACTTACTGGAATGGAGCAGTGGAGAGACATGCACACAACTGTAGCATTTATCATCTAAAGCTGTGTTTACGCTGAAATATGATAATGAACAAGTATTCTTAAAAAAAAAGCTCATTTCATGATTATCTTGAGGTATAAGCAGGCTGACAATTATGCAGTGAATAAGCTAGTTCATCAGGTGAAATGATCTTTCGAGCAGCGAGAAAAATCATCGTTCTCAGCCATGCATCGTCCTATGTAACAAGGATTTGCACTGCCGAAAACAATGGCAGCCTGTGTGTTCTGAGCAATTACAGATCAGTGCGCATCGCTAGCTTCGGTATACCGGAGTAAAGAGGCGTTTAAAGTGATTTCAACTGAACAACCTCTATAAAGTGAACCAGTCAGCAGGATTTTGCTAAATAAAGTACAGACACTGTCAGGTTGGCAGTGTTATACTGATTAAAATGATACCTGGGGTGAAGAAATCCGTGTTGTGCAATCAGTGTTAGAAGTTTTCAGTAAATGATATGCTTGTGCTCCGGGGCTGGGCTGTAGGCAGAGTCTTATCTTTCTGCTCTAAGGGTCCCGTTACATTTAGCGATGCACCAGCGATCCCGACAACGATACGACCCGGTCAGGATCGCTGGTGTCTCGCTAACCGGTCGTTAGTGAGCTGCCACACAGGCAGATCTCACAGCGACACAGCAGCGATAAGCGATCCGTCGGCGGTCGCTGTTACCTTCCACACCGCAGCGATGATGATGACTTCCGCCTGCGTCCATGCATCGCTAGTCGGCGCCAGCAGGACGCCAACGACGAAAAAATTGCTCATGACATTCGAGCACGGTCAGCAATATCCAGCGGGGGGGCGGTCGCAGGTACGTGTCACACAAAGCAAGATCACTAGCGATATCGCTGTTGCGTCACAAAATCGGTGACGCTTTAGCAATATTGCTAGCGATCTCGCTATGTGTGAAAGGCCCTTAAGCCTAAAGGCCGCGTCCTCAACAGCAGAAGACCCCTTGTAATATTCCAGCATGATATAATGGGATACTTAAGAGAGCAAATATTCACTCCTATAGAAGATAGCGTAATGCTGCATTTTCACTGGCCGATAATAATCCATCCTATTCTAACGACTCATCGTTCACGAGAATTGTGTAATGTGACTAAACATTGTGACCAAAAAAAATGCTTGTTCGTCGTGTGTCAAATAGTTTAGGAAAAAAGCGGGAAAAAAATTGTCTTCAAAACTTGTGTAAGTTTCCAAGACAGAACATTGTTCAGTAGCAACTGGAGTGTTGGAACGAGGACTTGGCCACGATCAAAAACATTTTTGCTTTGTTTATTAAATATTCTTTAAACAATATCAATGGAAATGTTTGTACAATACTTTATGAATTCATTCATTCAACCTAAATAGCAGTTTATGGGATTCAGACTATAGATTGTCTGTGTGTACACGGTGCATAATATCTGATGATATGATTTAACAATTGACATTCAACCATTTCAGCCATGATTCTCATCCTGTATTAACACTTGTCTGACATTGCTTTGCTTGCCGCGAGTTACAATCGCATAGTTCATCGCTTAAACGATTCAGTTCGTCTAAAGGAACCTTAAGGCTTGGCCTTTACATGAATGCCGCTAATATGATCCCTTTTTGGGCTATTCTTTTTGTTCCTATAGCTTTCTACGGGCAGGTGTCCTGCTATGCCCTCATGTATTTTATGTCTGCTGACATAGCGATGTGAGCGACAGGAGTTTGGTTCACCTTGTTGTGGTGGGATGGCTTTTATGTTTGGTTCACCTTGTTGTGGTGGGATGGCTTTTATGTTTGGTTCACCTTCTTGTGGTGGGGATGACTTTTAAGTTATTTTTCTCAAAACAATGTTAACCAAGTATCCCATGTCCTTTACAGGTACTAATACTATGTATTCAGAGCCTTACTTCAGGGTATTTACTCATTTTGTTTTTATCCTAGGTTCTGCTTGTTAGATGGCGCAGTGTGAATGCGCACCTATCCACTGAATTTACACCAACATGTACTCTGCCTCAATCGTTTTGTTTTTACACAGTGGGCACAGTAAACCACTACAATGCTAGCTACTAAAATCCCATGTCCGTGAGCCATGTCATATGCTATTCTTGCAGGCTCCATTTGACTTTGATCTCTAGACTATATTGACAATCTTCCTATTAGCTGCCATCACTACCCACTTTTAGCTTGACAGATAATTTTCATTACGATAATAAAGTTGATATTCGGACACAAGTGGAGATATTGATCTGCTGTCCGCATGCTGGTTTTCAATCGATAAATGTTTTCTGACATTCAGGCCGATTCCAGCATTACTGCTCAGCCCCAATCATTACAGCACATATAGCTCATTATGTCACGTACCTAAATAATGGCAAAGGTGTAACAACAATCTCACATCCCATTGGCCAACATCTGCCTCCAATAATGTGTAAGTGTAGGGAGGAGGACCCCCACAGAGTGTCCAGGCCGGAACGAAGTGGACCGCCATCTGAGTTCCTAAGGAAACAGTACCCAGGGGACAGAGGAGAGTTGACTGTTGAGAGTGACAGGACAGTAAGGGGAGGGGCGAGTATAAAAGGGGCAGGGAGCGAGCAGAGGAGGCAGTTGGTGATATGTCAGACTCGGAGCAGGAGACGGAGGAGGCATGAGAGAGCGGGAAGGACACTGACAGTTCAGAGAAGAGACCAGCAGCAGAGGGTAGATACGCAGTGGCCCTCAGGAAAGAGGCGCCGAGCTTACCGACAGGGGACTGTCTATTCACCCCAATCCCGGGTTACGATCTGCCCCCCGGTCATCCTCGGCCGTTACCGCTGAGCTCGAGCCCTCCGCGGCCTGTCCGCTCCCTCTCCCGGCTGCTGCCATCCCCCTTCAGCCCGCGGCTGCGGCCTGCCCGCTGCCACCTGCGGATGCTGCCGGTTCACGTCAGCCCGTGGTTGCGGCCTTCACCCCGCTGCAGTCGGCAGTTGGGGTCTGTTCCTCGTCAATAGAGACACTCTGCACACAGCCCCAGGCTGTGCGCACGGCCAGTAAACTGCCACTCTTGAGCACTGCGACACAACCCTGCTTGGGGACAGGAGTCCAATTGAACTCGCTAAAAAGCGCAACCCCGCTGTTACAACAGGGGGTTACTCCATCTCTGGACTCCATCAGGGCCTGTTGTGCCCCAACTCCTCCTGGGCGCTTGGGCGCCCGAAGACTATTCCAAATCTTCAGCAGCTGGGCCCAGCGGCTGCTACGCCAAGGCAGCCTCATCAAAGACGCCAAAGCAGCTTCATCAACAACGCAGCTTCCACAGAGGTGGCGAGGGACGTCAGGACGGATAAGTGACATTATAGAGTATAAGGACCCATAGACGGCCATACCGAGGCCCCATAGTAACCGGCCTCGGCCGGGTTAGTCGTGTTCTTTTCAAATAGTGTTTGGTTGTACTGAATCCCTGTGAGGACAACTGCTGTTACCCCTTTTTGGTTGCTTAGTATAGCCCTAGCGGCTTTAAATTATAAAAAGTTTGCTTTTCAAAATTCAACCAGTCTCGCGTCTTGTCACTGCATCCTGCGAACCTGCTGTTACCTACATAAGTATGGACTCAAGTGGAAAGATGGAAGAATATTAGCTATCCGGTGCGTAGGTGATAACTGTATGACCCTGGGGATCTCAGGGCTGGGACCTGCATCGATCACGAGAACGAGGGTCTGAGATTCCCCTGTGCGAATGCACTTGTGCAATAACACCATTCCTTCCACTGTCTACATTTCAGACATACAAAGCTAAGGATAACAACACTCAGTTATCTCAGTCGGTTCAGACCTAGGCACAACAGTTTATTATTTTTGCTCAATGTGCTCCCTTAAAGGGGCTGCCTTATGAAGACAACTCCTTTATATGAACCCTGTAAAATCAATTAAAGGGTTTGTCCAGAACTATTACTGTTATTTTACTAGGGGCTGAAAAACTAACATGCAGGTAGTTACTAACAGAGGCAACTACCTGCCTATTCTACCTGGCGCCGGCTCATAATGGTCACCAACAGATCTTCCGGCAATTCAGCTGCTCCAAGTCAACAGAGAAGCTCATCCTTTTCCGGGCTCCTTGATCGACGAGGCGTGACTGCAGAGGTCATGCGAATTGATAGCTGGCTCCATACACAGAGCCGGCTGTCAATCAGCATGATGTCAGGAGTCATGCCCTGTCACAAGAGCAGAGCTGGAGAGAAGTCATACCGCTCTGTCGACATGATGTCAGCAAGAGCTGCTGAATTGCCGGCAAGGGGCACTCTGTGCCGGCAGAGACCTGAGCTGGGCACAAAAAGCAGATATCATCTATCTGCCTGTTAGTTCTTATGCACGGAGGAAAAACATTACATAGTCCTGGATAACCCCTTTAAAAATGGGATCATTTTAGCTAAATGAACATATGCAAGTCAAGTGGTGCTCATATACTGACCCATTCACCTCCTAGGCCATCAAAGCAGCATGGGGAAGAATGATTCGATTATTAATGATGATTTTTATGTCGAAATATAGCAAACAACTCGATCACCTGACAAATATTCGTTTCACTTGTTAATTAGGTGATCGGTGGCATGTTTACACGAGCTGACAATTGGGATTATGGCCGATCAGCAGCTCCGTACACTAAACATTAGATTTCCTTCTTTAGGACCAATTGGACATCCATCTTTCATGTACGAGCTGTTCCTCTCTTATTCACGGACAGAACGCATGCAGCAATTTCACATTTTTTCTCTGGGGGGGGGGGGGGGGAGCCCAGACATTTTTATTCTAGCTATGGATAAAACTCATCCATTCAAGTCTTTTGGATCCGTGAAAGAAACAACTTTTTTCATGTTCATGAGTTTAAGAAATGTTCTTTGCTTTTATTGCATGAGTAGAAAAAAATGCTAAAGTCACTGATAATAAAAACTGACACAATGACCAAACACTGATGAAAATCCCATCCAAAACATTGATGAAAAGCGGTACGTTTTTACATGAAAAATCACCGATGTCTGAACGAGGCTTTATTCTGTGCGGCTATTGCATTTTACTAGACCCTTGAAGGCTGCCCAAAAAAACAAGAAAAAAAATCTGTTTCAGGTAGGGTTTCACTGGAATGTCGTTCTTTTTTACACAACAATTTAAGAAGTAATACTAGGCCAAATAACGTTTTCCAAGTTAATAATTGCAAAGCATTTGTAAAAAATGGTTTAAAGGGGTTGTCCACTATTTTAAATTAACCCCCCTCAATGTATCCTCCCCGGGGACCCTAATGAATTTTGTAAATACCTTTTGTTGCCTATACTGCCTGTGAGCGGCGCTATCCATGGCCGCTCACAGGCAGCACGTGACCCACAACTGACATCATGTCAAGTGAGGTGTGAGTCAGCGCTGGGTCCACGCGGTGGCTGCGGGGTTGTGGGCGGGGTTACCCCCCGCGTCACACCCAGCATCCACTGCGCGCTTTCTCAATGAATTGGCGGGTGGTGGATGCCGGGTGTGTGGGGGGATAACCCCGCCCACAGCCTGGCAGCCAGCGCGGAAGGAGGAAGCGGGACCCCCAGCTGCTGCTAGCACTTGACGGGACGTCAGCAGAAACAAGAGTCGGCTGCTGCCGGGGGTCACATGCTGCCTGTGAGCGGCCAGCGATAGCCCCACTCACAGGTAGTATAGGCAACATGAGGTATTTACAAAATTCATTAGGGGCCCCGGGGTGATACATTGGGGGGTTAATTTAAAGTAGTGGACAACCCCTTTAATGGACGAGTCTGATCCCGAAAAACGGACCAGCCTAGTAGTACATGCTATGATGTTTACACGTGGACATTGATCCGTGTGTATAAAGGTTATATGAACGTCCACGGTGACTTGCTTTGGTCTCTGTGCTGTCCGTAAGCCATCGGTTTTGCCTATAGACAACACACGGATGTAAGATACGCCTGTCTGAATGAGCCCCAACGCTGCTGTTCCATGAGTAATATACTATGAGCTGATGACTGGCTTTGAGACATAACGCCCAGACACTGTGATAAGACAGGGACTTTCACCTGAGTGATGTCATTTCTCACAAGTCAAACATTTCCCTCAACCAGTGTTCATTTCATCTCAATGGTCACTTTTGGTTTCCACCATAGGCCGCCGTAACTTAGAAGAAGATGTGAACTGGAATCAAAATAAACTCAAAGAACAATCTAAGGAAATAAGAGTTATCAGGTGAAAATCGCGATCTGGCCCCCTGCATGTACTGCAGGAGAAACGTCCAGGCTCAGGGAAACTGACCCTACGTTCCCAGCCAAGCATTGTTATTCCGGCAGCTGCATCTCAAACTAGTTGACTTCACGTGGAGCAGTAGGACAATATAACAATCTGATAAAAATTACTGATCTCCAAAACAGGATTTAGTTTGCAAGAAATTCACTTTCCTTTAAGGTATGTTCACCATAACTTTTTCAGGTTGATTCCGCCTAAGAACCACCTGAAAAAGCGATAAGATAAAACAAAAAAAAAGAAAAAAGAATGTCCATGCACATAGCAATGTAAAAACGTCTTGCTATTCACATTTTCCATCCTTTTGAGCTTCTTTTAACCGTTTCTAGTTTCCAAAGCCGTAAAGTGTTTAAAGGAAGTGACCGGTCCGGTCTTCTGGCGGCTTCTGCTTGGAAGATGCCCACTGTTAATACACACATTTAAAAGAGAAAACGCCGGAGGCAAAAGCTGCCACAAGAGACATCCGAGAAGATGCTACATGAATGACGCCACCGGCATTTTCCTGGAGCGTCTTCTGCTTCAAAAACTCAGCGGACACACCGGTGTCTAAAAGAGGTCAAGTGCATATAGCCTTACAGTAATGCCAGAGGGCACGGCCAATAGAAACTCATGCTGCAGAGTAGCCTTCGTAAAAAAGGATGTGTCAAATTGCAATTTGACACGTAAAATCTACACAAAATTCAGGTTAACCGACCTATCCTATTATTCCCACAGGATATAAGCCATCTGGCTTACTCCGCTGACTTACTGAAAGCACGGTAGGCCAAACATGCGTACACGTATGTGTACAAGGAAGGACTGGGAAAGTTGTCTACTATCTGAGATGAATGGCTGTGCCATAATCGGTTGATAGATAAGGGTCCCAAACCTCTCTGCGGAACAGAATGGGGGTCTTGTACCCTCCACGCTGACTGGTGCCGCAGCCGGTGTGACGGCGGAGGAGGTTGTGCATCTGCACATCTGTTTATTCTTTTATGGGAATCCTGAAAACTTACAAGAAACTAATTTAGGAACTTATAACTTCTAATAAAAGTGTTAAAGTCAATTTTTTTTTATCAAATTAAGGCTGGTACTAAATGAAGAGTATGGCTAAGACACTAAGCAAAAGATGGATACATGCCAGTGCTATATCGCAGTATAATGCTAGTGAATGGGGGGGGGGGTCGCAAAAAGTGGGAACCACTTGGATATTTGCAACTAGTTCATCGCAATACCTTGTGGGTTACAATGTGACTCCATTCACTAGCATTATGCTGCAATATAGAACTGGCATCTAGCCTTCTTTATCTGGTCAACCTCGAGCCAAAGATACCATGTAACCCAAGCCTAACACTATGAGACCTTCAAAAATCTCTTACGTCCTCACCTGCCGGCCAAAAGGCTATTTTGCTGCTATCTAACGTGTCATTTTTTCTTCTACAAATGGACCTACCTACCTGTCCATGGTTCAAATGTGTCATGGAAACGGATTGGCATGGTGGCTCAGTGGTTAGCACTGCAGCCTTGCAGCGCTGGGGTCCTGAGTTCAAATCGCACCAAGGACAACATCTGCAAGGAGTTTGTATGTTCTTCCCGTGTTTGGGTGGGTTTCCTCCCACATTCCAAAGACATTATAGGGATCCTAGATTGTGAGCCCCATCGGGGACAGTGGCAATAATGTCTGTAAAGTGCTGTGGAATTAATGGCGCTATACAAGTGAGTAAAATAAATAAAATACATAAAACAACAGTTTGTAGATTTTTCATGGGTAAGATAGGAAAAAGACGACCGTCATAGCTCACATCATGGGTCTGCAATGTATGGTACCTGTTCTTAATACGTTCACATGACTACAGTACTTAGAGGACTGAGGACTATAAAATAATAATGAAACTCTTCAGACATTAGTGGTGGGCGCCGCCATATTGCAGTTATTACTTTCCATTGATTGCAGAACAGCAACAACAAAACAGGGCAAAACTGGTCTGAAAAGAGCTCCGCAGCCGCTTCTGGAAATTCTCATTTTTCGCACATACCACCTCTCTGAATTCTATTAATACATTACACATTGTTTGGCCAGGGTTACAGGCAGTTCTTCCCACTTAAACAATGAAGTAGAGAAGCTAAACATGGCTGTAAAAAAAAAAAGAATACTGAATATTTAGTCCCTGGAGATTTTAAGAGATTATTTTCTAAAATGGTTTTCTCAATAGCATTTGCATTTCTGTATTAACGAAAGAGGATAAAGACTAAGCAAACAATGCCAACTTGTCTTCCGGGGAATAACAGGCAGGATTGGGAGGAAGCGGTCTGTAATTGAAGGTTACAGCTATTGATAAATAATTTCCCAGTCCCCAGAAATTACTAGATCCCTCAATGACTGGCCCAGCAGTCCCCTACGTAACTAGTATACAAAAAAAATCCTCAAATATCAACGGGAAAAGGCAACTGATCTTCAAAAGGGAGAATTATTTTCTAAAGGAACACTAAACCTAGAAATAACAACACAGGGCTTATTCTCCGTCAGTTTTAAAAAAAAAAGATGTGAGACTTGGTGGACTTTAGGTCGCACTGAAAACTATGGGGGAGAGGCTCCTGCTGCAGCCAGATGTCTCACCATCAGAAAAAGGACAGTGAAAAAGAGCAAGAGACAGATGGTTAATGTCCTGGAACACGTAAGATTTTCCATTTTGATTTTATCAGGAGACAAAAAACAATTAACAAATGAGATTAATGAAGGAACTTGCTTTACGCTTTTATATTTTTTTATTGGCTATGTTCACACGTCCCGTTCTTGCTGTGAAAAAATGCAGCATTTTACTGTCCCAGAAAAGGGAACAAGATTTCTGAAATCTCATGCAGCCTATTCTTTTCTTCAAGATTTGAAGCAGTTTCATACCTGCTGCAATAACGCCGAAAGAACATTTAAGGATTAGCTAAAAAGGGAGAAGTGTAGGGGGTTGTGTAGTCAAGATGATTATACGCCAAATAAGTAGGATCGAAAGCCTTTAATGTCTTAAAAAAAAAAAACAAAAAACACAAAATTGTTAAAAGTAGAACGTATACATTTGTCAAAATGATGTCACTCTGGAAGCCCCACATGCAAGTAACAATATATGCAACAAAACTTCTTTTTCTTTGTCGGTTTGTTATTATTTAGAAGTGTATTTTTTCTAATTTATTATTTATTTATTATGCGTGCTTATATAGCACCATCATATTCTGCAGCACTTTACAGACATTGCTGTCCCCATTGGGACTCACAATCTAAATTCCCGATGTTTGGAGAGTGGCAGGAAACCCACGCAAACACTGGGAGAACACAAGCTGCTTGCAACAGCGCCAACCACTGAGCCATTATGCTCTCAAATTTGAGCCTTTCATGAGGATTGAGAAAATGTTACCGTTCAATAACAGTTTAGTAAAGCACGGAGCAGCACTGGGTTAGTGCAAAGAGCGGGATCGTGCTCTGCATGCTGGGAACCCTCAACAAGGAAGGAAATTTAGGTTTGACTTTTTACTAGAAAGTTGGGTTCATTCGTGGGACATTATGGACCCTTCTGAGCAGTTTAACTACTAGATAATGTTTAAAAGAAAAAAAAAAAATCACCAATCTAGTATTGCCCACTCTTATTAAATAAAAAAAGAACCACAGATTGGTGATTGGTACAACCCCTTAAATGGGAACGCAAGTTAAGAAGTTATCTCCTATCAATAGGATAAAGAACAACTTATTCACGGCTGGGACCCCCGATCCAGAGAACACGGCACTGAAGAGTCCCACCTGAATGAAGTGGAGGACAAGAATGCGGACCTCCACTAAACGCCTTCTCTATAGGACTTTCTGAAATAGAGCGCTGTTCTCACCTATATTCTCAGAAAACAGAGAGGAGGCATATGAGAAGAGAATATACACAGCATTGCTGCAGTAGAAAATGTGCTAATAATTCAGAAGTTCACATACGTCCATCTACGATCAGAACCTCACGTAATTATACCAGCATGTCGCGTCTAGTCTGGAATGGAGATGTGGGTGTATGAATTTATGATGTATAAATATAAGACATAATTGGGTCCGGATGTATGATTTAAATAGATTTTTGAAATGGTTTCCTTAACATTTACTGTGATTTTGGTCATAGATCCTCAACGTGACCTTGAGTGACCTACAGTCATAACAAAAACTAAGTACACCTGCCGGGAGGAAATTAATTTTGTACCCACCAGCGGCATTTGGGTTTCAGTCACGGGACGGTGCTGGCACGGGCTCAGCCACTGTTCTGTCTATAGAGAGCGGCGGCTGTAACCGCAACCCTGGCAATAACTGACTGCAGCGCCGCACTAGGTTCGGCTGTCAGTGTCATCAGTGCGCGCCGTCACCATCAGTGTGTGTGATCAGTGCGTGTCATCACCATCAGTGTATGTCAACAGTGCGCGCCGTCACCATCAGTGTATGTCAACAATGCGCGCCGTCACCATCAGTGTGTGTCATCAGTGCGCACCGTCACCATCAGTGTGTGTCATCAATGCGTGCCGTCACCATCAGCGTGCGCGCCATCACCATCAGCGTGCACCCCGTCACCATCAGTGTGTGTCATCAGTGCGCTTCGTCACCATCAGTGTGTGTCATCAGTGCGCGCCGTCACCATCAGTGTGTGTCATCAGTGCACATCGTCACCAGTGTGTCATCAGTGCGCATCATCAGTGTGCGCCGTCACCATCAGTGTGTCATCAGTGCGTGTCATCACCAGTGAGTCATCAGTGCACGTCATCACCATCAGTGTGTCATCAGTGCACGTCATCACCATCAGTGTGTCATCAGTGTGCGCCGTCACCATCAGAGTGTGTCATCAGTGCGCGTCGTCACCATCAGTGTGTGTCATCAGTACACGTCGTCACCATCAGTGTGTCATCAGTGCGCGCCGTCACCATCAGTGTGTCATCAGTGCGCGCCGTCACCATCAGTGTGTGTGATCAGTGCGTGTCGTCACCATCAGTGTATGTCAACAGTGCGCGCCGTCACCATCAGTGTGTGTCATCAATGCGTGCCGTCACCATCAGCGTTCGCGCCATCATCATCAGCGTGCGCCCCGTCACCATCAGTGTGTGTCATCAGTGCGCTTCGTCACCATCAGTGTGTGTCATCAGTGCGCGCCGTCACCATCAGTGTGTGTCATCAGTGCGCGTCATCAGTGTGCGCCGTCACCATCAGTGTGTCATCAGTGCGTGTCATCACCAGTGAGTCATCAGTGCGCGTCATCACCATCAGTGTGTCATCAGTGCACGTCATCACCATCAGTGTGTCATCAGTGCGCGCCGTCACCATCAGTGTGTGTCATCAGTGCACGTCGTCACCATCAGTGTGTGTCATCAGTACGCGTCGTCACCATCAGTGTGTCATCAGTGCGCGCCGTCACCATCAGTGTGTCATCAGTGCGCGCCGTCACCATCAGTGTGTCATCAGTGCGCGCCGTCACCATCAGTGTGTCATCAGTGCGCGCCGTCACCATCAGTGCGCGCCGTCACCATCAGTGTGTCATCAGTCCGCGCCGTCACCATCAGCGTGTCATCAGTAAGCGCCGTCACCATCAGTGTCTCATCAGTGTGCGTCGTCACCATCAGTGTATGTCATCAGTGCGTGCCGTCACCATCAATGTATGTCATCAGTGCGTGCCGTCACCATCAGCGTGTGCCCCGTCACCATCAGTGTGTCATCAGTGCGCGTCATCACCATCAGTGTGTCATCAGTGCGCGTCATCACCATCAGTGTGTCATCAGTGCGCGTCATCACCATCAGCGTGTCATCAGTGCGCGCCGTCACCATCAGCGTGTCATCAGTGCGCGTCGTCACCATCAGCGTGTCATCAGTGCGCGCCGTCACCAGTGTATGTCATCAGTGCGCGCCGTCACCATCAGCGTGTCATCAGTGTGCACACAGTCACCATCAGCGTGTCATCAGTGCGCGCCGTCACCATCAGTGTATGTCATCAGTGCGCGCCGTCACCATCAGCGTGTGTCATCAGTGCGCGCCGTCACCGTCAGCGTGTGTCATCAGTGCACGCCGTCACCATCAGCGTGTGTCATCAGTGCGCGCCGTCACCATCAGCGTGTGTCATCAGTGCGCGCCGTCACCATTAGCGTGCACATGTGAAGGAAGCCTAAGAAATAAATAATACATACACATGGAGCAGCTCCCTTCTCTGTTTAGCCAGAAATAATCTGAGCTCAGGGTGGGACACAATCCGTTGAGGTGAGCCGCTGGACACAAAAAGAAAAAAAAAAAAAAATCACTGGTGGGAGATGGGGTTTAGTGAGGGATATTATAGAGAGGTCTCCCCTAAAAAGTGGCTTATTATTGATGTAGTAGGTAAGACATATAGGAAAGAACAGGGCTAAGAATACGCCCTGTCCAGGGCGGCGCAGACCAGTCACATCATCTCTGATCATATATTGATTACCTCTGGCCCAGTCCACTTGGGTGAAGCCGACTAGTAATCAATGAAACTGAGTGTGCCAGATACACAGCAGAAAATGAAGTCAAATAATGAAGACTAGCAATGTGCAGAGGAAACAGACAATGAGCAAAAACATATATTTATTTCTGCAAGAAATGAAATGAGAAGGAAAATAAAAAAATAAATATAAGAAATTACAGCGCTCAGACAGACAACGCAAGCTTTTACGTCATTTACAATGCTGCTAGATCTACTGCGCCCATTCATCACTCCACCGTACACAATCCTACAGCGAGCGGCGCGGCCATCTTACTTTACGAAAATGAAAGCATCGCTTCTTGGACAGAAGACACACGGAGCAGAGTGGCATGGAGAATATCACGGGAATAACTGTAACCATGAAACTTGGAAAAGGAAAGCCTAGATCCACAGCAGAGACATGCAAAGTACAGGGGCCCCATAGTAATCTATAGTCAGAGACATACAACGTACAGGGGCCCCATAGTAATCTACTAGTAATCTACAGTCAGAGACATACAAAGTACAGGGGCCCCATAGTAATCTACTAGTAATCTACAGTCAGAGACATACAAAGTACAGGGGCCCCATAGTAATCTACAGTCAGAGACATACAAAGTACAGGGACCCCATAGTAATCTACAGTCAGAGACATACAAAGTACAGGGGCCCCATAGTAATCTGCAGTCAGAGACATACAAAGTACAGGGGCCCCATAGTAATCTACTAGTAATCTACAGTCAGAGACATACAAAGTACAGGGGCCCCATAGTAATCTGCAGTCACAGACATACAAAGTACAGGGGCCCCATAGTAATCTGCAGTCAGAGACATACAAAGTACAGGGGCCCCATAGTAATCTACTAGTAATCTACAGTCAGAGACATACAAAGTACAGGGGCCCCATAGTAATCTACAGTCAGAGACAAACAAAGTACAGGGGCCCCATAGTAATCTACAGTCAGAGACATACAAGGTTCAGGGGCCCCATAGTAATCTACAGTCAGAGACATACAAGGTTCAGGGGCCCCATAGTAATCTACAGTCAGAGACATACAAAGTACAGGGGCCCCATAGAAATCTACTAGTAATCTACAGTCAGAGACATACAAAGTACAGGGGCCCATAGTAATCTACAGTCAGAGACATTCAAAGCACAGGGGCCCCATAGTAATCTGCAGTCAGAGACATACAAAGTACAGGGGCCCCATAGTAATCTGCAGTCAGAGACATACAAAGTACAGGGGCCCCATAGTAATCTACAGTCAGAGACATACAAAGTACAGGGGCCCCATAGTAATCTACTAGTAATCTACAGTCAGAGACATACAAAGTACAGGGGCCCCATAGTAATCTGCAGTCAGAGACATACAAAGTACAGGGGCCCCATAGTAATCTGCAGTCAGAGACATACAAAGTACAGGGGCCCCATAGTAATCTGCAGTCAGAGACATACAAAGTACAGGGGCCCCATAGTAATCTGCAGTCAGAGACATACAAAGTACAGGGGCCCCATAGTAATCTACAGTCAGAGACATACAAAGTACAGGGGCCCCATAGTAATCTACAGTCAGAGACATACAAAGTACAGGGGGCCCATAGTAATCTACAGTCAGAGACATTCAAAGCACAGGGGCCCCATAGTAATCTGCAGTCAGAGACATACAAAGTACAGGGGCCCCATAGTAATCTACAGTCAGAGACATACAAAGAGCGGAGAGGTCCGTAGCATACTGTAGACACACATACAAAGAGCAGACTACTCCATCTTGGCCAGGAGACAGTGTGACCCTGGACAGGCTTCTCATGGTCTCACAGATGCTGTACGTTTCACCTGTACAGTAGAAAAACCTGCTGCTGACTGCAGCACCCTCCCTTATAGTGTAACGCTCAGAGGCCTAGGAAGCCTTGGTCGGGGGGTATGGAGGGTTTTTACACTGCCTGGATTGTCTTCATACATACTGAGAACATGCAGGTGTGGGGACTCGAGCACGCTGAAAGCAATCTATAAGCACACGAGCATGCTCAGATAACACCTTACCCCAGCATGCTCGCTCATCACTAAATATAACATATGGGCTTAGATGTAATTGCAGGGATTTGTGCCTTTGTGAACATGACTATAATATATATCTCCCACTTATCAGCTATTCTCACATGCGGGAGGCGGCCGACTGGAATGGGATTACTGCCTTAATGGCCTGTCACACTAAGCGATATCGCTAGCAATATCGTCACTGGATTTTGTGACGTTATAGCGATATTGCTAGCGATATCGCTGTGTCTGATACTTCCCTCCGACCGCTCCCCCGCTGGTTATCGCTGATCGCGCGAGAACGTCCTGGACCGTTTCTCGTCGTCAGCTTCCTGCGGCGCTTCCTGTGGCGCCGACGAGCGCCGCGTGGAGCCGGGCGGGAGGACGTCAGGATCGCCTCGTCTGACAGGTAAGTAGCGACCCCTGCGATGTCAATGGTGAGATCTGCCTGTGTGGCAGCTCACTAGCGACCACTTAGCGATGTACCAGCGATCCTGACCGCGTCATATCGCTGGTCGGGATCGCTGGTGCATCGCTAAGTGTGACACTACCTTAAGGCCGCGTTCACACATTTTGTATTTTACAAATACTGATGTCAAAAACTGACCAAATACTGAACGTGTGAATGTGACCTGACAGCCCAGAAAGATCTCCCATCCCACAACCTCCAGTACTGACAGCAGCCCACGTCTTCTGGGTACAGGGGTGAGTGACCACAGTACGTCACGTGTTTTGCTTGTAAAGGGGCTTTCCACAGGTTTGATGTTGTAATGTCCATTTGGCGGGGGTCCGGCTCCCACCATACCTCTCCTCTGTTAATCCTTTTCAGACCATGTTGAAGAGATGGCTCCGCACACCTGGCACATGGTAATGTGCGCCATCTAACAATCAGGTGTGACTACCAATAAATGGATCAGGGCTACGCGGGGAGGAGGACACAGTGTTGACTTGTCAATAAAGTGTCAGCTGTTTACATGGCGTTCACTGTGGGGATGTATATACACAGCACCCTGCAGACAGCCGCTGCACACAGTGGGTGCCGGGGGACTCAATACTACTTTGGTGTGCGCAGCACATGAAATCAAGAGCAACGTCCATTTCTAGTTTTCACAAAAAGGATATTGATGGTCTAATGCAGTTATGTTCTACTCTATAACTTGATTCCTATTAATTCCTGATCCAACAGGAGAACGTTCTGAGCCCTTCCTGCTCACATGATGGTCACACAGGAGCACAGAGCGTCACATTTCCAGGACGGTCATCTTGTAACGAGCCATGCACCGGTGTGTCTATCACGTGACCAGGACAGATCACCGTATAGAACCAAAGAAGGTGCCCAGATATTAAAGGGTTATTCCCATCTTCATAGATGGAGATTGTCAAATAATTCTCGTAAAAATAAGCATTTTTAATTTACAGCTTATTAAAACTTACACATATCAACACTTTTGTTTACAGTTTTTACTTTGGAGACCGTTCACCGCTGCGGTTTAACTTGTAAGTGCTGTACTGAAGCTGGCCAGGATTAAGAGGTGACAGCACGCTACAACGATCCAGGCCACATTCAAAACAGTGCGTACAAGCTCGATAGGCGCTTGTAAGCGCTGCACACGTTCTTGTGTCTAGCAGTAGTGGCCGGTCTCCAAGGCGACAAACAAAAAAAAAAGTGTTCATCTCTCAAGAACAAGTGAAAATTTTAATAGACAGTAAATTGCAAAAGTGCTCATATTTACCAGCACCATCTGTGGCAAGTCCCATTTATGAGGATGGGAATAACCCCTGAAACCCTTGACTACAAAACCCACGTTAGGTTTTTTTCCTCTACGCTTTCCAAGAGCCATAACTTTATATGTCCTCCCTGTGCTTGCGTGGGTTTCCTCCCACACTCCAAAGACATACTGATAGGGAATCTAGATTATGGGGCTCCAATGGGGACAGAGATGATGATGTAAAATGATGCGGAATATGATGGCGCTATATATAACATATATTCTGATCTAAGCTCTAGGCACAACATGGACGGCGTCGTGCTATGGACATCGCAGTCGGAATCCTAAGAACACGATGTAAGTGCAAAACATTTAACCTAAAAAATTAATTTTTCATTGCTCAACCAAATATTCAACTATGTTACTATTTAGGTTGTTTAGAAGGCCGTAGATCTGGGGATTTATTCTGACGGAATATAGGCTGAACTGGACGGCCAAATGGCTTTTTTTCAGCCTTGCTATGTTACCTGCTAACTATGTTAAGATAAATTATGGAAATTGGTGCATTTTTAGGTTCTAATCACTAGTAATTAGTTACCGGTACTTCTAAGCAGCAATGAGTTTACACATAAATAACCACAAAAACACCGTATAAAAGAAAATCTGGTTGGCCTAGTGCCAGCATTATTATCTGCGCCCGAAATTCTCACCTTTCTTCTCACTAGTAAACACCATCTGGACGGGCGGCTGCTCTGTATAAGCAGAAGGACGTCTTCATGACTAATCAACAGAAGCCTCAAACCAAACATCAGACTCACATGAAGGAGGGATGTGGGATTTATGCTAATTTACTACCCACCACACATACATCCAACTTCAGTGTATGGACATGTGCCATCAATGTCAGAAGAAGCCATAGATTTACACTGCTCTCTACTCCATGATCTTCTGGGCAAAAAGCCAATCCGTTAGCCAGTCAGCACAACTATCTTGTGGGTAATATTCCTGAGTCCTGACTATTCCAACATTGGGCGAAAAGGAAGGAATGTGGTACGATTGATACAATTTGGCCAAATCTTGGTTCCAGTGGGGGGCTCAACCACCCTCAGTAGTTACAGAACATAGTCCCCTCTACCCACAGAAATAAACATGTATTCTTTGTCGAACCGTGACTATCTCATACATAAGGAACATATACACTACTCACAAAAAGTTAGGGATATTTGGTTTTCGGGCTAAATCTCTGGATGAACCTAAAATGAGCTCTAACCCACAGGTGAACTTAATGTGACCTTCTCTAAACTTCTGAAGGCCCGTGTCCAACGGTTCAGTATTTTAGTACTTTCTGCACAACTTGCTATTCTCTAACCAGGAGCTTAATGGCAAAATTCACAACAGGTGTTCGACCCAAGAATCGCCCAATACATTTCAGAGTTCACTTAGAATTGGTATTAAACAGTGCTCCTCATCATGCTGTTCACATTTTGACATCATGAGACCAAGACGTCACCTAACAATTGATCAGCATTCCCCCACCCTTGCGAAGCTCCACGCAGGATGTTCTCAAGCGAAGTGGCCACTGAGCTCACAGAGTCAACAGAAGGTTGCAGCAGAGACACTGAGAGACTGGAAGAGTCACAAAAAGGCAGAGAAGTGGTCGTCCTCTGACCACATCCGACACTAATGACCACTTCATTGTGAACATCGGAACCGGATGATGAATGCCACACAACTTCAGGCACATTTAAGGGAGGTGAGAGGCACCCAAGTGTCACGTCAGACCATTGAAAACCATTTACATCAGCGTGATAGACTACCTGCAATGGTACCTGACCACACCACCAGGCACACGCATCATCGTCTTGCATTGGCCCGTGAGCATCTACGCTGGACGAGGGACCAGTGGGCTTTAGAGCTGTTCACTGATGAAAGACTATTCACACTAATGATTGTCACCAATGATGTTGGAGACGCTATCCATCAGCCAGCCACTGCTGTCACCAGACGAGCCTTTGGTGGTGGTGGTGTGTGGGCAGGTGTGTCTAGTCAATACAGAACTGCCATGCACTTTGTTAATGGTACAGTGACAAGCCCTTACTCCCTGAATAACATCGTTGATCCAGTCATTTTGCACCTGCATGAACAACACAGGCCTAATTTCTTCCTCATGGACAACAATCCTCCATCTCATTGAATGTCGCATCATTAGGGAACGGCTGCTGGAGACTGGGGTATCTCAAATGGAGTGGCCTGCACTTTCTCCAGACCTAAATCCCATAGAAAACCTATGGGATCAGCGGAGTCACTGTGTAAAGGCTTGTAACTCTGTACCCCAGAACCTCAATGACCTGAGGACCGTCCTTCAAGAAGACAGGGATGCCATGCCTCAGCAGACAATAACTCCACTTGTGAACAGCACGAGACGTCGTAGTAAAGCTGTAATTGTTGCTCAGCGCCACATGACAAGCTATTGAGCCGTTGACATTTTTGGCTGGGGTATACCCGATGCTGTTGTTGACTTTTGTTTCATTAAATTGTTTGAGATGAGGAATTCACCATTGCATACCTATACTTACATGCCCTACTTTCATGATAAAATATTACTGCAGTATGAACTTTTTATGTTTTCCATAACTTTTTCCTGAAAGCCAAATATCCCTAACTTTTTGTGAGTAGTGTATATAAGGACTGGTTTATGAACGCTGGTACTTACCATAATCCAAGGTTGATGGATTTATCCAAGTGGCTCTAGCAATCTACATAATATGGACAACACCATGACAGGTGGAAAAACCCATCCATTAGCAACTGTATTACACTGCAAGTCCTGACCTGATTGCGAGCCTCCCAATCTGCAACATCCATACCGTACCCTACCCTAACTCATGAGCATCTCCCTCCACGAGCTACTTGTGCATCCATCACCCTCCGCCTCGCCTAATGTTCATCATCAGATGACGTCTCTGCCAGCCTAATATATTAGTGACATTTCATGGCATGCCCTGGAAAGTCATCCTAGTCATTGGCATCAAGTAAAAGCACAAGACAACGACGGAAAATCACAGAAAACCCTAAAAACAAAAAAAAAATTGAAGACACAGCGGCGAACTCCAGAGGTTAAATAGTTAACAAGAACACACACGCAGAAGAATAGGCCTAATAACCACAACAGAGGCGCAGGTAGTCATAGCATCAGGCCAGCACTTCAATTGGGCGCATAACAAACCGGCTGAATATAGGCAAATCCCTCAGCACGCTACGCCGGCCCTAATGACGGTATAATGCTAGAAAACAGGATTCCCCGAGTCACAGAGGAGCCCGGGCAGCTGTTACATGAGTGGCACGTGTTACTCGGAGACCCAGGGAGCCAACGCGCCTCACAATTTGGTGCCAGCGACTAATTACTATTTTTTGAGATCTATGGGAGCTTCCTGCCCATTAATAATAGAGCATGATTGGTGGGGTTCGTAGGACCACCTCCTTTCTCCGAGTAGGAGGGGTCTCAGCGGACAAACTTCACTGGAGTACCAAGTCAATGAAACAAAAGTCGACACGTTTTACAAGCAGACAGACTAGTCACCCAACGGCATTAGAGGCCCCACAATAACACAGAACATTACAATCCAGAGTTTTGGATTCTTACTTGACTGGTTAGATTTGGCACCAACCGATTTGCGGTATTAAATGGACGGAAATTGGTAAATATTAAATTGGCGGTCATTTAATAGCCTGATTACAGAGGCAGAGCGCACTGGATGATCTGTAGTGCCATTGTGACTGGCAGCACCAGTTTAAACAGGACGAGGTGCTGCCGAGAACGATCACCTTTTGTGCAGCGCTGCAGGAACAGCTGATAACCAATGTCTAAATTTTAGGCGGTCTATCTTATGTGTACATGTGACTAAAAAGGAATTGTGCACCACAAATCTACCGTATATATATTTTCCAGCACTCCAACTGGTTACAAAAAAAAAAAATGCTCCACTACTGATTAACCCCTTATTAATCACCCCAGAATCATAGAATCATAGAATCATAGAATCGTAGAGTTGGAAGGGACCTCCTGGGCCATCTGGTCCAACCCCCTGCTCAAAGCAGGATTCGCTAAATCATCCCAGTCAGATGTCTGTCCAGCCTCTGTTTGAAGACTTCCATTGAAGGAGAACTCACCACTTCTCGTGGCAGCCTGTTCCACTCATTGATCACTCTAACTGTCAAAAAGTTTTTTCTAATATCTAATCTGTGTCTCCTCCCATTCAGTTTCATTCCATTGCTTCTAGTCTTTCCTTGTGCAAATGAGAATAAAGTTGATCCTTCTACAATGTGACAGCCCTTTAGATATTTGTAGACAGCAATTAAGTCTCCTCTCAGTCTTCTCTTTTGCAAACTAAACATTCCCAAATCCTGCAACCTTTCCTCATAAGACAGGGTTTGCAGACCGGTCACCATTCTGGTTGCTCTTTTCTGAACTTGCTCCAGTTTGTTGATGTCTTTTTTAAAATGTGGTGCCCAAAACTGGACACAATATTCCAGATGAGGTCTGACCAAAGAGGAGTAGAGGGAAATAATGACTTCACGTGATCTAGACTGTATGCTTCTGTTAATACATCCTAGAACTGCATTTGCCTTTTTTGCTGCTGCATCACACTGTTGACTCATATTCAGTCTGTGATCTATTAGTATACCCAAGTCTTTTTCACATGTGCTGTCACTTAGCCCTATTCCTCCCATTCTATATATGCTTTTTTCATTTTTATTGCCCAGATGTAGTACTTTGCATTTCTCCCTGTTAAAAACCATTCTGTTAGTTACTGCCCACTTCTCCAGTTTATTTAAATCTTTTTGAATCCTCTCTCTCTCTTCTCTAGTATTAGCTATCCCTCCTAGCTTTGTGTCATCAGCAAATTTAATCAGTTTACCCTCAATTCCTTCATCTAAATCGTTGATAAAGATGTTGAACAATACAGGGCCCAGGACAGAGCCCTGTGGTACCCCACTTGAGACATTCTTCCAACTGGATGTGCAGCCATTTACGACCACTCTTTGGGTCCGATCACTAAGCCAGCTATGAATCCACCTAACAGTTGCCTTGTCCATTCCATACTTAGTCATTTTTTCAATAAGGATTGTATGAGAGACTTTGTCAAATGCTTTGCTGAAGTCAAGATATACTATATCTACAGCATTTCCTTGATCCACCCAATCAGTGATACCGTCATAGAAGGAAATTAAGTTAGTCTGACATGACTTATTAGTTACAAACCCATGCTGACTCTGTTTGATCACTTCATTCTTATCCAGGTATTGACTTACATGTTGTTTAATAATTTGTTCAAAGATCTTTCCTGGTATAGAAGTCAGACTCACCGGCCTATAGTTGCCTGGGTCCACCTTCTTCCCCTTTTTGAAGATAGGAACAACATTTGCTCTTCTCCAGTCTTCTGGCACTTCTCCTGTTCTCCAAGAATTTTCAAAGATTATGGAGAGTGGTTCAGAAATTTCTTCTGCTATCTCCTTCAGTACTCTGGGGTGTAATTCATCTGGACCTGGAGACTTGAATTCATTTAGGTTAGCTAAGTGTTTCCTCACTATCTTTCTGTTTATAGATATCCTGGATTCTTCTATTCCCTTAATAGGACAGTGAATAACAGTTGATGTTACATTTTCTTTCTGAGAGAAAACAGATGCAAAATAGGAATTTAAAAGTTCAGCCTTCTCAACATCCTGTCTTACCATTTCATCATTTTCATCCTGTAAAAATCCTATAGCATCTTTGACTTTTCTTTTACTTTTGACATATCCCCCAAATCCTTTATTATTGCTTTTGACATCTCTTGCAAGCCTCAATTCATTTTCAGCTTTAGCTAATCTGATTTGTGCCCTGCAAATTCTGCAGACAGCATTATATTCTTCTTTAGATATGCCTCCCTCTTTCCATTTTATAAACATTTTTTTCTTCCTTTTTAGCATGTGCTTAAGTTCTGTGTTCACCCATCCTGGTTTCCTTAAATGCTTCCTATTCTTCCCTCTTTTCGGAATTGTTAACAACTGTGCTTTGAGAATTTCATTTTTCAAGATTTCCCATCCTTCCTGGACATTTTTGTCTTTAAGGATATCCAGCCATTGGATCCCTCCAATTATCTTTCTGAATCCCTTAAAATCTGCCTTTCTGAAATCTAACCTTGACGTCTGAGTCTTCACAGGTCTTCCGCCTCTAGTTATCCAAAATTCTAAAATAGCATGGTCGCTACCTCCTAGGGTTCCAGCCACTTTTACCTCCTCAACCATTTCCTCCCTGTTTATAAGGATTAGATCCAAGGTAGCAGTTCCCCTTGTTTTCTCCCCTACCTTTTGGAAGATAAAGTTGTCAGCAAGAGAGGATAAGAATTTCCTTGACCTGTTAGTTTTGCCTGAGAGAGATTCCCAACAAATGTCTGGATAGTTGAAATCTCCCATGACAACTATGTCATATTTTTTGGAGAACTTGGCCATTTGATGCATAAAGAGTTCATCCATATCTTCAGCTTGCACAGGCGGCCTGTAGTAAATGCCTACAATGGTGTCCTTTCCATTGTTCTGTCCTTGTATTCTTACCCAAACAGTTTCCACAGAACTCCCAGTCTCTGAAGCTTCAATCTCTGTGCAGATATACGCGTTTCTAACATACAATGCAACACCTCCTCCTCGTTTATCAAGTCTGTTTCTTGCAAATAAGTTGTATCCTTCTAGTCTTGTATTCCAATCATGTGTATTGTCCCACCAAGTTTCAGTGATTCCAATGACATCATATTTCTTTTCCTGTGTTAGTAGTTCCAATTCTCCTTGTTTGTTGCCCATGCTTTGTGCATTAGTATAGAAACATTTTAGTTTGTGATTGGTTTCTCTTTCTCCAATATTTTTATTAATTAGATTCTTTCGTCTTTGTTCTTCCTTTCCACTTCTATTAGCAGAGTTCTCAATAGCATTTGTCAGGTGTGTGGCTTTTTCTGGTCTTTTGCTTCCCTTCCCATGTTGTTCTAGTTTAAAGCTCTCCTTACAAGTGTAGCAAGGCGACTTCCAAATACATGCTTTCCAGTCTTCGTAAGGTGCACCCCATCTCTAGCAAGTAGTCCATCGTATAAGTAGTTCACTCCGTGATCCAGAAATCCAAATCGTTGCTGACGGCACCATCGACATAGCCAGTTGTTCACCTGCAGAATCTTATTCCACCTCCTTGTTCCATGGCCATCCACTGGGAGGATGGAAGAGAAGACCACCTGCGCTCCCAGTTCTTTCACTTTCTTGCCTAAGTCTTCAAAGTCTCTGCAGATGGTTTCCAGGTCGTTTCTTGCGGTGTCATTTGTCCCCACATGTAGTAGCAGGAATGGGTAGTATCTGTAGGTCTGAAGAGTCCTGATATCCTGTCAGACACATCTTTAATTTTTGCAGGATGCTATATGAATTAAAAAACAAAATCTATTCTTGATTTCCAGTTCGGCGGAGCTCCTCCGCCCTCAGTCCTGTGTCCCCAGCTGATCCCATGACACAAAGTCATACCACCACCTTCACAGTTCCTTCTGGGCAGAGAAGTAGCGTTTCCGCCATTCGGACGAAAATGTGAAGGATGCAGCCAATCAGCGGAGGTCACGTGACTTTGTATCAGAAGACCGGCGAGGGAACACAGGGCTGAAAAAAGCGGATAGAACACGGACGTGAAAAACAGACGTCTGAATGAGGCCTAACACGCTGGAAAGGATCCTTATAATTTAGATGGTTTCTAAAACTTACGGACTGTATGTTATAAGCCCTCAATGGCTTAAAGGGAATCTGTCATCCCATTTTTGGCCTATAAGCTGCGGCAACCGCCATCAGGGGCTTATCTACAACATTCTGACCTTTCCCGGCGCCTGCGCATTGCAGTACTCTGCTCTGCCCTCAACAGGGTAGATAAAGTATGCCTGCGCAGGAGCCGCGGCAGAAGTAAAAAGGAGGACGTCATGGCTAGAAGATGGGAGGCGCCGGACCGGACCACAACACACACCGCACTCGCCCCCCCGGTGAGCATAATATAACTCGTTTTTCTTATCTTTCAGGTTACATCGGGGTTTAGCTACAGCACTGCAGAATGCTGTAGATAAGCCCCTGATGGCGGTGGCTGCAGCTTATAGGCAGAAAATGAGGTGACAGATTCCCTTTAAAGCAGATCTGTCACCAGACTTCCCAATGCAAACATTACTGAAATCAGCTCTTAGATCTGCCTTAAGGTCACATACGTGAAATATTATAAATGGCAAGATGACATAAAAACCTTGCAAAAAAAGATTTAAAAAATAAGCATTTTTATTTATTATTATGAAAGGGCCTAACTTACTTCCCATGACAATCCTCCACAAAGGATCCTTTATTAGGTGTAATAACAAGATTAGGGAAGATAAAAGCCGGCGCTGGACGACTAACAATCTGGCTGTAACTACCAGTTAGGACTTGCCTTTGCCTTAGGAGGAATACTGCATTATCTGCCTGTCAGCTCGGCTGACAATCTCTCCCGTCCTGACTCTTCAGTGGCATAGAGGGGGCCATCATCTCAGGAGCGGACTGTTGGGCTTGGTGCTGACAAGATTGCTGGACGGTCAATTAGAAGAGGAAATGATTTATTCCGCTTTGCTGATATGGCTCCATCACATTCTGAAGCACTTTACAGACATCATCTCTGTCCCCATTGGGGCTCACAATCTAGATTCCCTATCAGTATGTCTTGAGTGTGGGAGGAAACTGGAGAACTCAGAGGAAACTCACACAAACAGGGAGGGAACATATAAACTTCTTGCAGATGTTGTCCTTGGCAGGGTTTTATCCCAGGACCCCAGCACAAAGCAAAAGTGCTAACCACTGAGCCACCGGTCTAAGCTTCCAAGCTCCATAATATTAGAAGGGGTTGTCCCATCTTCTTCAGGAGCGCCTTGCCTCCCAACTTCTTGTTTGCCAGGGGGGATGATTGACAGTTAGTACCAGAGGCATTGCTGAGCTGCTGGTCCGAGTCGCACACTCTCCAATGCTAGCAGGTGAGGACCATTGGATCACCGAAGAGCTCCTGGACTACAAGACCAGCACATCTGGATTGTCCCGGCAAAGGGATCTAAGGACTTATCTACAGCAGATCAGTTGGGTACAAGACCCAGATACTTCACTGATCAGCCATTTTTTTTGCTCTGGCTGGCCATTGCTGGTTACTGCAACAGTTTCTATGTTTCTATGCAAAAGAATACAAGCTGTTCTGCAGCGCCCAGCAGCGGTCACTACACTTCAACAAGAGCTGCACTCAGTAACTCCATTGCAAGTATTTACATACTTTTATATAGGTGAAATAGGTGAAGAACAGATTTTTAGTGGGAAAACTAAAAAAAAAAAAAAAAAAAATCCCAATGCTTTAAGGTATTGAAGCATACATCATCGTTTGTCGTATAATTTCAACCTCGGATTTGTTTTTTGGGTTTTCCGTATTTTTTTCTGGATTAAAATAAGGTAATAAAAGTGTGAACGGCAGCAGCGGATGATGACAGGTGCGCTCTACTATCACATCCATCAGCACTAATCATTACTAGATTTTCTCATAAATATTTTCAGGGCAGGCATGAAAGCTTGTGCCCCAGGTGGGATTATTTAAGAGGCATGGAGACATTTCATCATCCCGAAACGCCCAGAGATTAGACGACTGATTGAGAGCCGAGAGGAAGCAATGGCTGTTAACCCGGAATTACACCAGCCCCGCAGGATCCAGGCAAGCGGCGGTGTCAATGAAAGAGCCGTGATATCAGGTGGTTCCATTCTGCTACATCGCACCATGCATATATTCAGCCCCCGCTGTACAGCTCATAGCTATTTAATGCACACCCCGGGGAGCAGAGTCATTAAATCGGCCTCTGTAAATTATGCTGTCAGCATGCATAATGTAATGTCTGCACACAGGCATGTCTGCAGCCGCAGCAGAAAAGCTTAATGAAAAGTGCAACCAAAGCACAAAAATGGATTCAATTCCAAATGTAAAAAATATAAAAGAAACACATGTGTATGTAGTATTTGGTCACCTATATCTCCCCATGCAATGTATCTAACCCTTATATGCAAGATTTTACAGTCCGTACACACGGGCTAAAGAGAAAGCTGAATATGGGTCACATAGGGGACGAGAAACCGGCCCAAGACAAGATAATGTGTCTTCCGTGTATATCATCCAACAGGTCATGGGGCTGATAGTCGGGTACGACCATAAAAAACACCAAGGGGAGCCGATCAGATGTTGTTATATGGTGGTGAGACCTCTTTGCAGAGGAGCGTATGGCAGCACACATGGTCTCCTAGTAGAGAGTTGCAGGGACTCCATGTGCCGCCATATGTAGAAGCTTTCATGCAATGGTTATATGGAGGAAAGCCTCCATAATAAAGCATCTTGTGATATTTTGCTGTTCTGTGCACATTTTTAGTCCAGAACATCCCTCTTTGGGTAGTTTTCCTATAAAACACACACTTGTAGTGCATCATGCAATACATTACTGAAGGGAGAGCCCGGCCTCTAGATGAACCTGCAGCCATCAGCAAACAAGACATGAAGTCTACAGCAGTAAGAACGTTCTTGGCATCGGCCAGCAGAGCAGATCGCTTGATTACCTAGATACAGGCAATAGTCCAGATGATAACGTGACCTACAAGGGAGAGGGCACAAAAACTGAAGCTAGTTCATACCTAGAACGGACTCCTCTTGGCGGCGGCTCATCTTCCCTGGAAACAAAAGATTTGGGCTTTGATTCACCAATGGCATCAAACCTTCTCTTCTCCAGACAACATCTGTCGCGGGACGGTCAGGAGGCCTCTATGCACATCAGATGGTTGGCGGGTTCAGATGAATTTTCATCTAAATACCCCCATACACATACTACTAATGTTGGCTGAACCCGCCGATATCGACAGGTTTGGCCAACGGTGCGATACATATGGGGGGCCCAGCTGACTGATGGTTGGGGAAAGAGGTTGATCACACATGTCCGATATCAGACTACGAAACGCCTTATGAGATAAGCCCCACACAGAACACAAGCTTTGTGGGCGGAACGAGCGCTCCTGTGTACGGGAAAGGCGGCTGAGATGGACTCAGCCAACAACAGCCATCTAGTATGTATGACCGGCCTGATGTATATGGCGGCCTTAAGCATTGTGCAGGTGATAACATTACTGTCAAAAGAGATTTCCTCAAATCGCAACCTGTGAAGAATGCTTGATGTCTGGAGTGGTCCGGACAGAGATCGGACAGCAGTGCTTGGACTGGCAGCAGCTCTTGCAACTGGAGGAGGGACCTCCCCACCACTGGAGGAGGGACCTCCCCACCACTGGAGGAGGGACCTCCCCACCACTGGAGGAGGGTTCTCCCCACCACTGGAGGAGGGTTCTCCCATCAGCGAATATGCGAGAAGGGCTTTACCACGACGGCACAACCTCTTAGGGATTGGCCCATCTCATAAAGTAAGTTGGCATACGCAGATGATTAAAGCTCTAGCATGCCAGTATGCCAAAGGATTTCTTCATAAACTGTATCAACCATAAACTCTTCTACCACACGGCCATTAAACAATACCCAGAGCAGCACATATTGCACGTCTCCTCTCCAGCCGGGCGTACTACATTGCCTGCAGTGCTATCGGCATAGGGGTTCCCTTTGTTTCACCACCAGATGGATCCCGCACCCCCCTCTATTAATTAACACTTATTGATAAGATGCCAACACATTCCACAGCTCAGACTGGATGCAGCCAGAGACAACAGCTCGGCGTATAGGAAGCCGACATAATCAATGGGCGAGCTAAGATCTCTTATGGGGTACACAATGGGCAGCACACGTCACCTAGGAGGCGACTGGCAGAAGATCTTAAGGGGCAGCTCTGCCGCTGCCTGGCACTGGGCGGCCCACGTAGGCTACATTTCTATCCAACAATAGGATCTCTTCTAGATATGTAATAATCAGTATATATTATGAAGAAATTAGTGATGAGCATGCTCGGATAACGCCATATCCGAGCACATTTGCTCAACACCAGTAATATTCAATATATAACATGTAGATAAGTAATAATCAGTATAGAAGAGGTAGATAATATGCGAAAATGAATGTAACAGGTAGATAATCAATATATAAATATATAGATATGTAATCAGTATATATCCTGTAGATAGGTATATATTATATACCAATTATTACATATATATATATATATATATATATCACATTATTTACTGATTACTACACACATAATACACATTTACATATTATATACCGATTATTACATGATGTATATTATATATTACACATTTACATATTATTTACCGATTACACACAATGTATACATATTATATACCGATTACTACATGTTATTCAATACACATTTACATATTATATAGCAGTTATTACATGCATATATATTACACATTTACATATTATATGCCGATTAAGTATCTAACTCATATAGCATAGCTACATTTATAGTATTACATATCTACCCGTGATAATCATATAATTACACAGGTGCATTGTACATGCTGATTATGTAATAATGATTATCACATGCAGAAACTTAATATTTTTGTGTGTGGATATGTAATAATAGATATGTAATAATATGCAGCTACTTAATATGAGTAAGATATGCAATCATCAGTATAATATGCAGCTATGTAACAATATTCTATGTAGCTGTATAAATATGTAATAACTGGAATAAGTACATATGCAATATACAGATATAACAGATATAACTACATATGTAATATAATAGATGTAGTAATTGGTACATACACAATATATACATAATTGGGATTATAAGTACACACATGTATATAATAATCAGCACATGTGATATATACATATGTAATAATAATGATGGGCACATCTACATGTGTAGGATCATACAGCTCAGTATATAATAACCAGTATATAATAATCAGCACATGTGATATATACATATGTAATAATAATGATGGGCATATCTACATGTGTAAGATCATACAGCTCAGTATATAATAACCAGTATATAATAAGTAGCACATGTGATATATACATATGTAATAATAATGATGGGCATATCTACATGTGTAAGATCATACAGCTCAGTATATAATAACCAGTATATAATAATCAGCACATGTGATATATACATATGTCATAATAATGATGGGCACATCTACATGTGTAGGATCATACAGCTCAGTATATAATAACCAGTATATAATAATCAGCACATGTGATATAGACATATGTAATAATAATGATGGGCATATCTACATGTGTAGGATCATACAGCTCAGTATATAATGAGCACATGTGATATATACATATGTAATAATAATGATGCGTATATCTACATGTGTAGGATCATACAGCTCAGTATATAATAACCAGTATATAATGAGCACATGTGATATAGACATATGTAATAATAATGATGGGCATATCTACATGTGTAGGATCATACAGCTCAGCATATGATAAGCACATGTGTAATATCAGAGCTGCCATTCACAGGACAGCACACAATGGCAGACACTGAGGTCACAGCCGCTCACACTACATTGCAGTGAGTGGAATCGGATCGATGCTGCTGGCCGATAATGGTCGGGCGCCCGTGCTCGTCACACAGATCAGCTGGGATCAGTGATCGCTGGTGGTGACAGCTCCACAATCGCCTCCATTGCCGCCTGGCCGAGGAGCTGCCAGTAATCCCCAGTAGATCCCCGCAGATCACACAGCACAGTGGATCCCTCCATTCATAGTGAGCCGCAGAGCAGGCTCTACCTGTGATCCGCTCGCAGTGGTTTCTCCCATGTCCTCACAGCCTTCTCCCCCAGCACAGCCGGCCGCCGGCACTCACCTTCTGACAGCTCCAGCTCCAGTTCGGCCAGCTGTTCCCTCACCTCCTTCGGGAGGGCTGACAGGTCGAAGCTCCTCTCCGCCATGGCGCCGGCCGCAGACACCGTATTACACCGAGAGGTTTGAATCGCCGGAGCTCAGCGCATAGCCCTCGCCGCGGCCGCCATGCCAGGCCCTGCCTCACGTCACATGACCACAGACAGACATCCAGTCGGCACTAACGCGGCTGACAGCAGGAACACTGACACCCCGAGCACAATGCCGGTACTACAGCGTAAGAGCCAACCTGGGGCGAATGGAATAGTAAGAAAGAAATCTAGCGCCACCAGGTGGTAGGCTGGGAAATACAGTTAGCTTTGTCCCCTGTATAACACAGCACTCAGCGCTATGGTGGGTATTTCTTTCCTGAGAGGTTTCTTAACACTCACATTACTTTTTTTCCAGACATTTTTCATTTCTTATATGGAAGTCTATGGAGAGGCTTGGACTTGTAAGGATGTGGTGGGGACCCTCATGTATTATTATTATTATTTACTAGCTGAAGAGCCCGGCGCTGCCCAAGCATAGTAACGAACTACGGTTAGCTATAACAAATTATAATGATACTAACTATCTATCTATCTATATATATAGATATATATATATACACTCAGAAATATATATATATATATATATATAGCTGAGTGTAGAGCCCCGCCCACTCCACATAGCCACATTCACTATAACATCCCACATCATCCCATCAGTCAGAGCCACCGGACTACTACCCCTAATATCCCACATCG
This sequence comes from Dendrobates tinctorius, assembly GCF_039654945.1. NCBI lineage: Eukaryota > Metazoa > Chordata > Amphibia > Anura > Dendrobatidae > Dendrobates > Dendrobates tinctorius. The sequence goes on along the minus strand of NW_027361719.1, from coordinate 3,460,125 downwards.
TCCCATCAGCCAGAGCCACCAGACTACTACTCCTAATATCCCACATCATCCCGTCAGCCAGAGCCACCGGACTACTACCCCTAATATCCCACATCATCCCATCAGCCAGAGCCACCGGACTACTACCCCTAATATCCCACATCATCCGGTCAGCCAGAGCCGCCAGACTACTGCTCCTAATATCCCACATCATCCCGTCAGCCAGAGCCACCGGACTACTACTCCTAATATCCCACATCATCCCGTCAGTCAGAGCCACCAGACTACTACCCCTAATATCCCACATCATCCCGTCAGTCAGAGCCACCGGACTACTACCCCTAATATCCCACATCATCCCGTCAGCCAGAGCCACCGGACTACTACCCCTAATATCCCACATCATCCCATCAGCCAGAGCCACCGGACTACTACCCCTAATATCCCACATCGTCCCATCAGCCAGAGCCACCAGACTACTACTCCTAATATCCCACATCATCCCGTCAGCCAGAGCCACCGGACTACTACCCCTAATATCCCACATCATCCCGTCAGCCAGAGCCACCGGACTACTACCCCTAATATCCCACATCATCCCATCAGCCAGAGCCACCGGACTACTACCCCTAATATCCCACATCATCCCGTCAGCCAGAGCCACCGGACTACTACTCCTAATATCCCACATCATCCCGTCAGTCAGAGCCACCAGACTACTACCACTAATATCCCACATCATCCCATCAGTCAGAGCCACCGGACTACTACTCCTAATATCCCACATCATCCCGTCAGTCAGAGCCACCGGACTACTACCACTAATATCCCACATCATCCCGTCAGCCAGAGCCACCGGACTACTACCCCTAATATCCCACATCATCCCGTCAGCCAGAGCCACCGGACTACTACCCCTAATATCCCACATCATCCCGTCAGTCAGAGCCACCAGACTACTACCACTAATATCCCACATCATCCCGTCAGCCAGAGCCACCGGACTACTACCCCTAATATCCCACATCATCCGGTCAGCCAGAGCCGCCAGACTACTACTCCTAATATCCCATATCATCCCGTCAGTCAGAGCCACCAGACTACTACCACTAATATCCCACATCATCCCGTCAGTCAGAGCCACCGGACTACTACTCCTAATATCCCACATCATCCCATAAGTCAGAGCCACCAGACTACTACCACTAATATCCCACATCATCCCGTCAGCCAGAGCCACCGGACTACTACCCCTAATATCCCATATCATCCGGTCAGCCAGAGCCACCAGACAACTACCACTAATATCCCACATCGTCCCATCAGCCAGAGCCACCGGACTACTACCACTAATATCCCACATCGTCCCATCAGTCAGAGCCACCGGACTACTACTCCTAATATCCCACATCATCCCGTCAGTCAGAGCCACCAGACTACTACCACTAATGTCCCACATCATCCCGTCAGCCAGAGCCACCGGACTACTACCCCTAATATCCCACATCATCCCGTCAGCCAGAGCCACCGGACTACTACCACTAATATCCCACATCGTCCCATCAGCCAGAGCCACCGGACTACTACCACTAATATCCCACATCGTCCCATCAGTCAGAGCCACCGGACTACTACCACTAATATCCCACGGTGGACCCCGAGCGGCGAACACACTTTATTATTATTTTTATTTAGTGTGTTCCGCCGCTCCTAACACTACCACCAATATCCCACATCATCCCGTCAGCCTGGAGTCAGAACCAGAGCGCTGATTGGAACGGTCCTAACTTCCATACCGGGGATCCCTTTAAGAGAGGCCTGGCATCAGAACCAGAGCGCTGAGTGGATTTGCCCTTATTTCCATACTAATGATCCCTCTAATAGAAGCCTGGGGTGAGAATCAGAGCACTGAGGGATTTACCCTAACTTCCATACCGGAGATCCCTTTAAGAGAGGCCTGGGGTCAGAACCAGAGCGCAGAGAGGATTTGCCCTGACTTCCATACCAATGATCCCTTTAATAGAAGCCTGGGGTGAGCATCAGAGCGCTGAGGGATTTACCCTAGCTTCCATACTGGGGATCCCTTTAAGAGAGGCCTGGGGTCAGCACCAAAGCGCAGAGTTGATTTTCCCTTACTTCCGTACCGAGGATCCCTTTAAGAGGGCGCTTGGGTCAGAACAAGAGCGCTGAGTGGATTTGCCCTAACTTCCATACCGGGGATCCCTTTAAGAGAGTCTGGGATCAGAACCAGAGCGCTTAGTGGATTTGCCCTGACTTGCATACCAGTGATCCCTTTAATAGAACCCTGGGGTCAGAATCAGAGCGCCGAGAGATTTGACCTAACTTCCATACAGGAGATCCTTTTAAGAGATCCTGTGGTCAGTACCAGAGCATTTGAAGGCAATTGCCCTGACTTCCATACCGGAGATCCCTTTAAGAGATCCTGGGGTCAGTACCAAAGCGCAGAGTGGATTTGCCCTAAATTCCATACCAATGATCCCTTTAAGAGACCCTGGGGTCAGAACCACAGAGCTGAGTGGAACTGTCCTAACTTCCATACCGGGGATCCCTTTGACAGGTCTGGGGTCAAAACCAAAGCGCTGGATGGATTTGCTCTGACTTCCATACCAATGATCCCAGAGGGAAGATGTGCCTACGGGATGGAGGATGTGTGATGGGTATATGGGCAGGGAGGGGGGATTCATTTCTGTCATGTGCTCTCTGCTCCTTTCTGGGGGGTAGACAATGGCTGGGAGCTTATGTTCCCGAAGATGCTAGATTTCTCCCACCATGTCAGTGTCAGCTGAGGTGTTGTCAAGTGGGAAAACTGTTGGTCATAGCAACCAATCACAGCTCAGCTTCTTTTAACCAGCTCTGGTGAATTGAGAGATGTTGTATGAAAAGGAACAAAAGGGATGGCACTCACCGTTCTGAAGAAGTGAATTTATTTTCAGATAAAAAGCATAGGCTCGGGAGAGATGTGTGAACTGTGGACAACGGCCGTTTCACGCCAACTGCGCTTCAACGGGTCCTGGAGTCAGGTAACAGGAAGGTCGAACTAAATACACTCACAGGTGTGAACACACCTCCTAGTTACTGACACCTACTCCCACTTAATAGAGTGAACAAAAATGTGAACATACATATAATACAATTAAAACACAATAACTAAATACAGAAAAACACCTAGACACTGTTGCTATCATTATAATTTTTACAAGAAAACAATCAATGTTTTCATTTAGTCCTAGTGGTCCTGTAGCATTAGACCGCAGAATCCATCTGGCTTCTCTCTGTAAGAGAAGTCTGCAATGATTCCCTCCTTGCTGCGGTAAAAAAAACTCTCTCTATTCCTGCAAACCGCATAGATTCTGGGTTGCCCCCATGCACTTCTTTTATGTGATCAATCAAGCGACGAACCCCTTTTCCCAAGGATATGGAGTAAAAATGCTCCCTAAATCGAACATATAATGGGCGAATAGTTTTTCCTATATAAAAAAGCCACATGGGCAAAAAATGATATATACAACAAATGATGTTTTACATGAAACGAAATTCCGAATCTCATGGTGAATGGTTGTTATTATTATTATTATTATTATTATTATTTATTGTTATAGCGCCATTTATTCCATGGCGCTTTACATGTAAGGAGGAGTATACATAATAAAAACAAGTACAATAATGTTAAACAATAACATTTGGTACAGGAGGAGAGAGGACCCTGCCCGCGAGGGCTCACAATCTACAAGGGATGGGTGAGGATACAGTAGGTGAGGGTAGAGCTGGTCATGCAGCGGTTTGGTGGATCGGTGGTTACTGCAGGTTGTAGGCTTGTCGGAAGAGGTGGGTCTTCAGGCTCTTTTTGAAGGTTTCCATGGTAGGCAAGAGTCTGATATGTTGTGGTAGAGAGTTCCAGAGTAGGGGGGATGTGCAGGAGAAATCTTGTATGTGATTGTGGGAAGAGGAGATAAGAGGGGAGTAGAGAAGGAGATCTTGTGAGGATCGGATGTTGCGTGCAGGAAAGTACCGGGAGACTAGGTCACAGATGTATAGAGGAGACAGGTTGTGGATGGTTTTGTATGTCATGGTTAGGGTTCTGTACTGGAGTCTCTGGGCAATGGGGAGCCAGTGAAGGGATTGACAGAGGGGAGAAGCTGGGGAATAGCGGGGGGACAGGTGGGGTTCCGGTTTTAAGGGATTTGCCTGTTAATTTAAAAGGACAAAAAGGGCAATTCTTGCATTTATAGTTACCTACAAGGCTATTTGATTGTAGTCAATTCTCACTGCCACTAATAAAGCGATTATGGACCAATAGGTCCTTGAGATTAGTACTGCGGCGACTAGCAAATAAAGGACCTCTCTTGACGATTTCCTTTAAATCTTTATCTTTCTCAAGTAAATGTCAATTTTTCCTGATCACAGTTCTGATATAATTGTCCATGGGACTGAATGTGAAGCAAAATGTGAAACTTTTTTCCCTATTTTTTTTAGTAGAATTAAACTGGGTGGAACTCTTCAACACGTGCCATTGCGGTATCAAGTACTGGACCAACCGTTTACGCAAATCATGCGCTTGCCTGTAAAAGCCCTCTTTTTTACTGTTGAATCTGTTTATTCTAAGGAACTGCCCACAAGGTAGGGAATTTATTACATAATAGGGACGTGCACTCTCAAAATGCAATAAACTGTTTGCAGATGAAGGTTTACGGTAAATGTCAGTGTGAATCGAACCTTCTTCTATCCATAAATTAATATCCAGAAATCCTAACTGAAAACCTCCAAATTATGATGTAAATTTCATATTCATGAGATTTTCTCTATTTAAGAAATCAACAAATGATTGAAAAACCATTTCTGTCCCATCCCAGACTATGAAAATATCATCCACATAGCGAATGAACAATTTTATGTGTTTCAAGAAAGGATTTTGGGTGGAATATATGTACTTACAAGCGACTGGTGTCCCCATTGCTGTACCCTTAAACCATGAATCACGAAATTTAAACGCATTATGGGTTAGAATAAACATTAATCCTTCACAAATGAAGTTCACAGTGCCTGCGTCCTTTCCCGTGCTGCTGACAATCTGCCTGATCGATTCCACCCCCATCCCATGTGGAATCCTAGTATACAGACTCTCAACGTCAATTGAGGCCAAATAGAAATTTTCTTGCCAATCAAAATCCTTTACAATTTTTGCAAAATCTTTTGAATCTTTGACATATGAAGGAATTTCTCTAAGTAGGGGACGTAATAGCCAATCGATATACTGAGACAAGGGCTCTGTGAGCGACCCTATCCCAGAAACGATGGGGCGACCAGGAGGGCAAGCTAAACATTTATGTACCTTCGGAATATGGTACCAGTGGGGCTTCCTTGGGAAGTCAGGTAACAATTTCTCCGCTTTTTGTTTAGACAAGATATTATTCCCAACATATTTACGTAAAAGGGACCGTAAATTTTCTTTGAACCTATTGGTGGGATCAAATTTTAGTGCAGTGTAGGTTTGAGTGTCCGATAACTGTCTTTTTGCCTCAGTTAAGCAAAATTCTCTTGTGAGGAGGAACACGTTGCCTCCTTTATCCGCTGGACGGACCATGACGTCTGACCAGCTCTGTATTTCTTTTATTGCATTTTTTTCTTTTAAAGACAAATTAGGGGGAGGCTGTTAATAAACTTAGACTGTGTGCACACGATGCAGATATCCAGCGGATCCACAGCGGTTTTAGGCCTGTTTCACACTTCCGTTTTTGTGTCCGCCAAACGGATCCGTTTCCGTTTTTTTGACGGAAACTGATGCAAACGGATCCGTTTTTTAAAAACGGATCCGTTTTTTTGACGGATCCGCGGTAACCGTAATGGAAGTCTGTGGGACAAAAAAAAACGGATCCTGCAAAAAATGGCGGATCCGTTTTTTTACGGAAAACAACGGATTTTGACGGATTTGAAAAAACGGAAGTGTGAAACAGGCCTTACCGCACAGAAACGTTGCATATCCGCATTGTGATGTACAGTAGCATGTCACTTCTTTTGTGCGGTTTTCCACCTCCCCAGTCTTCAAATCCGCAGGGGGAAAACCGCACAAAAACCGCAAGAAAACCGCATTAAAAATAGAAGAAATTTGACCTGCGGATTTCTTCAATTCTGCGCGGAAAAATCCTCAGGGCAAAAAAGTACGTGTGCACTCAGCCTAATGCTTCCATGTCCTTAATGACCTGTGTCTCGAAGACGTCTACAATATTGCCAGGGGAGGTAGGTGGCATGAAAGTTGATTTACAACCTCCCATAAAAGGCTGAACTAAAATATCCTCATCTTTATTAAATTCCTCCTGTTGTGCATTAAGTTCTAATAATGGTAGAGCGTCCTCTCTGACATCAGCTAGAGCTCCCATACCCGCCATGAAACCTAGCGGACCAATCATACAGGGAATTTTACCTGGAAAGGAAAGGGTGTTAGTGGAATTCGCCGACATATAGGTTTTGTGCAAATGTATCTTTCTCAAAGCTTTGAACAAATCAATTTTAAAATCAACCATGTTGAAATCTGTGGGTACACAAAAAGTGAGACCTTTTTTCAAAATAGAGAAATGTGATTCATTCAATACATGGCTGGTTAAATTAATGACTGAATTTTCTGGCAACTGTGAAGGTGCTATGGTCTCCAAGAGACCTGTTTCCTCTTCTTTTGATTGCCGCTGCTGGACCCTTCTCCTTCTCCCCCCTCTACGCACCCTCCGCCTAAAGGGATCCCCGACATGGAAGTACATTGCGAAGTGTCTCTGTTGTCAGGTGGAACGGTGAATTCCTCATTGGCGCTGGAATCGGAGTCGGTCATCAGGTAGTCTTTCTTGCTGGTGTAACGAGATTTAGATTTTCCTTTAAAACTGCACTTTTTTAAAAAAACGATTTTTATTCTGCGGCAATTTATTTTTCCATCTAAAAATTTGACCAGTCTCAAAGTCATTTTTGTCTCGAATAAACTTATCCCTTTTTCGTTGTTTTATTTCCATTTGCAAAATAATCAATTTAGTATCCAATTTTTTATACAGAACTGACCATTGATTCTCCGTGAGTCTGGTTTTTAGTTCTTCTTTCGTCTTATTTAATTCTACTTTTACTTTTTCATAGTTCTCTTTATTTTGACGTAAAACCAAATTCAGGAGATCTTGGGAACATTTTAACAAAATCCCATTCCATTCCTCTGAAAACTGGGTATTGTCTTGGAATTGTGACATGGGCTTGGACACTCTGAGACCTCGAGGGACCCTTCCACAATCTATATAAGATTGCCGGGAGTTATTGGTCCAAAAAAGGTTAATTTCTCTTTCAGCTATGTCTTGTAGCTTGTATTCCAGTGTCTTAGTGCTAAAAGACTGGACATTGTCCATGTTATTGCACTCTAAAAAATACGAGTTAACATCCTCCCGGCCTGCTAATAATCCATTTGAAACAGGTAGGGTGTCTGGTTCCATTATGAGTGAATGAACCAGAAAAAAACAGTCACTGTGGTGTGGAATCAGGTGGATACAAATAGCAGTGTGCTCAGAATCCAGAAATATCCAAGTCAAATGTCCAAGAAGAAAGAAGAAAATTCGGCACCACTGCCGCCACCTTAATGTGCACTATAGTGCGGTACAAACTCACACACCTGGGCTGCACGCCAGCTACCCACAGAACGGGTGCTCATTCCAAAGAAAAACATGCATGGCTATGTTGTATGAAAAAGAACAAAAGGGATGGCAACCCAGGTGTATGAGTTTGTACCGCACTATAGTGCACATTAAGGTGGCGGCAGTGGTGCTGAATTTTCTTCTTTCTTCTTGAAATGAGAGATGCTTATTGATTGGTTGCAAGGAAAACTGTTGCTCATAGCAACCAATCACAGCTCAGCTTCTTTTGAACAGCTCTGGTGAAATGAAAGATGCTTCGTGATTGGTTGGTGATACATACACACACACACACATTCATTTTTATACAGTATATAGAGATTATTATAGCGCCATTTATTCCAATGGCGCTTTACATGTGAGGAGGGGTATACATAATAAATACAAGTGCAGTAATCTTAATACAAGTCACGACTGGTACAGGATGAGAGGACCCTGCCCTTAAGAGCTCACAATCTACAAGGGATGGGTGAGGATACAGTAGGCGAGGGTAGAGCTGGTCGTGCAGCGGTTTGGTGGATCGGTAGTTACTGCAGGTTGTAGGCTTGTCGGAAGAGGTAGGTCTTCAGGTTCTTTTTGAAGGTTTCCATGGTAGGCAAGAGTCTGATATGTTGGGGTAGAGAGTTCCAGAGTAGGGGGGATGTGCGGGAGAAATCTTGCATGCGATTGTGGGAAGAGGAGATAAGAGGGGAGTAGAGAAGGAGATCTTGTGAGGATCGAAGGTTGCATCTAGCTAGTTACCGGGAGACGAGGTCACAGATGTATGGAGGACACAGGTTGTGGATGGCTTTGTATGTCATGGTTAGGGTTTTGAAATGGAGTCTTTGGGTAATGAGGAGCCAGTGCAGAGATTGACAGAGGGGAGAGGGCGGGGAATAGTGAGGGGACAGGTGGATTAGTCGGGCAGCAGAGTTTAGAATAGATTGGAGGGGTGAGAGAGTGTTAGAGGGGATTCCACAGAGCAGGAGGTTGCAGGAGTCAAGGCGGGAGATGATGAGGGCATGGACTAAGGTTTTTGCAGATTCTTGATTGAGGAATGTACAGATCCGTGAAATATTTTTGAGTTGAAGTCGGCAGGAAGTGGAAAGGGCTTGGATATGTGGTTTGAAAGAGAGATCAGTGTCAAGGATTACCCCGAGGCAGCAAGCTTGTGGGACTGGAGAGGGTGGGCAGCCATTTAATGGATAGGTCCGTTGGGGGGGGGTCACGTGAGATGGGGGAAAGATGATGAATTCTGTTTTGTCCATATTAAGTTTTAGAAATCTAGCGGAGAAGAAGGATGAAATAGCAGACAGACATTGTGGGATTCTGGTTAGTAGGGAGGTGATATCTAGTCCAGAGAGGTAGATCTGTGTCATCAGCATAGAGGTGATACTGAAAGCCGTGAGATTCTATGAGCTGTCCGAGGCCGAAGGTGTAAATGGAGAAGAGCAGAGGCCCTAGGACTGAACCTTGCAGGACTCTGATGTATAGGGGGCGCGGTGAGGAGGTGGTGTGCGAGTGGGAGACGCTGAATGTCCAGTCTGTTAGGTATGACACAATCCAAGATAGGGACAAGTCTGTGATGCCGAGAGATGAGAGGGTCTGTAGTAATAGAGAATAGTCCACTGTGTCAAAGGCAGAGAACAGGTCCAGGAGGAGGAGGACAGAGTAGTGTCGCTTGGCCTTGGCGGTTAATAGGTCATTGGTGACCTTAGGTTAGGGCAGTTTCAGTGGAGTGGTGTGGCCGGAAGCCATATTGTAAGCGGTCAAGGAGGGAGCAAGAAGAATGGTGGGCGGACAGTTCAAGATGGAAATGTTGTTCCAGTAGTTTTGAGGTATAGGGGAGAAGAGATGTAGGGCGATAGCTAGATACAGAGGATGTGTCAAGAGAGGGCTTTTTGAGGATAGGTGTGATTGAAGCATGTTTAAAGCTTGAGGGGAAAACACCAGTTGTTAGTGATAGGTTGAAGACATGGGTTAGGGTTAGGATAAAGACTGTGGTGAGGTTTGGGATGAAGTGGGATGGGATCGGGTCAAGTGCACAGGTAGTGAGATGTGATCTTGAGAGTAGAGTGGAGAGTCGGTCTTCTGTAATGGTGGAGAAGTTGGTTTTGGAGGAGGAGGGCAGGGCAGTTAGGAGGAAGGGCTCTGGGGGTTGTCGACCAAAACTGTGTCTGATGTTAATAATAATAATAATCTTAATATAGCGCCAACATATCAGTCTTCTCTCTCCTTAATGCTGTTCAGCTGTGTCACATGTGGCACCCTGCTGTTTTATTAATGTTTTTGCTTTTGTGTGAGCTGTAATGTATTTGTCATGTACTGCAATGTGATGTATTGTGCTTAATCTTAGGGATAGATTAGTAAGTAGTGCAGTACCATAGGGGGATTAGAATAGAGGGGGCACAGTAGAGATAGAGCAATAGGATAGATAAGAGTGCTAGATACAGGCAGCATAGGGGTTAAGCAGATGGGAGGAGTCACACAGCAGAGCAGCACAGAGAAGGGAGATATAGGAAAGGCACTTCCTGATTAGAGACAGTCCCCTGAGCACCTTGCCCAAGGGCAGCACGTGTGAGCAGAGTATTACAGGCTTTCGGGTTAAAGCTGTTTCAGTAAGGGGCCCTGAGCTGAGAATCATGCAGGTCTGTTTCAAGGAAGGATCCAAAGCTAGCGGCTGGGATTAGGAGACAGCTGTCGGTGAGCCCGTTACCCTATAACTCACAGCTGGACCTGGGACTGGCAGGAAGCTGATGGGCCTGGAGCACGAGTGGGACAGAGATTGTTTAGAAGAGGGACAGGGATTGTCCAAGGAAACAGGTGGGACACGGATTGTCCAGGGATATAGTTGAGCTTGCCGGGAAAGGGAAGCTGATGCAGAAGATAAAGTTTGTCCGGATGACAGGGAAAGATAAGAAGATATCTCTGTTTTAACTTGTGCTACCTGTGTGAAGAAATCAGATAAGAAGATGTCTCTGTGTTTGACTTGTGCTGCCCGTGTGATGAATACGCTGCTGTCTAGTAAAGTTAAGCTATTGGAAAAAGACATAGTTTCTGAAGTGAATTGTGGAGCTCATGAATGCGGAGCCGACATGGCAGCAGCTGAGGGGAATCTGACAGAGCCTGTGAGTGTGCTGATATGCATGCTGTACATTCAGTACAAGGGACTTTATTTATCTTTTCATGTACAAGGTGACGGGGTGCAAACTGGCTGTTGCTTAGTGAACTCGCCCACGACAATAACCACATGCCACCTTGTTACAGACTGACCCCTAGGGAACAGGTGAATTCCCCGTTGGGCCCCTGTGTAGGAGTAGCCCCTTTCCCCCTATATAAGCAGCAGTTGTTCCTGTCACATGGCGTGGGGAAGTAGCCGTACTCGTCTCTTGCACCCCGGCACGCTACATGAAGGCGGGGATCCTGGCTGGGTGTATGGACTGTGCCACGAGAGCTGTACACCTGTGCAGGCTACATGTAACCAATGTTGCTGGTTTGCCAGGATGTTGGACAGTTCAATGATGGAGACCTCCAGTTTACTTAACAGTCCTGCTTAACAAGAGTCCTTTACTCACTCTGCGGTTCTGACTCTTCTTTCCCCTCAGGGTGCCAATATGACTGGACTCAGTGTCAAGCTCTATGATGCTCTGGAGCACCCACCCGGGACTTTTCATCCATGTCATGTACTCAGTCCTGTCTAGGCACGTTACCTTCAAGAGCCATAAGCTACTCGGGGCCTTTCTGCCAGGAGTCCTCTGCCAGAACCCGTTTCCACTTGATCACTCTGTCTCTTAGTCACTTCTGCTCCAGATCTTACTATCTCTTTCTTTCATTCTGCTCTCACTTTAGGGACACCCTAGAATGCGGCACTCCTCACCATGAGCCTTAAGAACTCTGTAGTGCCCGCATCTCTGCCTGCAGTCCCTTTCTCCCTGCAAAGATTCCAGCGTACTCACCCACCAAGGCTCCCGTCCTGCTCCTTCCAGGTCTGCTGTTACCCAGGGTGCGTGCACTCCTAGTAGGTCTTCAGGCACTGTGCTTAGGGCGCGAGCATACTTCCTCTTTCTTAAAGGAGCCACGCGCATTCCTCTAAAGTGTCCCCAGCCAATAGCTGGAGGTCACTTACTATTTAAACCGCCTCTAACATGGAGGTGCCTGTGCAATGTTGTGAGTTTGCTCCTAACATTCTTCTCAATTCTCAGGTCCCAGTACTGGTATCCTAGCCTGCTGCACCCACCAGTGTTCACTTCAACAGCAGCCGAGCCAGATGCACTCACCAGTGCTCACTTCAATGGCAGCCCAGCTGGCTTCATCCTCCAGTGCTCATATCTCCATCAGATTGTCCTGTCTGCATCTGCGGTTCCTGTCATCGTCTCTGCCTGTCTGCATCTGTTGGACATTCCCCTGGGCCATCCCAGCTACCCATTCCTAGGGATCAGCTTCCATCTACCCATGGTCAGTCCTGGAGTAGCACTTGGATCACCTCCCTTGTCTCTCCACGGACCTCGGTGTCGTCAGCTTCTGCATATCCGTGGTCAGATTGGGTGAGGTTCCTAGGCACACCCCTCCAGGTCTTCCTTGGGCATTGGCACAGTGCTTCCACTACCCAGCCCGTTACAATTTGTAAAAGCCATGGAATCTGCTGGCTCCCAGGCGTCTTCCATTTCGGACCTATACCAGGAGGTATTTCGCCAAAAGGATCAGCAGGGCAAGATTATATTCTATCTACTGTCTGTGAATACATGTCTTGATATGCTGGCAATACCAACTGCTTCTACATCCTCACAGGGGGAAGTTACCACCACGGTGACCCACCTGGCAGCCAATTATGCACCAGGTTCCGCACCTTGTCTGTTGGCTCCCCCATGCTTTGGCTGAGATCCCGCCCTGTGTCGGGTATTCATTATCCAGAGCACGCTGCACTTCGAACTCTTGGCTCATCAGTTCACGTCGACCAAGCCAAATTGGCCTTCATCATGTCACATTTACCTGGTGAGGTCCTAGCATGGCTCAATCCTCTGTGGGAAAGAGGGGATCCATTAGTGTCGAACTTACAGTCCTTCTTGGAAGCCTTTCGTAAGGTCTTTGATGAGCCCAGTCGCGTTTCTTCTACAGCCTCTGCTCCGGTTACGCCAAGGTAACCTCTCCGTGGGCCAGTATGCAGTCCGATTTCGTACCTTGTCTTCGGAATTCGCTTGGAACAATGAGGCTCTGGTGGCAACCTTTTGGCAAGGCCTCTCCGGGCGAATCAAGGATGAACTGGCTGGCCGGGAGGTACCCACCTCTCTGGATGACCTGGTGTCGCTCACAAACCGAATTGACGTTAGGTCCCAGGAACAGACCAAAGAGATGAACCACGAGAGAAGATCGGTTTGCCTGGCTCTCACTTTTCGTTATCCAAGCGCTACCAAGAGGTTCGTTGGGCTAAGGGGACATGCTTCTACTGTGGCAGCTCTGAATACTTTATTCATTTCAGCCCTGAAAGACCGGGAAATGCCAGTGCCTAGGGTCAGTAGGAGAGGCTACCTTGGGCAAGACTTCTCCCTCTCCATCATTGACCCTGACTGTACCTGTCTCCTGCAGCAAAGGATCTTTAGTTGAATTGGCCCTCCTGGACTCCAGCTCTATAGTTAACTTTGTTCAACAGGCTGTGGTCGAGCGGTATAAGATTCCGGTCCTAAGTCTTCCGGATCCATTAGTGATTTATTCAGTGGATGGAAAGCCTCCTCTCGAGACCATCCAGTTCATCACGGAGCCCGTGGAGCTTCAGGTGGGGATGGTGCATTTGGAGAAGATTTCTCTTCATGTTCTGTCTGGTCTTTCTTATCCTCTACTTCTAGGTCTCCTGTGACTGTAAAAACACAAACATGTTCTGGACTGGAGGTCTGGAGAAGTACTCCGTTGGGGCTCAGGATGTCACAAAATGTGCTGCCTTTGTCCTGTTTGTCCTGTCCATAATCTTTGAAAATTCTTGGAGAACAGGAGAAGTCCTAGAAGACTGGAGAAGTGCAAATGTTGTTCCTATCTTCAAAAAGGGGAAGAAGGTGGACCCAGGCAACTATAGGTCGGTGAGTCTGATTTCTATACCAGGAAAGATCTTTGAGCAAATTATTAAACAACATGTATGTAAGTGTTATGCTGTGAGGCTGGAAACCTCCGGGAGCTGAACCCTCAGGACCGCGACGACGAACCTCCCCTAGGCGAGCTGACCAGGTGGACCACCCCCTATACAGGGAGTGTAAGGGGCAGACCCAAGGGAGACTATCGCCGCGGAAGCTGATACCCGGGGACAACCGGAGGATGATGTAGGCCGGGGGAGGACTGGAGAACCGGTGGGAATGAAGACGACCACAGGGGAGACTACTGTTGCCGCGAGGAAGGAGGTAACCACCAGGAGGAATGCTGGAACGTGAAGCAGAAGGGAAGCTGGAACAGGCGGACGAGGACAGGAACGGAGCAGACCTGGAAAGGAACACGAGAGGGTAACTGACAGGCAGACTAGCGGGAAGTCAGGAGGAGTACAAGGCACAGAGACAGACAGAGCGCTAGGAAGCGTGGACCCGATATCAGAGCGCGAAGCACAATTGATAATCAGGCAGTGAGCCTAGGGAGAGGCTGCCTGAAATAGGGCATGCAGGAGGACTTCCGGGTTAGGGAGAGGCGGAGTCTGGGATCCGAGGGATAGGACGCCTGGACAGGGGGGGCGTGCGCCTGCGTACCTGGAGAGAAGCAGAGGAGGCGGGCCGAGAGGACCGGAAGTGCCTGGACAGCGTGGAGCCAGGGGGGAGAGCAGAGACCGCCGGCGTCATGGCAACAGGGGACGCAGCAGAGGCGGGCGGCGTGGCGGCGGCAGGAGCAGGGCCCGAAGCAAGGTCAGGACGCGCTGTGGAGGCAGCGGTCCGAGCGGCGGCTACAGAGGCCGGAGGACGCGCCGGGGAGGTGAGCGTGACAGTACCCCCCTCCTTACGCCCCCCCCTCTTAAGGCATCTGGAATCTGGCTAGGATACGAGGAGCCTGAATATTCTCGCGAGGCTCCCAAGATCTCTCCTCGGGACCGAATCCCTTCCAGTCAATTAAGAAGAGGGTCCTACCTCTGGATCTTTTCATCGCAAGAATGTCTTTAACTTCAAAGACATCCTGTGCGGACACAGGCAGGGGTGAGCGGCCAGTGGAAGAGTGAAAATGGTTCAGGATAACAGGCTTTAGGAGAGAAGCATGGAACGAATTAGGAATTCTCAGCGAGGCGGGAAGTTTTAACTTGTAGGCCACATCATTGATACGAGCCAAGACTTCAAATGGACCTATATACCGAGGACTCAGTTTGTACGAGGGTTGTTTTAGACGGACAAATTTTGAAGACAGCCATACTTTATCTCCGGGTTGGTACAGTGGAGAATCCAGGCGTCTTTTGTCCGCATGTCTCTTGATCCTACCTTGAGCCAGATTAAGCGCGGTTTTGGTCTCCTGCCAGACCCTGGAGAACTCCTCGGTCAGAAGATCGGCCGCCGGCACACCCGAGACAGGAGGTACCGGCAGAGGTACACCTGGATGTTGTCCATAGACAATGAAGAAGGGTGATTTGGAGGAGGATTCACTGGTATGGTTGTTGTAGGTGAATTCAGCCCAAGGGAGTAGGTTGGACCAATCATTCTGGTGGGCGTTGGAAAAATGCCGGAGATAAGAAACAAGGATTTGATTCGTGCGTTCAGCCTGGCCGTTGGTCTGGGGATGGTAGGAAGAGGAGAAGTCCAACGTTACCTTCATCATACTGCACAGGGCCCTCCAAAACCGTGAGGTGAACTGAACCCCTCTGTCGGAAACGATATGTTTGGGGAAGCCGTGAATCCGGAACACATGGGTGACGAAAATCTTCGCCAATTCAGGCGCGGAGGGTAAGCCGGGCAGAGCAATAAAATGGGCCATCTTAGAAAACCGATCCACCACGACCAAGATGACGGTGTGACCAGAAGACCGGGGCAGATCGGTAATAAAGTCCATTGCAACATGCTGCCAGGGAGCCGAAGGAATCGGAAGCGGGTGTAAGAGTCCGGAGGGTAGATGCCGTGGGACTTTGTTTCTGGCACACGATGGGCACGAGGCGATGAAGTCTCGGACATCTTGATGAAGCGATGGCCACCAATAAAAACGAGAAATGAGAAGGAGCATTTTCTTGAGGCCTACATGGCCGGCTAGTTTGGAGGCATGGCCCCAACGTAGTACTCGTCTCCTCTCACTTTCCTGCACGAAGGTCTTGCCCGACGGTAATGAAGTCAAGTTAATGGGTGCGACCATGATAACTTTACTGGGATCCATGATGTGCGATGGCTCCTCTTCAAGATCCGAGACCAGAAAGGACCGGGACAACGCATCTGCTTTGAGATTCTTGTCTCCAGGACGGAAATGCAGTTCAAAGTCGAAGCGGGCAAAGAATAGTGACCATCTGGCTTGCCGGGGGTTAAGTCTTTGTGCAGACCGGATGTATGCCAGGTTCTTGTGGTCGGTGTAGATTTTGAACGGATGCACAGCTCCCTCCAGAAGGTACCACCACTCCTCCAGGGCCAATTTGATGGCAAGCAACTCTCTGTCACCAATGGCGTAGTTCCTCTCCGCGGTGGAGAACATCTTCGAGAAAAAACTGCAGGTGAGCAGACGGCCGGAGGGAGATCTCTGGGAAAGAACCGCCCCTGCTCCGATGGCTGATGCGTCTACTTCGAGAATAAAAGGTTTGTTGATCTCAGGACGATGGAGGATGGGAGCCGTAGCGAAAGCTTGTCTCAAGGCTTGAAAAGCATCCTCAGCTTCCGAGGACCAGAGGTGAGGATTGGCTCCCTTTCGGGTTAAGGCGGAGATTGGAGCGGTCAAGGTGGAAAAGTGTGGAATAAACTGCCGATAATAATTGGCAAAACCAAGGAAACGTTGAATCGCCTTGATTCCCTGGGGACGCGGCCATTTGAGCACGGCGGACACTTTTCCCGGGCCCATACGTAGGCCCGAGTCCGAAATGATATAACCCAGGAACGGCAGAGAAGATTGCTCGAAGGCACATTTTTCGAGTTTGGCGTAGAGATGATGCTTTCTTAATCGTAGTAAGACTTGACGGACGTCTTTTCGGTGAGCAGCCAGGTCCGGGGAAAATACGAGGATGTCGTCCAAATACACCACTACACAGGAGTAGAGAAGATCTCGAAACACGTCGTTGACAAACTCCTGAAAGACTGCGGGAGCATTGCACAGGCCAAAAAGCATAACTAAATACTCGTAGTGGCCGTCTCTGGTATTGAAAGCAGTCTTCCACTCGTCTCCTGAGCGAATACGGACTAGATTATAGGCCCCTCGGAGATCCAATTTCGTGAAGATTCGTGCTCCCCGTAGACGGTCAAATAGCTCCGGAATGAGAGGCAGCGGGTATTTGTTTTTGATGGTGATGTTATTGAGACCCCGATAATGCAGGGGCGAAGAGATCCATCCTTTTTCTTGACGAAAAAGAAGCCTGTTCCTGCAGGTGACGACGACTTGCGAATAAAGCCTCTGGCCAAGTTTTCCTTGATATATTCGGTCATGGCCAGAGTCTCGGGAGGGGATAAAGGATAGATCCGACCTCGAGGTGGAGTCGAGCCTGGGACCAGATCGATTGGGCAATCGTAGGGTCGATGCGGGGGTAGAACCTCTGCCTCCTTCTTATCGAAGACGTCCGAGAAAGCCCAATAGGCCGATGGAAGATCAGTGGAGGCCAAAGTGAGAGGCGTGAAGTTCTTCGGTAGAACGGCAGACAGGCATCGGTCTTGACAAGACTGTCCCCAGCGCAGGATGTCCCCGGAGCGCCAGTTCAAGGTAGGCTCGTGCGTTCTCAACCAGGGTAGGCCCAAGAGGATAGTATGGGATAGCGCGGGCAGTACATAAAAGACAATCTTCTCCCGGTGTAAGGCTCCAATCTGAAGTTCCACTTCTTCGGTGACCTGAGTAGCGGACATCCGCAAGGGTCGGCCGTCGACTGAAGCAATCTGCCGAGGAGTCTCCAGGGATCGCACAGGAATCCGAAGTCTCTTAACCGCCTCGAACTGAATAAAGTTGCCCGCTGCGCCTGAATCAAGATAAGCCCATTCAGAGAAACGTTTGGAGCCTATGTGCAGAAAAACGGAGAGAACCAGAGGTAGAGAGGAATCATAATCACCTAGGGAGGCCTCTCTTACCTGTCCTAGGCGGAGGCGTTTCCCGGGCGGATAGGACAGGAACGGAGGAAGTGGGAAGCACTCCCACAATAGAAGCAGAGCCTCTGTTCGATCCTCTCTCTCCGGTGTTCCTCCACCGGTTTTAGCCGATCTACTTGCATGGGCTCCGGGGCAGGAACCACAGAAGACGACGCAGGACAGGAGCGGGGAGGGCTGCGAGCGACCGGTAGGACGCGAGGTCTTCTCTCTCTGGCGGCCTCGCGGGATTGCTCCTGGAATCGTAGGTCGATGCGGGTGGCCAAGGAGATCAAGTCCTCCAGGGAGGCTGGAATATCATGGCCTGCTAACTCGTCTTTAATTCGAGCAGAGAGTCCCCGCCAAAAGGCTCCCACCAAGGCCTCATTGTTCCACCCTAACTCAGAAGATAGGGTACGGAACCGAATGGCGTACTGACCTACCGAGAGCGCCCCCTGGTGGAGATTAAAAAGCGCTTCGGTAGTAGAGGCTAAGCGACCCGGCTCATCGAACACCTTTCGAAAGGTGTCCAGAAAAATGGACAGCTGGGAGACTATGGGATCATCTCGTTCCCAGAGGGGGTTTACCCAAGCCAGGGCCTCCCCCTCCAAGTGGGACACGACAAAAGCAACCTTGGCCCGGTCAGTGGAATACTGCAGAGGGGACAGCTCAAAGTGTAGCAGACATTGGTTTAGGAACCCTCTGCATAATTTGGGATCGCCGTTAAAGCGTGGGGGCTTTGCTAGACGGGGTGGTGGGTGGGGAGCTGCAGCCTGGGGTGGAGTGGAGGCTGTGGACTGGAGAGCCAGAAGAGGGTTATCCACTGAGGCCATATAGTTTAAAATGTGGGCCTGAGTGTCACGCTGCTGTGCGAGCTCCTGCTGAAGACTCGCCACCTGAGGAGCGCTAGTGGGATCAGAGGTCTGTATGGATGACAGACGGGACTCCATGGACTTGAGGAAGGACATTATCCTCGCCTGGTTTTCTCGTAGGAACAGGAGTTCCTTCTGAGTCGGAGTCGGAGTACCAGCGGGGTCCATGGCCTGATTATTCTGTTATGCTGTGAGGCTGGAAACCTCCGGGAGCTGAACCCTCAGGACCGCGACGACGAACCTCCCCTAGGCGAGCTGACCAGGTGGACCACCCCCTATACAGGGAGTGTAAGGGGCAGACCCAAGGGAGACTATCGCCGCGGAAGCTGATACCCGGGGACAACCGGAGGATGACGTAGGCCGGGGGAGGACTGGAGAACCGGTGGGAATGAAGACGACCACAGGGGAGACTACGGTTGCCGCGAGGAAGGAGGTAACCACCAGGAGGAATGCTGGAACGTGAAGCAGAAGGGAAGCTGGAACAGGCGGACGAGGACAGGAACGGAGCAGACCTGGAAAGGAACACGAGAGGGTAACTGACAGGCAGACTAGCGGGAAGTCAGGAGGAGTACAAGGCACAGAGACAGACAGAGCGCTAGGAAGCGTGGACCCGATATCAGAGCGCGAAGCACAATTGATAATCAGGCAGTGAGCCTAGGGAGAGGCTGCCTGATATAGGGCATGCAGGAGGACTTCCGGGTTAGGGAGAGGCGGAGTCTGGGATCCGAGGGATAGGACGCCTGGACAGGGGGGGCGTGCGCCTGCGTACCTGGAGAGAAGCAGAGGAGGCGGGCCGAGAGGACCGGAAGTGCCTGGACAGCGTGGAGCCAGGGGGGAGAGCAGAGACCGCCGGCGTCATGGCAACAGGGGACGCAGCAGAGGCGGGCGGCGTGGCGGCGGCAGGAGCAGGGCCCGAAGCAAGGTCAGGACGCGCTGTGGCGGCAGCGGTCCGAGCGGCGGCTACAGAGGCCGGAGGATGCGCCGGGGAGGTGAGCGTGACAGTAAGTACCTGGACAAGAATGAAGTGATTAAACAGAGTCAGCATGGGTTTGTAACTAATAAGTCATGTCAGATTAACTTAATTTCCTTCTATGACAGAATCACTGATTGGGTGGATCAGGGAAATGCTGTAGATATAGTATATCTTGACTTCAGAAAAGCATTTGACAAAGTATCTCACACAATCCTTATTGCAAAATGGCTAAGTATGGAATGGACAAGGCAACTTGTTACACCACTCCGACATACTCACCCTGCCTCCGCTCCCACGCCGTCTCTGCATACTCACCCGGCCTCCGCTCCCACGCCGCAGCCTCTCGCCACCCAATGGTCACGGCGGTCACCTCTGACAGGCTCGCAGCCAACGCCATCTCTGCATGCAATGCGTATGCGCCATAGGCCACGGCTGCACCTCCCTTCTGCTTCTTGTGCTCCGGCTGTGCCCTGACCCGGAAGCACCTTCGGACCAATGGCAGACCAGACGAGGCCACATCAGGCCGCTTCCCCCTGAGGGAGGAGCCTGATCGTTGTGTTACTTTGCACACTGGGCCCTGCTTCCTCCTGTGCTCTCTGCAGCCTCTTGGTTCCGTCCTCGGTGTTTCCTGCAGCAGCCTCGCAGCCCTGTCATCCGTGTTCCCTGCAATCTTCTCCGTCCTGCTCCAGTGTTCCTGTTCCCTCCTGCTCCTGCTCTGTTCCAGCGTTCCTACAGTCCTACTACAGTCCTGTTCCAGTGTTTCTGTTCCATCCTACTCCAGTCCTGCCTCCGGTGTTCCTGCTCCATCCAGCTATCCACATTCCTACAGTCCTACTCCAGTCCTGTTCTTGTGTTCCTGTTCCATCCTACTCCAGTCCTGCCTTCGGTGTTCCTGCTCCAACCAGCTATCCACACTCCTACAGTCCTTGTTAGGAATGTTGGAACGCACTAAATAAAAAATATAAATAAAGTGCACCGTGCAGTAGGTGAAATAACCGCTGCTAAGTGGTGGCAGAAGCAATATGGCGGTATTGTGCACAGAGTTAACCGTCACCCAAATGCAGAGAGCAATCTCTGTTAAATCACAGAGATGCCTAAGAACATAAACAAAAGAGCTGAGCCTGTTAAGGTCACAAGTACTCAGAGTAGTTACACACATGGTATAAGGTCACAGGAATAGCCAAAGATGGCGATACTAAGTCCTTCTAGACCTACCTTGTGTGTAGCGTCGCAGCCGCGAACGCTTACGTGGACTGCTACTGCAGCGCGGCTTAGGACACTGCCGCTATACGACAATACTAGACGCAAGCGCAATGTCGGACGCTAGCAGCTGTGGACAATGAAGCAGAGGCGCACTGGCGCTGGTACTAAACTCAATCCCTCACACAAGCGTAATATCAAAGGATAGGGGTTTCAAATGAGTCATTCACCAGAATCATGCATTCATCGTCATTCACACAGCAGTAAGTATAGTCTATACTAGCGCATGGCGGAACAGCCATGCGCGCTTTTTATAGCAGCCGGGACCTTCCGGAAGCTTCCAGATCTCCGAGATGGACCAATGAGATCTGGAGCGCGACCTGAGCACGTGACTCCCGATCTCCAATGGGAGATTGCCTCATGAGCATGCTCAGAAGGTGGATGGAAGGACTTAGCCTCTGGAGAGATTTGCTGCAAGGCAATCTCCTCTGCAATCTCCTCTACAGTAGATAAAAAGCAGGAGACTGCAAAATGTGATGGTCTGAATTCCTGCATAGCGACCGCAGAAATTTGACTCCTAACATTACCGCCCTCCTAGGGCCCCCCCCTCCCTGAGACTTCCGACCCGCCAACTTGTGCCTATTAGTGGTGTAGGTCTCAGACTCGTCCGAAGACAAGTCATGTTCGGGTAGGTGACAAGGAAACCCGGGACACGTGGAAGGCATCAGGGATGGCAAGATCGCCAGGTTTAAGAAGGGACACATGGGAGACAATAGGAGCGGAAGTTAAAGTGGGACACCGCCATGTGTCGGCGGGCGTCGCCACTCTCCGTTTGGAGAGGCTATCCTGTGAACAAAAGGCACAGGCCCGAATATATTTTTTTACATCCCGAGCCCTGTGTGGCCACCAATAAGACCTAGCCAGGAGTTTTGTGGTCTGCATATAGCCGCAGTGACCACCCCTCCTGGAAGCGTGTGCCCACGAGAGAACCCCCGGCCGAAGGTGATGAGGGACAAAGGTCTTACCTGGCAGCACAGAGTTTGGCCATTGCGGGGCGCTGTTGTCTGGAGCAACAGCATGTTGACAACGGTAACCGCAAATGGAGTCTTGTGCCAGACACGCCTCGAGAACGGCGCGAGACACCTCCATGGGCTCAAGGGGTGGAATCTCTGGCTCGGGTGGTTCCAGAGGCTCAAAAAAGTTGGGAGCTGAGGTAACCTTCCGCTATGATTGAGCACGCTCCATACCGCGCTCCGAAAAACGGAGGTCAATGCGGATGGAAATGGCAATCAGCTCCTCCAAAGTTGCAGGTACCTCTCTGGTATAGAGAGCATCTTTGACGTGCGCCGCCAAACCTCTCCTAAACACAGGGATAAGGGCTTTGTCAGACCACTCCAGCTCGGAAGCCAGTGTCCGAAAACGAACTGCATACTGACTAACCGAGAGGGATCCCTGGGTCAAAGCCAGAAGCTGAAGAGAGGTGTTGTGCGTGACCCATGGACCGAGGAAGACCTGCTTAATAGCTGTTAAAAACTGAGCAGCAGTCCGAACCTCTGGGTCACCACGCTCCCATAGTGGTGTAGCCCACTCCAACGCCTTGCCCGACAGAAGGGAGACAATAAACCCCACCTTGGCCCACTCCGTAGGGAATCGCGCAGCCAGTAGCTCCAGCTGGATAGAGCACTGGCTGATGAAACCCCTACAGGAGGCGCCATCGCCAGAAAATTTATCGGGCAACGGGAGGCGGGTAACTGTCGGTGCGTGGGAGGACGTGGACATACGCGTTACCGCATCAGTGATTGCTTGCACAGCAGCTTCGGTGGATTGTGCAGCTGAGAGAGCCCTCTCAAGAGTGGCCAACCGGCCCTCAAGCTGCCGAATGCACTGCAAGAGTTGCTGCTGTTCTGCCATCACTAGCCAGACCCTGGTGCTAGTATAATGTTAGGAACGGCGGAACGCACTAAATAAAAAATATAAATAAAGTGCGTTCGCCGCTCGGGGTCCACCGTGCAGTATGTGAAATAACCACTGCTAAGTGGTGGCAGAAGCAATATGGCGGTATTGTGCACAGGGTTAACCGTCACCCAAGTGCACAGAGCAATCTCTGTTAAATCACAGAGATGCCTAAGAACATAAGCAAAAGAGCTGAGCCTGTTAAGGTCACAAGTACTCAGTGTAGTTACACACACGGTATAAGGTCACAGGAATAGCCAAAAATGGCGATACTAAGTCCTTCTAGACCTACCGTGTGTGTAGCATCGCAGCCGCGAACGCTTAAGTGGACCGCTACTGCAACGCGGCATAGGACACTGCCGCTATACGACAATGCTAGACACAAGCGCAATGTCAGATGCTAGCAGCTGTGGACATTGAAGCAGAGGCGCACTGGCGCTGGTACTAAACTCAATCCCTCACACAAGCGTAATATCAAAGGATAGGGGTTTCAAATGAGTCATTCACCAGAATCATGCATTCATCGTCATTCATACAGCAGTAAGTATAGTCTATACTAGCGCATGGCGGAACAGCCATGCGCGCTTTTTATAGCAGCCGGGACCTTCTGGAAGCTTCCAGATCTCCAAGATGGACCAATGAGATCTGGAGCGGGACCTGAGCACGTGACTCCCGATCTCCAATGGGAGATCGTCTCATGAGCATGCTCAGAAGGTGGATGGAAGGATTTAGCCTCTGGAGAGATTTGCTTCAAGGCAATCTCCTCTGCAGTAGATAAACAGCAGGAGACTGCAGAATGTGAGGGTCTGGATTCCTGCATAGCGACCGCAGAAACCTGACTCCTAACAGTCCTAATCCAGTCCTGTCCCTGTGTTCCTGTTCCATCCTACTCCAGTCCTGCCTCCGTTGTTCCGCTCCAGCCATCTCTCCACGTTCCAGCCTTACAGTCTACACTTCAGTCCCGCACTCCTACTCCAGTCCTTCCTGGTACCGGCTATCGTGGTACTTGAACCCCTGGGCCTGCTCCTAATGGTCCCTGTACCCTGTATAGGGGTCGGTTCCACCTGGCAGCTCGCCTGGGGCCCCTCGGTGCCACGGTCCAGAGGATCCACTCCTGGAGATTCCGGTTCCTGACCACCCATGCTAACAGTACGATCAGGCCATGGACTCTGCCGGTATTACTGCTGCTACTCAGAAAGAGTTGCTCTTCCTGCGGGAGAATCAGGGACGCATTATGTCGGTCATGAAGTCTATGGACACATGTTTGTCGGCCCTGCAGGTGGCCAATCCTGGAAATGCCACTCAACTGGCCAGTCTCCAACAGGAGCTGGGTCAGCAACAAGATACTCAAGCCCACATTTTGTCTTACATCGCCTCCTTTGACAGTCGCTTGTCGGCGCTCCAGGCTGCCACCGCAGCCCCGACTCCTCCCTCCGCGTCTACAGCTCTCCTGACGCCCTGCCTCGCTTCACCGTGGATCCCAAGCACTGTAGGGGGTTCTTAAATCAGTGTAGCCTCCACTTTGAATGGTTGCCGCAGCAATATCCCTCTGACCGGGCCAAGGTGGCCTTCATCATGTCCCATCTGGAGGGGGAGGCCCTGTCTTGGTTGAATCCCCTCTGGGAACATGACGACCCTGTAGTCTCGAGTCTCCCGGTTTTCCTGGATACTTTTCGCAGAGTCTTCGATGAGCTGGGCCGGTTAGCCTCTCTCACTAAGTCACTCTTTAACTTACATCAGGGTTCTCTCACGGTCGGGCAGTACACTATTCGCTTTCGCACTCTGAGCTCGGCTGGAATAACGTGGCTTTGGTAGGGGCATTCTGGCGCGGTCTTTCAGGCAGAATAAAAGATGAACTCGCAGGTCGAGATACCCCGTCCACCTTAGAGGACCTTATCTCGCTGGCTACCCGCATTGACCTACGCTTCCAGGAGCGCGCTCGGGAGTCAGCGATAGACAGGAGGTCCACCAGGCCAGTTCCCCTTTTCACCCGTTCTGCCAGTCCCTGTTCGGCTGGGTCCTCTTCTCCCTCCTCGGTTGAATCCATGCAGATAGATCGCCTAAAGTTGGCTGAGTTGCGTCAGAGAGAGAGGCGGGCACAAGGTCTGTGCCTCTATTGCGGTGATTCGTCACACTATGTCCGCACCTGTCCTAAGAGACAGGGAAACTTCTCCACCTAGGTCAGGTAAGAGAGGCCTCCCTAGGTGATGATGATTCCTCTCAACCTCTTACGATTTTTGCATTTGGTTTCAGGGGAGAGACGTGGTTCCGAGGTGGCCTACGTGGATTCGGGCTCGGCAGGTAACTTCATTCGACCTGAAGAGGTGGACAAATACCAAATTCCCATGGTTACTCTATCTAACCCTATCCAGATTGCCGCAGTGGATGGCAAACCGCTAAAGGTGACCTTCACCTTGGTCACTGAAGAAGTGGAGTTGCAAGTCGGAGCCTTACACCGAGAGAAGATAGCCTTTTACGTTTTGCCTAAGCTCTCTCACACCATTCTACTCGGTCTTCCATGGTTAAGGACTCATCAGCCTGTTCTCGACTAGTCTTCTGGGGAAATACTCCACTGGGGGCACCCTGCCAAGCTTGCTGTCTGACTCCTGTCCGCCTGGCGGCCACTCCTCGGTCACCTCCAGACCTTCCGGGTCTTCCTCCAGCCTACAGCTCCTATGCCGATGTTTTTGATAAGAAGGAAGCGGAGGTCCTTCCTCCACACCGAACGTTTGACTGCCCAATTGAACTTGTTCCTGGTTCAACCCCTCCAAGGGGCAGAATCTACCCCCTGTCTCCCGCAGAGACCACCGCCATGTCCGAGAGAACCTCACCAAAGGCTTTATATGGAAATCCTCTTCACCCACGGGATCCGGGTTCTTCTTCGTCAAAAAGAAGGACGGAACACTACGGCCGTGCATTGACTATAGGGGCTTGAATGAGATTGCCATCAAGAACAGGTACCCTCTTCCACTCATTCCGGAGCTGTTTGACCATCTCAGAGGGGCTCGGGTCTTCTCCAAGCTGGACCTCAGAGGAGCCTATAATCTGGTCCGTATCCGTACAGGTGACAAGTGGAAGACCACTTTCAACACTTGAGACGGCCATTACGAGTACCTGGTCATGCCCTTTGGTCTCTGCAATGCTCCTGCGGTGTTTCAAGAGTTCGTCAATGAGATCTTCCGGGATCTCTTGTACTCCTGTGTGGTCGTGTACTTAGATGACATCCTCGTCTTCTCGCCAGACCTCTCGTCCCACAGAAAGAGTGTCCGCCTGGTGCTACAGCGTCTTCGGGAGAACCGCCTGTATGCGAAGATAGAGAAATGTCTCTTCGAAGAGACCTCTCTGCCGTTTCTGGGATACATTATCTCCGATGCTGGAATAAGGATGGATCCCGAGAAGTTGTCTGCCATTCTCAAATGGCCTCGCCCCGTCGGAGTAAGGGCGATACAACGCTTTCTCGGATTTGCCAATTATTACCGGCAATTTGTCTCCCACTTCTCCGCGATCACAAGACCTATTTCTGCTCTCACCCGTAAAGGGACTACCCCCAAAGACTGGACTCCTGAGGTGGAAGAGGCCTTTCTGACCCTAAAACAGGCTTTCTCCACGGCTCCGATCCTGCATCGCCCTGAGAGCAATCGACCTTTTGTACTCGAGGTGGACGCTTCCTCGACAGGTGCCGGGGCAGTATTGTCCCAGAGATCTGCCTCCGGTCGCCTGCACCCTTGTGGCTTCTTCTCGAAGGCCTTTTCTCCATCCAAGTGTAACTACTCGATCGGCGACCGGGAACTCCTGGCCATCAAGTTGGCCCTGAGGAATGGCGTCACCTCCTGGAAGGAGCTGTCCATCCCTTTGTCATCTTCTCGGACCACAAGAATCTGGCTTATCTCCGGCCTGCCCAGAGACTCAACCCTCGTCAGGCCAGATGGTTCTTATTTTTCGCCCGATTTGATTTCGAGCTCCGTTCCCGTCCTGGCAACAAGAATACCAAAGCCGACGCCCTGTCCAGGGTCTTCCAGCCACACGAAACCTCGGAGGAACCTTTGCATATCATTGATCCCACTAGGATCAGCACAGTGGCTCCAGTGAACTGGCCTACTCCTCCTCCAGGCAAGACGCTTGTGCCTGAGAACCTCAAGCGAAAAGTCCTCCTATGGGGGGGCACTCCTCCAAACTGGCCAGCCATGCCAGAACTAAGAAGACCCTTGACCTTATCATGCGTCACTACTGGTGGCCCACGCTTCGCCAAGATGTACTCGACTTTGTGGCTTCTTGTCCATCCTGTGCTAAAAACAAAGTGCCACGAAGACCTCCATCCGGCTTGTTGCTTCCGTTGCCGTCCCTGCGGTCCCTTGGGAAAACATCGCCATGGATTTCATCACCGATCTACCCTGCTCTTCGGGTTGCATAGTCATTTTGGTGGTGGTGGATCGTTTTTCCAAGATGGCTCACTTCATCCCTCTGCCCGGTCTTCCCTCGGCGCCAGAGCTGGCCAAAGTTTTCATCCACCAGATCTTCAGACTCCATGGACTACCTCAATGCATCGTGGACGACCGAGGGGTTCAGTTTACCTCCAAGTTCTGGCGATCACTTTGTAAGCTCATGAAAGTTTCCCTCGACTTCTCCTCGGCCTACCATCCACAGTCCAGCGGACAGGTAGAGCGTACCAACCAGACATTGACTGGGTACCTACGTCATTTCTCCAACGCCCACCAGAACGATTGGGTCGACTTACTCCCCTGGGCAGAGTTCGTTTATAACAACCATGCTGGCGAGTCCTCGGCCAAGTCTCCGTTCTTCATTGTCTTTGGCAGACATCCTGGTGTTCCCCTTCCGATAACCCCTGCCTCCAAGGTACCCGTGGCCAACGCCTTGTCCTCTGAATTTTCCAAGATTTGGCCCGAGACCAATACGTCACTCAAGAGGTCCGCTGATCAGATGAAGAATTATGCCAACAAAAGGAGATTGGATCCTCCACCGTATCGTGTCGGGGACAAAGTCTGTCTCTCCTCCAAATTCATCCGGTTGAAACTGCCGTTCTCCAAGTTGGGACCACGCTACATCGGTCCGTTTGAAATTCTTGGATGTATCAACGAGGTCGCCTACAAATTGGGGTTGCCTGCTTCGCTCCGGGTCCCGAACACCTTCCACGTCTCTCTCCTGAAATCTGTGGTGCTGAATCGCTTCTGGGTCGCCCTCCGTCCCAGGGCTGTGGGGTACTCGGTACCGGGCCGGTGTCAGTGGGATGTATCACGGCAGCTGTGACCCGGTCCGTGGCCCTGGGCGCCCAAGTAATGGGGAAATGTAGTTAATGGAATGGAATAGTTCGTGACGCCACCTGTGGTGCTCGGCAAAGGAGATGTTAAGTCGACGCTGCAGACAGATCCGCTGGGACTGATGGTATGGTGCAGCAAAGATGTAATAGCTCCCCACAGGCGAAGCTATAGTCCCAGGGCAGTGTAGATGTGGTTGGCACGGGGATGTAGCAGTGCCGGAAAGGTAGGAAGCAGACAAGACACAGCGGGGTGCAATTTCTGTACCTTTACTTGATAACTGCAGTCCAGGGTCCTGATTACAGATGGTATTGGAGCAGGCTAGCCTGGAAGCAACTCAGGGGTTCTCTCTCAGCAGATGGGCTGTGCAGTCTCCTTCCTAACGCTTGTTTGAATGAAGCACTCCAGTACTAAATTACTCTGAAGTTCCTCCTGTCAGATGTTCCCAAGAACCGTACTTGCATGGCAGACAGCTGTAGCCTCTCTCGGGGACTCCTCTCACTCTGAGTCCTGGCTCTCTATCCAAGCTGCTGTTGTGCCTCAAGTCTTAGATGGGAGTAGGGCATTTACAGCCTCCTACTCCTCTGGTATCTGCTGTAGGACCTTTAGTATCCGTACAGCCATGGAGACCAGACTCCAGTTTGTGCGTTCTCAAGTTGAGGGAGCTCTCCTTCCTAGCTCAACCTCCAGCTTCGTTCCACACGTCTGCACACTTCACCCTCCACAGACTCACTGACCACTCCTTCCTCTTGGCCCTCAGAGGGCACCCCTCCCCTTAATCCTGGTTCAGAGTTCCCCCTGCTGGTCTGGAGTGGAACTGTGTTGCATGTATGGATTGACTGCGAGAGAGACCCATCATTGCCGCCAAGCCTGGCATTACCCTCCCCTTGAGGAAGGCAAAGCCACTGTGGCGGCCATACTCCTGGGGGCACCACACTTCCATTCCTTGCCTGATCCTGGTCCTCAGCTGGTGGGTGCCGATGATGCCTTTGAAGTGCAGGACATTCTCGCTATGAAGAGGGTTACAGGTAGGACATTATTTCTTGTTGATTGGAAGGGCTTTGGTCCTGAGGAGAGATCCTGGGAACCTCGGGAGAATATCAATGCTCCCCGTATCCTCAAGAGATTTCTTGCTAATCTCTGGGGAGGGCGGCTTAGGGGAGGGGGTAGTACTGTTACACCGCTCCGACATACTCACCCGGCCTCTGCTCCCACGCCGTCTCTGCATACTCACCCGGCCTCCGCTCCCACGCCGCAGCCTCTCGCCACCCGACGGTCACCTCTGACAGGCTCGCGGCCGATGCCATCTCTGCATGCAATGCACATGCGCTATAGGCCGCGGCCGCGCCTCCCATCTGCTTCTTGTGCTCCAGCTGTGCCCTAACCTGGAAGCACCTTTGGACCAATGGCAGACCAGACGGGGCAATATCAGGCCACTTCCCCCTGAGAGAGGCGCCTGATCATTGTGTTACCTTGCACACTGGGCCCTGCTTCCTCCTGTGCTCTCTGCAGCCTCTCGGTTCCATCCTCGGTATTTCCTGCAGCAGCCTCGCAGCCCTGTCATCCGTGTTCCCTGCAGTCTTCTCCGTCCTGCTCCAGCCCTGCTCCAGTGTTCCTGTTCCCTCCTGCTCCTGCTCTGTTCCAGCGTTCCTACAGTCCTACTCCAGTCCTGTTCCAGTGTTCCTGTTCCCTCCTGCTCTTGCTCTGTTCCAGCATTCCTACAGTCCTACTCCAGTCCTGTTCCTGTGTTCCTGTTCCATCCTACTCCAGTCCTGCCTCCGGTGTTCCTGCTCCATCCAGCTATCCACACTCCTACAGTCCTACTCCAGTCCTGTCCCTGTGTTCCTGTTCCATCCTACTCCAGTCCTGCCTCCGTTGTTCCACTCCAGCCATGTCTCCACATTCCAGCCTTACAGTCTACACTTCAGTCCCGCACTCCTACTCCAGTCCATCCTGAGCCGCCCATCTCGGTACCTGCTACCGTGGTACTTGAACCCCCGGGACTGCTCCTAACGGTCCCGATATAGGGGTCGGTTCCACCTGGCAGCTCGCCCGGGGCCCCTCGGTGCCACGGTCCAGAGGGTCCACTCCTGGAGATTCCGGTTCCTGACCACCCACGCTAACACAACTGTTAGGTGGATTCATAACTGGTTTAGTGATCGGACCCAAAGAGTGGTCATAAATGGCTGCACATCCAGTTGGAAGAATGTCTCAAGTGGGGTAACGCAGGGCTCTGTCCTGGGCCCTGTATTGTTCAACATCTTTATCAACAATTTAGATGAAGGAATTGAGGGTAAACTGGTTAAATTTGCTGATGACACAAAGCTAGGAGGGATAGCTAATACTAGAGAAGAGAGAGAGAGGATTCAAAAAGATATAAATAAACTGGAGCAGTGGGCAGTAACTAACAGAATGGTTTTTAACAGGGAAAAATGCAAAATACTACATCTTGGCAATAAAAGTGAAAAACCATATAAAAATGGGAGGAATAGGGCTAAGCAACAGCACAAGTGAAAAAGACTTGGGTATATTAATTGATCACAGACTGAATATGAGTCAACAGTGTGACGCAGCAGCAAAAAAGGCAAATGCAATTCTAGGATATATAAACAGAAGCATACAGTCTAGATCACGTGAAGTCATTATTGCCCTCTACTCCTCTTTGGTCAGACCTCATCTGGAATACTGTGTCCAGTTTTGGGCGCCACATTTTAAAAAAGACATCAACAAACTGGAGCAAGTTCAGAAAAGAGCGACCAGAATGGTGACCGGTCTGCAAACCCTGTCTTATGAGGAAATGTTGCAGGATTTGGGAATGTTTAGCTTGCAAAAGAGAAGACTGAGAGGGGACTTAATAGCTGTCTACAAATATCTCAAGGGCTGTCACATTGTGGAAGGATCATCTTTATTCTCATTTGCACAAGGAAAGACTAGGAGCAATGGGATGAAACTGAATGAGAGGAGACACAGATTAGATATTAGAAAAAAACTCTTTGACAGTTAGAGTGATCAATGAGTGGAACAGGCTGCCACGAGAGGTGGTGAGTAGAGTTGAACGAAAGGGGTCGGTCAAATTCTTAAGTCGCCGACTTTCGCTGAAGTCGGGTTTCACGAAACGAAACCCGACCATAGCGTGAGGTCGGCCACGAGGTCGGCGACCAGAGCGCCAAAGTCGCGTTTCAAATGATGCTTTCAGCGCCCTTTTTTAGCCAATGATGGAGGACGCACACTGTAGGCAACGCGATGACATGGGCATCAGTCACTACCATGTTTGAGAAGGGCATGCAAGTGATTGGCTTGCTTTGTGTGGCGTCACAGGGGCTATAAAAGGGCGTGCACGCCTACCGCCATCTTACTTCTGCTGATATTAGCATTAGGGAGAGGTTGCAGCTGCTGATTCTGAATAAGGGAGAGCATTAGGCAGGGAAGAAGAACAAAAAAACTGCTTCTGCTGTTAGCAATTTCCACTGTACAACACAACAGTTTGTGTGCAGTGACAGGGGGGGATATATTTTTTGTGCATCAGCTGTGTTGGTTATTAGGCTAAGGCTCCCTGATAGCTGCATTGCTGTTTGCACACTGCTGTGCAAACTGCTTTTTTAAATGCAAAAATACTTTTCATCCTCTTTTCTGCAGTTACCAAACGTTCATTTTTCCACACTTTTGTGTGCAGCAGTCCTGCTTATTAGGCTGCCTGCTGCCATACTTGGACTGAGAGCATCATTGTCAGCCTACTAAAATCTCTAGGGAGCTTCCAATTCTCCCCAATCCTATATACACACCTTGTGCATCGTCATACACCTGCCTATTTCAGCCTGTTAAATTGAGGTGTAATCTATAGTGGGCCTGAGATAATAGTTCAGCCTCCTAAAATCTCTAGGGAGCTTCCAATTCTTCCCAATACCATATACACACCTTGTACTTTGTCATACACCAGCCAATTTCAGCCTGTTAAATTGAGGTGTAATCTATAGTGGGCCTGAGATAATAGTTCAGCCTCCTAAAATCTCTAGGGAGCTTCCAATTCTCCCCAATACTATATACACACCTTGTGCATGGGCATACACCTGCCTATTTCAGCCTGTTAAATTGAGGTGTAATCTACAGTGGGCCTGAGATAATAGTTCAGCCTCCTAAAATCTCTAGGGAGCTTCCAATTCTCCCCAATACCATATACACACCTTGTACTTTGTCATACACCAGCCAATTTTAGCCTGTTAAATTGAGGTGTAATCTACAGTGGGCCTGAGATAATAGTTCAGCCTCCTAAAATCTCTAGGGAGCTTCGAATTCTCCCCAATACCATATACACACCTTGTACTTTGTCATACACCAGCCTATTTCAGCCTGTTAAATTGAGGTGTAATCTATAGTGGGCCTGAGATAATAGTTCAGCCTCGTAAAATCTCTAGGGAGCTTCCAATTCTCCCCAACACTATATACACACCATGTGCATGGTCATACACCAGCCAATTTCAGCCTGTTAAATTGAGGTGTAATCTACAGTGGGCCTGAGATAATAGTTCAGCCTCCTAAAATCTCTAGGGAGCTTCCAATTCTCCCCAATACTATATACAACTTGTACTTTGTCATACACCAACCTATTTCAGCCTGCTAAATTGAGGTGTAATCTATAGTGGGCCTGAGATAATAGTTCAGCCTCCTAAAATCTCTGGGGAGCTTCCAATTCTCCCCAATACTATATATGTGACGCCCCCAGGGGTATGGTCGCCACAGTGGCTTTGCCTTCCTCCAGGGGAGGGTAATGCCAGGCTTGGAGGCAATGATGGGTCTCTCTCGCAGTCAATCTATGCATGCAACACAGTTCCACTCCAGGCCAGCAGGGGGAACTCTGAACCGGGATTAAGGGGAGGAGTGCTCTCTGAGGGTCAAGAGGAGGGGGTGGTTAGTTAGTTAGTCTGTGGAGGGTGAAGTGTGCAGATGTGTGGAAGGAGCAATGAGATAGAGCGCAGAGGACGAGCTCATCTCTGGAGAGAGCGCATGAACTGGAGCCTGGTCTCCACGGTTGTACGGATACTAACGGTCCTGCAACAGACACCAGAGGAGTAGGAGGCTGTAAATGCCCTGCTCCCATCTAAGACTTGAGGACACAACAGCAGCTTGGATAGTGAGCCGGGACTCAGAAGAGAGGAGTCCCCGAGAGAGGCTACAGCTGTCTGCCGTGCAAGTGAGGTTCTGGAGAACATCTGACAGGAGGAACTTCAGTGTAACTTGGTACTGGACATCCCGCTAATAAGCGCTAGTAAGGAGACTGCACAACCCATCTGCGGAGAGAGAATCCCTGAATTGCTTCCAGGCCAGCCTGCTCCAATACCATCTGTAATCAGGACCTGGACTGCAGTTATCAAGTAAAGGTACAGAAATTGCACCCTGCTGTGTCTTGTCTGCTTCCTACCTTTCCGGCACCACTACATCCCCGTGCCAACCACATCTACACTGCCCTGGGACTATAGCTTCACCTGTGGGGAGCTTTTACATCTTTGCTGCACCATACCATCAGTCCCAGCGGATCTGCATGCAGCGTCGGCTTAACACCTCCCTTGCCATGCACCACAGGTGGCGTCACGAACTATTCATCTAACTACATTCCACCATTC
The DNA here is from genome assembly GCF_039654945.1 of Dendrobates tinctorius. Taxonomy (NCBI): domain Eukaryota; kingdom Metazoa; phylum Chordata; class Amphibia; order Anura; family Dendrobatidae; genus Dendrobates; species Dendrobates tinctorius. The sequence continues at coordinate 3,426,424 of NW_027361719.1, read as the reverse complement.
ACAACTTCCCCTATTGATTGGGCGCCCAGGGCCACGGTCCGGGTCACCGCTGCTGTGACACATCCCGCTGATACTGGCCCAGTACCGAGTACCCAACGGCCCTGGGAGGGCGACCCAACTTGGCGTCACAAACAGGATTACGGAGCCCGGTACCCCCCGGCTCCTGTGTGCCATAGACTGTGTTTGTGTAAAAGACTGTGTGTGAAATTGGCACCAATTGCCGCCATTGCCGCGCTGCTTGGCGCGCGCGGGAAGAAAAAGGGGCAAGCCTTCGTGGGCGGAGCCTGCCACAGAGCGCGAAGAAGTGAAGTGCCGCGCGGGAAGAGAGGACAGCGCGCGAGAAGAGGAGGAGCTGAGGCCTACAGCCCGGAGCCTCGGGCCTGCGAAGCGGTCGCCGGTGAGCTCACACAACCCCCCGGCCCTGGCTAACGTTAACTAGGGGGGAGGAAGAGAATGTCCACGCCGCACGGCAATGCAGCGGCGGACGCCGTTGCCAACCCCGCAGCGCCGCAAGGAGGAGTGCCCGCCGCAGTGGTCTCTATAATGCCACTGTCTATGCCTTACACACCGGGAGCGGCCTGGTTACCGCAGTACTCGGGTGAGTCACATACCCTGAGTGAATTTAAAGAGAGACTGTGCAGTTTGTTTGAAGTGTATCCTCTGTCTGAGAGCCAGAAAGTGAATATCCTGATTGGACAGCTAACGGGTGCAGCGCAGAGAGAAGTGAAAGCCTGGAAGGACACTGATAAAGAGACTGTTGCAAAGATCCTGGCCAAGCTGAGAAGCACCTTTGACACCCGCCCTGCAGCTGAAATCAAGATGAGGTTCTTTGGCTGTAAACAGAAGTCGCAGGACAGTATAAGGGATTATGCTCTCAACCTGCAGGAGGCGCTGCGAGCAGTTAAGCAAGTTGATCCTGACAGTGTGAAGGAGGAGGATAAGCTGTTAAAAGAGCAGTTCATTGAAGGACTCCTATCCAGTACCCACAGAGGACAGTTGCGTATCATAACCCTGCAAAACCCTGATCTGGACTTTGCTGATTTTAAGGACAGGGTTATTCGGGTACTGCAGGAATCAACTGACAGCTGCCCAGCGCCCCCTAGGCGTCCAGCGATCACCACCAGGAAACAACATCTTTCCCTTCCATCCCTGTAGAGGCTGATGCACAGACTCTGGATAAAGATCCAACTGAGGAGCTGCGTCTTCAGGTCCAGGAGTTGACCAAAGGGATGGCTGCACTTACCAAAACCGTGCAGTCCCTGCAGGTGTCCTCCAAGGAAAAGATCCAGCTTCCTTCCAGTCCAGAGGATGTCCCGTGGCTCCAGAGGAGGAGAACCCTGCCACTTCGAGGGAGGAACACGATCGCTATGACCAGGACGGACGTCCCACCTGTCGTCGCTGCTACAAGGCCACTTATCTTGCAAGATTTTGTCCTTTAAATGAGCAACCCCTGGGGCAGAGGGCCAACCCCCAGGAGTAGGACCACAAGGCCCAAGGAACTGGCGAGTCAAGTATGTGGAAGGGAGACCGATCCTTCCTGTGGTGATTGACGGTATCCCCATGAACGCTTTGCTGGACACTGGCTCCCAGGTGACCACTATGCCGTACATTCTTTACAAGAGGTATTGGGCTGATTCAGAACTTACCCGTGGCCCAACTGATGAACTGGCAGTAGTTGCCAGTAATGGTCAGTCTTTGCCGCAGATTGGATGTAAAGAAATTACTGTTAAAGTGGGGAGAGTAGAGCTAAAATCTCAAGGTCTGATAGTTGTTGATATTGACCGACGTGAATGTAATCCCATGATGACTCTTGGTACAAATGTAATTGAAAACTGTCTGCCCGAGGTTATTGTCTTGTTGCAACAGGTGGCTGAGACTGCTGGTTCCAGTGAACAACGAGTCCTGCAGAAGGAGATCAGAGCCCTGATGCAAAGACAACAGGTAGAACTCTCTGGTGGAGAAATTGGCAGTGTCAGAGTGAGTGATCCCTTCCCCATTGCAATACCCCCCAGATGTGAAATGTTGGTTTGGTGTCGGGCAGCTATAGGTCTTAGAGGGAGGGATTACCAGGCATTGGTAGAACCAGTATACTCCGATAGCAGGCCCACTGTCCTGACAGCCAGAGGGGTGGTTCATGTACGAAAGGGGAGAGTACCTGTACGCCTTTTGAATTGTGGGGAGGAGGAGGCCACGATACCTCGGTACGCCACAGTTGCTAAGCTGCTTACTGTCAATAACAACTCTTTGCAGGCAGCAGAGCCCTTGGTCTCATTCGATCAGGTGGAGGACAATGGCTCTGTGAAGCAGATGGAGAAGTGGTGCCAGCAACTGCAGGTGGGAACTGACTCTACGCCCTCCTACCAGAAAAATGGGGTATACAGAGTGACACAAGAGTATGAGCGGGTATTCAACAAACACCCACTACATTTTGGGCAGGCAAAAGGGGTTCAACATCATATCCCCACTGGAGACCATCCACCCGTAAAGGAGAGGTACCGACCTATACCCCCCAACACAATACCAATGTGCTAAGAGTATGTTGAGGGAGATGAAGGAAGCAGGCGTTATCAGAGACAGTTGAAGCCCATGGGCAGCTCCCATAGTTTTTGTAAAGAAAAAGGATGGTACCATGAGAATGTGTGTTGATTACAGGAAAATTAGCAGCATTACACATAAAGACGCCTACCCACTACCTAGAATTGAGGAATCATTAGCTGCACTTATAACTGCTAACTACTTTTCCACCTTGGATCTCACTAGTGGGTATTGGCAGGTTCCTGTGGCAGAGGCAGACAAGGAGAAAACAGCATTTACCACTCCAATGGGTCTCTGTGAGTTCAATTATATGCCATTCGGGCTGTGCACCGCTCCAGGAACATTTCAACGGCTGATGGAGTGCTGCCTGGGACACATGAACTTTGAGACGGTCCTGTTGTACCTGGATGATGTCATTGTTTTCTCAAAAACCTATGAAGATCATCTGGAACACCTGGCTGAAGTGTTTGAAGCTTTGTCCAATTTCGGCCTGAAGGTGAAGCCCTCCAAGCGCCACCTCCTGAAGCCCAAGGTGCAGTACCTCGGTCATGTGGTCAGTGCAGAAGGTGTGGCACCAGATCCTGACAAGGTTACAGTCATCCGGGACTGGCCGAAGCCCAGCAACCTTCATGAAGTGCGCCAATTCCTTGGACTGGTAGGCTACTACCGAAGATTCATCAAAGGCTTTACTGAAATAGCCACCCCTATGCAAAATCTTCTGGTGGGGCAGTCCAAGAAGACCAAACAGAAAAATTCCACCTTTGAATGGACTGAAGAGTTGGAAAGGTCCTTCACCAGATTGAAGATGGCTCTCACAGGAGATGAAGTTCTGGCCTACCCACATTATGACAAACCCTTTATGCTGTACACTGATGCCAGCAACGTGGGACTAGGAGCAGTACTGTCTCAGGTACAGAATGGGAAAGAAAGAGTGATCTCCTACGCCAGCAGGAAGCTGCGCCCCACTGAAAGGAACCCTGACAACTACAGTTCTTTCAAGCTGGAATTCCTTGCCATAGTCTGGGCTGTCATCGAAAGGTTCAAACATTACCTAGCCTCCGCCAAGTTCACTATCTTCACGGACAACAACCTGTTGACGCACTTGGACACTGCAAAACTAGGTGCACTGGAACAGCGATGGATGGCTCGGCTATCTAACTATGAGTTTACCATCAAGTACTGGGCAGGGCACAAGAATGCCAATGCTGATGCGCTGTCCAGAATGCCTAACCTACCAGATGCAGAAGACCCTGAGGCTCTTGAAGAAATAGAGTTACCTCCCTTCCACCGGCTACTTGCGGCCCAGCGTGCTCTAGGAGTGAGAAACAAGATGGTCAGGTTTGAAGGAGGTCTGTTATGAATGAGTCACCGTAGGAGGCAAAAGCAGAAATACAAGCTAAGTCCAGAAAACCAGAGAAGTTGGCAACTATCAGATTGCAGACCCCTGAACCTATCAAAACAACTAGCAGTAGCCGTGGGGGGTTCCTACGATGCCCTAGACCCCTCGATCACAGCCGGAGAATTACATAGGCCTAAAGAAAGAAAGGGGAAATCTAAACTGCCCCAGAGCAGACCCCAAAGCAATAGGCAGCCCCCAACATATAATGACGGTGAAGCAAGATGAAAATGCTAACACAGACAGAAAGATAGACTGAGCAAAGACGGGGCCCAAAACTACCTAGATAGGAAAGGACAGGAAGGCTGCTGTCTGCAATCTGCCAAAACCCTATCAAAGACATAAGCCAACAAGCTGATATGAAAAAGGCCCTGAAGCAGCTAGGCTTCAAAAACTAAATCAGCACTTAGGTATTTTCAGAAGACAGAGCTAAAAGAATTCAGCACACCCCAGCAGGGAATGGCAGAAATCCAGAAAAACAAAGCAAAACAAAGTCAAAGCACAAAAGCAAAAGGCCGAGCAGCAAACTTAGCTTTAGAGGAGCAGGAATTCAGACTGGTCTCCAAGGATCCCACAGAGAAATCACCCGCAGGGCAGAAGGGCGTCGGCAGCCTTATATCCAGTCAGTAACTCCACTCAGCCAGTCATCATCATCAGCCTCAGGTGTTTGATAATCAGGCTCACTACCTTTCTTTACCAGAAGAGGGAGTTCCTCGGGCCTCAGTAATGAAGGGGAAAATGAACTCACAACAGAGGTCACCCTGAATCCATTGCCCCATCAAGACTGGGCAGAAATGCAAGATAGTGACCCTGCAGTCCGCCTGGTGAAGGAGCTACTGTCACAAGCTGACTCACGCCCAGAGTCGGATGCTCCTGAAGAAACCCAGCAGTTGTGGAAGGAGAGAGGCCGGCTGTTCATCTATGAAGGAAAACTGTGTCGGAGGAGTATCAATGCCCGTACTCATGAGCTGGTTTGGCAGGTGATAGTCCCAAAGAGAGAGGCATCAATGGTCCTGGAAGCATACCACAATGGAGCTGGACACTTCGGATGGAAGAAGTTGGAAGCATTGCTCCGGGAGAGGTTCTACTGGGCTGATATGATGAAAGCCATTGAGAGGTGGTGCCGGGAGTGTGGACAATGTAACCTGCGCAGAAAGGATCGAAACAGCCAGAGAGCTCCTCTACAGCCCATCATCACTTAACAGCCCCTTGAGTTGGTAGCCCTGGACTATGTGAAGCTGGTTCCAAGCCGGTCCGGCTACATCTATGCTCTTACCATTGTGGAACACTACTCCAGATTCCTTGTAGTTGTGCCTGTCAAAGATCAGACAGCTAGGACAGCAGCCAGAGCATTCCAACAGCACTTCTGTAGACCACATGGATATCCTGAAAGAGTGCTTACAGATCAAGGTCCAGCTTTCAAGGCAGAAGTGTTCCAGGAATTCTGTAACTTCTTTCTCTTTGTGTTCTTTCATTCCCATCTTTCTTTCTCTCTATTTTTTATTTATTTCCCCTCTCTTTCTCTCTCCCTCTCTGTTCTTTCTTTCTCCTCTTTCTTTTTTCTCTCTCTGTTCTTTTTCTTTCTTTTTTCTTTCTCTCTGTTCTTTCTTTCTCTCTTTCCCCTCTTTCTTTCTCTCTCTCTGTTTTTTCTTTCCCCTCTTTCTCTGTTTGTTCATTTGCTCTGTTCTTTCTTTCTCTTTCTTTCTCTCTGTAATCTTTCTTTCTCTCTCTAATCTGTCTTTCTGTCTCTGTTCTTTCTCTCTCTCTCTGTTCTTCCTTTCTTTCTCTGTTCTCTTTCTTTTCCCTGTTTCTTTCTTTCTTTCTATTCTTTCTTTCTCTCTGTTCTTTCTCTCTCTCTCTGCTTTCTTTATTTCTCTTTCTTTCTCTCTGTTCTCTTTCTTTCCCTTCTTTCTTTCTCTCTCCCTCTCTGTTCTTTCTTTCCCCTCTTTCTTTTTTTTCTCTCTCTCTGTTCTTTTTATCTGTCCCCTCTTTCTTTCTCTCTGTTCTTTCTTTCTTTCCCCTGTTTATTTCTGTTGTTTCTTTCGTTCCCCTCTTTCTTTCTCTCTCTGTTCTTTCTTTCCCCTTTCTTTCTTTCCCCTCTTTCTTTTTCTCTCTCTGTTCTTTCTTTCTTTCCCCCTTTCGTTCCCTCTCCCTCTCTGTTCTTTTGTCGAGGGAGCTATTTAGGGAGGGCTAAATTAACCCTTCACGGGTTAATAACTGCCCGTGAAGGGTTAATTTAGCCTGCCAACTTACCGTGGTTGTTGTGGGGGATGATCAGTCCAATTTTCCAGCATCTGTGTCCGCTCTGAGGGTCCTTTGTCTTGTTGTCCTCCGGGGGCAGAGGCGTCCCTATTCGGGGGCCCCACGGTGGGCGGCAGCTGTCGAGGGAGCTATTTAGGGAGGGCTAAATTAACCCTTCACGGTTGAGCCAGTGATGTCCAAATTATTCACAGAGTGTTGCTGGCAACTCAAATGACCACACAGAGATGGGGGTCTCTGTACGGGAGGATCGAGACAGATCACTAAGCCTCTTTATTTTAGTCACTTCTTTTATAACATTTTGCTTAATTATGCAAAGTTCTCAACTACCAATAACATCATTTCACTTTATAAGCCAATAATATTGCAAGAAAACCGGAAACTACATATATGTCCGTAACCAAATGGCATATTCTTCAGAGTTCTACACCCCCGCCTCCCTTATCTTACACCTGATGGGAACAGTCTGGTTTCATGACAGTTTGAACTTTTGCCTAATTACAAAATTTATCTTACAGAAACAAAAACGGAGAAATGAAACCTTCAGGAAAAATGGAGAAGTGAAACAGAGGTGCTATCCCAAGCTAACAGCTTGAGGGGTACTGGTCTTCACATGACTGATGCCATGTTACCAGTCATGGCTGTCGCGGCGCACCCGTCCCCCCTGTATACTGCAGTTCACTAATAACAATTTTTGATAACGGTGGTGGAGATCTTTTGTAGGTAGCCATGTGCTTGGCTTCAAAATCTTCATCAAGTAGCCTTTTGAGATCGGTGCAGAGAAGAGCAGGGGCAACAACACCTTTGGTATCATCATTAGCTGTCTTAGTGCAGAATTTCCTAATACATACAGAAATACACCAAATAACAAGTTTTAGTATCACATATACAACAAGGATACAGACAGCAATATGCAACAAGCTTTGTAAGATCCCAGCTATCCAGCCCCCAATTCCCTTAAACCAATTGGCTGGATTGAGAAAGGAGAAGGTGTCTGACCACCAACTGTCCTTATTACGATCATTGTCTTTATCGTATTGATCTCTGAGTCATTGAATATCTTCTAACTTTAACTTTTAATTTCTACCAATAATAGTATGGAAAATGCGGAAAACCAAAACATTATGCCCCCTTCATTTGCTATTGGCTGGTTGGGTGATGAGGAGAACTTGATAGGGACCGTCATACAAGGGTTCTAGTCTGTGCTTCCTGACATGCCTCTTCACGACTACTGGTAATCACCAGGCTTCAGGTTATAACAGGTATCGGTTTCTGCTGAATCTGGAAAAGAAAAAGAAACTAGAACATGGGTGTTAGCAAGATTTTTACTAAGCTGAATAACATATTGAACAGCACGGTCAGTTTCTTCTGATAACTGCTGAGGCTGGAAATTCGCAACTGGGGGCCTAGCACCAAACAATATCTCATATGGGGACAGGCCATGTTTGGCAATAGGGGTAGTACGAATGTGGTATAGTACAATGGGTAGGAGCTCTGGCCATGGAGCCGTAGTCTCCTGCATCATTTTGGTCAATTGATCCCTCAGTGTGCCGATCAGCATCTCAACTTTCCCACTGGATTGTGGATGGTACGGAGTATGGAGGGCTACAGTGGATCCAAGCATTGTCAGAACTTCTTGGTACACATGAGAAGAAAAAGCCAGGCCTTGATCACTTTCAACATCTTCTGGAACCCCATATCTGCATATAACTTCCATCACCAGTTTCTTCGCTGTGGACTTCGCAGTCATGTTGGTAACAGGGAATACTTAAGGCCAACTGGAGAATCGGGGCCAGTAGAATTTTTTCACCAGTGCGAGGGCCTAATTCTTTCCTCAATGTGTAGGTCCATGTGGCAATAGCAGGGTACATTCGCTTAGGGAGACACACGAGTCGGTCCTTTTTCCAGAGACCATTATCCATACGTGCCCCATCAGTCTTCCATTGCTTCACCTCTTCTTTTGGAGACATTCTCTGCATCGTCATTAATCGGTCTCGTGGGGTCCGACAGAAAACTTCAGTCTGTTGTAGATCATCAGGTTCTCGTAGGGTCAATGCTTCTTGTAACTGTTTACGCTGAGAGCGTGTGGTCACCATAGTAGGTATGGTTGGTTCAACAGGTAAAAGAGCGGCGGCTTTTGCTTGCATATCCGCAAATATGTTGCCAACAGTCTACGGACTGGTCCTAGGACCGTGCACCTTAACTTTGATAATGGCCACCTGAGTAGGTAATTTGATCAAGTCCATGAGGGTTTTAACAGCTTCAGCATTTTTCACTGGGGTTCCGGCAGTAGTAATAAACCCTCGATTGGCCCATAGAGCCCCAAAATCATGAGCAATACCAAATGCATACCGTGAGTCCGTGTATATATTAGCCCGTCTGCTCTTGGCCAAAGTACATGCAGTAGACAGAGCCTGGAGTTCTGCTTCTTGTGCTGACTGTGAGGGCGGGAGCACAGCTGCATGCACTACAGTGTCCTCTGTGGTAACAGCATATCCCGTGTGGAATCTACCAAACTCGTCAGCATATCTTGAACCATCCGTGTATAACACCAGATCAGCATTTGGGAGTGGATTCTCACTGACATTTGGTGGAGTAGCTGTTTCTTCAGTCAAAAGTTAGGAACAATCATATTGGAGGTAATCCTCATCACTGCCATCTTTCCTTATAGTTCATTATACCGTCTTTCAAGGCATTGTAAAGGGGTAGCATTATGTGGGATGCATCCGGTATCCACTGACAAAATTAAGTGCATAGTCCAAGAAAACGCTGGAGTTCAGTTTCATCTTTTGGGAAAGGAAGGGAGCTGACAGCTATTTTTCTTTCTTCTGCGAGGTGTCTGGCACCCTGAAGGAGTCAGTGACCAAAGAATATCACTTGACCAAGGCAGAACTGAAGTCCCGAGGCCGAAACCCGACAGTTTGGTGCTGCCAGATACTTAAGGAGGCTAACAATGGCAGCAATGGCAAGACACCTGCTCATATTTTTTGCAAACTGGTTGGGACTGTTTTGGGCCCCTTGTGGCATCTGTGGGAAAATACAGATTTCCTCACTGTCTTCATCTACATAGGAATTATATAACGTAAGAGCCATCTGACCATCATCTTGGAATTGTATTCCGGAGTGGAACTGTGATAATAAATCTGCCCCTAGTACATTTACAGGACATGTGGGAGAGATTACAAACTGAATAGTAACCTCGGGGAAGGGTTTTATTGGGTTTATAAAAGTATATTAATTGGGTCTGCCATCTACTCCGATTAAAATAGTGGCCTGTATGACAATCTCTCTGAAAGTGTCCGATTCGGGCACAGCACCAGAATTGCTGACGAGAATTAGCAGGGAGGGCTGGGGTTTGCTGTGTGTGAACGAGCTGCGGTGGGGGTGATGTGGGAGGGGGAGCTGGGATTGTAGGGAGAACTGGAGCAGCTGCAGTTGCTAGCTTGCTTTTTTTTTCTTTCCCTGCTGATACAGAGCTGGCTAAAGTCTTCTGAAAACTTTTTTTTTCTGGATCTGGAAGGGAGGGATACTCATAACCACTAGCAATATTAGGCATAATGGGGACTGAGGCTAGCGGCGGATGATAATAGGTACCGTCAGCGTCTCCCGGTCTCCTTGTACAATTATCATCTAGCAGGGAGACCTCTTTTTTTCAAATCATCACTTTTAACTATTTGTCTGCCTGACACATTAGTATCAATCTTAGTTCCTTCTTAACCAATCACTTTCTCACACCAAAGTCACTGTCTTGAACCACAATACATCCAGTCCCTGCCATAATAATAGACAATTTTTCTTCTTCAACATAGCAGTAACAGAAACAATCAGAATTCACTTCCTCTGTTCTTCCTAACACCTTCGTCACACAATTCATGTGCCAAGCCACAAAATTCTTCTTTTCCTTCCATGGATTCTCTCATTTAGAGCTAAATATCCTTACTTCAGTTGTGCACAGATCTGGAGCGGCCGTGTCAGTCTGTTCCACCGGGTCAACCCCCTCTGGGAAGCCCAAAATTCGCCGTACTCAGTGAAAGGAGGAGAGCGTCTCAGACTATCCCTCGGGACACCTCTGGTTATATATATCTATCTATATATACCTGAGTTATGTATCCTACCCAGTCTTCGATGACTTCACCACGCCTGATTACTAACAGTGAATTCAGGATTTCAGGATATTTTGACTATAAAGAGAGTCACAATCACTGGTCAATCCGGGGTGTCCGTCCCTTATGAGGTACGGTTTGAGCACTGGGCCGCCAACGGGACTGCACCTCTATATGATTCCACCCATGAATCACCCCACCACGGGGAAAAACCTCAGATCCTCTTTGCAGCAACAAGCACAGGAAAACCACACCAACGGTCAGTCTGAACAGTATAACTGTCAACTTACCGTGGTTGTTATGGGGGATGATCAGTCCCAATTCTCCAGCATCTGTGTCCGCTCCGAGGGTCCTTTGTCTTGTTGTCCTCCAGGGGCAGAGGCGTCCCTATTCGGGGGCCCCACGTTGGGCGGCAGCTGTTGAGGGAGCTATTTAGGGAGGGCTAAATTAACCCTTCACGGTTGAGCCAGTGATGTCCAAATTATTCACAGAGTGTTGCTAGCAACTCAAATGACCACACGGAGATGGGGGTCTCTGTACGGGAGGATCGAGACAGATCACTAAGCCTCTTTATTTTAGTCACTTCTTTTATAACATTTTGCTTAATTATGCAAAGTTCTCAACTACCAATAGCATCATTTCACTTTATAAGCCAATAATATTGCAAGAAAACCGGAAACTACATATATGTCCGTAACCAAATGGCATATTGTTCAGAGTTCTACACCCCCGCCTCCCTTATCTTACACCTGATGGGAACAGTCTGGTTTCATGACAGTTTGAACTTTTACCTAATTACAAAATTTATCTTACAGCAACAAAAACGGAGAAACGAAACCTTCAGGAAAAATGGAGAAGTGAAACTTCAGCTCTGTTTTTAGTATTAACCCTTCACACTTTCTTTCTTTCCCCTCTTTCTTTTTTCTCTCTCGCTGTTCTTTTTTTCTGTCTCCTTTCTTTCTCTCTCTGTTCTTTTTTTTCTGTCCCCTCTTTCTCTCTCTGTTATTTCTTTCTTTCTCTCTGTTTCTTTCTTTCTCTGTTCTTTCTTTCCCCTCTTTCTTTCTCTCTCTCTTCTTTCTTTCTCTCTCTGTTTTCTTTTTTCTCTCTCTCTGTTCTTCCTTTCTTTTCCTCAGTACCAGTCAGTGTGCCCACAGTACCAGTAGAATAACAGGGGTAGGAAACTAGGTGGCACTGGTCACAATGAGCCTTTCATACTTTTTACTAGTGTATAATCAAATGCCCTGAGCACCCCCATAAAGTGGGCCAGCCCCAGACAACAGGGTACAAACAAATCACTATTACTTTCAGTCCAAGTGGACAATTATATACCTAAAGTTAATGATGCCCCTGTGCCAAGCATTGCGGAGGATCAGAATACACTGAGGAGACCAGTGCAGTGGGGTATGGTGAGAAGACTTATATGGGGCCCATTATGCTGTATGAAGTAATCTATGGTGCCCATTATACTGTATGACGTAATATATGGGGCCCATTATGCTGGATGAAGTACTATATGGGGCCCAATATACTGTATAGAGAATTATATGGGGCCCATAATACTGTATGCAGTAATATATGGGGCCCATAACACTGTATGGAGCATTATGTGGGGATAGGGGATGACTTTCTGTTTGTTGTGGATCTGACCGCTGGGACCCCCATGATCCTGGGAAACATAGCTTTGAAGAGCACCATGTAAATGGAGCTGTGGTCAATCATACGCACTGTGGCTCATCAAATAACTCCTTTAAAAAAGTGATGAGGGGACAACAAAGTATAGCAAAAATTCACTGATTGGGGCTGAGTGTTATAGTTTGTGGACTGGTGGGATTTGTGTGGCAGGGCTGCATTTTTGTCCCAGTCCGGCCCTGTGCCAGGCCTATTATTGCCATTAATGATCCTTGTTCTGGATACTTCTGTGTTGTTCTTGTATGTGTGTGTGTGATGGCGATGACATCCTTGTATTTGGACACCTTTTCTTTCTATTTATCTAAATCAAAATGTCCATTACTGTACTCAGTTTTATAATATAAATATAAAGATTTACTTTGTGTGCGGGGGGGCATCATTTTGCTGTTCGCCTCAGGCAGCAGAGAGGCTAGGTTCACCCCTGCTCACCACTGAGGCTCCTGTCCTGCTCCTTCTGGGTCTGCTGCTGCCGGGGGTGCGTGCACTCCTAGCAGGTCTCCAGGCACTGTGCTTAGGGCACGTGCACACTTCCTCTTGCTTAAAGGGGCCATGCGTTCCTCTAAAGTGTCTTCAGCCAAGAGCTGAAGGTCACTTACTATTTAAACCGCCTCATCCAACATATAGGTGCCTGTGCAATGTTGTAAGTTTGTTCCTAACACGCTTGTCAGTTCTCAGGTCCCAGTACTGGTATCCTAGCTTGCTGCACCCGCCAGTGCTTTTCCTCAACGACAGCCAAGCCAGCTGCACTCGCCAGTGCTTTCCTCAAAGGCAGCCGAGCCAGCTGCTCCCACCAGTGCTGTCCTCAATGGCAGCCGAGCCAGCTGCTCCTGCCAGTGCACACCTTAATGGCAGCCGAGCCAGCTGCTCCTGCCAGTGCTTACCACAATGGCAGCAGAGCCAGCTGCATACACCAGTGCTCACCTCAACGGCAGCCGAGACAGCTGCATCCGACAGTGCTCACGTCAACGGCAGCCGAGCCAGCTGCACCCGCCAGTGCTCACCTCAACGGCTGCCGAGCCAGCTGCACCCGCCAATGCTCACCTCAATGGCAGCAGAGCCAGCTGCACCCGCCAGTGCTCACCTCAATGGCTGCCGAGCCAGCTGCACCCGCCAGTGCTCACCTCAACGGCAGCAGAGCCAGCTGCACCAGCCAGTGCTCACCTCAACGGCAGCTGAGCCAGCTGCACATGCCAGTCCTCATCTCCATCAGACTGTCCTGTCTGCACCTGCGATTAGTGTCATCATCTCTGCCTGCCTGCATCTGTTGGACATTCCTCCGGGCCATCCCAGCTACCCATTCCTAGGGGTCAGCTGCCATCTACCCAAGGTCAGACCTGGAGTAGCACCTGGATCACTTCCCTTGTCTTTTCACGGACCTCGGTGTTGTTAGCTGTTGCATGTCCGTGGTCAGATTGAGTGAGGCTACTAGGCACGCCCCTCCAGGTCTTTTTTGGGCTTTGGCACAGTGGTTCCACCACCCAGCTTGTTACATACTATTTCTATGCATTCCAGGTCCTATCTACCCTCCTAACAGGAAATTGTCACTTTCCCTTCAACTCAAACCCCCACCCCCACTCCCACCGACTCTCGAGTTGTCCAAACTCCAACTACGGTGAAACTACACACATTATCAACATTACTAATACCTTTAACGCATATCACAGTTCACATTGCACTATAACATTTTACAACAATAAACGTGATTCCTCAAGGGGAAACGTGGATAAGCATGTCGATCTACTTACATTCCAATACATTTTATTTACTATGTACAGACCAAGGCAGCATTTCATCATTTAACATTATTATTATATAGAAGCAGAGGTAAATTTGTAAATAATTGATAGGCCCTTGCCACCGTAGCCGCAACGCTGTCTATGGGAGAATGCTAGTGATATATGCCATTCCTAGAGAATGCTGCATTAAAAAAAGAAAGTTAGGCCACGTGCACACGTTGAGTTTTTTTACATCAGTGTTTGGTCAGTATTTTACATCAGTATTTGTAAGCCAAAACCAGGAGTAAGTGAAAAATACAGAAATGGTGATGTGTTTCTATTGTACTTTTCCTCTGATTCTTCCACTCCTGGTTTTGTCTTACATACCGTTGTAAAATACTGACCAAATACTCAGGGCCGGTTTTAGACAAGTTGAGGCCCTAGGCGAAATTCAAAGTGGGGCCCCCATGTCCATATAAAACACGTTCATGTTACACCGGATATTGGTGTCACCAGTGTTTTCAATCAGTGTGCCGTCCATGTGCCATCCATGTTTTTCCAGTATGGATAATGGAAATGAACTTACAAAGCTTCTCACATACTTTCACAGACTGAGAGGAGACTTAATAGCTGTCTACAAATATCTAAAGGGCTGTCACATTGTAGAAGGATCAACTTTATTCTCATTTGCACAAGGAAACACTAGAAGCAATGGGATGAAACTGAATGGGAAGAGACACAGATTAGATATTAGAAAAAACTTTTTGACAGAGTGATCAATGAGTGGAACAGGCTGCCACGAGAAGTGGTGAGTTCTCCTTCAATGGAAGTCTTCAAACAGAGGCTGGACAGACATCTGACTGGGATGATTTAGCGAATCCTGCTTTGAGCAGGGGGTTGGACCAGATGGCCCAGGAGGTCCCTTCCAACTCTACGATTCTATGATTCTATGATTCTATGATTTTTCCATGTGAAAGACAGACAGCACACGTACAGCACATCTACGGCACACGAACGGCATGTTTACACGGACCCATAGATTTGTATTGGCCCTTGTCATCTGTGCTGTTGGGAAAACTCGGACATAAGTGCAGCACCATAGGTCAAATAGGGCACACGTGGCATCTGTGAAAAACATGATAGGTCGTGTGAAGGGGCCGTACAGTCACATAATAGAAAACATTATCAGAATTGCCGTCTACATGTCCTACTTGTCCCCCCAAACTACTCTGCTAAATCCCCTCTGGCTCCGTTCGCGATGGTTCGGGGTTCCTGATGGTTATTATTCACTTTGCAGCCATAATATAAGGTGAAGCCACAAGACCTCTCTGGTTTGGGAAATACATGTTAGCCAATGTATATACAGAGCTGAGCACAGTAACTTTGAGTAATATATATCTTCCCTCTGGATCCACCTTCATATCCACAATCCCAGGCTGGAATGACCTATGAAAAGCTATAGAAACCCCACATGCCTTATGGGAGGGATGAGGACAATGATACCAGACCGGGTAAAACTTAGACACACATTTAGGTGTATTGGTAGCTACAAAGTGTGTCTCTTGAAGCATGACTATCTTTATTATTTTCTTGTGAAAACAGTACAGCACCTGCCTCCTTTTTTCAGGTTTGCTCAGACCCATAGCATTATACGTGCAAAATGTTATCCCCGACATCCAGAGGAGAAAGTATAGCAAGTGGACAGAGCGAGAGAAACAACAAGGAGCAAAAAGGAGAAGAGAGAGAAAAAGAAAAAAGGGGAAGAAAACACATAATAGGTTATCCTAGAGTGATAACCTCAATAGAGTTCCTAATATAGACAAATGTGTAATACAGCACTAGCGCTGCAATCCCTAGGTGAGGTAACGAAGCCGCGTATGGCAAATGAGGTTAATCATTTTTTTTTATAGATTTTTTTATTGTTTTAATTTGAATTGGGCAAAAGGGGGGTGATTTGAACTTTAATTTTTTTCATTTGTTTTTATATTTTTAAAAACTTTTTTTTCTACTTTTGGCATCCTTCAATAGTCTCCATAGGAGACTAGAAGCTGCCATAACCCGATCGGCTCTGCTACATACAGGCGATGATCAGATCAGCTGTTGGTAGCAGAATACCTCACTTGCTATGAGCGCCAACCATCAGGCGGCGCTCATAGCAATACGGCAGTGACAACCATAGAAGTCTCCAGGAAAAAAAGAACTGCACTGTTGCTCAGTGATCCAAGGTGTTGTTTTCAGATGAAAGTAAATTTTGCATTTCATTTGGAAGTCAAGTTCCCAGAGTCCAGAGGAAGAGTGGAGAGGCCACAATCCAAGCTGCTGGAGGTCTAGTGTGAAGTTTCCACAATCAGTGATGGTTTGGGGAGCCATGTCATCTGCTGGTGTAGGTCCACTCTGTTTTATCAACACTAAAGTCAGCGCTGCCATCTACCAGGAAATTTTTAGAGCACTTCATGCTTCCCTCTGCCGACAAGATTTTGGAGAAGGAAATGTCATTCTCCAGCAGGACTTGGCACCGGTCCACACTGCCGAAAGTACCAATACCTGGTTTACAAACAACAGTATCACTGTGCTTGATTGGCCAGCAAACTCATCTGACCTTAACCGGGGTATTGTCAAAAGGAAGATGAGAGACACCAGACCCAACAATGCAGATGAGCTGAAGGCTGCTATCAAAGCAACCTGGGCTTCCATAACACCTCAGCAGTGCCACAGGCTGATCGCCTCCATGCCACGCTGCATTGATGCAGTAATTGATGCAAAAGGAGCCCCGACCAAGTATTGAGTGCCTTTAAGAAACATACATTTCAGTAGGCCAACATTTCGGATTTTAAAATAATTTTTCAAGCTGGTGTTATAAAGTATGCTAATTTACTGAGATAATGACTTTAGGGTTTTCATTGGCTGTAAGCCATAATCATCAACAGTAACAGAAATAAACACGTGAAATAGATCCCTCCGTTTGTAATGACGCTATATAATATATGAGTTTCACTTTTTGTATTGAAAAACTTAAATAAATTTACTTTTTTGATATTCTAATTTAGTGTATATATACATGTGTGTGTATATACATATATACACTCACTGGCCACTTTATTAGGTACACCATGCTAGTAAGGGGTTGGACCCCCTTTTGCCTTCAGAACTGCCTCAATTCTTCGTGGCAGAGATTCAACAAGGTGCTGGAAGCATTCCTCAGAGATTTTGGACCATATTGACATGATGGCATCACACAGTTGGCGCAGATTTGTCGGCTGCACATCCCTGATGCGAATCTCCCGTTCCACCACATCCCAAAGATGCTCTATTGGATTGAGATCTGGTGACTGAGGAGGCCATTTGAGTACAGTAAACTCATTGTCATGTTCAAGAAACCAATCTGAGATGATTCGAGCTTTATGACATGGCGCATTATCCTGCTGAAAGTAGCCATCAGATGTTGGGTACATTGTGGTCATAAAGGGATGGACATGGTCAGCAACAATACTCAGGTAGGCTGTGGCGTTGCAACGATGCTCAATTGGTACCAAGGGGCCCAAAGAGTGCCCAGAAAAAATTCCCCACACCATGACACCACCACCACCAGCCTGAACCGTTGATACAAGGCAGGATGGATCCATGCTTTCATGTTGTTTACGCCAAATTCTGACCCTACCATCCGAATGTCGCAGCAGAAATCGAGACTCATCAGACCAGGCAACGTTTTTCCAATCTTCTACTGTCCAATTTCGATGAGCTTGTGCAAATTTTAGCCTCAGTTTCCTGTTCTTAGCTGAGAGGAGTGGTACCCAGTGTGGTCTTCTGCTGCTGTAGCCCATCTGCCTCAAAGTTTGACGCACTGTGCGTTCAGAGATGCTCTTCTGCCTACCTTGGTTGTAACGGGTGGCAATTTGAGTCACTGTTGCCTTTCTATCAGCTCGAACCAGTCTGCCCATTCTCCTCTGACCTCTGGCATCAACATGGCATTTCCGGCCACAGAACTGCCGCTCACTGGATTTTTTTTCTTTTTCGGACCATTCTCTGTAAACCCTAGAGATGGTTGTGCGTGAAAATCCCAGTAGATCAGCAGTTTCTGAAATTCTCAGACCAGCCCTTCTGGCACCAACAATCATGCCACGTTCAAAGGCACTCAAATCACCTTTCTTCCCCATACTGATGCTCGGTTTGAACTGCAGGAGATTGTCTTGACCATGTCTACATGCCTAAATGCACTGAGTTGCCGCCATGTGATTGGCTGATTAGAAATTAAGTCTTAACACACAGTTGGACAGGTGTACCTAATAAAGTGGCCAGTGAGTGTATATATATATATATATATATATATATATATATATATACAGTGTGTACGGAAAGTATTCAGACCCCTTTAAATTTTTCACTCTGATTCGTTGCATCCATTTGGTAAATTAAAAAAAGTAAAACATTTTTCTCATTAATGTACACTCTGCACCCCATCTTGACTGAAAAGAATACAGAAATGTAGAAATTTTTGCAAATTTATTAAAAAAGAAAAACTGAAATATCACATGGTCATAAGTATTCAGACCCTTTGCTCGGACACTCATATTTAAGTCACATGCTGTCCATTTCCTTGTGATCCTCCTTGAGATGGTTTAACTCCTTTATTGGAGTCCAGCTGTGTTTAATTAAACTGATAGGACTTGATTTGTAAAGGCACACACCTGTCTATATAAGACCTCACAGCTCACAGTGCATGTCAGACCAAATGAGAGTCATGAGGTAAAAGGAACTGGCCAAGGAGCTAAGAGACAGAATTGTGTCAGGGCACACATCTGGCCAAGGTTCAAAAGAATTTCTGCAGTACTCAAGGTTCTTAAGAGCACAGTGGCCGCCATAATCCTTAAATGGAAGAAGATTGGGACCACCAAAAGTCTTTCTAGACCTGGCTGTCCAGCCAAACTGAGCAATCATGGGAGAAGAGCCTTGGTGAGAGAGGTAAAGAAGAACCTCAAGATCACTGTGGCTGAGCTCCACAGATGCAGTAGAGAGATGGGAGAAAGTTCCACAAAGTCAACTATCACTGCAGCCCTCCACCAGTCAGGCCTTTATGGCAGAGTGGCCTGACGGAAGCCTCTCCTCAGTGCAAGACATATGAAAGCCTGTATAGAGTTTGCTATAAAACACATGAAGGACTCCCAGACTATGAGAAATAAGATTCTCTGATCTGATGAGACGAAGATAGAACTTTTTGGTGATAATTCTAAGTGGTATGTGTGAAGAAAACCAGGTACTGCTCATCACCTGCCCAATACAATCCAAACAGTTCAACATGGTGGTAGCAGCATCATGCTATGGGGGTGTTTTTCAGCTGCAGGGACAGGACGACTGGTTGCAATTGAAGGAAACCTGAATGCGGCGAAGTACAGAGATACCCTGGATGAAAACATCTTCCAGAGTGCTCTAGACCTCAAACTTGGCTGAAGGTTCATCTTCCATCAAGACAATGACACTAAGCACACAGCTAAAATAACAAAGGAGTGGCTTCATAACAGATCTGTGACCATTCCTGACTGGCCCAGCCAGAGCCCTGACCTAAACCCAATTGAGCATCTCTGGAGAGACCTGCAAATGGCTATCCACCAACGTTCACCATCCAACCTGACGGAACTGGAGAGGATCTGCAAAAAAGAATGGCAGAGGATCCCCAAATCCAGGTGTGAGAAAGTTGTTCATTCCCAAGAAGACTCATGGCTGTACTAGCACAAAAGGATGCTTCTAGTCAATACTGAGCAAAGGGTCTGAATAATTATGACCATGTGATATTTCAGTTTTTCTTTTTTTTAATAAATTTGCAAAAATTTCTACATTTCTGTTTTTTTTCAGTCAAGATGGGGTGCAGAGTGTACATTAACCCCTTCCTGCCATCCGACGTACTATCCCGTCCACGGTACCCGGGCCCGTATGACTGGGGACGGGATAGTACGTCGGCGCGATCAGCGGCGCCCACGTGGTGAGCGCCGCTGATCGCGGCCGGGTGTCAGCTGACACCCGGCACAACGTGTCAGGGGCGGTCACGGACCGCCCCCGACACATTAACCCCTTGCACACCGCGATCAAACACGATCGCGGTGTACCGGGGGTTAAAGGGAAGCATCGGCAGGGAGGGGGCTCCCTCCGTGCTTCCCTGAGCCCCCCACGGCAGCGCAATGTGCAGCGCTGCTGCGGGGGACTCCCTTCCTCCAGGCCCCCGAATCCAAGATGGCGACGGGGGCCTTTGGGGGCCTGCGGAAGCTGGCTTCCTCAGTGCCTGCAAAGCGCAGGCATGAGGAAGCCTTCTGCAGTGCCTGTGTCAGATCGCTGATCTGTCACAGTGATCTGTGATGTGACAGATCAGCGATCTGTCACAGGACAGTGATGTCCCACCTGGGACTATTTAATAAAGTAAAAAAAAAAAAAAAAAAAAGTGTAAAAATAATTAAAAAAAAATCGCCAAATAAATTAGAAAAAAAAAAAAATATTCCCCCAATAAATCCATTTTTTGGAAATAATAAAAAAAAAAACAATAAAAGTACACATATTAGGTATCGCCACGTCCGTAACGACCCGCCCTATAAAACTGTCCCATTAGTTAACCCCTTTAGCGAACCCCTTAAAAAATAAAAATAAAAAACGAAGCAAAAAATAATGATTTATTATCATACTGCCAAACAAAAAGTGTAATAACGCGCGATCAAAAAGACGCATATAAATAGCCATGGTACCGCTGAAAACGTCATCTTGTCCCGCAAAAAACGAGCCGCCACACAGCATCATCAGCGAAAAAATAAAAAAGTTATAGCTCGCTGAATAAAGCGATGCAAAAATAATTATTTTTTATATAAAATAGTTTTCATTGCATAAAACCGACAAAAACATAAAAAACGACCTAAATGAGGTATCGCTGTAACCATACTGACCCGAAGAATAAAACCGCTTTATCAATTTTACCGCACGCGGAACGGTGTAAACGCACCCCCCCCAAAAGAAATTCATGAAACGCTGGTTTTTGTTCATTCTGCGTCCCAAAAATCGGAATAAAAAGCGATCAAAAAATTTCACGTGCCCGAAAATGGTACCAATAAAAACGTCAACTTGTCCCGCAAAAAATAAGACCTCACATGACTCGGTGGGTCAAAATACGGAAAAATTATAGCTCTCAATATGTGGTGATGCAAAAACTATTTTTACAATAAAAAGCGTCTTTTAGCATGCGACAGCCGCCAAACATAAAAACCGCCATAAATAGTAAATCAAACCCCCCGTTATCACCCCCTTAGTTAGGGAAAAATAATAAAATTAAAAAAATGTATTTATTTCCATTTTTCCATTAGGGTTAGGGCTAGGGTTAGGGCTAGGGGTGTGTTGGGGTAGGGTTAGGGTTAGAGCTAGGGCTAGGGTTAGGGCTAGGGTTAGGGCTAGGGTTAGGGTTAGGGGCGTGTTGGGGTTCGGGTTGGAGTTAGAATTGGGGGTTTCCACTGTTTGGGCACATCAGGGGCTCTCCAAATGCAACATGGCGTCTGATCTCAATTCCAGCCAATTCTGAGTTGAAAAAGTCAAATGGTGCTCCTTCCCTTCCAAGCTCTGCTATGCGCCCAAACAGTGTTTTACCCCCACATGTAGGGTATCAGCCTACTCAGGACAAATTGCAAAACAATTTTTGGGGTCCAATTTCTCCTGTTACCCTTAGGAAAATAAAAAATTGGGGGCAAAAATATCATTTTTGTGGAAAAAAATGATTTTTTTATTTTCACGTCCGAGTGTTATAAACTTCTGTGAAGCACTTGGGGGTTCAAAGTGCTCATCACACATCTAGATAAGTTCCGTGGGGGGTCTAGTGTCCAAAATGGGGTCACTTGTGGGGAGTTTCAATAGTTTAGGTACATCAGGGGCTCTCCAAACGCACATGACACCCGCAGACCATTCCATCAAAGTCTGCATTCCAAAACGTCACTGCTTCCCTTCTGAGCCCCTTTTGTGTCCATACAGTAGTTTTCTCCCACATATGGGGTGTCAGCGTACTCAGGACAAATTGGACAACAACTTTTGGGGTCCAATTTCTCCTGTTACCCTTGGGAAAATGAAAAAATTGGGGACTAATTGATCATGTTTGTGGAAAAAATACGATTTTTTTATTTTCATGCCCTGGCATTATAAACTTCTGTGAAGCCCTTGGGGGTTCAAAGTGCTCACCTCACATCTAGATACGTTCCTTAGTGGGTCTAGTTTTCAAAATGGGGTCATTTGTGGGGGGTTTCCACTGTTTAGGTACATTAGGGGCTCTCCAAAGGCAACATGACACCCGCAGACCATTCCATCAAAGTCTGCATTCCAAAACGTCACTACTTCCCTTCCGAGCCCCGACGTGTGCCCATACAGTAGTTTTCTCCCACATATGGGGTATCAGCATACTCAGGACAAATTGGACAACAACTTTTGGGGTCCAATTTCTCCTGGTACCCTTGGGAAAATAAAAAAATGGTGACTAAAAGATCATGTTTGTGGAAAAAATACAAATTTTTTATTTTCACGCCCGGGCGTTGTAAACTTCTGTGAAGCACTGGGGGGTTCAAAGTGCTCACCACACATCTAGATAAGTTCCTTAGGGGGTCTAGTTTCCAAAATGGTGTCATTTGTGGGGGGGTTCCACTGTTTTGGTACATCAGGAGTTTTCCAAACGCGACATGGTGTCCGATCTCATTTCCAGCCCAAAACGTCAAATGGCGCTGCTTCCCTTCCGAGCTCTGCCATGCGCCCAAATAGTGGTTTACCCCCACATGTGGGGTATCAGCATACTCAGGACAAATTGCACAATAACTTTTAGGGTCCTGTTACCCTTGGAAAAATAAGAATTGAGGGTGAAAAGATCATTTTTGTGGAAAAAATATGATTTTTTAATTGTATGGCTTTATGTTATAAACTTCTGTGAAGCCCATGGGGGTTCAAAGTTCTCACCACACATCTAGATAAGTTCCTTAGGGGGTCTAGTTTCCAAAATGGTGTCATTTGTGGGGGGTTTCCACTGTTTTGGTACATCAGGGGTTTTCCAAACGCGACATCGTGTCCGATCTCAATTCCAGCCAAAAACGTCAAATGGCGCTGCTTCCCTTCCGAGCTCTGCCATGCGCCCAAATAGTGGTTTACCCCCACATGTGGGGTATCAGCGTACTCAGGACAAATTGCACAATAACTTTTAGGGTCCTGTTACCCTTGGGAAAATAAAAATTGGGGTGAAAAGATCATTTTTGTGGAAAAAATATGATTTTTTAATTGTACCGCTGTACGTTATAAACTTCTGTAAAGCCCTTGTGGGTTCAAAGTTCTCACCACATATCTAGATAAGTTCCTTGGGGGGTCTAGTTTCCAAAATGGGGTCACTTGTAGGGGGTTTCCACTGCTTAGGTACATCAGGGACTCTCCAAACGTGACATGGCGTCCAATCTGAATTCCAGCCAATTTTGCATTGAAAAAGTCAAACGGCGCTCCTTCCATTCTGAGCTCTGCCATGCGCCGAAACAGTCGTTCCCCCCCACATATCAGGTATCTGCGTACTCAGGACAAATTGCACAATAACTTTTGCAGTTCAATTTCTCCTGTTACCCTTGGTAAAATAAAAAAAATTGAACCTGAAGTATTTTTTTTATGAAAAAAAGTTAGATGTTCATTTTTTTTTAAATATTCAAAAAAATTCCTGTGATGCACCTAAAGGGTTAATAAACTTCTTGAATGTGGTTTTGAGCACCTTAAGGGGTGCAGTTTTTAGAATGGTGTCACTTTTGGGTATTTTCTATCATATAGACCCCTCAAAGTGGCTTCAAATGTGATGTGGTCCTAAAAATAAAATGGTGTTGTAAAAATGAGAAATCGCTGGTCAACTTTTAACCCTTATAACTTCCTAACAAAAAAAAATTTTGGTTCCAAAATTGTGCTGATGTAAAGTAAACATGTGGGAAATGTTAGTTATCAAGTTTTTTGTGTGCCGTATCTCTGTGATTTAAGGGCATAAAAATTCAAAGTTGGAAAATTGCGAAATTTTCAAAATTTTCGCCAAATTTCCGTTTTTCTCACAAATAAACGCAAGTTATTTGAATGAAATTTTACCACTAACATGAAGTACAATATGTCACGAGAAAACAATGTCAGAATCACCGGGATCCATGGAAGCGTTCCAGAGTTATGACCTCATAAAGGTACAGTGGTCAGAATTGTAAAAATTGGCCCGGTCATGAACGTGCAAACCACCCTTG
The DNA here is from genome assembly GCF_039654945.1 of Dendrobates tinctorius. NCBI lineage: Eukaryota > Metazoa > Chordata > Amphibia > Anura > Dendrobatidae > Dendrobates > Dendrobates tinctorius. The sequence goes on along the minus strand of NW_027361719.1, from coordinate 3,402,480 downwards.
GGGGTGAAGGGGTTAATGAGAAAAAAAAACTTTTTTGAGTTTACCAAATGGCTGCAATGAAACAAAGAGTGAAAAATGTAAAGGGGTCTGAATCCATACCCACTATGAATATTAAGAAACTGTAGTTGTGGCACTTCTACACTCATAAAGGCTTTGCACAAAGTGCAAAGCCAGGAAAAAATTATAATGTATATATTGTGATCGGGTCACTGGCAATGTGAGGGGAGATATGTATCATGAAGATTGCTATCTTCCGTGATGTGAAAACCCAGAAATTTTGTTCCAGTGAGTGGCTGTATGAGATTGGTGTGATGGCCACTCACTATACTCTCTCCCCGAGGGTGTGGTTTGATAACTTAAATGTCTGACCACTGAGTTCTTTCCTCTGTCTGTGGATTTGGACACAGGAAGCTCCAGAGAAGTGTTTATGTGCAACTGTGCATTGTACTCTGTTCATTGTACCCTGAGCGGGCGGATCCCTGTAGGTATATGGACTGTACTATATGTTATGTTTTCCTGTTTTTGCCACAAAAGGTCACGTTTCTGTTATTGAACCCTGCACTGGTTTATGCCGTGTTTGAATAAACCATCAGAATAACCTTTCCTCCGTGAGAAGCTGAGTGAGTCGAATTACAACGATACATATATATATATATAATATATATATATAGATATATATACATAGCTTTAACGGTAAAATGGGGGACCCCCAAAAAAATAACATGGGGTCTACCTATATTTAATAACCAGCACAGACAAGGCAGATAGCTGCGGGCAGATATTAATAGCCAAGGAAGGGGCTGAGGAAGGGGCCATGGATATTGGTCCCTTCCCAGACTAAAAACATCAGCTGTTAGCCGCCCCAGAAAAGGTAATGGAGGCATGTTATAGACGCCGCTCCATTTCTAACCCCTGGGCTTGGTGTCAGCTGCCAATACAAAGCTGACATCAACCCCACAACTATTACCCCACTTGCCTCCGCTCCAGGGCAAGTTGGAAGAGCAAGGCTAAGCACCAGAATTAGCACATCTTGCAGCAAATCTCTCCTGAGGCTAAGCCCTTCTGTCCTCCTACTGAGCATGCTCTTAGGACGATCTCCCATTGGAGATCAGGAGTCGTGCTCAGGTCCCGCTCCAGATCTCATTGGTCCATCTCAGAGATCTGGAAGCTTGCAGAAGGTCCCGGCTGCTATAAAAGGCACGCATGGCTGTTCCGCCATGTGCTAGTATAGACTTACTTGCTGCTGTGTGTATGAGGACGGATGTATGATTCTGGTGAATGACTCATTATAAAACCCCTTCCCTCTGATATTACGCATGTGGCTAGGGACTGAGTTAGAATCAGCACCAGCGCTTCTCTGTTGCAACATCTACAGCTGCTAGCGTCCGACATTGCGCTTGCGTCATAGCTTTGTCGTTTGGCGGCAGTGTCCACGCCGCGCTGCAGTAGCAGCCCTCCTTAGCGTCCACAGCTGCGACGCCGCACACACGGTAGGTCTAGACAGACGTAGGGCCGCCATCTTGGGCTACTCCTGTGACCGGATACCGTGTGTGTATTTATACTGAGTACTGTGACCTCAACAGGCTCAGTCTTTAGTATTTGTGTTTATTTGGCATCTCTGTGAATTAACTGAGATTGCTCTGCGCACCTGGGTGATGTTTAACCCTGTGCGCATTTCCGCCATATTGCTCCTGCCACCACTTAGCAGCGGTTATATCACCTACTGCACGGTGGACCCCGAGCGGCGAACACACTTTGTTATTTTTATTTTTTGCGTTCCGCCGTTCCTAACACCCTCTGCTGGTTAATAAAAATTTGGGGGAATGCCACGCCATTTTTTTCAGATATTGATTTATTAATTAAACACATGTACAGTAAGCTACACAAGCATTGTGCTAAATATACATGTCACTAACCTCTTTCTATCTATTCTATGCATATATATTTATATTATATTGAGTCACGCTATGATTTTACTGTATGCGGCTGATGAAATGTCAGGTTTTCAAGGAGACGGGTACATAAAAATCGGACAGTGCACGTATGGTTCATGTGCTGTGCGATCTGTTTCTCGCACCCATCGACCTGCATTAGCGAGTCTCGTCTGATTTATGAGAACAATCGCAGCACGCTGTGATTTTATTCTCAGGCTTATCTGCGCTGAGAAAAAAAAAATCACAGATGAGCAGGGAATCACAGAACATTAGGCAGAGTGCAATCCAATTTTTTTTTATCAGATTGCACTTGTCTGTTTTTCTTGCTAATGAGTATGAGCCCTAAGGCCTCATCCCCATTGGCGATTAAAAAAACGGTCCGTTTTCTGGACTGGAAAAAAGGGTGGAGTGCTATGCCAGTGTCATGCGATTTCTATGTGATTTTTTATTTTTCCATCCGTTTTCCATCTGTTTTCCATCCGTTTTTTTTCCCCAGCAACTCTTTTTCTACAGTCATTTACAGGACCATTTACAGTGTTCTATACCACAGAATGGTGATGTATCAGTTAAAAACGGATGGAAAACGGATGGTCCGTTTTTGGTCCGTTTTTTAATCGCACCCATTGACTTCTATTGGGGAAAATCGCTGCAAATCGCAGCATTCTGCGATTTTTTTCTTAGACCGATTTTGGCTGAGAAAAAAATCGCAAGTGAGATGTCACCCATTCGCTAACATGGGTCAGAGTGCAATCCGATTAAAAATCGGATTGCAATCGTCCGATTTTATCGCCAGTATGAGCCCTTAGGCTACTTTCACACATCAGGTTTTCGGCGTCAGGCGCGATCCGGCGTCGTGCCGGAATGCCGGATCCGGCAAATGTTTTGTAAAACCTGAAGTGCCGGATCCGGTTTTCTGCCGGATCCGTCTTGTTCTTGACAGACAAAACCGGATCCGTCTCATCCGGTTCATCCGTTTTTCTATCCGTTTTTCTATCCGTTTTTCGACGGATTACGCCGGATCCGGTTTTTAAAATTGACCCTTGTGGCCTTCCGAACGGGATTGGCTACTGGAAAACTATATATAGCATGTTCCTACAGCCCTTCTTTGACAGGTTGTAGAGAAGAAAGTGCAGGTTGGAGAGAAGAGCAAGTTACTGGCGAAGATGGATGTTGTCATTGGAAATATTACCACTAGAAGTTCTGTGACGGTTTCAGGGACAATTTTCCACTATACTTTATGTCACCTCAAGGCAGAGTACACTGGGATGACAGAGTGTGAGAGATTTTTGCCCTAAACTTGTGTACCTTCTGGACCAACAGTATATACCTTTGCCAACCAAAGTTGGCTATCTTGTCATGGTCTTACTATTTTTACCTTTAGGCCACAGGTGTGTACCTGGTTGTGTTTTATGCAAAGTATTTCACCTTTTAACAAAAGTTGTGTACATTGGTAGGAAATCACCAACAATAAACACAACTTTTTCGGTGAAATACTTTGCTTCAAACACAACCAGGAACACAACTGTGGCAAAAAGCTAAAATTTACCCACAGTTATACCTGGTTTTGAATACCTTTTTACTTTTGAAATACCCTGTATTTAACCTTTTTTTAAAACATAGTTCGCCGCAGAAAGAAATGACAGACAACCATTGTGAAACGATAATTTAACTTTTATTTAAATTTTTTTTTTTTTTGTAAAATGTTTTTAAAGTGCAAAAAACTTTTTTAATAAAGGTTTTAAACCCAATGGGCATTTTTATTACAAAAAACACACATTATAATTCTGTGTACTGTGGGGTGGAAATACTGCTGGAGGGGCTGCGGGACACTTCGACACTGGGTGTGTGGAGAGAGGACTGGGATCGTGGTGGGGAAGGAACAGTTAGAGGTGAAGGTGTGGAAAAAACTACAGAATGGGTGGACATGTGGGAAGCAGAAGAGGTGGTGGGTGGTGGAGTGGAGGGTTGGGCAGGGACTGTAGGAGCAGATGATGTTGATGGAAAGTTGTATGGGGAAGGAGTTTGGTACGGGGAAGGAGTTTGGTACGGGGAAGGAGTTTGGTACGGGGCAGGTTGCTGGAAGTGGGGAGATGACTGGTACTGGGGAGGTTGCTGGTACTGGGCAGGTTGCTGGTATGTAGTAGGAGGGGGAGGATGGAAAGTGGCTGGAGGGGGTGCAGATGTAATAGGAGGGGGAGGATGGAAAGTGGCTGGAGGGGGTGCAGGTGGAGGAACTACAGTGGTGGGAGGTGGAGGTTGGGAGGTAACCTGCTGTAGAGCACCGTGGCACGAATGCATTACATGCATCTGCTGGGTAGGAGATAGTGTTGCCATGCGCTCCACAACAGACCTGAAAAAGGTGTGGTTTGGCGAAGATCTTGCTTCTGAATGCATGGTTTGCAGAAGTGTCTTCACCTCCAGAATGCTGGAGTTGATCTGCTGAAAGCCTGCGGAGATTTGCTCTGACAAGACTTTGAGACAGTTCTGGAAAGATGCATTCAGATGCAATAACTCTTGCGCATAACTCTTTTCCTGACCCCTCTGCCGCTGCCGCCCAGTACCCGCAGGTGTACTAGAGGCGGCAGGGGCAGAAGGGTGGGGTAAAGGGAAAGCGATCTCCTCACCAGCAGCTTCATGTAATGTAGGCGGCCACGATGCTCCTGTGCTGGTGGATGGGACAGATGGGTCGAATGTGTGGGAAGGCTGGGAAGGTGCAGATGTACCGGGGCGGTCGAAGTGTCCCTCGGTGCCGGTCTCCTCAGAGATCGCCTCAGAAGGGTCCAATCGTGCAGGCTCCCGAGTGCTGCTCACCGTGCTGTGGAATAAAGAGAAAAAAAAACAATTAAAATACTGACATGGTATGGCCCTGGCTGAAAAAAAAAAGTTACATCTAACATTTTTTTTCACATGTGGTGTGTAATATTTACCTTCTGGTGAGCATTGTTTCCCGGAGGAACGACAGGGCTTGTGCGTACTTGTACTTGCTCCTGCGTCCTCCAGATCCACTCGGGGCCCGCATCTCTTTATTGAACTCCTTCTTGAAACGATCCCTCACAGACCGCCACCGATTCACAATTCTGTTCCCTGAAACGAGAAAGGAGTGGTTAGTATACAACATCAGTGTTTCACAAACTCCAGTCCTCATGGTCCCCAGGGGTCATGTTTTCAGGATTTCCATAGTAAATAGAAATCCTGAACACATGATCCGTGGGGACCACGAGGACTGGAGTTCGGGAAACACTGGTTTACATCAAGCAACCGTTACTGTATATACTTACGCTCTTTAATCTGGGCCCGAGCTTCGAGGTCCTCCCAGCGGCCCACAAGGAGAGAACAGATTTCCTCCCAGAGTCGTCGGGTAATGATCAGGTCAGCGTGGCGGCGGTCAGCCATATTCCAGAGCGGCTCCCTTTCTCTGACGAGATCGATGAGGCGGTCCACATCAATCCCTCCATCCTCACCGTCAGAGTCGGGAGCACGCTGTGAAGGCTGTTAAAGAAAAAGACAAAAATAACATAATTAGCCTCCACAAAAGAAATGAAATAAAAAGTGCAAAAAAACAAAGCAAAAATATTTATACTTACACGCTGGTGACCGCCGCGTTGCTGTCGCTGACGACCCTGGGAGGCACTGCGAGGACCTCTTGGCCGAGCACCAGATTGGGAATACTAGAGAAGAAAACAAAAAATGTTATGTCTTTGGATGTAGGCATTTGTTTGCTGTGTGTGGTCTGCAGAACATTGTTTTCTATGTGTTGTGTGTAGTGTGATGTTGTGTTTCTGCGTTTGATGCAAAAAACTTACGAATTGTGAGCCCACTCCAGGTGTCTGTCCACCCCTTCCTTCTTCTTCTGGGAGCTCCTCTTCATCTTGTGATTCCTGTTTTGAAATAAAAGGCAATGAATAGACATATATTACAGAGATGATGGATTTTGGAAATAAAAACTTACCGTCAAACGCTGACGATGCGAGGGAGGGCTCCCAGAAGAAGATGTGCTGTCCTGTTGATGGCCAGACTCCATGGCTGTGAGTATTGCTGCTGCCAGTGATGCCATTTCTGCTGCTGCTGCTGCTGCATCTCTTTGGCGGCTGTTGAATAAAGAGAAACAAAGGGCCAATGAATATCTTGATATTCCATGGCCCTAGTTTGGAGGAATGGGGGATTTGATAATTACCGTCTCTCATCTGCTTCTGGACTCCCCTCCCGTTCAGCATGCTGCTCCATTTGGGGTGGTGCTGATGGTGCTGCTGCTGCAGATGTCTGCTGCCTTCTCCTGCTCCTGGTTCTTGGCTTGGGTGGCATGTTGGGTGTGGCTGAGGGTCCCATTGTCTTGCTTTTATATATCTCCTGTGGGCAGAGCTACTGAGCATGCTCAGACCAAAAAAAACGGATCCGGCCACCGGATCCGGCTTTCGCCGGATCCGGCGCATTGCGGCGCTCATAGGCTTTCATTGTGTGAAAAAGCCGGACGCGCCGGATCCGGCGGGTACGGCTTTTTCGCCGGAGACAAAAAACGTTACAGTAGACGTTTTTTCCAGACGCCGGATCGCGACACATTGCGACACATTGCCGGATCCGGCGAAAACCGGATGAAACGCATGGCCATCCGGCGCGATCCGGCGCAAATGCAAGTCAATGGGGGGGAAACCGGATCCGGCATTGCATTTCGCCGGATCCGGTTTCTGTCAAAAGCGCCGGATCGCGCCTGACGGCGAAAACCTGATGTGTGAAAGAGGCCTAAGAGTGAAAATTGCAACTATGCTATCTGTGTATCCAATGCATTGTGCCTAAAGGGGCCTTTACACATAGCGATATCGCTAAAGCGTCACCGATTTTGTGACGCAGCAGCGATATCGCTATGTGTGATACTTACCTCCGACCGGCTCTCCCGCTGTCTGTCGCTGATCGCGCAGCTCCATTTCTCATCGGGCGCTTCCTGCTGGCGCCGTCGAGCGACGCGTGGACACGGGCGGGAGGACGTCAAGATCGCCGCGTTTGAAAGGTAAGTGACGACCGCTGCTGCGTCACTACATCGCTGTGAGATCTGCCTGTGTGGCAGCTCACTAGCGACCATTTAGCGATGCACCAGCGATCCTGACCGGGGCATATCGTTGTCGGGATCGCTGGTGCATCGCTATATGTAAAGGGGCCTTTACTCATGCATACGCACAGGCTTAGACTGGCCCTCAGAAGAACAGGAGTATCCTCAGCTGGGTCCCTGTGCAAGACTAGGCCATCACCCTCTTATATGAGCAGAAATTGCCACAATATATACTGGTAATAAAAATAAAGGGAACACTAAACAATACTTTGTATTGTTTAGTGTTCCCTTTATTTTTTTTTTGAGCAGTATACTTGAATCACTATGTACAGACAAAAGGAGGCATCTTATTCATTTATCAAGCTACCCAGGTCATTGTTATATACTGTAGATTTGTGATTGAGGATAATGTCACATTTGAATATAGCTGAAAAGTGGGGCCCTAGAGTTGGCTAGTGGAGGACCCCTGGTTCCCCTGTCCGACACTGCGCTGTTTCCCTTGTATTCAGCGGCTCTGTGTCCCGGTCTTCAGTCTTCCATCACGTAGATTGTTGTGTAGACATATACTATTGAAGTGCAGCGCCCTCATCACAGAGATTTGGAAGAGTTGGCAGTATGATACCAAAATGGGAGGAGATATATGTGGTCTGCCTTCTGTAAATTATGCCCCCATAATTCCTGGTTCAACTTGTGGAATATTGAGCACAGTAATGATCACTCTCATCAATGTTGCTGAGTAAATAAAAGGCAAGACAAAAAAACTCCCATGACACTTATTTTTTATTCTTATCCTTTATTGGAACAGCCATAAGCAACATTGTAATAAAAATATTACTGGCTCTTTAAGAAGTTAAACCATGATCTCAGTGACTCTCAGGTCAGGCCCCCTATAGACCACAGAACTAGCTGTTAGCATTGAGGACCGGCTGAGAGCCACTGGACCAAAAGATCCAGAGGAAGGCAAAGAAACCCCCCAGAGAGTTCTGCCTCGGGGGGGGGGGGGATTCCTTCCTGATCTCAGTTGTGGTGATCGGATATTTCCCTGGATCACATCTGTCCTGCATGTTGTGTTCCCGTTCGGTCGGCGGACACATCCGCATACAACGCACGTCCCTGGGTACCCAATGTTAATGATAGGTATGCAGGATGAATGCGCATCTATGCGGATCTGAAGGGAAGAAGTACGCAGCCCTACGCAGAGCACCCAAACGCAAGTGTGAACTTAGCCTAAATAGGACATGTGCTGGTTAGAATATTGCACACTTAATGATTTATTACAGATCGTTCATTGAACATCTGAAGCCAAGTCTACCAATGGGAATAAGCCGCACTTTGGGTAATTTAATGCACCACATGGCTTCTAAACATCTATTCAAGGCCATAGTTAAACAAACCTGTCAGCTGTCTTGGCAGATAAAAGATGCGGCCACTGCCTTTCAGGGCTTATCTGCATCATTCTATAATGCTGAAGATAAGCCCTCGGTCCAACCTGCAAGATAAGAAAAATAACTTTTATTATGCTCACCCGGGGAGCAGTCCGGTCCGATAGGTGTCACAGGTCTGAGTCTGGTGCCTCCCATCTTCTTGCGATGCCACCCTCCTGCTTTCGTCATGGCTTCCCGGCATCGCGCTCCTGCGCAGGTGTACTTATCTGCCCTGTTGAGGGCAGAGCAAAGTACTGCCGGGAAAGGTCAGAGAGGCCCAGCGCCTGTGCACTGCAATATTTTGCTCTGTCCTCAACAGGGCAGATAAGTATGCCTGGGAGGAGCGTGATGCCAGGGAGCCTGTGAAGCAAGCAGGAGGGCGGCATCGCAAGAAGATGGGAGGCGCCGGACCCGGACCTGCGACGTCTATCGGACCGGACCGCCCTGCAGGTGAGTTTAATAAAACTTATTTTTCTTATATTGCAGGTTGGATCAGGGGCTTATCCACAACATTATAGAATGCTGTAGATAAGCTCTGATAGGCAGTGGCTGCATCTTATATCGTCCAAACCTGGTGACAGGTTCCCTTTAAAGGCATAAACTGAACACATGCCCATACACAAAGTAACCCCCTGCTTCTGCAGACATACTGTATTTTTTGGATTATAAGACGCACTTTTTTCCTCCAAATTTAGGACGAAAATGGGGATGCGTCTTATAATCCGAGAGGTAGCTTATCGTGGTTAGGCTGTAGTGGAAAGAGGTCACAGAAGGCGGGGTCGCTGCTTCAGACCAGTGGAGGCAGGAGTGAGGTGATGCTGTGGGCCCTGGGCTCTTATAAGTGTCACGCCGCGCTCACCTGGGGGCGGGACCTCAGTCCCGACGTCATCTCTTCCGGAGCTGCAGCCGCTCCGGGGGTCCCGCCAGGTGCGCACGCGCACCTCTCGTACTTAGGTTCATGTTTTCTCCATGTTCTGTGTGCGCACGTGCACTCTTCTCAGCTTTGTTTCCAGGTCCGTCCTCTCTATGGTATTGGAGGACTTGACCCGGAAGCCCTAGTGATCATGTGCTATATCAGCTACCTCTTCCTATGGGAGGTGCCTGATTATTGTTGTACTTCCTGGCTTGGTCTGCCGTGTCCCTGCCTGGCTGTGCGCTGTATTCGAATCCTCTGTCTTGTCCTCTATTGTGCCTCCTGGCACACGCTCTGAACCTGTACTCTGCCTTGTACTCTATTGTGCCTCTTGGCACACGCTCTGAACCTGCGCTCTGCCTTGTACTCAGTTGTGCCTCCTGGCACATGCTCTGAACCTGCGCTCTGCCTTATACTCAGTTGTGCCTCCTGGCACACACTCTGATCCTGCGCTGTCTTATACCCAGTTGTGCCCCCTGGCACACACTCTGATCCTGCGCTCTGTCTTATACTCAGTTGTGCCTCCTGGCACACACTCTGATCCTGCGCTCTGTCTTATACTCAGTTGTGCCTCCTGGCACACACTCTGTTCCTGTACTCTGTTACACCTCCTGGCACACCTGCTGCCTAATTCAGTATCCTGACGTGCTCCTTTGCATGCGTCCTGCTTTGCTCATACCCGGACATACTAGTCGCTGCATGCCATTCGTGCTCTCGTGTTCCCAAGTACATCCTGTACCGTCCTGTACACCACGTGTCCCTGTGTCAACGCTTCAACACGTTCCTGCAGACACACTCATTCGTGTCTCCTGTGAGCCGGCCGCCTGGTGCCAGCAGTCGTGGTACCTCACCCCCTTGGGCTTGCCCCTGACACTCCCTGTATAGGGGGTGTTCCTCACTAGGTCAGCTCGCCCTGGGAGGGTTGGTGCCACGACCCAGAGGGTCCACTCCAGGAGTCGTCACAATAAGATGTTTGTGCCGGTGAGTGGAGTCCCCATTTCCATTGATTTCACCGCGTTGGGATCTGGAAAATGGCCGCCGGTCGCTATGACGTACTATCCCGTCCATGGGCATAGGGACCCGGGTTCGATGGACGGGATAGTATGTCAGAAAGGGGTTAATATATTATTCATTAATGATATTACCGCATTTTGCAATAAAATTGGTTCCCTGTACTATTTGTGGCGCCGTATGTGAGGGGAGATATGTGTTGCAAAGCTTGTTATCCTGCGTGATGTGAAACCCATGTTTCCTTCCAGCATGATATGTACTGAGAGTAAACCAGTCACTACCAGGGTCTGGGTTTTGTTGTGAGTAGGTGTAAGAGATGGGCAGGATGCCAACTCACCATATCTCCACCTCAAGGCCAGGGTGTGGTTGTAGAGAGTTAAATGTCCAGCCATAGTTTTTTTTTTTCTGCCAGGTCTGTTTGGAGGAAGCCTCCAGGCTGAAGCTCTGGTGAGAGCTGCCGTGTTTGCCCAGAAGGCTGGAGCCCTTAGGACTTTGTATTTTCATTTGTGCCAGAAAGCCTGTTTTGTGTTACTATTTTGGCTTTATTATTTATGAAGCAATAAACCACCCAGAGACTTGAATACAAAGTGATGTAAGGGCTTGTTTTTTTGTGGGACGAGACGATGTTTTTACTGGTACCATTTTCAGGCACGTGACTTTTTTGATCGCCTTCTATTACCATTTTTTGGGAAGCAGAATGGAAAATAAAAAACAGCAATCCAGGAAATTTATTTGTAGATTTTTATGCCACTGTGTAACAGTAATAAAATAGGTATTAGACCTACCGGTAATGATGTTTCCAGGAGTCCATCCTGACAGCACCATGGAGGACGTCCTCCTCCTCCTTACAGGGACAGGAAAGCACACGAGAAGTTAAAAGGTCACGTTCCACCCCATTTCCCTCAGTGATTTAACAAGTACTACAGCGTGGATAATGCAAGTATCACTTTAATGATACAATCATATTACAGCATATGACATAACAATCATATTACAGCATATGACATAACAAAACAGGGAGGGAACTACCCGTGCTGTCAGGATGGACTCCTGGAAACATCATTACCGGTAGGTGTAATACCTATTTTCCAGGATGTCCACCTGACAGCACCATGGAGAGTACCAAAGCACCTCCTCAGGGTGGGACTACCGCCTGGAGAACCTTTCTCCCAAATGCGGTCTGTTGACCAGATAGCACATCAAGCTTGTAGTGCTTGCAGAATGTATTAAATCTGGCCCAGGTTGCTGCTCTATAGATTTGAGGCGCCTGCCCGTTCGGCCCACGAGGCTGATACTGCCCTTGTAGAGTGGGCCTTTAAATTATCTGGCGGGTTGGCGCCTTTGGCTTGGTAGGCGTCTGAGATTACTGAAATAATCCATCTTGCGATGGATGCCTGAGGCTAAGTGCACACGTACTTTTTTGCCCTGCGGATTTTTCCGCGCAGAATTGAAGAAATCCGCAGGTCAGATGACCTGCATTTCTTCCTTTTTTATTGCGGCTGTCTTGCGGTTTTTATGCGGTTTTCCCCTGCGGATTTGGAGAATGGAGCAGGTGGAAAACCGCACAAAAGAAGTGACATTCTGCATATTTTGTACCGCGGAAAAATCTGCAGCGTCTGCACAGCGTTTTTTTTTTTCAATTGATTTACATGCTACTGTACATCACAATGCAGATATGCAGCGTTTCTGCGTGGTAAATTCCGCTGCGGATCCGCTGGAAATCTGCATCGTGTGACAATAGCCTTAAAGGCTTTTTTCCCCTTATTTTTACCCCAAAAAAGGACAAACAGGTTTGGGTCAATACGCCAACTGTTGGTGGCCTCTAAATAGTCTATAACCGCGCACCTCACATCCAGTGAGTGAAGACGCTGTTCCTTTTCATTACGGGGATTGTCACAGAAGGATGGTAACACTATCTTCTGATTTATATTTTGGCCAGAGGCTACTTTTGGAATAAATGCCGGATCTAATCTCAAGATTATACAATCTTCTCTGATCTGGAGATATGGGTCTCTGGTGGACAGGGCCTGGTCTTCCCCTATTCTCTTGGCCGTGGTAATGGCTACATGGAAGGCCGTTCTGTGAGTGAGAGTTGAGATAGTCCTCTCTTTCCTGGGGACGTAGGGATCTATACATAGGAATCTGAGTACCAGGCCAAGGTCCCAAGGCGGGGTGAGCTGACTAATTGTGGGGCGAAGACATTGCGTGGCCCTTATGAATCTTACTACCCAAGGATGAGAAGCTGAAGGGTAATCAAAGATGGAGCTCAAGGCCAAAATCTGCACCTTTAAAGTGCTGGGCTTAAGGCCTCTATTAAACCCTGACTGTAGAAAGTTTAGGATACTAGGGAGGTCAGGGGTACCCGCCACAAGATCGGACCTGCCCCCGTCCAGACAGAATTCTCTTCCATATTTTCCGGTAGATAGCGGACGTCACCGGTTTCCTACTGGCCTGTAGGGTAGATATGACTTGATCTGACAAACCTTTTGCCTTCAGGATCCAAGCCGAGAGGTGGAGCCTTACTGGATTCAGATGGCGGATTGGGCCCTGGTGGATGACTTCTTTCTTCAGAGGTAGCTCGACTGGGCTTTCCACTGCCATGGCTCCTAGTAGGAGAAACCAGCTTCTCCTTGGCCAGTATGGAACGACCATTATCACCTTTGCCCAGTCCTCACGGATCTTCCTGAGTACCGCCGGTAAGAGCGCCAGTGGTGGGAACGCGTAAGAGAGGGGTTCTTCCCAGGCCTGGCTCAGGGCATCTACGCCTTCCGGGTGGTCCGCCGGGTTCAGGGAGTAGAATCTGGAGACCTTTGAGTTCTTTCAGCTTGCAAAAAGGTCTATACTGGGGGTCCCCCAACGTTGATACAGTTGACAGAAAATTTCCTTGTTCAGTTCCCACTCTGTCAGGCAGACCTGCTGTCTGCTTAGGTAGTCCGCTACCATGTTCGAAACCTTGTAGGTGGATTGTAGTTACTGAGAGAACTGTTCCTTCTGCCCAGGCGAATATTCTTCCTGCTAGGGCTTGGAGTGGTCGGTGCCTGGGGCCTCCCTGGTGCTTCAGGAATGACACTGCTGTTACTGTTATGAATGAGTCACCATAGGAGGCAAAAGCAGAAATACAAGCTAAGTCCAGAAAACCAGAGAAGTTGGCAACTATCAGATTGCAGACCCCTGAACCTATCAACACAACTAGCAGTAGCCATGGGGGGTTCCTACGATGCCCTAGACCCCTCGATCACAGCCGGAGAAATACATAGGCCTAAAGAAAGAAAGGGGAAATCTAAACTGCCCCAGAGCAGACCCCAAAGCAATAGACAGCCCCCAACATATAATGACGGTGAAGCAAGATGAAAATACTAACACAGACAGAAAGATAGACTGAGCAAAGACGGGGCCCCAAAACTACCTAGATAGGAAAGGACAGGAAGGCTACTGTCTGCAATCTGCCAAAACCCTATCAAAGACATAAGCCAACCAGCTGATATGAAAAAGGCCCTGAAGCAGCTAGGCTTCAACAACTGAATCAGCACTCAGGTATTTTCAGAAGACAGAGCTAAATGAATTCAGCACACCCCAGAAGGGAATGGCAGAAATCCAGAAAAACAAAGCAAAAACAAAGTCAAAGCACAAAAGCAAAAGGCCGAGCAGCAAACTTAGCTTTGGAGGAGCAGGAATTCAGACTGGTCTCCAAGGATCCCACAGAGAAATCACCCGCAGGGCAGAAGGGCGTCGGCAGCATTATATCCAGTCTGTAACTCCACTCAGCCAGTCACAATCATCAGCCTCAGGTGTTTGACAATCAGGCTCACTACCTTTCTTTACCAGAAGAGGGAGTTCCTCGGGCCTCAGTAATGAAGGGGAAAATGAACTCACAACATGTTACGTTGTCAGATAATATTCGGACATGTCGATTATTCAGGACTGATCGGTTCCGTCGCAGGGCCTCCCACACCGCATAGAGTTCCCTGAAGTTGGAGGATCTGCTTCTGCTGTCTACTGGCCACCTTCCCTGGAAGATCTTCCCTTCTACATGGGCTACCCATCCCCACGTACTGGCGTCCGTGGTGACTACCATGTATGGAGAGGTTGTCCATAGTACGCCCACCTGGAGGTTCCTGGGCTGTGTCCACCCCCATAGTGACTTTTTCACCAGTCCTGGCAGCCTTATGGGTCTGTCGAGTGAAGCCTGACTCCTGTCCAATCTTGCGTGGATCTCCCTTTGTAATGGTCTCGAAAGGAACTGGGCCCATCTGACGCACGGAAAGCAAAAGGTCATTAAGCCCAGAACCTCCATTGCCCCTCTTATGGAGGAGCGATGCTTCAAAAGGTCTCCGACTGTCCCGAATAGTCTTCTGCTTTTCTTTTGGTAGCAGGGATATCCTGTCTCCTGAGTCTAGGAGAACTCCGAGGAAGACCTTTCTGGACTCGGGTATGAGGTCTGACTTCTGCCAGTTGATCACCCAGCCGAGGAACTTCATCACTGTAATTGCTCGGTTCCTGTCTCGAATGAACGCTTCTTCGGATCCTGCCACCAGGAAGAAATCATCTAAGTATGGTATGATAACGATACCCTGACCTCTCAGGTAGGCCACTACCAGCTTTGTGAAGATTCGGGGGGCCGAAGCCAGCCCGAATGGAACTGGAAGTGGCAGGTCCGAGTTGGTAATTTGACCGCGAATCTTAACAGCCTCTGGGATGAAGGATGGATAGGGACCTGATAGTACGCACTCTTCAGGTCGACGGTGCACATGACCGCGTCCCTCCTGTCTATTAGATGTATTGCGGACCGAATTGATTCCATCCGGAACCTATTGTACCTGATTCAGGTATTTAGAGGTTTTAAGTTTATAATAGTTTGGGCCTCGCCGGATGGTTTTGCAATGGAGAACAGGGAGAAGTAGTGTCCCTTTCCCCTTTGTCAGAGGAACTGGTCCTATAACCTCTGAACTGATCATTTCCTGTAGGTCCGTCCACATGGCGGAGTCCGCCGGGACTACGGTGGCGGCAATATATCTGTCCAGGGGAGGGGAGTAAAGCTCTATGCTGTAACCCTCCGCAATGGTTCTGAGGACCCACTGGTTGTGGGTAACTCGGGCCCAATTTACTGCGAAGTGACGAAGTCTCAACGATACCTATGGCATCATTGCCTTCTAGATCTGGAGGTTGACACAAAAAGGGAGCTTTTGCTTCTCCCACCCTGGCTGTGGGAGCTCCCATAGGAGCCTCTGTTGCACCTGGTTTGGCTCCTGAAGTCGGCCTGTCTCCTAGAGAAGGGGCTTCTCCGAAAGGACTGAGGCCGCTTAGGTTTTTCTTCTGGGAACCCTTTATTCTCGTTGCACACTAGCTCTAAAATGTTATCTAGGGCAGGACCGAACACCCTTAGGCCTGAGAAGGGAATGGAGCATAACTTCACCTTAGAAGCGTTATCCCCCGATCAGGATTTAAGCCAGACCGCTCTCCGAGCTGCATTAGACAGGGAG
The DNA here is from genome assembly GCF_039654945.1 of Dendrobates tinctorius. NCBI lineage: Eukaryota > Metazoa > Chordata > Amphibia > Anura > Dendrobatidae > Dendrobates > Dendrobates tinctorius. The sequence continues at coordinate 3,386,677 of NW_027361719.1, read as the reverse complement.
CCGTTTCTGGCTGCGAACCTTACTGATTCGGCTGACGTGTCCGACAGGAACGCCGTGGCCGATTTCATGAGTGGAAGGGATGCCAGGATCTCTGATCTAGGGGTCTTGTTGGTTAGGTGTTCCTCCAACTGCCCGATCCACAGAAACATAGACCTGGCCACCGAGGTGGCTGCTATGTTAGCCCTAATGAGGGCCGCCGAAGTCTCCCATGTCCTTTTTAATAGAATGTCCGCCTTCCTGTCCATCGGGTCCCGGAGACTTTATGAGTCCTCGAACGGGATGGCAGTTTTCTTGGTGACCTTGGCTACCGGAACATCGATTTTGGGGACTTCCTCCCATGCTCGTGTTTCCTCGGGGTCGAAAGGCAGACGACTGTTAAAGTCCCGGGATAGTACAAGCCAACATTCTGCCTCTTTCCACTCCTCATGGACCATTGTCTTGATATGTTCACTTACGGGGAACACCGTCTGTCTCCGGGCCACCAGACCTCTGAACATCAAGTCCTGTCTGGATTGCGGTTTAGGAACTTTCTCGATCTGCATAGTGTTCCTGACCGCCTGGACTAACTCGTCAGTGTCCTCCAGCCTAACAGGAAATTCCTGCCTGGATCCTGTCTGTCCGCCAGGATCTCTCCTTCCTCCTCCGGATCAGAGTCCTGGAAGTCTGACTCCTCGATAGAGCTTGCTTCAGAAATAGGGTCTGCCTCCCACCTCAGATGCTTGCGGCTCAGCCCTGGACTGGGGGACTGCTGCCATGCGAGGCTGGCTCTGGAGGCTTGGACTTCCTCCCGTATCAAGGATCTCATCTCGGAGAGGAGGGATGGCTGTTCGTCTCTTAAGACCTTTGATGTGCAGGGTCCACAGAGGGTTTGCTATGGGTGTCTGGCAGCTTTACCCTGCAGGGTCCTTAGTCACTGACGGGGGGCTGCTGGGGTTCCCTTATCCTATCAACATAAGATGGGGTAGCCATGCCAGTCTTCCTGGGCTGCGTGGATGGGTGGTCTGCGCCAGGCGCACTTACCCCTCCATTCGCCGGAGCCTCTGCGTCCATCCTGCAGCGATCCGCACTTCCAGAGAGACGGTGAGCCACTGGAGCGCGCGCTGCGATTGAAACCCGGTGTGTGACGTCACCGACAGTGACGCGCGTGCTCTCGCGATAGGCCGGGTCCTGCCGCTTCCTCCCGGACTCTAGCCCCGCCTGCACCTCTGACGGCGCTCTCCTCGTGACGCAGGCACTCACTGTTTGCAGTTCACACAACTGCCTGCCTCCGCACTGTGTTCTTCAGGTCAGGGCCCCAGCCAACCTCCAGGCAGGATAGGATTCTCCTCTCCACACTCCGCCAATATGTACTGTTATGAATGAGTCACCGTAGGAGGCAAAAACAGAAATGCTAGCTAAGTCCAGAAAACCAGAGAAGTTGGCAGCTATCGGATTGCAGACCCCTGAACCTATCAACAACAACTAGCAGTAGCCGTGGGGGGTTCCTACGGTGCCCTAGACCCCTCGATCACAGCCGGAGAACTGCATAGCCTAAAGACAGAAAGGGAAATCTAAACTGCCCCAGAGCAGACCCCAAAGCAATAGGCAGCCCCCAACATATAATGACGGTGAAGCAAGAAGAAAAAACACTAACACAGATAGAAAGATAGGCTGAGCAAATGATGGGGCCCAAGCTAACTAGATAGGACAGGATAGAAAAGCTGCTGTCTGCAATCCGCCAAAAACCCTATCAAAACAAGAGCCAACAGACTGACAGGGAAAAAGGCCCTGAAGATGCTAGGCTTCAAAAAGACTATATCAGTACTCAGGTATTTTCTGAAGACAGAGCAAAAAGACAAAAAGGAATTCAGCTCACCCCAGCAGGGAATGGCAGAATCCAGAAAAGCTAGGCAAAATAAAACCAAAACACAAATGCAAAAAGCAAAGCAGAAAACTTGGCTTTTGAGGAGCAGGAATCAGACTGGTCTCCTAGAATCATCCTCTACCAGCTCAGGTGCTTGGTAATCAGCCTCACTACCTTCCTTCACCAGAAGAGGGAGTTCATCAGACCTCAATGGTGAAGGGGAAAATGAACTCATAACAGTACCTCCCCCTTGAGGAGGGTTCACCGAACCCTCATCCACGCCACCAGGGCGATCAGGGTGAACCCGATGAAAAGGCACGCACCAATCTTTTGGCATGAATGTCAGAGGCAGAGACCCAGGAATTATCCTCCTGACCATAACCCTTCCACTTAACCAAATACTGGAGTCTCCGTCTAGCCAGACTGGAATCCAGTATTTACTCTACCTCATATTCCATGTTACCTTCAACCAATACAGGGTCCGTAGGTGCCACCCCAGGAACTACTGGTTCAACAAACCTCTTCAACAAGGACTTATGAAACACATTATGGATTTTAAATGTGACAGGAAGAGCCAACCGAAAAGAGACCGGATTAATGATCTCCAAAATATTGTAAGGTCCAATAAATCTAGGCTTAAACTTAGGAGAAGCTACCTTCATAGCGATATTTTTTGATGATAACCAAACCAAATCTCCCACCTTAAACTGAGGACCAATGGTCCTATATCGGTTGGAAAACCGCTGGGCCTTTTCCTGGGAGAGAGATAACTTATCCACCACTTGGTCCCAGATCTGGTGCATTCTCTCCACCATATGTCAACACCTGGGCAGACAGAAGGCTCCACCTGCCCTGAAGAAAATCGAGGCTGAAACCCAAAGTTACAAAAAAAAGGTGACATCAAAGTGGCAGAACTAGCTCTATTATTTAAAGCAAATTCGGCCAAGGGCAAAAATGAAACCCAATCATCCTGATCAGCGGAAATAAAACATCTCAAATACGACTCCAAGGTCTGGTTTGTTCTCTCCGTCTGCCCATTGGCCTGAGGGTGAAACGCAGAGGAGAAGGACAACTGAATTCCCAGCTTGGAACAGAAAGTTCTCCAAAATCTAGACACAAACTGAACTCCTCTGTCAGATACAATGTTCTCAGGAATCCCGTGCAAGCGAACCACCTGTTGCAAAAACAGGGGCACCAACTCAGAAGAAGATGGCAACTTAGGAAGTGGTACAAGATGAACCATCTTAGAGAACCTATCACAAATCACCCAAATAACAGTCATTCTCTGAGAGACAGGCATATCAGAGATGAAATCCATTGAAATATGGGTCCATGGCCTCCTGGGGACCGGCAAAGGCATCAACAACCCACTAGAGCGAGAACAAGGTTTAGACCGGGAGCACGTCCCACAGGACTGCACAAAATTCCTGACATTAGGAGACAAGGCGGGCCACCAAAAAGACCGACTCATCAGATCTCTAGTACCAAAACTACCTGGATGACCAGCCAATGCAGAGCAATGAACTTCAGACATCACTCTCTTCTTCCACTGGTCAGGAACATACAACTTTCCACTGGGACAACGCTCAGGTTTGTCCTCCTGGAACTCTTCCAGAGCACGTCTCAAGTCGGGCGAGTTGGCAGAAAGAACTACCCCTTCGCCTAAGATGGTAGCAGGCTTGGTCACCACAGGAGAATCAGCAAAGAAGCTCCTAGAAAGAGCGTTAGCCTTGACATTCTTAGTGCCAGGAAGAAAAGAGACCACAAAATCAAAACGTGTAAAAAACAAGGCCCATCTAGCCTGTCTAGGGTTCAAGCGTTTGGCCGACTCCAGGTAAATCAAATTCTTGTGGTCAGTGAGGACCACGACTTGATGTTTAGCTCTCTCCAACCAATGTCTCCACTCCTCAAATGCCCATTTCATGGCTAACAGTTCCCTATTCCCCACATCATAGTTACGTTCAGATGGGGAGAACTTTCGGGAAAAGAAAGCACAGGGATTCATTTTAGATGTTACAGGATCCTTTTGGGACAAAACAGCTCCTGCACCAATCTCAGAAGCGTCCACCTCTACCTGGAACGGGAGTAAGACATCAGGTTGCCGCAAAAGCGGGGCAGAAGTGAATCTTCGCTTCAACTCCTGAAAGGAAGAAACAGCCTCCGGAGACCAATTCAACACATCAGCACCCTTCTTAGTCAGATCAGTCAATGGCTTGGCAATACGAGAAAATTTTGCTATAAATTTCCGATAAAAATTAGCAAAACCCAAAAACTTCTGAAGGGCCTTCAAAGAAGTGGCCTGAACCCAATCATAAATGGCCTGTACCTTGGCCGGGTCCATTTCAATAGTTGACGCAGACAAAATAAATCCCAAAAATGAAATCCTCTGTACCCCAAAAAGGCATTTCGATCCTTTGACATACAGGGAATTCTCCCTCAAGATCAGGAACACAGTCCGAACATGTTCCACATGAGAATCCCAATCCTTGGAGAAGATCAAAATATCATCCAGATAGATAATCAAAAATGTATCCACAAAGTCTCGGAAAATGTCATTCATGAAGCACTGGAAGACAGAAGGGACATTAGTGAGCCCAAAAGGCATCACCAGGTATTCAAAATGTCCCTCTGGAGTACTAAACGCCGTCTTCATCCCCATGCTTAATGCGGATAAGATTATGCACCCCCCGATGTCAAGCTTGGTAAACCAGCAAGCACCTTTAACTCTGGAGAATAGATCCGAAATCAGGGGTAACGGATACTGATATTTAATAGCAATTTTGTTGAGGGCACGATAATCAATACAAGGTCTTAATGAACCATCCTTTTTGGCCACGAAAAAAAACCCAGCACCTAATGGTGAAGCGGATGGTCTAATATGACCCTTCTCCAACGCCTCCTTAATATAGGATCGCATAGCCTCGTGCTCGGGTACAGATAAATTGAAGAGCCGACCCTTGGGAAATTTACACCCCGGGCTCAGTTCAATTGCACAGTCATAACTCCTATGAGGTAAAGACGCAGACTCATTCTCACTAAATACATCATAAAAGTCTGCCAAATAGTCAGGAACATCATGCGACTGAGGAGAGGTGGAAAAAACCGGAGCCTCACTAAGGGCACGCCGACAACCCCAACTCACCACAGACACAGATTTCCAATCCAAAACTGGATTATGAATTTGCAACCAGGGAAACCCCAGAACAATGGTATCATGCAAATTATGCAACACCAAAAATCTGCAATTTTCTTGATGGTCTGGGGCGACCCGCATTACCACCTGGGTCCAAAACTGAGGTTTATTTTTCGCCAAAGGAGTAGCATCAATCCCCCTCAAAGGGATAGGCGTCCGCAGAGGTGTCATAGGAAATCCACAACGTTTAGCAAAATCCAAGTCCATTAGGTTCAGGGCTGCTCCCGAATCCACAAAAGCCTTGGCGGAAAATGTGGACAGGGAGCAGATCAGAGTAATTGCCAGAAGAAACTTAGGTTGAACACCACCCACAGAAAACGTGTGTGCAAAACGTTTCTCTCGTTTAGGACAGACAGAAATAATATGCGAGGCATCGCCACAAAAAAAACACAGCTTATTACGCCTTCTGAACTCCTGACGTTGCTCCCTGGACAAAACTATCACATTGCATAGGTTCAGACACTTGTTCAATAGGTTGCAACACCTCTCGTGCAGTCCTGCGTTCACGTAAACGCCGATCAACCTGAATGGCTAATGACATAGAATCGTCAAGACCAGAGGGAACAGGAAATCCCACCATAGTATCTTTTACGGCTTCTGACAAACCCTTCCGAAAGAGAGCTGCCAAGGCATTATCATTCCAGGTAGTAAGGACCGCCTACTTTCGGAATTTTTCACAGTACAATTCTGCAGAATCTCGGCCCTGGCTCAATGCCAACAGGGTCTTTTCAGGCTGATCAATAGCATTAGGTTCGTCATACAACAACCCCAAGGCTTGAAAAAATGCGTTCACATTAGTCAGAATAGGATCATCTGGTTTCAAAGAAAACGCCCAATCCTGGGGATCGCCACGCAGCAAAGAGATGACAATTTTAACCTGCTGTGCGGAGCTCCCTGATGAGTTAGGCTTCAAGGCAAAAAATAATTTACAATTATTTTTGAAATTCAAAAATTTAGACCGATACCCAAAAAACACATCAGGAGTAGGGATCTTTGGTTCAGCAGCATGTGAATGAGCAAGGTAGGCGGAAATTCCACGCACTTCCGCAGCGAGCTGCTCCACACGATCAGACAATTGCTTTATCTCCATTGAGAGAAAAAAAAATTCCCCCTACGGCCTCAGATAAATAGAGGAAAAAATATACACACTTTTTTTTTTTTACAATTCTTTCCTGCTATTGAGTACCCTAGGATCTGCGGTATGGCTGGTGATTCTGTTATGAATGAGTCACCGTAGGAGGCAAAAACAGAAATGCTAGCTAAGTCCAGAAAACCAGAGAAGTTGGCAGCTATCGGATTGCAGACCCCTGAACCTATCAACAACAACTAGCAGTAGCCGTGGGGGGTTCCTACGGTGCCCTAGACCCCTCGATCACAGCCGGATAACTACATAGCCTAAAGACAGAAAGGGAAATCTAAACTGCCCCAGAGCAGACCCCAAAGCAATAGGCAGCCCCCAACATATAATGACGGTGAAGCAAGAAGAAAAAACACTAGCACAGATAGAAAGATAGGCTGAGCAAATGATGGGGCCCAAGCTAACTAGATAGGACAGGATTGAAAAGCTGCTGTCTGCAATCCGCCAAAAACCCTATCAAAACAAGAGCCAACAGACTGACAGGGAAAAAGGCCCTGAAGATGCTAGGCTTCAAATAGACTATATCAGTACTCAGGTATTTTCTGAAGACAGAGCAAAAAGACAAAGGAATTCAGCTCAGCCCAGCAGGGAATAGCAGAATCCAGAAAAGCAAGGCAAAATAAAACCAAAACATAAATGCAAAAAGCAAAGCAGAAAACTTAGCTTTTGAGGAGCAGGAATCAGACTGGTCTCCTAGAATCCCTCAGAGATTCACCAGCGAGGCAGAAGGGCGTCGGCTGCCTTATATCTAGTCAGCAATTCCCGTCACCCAGTCATCCTCTACCAGCACAGGTGCTTGGTAATCAGCCTCACTACCTTCCTTCACCAGAAGAGGGAGTTCATCAGACCTCAATGGTGAAGGGGAAAATGAACTCATAACAATGTACCTTACTGAACGACTCCTCCAATGCGCCTTTAGGTGCGAAGCACTCCAGTACTTAGTTACCCTGGAATGCCACTCTCTAGGTGTTCCTAGTCTCTACTTGTATGACAGACAGCTGTAGCCTGCTTCGGGGACTCCTCTCTGCGTCCCGGCTCACTATCCAAGTGCTGTTGTGTCCCAAGTCTATGGTGGGAGTAAGGCATTGGTGGCTCACTACTCCTCCGGTGTCTGTTGCCGGACATAAAGATCCAATCAACCTCGGGGACCGGGCCCCGGCCTTTGCCCTCTGGACTGGAAGGGTTCTCTCTCTTTCTCAACCTGCTTCCCACCATCCTTCTATTCTCCTTCGTTCCGATCTGTTCTATCTCTCTTATGGAATCTGTAGTCTCCAGTCTACATCTCTTTCTCCTTCTCTTCCTTCCCGTGCCAGCTGGCCCAGTTCAATGGGGCAGCTGCAGCACTCCTTCCTCCATCCCTTCTTCCAGGGATCCCCACTCCTCACCGAGTGGCTGTTCTCTCCTACTCCGCCTGCCTTCTTCTGCAGACTGACCTAAAATCCTACACCTTCCCTCTCTTTTATATCTAACTCCACCCGCCTCCCCAGCACCTCTCGTGTTATGAAGCCAGGGACCACAAAAGGCACCCTATGACCTTTCCAGCATAAAGCATGGATGGGTCCCTGCTGAACTATCCTGTGTGTGGGGTGAAGGTGTGGGAATGTGGAAGGGAGTTCCCACCCTACCTGGATGGTGGGGTACCACACCTTAGGAGAAGTTGCAGTACCTCTGTGGCGACTGAAGCCTCAGGGGAGCCACATATGGACCAGCCATAATGTTAAGTGTGTAACAGTTCAGATGCAGAGGGCTAATGGATGCATAAAGCATGTGGGAACATGATGCGGGGATCCTGGTTATGGTAAAAAACTTTTGGCTGTGCCACATAGGGATAGATTAGGTTAATGTGTTGAGTCGGTAGGCCAGTCTGAATAAATGAGTTTTCAGGGCACGCTTAAAATTGTGGGGATTGGGGACTAATCGTATTGACCTGGGAAGTGCATTCCAAAGAATTGGCGCAGCACGTGTATAGTCTTGAAGACGGGAGTGGGAGGTTCTGATTATTGAGGATGCTAGCCTCAGGTCATCAGCAGAACGGAGGGCGCGGGTAGGATGGTATACTGAGACAAGGGAGGAGATGTAGGGTGATGCTGAGCCATGAAGAGCTTTGTGGGTGAGGGTAATAAGTTTGTACTGGATTCTGTAGTGGATGGGTAGCCAGTGTAATGACTGGCACAAGGTAGAGGCATCGGTGTAATGATTAGCGAGGAATATGATCCTGGCAGCAGCATTCAAGACAGATTGGAGGGGGGAGAGTTTGGTAAGAGGGAGACCAATTAGAAGGGAGTTACAATAGTCGAGACGAGAATGAATAAGAGAAACAGTCAGAGTTTTTGCAGAGTCAAAAGTAAGTAAAGGTCGAATTCTAGAAATGTTTTTGAGGTGCAGATAACAAGAGCGAGCCAGTGATCAGATGTGGGGGACAAAGGAAAGCTCAGAATCAAGTATGACCCCAAGACAGCAGGCATGTTGCTGAGGAGTAATAGTAGAACCACACACGGAAATGGCAATGTCGGGTATAGGTACATTAGTAGCTGGAGGAAACACAAGGAGTTCAGTCTTTGACAGGTTCAGTTTCAGATATAGTGAGGACATGATGTTAGACACAGCGTTTAGACAATTGCCGGTGTTTTCTAGAAAGGCTGGCGTGATGTCAGGAGAAGAAGCGTATAATTGGGTGTCGTCAGCATAAAGATGGTACTGGAAACCAAATCTATTGATTGTTTGACCAATAGGGGCAGTATACAAAGAGAAGAGGAGGGGGCCTAGGACTGATCCTTGAGGAACCCCAACAGTAAGGGGAAGATGAGAGGAGAAGGAGCCAGCAAAAGATACAGTAAAGGAGTGGTCAGAGAGATAGGAGGAGAACCAGGAGAGAACGGTGTCCTTGAGGCCAATGGAACGGAGCATAGTGAGGAGAAGCTGATGATCCACAGTGTCGAATGCTGCAGAGAGATCCAAGAGAATTAGCATGGAGTAATGACCCTTTGATTTAGCTGTTAGTAGATCATTACAGACTTTAGTGAGGGCAGTTTCAGTAGAGTGTAAAGAGCGGAAACCGGATTGGAAAGGGTCGAGAAGAGAGTTTTCTGAGAGATAGCGGATAAGACGGGAGTGGACCAGGCGTTCCAGGAGTTTAGAGATGAAGGGAAGATTAGAAACAGGTCTATAGTTAGCGGCACAGTTTTGGTCGAGGGATGGTTTTTTAAGTAGTGGATGTATGATGGCATGCTTAAATGAGGAGGGAAAGATACCAGAAGAGAGAGAGGTTAAATATTTTAGTTAGGTGAGGGGTGACAGCAGGGGAAAGGGGCTGGAGTAGATGTGACGGAAATGTGTCACTGGTGCAAGTAGTTGGGCGAGAAGATGCAAGGAGCCTGCTTACTTCTTCTTCTGTGACTGGTTCAAAATCAGAGAGTGAGCTAGATGCAGTGGGGGAGGGAGGACAGTGCATGGTATGAGGTGATTGGGAGATAATTTCCTGTCGGATCTGGTCAATTTTTTCTTTGAAGTAATTGGCCAGATCGTCAGCTCGAAGCTCCGTGGTTGAGGCCTGTACTCTTGGGTTGAGTAGAGAATGAAAAGTGTTAAAGAGACGTTTAGGGTTATTGGACAGTGAAGTGATGAGGGTGTTGAAGTAGGTTTGTTTTGAGAGGTGAAGGGCAGTGTTATATGTTCGAAGCATAAACTTATAATGGATGAAATCTTCGGGTAGGTAGGATTTTCTACATAGACGTTCGGCGCACCTGGAGCACCGCTGAAGGAAACGTGTTTGCAGGGTGTGCCAGGGTTGTCGCCGTCTGTGTTGCGGTGCTCTAGGTATAGGAGGAGCAAATTCATCCAGGGCACTTTGAAGTGTTTCATTGTAATGCTTCAATGCAGAATCAGGACATGAGAGGGAGGAGATAGGGGCCAATGAAGACTGCAAGTTCTTCATAAGTTTCTGGTTGTTAATGGCCTGTATGTTTCTATAAATATGGACAGTGGGGGTGACCTGAGCAGCCTGGCGGTTCTTGATAGAGAATGAAAGAAGGTTGTGGTCAGAGAGCGGGAGAGGGGAGTTTGCAAAATCATCCACTGCACAAAGCTGAGAGAAGACCAAGTCGAGGGAGTTTCCGTCTTCATGCGTTGGAGAATTAGTAAGCTGCAAAAGGCCAAATGAGGTTAGAGATAAAAGGTGAGTAGCAGATGGGGAGAGTGGAAGAGCAATGGGGATGTTGAAATCTCCCATTATGAGGGTAGGGATGTCACAGGAGAGAAAATGTGGAAGCCAAGTGGCAAAATGAATCAGGAACTGATGGGAGAGGCCGGGAGGACGATATACCACCGCCACTCGCATGGAGAAGGGGGTGTAGAGTCTGACGGCATGGACCTCAAAAGAAGGAAAGACAAGTGAGGGTACTTGAGGGATAACCTGAAAGGTACATTTTGATGATAGGAGCAGACCAACGCCTCCACCTGCTCTATTGTCTGATCTTGGGGATCATCCTAAAGGACGAATAATCACAGTCATCCATCTAGTCCATGTAACAGAGCCCAAGTTAGACGTGTTGTCTAGTTAGGGAATACTGATCACCCCTCTGCAGGATAAGTAATCATTCTGCGACTTGAGTAGAGTAATGTTTGGATTCGGCTTTTACCAACCAGATTCTCATCCATTTTTCTCAAAGGGGTTATCTAGTCTGTCACGATGCTGGTTACGAGGACAAGAGTGGACCCACTGGACCGTGACGCCGAACTCTCCCCGAGCGAGCGCACCAGGTGGACCGACCTCTATACAGGGACCGTTTGGGAGCAGGCTCAGGAGCTCAAACGTCACGGCGGCCAGGACCAGGGGTCGGCTCAAGAGGGTGAGCAGCGGAGCTGAGGATGAGAGATCCGGGGTAACCAGGGTCCAGGGAATGGAGGTTGTTGCGGAAGGGTGAAGGATTGCAGCCTTGAACCAGACGAAAGCCTGGCAAAGGGAGCTGTAAAAGGAAGACACAGGAGGGTTAGCAGGGAGACATAGGCTGAAGCAGCTACGAGAGCTGGAGGAGCAAGCGAGAGCTGGGGACCAGCAAGAGCAAGCAAGGCCTGAACGCAGCGAGGAGAACTCGATAGTCAGGCGCCTCCCCTAAGGAAGGGCGGCCTGAAATACCTGATGGTATCCCCCGATTGGCCAGGCGGTGGGTCTGGATTAGGTCAGGCCAGCGGGCGTCCATACAGCAGGGATGCGCGGTCAGGCCCCCCGGCGTGTGCGCAGAGGCACAGTGCGCGCGGCCGAGGGCAGAGGAGGAGCGCGCCGGGAGACGGCCCGCCGGAACGGAGGACGACTGGAGGTGCGCGGTGGGAGCGAGAGGCAGGAGGAACCCAGACCGGAGGCCGAAGCAGCGGCAGTGCTAACAGTACCTCCTCCCTTACACCCCCCTCTACTGTGTCTGGAAAGGAACCTCTTAAGAATACGTGGAGCATTGATGTTCTCGGATGGTTCCCAAGACCTCTCCTCGGGACCGAAACCCTCCCAGTCAATGAGAAAAAATGTTTTACCTCTTACCCTTCTCGAGGCCAAAATATCTCTCACCTCAAAAACATCATCAGAGCTGACTGGTGGAGGAGAAGAGTTTGGAGCTGGGTGGAAACGATTCAGGACAACTGGCTTAAGGAGAGAGACATGGAAGGTGTTGGGAACTCGGAGCGAGGCGGGTAACTCCAGCCGGTAGGACACGTTGTCGATGCGTCTGAGAATCTTGAAAGGCCCAATGTAGCGGGGTCCAAGCTTGTAAGACGGGAGCTTTAGCCTAATATACTTGGCCGACAGCCAAACTTGTTGTCCCGGGAGGTAAGTCGGGGAGTCCAAGCGCCTCTTGTCAGCATGTCTCTTCATGCGCTCCCCGGACTTCTTGAGAGCTTCTTTAGTCTCGGACCAGACCTTGGAGAATTCTATGGCCAGGGAATCCGCTGCAGGCACACCGGAAGCAGTGGATATCGGCAGTGGAATACCGGGATGCATCCCAAACACTACAAAAAATGGAGACTTAGCTGAGGACTCGCTGGAATGATTATTGTAGGAGAATTCTGCCCAGGGGAGGAGATGGACCCAGTTATCCTGGTGCGCATTCGAGAACAGACGTAAATATGATGCTAGCACCTGATTGACACGTTCCACTTGCCCGTTGGACTGAGGGTGGTAGGCGGAAGAAAAGTCCAATTTGACCTCCAGGAGTTTGCATAAGGCTCTCCAAAATTGAGAAGTGAATTGTACACCACGATCCGAGACAATATGCTGCGGGAAGCCGTGAAGGCGGAAGATATGCTGGATAAAAATCTTCGCCAACTCTGGAGCAGAGGGCAGTGCTGGAAGAGGAACAAAATGGACCATCTTAGAGAAGCGATCGCCTGCCACCAGGATAGTCGTACATCCAGAAGAGTTTGGCAAATCGGTGACAAAATCCAATGCTATATGTTGCCACGGAACCGAGGGGATCGGTAAAGGAAGCAGAAGACTGGAGGGTGGCCGTCTAGGAACTTTGACCTTGGCACACGAGGAACAAGACGCCGTGAAGTCAGTTACATCCTGACGAAGTGAAGGCCACCAATAAAAACGAGCAATGAAGTCCAGTGTCTTCTTGACTCCGACATGCCCGGAAAGTTTAGAGGAATGTCCCCAATGCAGCACCTCTCTTCTGTCCGCCTCAGAAACGTAGGTCTTGCCTGTAGGAGGAGTGATTAGACTCACAGGAGCCACCGTGATGATCTTGGCCGGATCGATGATGTGAGTCGGTTCCTCTACCAAATCAGGAGACTGCAGAGAGCGGGACAATGCATCAGCCTTGACGTTTTTAGGTCCGGGACGAAAACGCAGCTCAAAATCGAACCGGCCAAAAAAGAGAGACCATCGGGCTTGTCGGGGATTCAGTCTGTGGGCTGACTGGAGGTATGCCAAATTCTTGTGATCGGTAAAGATGGTAAACGGGTGGACCGCTCCCTCAAGAAGATAGCGCCACTCCTCCATGGCCAATTTTATGGCTAACAACTCACGGTCCCCGATGGAGTAATTACACTCGGCAGGGGAGAAGGCCTTCGAGAAAAACCCACAGGAAACCAGTCGTCCGGAGGAAGATCTCTGAGAGAGAACTGCACCCGCTCCTGTGGATGAGGTATCAACCTCCAAAACGAATGGCTTGTTGGCCTCGGGTCGGTGGAGCACAGGGGCAGTTGCAAAGGCTTGTTTTAACCTGGAAAAGGCCTCTTCAGCCTCGGAAGGCCAGGACGAGGAGTTGGTGCCCTTGCAAGTAAGACTGGAAATGGGTTTGATGAGAGATGAAAAGTGTGGCACAAACTGACGATAATAATTGGCGAAGCCGAGAAACCGTTGAATCGCCTTGACCCCTACCGGACGAGGCCATTGAAGAATTGCCGACAATTTCTCAGGATCCATCTCCAGCCCAGAATCCGAAACAATGTAGCCTAAGAAGGGCAACGATGACTGCTCAAAGAGGCACTTCTCAAGCTTCGCGTAGAGGTGATTCTCCCGCAGGCGCTGCAGTACCAGACGAACACTCCTCCTGTGGGATGCCAGATCCGGGGAAAAAATAAGGATGTCATCTAGGTACACGACCACGCAGGAGTACAGCAGATCTCGGAAGATGTCATTAACGAACTCCTGAAACACCGCGGGAGCATTGCAGAGACCGAAGGGCATAACAAGATATTCATAATGCCCGTCCCGGGTGTTAAAGGCCGTTTTCCATTCGTCGCCGGAGCGGATGCGGACGAGGTTGTAGGCTCCGCCTAGATCCAACTTCGAGAAGATGCGGGCTCCACGTAAGCGGTCGAAGAGTTCAGGAATGAGAGGCAAGGGGTATTTATTCTTTATCGTGATATTGTTTAATCCTCGGATATCGATGCACGGGCGGAGCGAACCGTCCTTCTTTTTCACAAAGAAGAAACCGGCACCGGCAGGAGAAGAAGACTTCCGTATGAACCCTCTGGCAAGGTTATCACGAATGTACTCGGACATGGCAGTAGTCTCAGCTGGAGACAGAGGATATATTCGACCCCTGGGCGGAGTAGTCCCGGGCCGTAGATCAATAGGACAATCATACGGGCAATGCGGGGGAAGTGTCTCTGCCTCTTTCTTGTCGAAGACGTCCGAAAACGACCAGTATGCGGCAGGCAAGCCTGCAGGACCGGAGGAAACTGGATGAGGAGTGACAGGAAGAACGGAAGCTAGGCACCTCTCTTGGCAAGGATGCCCCCAGCGGAGAACTTCACCGGAACACCAATCCAATACGGGTTCATGTGTCCTAAGCCAGGGGAGGCCAAGTAGCAGAGCGTGGGACAGGTTGGGTAGGACATAGAACGAGATCCGCTCCTGGTGCAATGCCCCGATGCGCAGACGCACCTCTTCCGTAACCAGAGACACCGACACTTGTAAAGGTCTCCCATCAACCGAGGCGATAACCCGTGGAGTCCTCAGAGTAATAACGGGAATCTGGTACTTCTTCACCTCCTTCAACCGGATGAAGTTCCCCGCCGCGCCCGAGTCCACATAGGCCACCTCCGAACCACGTCTCTGACCAAAAACCAGCTGCACAGAAAGAGTAAGAGGATGAGAGGAGTGAGACACACCTAGGACAGCCTCTCTTACAAACTGACGGCACATCTAAAACTAGTCTGAATAGGTGAGGTGCATACCAAAAGGCAACGTACATATTAAATTAGAAAATGGTAGCACACCAAATATGAAATATGTGAAATACGAATAGCAAAATGGCTTTAGTAATACATTTCATAATGGCTTTTGTAAGGCATATCAAATATGAAATAAGTGAAATATGAATAGCATAATGGCTTTTGTAATCTTGAAAAACATATGAGATACTTAGCACAAAATTTGGCCAAAAGATGTGAGCCCATTCACCAACGACAAGGTGATCTCAGATTGAATGGGTCCCTATACTGACTGCCTGGTGTGAACTGACCTCTGGCTAGTAACATGATAAAGCCTGTATATATAGGACGATAGGAACCAAACATGTGATTGAATGCGATTAAAATCACCACTTGATGAAGGGCGGAGTGCTCAGTCAGAAAATTAGTATACAAGTAATAGAACAAACTGACGGCACATCTAAAACTAGTCTGAATAGGTGCATACCAAAAGGCAACTTACATATTAAATTAGAAAATGGTAGGACACCAAATATGAAATATGTGAAATATGAATAGCAAAATGGCTTTAGTAATACATTTCATAATGGCTTTTGTAAGGCATATCAAATATGAAATAAGTGAAATATGAATAGCATAATGGCTTTTGTAATCTTGAAAAACATATGAGATGGTGTGTACAGTGTGAGGATTCACAAGTCTGCGGTCATATAGAGTGACAAAGAGTAAATGCAGACTTGGGGATTTAGACAACCCCTTTAAGGCCTCTTTCACACTTCAGTCTTTTGGCGTCAGTCAGAATCCTTCAAAGTGTGAAAAAACAGATCCAGTGAAGATTGGCTAAAAACTGAAGCACCGGATCTGTTTTTTGACGGATCCGTCGAAGCTGCAGATTTTTGGAATTTAAAGGAGGAGAGAGAGAGAGACAATTTTGCTGTGCCAGAACGGCTTTTGGAGTTAAATTAAATGAATGAAAAATCTTGCGGGCATGCTCAGTTTAAAAAACGGAATCCGTCACTTGATTCTGTCATGTGACGGACGGCGACGGATCCGCCGCCCATAGGCATCCATTATAGCAGGAAAGTTCTGCTCCAGCTGCTATTAAAATCTTCTTTAATGAAAAACCATTAAAACATACAATGGTGAAGACTCTCCATATAACCTCACCACAACAGAGATGACAGGCTATGCGTTTCGACCAGACGGGCTTTGACAAAGACCGTCTGGTCGAAACGCATAGCCTGTCATCTCTGTTGTGGTGAGGTTATATGGAGAGTCTTCACCATTGTATGTTTTAATGGTTTTTCATTAAAGAAGATTTTAATAGCAGCTGGAGCAGAACTTTCCTTCTATGGTCTATGACGTTGGTCCGCACGGAGCTCCGAGTTTCTGCGCTTGATCTCTGGTGAGCTGGCTATTTCTTTCTATTTCTATCCATTGTAGCAGACAACGGACTGCGACGGATCCGTCACCATCCGTCTTTTCAATGCAGACAAAAAACGTTACTATGTCCGTTGTATCCAGACGACGGATGCTGAAATTTCTAAGGAACCGTCAAATGACGGATGTAATGAATGGCCATCCGTTGCAATCCGTCCTTAATGCAAGTCTATGAGAAAAAAAATGGATTCCGTTAAAAAAATTATCCGTTTTTTTCAAAAAAGGGCGGATTTCGACTGACGTCAAAAGACTGAAGTGTGACAAGTGCTTGAACCACCTAATAAAGTCCAATCTGAACATTGCATTCTGTTAGTAATCAGCACTGGTGACTAAACATTTTCACTGGGTGGAAAACCCCTATAATAAGGATGTGCTGAGTATAAACAATAACTATTAGGCCGGGATAACACTACCGTGTGTGATGCGAGAAACTCGCACGAGTCTTTCGCATCAACACCAGGCGCTGCCGCCGGTACACAGGAGCGGAGCAGCTGCTGCATAGAAATACATATAGTCACACTATTGTTTAATCTGGATGTGCACCTGCTTTTTATCTTGTTCTTGATTACCGCACACCAACTGCTTGATCAATAATGTTTACATTATTATCACCATATCCTATATTGACCAGTTTTTTCGGCTTTACAGCTAAGGTGTATATTATGCTTTTCTGTATCAGCTTAGTGCATTGTGAGGTTTTACAGGCAGCTGAGGTGTTCTTAATTTGCATCTAAGAATAATGTAACCATATGAATAAAGACTGATATAGATCCATATTCACTTACTGTGAGTATTGTAGCACAGCCAGATAGGACAGGGTTAAACCCAAACTCTGCAGGCTCTGATTATTAGCACCTGGCTGCTCTGCATATAATCGGGCTAGGTACTCACATTAGTCAATCTGCTTGGGAAAAGCTGACCAGAGTGGGTGATAGTGGAGCTGAAGAGAGACTGCACAGGCTGTGTGCACCAAACTGCAAGTATCACTGGTTACTGTGGACAATAGCTGTTTTGTTTGACCGAACTGAGACTAGCTCAGCCGTGCCTGAGTAGCCAGGGTCTATATTGTGTAGTCAGCCCCTGGATAAGGCTAGGGATTTATGCTTATGGTTTTGTTTTTTTGGTCCTGTACAACCTGTGGAAAAAATGTCACATTATTCCACAAGAAACCTGTGCCTGTGTGCAGAGCTGCCATAAGAGCATTACTGCCCTTACTAGTGTATGGGGCATGGAGAGCAGAAGCAAAGAGGGGGGCGGTGTACTTCTTACTGGGCTCCAGGGGCAGGATTCGGCCAGGTCAGTAACGGAACGCATGTCCGAGGACACACAATAAGTTAAAATCTATGCACAGCTATAGCTTTCTGCACGGCAATAGTTTAAAGCTGCCAGTCAATCAGAGGCCGGCAGCTGATGTCAGCATGTTATGTCAGTGCCATGCACTGGTGCATCAAATGAATGAGGAAGAGGATGCTTCTGGACCGCGGCCAGGTAAAAAGAAACTTTTTTTTCTACTGAAAGCTGCCATATGGGGCTTGGATTGTAGATCATGTGGGGCCCAGGATGTGGGAGAGTATTACTGTAGGGGCTAATTAAGGGATATTATTAATGCTGTGATGCATTTTATTTTTGAGGATCATGTTTTCAGTGTGGGATGTTATGTTACTGTGCAGTGCGACACTGTTGATTTTACTTTTTTCCATCTGGCGTAGTATAGAAGTTGGGGAATGTGCTATGGAAGTGATCAGCTATTGAGAACTGTGTGCTTATTTTCTGCAGAGACGAGTCCTGGCTGGATGAAGTGATGTCAGTCTGCACTGGATGAAGAAGAAAAAGAGAAGTTGAAGGACTTCAAAAACAAATTTCACTGATGAGTCAGTGTATTGCATACCATATACAGAGCTCCTGTGTATAATATCACTGCTGATTACTATTACCTGCACACCGACACTATATACAGAGCTCCTGTGTATAATGTCACTGTGATCACTGTATTACCTGTCCACTGACACTACATATAGGGTTCCTATGTACAGTATGTCACTGGTGATCACTGTATTACTTGTACACTGTATACTATATACAGAGCCCCTGTGCATAATGTCACTAGTGATCCCTGTATTAACTGTACACTTACAGTATACACTGCATACTATGTATAGAGTTCCTGTGTATAATGGTAATATTAATATTGTGGGGGTTTCTTAATTAATGATCAGTTTTGGAGTATTCGGTCACTGTGGTCTGGTCATGATGTGGCGGTATTTATCCCTTGTATGTAATATTATTCAGACATTACAGTGCCTTGTGAAAGTATTCAGCCCCCTGAAACTTTTCCCACATATCATGCTTAATACATAAAGATACCAAATATAAATGTTTGGTGAAGAATCAACAACAAGTGGGACACAATGGTGAAATTGAATGAAATTTATTGGTTATTTTAAATTTTTGGGGAAATTCAAAAACTGAAAAGTGGGGCGTGCAATATTATTAGGCCCCTTTACTTTCAGTGCAGCAAACTCACTCCAGAAGTTCATTGTGGATCCCTGAATGATCCAATGTTCTCCTAAAATGATTAATGATGATAAATATAAACCACCTGTGTGTAAACACGCCTCTGTATAAATGCACCTGCTGTGTGATAGTCTCAGGGTTCTGTTTGAAGCACAGAGAGCATCATGAAGACCAAGAAACACAACAGGCAGGTCCGTGATACTATTGTGGAGAAGTTTAACCCCTTCCTGACATCCGACGTACTATGCCGTCCATGGGACCCGGGCCCCTATGCCCATGGACGGGATAGTACGTCTAGCGCGATCAGCGGCGCCCACGTGGTGAGCGCCGCTGATCGCGGCCGGGTGTCAGCTGATTATCACAGCTGAAACCGGGCACAATGTGTCAGGGGCGGTCACAGACCGCCCCCGACACATTAACCCCTTGAACACCGCGATCAAACACGATCGCGGTGTACCGGGAGTTAAAGGGAAGCATCGGCAGGGAGGGGACTCCCTCCGTGCTTCCCTGAGCCCCCCCACGGCAGCGCAATGTGCAGCGCTGCTGCGGGGGACTCCTTTCCTCCAGGCCCCCGAATCCAAGATGTCGACGGGGGCCTTCGGGGGCCTGCAGGAAGCTGGCTTCCTCAGTGATTGCAAAGCGCAGGCAAGAGGAAGTCTTCTTCAATGCCTGTGACAGATTGCTGATCTGTCACAGTGATCTGTGATGTGACAGATCAGCGATCTGTCACAGGACAGTGATGTCCCACCTGGGACTATGTAATAAAGTTAAAAAAAAATAAAAAAAAGTGTAAAAATAATTTTAAAAAAATCGCCAAATAAATTAGTAAAAAAAAATATTCCCCAATAAATTCATTTTTTAAAAATAAAACGACCCGCCCTATAAAACTGTCCCATTAGTTAACCCCTTTAGCAAACCCCTTAAAAAATAAAAATAAAAAACGAAGCAAAAAATAATGATTTATTATCATACCGCCAAACAAAAAGTGTAATAACGCGCGATCAAAAAGACGCATATAAATATCCATGGTACCGCTGAAAACGTCATCTTGTCCCACAAAAAACGAGCTGCCACACAGCATCATCAGTGAAAAAATAAAAAAGTTATAGCTCGCAGAATAAAGCGATGCAAAAATAATTATTTTTATATAAAATAGTTTTCATTGCATAAAACCGACAAAACATAAAAAAACGACCTAAATGAGGTATCGCTGTAACCGTACTGACCCGAAGAATAAAACCGCTTTATCAATTTTACCGCACGTGGAACGGTGTAAACGCACTCCCCCAAAAGAAATTCATGAAACGCTGGTTTTTGTTCATTCTGCGTCCCAAAAATCGGAATAAAAAGCGATCAAAAAATGTCACGTGCCCAAAAATGGTACCAATAAAAACGTCAACTCGTCCCGCAAAAAATAAGACCTCACATGACTCGGTGGGTCAAAATACGGAAAAATTATAGCTCTCAATATGTGGTGATGCAAAAACTATTTTTACAATAAAAAGCGTCTTTTAGCGTGCGACAGCTGGCAAAAATAAAAACCACCATAAATTGTAAATCAAACCCCCCGTTATCACCCCCTTAGTTAGGGAAAAATAATAAAATTAAAAAAATGTATTTATTTCCATTTTTCCATTAGGGTTAGGGCTGAGATTAGGGTTAGGAGTGTGTTGAGGTTCGGGTTGGAGTTAGAATTGGGGGTTTCCACTGTTTGGGCACATCAGGGGCTCTCCAAATGCAACATTGCGTCTGATCTCAATTTCAGCCAATTCTGAGTTGAAAAAGTCATATGGTGCTCCTTCCCTTCCAAGCTCTGCCATGCGCCCAAACAGTGTTTTACCCCCCCATATAGGATATCAGCCTACTCAGGACAAATTGCAAAACAATTTTTGGGGTCCAATTTCTCCTGTTACCCTTAGGAAAATAAAAAATTGGGGGCAAAAATATCATTTTTGTGGAAAAAAATGATTTTTTTATTTTCACGTCCGAGCGTTATAAACTTCTGTGAAGCACTTGGGGGTTCAAAGTGCTCACCACACATCTAGATAAGTTCCGTGGGGGGGTCTAGTGTCCAAAATGGGGTCACTTGTGGGGAGTTTCAATAGTTTAGGTACATCAGGGGCTCTCCAAACGCACATGACACCCGCAGACCATTCCATCACAGTCTGCATTCCAAAATGGCACTGCTTCCCTTCCGAGCCCCGACGTGTGTCCATACAGTAGTTTTCTCCCACATATGGGGTGTCAGCGTACTCCTGACAAATTGGACAACAACTTTTGCAGTCCAATTTCTCCTGTTACCCTTGGGAAAATGAAAAAATTGGGGACTAATTGATTATGTTTGTGGAAAAAATATGATTTTTTTTATTTTCATGCCTGGGCATTATAAACTTCTGTGAAGCCCTTGGGGGTTCAAAGTGGTCACCACACATCTAGATAAGTTCCTTAGGGGTTCTCGTTTCCAAAATGGGGTCATTTGTTGGTGTTTCCACTGTTTAGGTACATTAGGGGCTCTCCAAAGGCAACAAGACACCCGCAGACCATTCCATCACAGTCTGCATTCCAAAACGTCACTACTTCCCTTCCGAGCCCTGACGTGTGTCCATACAGTAGTTTTCTCCCACATATGGGGTATCAGCATACTCAGGACAAATTGGACAACAACTTTTGGGGTCCAATTTCTCCTGTTACCCTTGGGAAAATAAAAAAATGGTGACTAAAAGATCATGTTTGTGGAAAAAAATACAAATTTTTTATTTTCACGCCCGGGCGTTATAAACTTCTGTGAAGCACTGGGGGGTTCAAAGTGCTCACCACACATCTAGATAAGTTCCTTGGGGGGGTCTAGTTTAAAAAATGGTGTCATTTGTGGGGGGTTTCCACTGTTTAGGTACATCAGGGGTTTTCCAATCGCGACATGGTGTCCGATCTCAATTCCAGCCAAAAACGTCAAATGGCGCTGCTTCCCTTCCGAGCTCTGCCATGCGCCCAAATAGTGGTTTACCCCCACATGTGGGGTATCAGCGTGCTCAGGACAAATTGCACAATAACTCTTAGGGTGCTGTTACCCTTGGAAAAATAAGAATTGAGGGTGAAAAGATCATTTTTGTGGAAAAAATATGATTTTTTAATTGTACGGCTTTATGTTATAAACTTCTGTGAAGCCCTTGGGGGTTCAAAGTTCTCACCACACATCTAGATAAGTTCCTTAGGGTGTCTAGTTTCCAAAATGGTGTCATTTGTGGGGGGTTTCCACTGTTTAGGTACATCAGGGGTTTTCCAATCGCGACATGGTGTCCGAACTCAATTCCAGCCAAAAACGTCAAATGGCGCTGCTTCTCTTCCGAGCTCTGCTATGCACCCAAATAGTGGTTTACCCCCACATGTGGGGTATCAGCATACTCAGGACAAATTGCACAATAACTTTTAGGGTCCTGTTACCCTTGGGGAAAATAAAAATTGGGGTGAAAAGATCATTTTTGTGGAAAAAATATGATTTTTTAATTGTACCGCTGTACGTTATAAACTTCTGTAAAGCCCTTGTGGGTTCAAAGTTCTCACCACATATCTAGATAAGTTCCTTGGGGGGTCTAGTTTCCAAAATGGGGTCACTTGTAGGGGGTTTCCACTGTTTAGGTACATCAGGGACTCTCCAAACGTGACATGGCGTCCGATCTGAATTCCAGCCAATTTTGCATTGAAAAAGTCAAACGGCGCTCCTTCCATTCTGAGCTCTACCATGCGCCGAAACAGTCGTTCCCCCCCCCCCACAAATCAGGTATCAGCGTACTCAGGACAAATTGCACAATAACTTTTGCAGTCCAATTTCTCCTGTTACCCTTGGTAAAATAAAAAAAATTGAACCTGAAGTTTTTTTTTTGTTCATTTTTTTTTAAATATTCAAAAAAATCCCTGTGACGCACCTAAAGGGTTAATAAACTTCTTGAATGTGGTTTTGAGCACCTTAAGGGGTGCAGTTTTTAGAATTGTGTCACTTTTGGGTATTTTCTATCCTATAGACCCCTCAAAGTGGCTTCAAATGTGATGTGGTCCTAAAAATAAAATGGTGTTGTAAAAATGAGAAATCGCTGGTCAACTTTTAACCCTTATAACTTCCTAACAAAAAAAAATATTGGTTCCAAAATTGTGCTGATGTAAAGTAAACACGTGGGAAATGTTAGTTATCAAGTTTTTTGTGTGTCGTATCTCTGTGATTTAAGGGCATAAAAATTCAAAGTTGGAAAATTGCGGAATTTTCTAAATTTTTGCCAAATTTCCGTTTTTTTCACAAATAAACGCAAGTTATTTGAATGAAATGTTACCACTAACATGAAGTACAATATGTCACGAGAAAACAATGTCAGAATCACCGGGATCCATGGAAGCATTCCAGAGTTATTACCTCATAAAGGTACAGTGGTCAGAATTGTAAAAATTGGCCCGGTCATGAACGTGCAAACCACCCTTGGGGGTGAAGGGGTTAAAGCCGGATTTGGATACAAAATGATTTCCAAAACGTTAAACATCCCAAGGAGCACTGTGCAAGCGATCATATTGAAATGGAAGGAGTATCATACCACTGCAAATCTACCAAGACCCGGCCGTCCCTCTAAACTTTCATCTCAAACAAGGAGAAGACTGATCAGAGATGCAGCCAAGAGGCCCAATGATCACTCTGGATGAACTGCAGAGATCTACAGCGGAGGTGGGACAGTCTGTCCATAGGACAACAATCAGTCGTACACTGCACAAATCTGGCCTTTATGGAGTGGCAAGAATGCCATTTCTCAAAGATATCCATAAAAAATGTCATTTAAAGTTTGCAACAAGCCACCTGGGAGACACACCAAACATGTGGAAGAAGGTGCTCTGGTCAGATGAAACCAAAATTGAACATTTTGGCAAAAACAGCTCATCACCATGAACACACCATCCTAACCGTCAAACATGGTGGTGGCAGCATCATGGCTTGTGGTGGTAGCATCATGGTTTGGGCCTGCTTTTCTTCAGCAGGGACAGGGAAGATGGTTAAATTTGATGGGAAGATGGAAGGAGCCAAATACAGGACCATTCTTGAAGAAAACCTGTTGGGAGTCTTCAAAAGACCTGAGACTGTGATGGAGATTTGTCTTCCAACAAGACAATGATCCCAAACATGAAGCAAAATCTACAATGGAAAGGTTTACAAATAAACGTATCCAGGTGTTAGAATGGCCAAGTCAAAGTCCAGACCTGAAAACAATCGAGAATCTATGGAAAGAGCTGAAAACTACTGTTCACAAACGATCTCCATCAAAGCTCACTGAGCGCGAGCTGTTTGCCAAGGAAGAATGGGCAAGAATTTCAGTCTCTCGAGGTACCAAAACTGATAGAGACATACCCCCAAGCGACTTGCAGCTGTAATCGCAGCAAAAGGTGGCGCAACAATGTAAAGTTAAAGGGGCCAAATAATATTGCACGCCCCACTTTTCAGTTTCTGAATCTTAACAAAAAATTAAAATAACCACTAACTTTCGTTCAACTTCACAATTGTGTCCCACTTGTTGTTGATTCTTCACCAAAAATTTACATTTGGTATCTTTATGTTTTGAAGCATGATATATGGGAAAAGGTTGAAAAGTTCCAGGGGGCCGAATACTTTCGCAAGGCACTGTATTTTGTTCGGCTACTGTAATACAGTATTTGTTCCTTTTATGTGGTATTATTCGGTCACTACGTGGTTTAGTCATAGTGTGATGGTATTTGTCCTTTGAATGTGGTATTATTAGTAATTTTAAAAAATGTTTGACACATACAGAAAAATAAATAAAACGTACCTAAAAAGAGTATTAGGTATTTTAAGAAATGTTTAATAGTTTAGAGTAGGGTCCGGCCAAAACAGTTTACCTTGCTGTTTGTGGTGGCGGCTTAAAAAAATCTTTTGGCCAAAACAAAAGCTGCTGGCTATGAATGTGATATGGTGTTAGATGGTAACTGTTATAAGGTATGTCTCCACGGGGCATGCTGGCAGCACTTTGGGCGCAGCGGAAACCTGCTCTGCCCAAAGCGCCGCCCCCTTTGTATGCGCGTTGATACCGCATGTGTTCATTGAACATATGCAGAATCACCGCATCGTATCCATAGACAGGGTTATTTATCTTGCAGAGACGGAGCGTCTCCAAAAGATAAATAGACATGCTGCAGTCAGGAAAGATGCACTGCATGTCCAGATACACAGGGCCGACGGATGCAGCCCTGCACGCATAGTGGAGACGGGATTTCATAAAATCCCCTCCAATATGCTGTAACATTTGGATGCTGCAGCTGTACGCAGCGTCCAATCCACAGCAAATACTGAATGTTTCCGGACCGTGGAAACATACCCTAAATGTGTGAATGGTGAGGACATGATGCAGAAGTGGAGTTTTTCCAAGACTAGACAGTGGGACTGTGTATAATGTCACTGGTGATCCCTGTATTACCTGTATACTTACACTACTGTATATACAGAGCTCTTTGGTATAATGGCCCTTATGGTAATATTAGTATTGTGTTTTTGCTTTTTTTTTTTTTTCTAAATTAATGATCAGTATTGTAGTATCTGGTCACTACGTGGTCTGGTCAAGGTGTGGTGGTATTTATCCCTTGTATGTAATATTATTTGGTCATTATATTGTGGTAATATGTGGTCCAGCCATGGTATGACAGAATTTGTTCCTTGTATGTGGTATTAGTCATTTTTAAAAATGTACCTAAAGAGTATTGAGTATTTTAAGAAATGTTTAATAGAGTAGGGCCCGATCAAAAGAGTCTTCCTTGTAGTGGGGGCTTAAAAAATCAATGGCTGTATGTGATCTGGTGTTCGATGGGAACTACTAATGTGTGATTGGTGAGGACGTGATGCAGAAGTGTTTTTTTCCCAAGACTGGGCAGGGGACTGTGGAAGGTTCAAGGGGTGGAGGAGGGCCTGAGATGGAGCCTGGGCGGAGTCTCAAGGGGGCCAAAAAACTTTGCCAATATGGGGCTCCAAAATTCCTAGTGACAGCCCTGCCTGTGTGAATGCTACCTAATGTCTGATAGTAAGAAATCCTTCATTGTGTGGGTTTATATAATAGTATTTATGCACTCATAGAAATATAGATCAATCAATAAAAGTATCCTCTAAAGAAAGCAGCACTATACAAAACTGACATTGCAAACGAGAGCAAGCTTCAGAGTATCGACCCAGTATCCTCCATATATACATGGCCCATCCTTTGTCACACTGGAGGGATGAGAGACCCATAGATGGGTGTCTGTCAATTTGGTAGACGGCACTAAATTATAATACATATAATGGGTGAGAGATACAGACAACCATCTGGATACTAACTAGTAGTCTGCCACGAATGGCACCCATTTCTTCTTATACCAGAAACAGACTGGATAGATTCAATGTATTTGCAGTTTCCATCTGCTATGTGGCCATTGCTCTTGGTTCACATAGGTCCCTGTTCAAACAAGGTGGCTCTTCTTCCTATACTATTATTTATTACTCCCATACCATCTTTTTTATATACTAGATATATCTGCAATTCCGCTTATTTTGTCTATAGTTTACTATTGAGAAACCAGAGCAATCTTCAAATTATCTACAAGCTTATACAGCCTGTGCCGGAGTGTGGGCATTCCCCACTCCAATATGGCAGATACATATAACTGAGTGCAGTAGACATGCACAGCTTGAGGGCAGCTCCCTGATCTAATATGGCGCCACACAACTTGATGGAGAGAAGAGAGCTTGTGCAAATCAGTCAGTGCCGGGGTGTACACTGACAGCTTGGGGCCCCTGTGCAAAAAAAATGTTTGGGCCCCTCTATGTTTATGGCAACCAAGCTACAGATATTTGTCTCCTCTCAATATGAATATTACTGTCCCCTATTACATGATGCCCTCTTATGTACAGCACCATCCCTTACATATCGGAATCTCGTTATTTAGAGCATCCTGTTTTTATTATAGTATCCACTCTTGTTATATAAAAACTGAAGTGATTGCTGATGGAAGTTGGTAAAGCTACTTTTCTGATAGCAAAGTATGATTAACTGGTGAGATGTTGCTCCATCAGCAGTCATGTTATATCTAACAAGAGAGGACACTGTAGTAAAGAGAGAGCGCTGTGATTAACAAAAATAACAAGAAAGCAATATGTAAAGGACGGTGCTATATATATGATGACATAATACTTTGTAATAATGGGACAATAATGTACATAAAAACAAAGGACGCTACATAATAGGGGACTGTCCCATACATAACTAAATAGGATGGTACATAATCAAGGATGCCCCTTCCTGGGATAATGTCCCCCATACTGGGACCATTCCTGGGATAGTGTGCCCCTTCCTGGGATAATGTGTTCTGTTCTCCAATACATAAAAAGAAATACTACTCGTCTTCCCCCTACGCTGCCTGGTGTTCGCTTCTACAGCCGCTGCAGTTGACTTCAGCATCCTCGCCATGGTGCATGATGTCGATGCCATGTATCACCAGTCATAGGCACGCCGACGTCAGCTACCAGTCTCAGATAGGCCACTGGCATGTATTGCAGCTCAGGGAGCTGGTGGGTCCCCTGCACCACAAAACATTTCAGCAGAATGTGGCTCCAAGGACTTGCATCCAGCTGATATAGTTGCTGGTGTTGGCGTGCCCCCTCCACCTCTGGGCCCCTGGTGTAGTGAGTAGCTGGGATCACTGACATCACAGTTGAGCCTACAGCACATTCTATGTATATTACTACCATCAGCAGTTATGTGAGCAATCATTAATTATAACACTTGTGTTATCACATTATCTCTATCAAGCAATTCAGGTTTTTTAATATTATATGCACAATACCTGTGAACTGGCACAGAATGAAAATCAATTATTGTTATATGCATAATGACTCACGAGGAGATTGATATTATTGCACTGTATACATATGAGGGGCCAGCGTCAGCTCTTGGGTGTCAGGGCCCTGAGCAGGCTGGGAGGCCCACTCACCATTGGGGACACCAGCACGCTATGGGGACCGGTGCCAGCACCTACAAGTTGGGCCCCCCCGCTTGCTTGGGGCCCAAGTACTAGCAATACTTACCTCTCCCTGTTCATCCGCTGCAGTGTCTTCCACATCTTCTCACTCTGGGATGTTTCAGGTCAGATGGTGCGATGATGTGACTAGTGTGCTCCCTCTTCTCTGAACAGTCACAGTGCAAAAAGCCGGACGACTGCGACGCTGAGGAGTCTGGAGCAGAGCAGCGGCCAGCGAGGAGAGGTGAGCATTTCATTTTTTTTTTACGCTTGGCGCAATATATTGGACTCATCATATACTGGAGCATTATATGGGGCCCATGAACCTGTATGGAGAGCTATGTGGAGCCCATAATACCGGAGCCCAAAACCGGAACTGCTGCAACCCACCAACCTACTGTCTCCTTCCCCACCATCCTGCAGCATGTAAGCCCGAAAGGGCAGGGTCCTCTCCCCTCTGTATCAGTCTGTCATTGTTAGTTTACTGTAAGTGATATCTGTAATTTGTATGTAACCCCTTCTCATATACAGCACCATGGAATCAATGGTGCAATATAAATAAATAATAATACTGTAGAGGACTAAACTGTCCGGTTTCTGAGCTAAATAGTTATTACTCATGTAATGTAAGAAGTAAGTGAAATCTTTGGCATTGTTCTATACCTATATTTCTCTGCCGTATCTGTGCATCATGTATCGTGGTATGTCTTAAAGGGACCCACTGAGACCATTTCCCCAGGGCCCATGAAAACCTGGAGCCGGCCCTGTACATATCAACTATTCTTTCCTGATGTATATTGATTGATCACTGATTATAGAGTGTAACCTATATGTACTGTGCTTATACTCTGTGAATGTTGATGGCTTGAGAAAGGTTCACAGTTTGAAAAGCTGAAATGTCACGCATATCTGGGTGAATAAAGACCACAGTTTATTTCACAATCTCATGCCTGGAGTGCTGCTATTTTTTTTTTTTTTTTTTGCCGTGTATCTACATCAATCTATATTCATATGGTTACATTTCTATATGAAAAACAGCTGCATACATGTGTCCATATATATATATATACTGTATATATATATATATCAGTGTATAATACACAGACTTGATTATTCTGACACAAGCATCCTGGCTGAATGTGGCATGTAATACAAGAGTGTACTATTTCTTGACCAAATGTGTAACTTTCCATGACCCTAACTGGATTCCCATGGAGTCCTGTAAATCTTTTTATTCGGCTTTACAGTATTCTGCATTATATACTGATTCTGGGTTACACAATGATTTTCGCCATGGCACAGGTTGTGCAGCATAAAATCATTGTAAGCTGCTGCTACATGACATAGCAGCAGAAATAAAGTGATTAGGGTCACAATACATCCCCTCGGTACCACGACAAGCAGATTGAAAAAAAAAATCAGAACTTGTCCCACCACTGCAGGGGTCGCAATGTGACCCTCCTCACCTGTATGAGAGGCATGAAGAGAAGTTTGGCAGCTTGATCTATGTTGTAACTAAACATCATTTTGCTTCAGCATGTGTTTATGGGATAACGTTCCTGCCGTGCACGTCGATGTCAGCTGCTATCTCCACGCTGCAACACACTTGGATGCACATACACCTGACGTGGGGTCCCCCTCCAGTATGGACCCGGTTGCACCCTCTGTATTGCAATCATTACACCCATGAGTAATAGAGGAAATGTGACAGTGCTATCACCATTGTGGTGTGAGGTGTAGTGATCGGTGCTGCACTGCAACAGATGGAAGCACAGGATCACTACTCAGTCAGTTTCAGTGCTGGAATGAATGATAGTATCTGCCCCAGCACTAATCTTAAAAGCCAATGATTGTGTAGTGCGTGGGAAGAGGGCAGCGCTGGATGAGAGTTTAGGGAAAAAAAGCAGAGCAATTTGCCTAGTGTGGGGAGCAGCATGTAATCAATCTCTGTGCAGGCAATAAAGTGAAACTCAGGGTGTCATAAATTCAATAGAGGTGAAACTAGCTTTATTAAAACATTAGAATGTTATTTTTAATCGGTATCTCTGGCTGCTGCTGGCAGTATATCTCTGGCTGCTGCTGCTGGCAGTATATCTCTGGCTGCTGCTGCTGCTGGCAGTATATCTCTGGCTGCTGCTGCTGCTGGCAGTATATCTCTGGCTGCTGCTGCTGCTGGCAGTATATCTCTGGCTGCTGCTGCTGCTGGCAGTATATCTCTGGCTGCTGCTGCTGCTGGCAGTATATCTCTGGCTGCTGCTGCTGCTGGCAGTATATCTCTGGCTGCTGCTGCTGCTGGCAGTATATCTCTGGCTGCTGCTGCTGCTGGCAGTATATCTCTGGCTGCTGCTGCTGCTGGCAGTATATCTCTGGCTGCTGCTGCTGCTGGCAGTATATCTCTGGCTGCTGCTGCTGCTGGCAGTATATCTCTGCTGCTGCTGCTGGCAGTATATCTCTGGCTGCTGCTGGCAGTATATCTCTGGCTGCTGCTGGCAGTATATCTCTGGCTGCTGCTGGCAGTATATCTCTGGCTGCTGCTGGCAGTATATCTCTGGCTGCTGCTGGCAGTATATCTCTGGCTGCTGCTGGCAGTATATCTCTGGCTGCTGCTGGCAGTATATCTCTGGCTGCTGCTGGCAGTATATCTCTGGCTGCTGCTGGCAGTATATCTCTGGCTGCTGCTGGCAGTATATCTCTGGCTGCTGCTGGCAGTATATCTCTGGCTGCTGCTGGCAGTATATCTCTGGCTGCTGCTGGCAGTATATCTCTGGCTGCTGCTGGCAGTATATCTCTGGCTGCTGCTGGCAGTATATCTCTGGCTGCTGCTGGCAGTATATCTCTGGCTGCTGCTGGCAGTATATCTCTGGCTGCTGCTGGCAGTATATCTCTGGCTGCTGCTGGCAGTATATCTCTGGCTGCTGCTGGCAGTATATCTCTGGCTGCTGCTGGCAGTATATCTCTGGCTGCTGCTGGCAGTATATCTCTGGCTGCTGCTGGCAGTATATCTCTGGCTGCTGCTGGCAGTATATCTCTGGCTGCTGCTGGCAGTATATCTCTGGCTGCTGCTGGCAGTATATCTCTGGCTGCTGCTGGCAGTATATCTCTGGCTGCTGCTGGCAGTATATCTCTGGCTGCTGCTGGCAGTATATCTCTGGCTGCTGCTGGCAGTATATCTCTGGCTGCTGCTGGCAGTATATCTCTGGCTGCTGCTGGCAGTATATCTCTGGCTGCTGCTGGCAGTATATCTCTGGCTGCTGCTGGCAGTATATCTCTGGCTGCTGCTGGCAGTATATCTCTGGCTGCTGCTGGCAGTATATCTCTGGCTGCTGCTGGCAGTATATCTCTGGCTGCTGCTGGCAGTATATCTCTGGCTGCTGCTGGCAGTATATCTCTGGCTGCTGCTGGCAGTATATCTCTGGCTGCTGCTGGCAGTATATCTCTGGCTGCTGCTGGCAGTATATCTCTGGCTGCTGCTGGCAGTATATCTCTGGCTGCTGCTGGCAGTATATCTCTGGCTGCTGCTGGCAGTATATCTCTGGCTGCTGCTGGCAGTATATCTCTGGCTGCTGCTGGCAGTATATCTCTGGCTGCTGCTGGCAGTATATCTCTGGCTGCTGCTGGCAGTATATCTCTGGCTGCTGCTGGCAGTATATCTCTGGCTGCTGCTGGCAGTATATCTCTGGCTGCTGCTGGCAGTATATCTCTGGCTGCTGCTGGCAGTATATCTCTGGCTGCTGCTGGCAGTATATCTCTGGCTGCTGCTGGCAGTATATCTCTGGCTGCTGCTGGCAGTATATCTCTGGCTGCTGCTGGCAGTATATCTCTGGCTGCTGCTGGCAGTATATCTCTGGCTGCTGCTGGCAGTATATCTCTGGCTGCTGCTGGCAGTATATCTCTGGCTGCTGCTGGCAGTATATCTCTGGCTGCTGCTGGCAGTATATCTCTGGCTGCTGCTGGCAGTATATCTCTGGCTGCTGCTGGCAGTATATCTCTGGCTGCTGCTGGCAGTATATCTCTGGCTGCTGCTGCTGCTGGCAGTATATCTCTGGCTGCTGCTGCTGCTGGCAGTATATCTCTGGCTGCTGCTGCTGCTGGCAGTATATCTCTGGCTGCTGCTGCTGCTGGCAGTATATCTCTGGCTGCTGCTGCTGCTGGCAGTATATCTCTGGCTGCTGCTGCTGCTGGCAGTATATCTCTGGCTGCTGCTGCTGCTGGCAGTATATCTCTGGCTGCTGCTGCTGCTGGCAGTATATCTCTGGCTGCTGCTGCTGCTGGCAGTATATCTCTGGCTGCTGCTGCTGCTGGCAGTATATCTCTGGCTGCTGCTGCTGCTGGCAGTATATCTCTGGCTGCTGCTGCTGCTGGCAGTATATCTCTGGCTGCTGCTGCTGCTGGCAGTATATCTCTGGCTGCTGCTGCTGCTGGCAGTATATCTCTGGCTGCTGCTGCTGCTGGCAGTATATCTCTGGCTGCTGCTGCTGCTGGCAGTATATCTCTGGCTGCTGCTGCTGCTGGCAGTATATCTCTGGCTGCTGCTGCTGCTGGCAGTATATCTCTGGCTGCTGCTGCTGCTGGCAGTATATCTCTGGCTGCTGCTGCTGCTGGCAGTATATCTCTGGCTGCTGCTGCTGCTGGCAGTATATCTCTGGCTGCTGCTGCTGCTGGCAGTATATCTCTGGCTGCTGCTGCTGCTGGCAGTATATCTCTGGCTGCTGCTGCTGCTGGCAGTATATCTCTGGCTGCTGCTGCTGCTGGCAGTATATCTCTGGCTGCTGCTGCTGCTGGCAGTATATCTCTGGCTGCTGCTGCTGCTGGCAGTATATCTCTGGCTGCTGCTGCTGCTGGCAGTATATCTCTGGCTGCTGCTGCTGCTGGCAGTATATCTCTGGCTGCTGCTGCTGCTGGCAGTATATCTCTGGCTGCTGCTGCTGCTGGCAGTATATCTCTGGCTGCTGCTGCTGCTGGCAGTATATCTCTGGCTGCTGCTGCTGCTGGCAGTATATCTCTGGCTGCTGCTGCTGCTGGCAGTATATCTCTGGCTGCTGCTGCTGCTGGCAGTATATCTCTGGCTGCTGCTGCTGCTGGCAGTATATCTCTGGCTGCTGCTGCTGCTGGCAGTATATCTCTGGCTGCTGCTGCTGCTGCTGGCAGTATATCTCTGGCTGCTGCTGCTGCTGCTGGCAGTATATCTCTGGCTGCTGCTGCTGCTGCTGGCAGTATATCTCTGGCTGCTGCTGCTGCTGCTGGCAGTATATCTCTGGCTGCTGCTGCTGCTGCTGGCAGTATATCTCTGGCTGCTGCTGCTGCTGCTGGCAGTATATCTCTGGCTGCTGCTGCTGCTGCTGGCAGTATATCTCTGGCTGCTGCTGCTGCTGCTGGCAGTATATCTCTGGCTGCTGCTGCTGCTGCTGCTGGCAGTATATCTCTGGCTGCTGCTGCTGCTGCTGCTGGCAGTATATCTCTGGCTGCTGCTGCTGCTGCTGCTGGCAGTATATCTCTGGCTGCTGCTGCTGCTGCTGCTGGCAGTATATCTCTGGCTGCTGCTGCTGCTGCTGCTGGCAGTATATCTCTGGCTGCTGCTGCTGCTGCTGCTGGCAGTATATCTCTGGCTGCTGCTGCTGCTGCTGCTGGCAGTATATCTCTGGCTGCTGCTGCTGCTGCTGCTGGCAGTATATCTCTGGCTGCTGCTGCTGCTGCTGCTGGCAGTATATCTCTGGCTGCTGCTGCTGCTGCTGCTGGCAGTATATCTCTGGCTGCTGCTGCTGCTGCTGCTGGCAGTATATCTCTGGCTGCTGCTGCTGCTGCTGCTGGCAGTATATCTCTGGCTGCTGCTGCTGCTGCTGCTGGCAGTATATCTCTGGCTGCTGCTGCTGCTGCTGCTGGCAGTATATCTCTGGCTGCTGCTGCTGCTGCTGCTGGCAGTATATCTCTGGCTGCTGCTGCTGCTGCTGCTGGCAGTATATCTCTGGCTGCTGCTGCTGCTGCTGCTGGCAGTATATCTCTGGCTGCTGCTGCTGCTGCTGCTGGCAGTATATCTCTGGCTGCTGCTGCTGCTGCTGCTGGCAGTATATCTCTGGCTGCTGCTGCTGCTGCTGCTGGCAGTATATCTCTGGCTGCTGCTGCTGCTGCTGCTGGCAGTATATCTCTGGCTGCTGCTGCTGCTGCTGCTGGCAGTATATCTCTGGCTGCTGCTGCTGCTGCTGCTGGCAGTATATCTCTGGCTGCTGCTGCTGCTGCTGCTGGCAGTATATCTCTGGCTGCTGCTGCTGCTGCTGCTGGCAGTATATCTCTGGCTGCTGCTGCTGCTGCTGCTGGCAGTATATCTCTGGCTGCTGCTGCTGCTGCTGCTGGCAGTATATCTCTGGCTGCTGCTGCTGCTGCTGCTGGCAGTATATCTCTGGCTGCTGCTGCTGCTGCTGCTGGCAGTATATCTCTGGCTGCTGCTGCTGCTGCTGCTGGCAGTATATCTCTGGCTGCTGCTGCTGCTGCTGCTGGCAGTATATCTCTGGCTGCTGCTGCTGCTGCTGCTGGCAGTATATCTCTGGCTGCTGCTGCTGCTGCTGCTGGCAGTATATCTCTGGCTGCTGCTGCTGCTGCTGCTGGCAGTATATCTCTGGCTGCTGCTGCTGCTGCTGCTGGCAGTATATCTCTGGCTGCTGCTGCTGCTGCTGCTGGCAGTATATCTCTGGCTGCTGCTGCTGCTGCTGCTGGCAGTATATCTCTGGCTGCTGCTGCTGCTGCTGCTGGCAGTATATCTCTGGCTGCTGCTGCTGCTGCTGCTGGCAGTATATCTCTGGCTGCTGCTGCTGCTGCTGCTGGCAGTATATCTCTGGCTGCTGCTGCTGCTGCTGCTGGCAGTATATCTCTGGCTGCTGCTGCTGCTGCTGCTGGCAGTATATCTCTGGCTGCTGCTGCTGCTGCTGGCAGTATATCTCTGGCTGCTGCTGCTGCTGCTGGCAGTATATCTCTGGCTGCTGCTGCTGCTGCTGGCAGTATATCTCTGTTTTCCTATATAGAGTTGGGATATAACAAACAATTTTAAAGCGCATTCCAGCTACAAGATATTGATATGCTATCCTCAGGACCTACAGTATATCACAAAAGTGAGTGCACTCCTCACATTTTTGTAAATACTTTGTTTTCATGGGACAACAATGTATCAAGGTGTCAAATCTTCAAAGTAAAGTAGTACAGCTTGTATAAATGTGGCATTTCCTCTACATAACTCAACACACAGCCATTAGTATCTAAATCGCTTTCAACAAAACTGAGTACACCCCTAAGTGAAATGGCTAAGTTGTTCCTAGTTTAGTATTTTCCCTTCCCGGTTTCACGTAACTCATTAGTGTTACAAGATCTCAGGTGTGAATGGGTGGCAGGTGGGTTAAATTTGGTGTTATCGCTCTCACACATTCTCATACTGGTAA
This sequence comes from Dendrobates tinctorius, assembly GCF_039654945.1. Lineage (NCBI taxonomy): Eukaryota > Metazoa > Chordata > Amphibia > Anura > Dendrobatidae > Dendrobates > Dendrobates tinctorius. Next base: position 3,351,446 of record NW_027361719.1, on the reverse strand, counting down.
ATGGAAGTTCAACCTGGCTCCTCAGGGCAAAGAAACTCTCTGGGGACCTGTAAAAATCAATTGTTGCTCTACTAAAAGATGGCCTAGGCTGTAAGAAGATTGCCAACAACCTGAAACTGAGCTGCAGCATCGTGGGCAAAACCATACAGTAGTTTAACAAGGCAGGTTCCACTCAGAACTGTCCTCGCCATAGTTGAACAAATGAGTTGAGTACATGTGCTCAACATCATATCCAGAAGTTGTCCTTTCAAAATAGACGTATTAGTGCTGCCAGCATTACTGCAGAGGTTACAGGATTGGTGGGTCAGCCTGTCAGTGCTCAAACCATATGACGCACACTGCATCAACTTCGTCTGCATGGCTGTCATCCCATAAGGAAGCCTCTTCTAAAGGTAATGCACAAGAAAGCCTGCAAACACTGCTAAAGACAAGCAGACTAAGAGCATGGATTACTGGAATTAAGTCCTGCGGGCTGAGACCAACATAAACATATTTGGTTCAGATGGTGTCAAGTGTGTGGCAGCAACCAGGTGAGGAGTACAAAGACCTACAGTCAAGCATGATGGTGGGAGTGTCATGGTTTGGGGCTGCATGAGTGCTGCCATCTGTGGGCAGCTATAGTTCACTGAGGGAACCATGGATGCCAACATGGTCTGCTTCAGTATTTCACAGTACATGTTCCTCTCTCTTCAGAAACTGGGCCGCAGGGCAGTATTTCAACATGATAATTACCCCAAACACACCTCTAACATGACCACTGCCTTGCTAAAGAAACTGAGGGTAAAGGAGCTGGACTGGCCAAGCATGTCACCAGACCAAAACCCTACTGAACTTCTTCGTGGCATCTTCAAACAAAGGTGGAGGAGTGCAAGGTCTTCAACATCCTCCAGCTCCATTATATTGTCATAGAGGAGTGGAAAAGGATTCCAGTGACAATCTGTGAAGTTCCAGTGAACTCCATGCCCGAGAGAGTAAAGGCAATACTTGAAAATAATGGTGGCCACACAAAATATTGACACTTTGAGCACAATTTGGCCATTTTCACTTAGAGGTGTACTCACTATTGTTACCAGCGGTTTACACATTAATGGCTGTGTGTGGAGTTATTTACAGGCCACACCAAATTGACACTCTTATACAAGCTGTACCCTGACTGGCAGGGATTAGCGCAGATAACATATGCACTAGGCAGGGAAAAGTGATGAGAATATATGCACTAAGCAGACAATAGTGTGGAGAATATGTGCACTAGGCAGGGATTGGTGCAGAGAATATATGCACTAGGCAGGGAATAGTGTGGAGAATATATGCACTAGGCATGAAATCTTGTGGAGAATATGTGCACCAGGCAGGGATTAGTGCAGAGAATATATGCACTAGGCAGGTAATAGTGTGGAGAATATGTGCACTAGGCAGGAAAGAGTGCAGAGAATATATGCACTAGGCAGGGATTAGTGCAGAGAATATATGCTCTAGGCAGGGAATAGTGAGGAAAATATATACACTAAGCAGGGAATAGCGCAGAGAATATATGCACTTGGCAGGTAATAGTGTGGAGAATATATGCACTAAGCAGGGAATAGCACAGAGAATATATGCCCTAGGCAGGGAATAGTGTGGAGAATATGTGCACTAGGTAGGAAAGAGTGCTGAGAATATGTGCTCTAGGCAGGGATTAGTGCAGAGAATATATGCACTTGGCAGGTAATAGTGCAGAGAATATATGCACTAGGCAGGGATTAGTGCAGATAAAATATGCTCTAGGCAGGGAATAGTGAGGAGAATATATGCACCAGGCAGACAATAGTGTGGAGAATATATGCACTAAGCAGGGAATAGTACAGAGAATGTATGCAATAGGCACGAAATAGTACAGAAAATATATACTGTACATTAGGCAGGGATTAGTGCACATATTCATAGCACTGTGTGAGCAAGGCCACTTACAAACCTGGATCAGTTAAACTAGTTTTGTCAGGAGGAATGGGCCCAAATTCCAACCAACTATTGTGAGAAGCTTGTGGAACGATATCCCAAATATTTGACCTTAGTCATTCAGTTTAAGGGCAATGGTACCAAATACTAATTAAATGTATATAAACTTTTGACTTTGCAGTAAGCAATAAAAATGCCTTAAAGGTAACCTGTCAGCAGGATTGTGCTCAGTAACCTACAGACAGTGTCAGGTCTGCACCATTAGGCCGGGGTCACACTAACCGATGCAAAATACGGTCCGTAGTTTACATGCGTAATACGGATGAATGACCCCTAAATAGTGCACCGTATGTCATCCGTAAGCAAGGTGTGGTTGCGTATTTTGCGCATGTCTGCATCCGTAAATAATCCGTATGGCATACGTATGCAATCCGTATGGCGAGATTTTCTCGTCGCCATGCAAAATGGACATATAATGGAGCCCTATGACAGAGTTTCTAACAGAAAAGAAATAATAGATATAGACAAATAGAATGCGCATATATATATATATATATATACACACACAAGTCATTGAGACAAACATATATATATATTTATATTTCACAGAGTTCTTCATAGCAGAATAGCCGCTAGTTCAACTGCCAGCTTCTATCAAATCATTCCCCAACCCGACATGAAATGACACATGGTTTACATTCAGTAAAGCATTTCATTTCATGTTTTTTAATATGTCCCAGACTAATAATTAGATGAGGGTTTGTGTGCAAAATTTGTGAGTTGTAGTTGTTATTTAAAGGGGTTAATTCGTTGTTAAAAAATGTGTGGGCTTCCCTTTGCCCTGTAGCGGTGGCGAATGGGTTAATCTAACAAAGGGTTAATATCACCTTACAATCGAATGGTGACATTAACCCTTTGTTAGATTAAACCACTCGCCACCAATATAGGGCAATGGGAAGCCCACGCATTTTTTAACAACGAATTAACCCCTTAAAATAACAACTAGAACTCCAAAATTTTGCACACAAACCCTCATCTAATTAGTCAGGGACATATAAAAAAACATGAAATGAAATGCTTTACTGAATGTAAACCATGTGTCATTTCATGTCGGGTTGGGGAATGATTTGATAGAAGCCGCCAATTTAATTAGCGGCTATTCTGCTATGAAGAACTCTGTGAAATATAAATAAATATATATATATATGTTTGTCACAATGACATGTATGTATGGATGTATATATATATATGTATTCTATGTGTATATATCTATTCTTTCGTTTCTTTATTAAACCTGTCAGTGTGAGTTTACTGTATAGCGCACTGAATTTTATAAAAGACATCGGGTGCGTATTTCTCGCAAGTCACATGTGTGGTCCGTGTGTAATCCTTTTTTTTTGCGCACCCATAGACTTGCATTGGCGTATTACGGGCGTAGTACGCTGACAATCGCAGCATGCTGCGATTGGCACGGACCGTAGAATACGCCCGAGAAATATACGTCTGTTGGGAGCAAACCCATAGAGAATAATTTGTCCGTGTGTAATGCGTGCTTTTAACGCCTCTCACTCGTCCGTATTCCTCACCAGTGTGACCCCGGCCTTATACTTAATAAAATGATGCCTTGGTTGATGAAATCCGTCTTGTGCTTCTTTTTGCCGTCTAGTTTGCATAGTGAATATATTAATGTGTATATTTAAAAAGACATGTCACTTCATCAAAATGGCGGCGTCTACGGGGCCTGTGCACTTGTCAGTTAATGCCTATTATTTTGCTGTGTTGAAAAAAAAAATTCACCATCAAAATGGCGCCGCTGGCTGCGCCTGCACATTGGCATCTATCGCATACCGATAGATAGTACTGTGCAAACGCCTCCGCCCACCCCTTGTTGCTACAGCCAAAAAATTTTACACTACAACAAAATGGCGCAGGAGGCGACTCTTTTACAGTAGTGTCTATTGGTACACGATAGATGCAAATGCACAGGCGCAGCCGACGGTGCCATTTTGATGGTGATTTTTTTTTCTTTTCAACACCGCAATATAATAGGCACTAACTGACAAGTGATAATGTGCAGATGCTGGAGGCACCGCCTTTTTGATGAAGTAACATTTTTTTTTCAAATACACACATTAGTATATTCATTATGCAAACTAGGGGGCAGGTCAGTGAGGGATCAGTGACCTGTCAGCAGTCTGCATTATGAATACCTATCAGAGAACCACAAACACCAACCCCGTCTTAGAGCAGAAGCATATCATAAACACAAAACTAAAAATAAGGATTAAAAAAGTACAAGACGGATTTCATCAACCAAGGTATAATTTTATTTAGTGTAACAGCACCAACCTGACAGTATGTGTAGGTTACTCAGCACAATTCTGCTGACAGGTTCCCTTTAAAGCATTCTCTCTCTCTCATTATTCTGACATTTGGCAAATATTAATAATTATGGTAATTCTAATTGACCTAAAACAGGAAAAGTCTATTCTGATTTCATGTTAGATATTGAGAAAAACATGTATATGTGCCTTTGTATATAGTGTTTGTAAACTTCTGGTTTCAACTGTATACTCATTTATTTATATGTAATAATTGAGCTGTCAATATATACATACATAATAAGGTGTATATATATTTATCTCTCTCTCTATATATGTATATATATGTACTGTGTGTGTGTATGTGTATATATATATATATATATATATATACACACACTCATATTATGTATATCTATATATGTGTGTGTATATACATCTATCGTCACGGCGCATGTGTAGATTGCCGATGAACAATGCGCATGTAAGAAACATACTGCGCAAGCGCAGCTCCACTCTCTGACCCAGTGGGGGTCCGACTACCATTCGTCCTCCCACAGATCCTGAGAGTGGAGAGCCCACAGTGCTGGTCAGTGCCGCATCCTCTCTATTTTTCCAGGTACCACAGTGCTCTCAGCCATGTCTGTATTGGGGGCAGCACTGCCTCAGTCACCTACATGGAGCGGTGGTTAGCCCCCTGTAAAGTAGGGGGTTTTCATTGAATCTTGCTGGTCACTATTGTTCTACCCAGTCAAGTTCTGATAGTTTCCCTGTAACTTAGTGTAAAGTGTAACTAAGCCCCCAGTAAGTCATAGTCCACAGTGGGAGGCAGTAATTCTATATATCACTGTGCAATCTGTGAGGTTTGCTGTTATTAGCTCAATAAATCTCAGCACTTACAGAGTCAGATGTATTATCTCCATCTCCATGATCTCCGTGCTAATTTCTTCTTCCGGCCACTGTATGGTCTGCTCCCTATGGTACATGGAACATATACACTCACTGGCCACTTTATTAGGTACACCTGTCCAACTGTGTGTTAAGACTTAATTTCTAATCAGCCAATCACATGGCGGCAACTCAGTGCATTTAGGCATGTAGACATGGTCAAGACAATCTCCTGCAGTTCAAACCGAGCATCAGTATGGGGAAGAAAGGTGATTTGAGTGCCTTTGAACGTGGCATGATTGTTGGTGCCAGAAGGGCTGGTCTGAGTATTTCAGAAACTGCTGATCTACTGGGATTTTCACGCACAACCATCTCTAGGGTTTACAGAGAATGGTCTGAAAAAGAAAAAAAATCCAGTGAGCGGCAGTTCTGTGGCCGGAAATGCCTTGTTGATGCCAGAGGTCAGAGGAGAATGGGCAGACTGGTTCGAGCTGATAGAAAGGCAACAGTGACTCAAATTGCCACCCGTTACAACCAAGGTAGGCAGAAGAGCATCTCTGAACGCACAGTGCGTCGAACTTTGAGGCAGATGGGCTACAGCAGCAGAAGACCACACTGGGTACCACTCCTCTCAGCTAAGAACAGGAAACTGAGGCTACAATTTGCACAAGCTCATCGAAATTGGACAGTAGAAGATTGGAAAAACGTTGCCTGGTCTGATGAGTCTCGATTTCTGCTGCGACATTCGGATGGTAGGGTCAGAATTTGGCGTAAACAACATGAAAGCATGGATCCATCCTGCCTTGTATCAACGGTTCAGGCTGGTGGTGGTGGTGTCATGGTGTGGGGAATTTTTTCTTGGCACTCTTTGGGCCCCTTGGTACCAATTGAGCATCGTTGCAACGCCACAGCCTACCTGAGTATTGTTGCTGACCATGTCCATCCCTTTATGACCACAATGTACCCAACATCTGATGGCTACTTTCAGCAGGATAATGCGCCATGTCATAAAGCTCGAATCATCTCAGATTGGTTTCTTGAACATGACAATGAGTTCACTGTCCTCAAATGGCCTCCTCAGTCACCAGATCTCAATCCAATAGAGCATCTTTGGGATGTGGTGGAACGGGAGATTCGCATCAGGGATGTGCAGCCGACAAATCTGCGCCAACTGTGTGATGCCATCATGTCAATATGGTCCAAAATCTCTGAGGAATGCTTCCAGCACCTTGTTGAATCTCTGCCACGAAGAATTGAGGCAGTTCTGAAGGCAAAAGGGGGTCCAACCCCTTACTAGCATGGTGTACCTAATAAAGTGGCCAGTGAGTGTATATCTCATATAGAAAGGTACAAATACCATTAATTGTTAGGATGTTCAATACCATTAGTGATCATGACAAATGTGGCTTCATTCCTCCCCTCCTCCCTCCATTCTAGGTACTTTCTTTACCAACATTTTACATTGACTACATTCCAGAGATACAAAAAATCTGTCAGCAGGTTTCTGCTGTTTAATCTGAGAACAGCATTGTGTAGGGGCAAAGATCATAATTTCAGCAAGTTGTCACTTACTGGGCTGCTTGCTGTAGTTTCAATAAAATTATTGTTTTATTAGCAGGATATTATCATTAGAGGACTAGTTGCCTCATGCCATGTAGTCCTCCTGCTCTGTATAACTCCGTCCCCACCGATGATTAGCAGCTTTCTGGCAAAGTTTAATTTACCTAGAAAGCTGTCAATCAGTAGTGTGGGAGGGGTTATACAGGGCTCAACATTCAGAGCACTGATAGATCTGTACCAGAGAAAACAGGGATTTTAATAAAACTGCACCAAGAAGCCCAGTAAGTGGCACATTGCTGGAATCATTTTCTCTGTCCCTACATCATACCGTTTTCAGATTATGTAGCAAAAACTTGGTTTCAGATTCCCTTTAAAGAGAATTTGTCACCAGGATTTTGCCTCCTAATCTGAGAGTAGCATAACTTAGAGCTGGAAACCTTGCTTCCAGGGATGTGTCATTTGTTGGGTTGTTTGCTGTAACATAAACAGGAGAAAATCCATCTCAATGAACTTGTGAACAAACTTCTTCCTTTATTCACCAAAAGTCCTCAATAGAGGATAAAATAGAATCAGCGACGCAAGTTACATGATATGTGACATCGACACGTCTCTGGTGAATGCGCATCCATAATCATGGAGCTGTTTGCTGTAGCTTTGATAAAATCATGCTTTTATCAGCAGAAGATTATCTATAGAGGACTAGTAAACCTGCTGCCATGTAGTCCTCCTTATTTATGAGCTCTGCACCCACCCCTGATTGGCAGTCTTTTGCCTATGCACAGTGTACATTGAGCTGCCGATCAGTGGTGTGGGCGGAGTTATACAGGGCTCAACATTCAGAGCACTGCTAGATCTGCAGCAGATAAAATAATTTTATCAAAATTGTAAGCAGCCCAGTAATGAGAAACATTGCTGAAATTGTTGCTTTTAGATGCGGCAGCGAAAACCTGGTGATAGATTCTCTTGAAATCCTCAAATTCTGTCTGGCAGCAGCTGCCAATAGAGGATGTTTCTGTACGGGGATACCTAGAGGACTAGAAGATTATTGGCAGAAAAAGATCCCATGGCCTTTCTTGTCTTTATTATTTCCCTTTTTAAATTTACAATAGATGATTACTCCAAACATAATGAATTTAATTTAGTGGTGATTTTCTAACTATACACTGTTCACTGGGAAAACTGTCAGATGAGCTCTGTATACAGATTCCTAGAGAAGGTGTATGTCCTTCCTTTCTAAGAAGCCATGCTACCATAATGGCTCCTGTGTTTTCTCCTCCTACCATTGAACAAGTGAAATAATAATCCCTGTGTTGTGGCATCTTTGTGCTGTAAGATACGATCCATGAGCGGTGCCCAATACATGGCGGCTCTCTGTGCAGACAGGATCTACAGGGTAACATCCCTCCCAGAATATAATGACTCAGTCATCAGAGATAAGGAGACAGCGCCATCATTATGGAATCCAGAAGGTTGGTTTATATTAGAGCGCTACATTTTTATCACTTACAAAATTGTGATCTTTTCTATATATTTTATCTTCAGTGTTGTAAATTTAAAGAATCCCGTGAAGTCCATCCTATAGTACAAGGAAATACATCCATGCATAGATTAGGTAAGGGTTAACTAAAAGGTATGGTAACACTAGTAATTGATGGGAACTATTAAAATAGATGCTCCCACTTATTTATCCCCAATCCACAGTATAGGGAATAAGCTGCTGTTTGCTGGGGCTGCGTTCCCCGGACCCTCCAGCCCTGAGATGCCCCTGTAGCATGGAGCCGAGGTGGCGCATGCGCCCCACACACTGTACAATGATGAGAAAGACTCGTACCTGCAATTTACACCTTCAGCTGAAAAAGAAACAACAGTTTACAATTAGATTTATTGAAGTATTTAATAACAGTTGCAGCGGACGACTTATTTTTGGGTCGTATTCACACGTCTTTGTTTTTCTCATCTGCACAAACCCAAACTAATTTTCATCAGTGCGCTGCTTCCAATTTTCATCTAGTTTTAGTCCATGTGTCCATTTTTTTACCATCAGTATCTCATCCTTTTCTATTGTATGCAAAAAGAAAACCAAAACCTGATGGAAGTTTCCCAAGTTTCTCCTAGAAGTCAGTCAGTGGGTGAGTGTGATCCACAATTCGCCCCACAGCTGACATGTTACCAGTTCCATAGAATATAAGGGCCAGTGAAAAATACTGGCAGCACCCCTGGTACATAGACACACATGTGACTGAGCCCTTCCTTTACAACGTGATTGTACAGAGACTTCCGTACACAATATCGGATCTGGCCGGGCATCCAGGTTTCGGCTATACAGTCCCTACTGGAGTGCAGGGGCGTCACATCAATAGCAGGGGGCCACACGACCCGTGAGTCCTGGGGAGTGTTGGCTTTGTTTCCCCATCAACCCAACCATCATCATAAATTTACCATCAGCTTCTTGTTCCACCATTCAGCCTGAGACTTGGCTCAGCAGGCGCGATAGGCAGCAATAGATCGCGCCTGCTGTAGAAAGCCTCAGCCCCACACTGCACAGACCGGAGCAGGGCGCTGGGGGACACGGCCAGGCATAAATGCTATAAATGCATGTGAGAAGAATGTGATACTTACATGGGATGTCAATCACTGCAGGCTGTAAAAGTAAAACAGAGAAGTGTAAAAAGTCTATGAAATCTTTCATCTTCTTACATTGTCCTGTACATCACATACTCATAGGCTTCCATTACACCCGTTACACTAGACAATGAATGTGACATTATCACACAAGATAGACTGCGCTAGTATTAATAAATCTATGAGCAGAGTGCCAGTCCGTGCCCCATGCAGCATTCATACAGTCCATAAACAGCACGCCTGCTATGTGACCCGGCATCTGCTGACAACTCAGGACGGCATCGGCTGACAACTATAAGATATGTGGAATATATGTATACATTAGTTGTGTATTAGGAATCTCTGGAGCTGCGTCCATTCTGTACATATTTATTGGGTTTAAAAATGGGGGTAAACTGGCATCGCTGCATTACTAAATCTGCCGTAATGTAACAAAGAGTTGTGTGTGTTTCATGGCACTGCAGCCTTGCAGCGCTGGGGTCCTGGGTTCAAATCCCAAGGACAACATCTGCAAGGGGTTTGTATGTTCTCCCCATACTGATAGGGAAAGTAGATTGTGTGCTCCATTGGGGACAGCGATGATAATGTATGCAAAGCACTGCACAATATGTTAGCGCTATATATAAGTAAACGTTATTATTATTATGCTACAAAGATTTAACTCTTTAAAAGAGTTGTCCACTACTTGGACAATTCCTTCTTGAACTAAATGTTTGGTCCCAATAAAATAATTTAGCTTAGACTCCCCTCCCATGCTGGTGCTGTTCCAGCAGTGTCAGCACTTGCGGTCCCCAGAGCTCTGGTGCCGTGTTGTGACACGTGGTGCTCGGCACCCAATCAGCGCTGGCATCATTGTCCCCACCTTTGTACCGATTGAACATGAAGAGGAAGTCCGGGCTGCAGCTGATCTCAGTCTTCCTTCCAGCCCCGAGAACCCCTCTATACTTGATACCCAGCCTTGCTGAAGCTGGCAGCTGAGCGTTGGGGCCCCAAGCTGTCAGTTTTGCCTGGCAGGTTATCAAAAATACAGGGGAACCCACAAATTGTTTTTTAATTATTTATTTAGAGAGCATGAGTCATCACCTGCTCTCAATGTCATTAGCAGCAGCTGGCGTCGGTTGATGGGAGCAGATGTCTCATCAGCCGACACCAGTGACTGGAGGTAAACTTTGTACCGCCGATCACAGCTGTGGGTTCACGCTGTCATTTGTAGTAGTAGTGCATGGCAGACACTGGATATTCGGGCTCCCCATTCAAGTGAATGGGGTCCGGGTTTGGGTCTGGGTACTGTTCTGGTACCCGAACCTGAATGTTTTTTAACAGTTCGGCCGAACCCGCTGGACCCAAACAACCAGAGGTCCACTCATCTCTACCCATGAAAGAAAAAAGTTTTTAAAAATGTAAAAAGATAAAAATTCAAATCAACCCCCTTTCCTCCAGTTAATATTAAAGAAAGGGAAAAATAAAATAAAAACACATATTTGGTATCAATCTGTTCAGAAAAGTCTGACTTATGAAAATATAAAATTAGCTGACCTAATCTGTAGAAACTGTAAAGCATAAAAAAGAATCAAAATGCCAACGTTGCAGGTTTTTGGTTGCTACAACTCCACAAAAAAATACATAACAGCAATCAAATAATCATAACTACCTCAAAATATTATTAATACATCAGGATACCATGCAAAAAAAGAAAGTGTATAAAGAACGGACATCAGACAAAAGAAATTCCTTATTATATAGACGTATATAGAGACAGCATTACTATCACTATTCTGAATTACACGGCTTTTCTTATTTGGAACTTACATAGATCGGTCTCTCGTTTGTGCTGAACATTCTTCTCCTAGAACCAATCGCACAATCCTGAATAGGACAAATAGAGAGGTTTCCATATAAATAGCCTAATCTCAAATGCCAACTTTATCAACAGTAAATATTACTGTAACTAATTAACAAATATAAGGTTTTCTTTCTAAAACTGTATGGGACATGAGAATTGGGAAATAGGGGAAGCTTATCACAAGAAATCAGAAACTTGTATATCTAGGAAATGGGGAATAATAAGGGCAGGACAGGAGCATCAGACGCGCATACTCACTCTCATCGACAACTGCAACCCTCAAAGGAGTTCCAGTAGAACGGTTGGCCATAGCGCCGATCCTGTGATGTCACAACATTCTAGAATGTCTCCTGCAGCCAATCAGATCCAGTATAATCCTGTATAATACAGCATTGGAGGATTTATAAATATACGTAAATAATGTGATACAGCAAATTATAGAAAACAGCACCCCTGCACCACCCCCCACTCCACACACACATGAACACATGTATAAAGAAGAGTATAATCCAATTTTTTTCTTATATTGTTATTATACATATGGACATAAGTATAGGGATAAGGAATTTTATAACATGTTACTCTAAATTCATAGGCATTAATGTGGAGTTTGTCTTTTTCTCCAAGATTTTGGAGGTGTCTGTGGGGATTTTTGCCCCTTCAATCAGGATCACATTTGTGACAGTAGACATTGATGCTGGATGGGTGGTCCAGGCTAGCAATCTCCATTCTTGTTCATCCCATGTGTCTTGGTTGGGGTTGAAGTCAGGGCTCTGTCCGCCCTTAGCGGCTGCAGGTCCCTCACTGCTCCTTTGCATGGTGCTGCTCGTCTATCCTGGAAATATTCACTGCACACTCAATTCAGTTCAAGCAAAATGAATGATTTGTATTTATTTCCATAGGTACTATATACACACAAGCCACATACTATACACACACACCATATACTATATACACACCACATATTATACAAACACCACATACTATATACACACATACAAGCCACATATAACATACACACAACATACTATATACACATAACGTACCATATATACACACACAAGCCACACATTATATGCTCACACCATACTATATACACACACCACATACTATATACACACACCACATACTATATACACACAAGCCACATACTATACACACACATCATATACTATATACACACCACATACTATATACACACAAACAAGTCACATATAACATACACACACCACATACAATATATACACAAGCCACATTTTATATACACACACCACATACTATATACACACCACATATTACTGTATATACACACAAGCCACATACTATATACATGCCACATACCCACCTCATACTGCACATACACAAGCCACATACTATGTATACACACCACATACTATATACACTCCACATACAATATATACACAAGTCACATCTAATATATAACGCTCAAGTGTGTGTATGTGTGTGTGTATGTATGTATGTGTGTGTGTATGTATGTGTGTATGTCCAGGATTGGCATCCGCACCGTTGCAGCTACAGCCACAAAGTTTGGCACAGTCACACGTCTGGACCCCGAGAGTGTCCTAGGCTATGTTGCGAGGCGAAATTTTATCCCCACACGTTCCAATTCACCAAACAATTTTGCCCCTATCTACATAATGGGGAAAAAGTGTGTGTGTGTATCAAGCCCCGCCCCTCATTATGATGTCATAATGGTTGTCATGGCGACGCTGATGTCACCATAGGTTGCAAGCCCCGCCGCTCATTATGATGTCATAATGGTTGACTATGGGATGGAGGATGTGTGATGGGTATATGGGCACTGGACTATGGGATGGAGGATATGTATGACGGGTATATGGGCACGGGACTATGGGATGGAGGATGTGTGATTGGTATATGGGCACTGGACTATGGGATGGAGGATATATATGACAGATATATGGGCACGGGACTATGGGATGGCGGATATATATGATGGGTATATGGGCACGGGACTATGGGATGGAGGATATGTATGATGGGTATATGGGCATGGGACTATGAGATGAAGGATGTGTGATGGGTATATGGGCACTCAACTATGGGATGGCGAATATGTATGATGGGTATATGGGCATGGGACTATGGGATGGAGGATGTGTGATGGGTATATGGGCATGGGACTATGGGATGGAGGATGTGTGATGGGTATATGGGCACAGGACTATGGGATGGAGGATATGTATGATGGGTATATGGGCACAGGACTATGGGATGGAGGAGAATTATAATTTGCTATAACAAACCACAGTTAGTTACTATGCCCGGGCAGCGCCGGGCTCTAAAGCTAGTATTATATAAAAGAAAAAAAGGGGTTTGGTACCATGTTAGCCAGTTGAAAAATAATGCATAACATATTATATACACACACACACACACACCATACTATATACACACCACATACACACCTCATACTATAAACCAGGAGCATTGCTAGAGTCCTATAAGATCAGGGGCCCAAGCCCCACAGTGCATATTTCCCCATATAACTCCCCTAAGCCATTTAAAATATCATCTATACATACATAATTACAGTATACCAATGTTGCTAACCAAAAATACACAATGCAAAGACCATTTTATCAACATGCTACTTTAAAATATGGCTACACAATGTCCACTACCATCACCACTACACAGCGAATACATATTATAATAAGCAATATTATTATAAGCAAGCTGACTACATAGACACAAATGGAACCAAGATTAAGCTGGCTGACTTAGTGATAGAAAACAAAGAGTGGTTATTAATGGTGCATACTCAGATTGGGCCAGGGTTACTAGTGGGGTACCACAGGGTTCTGTATTGGGCCCCCTACTATTTAATATATTTATTATTGATCTAGTGGATGGCTTAAACAGTAAAATATCAGTATTTGCAGATGATACAAAACTATGTAAGGTAGTTAACACAAAGGAGGACAGTTTGCAACTACAGACAGATTTGAGTAAATTGGAGAATTGGGCTGAAAAATGGCAAATGAGGTTTAACACAGATAAGTGTAAGGTTATGCACATGGGAAGGAGAAACAGATGCTACAATTACTTACTAAATGGGAAACTGCTGGGGAAATCAGACATGGAAAAAGACTTAGGCATCTTAGTCAATAAGAAGCTAAATTGGAGTGCCCAGTGTCAGGCAGCTGCCACCAAAGCAAATAGGGTCATGGGATGCATTAGAAGAGGTCTGGGGACACGAGATGAATACATAATTCTCCCTCTGTACAAATCACTCGTCAGACCACACTTGGAGTATTGTGTGCAAGTTTGGACGCCGGTGCTCCAGAAAGACATTACTGAACTTGAAAGGGTTCAAAGGCGGGCTACTAAATTGATAAATGGAGTTGGTTCACTACAATACCCAGAAAGGTTATCAAAATTAGGTCTATTTACTCTAGAAAAGAGAAGACTTAGGGAAGACCTAATATATATGTACAAGTATATCAGAGGGCAATACAGAGATCTCTCCAATGAACTGTTTGTACCAAGGACTGTGACAAGAACAAGGGGGCATTCTCTTCGTTTGGAGGAAAGACAATTTCTGCACCAGCATAGAAGAGGGTTCTTCACGGTAAGAGCAGTGAGGCTCTGGAATTCTCTCCCTGAGGAAGTGGTGATGGCCAACTCACTGAATGAATTTAAGAAAGGAATGGATGATTTTCTTGTGAGTAACAGTATAGAAGGTTACGAATAACATAATATTATAGGTAGATAGTTGACCCAGCTTAGGGGAAGGAATTTTTTTCCCTATGGAGAAAATTGGCTTCTACTCTGTTGGTTTTTTGCCTTCCCCAGGATCAACAATGCAGAAGAGCTGCACTAAAAATAGGCTGAACTAGATGGACATAAGGTCTCCCTTCAGCCTTCAAAACTATGTTACTATGTTATTACTACGTAGATAAGGGAACTGAGTTATGGGAGCAGAACCGATCTTACTACAAAGATAAGGGAGCAGAACCAAGCTTACTAGAGAGATATGGGAGTGGGTCGCCCTCCCAGGGCCGTGGGGTACTCGGTAACGGGCCGGTGTCAGCGGGACGTGTCACAGCAGCGGTGACCCGGACCGTGGCCCTGGTCGCCCAAGTAATAGGAAGATGTGAATAGTGAAATGTAGTTAGATGAATAGTTCGTGAAGCCACCTGTGGTGTTCGGCAAGGGAGGTGTTAAGCCGATGCTTAAACAGGACAGGACAGGTCGCAGCAACCAGAGCAGGACAGCTGCCATGTCAATATGTAATACATGCAGTGGGACCATGATATGACCCTATCAATATTCCTAGGTCCCAACAATTGCTTACTGAGGCTATTCAGAACGCAATCCTGTATGCCTCCTCTGTCCCCCTCGGTACGATGCCTCAACGTACAGTGGCTATACCATTAATCTCTGCTGGTATTTTTCAATATCCCAGGAAGGATGCTGCCATGGTCATAGTATCAGCAATAGAGCGGTGCATACAGGGAAACCCCATAAAATTGGAGGAGGTCCGATTCGTCCTCGACAGCCGCCTAATGGCCCATCAGGCAATACAATCTCTAAATGTAACAGAGCCTCCTGCCCCGCTCCCACAGCAGATGCCTCTTGTGCCCGTACTGCCGCTACCTCCTCCCTCCGAGTTGTCAGTAATATACGTATTTGAAGAAGATAATGTGGAAACGACTCCTGACAGGTCAAAGTATACTCCCTTCACCCCATCACAAATAGACACTCTTTGCAATCAATTACCCGTTCCAGAGACTTCCTCCATGTCTTTCTACAGGCAAATGGCATCAAATCGAGAGATTTATTCTACTCCCCGAAGAGATCTATTGCACATACTTCGAGTAAAAGCTGGGGAGGGGTATTTTCCAATTATTGAGGGTGGCATAATGTATAATGTGGATCTGAATGGGGGAACCTATGAGAATGGTGTTGATTTCTGCAATGCTTTAAAGGTCTGGGCACAAGATAGATTGGCGGACCAAGCTACCTCTCTCACAGATGTCACACAGGACAAGGGGGAGACTGCCGAGAAGTTCTATTGGCGTCTTATGGTAGTATTTAGAGATCTGGGATTCTCACTGTATAATAAAGCCCATACACATCTTTTTGTGGCAGCTTTGATGTCCGGCCTTAAACCCGAATTGCAAGAGGCGATAATGTCAGTTAGACCTGATGTTGAGAATTCCACTCCTGATGATGCTTTGAAAGTAGTAAAAAGTTTTCAGAAGAATTTAACCCATTCTGCAGTGGCAGGGAAACAAAAATAAGCCAGCAGCTGCAGCTGTAGCAGCTCCAGTTCCTCCAATAACAGCAGCCCCCACCATTGTGCCCAGCGCGGCTGCGAGTACACAGCTAGTTCCTTATCACTGGAGCACACAGCAAACTCTGGCCCCCCCTCAGACTTCAGCTCCCTACTCCAATATCTCTCCTAATCCTATGAATAGGAACCTTCCTCCCCAGATCCGCCGTGCCAATTCTCGACTACAATGCTGGCGCTGCAGCCGACTCGGTCACTTTCAGAGAGACTGTCACACTCCCGCTGATAGATGCTACCCTCAAGTTCTCTCTTCCAATCGTAATCTAAATACTGGGAACCCTAGAGGATACCCCGGTTACGGACAGCCCCAAAATCCTGATAATTGTCCATACTGAAGGGTTGGCCAACCAGGGTCTGCCATCACAATGTGCTCCACCAAACCTGGGGCATGCTCATCCGTCACGCTCCCTGTAGGGGACATCCTTGTTAAGTTCATGGTAGACACTGGGGCGGCCAATTCTATAATCAAATCAACAGATGTACCTCCGGATATCTCTATTCAATTCTCAGATCAAGAGCTTGTTTTAATTGGAGTAGATGGCAGACCTAATAAACATACTCTTACAAAATCCATCCCTGTGGGACCCTTCCCCAAGGTTACTGCTCAGTTCGTGATCTCTCCCACATGTCCAGTAAATTTACTGGGGGTAGATTTATTATCACAGTTCCGCTCCAGAATACAATTCCAAGATGATGGTCAAATGGTTCTTACGTTACATAACCCCTATGCAGATGAAGACAGTGAGGAAATCTGTATTTTGCATGCCCTTCCCACAGTTATGATGGCCCTGATAGGCCCAGATCCACCCCCAATATTGCCTGAGGATCAACGACTCACCCCATACCTCTCAGAGATACCATCTAAACTTTGGTCAAAAGGTCCAAATGATATAGGGAAAATGCCCGTAGAACCAGTAAAAGTATTTCTCAAACCTGGTGCCCCGTTTCCCAAAGTCCATCAATATCCTTTGAAACATGATCAGGAGCGGGGCCTTCAGGAACAAATACAAACGTTACTTGATAACGGTGCTCTGGTACCCTGTGTTTCTCCATGTAATACGCCCTTGTTTCCCATTAAGAAAAAGACCCCACCTGGCCAGCCCCCTGTGTACCGGCTGGTACAAGATCTACGGGCAGTTAATGCAGCTACTATTCTGGAAACTCCAGTGGTGCCTAATCCACATACTCCTTTGTCCCAAATACCCCAGGATGCTGCTTGGTTTATAGTCATTGACCTTGCCAATGCCTTCTTTAGCATTCCGTTACACCCAGATTGCTAGTTTCTGTTTGCATTCACTTTTCAGGAACGACAGTTAACATGGACAGTTATGCCACAGGGGGCCCAAAACAGTCCCAACCAGTTTGCAAAAAACATGAGCGAGTGTCTCTTGCCCTGGAAGTTAGATCACCCTCAAGTTACGCTGCTTCAGTATGTGGATGATCTTTTGTTGTGTGCACGGATGGAGCAGGAAGCCATTGCTGCCACTGTTAGCCTCCTCAAGCATCTGGCAGCACTGAACTGTCGGGTTTCAGCCTCGAAACTTCAGTTCTGCCTTGGTCAAGTGATATTCTTGGGTCACTGTCTCCTTCAGGGTATCAGACACCTCACAGCTGTCAGCTCCCTTCCTTTCCCAAAAGATGAAACTGAACTCCAGCATTTTCTTGGACTGTGCACTTATTGTCGTCAGTGGATACCGGATGCATCCCGCATAATGCAACCCCTTTACAATGCCTTGAAAGATGGCATAATGAACTACAAGGAAAGATCACCGGTTTGCATGGAAAGCCTTCATCATGCCTTCTCTGAGTTGAAGCGGCTTATTGCTTCCGCCCCTGCCTTGGGTACCCCGGACTATACTCGACCGTTTCATTTGTATGTGTCTGAGAATGAAGGACACGCAGCAGGGGTACTTACACAATCACATGGCAGCAGGCAACGACCAGTTGGCTATTATTCAACCCGCCTCGACCCAGTGGCCCGAGCATCACCAAGTTGCATAAGGGCAGTTCACGCCACTCACTCGTTGCTTGACAAGACTGTAGACATAATTCTTGGACATGAAACGCACATTTTTGACCCGCATGATATTGCAGCAATACTGAGCCTTCAGCAACCAAGACATTTGACTGTGCAATGACACTTATGGCTGCAGTGTTCACTCCTTTTGCCTGATTATGTCAAGTTGCATCGCTGTACTACAATCAACCCCGCTACTTTACTGCCGGTCCCCACGAAAGATGGCAGTGATGAGGATTTTCTCCAACATGATTGTTCCCAACTTTTGACTGAAGAAACAGCTACTCCACCAAATGTCAGTGAGAATCCACTTACAAATCCCGATCTGGTGTTATACACGGATGGTTCAAGATATGCTGACGAGTTTGGTAGATTCCACACGGGATACGCTGTTACCACAGAGGACACTGTAGTGCACGCAGCTGCACTCCCGCCTTCACAGTCAGCACAAGAAGCAGAACTCCAGGCTCTGTCTACTGCATGTACTTTAGACGGGCGAATATATATACGGACTCACAGTATGCATTTGGTATTGCTCACGATTTTGGGGCTTTATGGGCCAATCGAGGGTTTATTACTACTGCCGGAACCCCAGTTAAAAATGCTGCTGAAGCTGTTAAAAACCTCATGGACTCGATCAAATTACCTATTCAGGTGGCTATTATCAAAGTTAAGGCGCACGGTCCTAGGAACAGTCCACAGACTGTTGGCAACGCATTTGCGGATATGCAATCAAAAGCCGCCGCTCTTTTACCCGTTGAACCAACCATACCTAATATGGTGACCACACAGTTACAAGAAGCATTGACCCTACAAGAACCTGATGATCTACAACAGACTGAAGTTTTCTGTCGGACCCCGCGAGACCGCTTAATGACGATGCAGAGAATGTCTCCAAAGGAAGAGGTGAAGCAATGGAAGACTGATGGGGCACGAATGGATAATGGCCTCTGGAAAAAGGACCAACTTGTGTGTCTCCCTAAGCCGATGTACCCTGCTATTGCCACATGGGCACATGGACCTACACATCGAGGAAAGAATCAGGCCCTCACACTGGTGCGAAAATTCTACTGGGCCCTGGGAATTTCCACAGTTTTGACAGCGCTCAACCGTGCCTGTAATATCTGTCAGACTTGTAATCCCGGTCAACTTCAACGTGTACCCCCGAAGCATCTTGCTAAGCCCGACTATCCTTTCCAAAGGCTCCAGGTGGACCATATCACTATACCTAAGTCTGGAAGGTATGAATACTGTTTGGTTGTTGTTGACATGTTCTCCAGTTGGCCGTAAGCATTCCCTGTTACCAACATGACTGCAAAAACCACAGCGACGAAACCGGTGATGGAAGTCATATGCAGATATGGGGTTCCAGAAGTTGTTGAAAGTGACCAAGGCCCAGCCTTTTCTTCTCATGTGTACCAAGAAGTTCTGACAATGCTTGGATCCACTGTAGCCCTCCATACTCCGTACCACCCACAATCCAGTGGGAAAGCTGGGAGGTTGAATGGCACACTGAAGGGACAATTGACCAAAATGTTGCAGGAGACTACGGCTCCATGGCCAGAGCTCCTACCCATTGTACTATACCACATTCATACTACCCCTATTGCAAAACATGGCCTGTCCCCATATGAGATATTGTTTGGTACTAGGCCCCCAGTTGCAAATTTCCAACCTCAGCAGTTATCAGAAGAGACTGACCGTGCTGTTCAATATGCTATTCAGCTTAGTAAAAATCTTGCTAACACCCATGCTCTAGTTTCTTCTTCTCTTCCAGATTCAGCAGAAACCGACACCTGTCATAACCTGAAGCCTGGTGATTTGTTAGTCGTGAAAAGGCATGTCAGGAAGCACGGACTAGAACCCTTGTATGACGGTCCCTATCAAGTCCTCCTCATCACCCCTACATCAGTGAAACTAGAAGGAAGACCGACTTGGATTCACGCATCGCACTGCAAGCTGGTTAAACAAGCCAATAGCAAATAAGCGGGCATAATGTTCTGGTCTTTCGCATTTTCCATATTATTATTTGTAACTGCATGGGACAGCCTAAATTCCCCAATGTCCTTGAATAAGTTTATACAACATCATGAAAAATTACTGAGAGATTTGTTGGGCAATTCCCATTCTCTGGCAGACTGTTGGATCTGCACGCATTCACCAGTGTCAGCCACGAGCATCCCCTTTTTGGCTATCCCTGTTCCACCTGAGGAGTTATTTGCTTGGATTAACTGTTCTGACACACTCGCTAATAATGCCACAGATAATGCTAAATTATGGAATTTAACTGTTGGTATACCTATTGTGGGATGGGTAGGATACCCCTGGTGACAAGGTAACCTTTCAGGAAGCAATACCCAACTTCAATATTTGGCCTATAAAGGAGGGGCTTGAGTCCCTAAGAATAAGACTAGTCTAACCAATCTAGGGCAAATTCCAACGTATGGTTTACAAGTCAGTTTCAATGTAAGGCTACTTTCACACATCAGTTTTTTGCCGTCAGGCAGGATCCGGCTTTTTTTAGAAAAAACGGATCCGGCATAAATTTTGGAGAACTGTAGAAACGGATCCGTTTTTTTGCTGGATCCGTCTCTGTTCCTGGGGGCTGGCCAATTGGATCTGAGCATGCGCAGACTTAAAAAAACCGGATCCGGTGGCTGGATCCGTCTTTTTCTGGATCCGGCGCATTCCGGCGCCCATAGACTTTCATTGTAGCAAAAAGCTGGAAGCGCCGGATCCGGCGCTTCCGGCTTTTTCGCCGGAGACAAAAAACGTTACAGTAGCCGTTTTTTCCAGACGCCGGAATGAGACAAGTTGCCGGATCCGGCAAAAAACGGATGAAACGCAATGCCATCCGGCACGATCCGGCGCTAATGCAAGTCAATGGGGAAAAACCGGATCCGGCATTGCATTTTGCCGGATCCGGTTTTACAAAAAAAGCCGGATCGCGCCTGAAGGCAAAAAACTGATGTGTGAAAGAGGCCTAACTTCACACTCTACTGATGCCTTCAAACCAATGTTGCTAGAAAGAAGGTTGCATAATACGTCATGGAAATTTTCTAATTTGTTTCCCCAGGGTTCTAACGAAACCTGTGCCAGTATTCCTGGCAATATATCTTGTAATGAGTCCTCTGAAGATGTACCAGGAACCCCCACTTGTGGAAATCCCGATGTAGGCTATTGTAGTCTTTTAGGACAATTTCCAGCTTGGTGTATGCTTCAGAATGCATCTGCATTCATAGACTTAGTTCATAGATTGGTGCTGCAACATTCAGCCCTATGGGATTCACCTGATGATATGTTCTAGATATGTGGAGACAATGCTTATAAATGGTTGCCAGTAGGGGTAAGAGGTACTTGTACTCTGGGTCGCTTGACCCTGGCCACCTTTGTTATTCCAAACAAACAGTTGGATACACAGGCTATACCCAAACATACATTATACAAAAGAGCTGCAGACATTTCACTACGCCCTTCAGGGAGACCACATATAGTGCAGATGAGTGTGGCCAATAAAATTGTCAGTTCCATTTTCATTTACCCTATGATTACACAAATGTGGGATAAATTGGTTAGGGCCACAGACTATCCAGATGATCAAATTTGGGATATACTGGACATACTTAATACTACTGTTGCTGTCCAAAATCAACTTATTATAGTCACTAATCAACATACTATAGTGCTGGACTACTTAACAGCAGCACAAGGTGTGTCAGGTCATTGGACCCGCTTGCTGTCATTATATAGATCCTAACAGTACTATGGAGTTAAAGTTAAAGTTAGAAGACATTCGAAGACGCAGAGATCAATACAATAAAGACAATGATCGTACTAAGGACAGTTGGTGGTCAGACACCTTCTCCTTTCTCAATCCAGCCAATTGGTTTAAGGGAATTGGGGGCTGGATAGCTGGGATCTTACAAAGCTTGTTACACATTGCTGCCTGTATCCTTGTTGTATATGTGATACTAAAACTTGTTTTTTGGTGTATTTCTGTATGTATTAGGAAATTCTGCACTAAGACAGCTAATGATGATACCAAAGGTGTCGTTGCCCCTGCTCTTCTCTGCACTGATCTCAAAAGGCTACTTGATGAAGATGTTGAAGCCAAGCACATGGCTACCTACAAAAGATCTCCACCACCGTCATCAAAAATTGTTATTCGTGAATTGCAGCATACAGGGGGGACGGGTGCGCCGTGACAGCCATGACTGATAACACGGCATCAGTCATGTGAAGACCAGTACCCCTCAAGCTGTTAGCTTGGGATCTGATGCTGCATATGTGTTAAAAAAATGTATCTAGGGGGGATTGTGAAGGGTTAAAACTAAAGTCAAAGCTGAAGTTTCGTTTTATCCATTCTCTGAAGGTTTCATTTCTCCATTTTTGTTGCTGTAAGATAATTTTTTGTAATTGGCATGGGCTGTCATGAAACCTGACTGTTCCCATCAGGTGCAAGATAAGGGAACCGGGGGTGTACTACTCTGAAGAATATGCCACTATACTACTTTCTATGACGGACATATATGTAGTTTCCGGTTTTCTTGCAATATTATTGGCTTATAAAGTGAAATGATGTTATTGGTAGTTGAGAACTTTGCATAATTAAGCGAAATATTATAAAAGAAGTGACTACAATAAACGGGTTACCGATCTCTTTGGATCGTCCCATACAGAGACATGTCTCCGTTTGGTCATTTGAGTTGCTAGCAACACTCTGTGGAATAATTTGGACATCACTGGCTCAACTATGAAGGGTTAATTTAACTCTCTCCCTATCAACCTGTGATCCAGTGTCCACGAGGGCGGTGAAGGGGATACCATCCACTACCACGCTCCCAGAAGAGTCAAATTGGTCTGTTCTCCTGCCGGTGCGAGTCAGTTGCCAATGATGTTGCGGCATCCTCTTTGGCGATCGCCATGGGAGATCATCCGGGCTTGATGCTAGCTGGATCCTCTCTGTGGGGGGACAAGTCTGGAGAGTCTGAACAGTTTTACATGCAGCCGTAAATCTACAATAGAATCTTCAGCTGGAGTCTGCACATGCCATACTGCAGGCACCAGGGGTGAGGATACTGCCCCCTTGAGGTACGTAACTGCTGGATGTTTAACGGCTCAGTGCAGACATAAGTAGAGTGTCTTAAGATACGTATGGATCTGTCTTTAAACTGAACAAAGGGTTCTGTAATGACATCAAGTGCAGTTGTGCCTTACTGGAATCAGACAAAAGACCTTCAATGAACTGTTCTTTCAGCATTTTGTTCTCATCTCTTACACTGTCTGGATCACTTTGTTTAATGGCCTGCAGCGCCTCCTGCAGGTTTAAGGCATAGTCTCTAACAGTGTCCTGTGGTTTCTGTCTGCAGCTGAAAAATCGCATCTTTATTTCTGAAGCAGTATGGGTGTCAAAAGTATCCTTTAATTTAGCAAAAATGTATTTTACAGTCTTTTTATCAGTAACTTCTCTCTGAGCAGCGCCACTGAGCTGACTTGTAAGTATACTGACTTTCTGCTCCTCTGACATAGGATAAATTTCACACATGCTGCGCAGCTTCCCCTTGAAGTCACTTAAGTTGTGCGATTCTCCATTGTACTGTGGCAGCCATGTCGCACCCGGTAAAAAAGGCATGGTGAGAGGCAATATGGGAGCTGCAGCTGCTGCACCCTGGGTGTCGCTGGGATTAGACATCTTCCCCCCAGTTAACCCTTGCAGGGGTGCAACTCACCACTTCAGTTGATGCAGGTCGTTGCTCCTGTAGTACTTTAGGCACGCACGGTATCCTGTTCGAATCCTGTTCGTGACGCCAAAATGACGTTCCCCAGGAGCCGTGGGATGCTCGGTGCCGGGTCGGTCATCTTAAAGGGATATGTCACAGTGGCAGTACCCAGTCTGTGGCCCCAGGTGGTCATGTAAAAGGGGTAGAATTGAATGGGAATAAAATTTATGTAGTGATTTGTTACAACAGTTGGAGTGTTCGACTGTAGTATAGCCGGCACTGCAGATGATCCCTGGGGGAGTAGATGGTGATAGCAGTGCAGATATTTAACCCTCTCCAACCAGGGCAGACCCCCAGAGATTGTGATGGAAGTAAAAGGCACAGAGTACTAAGGCAGGAGACAAGAAAAGTCTATCATTTACTGAAGTTCAGGTGCAGTTCAGAGGAGATATCACAACTCTCACCAGGTTACAGTCTGCTCTGGAGAATGTGAGTTATCCTTCCTCTGCTGTGACTCGGTGTACAGTAAGCTTCCTGCTGTTTTATTCCCTTCTGGGACCAAGGCTTCCCGGAGTCTAGAACTTTCCAGTATAGCCACTACTCACTGTGTTTTCCTCCGCTACTCCGCAACTTGCAGCTTGGATCCTTTGTGAAGCTCACGTTCCTTCTTGTACAATCCTCACTGATTCTAGTTTGCTGCTGTAATCCAGGAGAAAACACTCTGCTGGTGGTTGTATAAACCCACACAGTCTTTCAGCTTACAACCCTGCTCTGAAAGCATGGATGGTCTAGGGGCAGACTCCCTGATTCTTATTATCTTTGCTCCAGAAGGGAGCACATGGGATGGCTCCCAAGAGCGTTCTCCATCTTCCCTTCTTCGTCACTGAAACAACAACTTTCGACTACTCCCCATCCCAGTTAGGGTATGTCTGCAAAGCTCTAAGTTTTAGACAAGTAAGGGAGTGAGGTAAATTGTGTGTGTGTGCTGTGGTGTCTAGCAGAGAAAGCATAACTCCCATTGCTCACAAAACACATGCTAAACAGTACATATTTAACCCTTTTGTGGTGGTAAAGATGCAGGATGCCACATTCCCCCCTAGTTAAAGGTAGCATGTCCTCGGGCTACACAAGGAACATAAGCATGTAACAAAATGACATAACATTTAACCTGGGTATGGGTGAACAGTCCCAGTAACTGAGATAGGTCATGGATTACAGCCCAAAACCACTTCTGATTGCTTTGATCGTCCCTGAGTGCAGCTGCAGGGCACACAGACTATAATAGAAAATTCACTGCACTGGCTGTTTTAGATGGCTTCCTGCCAAGGCACGATGAACAGATTTTTCTTCTCAAGTTTAAGAGTCTTTACAAGAGTTCTTGTAGTAGAATAGGGCATAAAGACGCAGGGCGCCACATGTCTCCAAAAGTACGAGCTGGACATAATCTACTGAGCACTACAAGATACTGGTCCCTACAAGGTACTGGCACTACAATAGCAGATTTGCTATTCTGACTCAGCAACATCCACTGCTGTTTGTCACTAGAAAAATACACCAACAAATAATTATCCTCTATGTGTGGCTATAAAGCAAAAAATACATAAATGCTCCAAAAAAGGGACTTTACACAATGCTAAAAATAGGGTGCGCAGATCGCATGCAGCCGTGTGCAATAGTAGGAGGAGATGACCGGAGGGGCCGGGCAGGGGGCGGGGCTTAGCGGCACCATGCGCTGCATGTAAAATACGCTAGTCTGAAACCAGCCTAAGGCAAAATTGCCACAGTTATATCTGATGCCCATAGTGTTATGGAACAACTATTGACTTAATTACATTTGTACTTGATTATTCTTTGCTCTCCCCTATGTTGGTTCCATTGAAGATTGTTTTAATTCCTGTGAAGCACCTGACACTTCTTGAATGTGGTTTTGAGCACTTTGAGGGGTGCAGTTTTAAAATGTTGTCTCTATTGGTTATTTTCTGTCACATAGGCCCCTCAAAGTCACTTCAAATGTGATGAGGTCTTAAAAAAATGGTTTTATAAATTCTGTTTGGAAAATAAGAAATACCTGATAAAATGTAACCCTTCTATGTTCCTAACCAAAAAAAGTTTCAAAATTGATGCAGATGTAAAGTATACATGTAGTAAATGTTATTTCTTAACTTTTTTGTGTGACAGATCTCTCTGTTTAACCCCTTCCCGACATGCGCCATACTAGTACTGCTCTGCAGGAACCGCGTTCCCGCAAACAGCAGTACTAGAATAGCGCACCGATTGCACAGTCTCATGCTGAGTGCCGCGGCGATCGGGTGTGGGCGTCAGCGGTATGTGACAGTTGACACCCCACAGCAACGGGCAACGATCGCAAACATTTAATATCCCATACTGGGACAATGTAAAAAAGTAAAAACATATTAAAAAGTGTAAAAATATATTTTTTTTTATATCCCCAAAGAAAAAAAATAATCAAATATTTTTCCAATAAATACATTTAATTATGTAAAAAAAAAAAAAACAATAGAAGTACACATATCAGGTATCACCGTGTCCGTAACCACCCACTCTATAAAATGGTCCCACTAGTTAACCCCTAGTGAACACCGTAAAAATAATAAATAAAAAACTAGGCAAAAACAGTGCTTTATCATCATACCACCAATCAAAAAGTGCAATAAACGCAATGAAAAGGATGAATGTAACTAAAAATGGTACCGCTGAAAATGTCATCTTGTCCCGCATAAAACAAGCTATGATACAGCTCAATCAGCAGAAAAATTAAAAAGTTATAGCTCTCAGAATAAAGCAATGCAAAAATAATTATTTTTTCTATAAAAGTTTTTATGTGTAAAAGCAGAAAAACAAAAAAAAGATATAAATTGGGTATCGCTGTAATCATACTGACATGAAGAAAAAGGCTGTGTTACCAATTTTACCACACGCAGAACGGTATAAAAAAAGCAATTCCTGATTTGTTGGTTTTTGTTCATTCTGTCTCTCAAAAATCGGAATAGAAAGCGATCAAAAAATGTCATGTGCCCGAAAATGGTACCAATAAAAACGTCAGTCCGTCCCGCAAAAAATCAAGCCATAATATGACTCAGTCGGCCAAAATATAGGAAAATTTTAGCTCTCAAAATATGGTGATGCAAAGACATAAAAACCCAATATAAATCTGGTATCGCTGTAATCGCACTGACCCCAAGAACAAAGTCGCCTAATCACTTATACCGCACGAGGAACGGCATAAAAGATAAAGACAATTCTGATGATTTTTTCATTCTGCCTCCCAAAGATTGCAATAAGGCTTGGTACACATTTATCCTGCGCTCTGCGCTGAGCACTTACACTGTGTTTACACTGGGGTTTCTGTGTAAATCTCAGAAATATCTGATTCAGATAGAACCATGGGTGGACATACCGCCGGTTCAACCGGTGCGTTGCACAGGGGCCCAGAGGCTCCAGGAGGCCCCTGCAGGGCAGCTAATGATGAGGGCAATCTGGCCGTTTTCTTGGGGCCTGAGGCTCCGGGGGGCCCCTGGCCAGATTGCCCTCATGTGTAGCGGCGGGCAGGGAGAGATTCCAACAGCTCCGCTGCCTGCAAGAGAAAACAGCAGGAGCGGAGCTGCAAAGATCCTTCATGCCCGGTGCCAGAGCTTCCTGTGTCTCTCTGACACAGAGAGCAGCACGGCTGAATGACGTCATCATTGAGCGGCGCGGCTGCTGTGCTAGAGACACAGGAAGCAGCCGGATGAAGAAGACGGTGATGCTGCAGACCGGACATGTGAGGTACTGTGCTGCCTGTCACTGCTGCTGTGAGTGTGTGCGAGTGACTGTGCATGTGTGTGTATGTATGTAGTGTGATGATGGGAGTGATGGGGAGTGATGGAGAAGGTAATGATGTAATATGTAGTATGTGTGTGGAGTGGATGTGTGTGTATGTATGTGTCGTGTGTGTGTGGATCGATGTGTATGTGTAGGCGGAGAAGGCCATGATGGGGTGATGGGGAGAAGGCCATGATGGGATGACGGGGAGAAGGCCATGATGGAGGTGATGGGGAGAAGGCCATGATGGAGCTGATGGGGAGAAGGCCATGATGGAGGTGAGGGGGAGGAGGCCATGATGGAGGTGATGGGGAAAAGGCCATGATGGAGGTGATGGGGAAAAGGTCATGATGGAGGTGATGGGGAAAAGGCCATGATGGAGGTGATGGAGAAAAGGCCATGATGGAGGTGATGGGGAAAAGGCCATGATGGAGATGATGGGGAAAAGCCATGATGGAGGTGATGGGGAAAAGGCCATGATGGAGGTGATGGGGAGAAGGCAATGATGGGGAGAAGGCCATGATGGGGAGAAGGCCTTGATGGAGGTGATGGGGAAAAGGCCATGATGGAGGTGATGGGGAAAAGGCCATGATGGAGGTGATGGAAAGAAGGCCATGATGGAGGTGATGGGGAGAAGGCCATGATGGAGGTGATGAGGAGAAGACAATGATGGAAATGATGGAAGTGATGGGGAGAAGGCCATGATGGATGTGATGGGGAGAAGGCCATGATGGAGGTGATGGGGAAAAGGCCATGATGGAGGTGATGGGAAAAAGGCCATGATGGAGGTGATGGTGATAAGGCCATGATGGGGGTGATGGAGAGGGCAATGATGGGGATGGTGGGGAAAGAGAAAATGATGGAAGTGGTGGAAAGGGCAATGATGGGGTGGGGGAGAAGGCAATGATGATGGTAGTGGAAAAGACAATGATGGGAATGATGGGGAAGGAGGCAATGATGGGGGTGGTGGAGGAGAAGGCAATGATGGAGGTGGTGGAAAAAGGAAATGATGGGGTGGCAGGGGAGAAAGCAATGATAGTGGTGGGGGAGAAGGCAATGATGGAGGTGGGAAAGAGGGCAATGATGGGGTGGGGGAGAGGACAATAATGGGATGCGGGGAGAGGAGGACAATGAGGGGTGTAGGGGATTGGGATGGGAGGAATGTATGTGTGTGGCGCAATATATATATATATACAGTGTATATATATATATATATATATATATATATATTTATAGCTTTGTTGCCATAAAAGGAAGGGGGCCCAGACACATTTCTTGCACAGGTGCCCCAAGCTGTCAGTGTATGCCCCTGGATTGAACCCCAGGTGGAAGATTCCCTATAATGAGGCAGATGGAGGCACTGTGGGTGCTATAGGAGGATCTGTGATCCAGTGGTGTCCATCTTTTTAGGATTGCATAAAAGTGCTGTCAGCCACAAATTTGTGCACTTCTGAAAAGAATACCACTGAACAGAGGCCAGACGGAGTCCAGAGTAACTCTGCTGCCTCATTATAGTGAATGGATCAATCGCAGGCCAGGATTGATAATCTGCCCAACCGGGCATTTTCCCTCTGGGCCACGATGTTTCCATTCATAGTGGGTGCGGGCCGGCAATGCCCACTGATCTTGCCGACCGACTGGCCGCTAATCTGGCCACCGAGCCGTTTTTCCGGCCACTGGCCCTTTCAATCTGTTGGCACGGTGGTTCTAGAAGGGTTGCAACAAGAATGGAGTTGATTTTTTGAGGTAATGATGCCACCTGAAGGGGCGGGGCCTAGAGCTGTTTAGACCAGAGTTGATTTTTGTGATCCTCATTTTAGCCACTCTAAGCAATATGGCTGTAGTCCCCGCCCCTTCTGGTGACATTATTACCTCAAAAAATCGTTCTAGTCGCTACTGTGACGGAAGAGGAGATGCTGCTGCCAGAGAGATATCTGTACTGGCAGCTCTGTGCCTGTCTGCTGGTGATCTGTGCCCCTCAGCTATGTGCCGCCCAGTGATCTATGTGTCCCCCCTGTGATCTCTGTGGCTCCAGCTATGTGCCCACCCTGCGATTTCTGTAGCCCCAGCTATGTGCCCTCCAGATCTGTGCCCCATGTGATCTCTGTGTTCCCCTCCAACTATATGCCCCCCTGTGATCTGTGGCTCCCAGCAATGTGCCCCCCATGATCTCTGTGGTCCAAGCTATGTGCCCCCCTGTGATCTGTGCACATAGCTATATGGACCCCTGTGATCCCTGTGCCCCCAGCTGTGTGTCCCCCGTGATCTCTGTTCCCCCTGTGATTTCTGTGCCCTTCAGCTATGTGCCCTCCTGTGATCTCTGTGGCCCCAGTTATATGCCCCCTTGTGATCATTGTGGCCCTAGCCATGTGCCCCCATGATCTCTGTGGCCCCAGCTATGTGCCTCCCTGTGATCTCTGTGGCCCCAGCAATGTGCCTTCTCTGTGATCTCTGTGGCTCTAGCTATGTGCCCCCTCTGTGATCTCTGTACCCCCTGTGATTTGTGTGCCCTCGATCTATATGCCCCCCGGTAATCTCTGTGGCCCTAGCTATGTGCTCCCCTGTGATCTGTGCACCATAGCTATATGTCCCCCTGTGATCCCTGTGCCCCCAGCTTTGTGTCCCTCGTGATCTCTGTTCCCCCAGTGATTTCTGTGCCCTTCAGCTATGTGCCCTCCCGTGATCTCTGTGGCCCCAGCTATGTGGCTTCTCTGTGATCTCTGTGGCTCTAGCTATGTGCCCCCCTGTGATCTCTGCACCCCCTGTGATTTGTGTGCCCTCCATCTATATGCCCCCTGTGATCTCTGTGGCCCCAGCTATGTGCCCCCTGTGATCTCTTGCCCCAGCTATGTGCCCCCAGCTATGTGCCCCAATATGATCTCTGTGCACCCATGTGATCTCTGTCCCCCCAACTATATGCCCCCTGTGATCTCTGTGCCTCCCAGCTATGTGCCCCTGTGATCTCTGTGCTCTCGGCTATGTGCCTCCCCTGTGATCTCTGTGGCCCTACTTATGTTCCCCATGTGATCTCTCTGCTCCCCCAGCTATATGCCCCCTGTGATCTCTGTGGCACCAGCTATGCATCCCTCTGTGATCTCTGGCCCCAGCTATGTGCCCCCAGCTATGTGCCCCAATATGATCTCTGTGCACCCATGTGATCTCTGTCCCTCCAACTATATGTCCCCTGTGATCTCTGTGCCTCCCAGCTATGTGCCTCTGTGATCTCTGTGCTCTTGGCTATGTGCCTCCCCTGTGATCTCTGTGGCCCTAGTTATGTGCCCCCTGTGATCTGTTCCCCATGTGATCTCTCTGTTCCCCCAGCTATATGCCCCCTGTGATCTCTGTGGCACCAGCTATGTGCCCCCCAGCTATGTGCCCCAATATGATCTCTGTGCACCCATGTGATCTCTGTCCCCCCAACTATATGCCCCCCTGTGATCTCTATGCCTCCCAGCTATGAGCCCCTTTGATCTCTGTGCTCCCAGTTATGTGCCCCCCCGTAAATCTCTGTGACCCTAGCTATGTGCCACCCTGTAATCTCTGTTGCCTCAGCTATGTGCCTCCATGATCTCTGTGGCCCCTGCTATGTGCCCCCTGTGATTTATGTGCCCCATAGCTATATGTTCTCCTGTGATCTCTGTGCCTCCCAGCTATGTGCCCCCCTGTGATCTCTGTGGCCCTAGCTATGTGCCACCCTGTAATCTCTGTTGCCCCAGCTAAGTGCCTCCATGATCTCTGTGGCTCCAGATATGTGCCCCCCTGTGATTTATGTGCCCCATAGCTATATGTCCTCCTGTGATCTCTGTGCCTCCCAGCTATGTGCCCCCTTGTGATGTCTGTGGCCCAAGCTTTGTGCCCCCCTGTGATCTCTGTTTCCCCAGCTATGTGCTACCCTGTGATTTCTGTGCCCCATAGCTATATGTCCTCCTGTGATCCCTGCACCCCCAGCTATGTGCCCCCTTGTGATCTGTACCCATGTGATCTCTCTGCTCCCCCCAGATATATGCCCCCTGTGATCTCTGTGGCACCAGCTATGCACCCCTCTGTGATCTCTGGCCCCAGCTATGTGCCCCCCAGCTTTGTGACCCAATATGATCTCTGTGCACCCATGTGATCTCTGTCCCCCAACTATATGCCCCCCTGTGATCTCTGTGCTCCCAGCTATGTGCCCCCCCGTGATCTCTGTGGCCCTAGCTATATGCCACCCTGTAATCTCTGTTGCCCCAGCTATGTGCCCCATGATCTCTGTGGCCCCAGCTATGTGCCCCCCTGTGATTTCTGTGCCCCATAGCTATATGTCCTCCTGTGATCTCTGTGCTCCCAGCTATGTGCCCCCCTGTGATGTCTGTGGCCCTAGTCCCCAGTACTGTATATCCCCCCTCCCCCAGTGCTGTAAATCCTCCCCAGGGCTGTATGTGCCCCCAACTGATATGTATATTCAACAGTGCTGCATTTACACCAGAAGTGCTGTATATCCCCCCAGTGCTGTATATCCCACCATCTGTGATGTATGTAGCCCCCATTGATGTATGTGACCCCACCAGTGATGTATATTCTCCCCAGGGACATATATACCCCCAGGGCTGACGGTGCTTCCTAGTGATGTATATAGCCCCTCAGTGATGTCTATTCCCCCCAGCCTCCCCAGTGATGAATATGTCCCAGCCTCTCCTGTGACATCTATGCCCCCAGTCCCTCCTGTAATTTATATGACCTCAGAAGTTCCTGTGATGCAGCAGTCTCAATGTTTCCTATGTTATGTATGTACAGCAGTCCCAGCGTCTCCTATGTGATGTATATACAGCAGTCCCATCGTCTCTTATGTGATGCATGTACAGCTGTCTCAGCGTCTCCTATGTGATATATACAGCAGTCTCAGCGTCTTCGATGTGATGTATATACAGCAGTCCCAGCATCTCCTGTGTGATGTATAGACAGCAGTCACAGTGTTTCCTATGTGATGTATATACAGCTATCTCAGTGTTACCTATGTGATGTATATACAGTAGTCTCGGCGTCTCCCATGATTTACAAAACTTATTATGACAAAAAGTTGACTGCGCTCCTGGCCGTCACAAACCTGGAAAAGCAGCTGTGAGAAGCAACTTGATCAATTCCACCTAACATTACAAATGCACCAAAGAGAAGCAGCTCCAGCCGTCACATTAAGGGTGAGTTACCGTAATTGGTTGTTAGACTAAATATACCGGGGTAATTTTCAAGGTGGTCATTTTTGTGTGGCCCCCGAATGATGGTAGAAATTTCCCCCACCAAGAAACAGGTTACCCACCCCTGCTCTAGTGCATTCCCTACTGAGACAGCTAGAATGTATGGGCTGTAGTCAGGATCTGGAAGGAGCCCATACGTTCTAATTACAACCCTGCTGTTAGTCGAGCCCTGCAGTGCAGCACCAGGACGTATCAGGGACAGCTGGAGCTCCTACCTGCATGCCTGATCTCGGCTGCTGCCTGCTTCCATTTAAGTTCGGGTCTGGGTGAGTGTTCCTAGCCCTGAAACAAGTATACAGCCGGGGTCACACTTGTGAGAAACTCGCACGAGAATGGCACCTCAATACTAGGCACTGCCACCAGAGGTTCAGACCGGAGTGTTCAGCTGCATAGAAAAACATGCAGCCGCACACTCCAGTCTTGAGCAGTGCCGGGTATTGAGGTGCGAGTCTCGTGTGAGTTTCTCGCAAGTGTGACCCCGGCCTACATGAAAATATGTTCTGATTCCCTTGCCTTTTCCCTTCCCTGGTCCAGAACTGGCTGCAGGCTGCCTACTGGGACTGGGGATATCAGTTATCATCATTAGATTTTCCCCTTCTTAAAGTGGCCAGTCCTCCAGCAAGTTTTGCACCAGGAGCTTATTTGTGCAAGAGATGCTATGATTTCTATAGGGACTGATTTTCCAGAGGTCATATCACAATAAGCCCCTGCAAAGATCGCCAATCTTTTTTTGGATGCTGTATGTGATGGAGCCGCGTGAGGACAGTGTGAAACAGTAATACTGCTTGTATACTGAAGGGTAGTTATGAACAATTATTTTTTAGGGTATGTGCACACTATCAGTAAACACTGCGGCTTGGACGCTGTGTACAGCCGCAGCATCCAGATGTTAAAGCATAGTGGATGGGATTTCAAGAAATCCCATGTTCACTATATGTCCGTAGACGCCCGCAGAGACGCACATGTTTCTCCAGACCGCAACATGTCTATTTATCTTGCGTAGACACGAGTCTCCACAAGATAAATTTCACCAGTAAAACGTATTGGACACAGGCGGAATCACCTGCGTTCAATAGCCAGCAGCGCTTTGGATGCAGCGGACATCTGCTGTGTCCAAAGTGCTGCTAATTACTGACCATGTGCACATACCCATAAAGGGGTTGTCCAGGCTTATGGCAAAGTCTGCACTCTATATGACTAGACAAGCTGTGAGGATTCTCCATCGCCGGCGGGAACAGGCGTTCACGTGACTGTTAATATGCGGTATGCATGCGGACAGCCATATTCTGACGAGTCTGCATAACCTCACTCAATATACAGTACTTGTATTGAACGAGGCCAGATGTGTCTCACAATGTGGCCTGATATATGCATATCGCATATGGCCGCTTGGTCTCAGCACCGTAAAATCCTGACAGCTGCACCTGCTGGGAGGATTCCCAAATCTGCAATCAAATAGAATGACACACTGTGATAAATGTTGACAACCCCTTTTAAGAATGCTTGTTTCACAATAATATTTCAGTTAGACAGGCTTCTGATCACAGGTGAAAAAAGATAATAATAATAATAATAATAATAATAATAATAAATTTTATTTCTATAGAATTTTACATTTCAGAGGGGACTTGTACAGACAATTTACATTACAGCATAACAATAATCACATAGATCATAACAGATACCAAGAGGAATGAGGGCCCTGCTCGCAAGCTTACAATCTATGAGGAAAAAAGGGGAGACACGAAAGGTGGGTGGTAACAGTTACCCTGATTGTATGTGGGTCGCCCCTCACACCCAGGGCAGCGGGGTACTCGGTACCGGGCCAGTGTCAGGGGGAATGTGTCACAGCAGCGGTGACCCGGTCCATGGCCCTGGGCGCCCAATATCAATGGCGGTGATGTTAATGATGTTTATTGGAATAGTTCGTGACGCCACCTGTGGTGTTTGGCAAGCAAGATGTTAAGCCAACGCTGCGTGCAGATCCACTGGGACTGATGGTGTGGTGCAGCAAAGATGGTGTAGCTCCCCACAGGTGAAGCTGTAGTCCCAGGGCAGTGTAGGTGCAATGGATGAGGAGAGGCGCAGAATGGTATAGATGCTGGTACCCAGGTGTAGCGGTGCTGGAATAACTGGAGGACACCAGAGTATGCGGTTCCAAAGCTTTACTCACTGTTTGCAGTTCACACAACTGCCTGCCTCCGCACTGTGTTCTTCAGGTCAGGGCCCCAGCCAACCTCCACACAGGATAGGATTCTCCTCTCCACACTCTGCCAATATGTACTGTTATGAATGAGTCACCGTAGGAGGCAAAAACAGAAATGCTAGCTAAGTCCAGAAAACCAGAGAAGTTGGCAGCTATCGGATTGCAGACCCCTGAACCTATCAACAACAACTAGCAGTAGCCGTAGGGGGTTCCTACGGTGCCCTAGACCCCTCGATCACAGCCGGAGAACTACATAGCCTAAAGACAGAAAGGGAAATCTAAACTGCCCCAGAGCAGACCCCAAAGCAATAGGCAGCCCCCAACATATAATGACGGTGAAGCAAGAAGAAAAAACACTAACACAGATAGAAAGATAGGCTGAGCAAATGATGGGGCCCAAGCTAACTAGATAGGACAGGATAGAAAAGCTGCTGTCTGCAATCCGCCAAA
This sequence comes from Dendrobates tinctorius, assembly GCF_039654945.1. Lineage (NCBI taxonomy): Eukaryota > Metazoa > Chordata > Amphibia > Anura > Dendrobatidae > Dendrobates > Dendrobates tinctorius. The sequence continues at coordinate 3,315,493 of NW_027361719.1, read as the reverse complement.
AACCCTATCAAAACAAGAGCCAACAGACTGGCAGGGAAAAAGGCCCTGAGACGCTAGGCTTCAAAAAGACTATATCAGTACTGAGGTATTTTCTGAAGACAGAGCAAAAAGACAAAAAGGAATTCAGCTGACCCCAGCAGGGAATGGCAGAATCCAGAGAAGCAAGGCAAAATAAAACCAAAACACAAATGCAAAAAGCAAAGCAGAAAACTTAGCTTTTGAGGAGCAGGAATCAGACTGGTCTCCTAGAATCCCTCAGAGAAATCACCAGCGAGGCAGAAGGGCGTCGGCTGCCTTATATCCAGTCAGCAATTCCCGTCACCCAGTCATCCTCTACCAGCTCAGGTGCTTGGTAATCAGCCTCACTACCTTCCTTCACCAGAAGAGGGAGTTCATCAGACCTCAATGGTGAAGGGGAAAATGAACTCATAACAGTACCTCCCCCTTGAGGAGGGGTCACCGAACCCTCATCCACGCCACCAGGGCGATCAGGGTGAGCCCGATGAAAGGCACGCACCAATCTTTTGGCATGAATATCAGAGGCAGAGCCCCAGGAATTATCCTCCTGACCATAACCCTTCCACTTAACCAAATACTGGAGTCTCCGTCTAGCCAGACGGGAATCCAGTATCTTCTCTACCTCATATTCCATGTTACCTTCAACCAATACAGGGTCCGGAAGTGCCACCCCAGGAACTACTGGTTCAACAAACCTCTTCAACAAGGACTTATGAAACACATTATGGATTTTAAATGTGACAGGAAGAGCCAACCGAAAAGAGACCGGATTAATGATCTCCAAAATCTTGTAAGGTCCAATAAATCTAGGCTTAAACTTAGGAGAAGCTACCTTCATAGTGATATTTTTGGATGATAACCAAACCATATCACCCACCTTAAACTGGGGACCAATGGTCCTATGTCGGTTGGAAAACCGCTGGGCCTTTTCCTGGGAGAGAGATAACTTATCCACCACTTGGTTCCAGATCTGGTGCATTCTCTCCACTACAGTGTCAACACCTGGGCAGGCAGAAGGCTCCACGTGCCCTGAAGAAAATCGAGGATGAAACCCAAAGTTACAAAAAAAAGGTGACATCAAAGTGGCAGAACTAGCTCTATTATTTAAAGCAAATTCGGCCAAGGGCAAAAATGAAACCCAATCATCCTGATCAGCAGAAATAAAACATCTCAAATACGACTCCAAGGTCTGGTATGTTCTCTCCGTCTGCCCATTGGCCTGAGGGTGAAACGCAGAGGAGAAGGACAACTGAATTCCCAGCTTGGAACAGAAAGTCCTCCAAAATCTAGACACAAACTGAACTCCTCTGTCAGATACAATGTTCTCAGGAATCCCATGCAAGCGAACCACCTGTTGCAAAAACAGGGGCACCAACTCAGAAGAAGGTGGCAACTTAGGGAGTGGTACAAGATGAACCATCTTAGAGAACCTATCACAAATCACCCAAATAACAGTCATTCTCTGAGAGACAGGCATATCAGAGATGAAATCCATTGAAATATGGGTCCATGGCCTCCTGGGACCCGGCAAAGGCATCAACAACCCACTAGAGCAAGAACAAGGTTTAGACCGGGAGCAAGTCCTACAGGACTGCACAAAATTCCTGACATCACGAGACAAGGCGGGCCACCAAAAAGACCGACTCACCAGATCTCTAGTACCAAAAATACCTGGATGACCAGCCAATGCAGAGCAATGAACTTCAGACATCACTCTCTTCTTCTACTGGTCAGGAACATACAACTTTCCACTGGGACAATGCTCAGGTTTGTCCTCCTGGAACTCTTCCAGAGCACGTCTCAAATCGGGCGAGATAGCAGAAAGAACTACCCCTTCACCTAAGATGGTAGCAGGCTTGGTCACCACAGGAGAATCAACAAAGAAGCTCCTAGAAAGAGCGTCAGTCTTGACATTCTTAGTGCCAGGAAGAAAAGATACCACAAAATCAAAACGTGTAAAAAACAAGGCCCATCTAGCCTGTCTAGGGTTCAAGCGTTTGGCCCACTCCAGGTAAATCAAATTCTTGTGGTCAGTGAGGACCACGACTTAATGTTTAGCTCCCTCCAACCAATGTCTCCACTCCTCAAATGCCCATTTCATGGCTAACAGTTCCCGATTCCCCACATCATAGCTACATTCAGATGGGGAGAACTTTCGGGAAAAGAAAGCACAGGGATTCATTTTAGATGTTACAGGATCCTTTTGGGACAAAACAGCTCCTGCACCAATCTCAGAAGCGTCCACCTCTACCTGGAATGGGAGTAAGACATCAGGTTGCCGCAAAACCGGGGCAGAAGGGAATCGTCGCTTCAGCTCCTGAAAGGAAGAAACAGCCTCCGGAGACCAATTCAACACATCAGCACCCTTCTTAGTCAGATCAGTCAATGGCTTGGCAATACTAGAAAATTTTGCTATAAATTTCCGATAAAAATTAGCAAAACCCAAAAACTTCTGAAGGGCCTTCAAAGAAGTGGGCTGAACCCAATCATAAATGGCCTGTACCTTGGCCGGGTCCATTTTAATAGTTGACGGAGACAAAATAAATCCCAAAAATGAAATCCTCTGTACCCCAAAAAGGCATTTCGATCCTTTGACATACAGGGAATTCTCCCTCAAGATCCGGAACACAGTCCGAACATGTTCCACATGACAATCCCAATCCTTGGAGAAGATCAAAATATCATCCAGATAGATAATCAAAAATTTATCCACAAAGTCTCGAAAAATGTCGTTCATGAAGCACTGGAAGACAGAAGGGGCATTAGTGAGCCCAAAAGGCATCACCAGGTACTCAAAATGTCCCTCTGGAGTATTAAACGTCGTCTTCCATTCATCCCCATGCTTAATGCGGATAAGATTATACGCCCCCCTGAGGTCAAGCTTGGTAAACCAGCAAGCACCTTTAACTCTGGAGAATAGATCCGAAATCAGGGGTAACGGATACTGATATTTAATAGTAATTTTGTTGAGGGCACCATAATCAATACAAGGCATTAATGAACCATCCTTTTTGGCCACGAAAAAAACCCAGCACCTAATGGTGAAGAGGATGGTCTAATATGACCCTTCTCCAACGTCTCCTTAATATAGGATCGCATAGCCTCGTGCTCGGGTACAGATAAATTGAAGAGCCGACCCTTGGGAAATTTACACCCCGGGCTCAGTTCAATTGCACAGTCATAACTCCTATGAGGAGGCAAAGACGCAGACTTATTCTCACTAAATACATCATAAAAGTCCGCCAAATAGTCAGGAACATCATGCGACTGAGGAGAGGTGGAAAAAACAGGTGCCTCACTAAGGGCACACCGACAACCCCAACTCACCACAGACACAGATTTCCAATCCAAAACTGGATTATGAATTTGCAACCAGGGAAACCCCAGAACAATGGTATCATGCAAATTATGCAACACCAAAAATCTGCAATTTTCTTGATGGTCTGGGGCGACCCGCATTACCACCTGGGTCCAAAACTGAGGTTTATTTTTCGCCAAAGGAGTAGCATCAATCCCCCTCAAAGGGATAGGCATCTGCAGAGGTGTCATAGGAAATCCACAGCGTTTAGTAAAATCCAAGTCCATTAGGTTCAGGGCTGCTCCCGAATCCACAAAAGCCTTGGCGGAAAATGTGGACAGGGAGCAGATCAGAGTAATTGCCAGAAGAAACTTAGGTTGAACACCACCCACAGAAAACGTGTGTGCAAAACGTTTCTCTCGTTTAGGACAGACAGAAATAATATGCGAGGCATCTCCACAAAAAAAACACAGCTTATTACGCCTTCTGAACTCCTGACGTTGCTCCCTGGACAAAACTCTATCACATTGCATAGGTTCAGACACTTGTTCAACAGGTGGCAACACCTCTCGTGCAGTCCTGCGTTCACGTAAACGCCGATCAACCTGAATGGCTAATGACATAGAATCGTCAAGACCAGAGGGAACAGGAAATCCCACCATAGTTTCTTTTACGACTTCTGACAAACCCTTCCGAAAGAGAGCTGCCAAGGCATTATCATTCCAGGTAGTAAGGACCGCCCACTTTCGGAATTTTTGACAGTACAATTCTGCAGAATCTCGACCCTGGCTCAATGCCAACAGGGTCTTTTCAGCCTGATCAATAGCATTAGGTTCGCCATACAACAACCCCAAGGCTTGAAAAAATGCGTTCACATTAGTCAGAATAGGATCATCTGGTTTCAAAGAAAACGCCCAATCCTGGGGATCGCCATGCAGCAAAGAGATGACAATTTTAACCTGCTGCGCGGAGCTCCCTGACGAGTTAGGCTTCAAGGCAAAAAATAATTTACAATTATTTTTGAAATTCAAAAATTTAGACCGATACCCAAAAAACACATCAGGTGTAGGAATCTTTGGTTCAGCAGCATGTGAATGAGCAAGGTAGGCGGAAATTCCCCGCACTTCCGCAGCGAGCTGCTCCACAAGATCAGACAATTGCTTTATCTCCATTGAGAGAAAAAAAAATTCCCCCTACGGCCTCAGATATATAGAGGAAAAAATATACACACTTTTTTTTTTTTTACAATTCTTTCCTGCTGTTGAGTACCCTAGGATCTGCGGTATGGCTGGTGATTCTGTTATGAATGAGTCACCGTAGGAGGCAAAAAAAGAAATGCCAGCTAAGTCCAGAAAACCAGAGAAGTTGGCAGCTATCGGATTGCAGACCCCTGAACCTATCAACAACAACTAGCAGTAGCCGTGGGGGGTTCCTACGGTGCCCTAGACCCCTCGATCACAGCCGGAGAACTACATAGCCTAAAGACAGAAAGGGAAATCTAAACTGCCCCAGAGCAGACCCCAAAGCAAGGCTAGGCTAGGCTTCAAAAAGACTATATCAGTACTCAGGTATTTTCTGAAGACAGAGCAAAAAGACAAAAAGGAATTCAGCTCACCCCAGCAGGGAATGGCAGAATCCAGAGAAGCAAGGCAAAATAAAACCAAAACACAAATGCAAAAAGCAAAGCAGAAAACTTAGCTTTTGAGGAGCAGGAATCAGACTGGTCTCCTAGAATCCCTCAGAGAAATCACCAGCGAGGCAGAAGGGCGTCAGCTGCCTTATATCCAGTCAGCAATTCCCGTCACCCAGTCATCCTCTACCAGCTCAGGTGCTTGGTAATCAGCCTCACTACCTTCCTTCACCAGAAGAGGGAGTTCATCAGACCTCAATGGTGAAGGGGAAAATGAACTCATAACAATGTACCTTACTGAACGACTCCTCCAATGCGCCTTTAGGTGCGAAGCACTCCAGTACTTAGTTACCCTGGAATGCCTCTCTCTAGGTGTTCTTAGTCTCCACTTGTATGACAGACAGCTGTAGCCTGCTTCGGGGTCTCCTCTCTGCGTCCCGGCTCACTATCCGAGTGCTGTTGTGTCCCAAGTCTATGGTGGGCAGGGCTGCCACTAGGAATTTCGGGGCCCCATACTGGCAAAATTTATGGGCCCCCTTGAGACTCCGCCCAGGCTCCACCCCAGTTCCGCCTCCACCCTAGCTCCTCCTCCACCATGCAAACCGTCCAAAATCCCTCCGCCCTTTCTTGGAAAAACAGCTGAGCTGCAGGTGGAGACAGTCAACATGCTGGTACTGTGCAGCATAGTACCAGCATGTTGACTGTCTCCACCTGCAGCTCAGCCGTTGTCCTATCTTTTTGGTCAGCACAGACTGTGCTGCATAGTACCAGCATGTTGACTGTTTCCACCTGCAGCTCAGCCGTTGTTCTATCCTTTTTTTGGCCAGCAGACTGTGCTGCACAGTACCAGCATGTTGACTGTCTCCACCTGCAGCTCAGCCGTTGTCCTATCCTTTTGGTCAGCACAGACTGTGCTGCATAGTACCAGCATGTTGACTGTTTCCACCTGCAGCTCAGCCGTTGTTCTATCCTTTTAGCCAGCAGACTGTGCTGCACAGTACCAGCATGTTGACTGTCTCCACCTGCAGCTCAGCCGTTGTCCTATCCTTTTAGTCAGCACAGACTGTGCTGCACAGTACCAGCATGTTGACTGTCTCCGCCTGCAGCTCAGCCGTTGTCCTATCCTTTTAGTCAGCACAGACTGTGCTGCACAGTACCAGCATGTTGACTGTCTCCACTTGCAGCACAGCCGTTGTCCTATCCAATTAGTTAGCACTGCTGACTAAAAGGAAAGGACAATGGCTGAGCTACAGGTGCCACGGTGGAGACAGTCAGCAGCATGCTGGTACTATGCAGCACAGTCTGTGCGGCTGACTAAAAGGCTGAGCTGCAGGTGGAGTGGAGACAGTCAACATGCGGCATGCCTATGGACGCTGGAGATTTGTCCCCCACAGCCCCACTCCCGCCCCATCCATCATGAGCCTGGGCGCACGCCACCGGAGACGTCGGAGAGAGGGACAGACTGAGACACTGTGACCTGCCTGGATGTGACTGACCGCCCCAGACACTGAGGACGCAGCCACTGCAGAACCTCCTGTTAGTGACTGCAGAGCTCACCACCTTCAGCGACCGATATGCGAGGAGGTGACGGCAGGTGCAAAGTTTCAGGAGATAGTCTTGGACTTGTAGTTCAGCAGATTGACAACACAGAATGCAGCTGCTGCAGAACCTCCTGTGTAAGTGACAGTTCTCACCCAAACTCCGAACTGTGCACCTGCATCTGTCAGTGGAGCCGCACAAGAGGTTCTGCAGCAGCTGCACTCAAACTAGGCTGTGAGGCAGCTGTAGGGCAGGAGAATATTGGGAGTTGTAGTTCTGACTTTGTGTTCCGATGGGGGTTCATGCCCCCCATTCCTCTATATATAGTGGCTCAAGCCCCCACACAGTATGTACCCAGTATATATTGCTTCCCTGTGCCATCCCCATGGATTTAGGGGTCTCCTCCCCCACCCCCCTGGACATAGGGGTCCCTGCCCCGCTTAGGATACAGGGTTCCTGCCCCTCGTGTATATAGGGGTCCCTTCCCCCAACAATGGATATAGGGGTCTCTGTCCCCCACCCCTGGATATAAATCCCAACTGGAAAAAGGGAACTCTGCCCCCCCTACGCCTATATATTGGAGTATCTGCACCCCCACCCTGGAAATAGGGGTCTGCGGGCCCCACCCCTGGATATAGGAGTATCTGCCCCTGCACCCCTGAATATAGGGTTCTCTCCCCCCACCCCTGGATATAGGGGTCTCTGCCCTCCCACCCCTCCCCGGAAATAGGGGTCTGTGGCACCCACCCCTGGATATAGGAGTATCTACCCCCCACCCCTAGATATAGGGGTCTCTGCCCCCCCTGCGGGTATAGGGATCTCTGCCCCTTAGGATAAAGTGTTCCTGCCCCCCTGCCTGATATAGGGGTTCCTTCCACCCCCTGCTAGATATAAAGTCTTTGCCCACTCAGGATATAGCAGGATATAGGGGTCCCAGCTGTCTTTCGTAGAACAAGGGTCTCTTTTGTCCCCCTAGGGTATGGGGTCTCCCCCAGGACATGGGGGTCCCTGATAAAAGTAACCAGTGGCTTTCCTTCCTTAGACTTGGTACAATGGCTCCTGCACCGTCAGATAGGGCGTCCTGACTTCTGGTCCCATATTGTGGGATTGTAAACATTGAAGAGGAGGCATAGACCGGCGATGCCAGCACTGTGGGTGGAGATGCCCATGGAGGAGAATATGGAGGGCTGGGCACATCCAGCAAGTGGAGTTTGACAACAGGGTGACTGGTAGTGGATCGCGGTGAGGATGGTGCCAGGATCCATGCAGTGGGCAGTATAATGTGAAGACCTACAGACTATGGATGACCGGGCATGCTGGGACTTGTAGTATTCCGGCGGCTTCAAAGCCACAGGCTGAGACTGACATAGAGGATGACCGCACATAGAGTTAAAGCATTCCCCCGCAGAGACACTAACAGACTACTTTCCTTAACCTGCCGCCATCCACGTCCACCGTCTACTGCGAGTCCGACTGCTGCCTCCCAGTCCCACATGGCACACCGCAGCATGCTGCTCTCTCTGCTCCGGAATGAGGAAGTGGAGCAGAGCAGCATGTAACGTCACATGAGGGGACGGCGCTGAGGCTGCACCATTTGCAGGGGGGGGATTGCGGTGCTGGCTGGACCATGGTGCGGGGGGCCTGCCCGGGGGGCCCGGCATGCGCTGGGCTTTCATTTAATATAAAGCTGGAGAAGCCTGAATAATATGTAGGGGGCCCTAGCGCGGACCGGGCTGCCAGCATGGTCGGGCCCCCCTAATTATCGGGCCCCATACACTTGTAAGGGCTGTCATGCCCTGATGGCGGCCCTGATGGTGGGAGTAAGGCGTTGGTGGCTCACTACTCCTCCGGTGTCTGTTGCCGGACATAAAGATCCAATCAACCTCGGGGACCGGGCCCCGGCCTTTGCGCTCTTGACTGGAAGGGTTCTCTCTCTTTCTCAACCTGCTTCCCACCATCCTTCCATTCTCCTTCGTTCCGATCTGTTCTATCTCTCTTATGGAATCTGTAGTCTCTAGTATACATCTCTTTCTCCTTCTCTTCCTTCCCGTGCCAGCTGGCCCAGTTCAATGGGGCAGCTGCAGCACTCCTTCCTCCATCCCTTCTTCCAGGGATCCCCACTCCTCACTGAGTGGCTGTTCTCTCCTACTCCGCCTGCCTTCTTCTGCGGACTGACCTGAAATCCTACACCTTCCCTCTCTTTTATATCTAACTCCACCCGCCTCCCCAGCACCTCTCGTGTTACGAAGCCAGGGACCACAAAAGGCACCCTATGACCTTTCCAGCATAAAGCATGGATGGGTCCCTGCTGAACTATCCTGTGTGTGGGGTTCAGGTGTGGGAATGTGGGAGTTCCCACCCTACCTGGATGGTGGGGTACCACACCTTAGGAGAAGGTGCAGTACCTCTGTGGTGACTGAAGCCTCAGGGGAGCCACATATGGACCAGCCATAATGTTAAGTGTGTAACAGTTCAGATGCAGAGGGCTATTGGATGCATAAAGCATGTGGCAACATGATGCGGGGAACCTGGTTATGGTAAAAAACTTTTGGCTGTGCCACATAGGGATAGATTAGGTTAATGTGTTGAGGCGGTAGGCCAGTCTGAATAAATGAATTTTCAGGGCACGCTTAAAATTGTGGGGATTGGGGACTAATCGTATTGACCTGGTAAGTGCATTCCAAAGAATTGGCGCAGCACGTGTATAGTCTTGAAGACGGGAGTGGGAGGTTCTGATTATTGAGGATGCTAACCTCAGGTCATCAGCAGAACGGAGGGCGCGGGTAGGATGGTATACTGAAACAAGGGAGGAGATGTAGGGTGATGCTGAGCCATGAAGAGCTTTGTGGGTGAGGGTAATAAGTTTATACTGGATTCTGGAGTGGATGGGTAGCCAGTGTAATGACTGGCACAAGGTAGAGGCATCGGTGTAACGATTGGCGAGGAATATGATCCTGGCAGCAGCATTCAAGACAGATTGGAGGGGGGAGAGTTTGGTAAGAGGGAGACCGATTCGAAGGGAGTTACAATAGTCGAGACGAGAATGAATAAGAGAAACAGTCAGAGTTTTTGCAGAGTCAAAAGTAAGAAAAGGTCGAATTCTAGAAATGTTTTTGAGGTGCAGATAACAAGAGCGAGCCAGTGATCGGATGTGGGGGACAAAGGAAAGCTCAGAGTCAAGTATGACCCCAAGACAGCAGGCATGTTGCTGGGGAGTAATAGTAGAACCACACACGGAAATGGCAATGTCGGGTATAGGCACATTAGTAGCTGGAGGAAACACAATGAGTTCAGTCTTTGACAGGTTCAGTTTCAGATATAGTGAGGACATGATGTTAGACACAGCGTTTAGACAATTGCCGGTGTTTTCTAGAAAGGCTGGCGTGATGTCAGGAGAAGTGTATAATTGGGTGTCGTCAGCATAAAGATGGTACTGGAAACCAAATCTACTGATTGTTTGACCAATAGGGGCAGTATACAAAGAGAAGAGGAGGGGGCCTAGGACTGATCCTTGAGGAACCCCAACAGTAAGGGGAAGATGAGAGGAGGAGGAGCCAGCAAAAGATACAGTAAAGGAGTGGTCAGAGAGATAGGAGGAGAACCAGGAGAGAACGGTGTCCTTGTTGCCAATGGAACGGAGCATAGTCAGGAGAAGCTGATGATCCACAGTGTTGAATGCTGCAGAGAGATCCAAGAGAATTAGCATGGAGTAATGACCCTTTGATTTAGCTGTTAGTAGATCATTAGAGACTTTAGTGAGGGCAGTTTCAGTAGAGTGTAAAGAGCGGAAACTGGATTGGAAAGGGTCGAGAAGAGAGTTTCCTGAGAGATAGCGGATAAGACGGGAGTGGACCAGGTGTTCCAGGAGTTTAGAGATGAAGGGAAGATTAGAAACAGGTCTATAGTTAGCGGCACAGTTTTGGTCGAGGGATGGTTTTTTAAGTAGTGGATGTATGATGGCATGCTTAAATGAGGAGGGAAAGATACCAGAAGAGAGAGAGAGGTTAAATATTTTAGTTAGGTGAGGGGTGACAGCAGGGGAAAGGGGCTGGAGTAGATGTGACGGAAATGTGTCACTGGTGCAAGTGGTTGGGCGAGAAGATGCAAGGAGCCTGCTTACTTCCTCTTCTGTGACTGGTTCAAAATCAAAGAGTGAGCTAGATGCAGTGGGGGAGGGAGGACAGTGCACGGTATGAGGTGATTGGGAGATAATTTCCTGTCGGATCTGGTCAATTTTTTCTTTGAAGTAATTGGCCAGATCGTCAGCTCGAAGCTCCGTGGTTGGGGCCTGTACTCTTGGGTTGAGTAGAGAATGAAAAGTGTCAAAGAGACGTTTAGGGTTATTGGACAGTGAAGTGATGAGGGTGTTGAAGTAGGTTTGTTTTGAGAGGTGAAGGGCAGTATTGTATGTTCGAAGCATAAACTTATAATGGATGAAATCTTCGTGTAGGTTGGATTTTCTCCACAGACGTTCGGCGCACCTGGAGCACCGCTGCAGGAAACGTGTTTGCAGGGTGTGCCAGGGTTGTCGCCGTCTGTGTTGTGGTGTTCTAGGTATAGGAGGAGCAAATTCATCCAGGGCACTTTGAAGTGTTTCATTGTAATGCTTCAATGCAGAATCAGGACATGAGAGGGAGGAGATAGGGGCCAATGAAGACTGCAAGTTCTTCATAAGTTTCTGGTTGTTAATGGCCTGTATGTTTCTATAAATATGGACAGTGGGGGTGACCTGAGCAGCCTGGTGGTTCTTGATAGAGAATGAAAGAAGGTTGTGGTCAGAGAGCGGGAGAGGGGAGTTTGCAAAATCATCCACTGCACAAAGCCGAGAGAAGACCAAGCCGAGGGAGTTTCTGTCGTCATGCGTTGGAGAATTAGTAAGCTACAAAAGGCCAAATGAGGAGGTTAGAGATAAAAGGTGAGTAGCAGATGGGGAGAGTGGAAGAGCAATGGGGATGTTGAAATCTCCCATTATGAGGGTAGGGATGTCACAGGAGAGAAAATGTGGAAGCCAAGTGGCAAAATGATCCAGGAACTGATGGGAGGGGCCGGGAGGACGATATACCACCGCCACTCGCATGGAGAAGGGGGTGTAGAGTCTGACGGCATGGACCTCAAAAGAAGGAAAGACAAGTGAGGGTACTTGAGGGATAACCTGAAAGGTACATTTTGATGATAGGAGCAGACCAACGCCTCCACCTGCTCTATTGTCTGATCTTGGGGATCATCCTAAAGGACGAATAATCACAGTCATCCATCTAGTCCATGTAACAGAGCCCAAGTTAGGCGTGTTGTCTAGTCAGGGAATACTGATCACCCCTCTGCAGGATAAGTAATCATTCTGAGACTTGAGTAGAGTAATGTTTGGATTCGGCTTTACTGGGAGCTCAAGCAGTTGACACATGACTGTAAGTATGCTTTTACCAACCAGATTCTCATCCATTTTTCTCAAAGGGGTTATCTAGTCTAAATCCACGAGTCTGCATTCACGCTATATGTCACTATATGTCACTAGTAAGTATATTGCAAGTGTGAATGTGGCCGGGTCAGAGCTGGACAGGCCATCTGGCAATTCTAGCAAATAGCAGAAGGACCTGTCTGGTCATGGGCCACATTGCCTGCTACGTTGTAAACAGAATTGGTGTTCTCAAGACACCCATACTGTTAAGAGTTGTGACGGAGCACAAAGTCGCCGACTCCATCGCTTATCCCAGCAGGCCACGGGTATCATTAGAAATATTGGTCATGTTGTAATTCTTGCTTTGCTCCATCCAGGGGAATATTAGTAATATATTCCATCTGGTGCTTGGGGATATGAACAGCATGGGCCTGTATGATTTCAAATGCCAGGGCTGAATTTCAGTCCCAGTCTGTACCTGGGCCGGGTGTATGCATATTGACTACTCGCAGTCACGAGACCAACTGACCGTCATTCCCAGCTCTGACACCAAAGAATCCACACAGTGTACAGTGTGAGGATTCACAAGTCTGCAGTCATATAGAGTGACAAAGAGTAAATGCAGACTTGGAGATTTAGACAACCCCTTTAAGGCCTCTTTCACACTCCAGTCTTTTGGCGTCAGTCAAAATCCTTCAAAGTGTGAAAAAACGGATCCAGTGAAGATTGGCTAAAAACTGAAGCACCGGATCTGTTTTTTTGACGGATCCGTCGAAGCTGCAGATTTTGGAATTTAAAGGAGGAGAGAGAGAGAGACAATTTTGCTGTGCCAGAACGGCTTTTGGAGTTAAATTAAATGAATGAAAAATCTTGTGTGCATGCTCAGTTTAAAAAACGGAATCCATCACTTGATTCCGTCATGTGACAGACGGCGACGGATCCGCCGCCCCTAGGCATCCATTATAGCAGACAACGGACTGCGACGGATCCGTCACCATCCGTCTTTTCAACGCAGACAAAAAACGTTACTATGTCTGTTGTAGCCAGACGACGGATGCTGAAATTTCGAAGGAACCGTCAAATGACGGATGCAATGGATGGCCATCCGTTGCAATCCGTCCTTAATGCAAGTCTATGAGAAAAAAAAATGGATTCCGTTAAAAAAAATTATCCGTTTTTTTCAAAAAAAAGGGCGGATTTCGACTGACGTCAAAAGACTGAAGTGTGACAAGTGCTTGAACCACCTAATAAAGTCCAATCTGAACATTGCATTGTTAGTAATCAGCACTGGTGACTAAACATTTTCACTGGGTGGAAAACCCCTATAATAAGGATGTGCTGAGTATAAACTATAACTATTAGGCCGGGATAACACTACCGTGTGTGATGCGAGAAACTCGCACGAGTCTCTCGCATCAACACCAGGCGCTGCCTCCGGCACACAGGAGCGGAGCAGCTGCTGCATTAGCACCTGGCTGCTCTGCATATAATCGGGCTAGGTGCTCACATTAGTCAATCTGCTTGGGAAAAGCTGACCAGAGTGGGTGATTGTGGAGCTGAAGAGAGACTGTACAGACTGTGTGCACCAAACTGCAAGTATCACTGGTTACTGTGGACAATAGCTGTTTTGTTTGACCGAACTGAGACTAGCTCAGCCGTGCCTGAGTAGCCAGGGTATATATTGTGTAGTCAGCCCCTGGATAAGGCTAGGGATTTATGCTTATGGTTTTGTTTTTTTGGTCCTGTACAACCTGTGGGAAAAAAATGTCACATTATTCCACAAGAAACCTGTGCCTGTGTGCAGAGCTGCCATAAGAGCATTACTGCCCTTACTAGTGTATGGGGCATGGAGAGCAGAAGCAAAGAGGGGGGCGGTGTACTTCTTACTGGGCTCCAGGGGCAGGATTCGGCCAGGTCAGTAACGGAACGCATGTCCGAGGACACACAATAAGTTAAAATCTATGCACAGCTATAGCTTTCTGCACGGCAATAGTTTAAAGCTGCCAGTCAATCAGAGGCTGGCAGCTGATGTCAGCATGTTATGTCATTGCCATGCACTGGCGCATCAAATGAATGAGGAAGAGGATGCTGCTGGACCGCGACCAGGTAAAAAGCTTTTATTCTACTGAAAGCTGCCATATGGGGGCTTGGATTGTAGAGCATGTGGGGCCCAGGATGTGGGAGTATTACTGTAGGGGCTAATTAAGGGATATTATTAATGCTGTGATGTATTTTATTTTTGAGGATCCTGTTTTCAGTGTGGGATGTTATGTTACTGTGCAGTGCGACACTGTTGATTTTACTTTTTTCATCTGGCGTAGTGTAGAAGTTGGGGAATGTGCTATGGAAGTGTCAGCTATTGAGCACTGTGTGCTTATTTTCTGCAGAGACGAGTCCTGGCTGGAAGAAGTGATGTCAGTCTGCACTGGATGAAGAAAAAGAGAAGTTGAAGGACTTTAAAAACAAATTTCACTGATGAGTCAGTGCATTGCATACCATATACAGAGCTCCTGTTTATAATGTCACTGCTGATCACTATTACCTGCACACCGACACTATATACAGAGCTCCTGTGTATAAGGTCACTGGTGATCACTGTATTACTTGTACACTGTATACTATATACAGAGCCCCTGTGCATAATGTCACTAGTGATCCCTGTATTAACTGTACCCTTACACTATACACTGCATACTATGTATAGAGTTCCTGTGTATAATGGTATTAGTATTGTGGGTTTTTTTTTTTAAATTAATGATCAGTTTTGTAGTATTCGGTCACTGTGGTCTTGTCGTGGTGTGGCGGTATTTATCCCTTGTATGTAATATTATTCGGACATTACAGTGCCTTGTGAAAGTATTCAGCCTCCTGGAACTTTTCCCCCATATCATGCTTAAAACATAAAGATACCAAATATAAATTTTTGGTGAAGAATCAACAATAAGTGGGACACAATGGTGAAATTGAATGAAATTTATTGGTTATTTTAAATTTTTAGGGAAATTCAAAAACTGAAAAGTGGGGCGAGCAATATTATTAGGCCCCTTTACTTTCAGTGCAGCAAACTCACTCCAGAAGTTCATTGTGGATCCCTGAACAATCCAGTGTTCTCCTAAAATGATTAATGATGATAAATATAATCCACCTCTGTGTAAACAAGTCTCCGTATAAATGCACCTGCTCTGTGATAGTCTCAGGGTTCTGTTTGAAGCACAGAGAGCATCATGAAGACCAAGAAACACAACAGGCAGGTCCGTGATACTATTGTGGAGATGTTTAAAGCTGGATTTGGATACAAAATGATTTCCAAAACGTTAAACATCCCAAGGAACACTGTGCAAGCGATTATATTGAAATGGAAGGAGTATCATAACACTGCAAATCTACCAAGACCCGGCCATCCCTCTAAACTTTCATCTCAAACAAGAAGACTGATCAGAGATGCAGCCAAGAGGCCCATGATCACTCTGGATGAACTGCAGAGATCTACAGCGGAGGTGGGACAGTCTGTCCATAGGACAACAATCAGTCGTACACTGCACAAATCTGGCCTTTATGGAGTGGCAAGAAGAGAGCCATTTCTCAAAGATATCCATAAAAAGTGTCATTTAAAGTTTGCAACAAGCCACCTGGGAGACACACCAAATATGTGGAAGAAGGTGCTCTGGTCAGATGAAACCAAAATTGAACATTTTGGCAACACAGCTCATCACCATGAACACACCATCCTCACTGTCAAACATGGTGGTGGCAGCATCATGGTTTGGGCCTGCTTTTCTTCAGCAGGGACAGGGAAAGATGGTTAAATTTGATGGTAAGATGGATGGAGCCAAATACAGGACCATTCTTGAAGAAAACCTGTTGGGAGTCTGCAAAAGACCTGAGACTGTGACGGAGATTTGTCTTCCAACAAGACAATGATCCCAAACATGAAGCAAAATCTACAATGGAAAGGTTTACAAATAAACGTATCCAGGTGTTAGAATGGCCAAGTCAAAGTCCAGACCTGAAAACAATCGAGAATCTATGGAAAGAGCTGAAAACTACTGTTCACAAACGATCTCCATCAAAGCTCACTGAGCGCGAGCTGTTTGCCAAGGAAGAATGGGCAAGAATTTCAGTCTCTCGATGTACCAAAACTGATAGACATACCCCAAGCAACTTGTGTGGCCAATGCCGGCACCGGGAATCTTGTTAAAGTTGAGGGTCGCATGGATTCAACTCAGTATCAGCAGATTCTTGACAATAATGTGCAAGAATCAGTGACAAAGTTGAAGTTACGCAAAGGATGGATATTTCAGCAAGACAATGATCCAAAACAACGCTCCAAATCTACTCAGGCATTCATGCAGAGGAACAATTACAATGTTCTGGAATGGCCATCCCAGTCCCCAGACCTGAATATCATTGAACATCTGTGGGATGATTTGAAGCGGCCTGTCCATGCTCGGCGACCATCAAACTTAACTGAACTGGAATTGTTTTGTTAACAGGAATGGTCACAAATACCTTCATCCAGGAACTCATTAATAGCTACAGGAAGCGACTAGAGGCTGTTATTTTTGCAAAAGGAGGATCTACGAAATATTAATGTCACTTTTATGTTGAGGTGCCCATACTTTTGCACCGGTCAAATTTTGTTTAAATGCAGATTGCACATTTTCTGTACAATAAACCTCATTTGAATCCAGAAATATAACTGAGTCCATCAGTTATTAGATATATGAAACTGAAATAGCTGTTGCAAAAACCAAAATTGTTATAAAGAAAAAAGGTTAACATTAATAGGGGTGCCCAAACTTTAACATATGACTGTATCTTGCGGAGACGGAGCGTCTCAAGATAGACATGCTGCGGTCAGGAAAGACGCACTGCATGTCCAGATACACAGGGCCGACGGATGCAGCCCTGCACGCATAGTGGAGACGGGATTTCATAAAATCCCCTCCAATATGCTTTAACATTTGGATGCTGCAGCTGTACGCAGCGTCCAATCCACAGCAAATACTGAATGTTTCCGGACCGTGGAAACATACCCTAAATGTGTGAATGGTGAGGACATGATGCAGAAGTGGAGTTTTTCCAAGACTAGACAGTGGGACTGTGTATAATGTCACTGGTGATCCCTGTATTACCTGTATACTTACACTACTGTATATACAGAGCTCTTTGGTATAATGGCCCTTATGGTAATATTAGTATTGTGTTTTTGCTTTTTTTTTTTTTCTAAATTAATGATCAGTATTGTAGTATCTGGTCACTGTGGTCTGGTCAAGGTGTGGTGGTATTTATCCCTTGTATGTAATATTATTTGGTCATTATATTGTGGTAATATGTGGTCCAGCCATGGTATGACAGAATTTGTTCCTTCTATGTGGTATTAGTCATTTTTAAAAATGTACCTAAAGAGTATTGCGTAAGAAATGTTTAATAGAGTAGGGCCCGATCAAAAGAGTCTTCCTTGTAGTGGGGGCTTAAAAAATCAATGGCTGTATGTGATCTGGTGTTCGATGGGAACTACTAATGTGTGATTGGTGAGGACGTGATGCAGAAGTGTTTTTTTTCCAAGACTGGGCAGGGGACTGTGGAAGGTTCAAGGGGTGGAGGGCCTGAGATGGAGCCTGGGCGGAGTCTCAAGGGGGCCAAAAAACTTTGCCAATATGGGGCTCCAAAATTCCTGTTGACAACCCTGCCTGTGTGAATGCTACCTAATGTCTGATAGTAAGAAATCCTTCATTGTGTGGGTTTATATAATAGTATTTATGCACTCATAGAAATATAGATCTATCAATAAAAGTATCCTCTAAAGAAAGCAGCACTATACAAAACTGACATTACAAATGAGAGCAAGCTTCAGAGTATCGACCCAGTATCCTCCATATATACATGGCCCATCCTTTGTCACACTGGAGGGATGAGAGACCCATAGATGGGTGTCTGTCAATTTGGTAGACGGCACTAAATTATAATACATATAATGGGTGAGAGATACAGACAACCATCTGGATACTAACTAGTAGTCTGCCACAAATGGCACCCATTTCTTCTTATACCAGAAACAGACTGGATAGATTCAATGTATTTGCAGTTTCCATCTGCTATGTGGCCATTGCCCTTGGTTCACATAGGTCCCTGTTCAAACAAGGTGGCTCTTCTTCCTATACTATTATTTATTACTTCCATACCATCTTTTTTATATACTAGATATATCTGTAATTCTGCTTATTCTGTCTATATTTTACTATTGAGAAACCAGAGCAATCTTCAGATTATCTACAAGCTTATACAGCCTGTGCCGGAGTGTGAGCATTCCCCACTCCAATATGGCAGATACATATAACTGAATGCAGTAGACATGCACAGCTTGAGGGCAGCTCCCTGATCTAATATGGCGCCACACAACTTGATGGAGAGAAGAGAGCTTGTGCAAATCAGTCAGTGCCGGGGTGTACACTGACAGCTTGGGGCCCCTGTGCAAAAAAAAAAAAATGTTTGGGCCCCTCTATGTTTATGGCAACCAAGCTACAGATGTCTCCTCTCAATATGATTACTGTCCCCTATTACATGATGCCCTCTTATGTACAGCACCATCCCTTACATATCGGAATCTCGTTATTTAGAGCATCCTGTTTTTATTATAGTATCCACTCTTGTTATATAAAAACTGAAGTGATTGCTGATGGAAGATGGTAAAGCTACTTTTCTGATAGCAAAGTATGATTAACTGGTGAGATGTTGCTCCATCAGCAGTCATGTTATATCTAACAAGAGAGGACACTGTAGTAAAGAGAGAGCGCTGTGATTAACAAAAATAACAAGAAAGCAATATGCCTGCAGGGGACCGACCTTCACCTGCCATGGCGGCCACCGACTGGAGTCGAGAGCCTCGCGCCGAGGCATCCTGCTCCTGGCCTTTGGGGCAGAGGGACTCCCCACCGGGAAGTTTCGGAAGGTTTGGACTAGCCGCCTGATCCCCCTGGGCCCTCTGGTAAGCTTCTGCAGCTCCTCTCGCGTGTCCCTCCATGCAGGGACAGGAAAAACACTGAGGGAAATGGGGTGGGACGGGACCTTTTAACCTCTCGAGTGCTTTCCTGTCCCCATAAGGAGGACGACATCCTCCTCCATGGTGCTGTCAGGTGGACGTCCTGGAAAACCACCATGGTTACTTACCGGTAGCCGGTTTTTCCGGAACCCATGACAGCACCACCTGAGAGAGGGATCCGCCCCGCCAGGACAGGAACCTACTGAGACATAAGGGGCAGCACCTCTCCCCTGCTTCAGTTGGGTTACAGAGCATTGAGAGGACTTCCCGGTTAGTTACATGTTTAATCCAACACCACAACACTCAAAACACCCTACTAATTGTGCACACCCATACAGTGAAAAAGGGGGGGAATGTACGGGTGCTGTCATGGGTTCCGGAAAAACCGGCTACCGGTAAGTAACCATGGTGGTTTTCCCTTCACCCATGACAGCACCACCTGAGAGATTTTTGGAGACTTCGAAACACCTTAGGGAGGGACCACCGCTTGCAGCACCCTTCTACCAAAGGTTAAGTCAGCAGAGGAGGATAGATTTAATCTATAGTGCTTAAAGAAGGTTGAAGGTGAGGCCCAGGTAGCGGCCTTACAAATCTGTTCGATTGATACCTCTGCCTTTTCAGCCCAGGAGGTCGCCACGGCTCTGGTGGAATGAGCCTTGATGCCGTCAGGAATCGGGATACCACTAGCTGAATAGGCTACACTAATGGCTTCCCTAATCCATCTAGCAATAGTCCCTTTTGAAACCCCATAGCCTTTCCTGGCACCCTGAAAAGCTACAAATAGGGACTGTGACCTCCTCCACTGGCTAGTGGCAGATATATATTCTACGAGAGCCCTTTTAACATCCAGACTATGGAATTTTTCCTCCCCCAGATTTTTTGGATTTTCGCAAAAGGATGGAAGGACAATTTCCTGACCCCGATGGAAATCTGATACTACCTTGGGCAGATAACTGGGGTCTGTTCTTAATACTACCCTATCCTGAAAGACTTGCGTATAAGGAGGATTTACTGAGAGATCCTGTAAGTCGCTTATCCTGCGGGCTGATGTGAGGGCTACTAACAGGATTGTTTTTAGGGTCAAGAACTTTAGGGGTAGCTGATGTAATGGCTCATACGGATCTTTTGTAAGGGCTTCTAACACCAGGTTTAAATCCCAGGGGGCTATTCTGGGTATTGGAATAGGCTTAGCTCTATGGCAGGATTTAATAAATCTGGCTATCCACCTATCTGATGCCAGTTTGCAATTGTAGAGCGCCCCTAGTGCCGACACCTGAACCTTAAGTGTGTTTACGGCTAACCCCATCTGCAACCCAGATTGTAAGAACTCTAGGATGGCCCTAATCGGGGGTTCTTTTCCTAACGGCTTACCCAAGAACTGTAGGAACTTATCCCATGTTCTGCCGTAGATGTTAGTAGTCACCGGTTTCCTGCTTTTTAGCAGAGTGGCCACCAGCCCAGGGGAGAACCCCCTATCCATTAAAAGCGACCTTTCAAATTCCACGCCGTCAGATGGAATCCTTTGACCTGAGCGTGCAATATTGGACCCTGAGCTAGTAGGTCCGGGATTTCTGGCAGAACCCATGGATCGGAGAGGGACATCTTCCGTAGCAGAGCAAACCAGGGCCTTTTTGGCCAGAATGGAGCTATTAGAATCACTCTGGCTTGATCGTTTCTGATTTTTCTTACCACAGTTGGGATCAGAGCTACTGGGGGGAACGCGTAAGCCAGTCTGAAGTTCCACTGGATGTGCAACGAGTCCACTGCCCATGGATTTTCCCTCGGGTTTAGAGAGCAGAACCTTTCTGTTTGCCTGTTGTGCTTGTTTGCAAAGAGGTCTATCACCGGTTCCCCCCAAAGCTGAATTATCTTTTGAAAAATGGACCGGTTTAGCGCCCATTCTCCTTGCCTCAGGGTATTGCGACTCAGGAAATCTGCCTCTATGTTTTCTGCCCCTTTTATGTGTAGGGCTGTCACGGAGTGTAGGTGTTCCTCTGCACTGTTCAGAATGTCTGTTGCTGCTTCCATTAAGGAGTGTGATTTTGTCCCACCTTGGTGGTTGATGTATGCCACTGCTACCTTGTTGTCTGACATGATGCGTACGTCTCGACCCTGGAGTAGCGGAATGAAGTGGCTTAGGGCTTTGCCCACTGCCCACAGTTCTCTCAGGTTGGAGGATGCCTTCCTTTCTTGAGGTGTCCAGGAACCCTGACCTATGAGGCCCCTTAGGTGTGCCCCCCACCCCGAGGAGCTTGCATCTGTTAAAATTATATCTGTCGCCTGTCTGTCCCATGGTATTCCTAAGGTCAGATTTGTCCCGTTCAACCACCAGTTGAGAGAGTCTCTGGTTTTTGAGGAAAGCTCCAGCTTCCCTTCCAAACGCCCTCTTAGCGATCTTTGTGCTCTTAGTATCTCCCCCTGGAGTTGCCGGGTGTGAAACTGAGCCCACCTGACCGCCGGAATACAGGATGTTAGGGTACCTAGTAGGGACATTGCTTTTCTTAATGTCATACATGGTTGGTTTCGGCCCGCCAAGGCCAGATTTTGTACCTTCTCTATCTTGGACTCTGGGAGCAGACACTCTTGCCTTTCTGAGTCCAGTATAAATCCTAGGAAGGTCTGTTTCTTTAGGGGTTGTAGTTTTGATTTTTTGAAATTGACTATCCACCCTAATTCTTGCAAGGTGTTGATCACCTGAGTCAACTGTGCTGTACAGTGGTCCTCTGAACTGCCCACTATAAGAAAATCGTCCAGGTATGGTATTATGACCGTATCGTGAATCCGGAGAAAGGCTGTCACTTCCGCTATGACCTTGGTGAAGACCCTCGGGGCTATGGATATGCCAAACGGAAGAGCCCTGAACTGAAAGTGCCTTAGTGTGCCCTGAATATAAAGCGCTACCCTCAGGTATTTCTGGTAATCTGGATGGATAGGGATGTGATAATACGCATCCTTTAAATCGACTACGGCCATGAAGCAATCTTGATGTAGCAGCTTTACTGCCGTAGTCACTGATTCCATCTTGAAGGTCGGGTTCCTTATCCAAAGATTGAGGCGTCTGAGATTTATGATTGTCCTGAACGACTGATCTGGTTTTTTTATTAGAAAAAGGGGTGAATAAAACCACTTTCCTTCCTGTAAGCGTGGCACCTCGGACAGTACCCGCTTGTCTATCAGGCTCAGGATTTCTGTTTCTAAGGCCAGTTGTTCTTCGGTCATCTTCCTGATAGGTGTGATGACGACCACGGGTTTTGGCTGACGAATAAAGGGGATTTTCAGGCCTTCTTTTAGGATGCTCAGAATCCAGGTATTGGAGGAGATCTTTTCCCAGGCCTGGAAAAAGTGCCAATCTCCCTCCTACTGGAATACCGGCGTCATTGTGGTGACTTTTTTGAGGTGGAGGTGCCTCCACCAAACATAAACCCTGATTCTTTCTTTCTTTTATCCTCCCATCTTCTCCTGTCAGCGGGAGGGCGCCCTCTATTGAATCTCCCCCTCCGAAAGGGCTGTCTCCTCTGATCCATAGGGAATCTGGGGAAGCCTTTTTTCTTATCGCCTGCTTTCTCCAGAATATCGTCCAAGTTCTTGCCGAACAGGAATCGATCATCGCAGGGGAGAGAGCACAATTTGGCCTTGGACTGAAGGTCACCCGGACAGCCCTTAAGCCATAACGCGCGTCTAGCAGCATTTGATAGTGACGCTGCTCTGGCTGTCAATCGCATAGAGTCCGCCGAGGTATCTGCCAAAAAAGCCGCTGCCCCGTGCAAGAGATACATGTCTGATAAGATCTTCTCTCTTGGGACCCTTGACGCCAGCTTCTCTTCTAACTGCTGCAGCCAGATCATAAGGGAGCGTGCCGTGCAGGTGCCCGCTATCGCCGGCTTTAGACCTCCTGCTGTCGCTTCCCATGCGTGCCTCAAATATGAGTCCGCTTTTTTGTCCAGCGGGTCTCTAAGAACCCCTGCATCTTCCAAGGGCAGGGCCGACCTTTTGGAAGATCTGGACACCGCTGCATCTATTTTTGGGACTTTGTCCCATACCTCCGTATCCTTGTATTCAAAGGGGTATCGTCTCTTAGAGGCGGATGGAAGGGCCCCCGATTTTTCAGGCTTTTTCCACTCCTTCTCAATAAGCGCCTGGATTTTCGCGTTTACTGGAAAGGTTCGTTTTTTCCTCTCCTGAAGCCCCCCAAACATGACGTCCTCTAGGGTTTTAGCCGCCCTTTCTTCCTGTAGGCCCATTGTGGTTCTAATGGCCTTTAGGAGGGCATCTGTATCTTCTACAGGGAAACATGGCTTACCCCCTGTGTCACTATCTGAGGAGTCTGAGGAGGATGATTTTTCCGCCTGAGATGATACTGACGCGGAATCTGAGGGGGAACTAGGGAAATCCTTCCTGCTTTTTTCCCTTTTTTCAATAAGGACTTAATTGAGCCTTCCATTTCTGACCTGAGGGCAGATATTAGATTGGCTGCGAAACTAGGCGCTTCCTCCGCCATAGTCCGCTGAATGCACGAAGCACAGAGATCTTTTTGCCAGTCTCTTGCTAGGGGAGATTTACATATAGCACAATCCCTATTCTTCTTCTTGCTTCCCGCTTTTCTGGGCCTTTCCTACAGGGTGAAGCATACAATAGAAAACCCCTATTAATATACTGTTAACATTCACGAAGATCACTCACCACCCGTAATCAAGGGTACCGGACTTGGAGGCTGCATCGGAGCACCTGACCCGCGCTCTTTGGACTTTGAGGAGTGCCCTGACCTGCGGCTGGGGCGACTGCTGCTTGAATGGCTTCCATGCTTCCTGCCAGAGGGCTGTGAGGGAGGCAGGGACGCTGAACGTTCCTGCTCGGACTCCATTTTGCACCGCCGATCTACAGCTGTCTTCCTCTTTTTAAATTGCATGCCTCCGCCTGGTGAGCGTCTTCCTCCCCTCCCCCCTGCGACCGCCGGCTCAGCGCTTCAGAAGCCGGCCGGCGTCGCACCCAGCGCCATTACACCGTCGCCTTCTGCTGACGTCAGCCGGCGCACCCAGCATTCCAAGCGCCGCTGACGTCAGCGGCCGGAAGACGCCAGCGTCTCTCCCCTACCACGGGGATCGAGATGCGGCGTGCGCGAGGGGAGGGCGGCGCGGTGGGGGCTTCCCGGAGCCACCGGAATCCCATCCACGCCCGCACGAACCCGGAGCCCCAGGGACCCCGGGGACTGCGCTTCCAGGACCCGACGGCCGGCGCTACAGGTAAGCTACCTGTTCTTCCCGCGCCGGGACGGGCCTGGGTCTTATCTTTTTCTTCGCCCATGACAGGCACCGCCACAGTGGGATTCCTTCCAGGACAGGAACCCAACTGAAGCGGGGGAGAGGTGCCGCCCCTTATGTCTCAGTAGGTTCCTGTCCTGGCGGGGCGGATCCCTCTCTCAGGTGGTGCTGTCATGGGTGAAGGGAAAACTTTATTTTTCTGGGCATTCCAATTACTGTGATACTAGATTTAGGGTTTGTGCTTATGGCTGAAAAAGTGCCTCATAACAGGAAGGACAGCAACATCAAAATGGCATTGTTGTAAACATGTTTCGTCTTACGTCACATCAGGAAAATTAGGTGTTCCGGTTTTTAAAGACATGCATTTAGCCTTATATAGTTTTATGACTTTGATCACTTTCTTTTCTATTTCTGTGCATGGCGGGACGGTGGAACAAAACTCACAATAAGCAATTCCAAATACCACGGCCGAGGGAGGCCAAGACCTCACTCCCAGATTAAATGCAAGATTTACATAAATAGAAGGAATACTCCCATAGATATGAAGCCACCAGAAAACTTGGACTATAAACAAACCACCACAAGGATAATACAATCCAAAAAGTTTTAGACAAAATTTACATGCATAAAGTAAAAGCCATAAATACTGGCACCAGGGAAGGGGAATTTTAAAGGGCATTAAATAGACCAGTAAAATCAAAATTACCAAATACATATATGCCCCATAGTCAATCCTGCTTACCCATTGTAGCTGGCAATGATCATATGTCTCCTCACTGACCCCCTTAAGATGTTGGCTTATGTAATTGGTACTTTTGATTTTACTGTTCTATTTAATGCCCTTTACTATTTATGCTTGCACAAATTCCCCTTTAAGTCATGATCTGACTTACCTCTGGATACTTTTTTTTGTCCTTGTTTTCTCCTTCGCTGTACCAGCACATCTCCACACCTATTCTCCCTGGTGCCAGTATTTATGGCTTTTACTTTATGCATGTAAATTTTGCCTAAATAAACTTTTTGGATTCTATTATCCTTGTGGTGGTTTGTATATACTCCCAAGTTTTCTGGTGTTTTCATGGCAGGACAGTGGGTAGAGTATTCAGCTCTGCTGTGGTCCCTCCGCATTTGTGTTAGCATCAGTTATTAAATTTCATACTAGTGTCACCCTTTTGCACATTCATATCCCAGCAAAGTGGTGAATACTCAGATTAACCTCTGGCAGTCTCCAGCAAAATGGCACCGGTGGCTGCGCATGCGCAGATTGGGGAAGTCTTTTCAATTACGCGCCGAGATGTCGATCTGAGCATGTGCCAAAAGGGGGAACCATTTTGTTGGAAGCAAAGGTTATTGTGAGCATGTGTTGCCTCCACTTTGCTGGAAAATGCTAGGATATGCTTGAGCGCAAGCAGGCGGCGAAGGCAGAGCTGGCACATATTGAAAAAAAAAAAAAAAAAAAAAAAAAAAAAAAGAAGAGGCTCATACAAATGCAAGAGGCCACAGCAAAGCCAAAGACCCTACCAACATTCTCACCATGAAGAGGCCATGGCATCAAAACTTCCAAGGCGAATTAAACAGTAACAGGGATAATCACCATACATACCTTTGAACAAGTTAAATCTTTAGGACAAAAAAAAAAAACCCACTACATGAATATGGTGCCGTCTTTGTAATAAATGCATGGGGAGCGGTCCCGGGCTTGGAACACATGCTTGTGTAATTCCATTGCATGTCTTTAAAGCTGCTGCTTATTGCAAAAGAGCAGACATAAGAGACAACTTTCAGATACAACAGTCAGGATGTCCAGTTGTATCATATGTAGTTAATGCAAATGTACCTTAAGAAAACTAAACCACAGACTAAACCCTTTGAATCAGCTTTATTCTTCTAAATCTGGTATTTCAATATTTCATAGCACCTTGGCAATGTCCAGAATAGAATACAAACACACATATACATTTAAAGCATTGACCCCTACTTTACAATGTTCAAATAGGACGATAAGCTGGAACAATGGGGAAAAAAATGTATGTTTTATTTTGACTAAAAAGCCCCATAACTGCCAAGGCAAGTTATAATCACCAGGTAAAAGGATGTAAATACAATTTCAGCCTAAAAAAAAAAGTGTGGTTTTTGGGTACAATTTAGTTTAACACAATCAGATTTGTAAGTGCCAGATGGATTTTTCAGGAGAAGAAAAAAATACATAAAAATGATTTCAAATAATATTCCAGATTCAAGAAGTGTTTCTTGATAGTCGAACACAAAGCTGAAAACTATGGTACCACAGTAAAGGAAGCCCTGACAACACAATATACAGAAGAGAAAATAAAGTTGCATTACTGAAGTAGCACACTTGTGTAAATATTCTAGAATAAAACTCAAATGAACCTGGGGAGGGAAAAAAAATAAAAATGCATAACAAATAAAATGTATAAAATCAAAAAGCAAAAATTACTCTACTCTAGTGCAGTTTCCACAGACTGCTCAAATATTTCACATGTATTTCACACTCGCCAAAGAGGTGTTACTGGGTAAAATCATTATTTCTTTGAAGCAATACAGTTTATGTCATTTCACTTTAAGCAGACTGTAATCACAAACTACTTTACCAGCGTATCTAGTTATCGAAGGAGGAATGTTATACCACACCGTTTTAGATGTTGCCTATATGCGTTACATTTTTGCAGAGTAATACAATGTGTTAATAGTGGTAGGATCAATCGTTTGAATAGAAGCTGAAAAAAATTAAGACAAAAAAAAAATATATATGTACAAAAAAATAATTAAAAATGCAAAAAAAAAAAAAAAAAAAAATCACCCTGTAAATTAATATAGATTTTTTTAACATGCTCATTAACGGGAATAGTTCACATTGTTTGCCATGAAAAAAAAGCTATAAAGCTGGTATATCTGATCTTGATTGAAAAAAAAAAAAAAAAAAGTATTGAATTTACAGGATGGCAACGGTCAGCATCATAATTTGAGAATATGCTCGAGTTAGCAGCCAGCCTAAGAGGCCATGTGCTTGTCATGCAACATACCGCATATGTAGTTTAGATTTAATCTTTTCACAGCCTTTATTACATTCTGCTAGCCCCAGTTAACACAAAAGGAGGAGAAAAAAAAAAATATCGAGTGGCAGCGATATATTCTGCATGGAAAATTCAAATAAATACTATAATGAATGGGGGGGTAGAGAGAAAAAAGGCTTATGTAGCATTTATACTGAAAGCCAACACTTCCGAACATTTTATTGGCATTTCTGTACATGAGCTGTAAGTCTGATGGGAAAAAAAAAAATGCTATACACAACAGAGAGCATTCTTTCAATTTCACATCTTAAGTCAACTTACATAATAAGATTTCTGCAAGTCACAATCAATGATAATCTATTTTACATCTAGAAAGAAAAAAAAAAAATATATATAGTACAATTAAGAAATACTCAAAAAGTCCTATTTCTAGAAGAATAGGATCAAATGCACTGCATTCACATTTCCAGATTTGGACTAGAACGAGATAAAAAGATTTAAAGATGGAGCCTGTTCCAGTGATTAATGAGAAAACAGGCCCCATCGTTCCTTTGTAACTAGCACGATACGAGTGCTCGCAAGTCAATTTCGGTAGACATGCAACATGTCATTGTGCGGACCTCGGATACAGAGAGACCCACTATACAAAGAGTAGTGAATGGTGCCACTGAGATAGGACTTAATGTCTTGAAAAATAAATGATTAACGAAAAAAAACAAAAAACAAAAACACAAACCTGTCAAACTAATTTCTACAAGTAATAGAATGACTATGAAGCAGTGGACAGGGCAAGTGTTGAACTGATTTGTACAATTTTGATTAATGGATAGGAAATGAGTTCAATTGTGATGCCTTTGATAACAATGACTATGCGGCAACAGAGTCACCATTTCCAGAAGGCTGCAAGTGCGAGAAAAAGAAAAAAAAGAAGAAAAAAAACCTCAAAAACACCTGGACGTAACACGTCGGTGAGAGATGCATCAGTTTACTAGAGATCTATGAAAAGCCGCACAGGATGGTGACAGACGTGTGAATGATTCCAGCGAGAACGGCGAGGTCTGACCACTTATGCATAGCCCTTTCTTAAAAAGATGACGTACATTTAACACCGCATGGATTCACGGATCAACATCGCTAATGTAAAAACCATGCTCGAGACGGAGAGACAAACGAAAAATAAATGGTACATATGAGAGAGCCTGGATTACAGACACGCATGCTTTTGCTATAAGCTAAGCTCTTGTTATCTTCCAAAAAAGTTCTGGCTTGATAAACAGCTTCAAAAGAAATTTTAGTAAGGTCAAAAGACAAACTAAATTTCAAGTTAATAGACATGACAAGATTAGCTGTACATTCAGTTTCATAATCTGTGACAATACAGCATCTGGCCACAGG
This sequence comes from Dendrobates tinctorius, assembly GCF_039654945.1. NCBI lineage: Eukaryota > Metazoa > Chordata > Amphibia > Anura > Dendrobatidae > Dendrobates > Dendrobates tinctorius. Next base: position 3,286,883 of record NW_027361719.1, on the reverse strand, counting down.
TACAATACACACTGACCACACACTGCATCTTTTTATTTCCACTTCAAGGCCAAAATGGCATACGTATACTACCAGCAAAGCCTTAAATAGATTAAAAAAATTAAATTTTAAATTTCTATATTTTTTTCTTTTTTTTACATTTTTTTCTTAACAGATCTATTTCTCAAAAATATTTTCTTTCACCCTCGACTTGAGGGTCTTCTAGGTTTATGCCAAAACCCTGAAAATGATATATAGCAGGTAACTTCTGCAACAAAAAAGAAAAAAAAATAACCCACAATCATACCCATCCCACAAAAAAAAAAAAAAAAATCCTACATTTCATGTGTTTTAATCACATCTGGAACACGCTACCACCTCAAATAAAAATCTGAGATGACCATTGGGTTCCACTATGCCCGCTTTGTACAAAACAATGACAATATTCATCCAAGTCTATTTCTTTGATGTCATCAGTCCGATTAGATAGTTAAGAGACGAGAAGTTTTTACTTTGGTGATCTTGGTGGCACATATTGCTCCTTGCCATTACGCCGTGTTGCTCCCTGAGGTGAAGATCTGCGTCCAAACTGGCGCCTCTGTTCCCTGATTTTCCCAGCACCACCTCGGGGTGCTCCACTACTTCTGTGCCCAGGAGTTTCTTTTACTTTTCCTTCAACCTTTTCATGCGTCTTTTCCGAATCTTTTTCTGGAACAGACGTTTCTTCATTTTTGGCAGGCGGTGCTATATTTGTACGAAGCTCACGAAGTGGCTGGACTGGAGCTGGTGCTGGAGGCCTTTGACACACCTCAGCATAACTTAGTTTTCGTGGTTCCTTGAAACAAATAGATGGTTGATGTGAACACATGGGCACAACACTACAGCAAATTATGAGAAAAATACAATAATAAAAGTACATTGAGTACAGCTTATTAGAAAAGCAACTTGCACAACTCCAAAAGTAAAAATCTACAACAAACGGTGAAACACTAAGGTCATTTTACTCCATCTAAACCATAAAGCAATTAATCGCATTTAAAAAAAATCAGACCTTTCACCAATTTTTTTTATGTAGAACTGCACAAAATATGTAATTATAGTAAAAAGCAGAATAAGTTCGTTTCATTTCTACCTAATTTGCCAGCTGATGAGTTAATGTTAAGTCCAAGTGGGTGTTTACAGTTTTCACTGGGGGCCGGTACTTTTCTCTATATGATGCTGACCAATCATAAGCAGGTAGCACTGCTAAAAGGAAAGAACCCCCACCATAGCACACAGCAGATTTCTCATTGTGCGAGATGTATAACGTTAGACAGCACAGATATCTTAGGCTAACCTCACACGAGTCACTGTGGGAGAAGGGGCAGTGCTGCCAAGCTTAGCCGTCACATTGCAATCAATTCCATCAGCGCTCCTCCTCTCATAGCACTGTTATCTGTTCTGTACTGCACCTCCCCAGAGAGGAAAGCTCAAAATCACTCTACAGTGAACAAAGGAACATTACATCTCATACAGAAGTAGCCCAAAACAGACAGGTTAGTCATGAGCAAGCTGGAATGACAGGCCTGAACTCAGTGCAGAGCAAGTACAATTTTCTCTTTAATCAGCGCAGCTGAGATTAGCTATGTCACATTACAAACTTTCCTATCAGCTCTCCTAATTACTGAGTGTCAGTAATCACACTATTGTCTGCTGTGATTAAGGAGACTATCCATACAGAACGAGTGTTCAAACCAAGTACAGGCGCTAGTTGCACTCTTCTCATGGCCAAACAATTTAGAACATTCTCATCTGCTTCGTCTTTATCCATCTCCAGCTCTATTAAGGTAGAGCTGTCAAACAGGAGGATGCTGGATATAATTGGAAAACAAGCTGGCGGGAATGTGAACTTGAATGTTTGTCTATGCCATGAATCCATTAAGTGCCTGCCCTTGGTTTGAACAGTCATTGTGTGCTGACAGAGTCCCTTTAAGCACAGCAGACAGTGTGATTACTGACACACTTGGCAATCACGTGAGCAGATATAAGGGATTGTAATGTGACAGCTAAACTCAGCTGAACAGCCCAAATCAGACTCAAAGAAGGAGGGTAGACTGGGAGATCAGGGCTGTCAGTCAATTTACATCTTTCACACCAAGAAATATGCTCAAGCCATGGTGGGGGTATGTTTTTCCCTTTTTGTGCTGCTGCTTGCTTATGACTGGTCAGCATTATACAGAGTAACTTATGTCAAGTCCAACTGGGCTTTTATCAAGAATTCTTTTCTGGGGCATGTACTTTGTCCTCTGAATGAGATGGACCAATCATAAGAGGTAAAATGACAACTCAGTCACCTTTTTTATTTTGTCTACCAAATACCAAGCAGTATGACATTTTGTCTACCAAATACCAAGCAGTATGACCACATGACACCCGTAAAATAAGGTTAAGCACAAACAAATTCAGCAAAAAAAAAAAAAAAAAAAGACAAAACTACTAGATTGTTACCGAATTATGTTTACTTCAGGTCTTTTTGCCTAGTCAAGCAACTGCTTTTTTGGCAGACTGAGTTGTAGCTTATTAATACTGTTGTAACATTTCTGGGGGGGGGGGGGGGGAATAGCTGTGAAGACCACCATAAATTCTGAGAATGAGGTTCCCAAAGTCCCCTGCATGATTGCAGAGAGCACTACTCCAACAATCAATGAAGGAGAGCTGAGTACAGAAGCTTAGGAGTAAAACTGGAAAATTCCAGCGTACGCAAACAGAGTAGAAGCCTGGAAGAGGCCACGCAGACTACAGGCTGTTGTAAACTCATCTGCAGCCTACTGATTATCAGCCGTCTGAGCACTCCACAACATTTACCTACAGCTCCAACTGATCACATTACGGAACTGCTCAGTAATCTAAGAGGGAATATATGACTAGTACCTGTGTACTCGGAGCAGGGGACGTATTCCCCACAGGTGCAGTGGCAGCAGGATTAGTTGGTTTCGCAGAGGCAGAAGTACATACAGGGAGCATTGTTGAGGTCTGGCTGGCAACATCTTTGTGACAAGAATTTTCTACAGGTTTCTCGGGCATGGAGTAGCTATGAAGGAACAATAAACAGTGATAAATTAAATGAAGTGCTGCACATTTGAGTCTTTAGTAGTCTCAGTTCTCAGCCCTCAGATCTCATAATCTTGCAGTCATTGGAAGTACAATGCAGAGAAATTCTGGCCAGAAAAATCAAGAGAAGAGGAGAAAATGAATGAAAAGGATGAGAAAGGAAAAGGGTAGCAAGTTGTGAAGAAAGAAAAGTGATAGAGCACAGATCATCATCTGAAAGTCTTATCCTCTACGCGCGATACTTATTCATCACAGGGCTGGAAGGTTGAGGAATACATAAACAGAACTTTAATTACAAAAGAAGAAGTATGTATAAGGCAAACACATGACGGCATATACAAAGATATTCTAGAACAAATCCTGGAGGTTCCCAAAAAGCTATAATAAAGAACGTTGTAAAAACATTTATGCTCAAAAATGACAAGTATTCTATGAGTAATATCTTTTACTGGCCAACCAGAAAAATTATATTTGCAAGCTTTCAGAGCACAGAGGCTCCTTCATCAGGCAGGTTTACAAAAAGGAGAAGCCTCTGTGCTCTGAACACTGGGTTGTCCAATAAAGGCATCACTCCTAGAATACTTATGAAATTTTTGGGCATAAAAGTATTTACATAGATTTTTCTGGCTCGGAGTCACGGGTCACTGACTACGGGTATACTCCATTTAATCCCTCGTTTCTATGATCTTCATGACATGCTTCTTAGATTTTTGCACAATACAAACAGGATTTCTCTTATACCTAATCATGTTATTTTGTCAGAATTCCTTTCTATGACATCTTTATGTGCTGTGGTTTATGCTCTTTTTTGGTTTCTTTTATTCGTTATATGGTTTTAATATTATGAATAAAATTATATCTATCATATTTTTTCTGGGCTATTCACTTCATTTTGAGTAGGCTTTAGTGTTACTTTCTGTGAATATCCCTACAGATGCTGCTATATTATGGGGCGCTTGTCTCACACCTGTTATGTTTAAGTTATATGCATACCAAAATAATGCAATTTAAAAACTACAGCTTGTTACGCAAAAAAAACTCAGCTTAAATTAAAATACAAGTTTTGGGTGACTTTCACTGTAAATGCTGAGACTAGGGTGCGCTGGATCCGTTTGTAATCCTTAGTGAGTTTTTTTTTTTTTTATTTAAAAACTCACAAGTAAAATTTATTCCTTTGCCCAGAATGTTTTTTTTTCTACTTTTCTTTTTTCATGACCCCAGATACCAATTTATCCAACATCTGCGTACCTTGGTTGGGGTGGCGGTGTAACAGCTCGTGTAGGATACTGCGTTGAGCTTGTAATTGTGTGCTGCACTGGGGCCTTTGCAGTTTCTTCCTGAGCAGGATTCGTCAAGCTTGGAGGGAATTCCTTATTCTCCTGGAGCAAATCAGAATACATTAAAAGGGTTTTCTACCTTAAGAGAAGTGGACAACAAAATACTGCCCATCATATAAAATGAAATCACACAGTACTCGCCCACCACTGCTGCACTGGCCTTAGTATTTTGGCTGCAGCAGTATCCTCTTGACAACCGGTCACAGCATCGCTGAGCTCAGCATCTTGGCCAACATAGACGGCACAAACCATTGAGCTCAGGGATTGGTTGCTGTGGTAAAGTGAGCCATTGACATCACCTAACCACTGCCACCAAGACAGACTAATAGTGGCAGACAGCTGGCATAGGCCTGGGGAGCGAGTACCATCTGATTGTTTCACTAAGCAGCAAAAAGAGGACTTTAAGATTGCCCCCCAAAAAAATTGAAAAACCAGAAAAAAAAAAAAAAAAAGGCAGAGCATCTGGCTTACAGCTATTGGTAACACCCATACTATATTAGGCGGGCTGCCCAGTGTCATCCAAAATGCATCCAATGTGAACAGACACCACAGTTTACAGAGCCAAATGGGCCCAACAGCACCCTGAAAAATAAGTGCAAAAAACACAAATGTGAGGTATTAGTTGATATTATGGCCAAAATATGCAAGCTCGCAACTCAAGTCACGGGTCCTCAAAACTTGCGAGTCCTATCACTAAGCAGCAAAAAGTCTGTATGCAGCGCTGTTCACACACACTTAGGCAATGCAGAGCATCTCGCTTACAGATTATTTCTGGGATCTTCAAGTCCTCTTTTTGCTGCTTACTGATAGGACTCAAGAGTGAAGACCCGTGACATGGGTTCCGAGCTTGCATATTTTGGCCATAATATCAACAAATACCTCACATTTTTGTGTACGTTTTTTGCACTTTATTTTTCAGGGTGCAGCTGGGCCCATGTGGCTCTGTAAACTGTGGTGTCTGTTCACATGGGATGCATTTTGGAGAGCACTGGGCAGCCCGCCTAATCTAATAGTATGGGTGTCACCAATAGGCTGTAAGCCAGATGCTCTGCATCACCTGTATGTCAACAGCACCACATACAGACTAAGGCTAGTTTCACACTAGCGTTTGAGCGCAGCGACAGCCTGCGCACGGCCGCCGCTAAGCCCCGCCCCCTATCTTTATCACTGGGGGCGCAGGCCGTGCGCAGTATGTGTTTGGCGGCGCATGCGCCGTTTTGACGGTGCGCCGGCGCAACCAAACTGCAGCAGGTTGCGTTTGGCGCAGGTCGGCGCACCGTCAAAAGGACGCATGCGCCAAACGCATACTGCGCACGGCCTGCGTCCCCAGTGATAAAGATAGGGGACGCAGGGCGCATGCAGCGTCATGCGCAGGTAGGCGGAGCTACCGGCGGAGACGCGGCAGGGGGCGGGGCTTAGCGGCGGCCGTGCGCAGGCCGTCGCTGCGCTCAAAAACGCTAGTGTGAAACTAGCCTAAGGCCTATTTCACATGTCACCACACGTACCAGTGACATGGACAGTTTTGACACGTACTCACATAGACCCATTCAAATGAATGGGTTTGTGCACGTCAGTGTGTTTCCACAGATCGTGAGTCCATGGGCAAAACACGCTGACATATCCGTTTTTTTGCCGTCAGCACGGATGCAAAACGTCCCGCACACGGAGACCACACATTGATGTCCTCAGTTAGTCACGCATCAGCACTGGGGAAGAAGCGCTTACAATAAGCACTCTTTCCCGGCGTTAGGTGCTGAAGACTGCTTTCATTATCCCCTGATCTGCCAGCGAGCAGAGGAGAATGATGAGCGTTATACACTGCTCAAAAAAATAAAGGGAACACGTAACAGAATATAACTCCAAGTGAATCAAACTTCTGTGAAATCAAACTGTCCACTTAGGAAGCAACACTGATTGACAATCAATTTCACATGCTGTTGTGTAAATGGAATAGACAACAGAAGGAAATTGGCAATTATCAAGACACCCTCAATAAAGGCGTGGTTCTGCAGGTGGGGACCACAGACCACATCTCAGTACCAATGCTTTCTGGCGATGTTTTGGTCACTTCTGAATGTTGGTTGTGCTTTCACACACGTGGTAGCATGAGACGGACTCTACAACCCACACAAGTGGCTCAGGTAGTGCAGCTCATCCAGGATGGCGCATCAATGCGAGCTGTTACAAGATGGTTTGCTATGTCTGTCAGGGTAGTGTCCAGAGGCTGAAGGCACTACCAGGAGACAGGCCAGTACACCAGGAGACGTGGAAGGGGCTGTCGGAGGGCAACAACCCAGCAGCAGGACCGCTACCTCAGCCTTTGTGCAAGGAGGAACAGGAGGAGCACTGCCAGAGTCCTGCAAAATGACCTCCAGCAGGCCACAAATGTGCATGTGTCTGCAAAAACGGTTAGAAACAGACTCCATGAGGATGGTCTGAGTGCCCAATGTCCACAGATGGGGTTGTGCTCACAGCCCAACACCGTGCAGGACCCTTGGCATTTGCCACAGAACACCAGGATTGGCAAATTCCCCACTGGCGCCCTTTGCTCTTCACAGATGAAAGCAGGTTCACACTGAGCACATGTGACAGTCTGGAGACGGCGTGGAGAATGATCTGCTGCTTGCAACATCCTTCAGCATGACCGGTTTGGCAGTGGGTCAGTAATGGTGTGAGGTGGAATTTCTTTGGAGGGCCGCACGTTGTTGGGCTGTGAGCACAACCCCCCACCTGTGGACATCGGGCACTCAGACCATCCTCATGGAGTCTGTTTCTAACAGTTTTTGCAGACACATGCACATTTGTGGCCTGATGGAGGTCATTTTGCAGGGCTCTGGCAGTGCTCCTCCTGTTCCTCCTTGCATAAAGGCTGAGGTAGCGGTCCTGCTGCTGGGTTGTTGACCTCCTATGGCGCCCTCCACGTCTCCTAGTGTACTGGCATGTCTCCTGGTAGCTCCTCCGGCCTCTGGACACTACGCTGAGACACAGCAAACCTTCTTGCCACAGCTCACTTGAGGTGCCATTTTGGATGAGCTGCACTACCTGAGCACATGCTCACTTGTGTGGGTTGTAGAGTCCATCTCATGCTACCACAAATGTGAAAGCACAGCCAATATTCAAAAGTGACCAAAATATCAGCCAGAAAGCATTGGTACTGAGATGTGGTCTGTGGTTCCCACCTGCAGAACCACCCTTTTATTGAGTGTCTTGATAATTGCCAATAATTTCCAACTGTTGTGTATTCCATTTGCACAACAGCATGTGAAATTGATTGTCAGTGTTGCTTCCTAAGTAGACAGTTTGATTTCACAGAAGTTTGATTTACTTGGAATTATATTCTAAGTGTACCCTTTATTTTTTTGAGCAGTGTATTTAAGTCCGACTGACAACAGGTGGTGGCTTTTGGGACTCTTATCCCCATCAGACACCTGCTGCGCTAATAAGTAACAGTAGGTGCGGATGATCGGGGTATTCCACAGCCCCCACCTGCCGTCGTTCGGACTTTGATATAACGCTCATTCTCCTCTGCTCGCCAGCAGAGCAGGGAAGAATGATGACAACTGACTTCAACACCTGCCGCCGGGGAACAGCGCTTACTGTAGCACTTCGTTCCCGGTGGCTGTGCGTGTGGTACTGATGCGGCACACGGTTGCCACACGTGGTACACACACACAGACATCTCCAGTACCGGTTATTCCGGTACAGGAAATAAGGGGACGTGAGAAAAAGCCTTTTTGAGCATTAATACGCCAACCACCCCCTCTATGGATTGGCAGGCTGTGAGTGGTTGTCTCATCTGCATTTTTACACCTGTGTCAAATAGGTCCAAGGCATCCTGTTAGTGCATTTGTTTGGAGGCCTGGGCAGGTAAACATCTCTGCTTTTGCTTGTTTTACCATCTTATTGTTATTTTACTTGACAGGCAGAGTTCTTGTCCACTTCTGGAAAATCTCATTAAAAGACCAAGGTCCCGATTCATAAAGCCCGGTGTTTCTCGCCAGACTCGATGAGGGGGTGTGCTGGACTTAAACATTCTTGATTCACTAAAATGTGCAAGCCTCTTAATGAATTCGGTATGTCTGAATTTACAGCCTGCTTTGCCAGAGCTGTAGTAAACTCATCACGAGAACGCCAAAAGTAGGCATATTTTTAGCACTGCCTTGCACCAACTACTTGAATTTTTAAAGCTTTTAATTTCAGAAATCTGGCATAAAAGCTTTGAAGGAAGATTAGAATAATGAAAAGCGAGAAGAAAGATATACAATTCTTAAACAAAGCATTTCCTCATTAAGTTCTGAGACCTACCTTTTCCTTGCAGAGTCCTTTAACAACATCAGCCATCCTACTTTCAAGTACAGGCTCTCCCGGCGCGCTCACTACGCTTCCAGGCAATGGAGGGAAATTAGATGCTAGCAAGTCAAACTTTGCTGTCGGTGCCATTTCTTCCATTGCAGTCAGGGGCCGCTGAAAAAAAGAAATATCAACACACTGCACAGGTTTTATGTCCACACACGATCAGATGAATCAGGCCAACAGCCCTCAGATCTCATAATCTTGCGATCATTGAGAAGGCCAAACAGACAGAATCTGAGCAAAGAGGACAGTGATCAGAAAGAGGTCAGATAGAAAAGTAGAAGTGAGGAAAGAATGAAAAAGTGAAATAAGGAAGCTCAGACTTCTGAATGCCAGCCCTATTCCCTCTAAGCGCGATACTTGATCATCACTGGGCCATATAAAGTCACCAGATCTGTGATGCAATTGTTATTCTAATCTATAGGTGACATGTCCTTTTAGAAAGTAATATGAATGTCTAGTTGCATCATTTCCGTGTGCACAGTTACAAAGCCAATCATGCTTGTGAGCAAGATTTCCTTAAATATTTAAACCACCCCAAGACCTGAATCCTGAAAGCCATCCCACAAATTATAGAAAAACTAAAAATGCACACAGTGCATGATTACACATAGCAAGATACCTGGCAAAATGTGTCATTTGCCCAGAAGCATAATTGGCTTTGCACGGCTAACCTGAATTAAGATTTTCTGACTTCAAATTAAAAAAAAAAAATAAAAAAATAAAAAAGACGAGCAAATGAACACAAAACTTACAGAAGGTCGCTCGTCATCTCTTCTTCGTCTACCTCTAAAGACATTTCTCCTTTGAAAAAAACCCAAAAAGACATACATAAATTTTAGAGGCACAATGAAGCAGCTGGTCTGAGCTCTCAATCAGAAGCGCCTGACCCCAGCAGTTAGACAGTAGGCTGGGAGAGGTGTGCTGCCGATTTGACCAGAAAGAAACTTCTCAATAAATGTCCATGATTGGAAAATCACTATCAATTATTCACAAAATACGAGATTACTGGGGACCCCAATAGCTCAATATTTATTCCAAATGCAAAACTGAATGGAATGACTTGGGGTCTTGATTGTTTCTGTGCGAGTGGAGAGGCAGAGCAAAATTGCTGGATTTAAGAGGTTAGTTAACTTTTCTTATGGGGTTAAGAACTTAGAGGCAGGTAGTTGCTAATGTCAATGGAAGGAGGAGAATCGCTGGCAGTAGCGGTCTATAACTGCTGTAAGTCAGAAGAAATAGTCGCCAGGAAGAAAAAAAAAAAATAGATAGCAACTACCTGCCTGTAAGTACTTACCCCAAGGGGAAAAAAAATAACCAAAGTCCTGGATAATCCTTTTAAAGCTCTTCAATCGGACCACATTTTAGTGCCATTGGGGGTCTCCGTGGTGGACGGGAATATAAAAGAGTAAAAAAAAAAAAAAAATTTAGGCGATAAAAGGTCAATTTTTTTGAAAGACCAACTTAGGCCATTTATTTAGCTGTTTACAAGTCTAATTAGATTACTTATCGATCAAAAAACCCACTTTAGACAATTGTGATTTTCCACATATTTCACATGCACTGGGATTCCACAAGTGAGACAACACAACAGACCTCAACCAGGGGCCTGACAAACATTAACAATAGTGCTTTCTGCGCTCTTTGTGCTGGCGTTTGAACCAAATGCACTTAAGATTAGACAGGACCAGTTGGTGAAGGGAATATAAATTCTAGAGTAGATAAGGTTGGATTATATGCGGATGACCTGGTGTTCTTCCTGGATGGGGTTGAACGTTCCCTTCCTAGAGCAATTGATCTTATTAAATGCTTTGGGAAGCTTTCAGGTCTTAAAATCAATTGGAGTAAGTCAGTAGTTATGCGGATAATGAATGATATAACAGTACCCGTGTTGTTTGGTTTGCAAGTAGTATCAAAATTTAAGTATTTGGGCATAGTAATTAACCAAAATCCGATTAAAGACCTTGGAGACAATATAAACCCCCTCGAGGATAAAATGGGGAAAAAAAACAAAAAAAAACAAAAAAAAAAAAAACAGGATTTTTGGGTTGCTTACCGTAAAATCTGTTTCTCGGAGCCTTCATTGGGGGACACAGAAACCATGGGAGTATGCTGTTGCCACTAGGAGGCTGACACTATGCAAAAAAAGGTTAGCTCCTCCTCCGCAGTGTACACCCCACCGACCGGCAGGGATTTCCTCAGTTAGTGAGAAAGCAATAGGAGAAGAAACAGAATAGATTGAAAACAGAACAAACAACTCAACTGTAACCATTCAACCAAAGTAAGAACAGGAGCTGTAGAACATGGGAGGGTGCTGTGTCCCCCAATGAAGGCTCCGAGAAACAGATTTTACAGTAAGCAACCCAAAAATCCTGTTTACTCGTTCGCCTTATTGGGGGACACAGGAACCATGGGACGTCCAAAAGCAGTCCCTGGGGTGGGAAACAAACTTCCATCAGGCCAGCGGACTCACCACTGCGGCCTGCAGAATCCTTCTACCTAGGCTGGCGTCCGCCGAAGCGTAGGTGTGGACTCTGTAGAATTTCACAAACGTGTGAACCGATGACCATGTTGCAGCTTTGCAAAGCTGCAGCGCGGAAACTCTGTGGCGTACCGCCCAGGAGGCACCCACCGCCCAAGTAGAGTGGGCCCTGATCCCCGGAGGGGCTCCGCGACGCTTAACTCGGTAGGCTTCCAAAAATGCCGATCTGATCCAGCGAGCAATAGTGGCCTTTGACGCCGGGAGACCTTTCCGCGCCCCATCTGGAATAATGAAAAGAGACTCTGTCTTTCGCAAGGAAGCCGTCCTAGACAGATAGACTCTTATTGTCCAGCTTGTTCAAAGACCGCTCTCGGGGATGAGTTGGACTCGGACAGAAGGACGGTAGCACGATATCCTCATTGAGGTGAAACGAGGACACCACCTTCGGAAGGAAGGAGGGCGGAGGCCGCAGAACTACCTTATCCTGGTGAAGCACCAGAAAGGGAGAGCGGCAAGAAAAAGCTGCCAATTCCGACACGCGCCGGACGGAGGTGATGGCCACCAGAAAGGCCACCTTCCAAGAAAGAAGAGAAAGGGAAACTTCCCTGAGAGGTTCAAAGGGAGAACCTTGCAGAACCTCAAGAACCAGATTAAGATCCCATGGATCCACGGGCGCCCTGTACCACGGAACCGTGTGAGCCACGCCCTGAAGAAAGGTCTTGACTTGAGGACGGGAAGCCAACGTTCTCTGAAAGAAAATGGACAGCGCCGAAACTTGCCCCTTCAAGGAACTGAGGGCAAGCCCCGCTTCCAATCCTGCCTGGAGAAAGGCTAGGACTGAAGGGAGCGAAAAGTACATGGGCGCGATGTCATTGGTCTCACACCAAGTGAAATAGGCCTTCCAAGTACGGTAGGAGATCTTGGAAGATGATGGCATTCTGGCTCGGATCATGGTCTGAATTACTTGGTCGGAAATCCAGCTCGTTCAAAACCTCGGTCTCAACAGCCATGCCGTTAAATTGAGCGGCCGAGAATTGGGGTGGCAAATCAGACCTTGGGACAGCAGATCTGCTCTGTCCGGAAGCTTCCAGGGAGCGTCCGCGAGAAGATTGACAATGTCCGCGAACCAAGACCTTCTGGGCCAATTCAGGGCGATGAGAATGACTGGAATTCCTTCTGCCTTGATCTTCAACAGCTTAGGAAGAGGAGGCAGAGGAGAGAACAGGTAGGGAAGATCGAACTGGGACCAAGGAACGGCCAGGGCGTCGGCGCCCACTGCCAGAGGGTCCCGAGACCTGGACACGAATTGTGGGACTTTCCTGTTGAGGCGAGACACCATGAGATCTACATCCGGGGTTCCCCACCGAAGGCAGAGCCGATGAAACACCTCCGGATGTAGGGACCACTCTCCCGCCGTGAGACCCTCACGGCTGAGAAAATCGGCGGCCCAGTTGTCTACGCCGGGGATGTGGACCGCGGAAATTGTCGGAACGGAAATCTCCGCCCAAAGAAGAATTTTGGACACCTCCGCCAGGGCTGAGACACTCAGTGTTCCCCCTTGGCGGTTGACATATGCCACCGCTGTGGCATTGTCTGTCTGAACCCGAACAGGCAGTCCCTTGAGAAGCCTCTCCCAGTGAACGAGAGCCAGATGGATCGCTCGAATCTCTAGAACGTTGATCGGCAGTGCTGATTCCCGATCCGACCATCGACCCTGAACAGTGTGGTTGCGGAACACTGCACCCCAACCGAGGAGACTGGCATCTGTGGTTACTATCTGCCAGTGAATGGGAAGGAAGGATCGACCAGATAGGATGAGAGGTGACGTCAACCACCAGTTGAGAGACCGCTTGATCCGGCATGAAAGATGGACAGGGCGATCCAGGTACAGAGGCGACCTGTTCCATCTCGACAGAATGGCCTGCTGGAGAGGTCTGGCGTGAAATTGGGCAAAGGGAACCGCCTCTATCGCCGCCACCATCTTTCCCAGGACCCTCATGGCTGTACGGAGGGACGGGGATCGTGTGATCTGCAGCGATCGTACCTCCTGCTGCAGGGAAAGGATCTTCTCTTGAGGGAGAAAGACCCTTGACCGACGAGTGTCGAACAGTAGGCCTAGAAAGACCAAACGTTGGGTAGGAACCAGACAGGACTTTCTCCTGTTGACGATCCACCCGAAATTGGAAAGAGTGTCCAGGACGATTAACAAACTTTGGTGAGCCTGTTGAAATGAGGGAGCTTTGATCAGAATATCGTCGAGGTACGGAAAAAGAGCGAGACCTCTGACTCTCAACAAAGCCATCAACGCAGCCATGATCTTCGTGAAGACTCTGGGAGCAGTGGCGAGACAGAAGGGCAGTGCGACGAATTGGTAATGGTGCTGCCGAATCGCAAAACACAGAAACTTCTGATGTCCGGAGAAGATTGGAACATGTAAATAGGCATCTTGGATGTCTATTGAGCACATGAATTCCTGCTCCTCCATGGAAGCGATGACCAAGCGAAGCGACTCCATTCGGAAGTGGCGAAGGCGGACTCTCTTGTTGAGCAGCTTGAGATCCAAGATGGGACGAACTGCGCCGTCTTTTTTCGGCACTAAAAACAGGTTCGAATAAAACCCTGTGAAGCGCTCTGATTCGGGAACGGGCATAATCACTCCAGAACTGAGAAGAGAGGCGATAGCCGTAGAGAACCCCGGGATTAAGGCTGGATCTTTTGGAGGCCGGGATTCGAAGAAACGATCCCGTGGAAGAGAGACGAACTCTATCTTGCATCCTGAGGATACGACCTCCCTGACCCAAGCGTCCTCTACGGAGGCCAGCCAAACTTCTCTGAAGAAAAGAAGTCGACCTCCCAATTGGAAGGGCCCCTCGGGTGCCCGACGATAGTCATGCTGATGTAGACCGTCCAGATCTAGATCTGGACGGTCTGCCCTGGGAAGAGTGGGATCGCCAGGAAGGAGTGGGTCTGAAAGAAACTTTCTTCCTATCCTGGCGTGCCTGCGGTCTCTGTTGATTAGAGTTGTCCGCCGTATTGAAACGGCGGAAAGTCCGAAAGGGTCGAAACTGACACCTTAGTGGAGGTCTGCGAGGCTTGGACTGAGGGAGGAGTGAACTCGTGCCTCCGGTGGCGTCCTTAATAATCTGGTCCAATTGGGACCCAAAAAGGCGCACCCCTTGAAAAGGCAGGTTAGTGAGGGACTTTTTAGAAGACAAGTCCGCTTGCCAGGCCTTTAGCCAAATAGTACGTCGAATTGCAACTACGTTGCTTGACGCCTGAACTGCGCAGGATGCTGCATCCAAGGAAGCGGAAAGATAGTCCCCCGCATGGGAGAACTGATTGGCGAGATCGGCCAAACGCTCCGGTTGCGCCTTATCTAGGATTCCCTGATGGAGGTCGTCTGCCCACATCGCTATGGCTTTTGCTGCCCAGGATGAAGCAAAGATTGGACATACCGCCGTTGAAGCCGCTTCGAAAGCAGACTTTGCCAGGGATTCTATAATCCTGTCATTAGAATCTTATAGGGACGCCACGCCTGAAAGCGGGAGAACCGTGTTATTGGAAAGCCTGGACACTGGCGGATCCACCGAGGGAGAAGCAGACCAGTTGTCCGTGAGCTCCTTAGCAAACGGATAGAGTACGCCGAGACGCTTCCCTCTTTGAAAGCGTCTGGTCGGATCTTCTTTCCCTGGTAAAAATCTTTCCAAACTCGGAATGGAAAGGAAATACCCTGGAGGGAGTTTCTGCCCGTCTGAATGAAACCTCCTGATCTGAGGATTTCACTGGGGATTCAGCAATATCGAAGGTATGATGGATCGCTGCAATGAGGTTCTGCACTGTGACCTTCATGTTCACATCCTGGTCTGAATCCAGCTCTAAAATCCCCTCAGATGACCTGTCCGAAAACGCTTCACCTGACTCAGGAGAGGAGGCCCGAGAGGGAGGTTGCTGAGACGGGCTATGCGGTGAGATGGGGCTAGGAGAGGATTCCGGCTGGGGGTCTCGCCTGGGTCGTTTGCGACTAACGCTGGCTGACTCAGATGGAATCTCTTGGGACCTGCTGGGCCCTGCCGAAGTGTCCAGGGGCAACTTATCCAGAACGGCAACTAGGGATTGAGACACCTTGGTGAGGTCTGCCACTGATTGAGATAGAGAGGAGGCCCAGCCAGGCATGGGGGGGTTCACTCTCACCTGGGGCCGTAGATGGCTCCTGGGCGGCGTCCGACTGAATTGGATTGCTACAATCCAGACAGAGGGGAGAGGACTGACCTGAGGGAAGTTTCCGATTGCACGAAGAACATGCAAAGAACTTGACTAGGGTGCAGGGGAGGGCCATAGAGCGGGTACGATCAGATTTCGAGTTAGACATAATGAAAACCTGAGGTAGTGCCAGAAGGTTGGGGGGACAGAAGGCGGAGAAGGGTCAGTCTGCAGTGCAGAGCTACTCACGGACCGGTGTCCCCAAAGCACAGGCTGCTGGATATCCGGACATGTGCGTCCGGCTGACAGGCTGTGAAGATGGTGCCTGCCTGTAGAGAAGCGAGCGTCCAGGAGAAGGGGAAGGGCGGAGTTCGCCGCAGGGTTACCCAATCGCTGCCCTCTGGCCATAACAGGCTGAGCAGGAGAAGGAAAGGCGGGGGGAGGGCCTGGGGAGAGCGGGAGAAAAGCCCGCTTAGAAGAAAGGGGCGGGGGGCGTGGCCGCGAAGCTGCGGTAGGCCCGAACAGAAGCCGGGGCCTAAATTAGTTGCGGCGGCCGCCTGTCAGCAGGGGGTCGGCGCGGAGGTCGGGACAAGGACGCCGCCGCTGGAAGCAGCTTCCCAGCATGGAAGAAGGGGAGGGAGAGGCCCTGTGCTCTCTGTCCCCAGAAAGGGGGGAGGGAAGGGGAAGAGCGGAGAGCAGCAATATAAGGATGATGTGCCCGTAGGGTGGCTGCGGAGAACCGCAGCGCCCGCATCCCTGTGCCAATGAAGAGGACCCCCTGTCCGTCGGGAATGGGCAGCCAGGTAAAATAAAAAAGGCCATACTCACCCATCCCCGATCCATTACCTGGATTGAAGAGCTCCTGTGTCTCCTCCAACCGACAGGCTCTGGTAGGCGAGTGGGTGGGAGACTGGCGACAAGGACCCCTGGAGTCGCTGGCACGTCTTGGTGTCGGCATCCGTCTGGGCTGCTGGTCCTGTCGCGGAGAACTGCAAGGATACGGGGTGGCAATACACGCCGTACTCGCAGACACCATGTGGGAGTACAGATGTGACTTTTCACTCTGTATCCCTCCGTAGAACCTGTAAAGGAACGACAAACGACGAGGTAGATAAGGGTCTAATGAAAGACCCGTGTCCACCTCCTACTGACACTAAGCTAAACTGGGGATATCCCTGCCGGTCGGTGGGGTGTACACTGGAGGAGCTAACCTTTTTTTGCATAGTGTCAGCCTCCTAGTGGCAACAGCATACACCCATGGTTTCTGTGTCCCCCAATAAGGCGAACGAGAAAAAAGTATTAACTATTGTCTCGACTCCCCCTGTCTGTGGCGGCCAGAATTGGCTTAATTAAAATGGTTATCCTCCCAAAGTGTTTATATATGCTGGAACATACGTCAATTAAGGTCTCCAAGGGTTACTTCAAGAGAATGCACAGCTTGATGGCAGCGTTTATATGGGGCTCACCTAGACCTAAAGTAAATATCGGTACCCTGCAGAGGCCCAAGAGGCAGGGGGGATATGCGGTACTTGACCTTTTTTTGTATTATCTGGCTGGCCAGTTACGATATTTAAAACACTGGCTGCTCCACGACAGGCTCAATAATGCAGAGGCTCATCTCATTCATTTTCTGGGAGGGTGCACACCATGGGCGGTATTGGAGGGTTCATACAGACCACCTCGGGGTCTGCTGTTTGCACATAGTTTGGCAATACAGATTTGGTGGGAAAGTAAACATACTTTAACATTTTCTGATCAGATTGGGGAGATTCAGATATGGGATAATCCTGAATTTTCCCCATCTCCAGAAATTGCAGGATCCAAGTTTCTGGAAGCAAAATGGTGTAACACCCAGATTTTTGAAAATCAAATTTTTATCATTCGAACAACTTCATATTAAATTTAGAATTCCTCAGAGTGTTTTATAGATCTCTGCAGCTGAGGCATGCCATAGCATATCAGTTCCCACTTCCCAGGATGCGTATAGCTAGATACCCACTAATAGGAATATTGTCCAGTCAAGGGCCTACGGGTATGATCTCATCTTTATACACCTTTCTGTTAAATTCCAGAATTGCTCCCATCCAATTGGCTGTGGAAAGAAAATGTAGGCACCTAATCCCCTCTATAACCGATGACCAGTGGTGTGACACTAGAGGCGCATACGACGGTGCCTTCAGCGGCAAACAACAAATTAATCCAATTATATATGCTACACCAATCGTATTTAACCCTGTGCAAACTATATAAATTCGGCAGAAGAGTAGGCTACTTTCAGACTTCAGTTTTTTAAATCCAGCGGGCTGCGGAGAAAAGTTGTCAAACCTGATCCGGTAGAAGCCGCAGCCCGCCAGATCATCTGTTGAGGCCGGAGACGGTGCAGGAGAGGGCGATAGAGTCTTCTGGCATGCGCAGTGGAAAAAAGCGGTCCAGCGCTGTCAAAAAAACGTTGCAAGGAACGTTTTTTTGCAGACGCCGGACAGGCATTTTTCTCCGTATCCGGCAAAAGCCGGACACGCCGCATGGCCATCAGGCGCAATGCGGCGATAATGCTAGTCTATGGCAAAAAAGCCGGATCCGGTGGCAACCGGCTTTTACATTTTTCGCCGCATCGCGCCTGATGCAGAAAAACTAAAGTCTCTAAGTAGCCTAAGTGATGAATGTCATAGATGCGGTGAGGTGGGAGTGGATTTTTGTCATCTCATTTGGGATTGTAGAACTGTAAGACGACATTGGAAGGACATAATTTTTACACTAGAAAGGATAATTGGGATACCAATAGAGTGTAGTCCACTGGTGTGTGTACTGGGTGTGGTGGACGAAGAAATGTGGACTCATGACAGAAAATTTCTTAGGAGGTCCTGTTTCTCGCTAGGAAAGCAATAGCATTGAGGTGGATTGGGGGGGGGGGGGGGGGGGGGGAGGTCTCCCTCGATCAGTGGAAAAAATTGGTGAATAATATAATTCCATATGAGAAAATTATATACAGGAACAGGGGATGTCCTCAGAAATTTCATGAAATTTGGGAAAGGTGGTGTGACTCGCCCTTGACACAACTAGCTCCTGATGCCATAATTTCCTCAACTGATATAACCCTTGAAGTGTTTCTTTTGCAGTGCATAAATGTGATGCTTTACGTGGACTCAGGAATATCTGCTTATTCGCTTATTATAACCCGAATTGCTGCAAACTTATAACGCCAATTAAGAATCCCCTGATTGTGATGCAATGCTGTTGTTGAGAATTGAACACATTATGCTTAACGTTCTTTTTCATCTGTGTTGTTTGTCTATTTTATTATTGAAAGTATACTTCTGTAACTATGTTGTGGATAATGATTAAGTGGATTAATCTGTTTTCTTTGCACTGCAATGTGACATGTTTGACATTTTGTGGAATCTTTCAATAAAAAAAAAAAAAGGAGTTAAAAAAAAAAAAAAAAAAAAAAAAAAAAGCTTTCTGCCATAAACCAACACAAGGGCCTGATTCATACAGATTGGCGTTGTACAGGATCATCTTGATCAGGTGGGTGGCACGCTGGGGTCAGACGCTCAAAATTCATGAAGAGGGGTATGCCTCTTCATGAATCAGTGGAGTACACACGTGTACACCCTCTCCACTAATCATACTCAAGCCCCTGCTTGGGTAATGTCTGTGGCATAGAAAACTGGCATGAAGACACAAACATCTGCAAAATTTAGGCGCAACTCGAAGTTGTCTACATTTTTCAATTTTCCAGAGCTTTTACGCCAGAATTTGGTTATGAAACTTTTGATGAATAGGGCCCAAATTGTTTGACAGAAACGCTGCTGCTTACCTTCCCCGAGCTGCTCCATCTGTACCATTCTGTTCTATATGTAAAGATTGGGAGGAGTCCTTGGAAAAAACATCCTGATGTCCAGTTAGAGATGTGACGTGCCGATCAGATGGGAAGGGACGAGAGTTCGGTCTATTTACATGGATATCAGCTAACGGTAAAAGAGTTGTAGTGCCAGCCTCAGCAGATCTTTCTGAATTGTTAGGAGACGATCGAAATGGAGGCTTCACACTAAAAGACAGAAAATGGCAGAGATGTAAAAATAAACCTAATACATTTGTAAGTGCATTCAATTGATTTTTCAGTTAATTTGATTCACCTGCATTAAAAATTAAGATTGGTCACTTTCTCTCAGAATTGCAAGTGGTCTGACTACTATAGTCAACGGATGGAAGCAAATCTAAGTTGAGGCATCACATGACATAGCCACATACAAATATCAATCTTAAGAAACATAGAAATAAACCAAATATGGTGAAACACTAGCAATAAGAATAAAAAAAAAACAAACAAAAAACACTACTAGATACCCAGCAGTATAGTATGCTCAATATGAATGCATAAAGGCCTTTAATATTCCCCAAAACATGTAAAAAACAAATCCCGTAAGTATACAAGTCTATATGATGCCCGAAATAGAGGACCCACTTATGGCATAAACAAACTAAACACATCAGTAGAATACATATATAGCTTCAGACAGTGTGCCAGTAGAAAACTGGCACCTCGACGCGCATTTCACCAACACTGGGCTTCGACAATTAATGTAAACTAGCTTAGGAGTCTCAAAAAGGCCAGTATGTAACAGCGGTCATGTTTTTAGACAAATTAGACAATCAAAATCAATCAAAATGAAAAAGATGGATTTTTGGCTTTTTCAGCCATGTTGAGAATTTGGTGAATTTAACTGAAAAAACAAAAAGGGAATCACAGCTCCAACAACATGCATGGGCTTTATAAAAATCCTGTGCCCAGTGCTTTTTATCCACCCATAAACTGACCTACCTGTGTTGCATTTTTTAAATCCTCAACATGTCATTTATTTGCAAATTTTCTCTATAGACTTAAAATAAAATTAGAAAAATCCACAGGTAAAAAACAAAAAAAAAAAAAAAAAAATGTACTCCAGCGTCAAATGCACCAAATACTCATCACAAACCCCACAAACTTTCACACCCTCGCAGGAATCTTAAACACCTTGACCTACACTCATTCTCCGAATCCCTCCTCCCTCTTACAGATATAAGTTCCTTACACAATGCGGATGACGCTGCCGCTCTATATAACACCACAATAGCTGTAGCTTTGGAATCCGCTGCCCCACTTACACATACCAAAACTCGCAAAATCAACAGACAGCCCTGGCACACCAGCCTGACCAAAGAGCTGAGGCGAGCTTCCAGGGCTGCTGAGCGCAGATGGAAAAGATCCCACTCCAACGAGCATTTCATCGCATTCAAACAGTCCCTCACTACTTTCAAGACCACACTCGCCACAGCTAAACAAACCTACTTCTCATCTCTCATATCCTCCCTGTCTCACAACCCTAAACAGTTATTCAACACCTTCAATTCTCTCCTCCGCCCCCCAGCACCTCCTCCCTCCCCACTCATCTCAGCTGAAGACTTTGCCTCATTTTTCAAGCAGAAAATTGATAACATCAGGGACAGTTTTGGTCAACAACCCCCAGAGCCCTTCCTCCCGACTTCCCAGCCCTCCACCTTCAAAACCAACTTCTCCACCATTACAGAAGATCGACTCTCCACTCTACTCTCAAGATCACATCTCACCACCTGTGCACTCGACCCGATCCCATCCCACTTCATCCCGAACCTCACCACAGTCTTCATCCCAACCCTAACCCATCTCTTCAACCTATCACTAACAACTGGTGTTTTCCCCTCAAGCTTTAAACATGCCTCCATCACACCTATCCTCAAAAAGCCCTCTCTTGACCCATCCTCTGTATCTAGCTATCGCCCTATATCACTTCTCCCATACGCCTCCAAGCTACTGGAACAACACGTCTACCTTGAACTGTCCTCCCATCTCTCTTCTTGCTCCCTCTTCGACCGCTTACAATCTGGCTTCCGGTCACACCACTCCACTGAAACTGCCCTTACTAAGGTCACCAATGACCTCTTAACTGCCAAGAGCAAGCGACACTACTCTGTCCTCCTCCTCCTGGACCTGTCGGCTGCCTTTGACACAGTGGACCATTCCCTATTATTACAGACCCTCTCATCCCTCGGCATCACAGACTTGGCCCTCTCCTGGATCTCATCATACCTAACAGACCGGACATTCAGCGTCTCCCACCCACACACCACCTCCTCACCTCGCCCCCTATCTGTCGGAGTCCCACAAGGTTCAGTCCTAGGGCCCCTGCTGTTCTCTATTTACACCTTTGGCCTGGGACAGCTCATAGAATCTCATGGCTTTCAGTATCATCTTTATGCTGATGACACACAGATCTACATCTCTGGACCAGATATCACCTCCCTACTAACCAGAATCCCTCAATGTCTGTCCACTATTTCATCCTTCTTCTCCACTAGATATCTGAAACTCAACATGGACAAAACAGAATTCATCATCTTTCCCCCATCTCACGTGACCCCCCCTACGAACCTATCAATTACAGTAAATGACTGCCCACTCTCCCCAGTCCCACAAGCTCGCTGCCTCGGAGTAATCCTTGATGCTGATCTCTCCTTCAAACCACATATCCAAACCCTTTCCACTTCCTGCCGACTTCAACTCAAAAATATTTCACGCATCCGTTCATTCCTCACCCAAGAATCTGCAAAAACCCTAGTCCATGCCCTCATCATCTCTCGCCTTGACTACTGCAACCTCATGCTCTGCGGCCTCCCCTCAAACACTCTCGCACCCCTCCAATCTATTCTAAACTCTGCTGCCCGACTAATCCACCTGTCCCCCCGCTATTCCCCAGCTTCTCCC
This sequence comes from Dendrobates tinctorius, assembly GCF_039654945.1. Taxonomy (NCBI): domain Eukaryota; kingdom Metazoa; phylum Chordata; class Amphibia; order Anura; family Dendrobatidae; genus Dendrobates; species Dendrobates tinctorius. The sequence goes on along the minus strand of NW_027361719.1, from coordinate 3,264,661 downwards.
CTCTGTCAATCCCTTCACTGGCTCCCAATTGCCCAGAGACTCCATTACAAAACCCTAACCATGACATACAAAGCCATCCACAACTTGTCTCCTCCATACATCTGTGACCTCGTCTCCCGGTACTTTCCTGCACGCAACCTCCGATCCTCACAAGATCTCCTTCTCTACTCCCCTCTTATCTCCTCTTCCCACAATCGCATACAAGATTTCTCTCGCGCATCACCCCTACTCTGGAACTCTCTACCACAACATATCAGACTCTCACCTACCATCGAAACCTTCAAAAAGAGCCTGAAGACCCACCTCTTCCGACAAGCCTATAACCTGCAGTAACCACCGATCGACCAAACCGCTGCACGACCAGCTCTACCCTCGCCTACTGTATTATCACCCATCCCTTGAAGATTGTGAGCCCTCGCGGGCAGGGTCCTCTCTCCTCCTGTACCAGTTATGACTTGTATTGTTTAAGATTATTGTACTTGTTTTTATGTATACCCCCCTCACATGTAAAGCGCCATGGAATAAATGGCGCTATAACAATAATAATAATAATAATAATAATAATAATAATAATAATCATGAGAGATTAGTCTTCGAGTACAGAGAGCTCATATACATCAGATTTTCCTGTGTGTACTAAAGCTTACCAAAAAGCTACACTAGAATAAATTCCTGTGTGCACAGGTGGAGTTACACTTTGTAGCTAATTTGCCTATTACACAAATTTTATCAGCTTTCCCCTCTGGCTTCTCACCAGAAGCCTCACCCCGTTTCATTTTTTTTTTGCCTCTTTCCCCAGCTCCTTTTAAAGGGAATCTGTCACCCCCGGGACGTATATGACCTATTACTCTGGGTATACAGGTGATAGAAATGTTACACTAATCCTACCTGTATGCCTCATATTATCCATCTTGCTGTTGAGAAATCTAATATATCCTTTTGCTAATGATTTTTTCCAGGCTCAGGGGTGTGCGGTGCTTGGAAGAAATCCCTGCATCCTGTCTTCATTACTACCCTCCTCCTATGCACGTCAGTTATGGCGCCGGAATCCTGCGACTGCACAATCTGTACCTTTTACTCCCTTCTGTGGGCAGTGTATTCAGGGATCTTCTTCGCAAGCGAGGCACTGTGACCTCTGGCGTGCAAGGCGATATGGTGCGCTTGCCACATTCTCCCTGCATAGTCATCTCTAGGAACCAAGTGTACATAGTGATGACTATGCATGGAGAAAGAAGGGAGAGCACTTTATCGTTGTGAACACCGGCGGTCACTGGGGCAGAAGTTGCCTGCACATAAGATCCCTGAATGCAGTGACCATACAAGGGAGGAAAAAGGTATGGATTGAGGAGGGAGTGAAGGATTCTGGTGCCACAACTGACATGCATGGGAGGGGGTGGGGGTAGTATTATAATCAAGATAAGGTTTCTTCCAGGCACCGTATGCCCAGGAGCTGGGAAGAAAACATAGCAGAAATTTATGACCTGTATGCCCATATTAATAGGTCATATACATCAGGGCAAGGGGGGGCAGATTCCCTTTAACATTGAGGTGTTGACGTAGTATTCCAAATATGCTGTTACTTTGGCAGATAAGGATAAGAGTTTGCTCGATTGGGAGCACACCTAAGTAAAACAGGATTTTTGGGTTGCTTACCGTAAAATCTATTTCTCGGAGCCTTCATTTGGGAGGGGGGGGGGGGGGAAACAGGAACCATGGGGTGTATGCTGTTGCCACTAGGAGGCTGATACTATGCACATAAAAAAAAAGTTAGCTCCTCCTGCGCAGTATACACCCCACCGACTGGCACCAAGTTAATCAGTTAGTGAGAAAGCAGTAGGAGAAGCAACAGAATAGAGAACAGACAACTCAACTGTAACCAGAGCACACAGAACAAAATAACAGGAGTTGTAAAACATGGGAGGGTGCCGTGTCCCCCAATGAAGGCTCCGAGAAACAGATTTTACGGTAAGCAACCCAAAAATCCTGTTTTCTCCATCGCTTCAATGTGGGACACAAGAACCATGGGATGGATGTCCAAAAGCAGTCCCTGGGGAGGGAAAAGCAAATTTCCATTAGGTCGGCGGACTCACCACCACCGCCTGCAAGATCCTTCTGCCTGGGTTGGCATCCGCCGAAGCGTAGGTGTGGACCCTGTAAAATTTTGCAAACGTGTGGACATAAGACCAGGTTGCAGCCTTACAAAGCTGCAGCGCGGAAGCCCTGTGGTGCACCACCCAGGAGGCGCCCACTGCCCGGGTGGAGTGAGCCTTAACCTCAGGAGTGGGCCCTCTGTTATTGACCTGGTAAGGCCTGTTTCACACTTCCGTTTTTTCAAATCCGTCAAAATCCGTTGGTTTCCGTGAAAAAACGGATCCGCCATTTTTTTGCAGGATCCGTTTTTTTTGTCCCATAGACTTCCATTAGTGGTTACCGCGGATCCGTCAAAAAAACGGATCCGTTTGCATCAGTTTCCGTCAAAAAAACGGAAACAGATCCGTTTGGCGGACACAAAAACGGAAGTGTGAAACAGGCCTAAGCCTCCAAGATTACCGATATGATCCAGCGAGCAATAGTTGCCTTGGAGTCTGGCAGGCCTTTTCGCGCTCCATCTGGGATGACGAAAAGGGAGTCTGTCTTCCGGAACGAAGCAGTTGTAGCCAAATAGACCCTCATCGCCCTGACCAGGTCTAGCTTGTTCAAGGAGCATTCCCGGGGATGAATTGGAGCCAGGCAAAAGGAAGGTAGAACGATGTCTTCATTCAGGTGGAAAGCAGACACCACCTTGGGAAGGAAGGAAGGCGGAGGCCGCAGGACCACCTTATCCTGGTGAAGCACCACCAAGAAAGGCGGGCGACAAGAAAGGGCCGCCAACTCCGAGATGCGTCAGATGGAGGTGATGGCCACGAGAAAGGCCACTTTCCAAGAGAGAAAGGACAGGGAAACTTCCCTGAGAGGCTCAAAGGGGGAACCTTGTAAGGCCTATAGGACAAGATTGAGATCCCAGGGATCCACCGGAGCCCGATACAGCAGTGCTGCATGAGCTGTCGCCTGCAGAAAAGTCTTGACCTGCGGACGAGAGGATAACGTCTTCTGAAAAAGAATGGAAAGCGCCGATATTTGACCCGTTAGAGAACTTAGGGCACGACCCGCATCCAGGCCCACATGGAGGAATGCCAGAACAGAAGGGAGCGAAAAAGACATAGGCGGGATGTGATTGGACTCGCACCAACCAATATAGGCCTTCCACGTGCGATAGTATATTCTGGAAGACAGCTTCCTAGCCCGGATCATGGTGCGAATTACCCGATCTGAAAAACCTGATCCCTTCAGAACCACAGTCTCAACGGAGGAAGAGACCAAATATTCGCCTGCGTGAGAAATCTGGTTGGCGAGCTCCACTAGCTGTTCTGGCTGGGCTCTAGCCAGAATGCCTTGGCAGAGATCCTTAGCCCATTTGGCTATGGCCTTTGAAACCCAAGTGGAAGCAAAGGCCAGGCTGAGAGCAGATGCTTCGAAAGCTGACTTCGCAAAGGATTCTATTATTCTGTCATTAGGATCTCCCAAAGATGCTCCACCAGAAATCGGAAGGACCGTGATGTTAGATAGTCAAGAGACCGGCGGGTCCATGGAGGGAGAAGTTGACCAGTTAGCGGTGAGCTCCGGAGAAAGAGGATATAACATGCCAAGGCGCTTTCCTCTTTGAAAGCGCATGTTCGGATTTTCTCTTTCCCTGGTCAGAATGGGGAGCGAAGACCTTGGAAGGTGGTTTAGACCTTCTGAACGAAACCCCCTGATCTGCGGGTTCCGCAGGAGAGTCTTTGATGTTGAAGGTCTGGTTGATTGCTCCAATGAGGTTCTGAACCATATCCCTGATGTCAGCGATTTGGTCCGAATCCAGCTCCAAAACATCCTCAGAGGGAGCATCTGAGAAAGTCTCTCCTGGTTCAGGAGAGGAGGACCAGGAAGAAGGAGGTCGCTGGGACGGGCTATGAGGCGAGATGGAACAGGAAGAGGATTCGGACCGGCGCTCCTGTCTGCATCTTTTGCAGTTAATGTTGGCAGGCTCAGACGGAGCTTCCTGTGAACTGCTGGGTCCTGTGGAAGTCTGCAGGGGCAACTTATCAAGTACAGACACCAGGGTCTGAGACACCCTGGTGAGATCCGCCACAGATTGTGACAGAGGATAGGGGTCTCACTCTCACTTGGGACAACCGGGGGCTCCTGGGCGGTGGGTTCAATGGGGTTGCTGCAGTCCTGACAGAGGGGAGAGGACTGACCTGATGGAAATTTGCATTAACAAGAAGAACATGCAAAGTGACTGACCACAGTGGAGGAAGAGGAGGAGGTTGGAGGACAAGAACAAAGTGGCTTAGAATTAGACAAGATGAGCAGACCCACTAAGCAGTGCCAGAAGGTTAGGGGACGGGGAAGAGGGTATCAGTCTGCAGTGCAGAACTACTCACGGATCAGGTGTCCTGAAGAGACTTCCAGCTAGAGAAGCTGCACAGCTCGATTGGGTAGGCAGGTCCCGCAGACAGAAAAACAGCGTCCGGCTCACAGGCTGAGGAAAATGGAGGCCGCCTGGGAGATGGAGTAGAGTGCGCGCTTTGGAAGCAGTGGGCGGTAAGGATCAAAATCCTGCTCACTGAGGATGGAAAAGGGGGGGCGGAGCTAACCGCGCTGTCAGGAGTCCAAAGATGGCGCTGCTAGAAGCCGATGGGAAGGCTAGGATGAGTGGGCAGGTCCATCGGGAGCGCAGAAATGAAGAACAGAGTGGTGGGGAGGCGCAAGACGGGCGGGAGAAAAGCCCGCCCGAGAAGGGGCGTGGCCAAGACGCACGACAAGGCCCGAATAGAAGCCGGGGCCTGGATTAAATATGCCGGCCGCCGGGGAGCGCGGAGACATCGTTAAAGGACGCACTGCCGCGGCGACCGCTCTTAGTATTGAACACCACTATGCAGCCCGGTATGAAAAAAAAAAAAAAAAAAAAACACGGGAAGGGGGGGGGAACTGCAGGGGACGCCGCAAGGCGATTTGAGCAGTGCTTCCCCAGTACTCATTCACCACTGCCCATGGTCCTGCTGTTGAAGTTTAAGAGACGCTAAGCTGACAGAGCAGCTAGGTGGGTCCAGACTTGCAGATACTTACCTACTTCACCTGTAAGCCTTGTCTTGAAGGAAAACCTGGGGGAAGAGGTACATCATCCAGGCAAAGAAAAAGTACGTCCGTAAGAAATCCCATTAGTGGACGTCCGCGCCTCCCCCAACCAACAGGCTTTGGTGGGGGGAGAGAGACGGGGGGGCTAGGAACGGTCAGGATCGCCTGGACACGCATCGGTGTTAGGGGCTCTTGATCCTGCCGGCTAGACATATGAGGATACGGGGTGGCAGTACACGCCATACTTCTAGTCTCTTTGTGGGGATACATATGTGACTGTTCACTCTGTATCCCTCCAGAAACCTGAAAGGGAACGACGCACACTGAGGCAGATAAGGGTCTAATGAATGACCCGTGTCCACCTCCTACTGACACTAAGCTAAACTGGTTAATTTAGTGCCAGTCGATGGGGTGTATACTGCAGAGGAGGAGCTAACTTTTATGTGCATAGTGTCAGCAGCATACACCCCATGGTTCCTGTGTCCCCCAATGAAGCAATGGAGAAACACAGTCTATCGGCGTTTTTAATTATGTTTGTAGTCTTGTCTTTTCATAGCAATAAAAATAGATTAACTGTTGGTGATCCATTTTTTTTTGCATACTTTACTCTTATGTTTTGCACTGTTATTAGTCCGCTCTAAGCTAGGGAGAACCCAGTATATTGAGTGCTGGACTCATCTTTTTTGATAATTAGGGAAAGAGGCAGCCTATACTACGCTCTGCATGTACTGTTGATTTACTCTTTAAAAATCATGTAGGTACTCATTAAGGTAGGAGGAGATCTGTAGGAGAGATGTTAGGAAATTTCATTAACATGGAACATCTAGAGTACACAGTGAAGGGAAAAAAAATAAAAATTCAAATCGAAGCTGTGGAATTGAATTCTCCAGCAGGACAAAGGAGAAAATCCACTGTGCATGTATCCGTAAGACAGTTTTTTTACAACATATAGCAGATTTTAACATTAGCAGCATGTCAAGGATTTATTGTCCATGCAGAGAGTGTAATCTGCAGCAGGAACTCCGTGTAACACCAGAATTGGCACGCGGATACTTTGAAACTAAAAGAGTTTTGCATAATCCCACCATTGTGAACAGTGTTTATTTGATGTATAAGCACTATGGAAACATCTGAGCGATAAACCTTATATAAAAGCAGAGAGGAAAAAAAACTAGCGCAGAGCAGGTATACAATGGTCAATAGTATTGGAAAAAGATTCTACCCACACAAGCAAAAATTATTTCAGACACTGGAAAATACTGCAATGTGTCTGCCGAATGACCCGACTGTTGCATTATAACTGTTCGTGACCTTAATTGACCGTATAACTTACTAGAAACCAGCGGACCCATTCCAGAAGGCTTTCAGCAGTCTTACACAATAGAATGCATTGCTAAAACACGTTCCTTTTGTTAGAGCAGAATTTCAATCCTCTTTGCGGCTGTTTAACTGGCCCTTGTCAGTAAAGCTGGGATCGACTTTTATTATAAATAACTCCCATAAAAAATGGATTTAAGTACAAAGCTCACACACAGTAACAAGTGGCTGTAGGATGAAACCTGAATGGGAGAGGTTGTGTCACCATTTCCAGAACCTCCTAGGAATGAACGGCACACAGCTTGTACCTACCGGTTTCTATGGAAAGGTCGACCTATACTTAAAGCAGCACTTGTTTTGTACGATCCTGAAGAATTAAAACCATTGACATAGCCACCATTAGGAAACGGAGCCTGCAGAAGGAAAAATATATGATCAAATCAGGGGAATCTCTATGGAGGAAAAAATAAATAGATCAGGTATTAATAACTGGACGCAAGTGACTAGTCGCCCCCACCAAGGGGCTTACATTTTTATGGCATTTAATGTGCGGTAAGAAACGACCTGGAAACATGTGTTTGGGGTGGAGGCGAGTACCATTACTGAAAACCAGCAGCTTTGTTGTTTTTTTGTTACTTCTGGACTTTTACCGGACAGTTAATTTTATATTTTGATTTTTTTTCGGGACGACAATCATTATCTTGAAAAAGGTTTCAATTTTTTTAAATTAATCTTTAAAGAGTGCGGGAGGGGGTGTCACATTTTACAGTCTTTAAGACACTGTCACCCTAGGGGCTTTGAACATGCAATTTTCCTATCACCTACATTATACACTAATATGTAACAGTATTGCAATTCTCTAACGAAGCAGTCTGTGGCTGAGTGCCAATATAGCAGTTAAGGGGGGCCCATCAGGTGGTCACCTGGCTGCCATGGTAGCCCATTGGATCCTGAAAAAGGGACAGATGGGAATGAGCAATGATGATGCCACCACTGAAATCAGCCGACATCTGCCTGGTGCAAAGCAGACTTAGCTCCATTTTTTTCCCTTAGCCCACGTGTCAGCATTCATTTCTAACGATCAAGTTCACACAAACGGAGCCCCATATCTCCTGCATAATAGAGTGAAATCCACTCATTACTATTGCATATAAAAGGTGAATCTGACCAAACTTTAAGTAAAAAAGCGCTATTTTTGCCATAAGTAAAAGCAACAATAAGGGGTTAATAGGCTAACACCTCCGCTAGTATATGTCCCAAAAAAATTGTGCAGACAATAAGCAGGGGTAATAATACATTTCTATAGCGCCGCCTTATTCCGCAGCACTTTACATTTCAGAGGGGATTTGTACAGACAATAGACATTACAGCATAACAATAATCACATACAGTAGATTATAGCAAATACCAAGAGGAATGAGGGCCCTGCTCGCAAGCTTACAGTCTATGAGGAAAGAGGTAGACACGAAAGGTGGGTGGTAACAGTTGCCCTGATTGTATGGACCAGCCATAATGTTAGGTGTGTGACAATACGGACACAGAGGGCTAATGGATGCATAAAGCATGTGGGAGAATGATGCGGGGAATCTGGTTATGGTAAGACTTTTGGCTCTGCCACACAGGGATAGGTTAGGTTAATGTGTTGAGGCGATAGGCCAGTCTGAATAAATGCGTTTTCAGGACACGCTTAAAATTGTGGGGATTGGGGACTAATCGTATTGACCTGGGAAGTGCATTCCAAAGAATTGGCGCGGCACGTGTAAAGTCTTGGAGACGGGAGTGGGAGGTTCTGACTATTGAGGATGCTAACCTCAGGTCATCAGCAGAACAGAGGGCGCGGGTAGGGTGGTATACTGAAACAAGGGAGGAGATGTAGGGTGGTGCTGAGCCATGGAGGGCTATGTGAGTGAGGGTAATAAGTTTATACTGAATTCTGGAGTGGATGGGTAGCCAGTGTAATGACTGGCACAAGGTAGAGGCATCGGTGTAACGATTGGTGAGGAATATGATCCTGGCTGCAGCATTCAAGACAGATTGGAGAGGGGAGAGTTTGGTAAGAGGGAGACCGATTAGAAGAGAGTTACAATAGTCGAGACGAGAATGAATAAGAGAAACAGTAAGAGTTTTTGCAGAGTCAAAAGGTAAGAAAAGGTCGAATTCTAGAAATGTTTTTGAGGTGCAGATGACAAGAGCGAGCCAGTGATCGAATGTGGGGGGCAAAAGAAAGCTCGGAATCAAGTATGACCCCAAGACAGCGGGCCTGTTGCTGGGGAGTAATAGTGGAACCACACACAGAAATGGCAATGTCGGGTATAGGTACATTAGTAGAGGGAGGAAACACCAGGAGTTCAGTCTTTGACAGGTTCAGTTTCAGATATAGTGAGGACATATTAGACACAGCGTTTAGACAATCGCCGGTGTTTTCTAGAAAGGCTGGCGTGATGTCAGGAGAAGAAGCGTATAATTGGGTGTCATCAGCATAGAGATGGTACTGGAAACCAAATCTACTGATTGTTTGACCAATAGGGGCAGTGTACAAGGAGAAGAGGAGGGGGCCTAGAACCGATCCTTGGGGGACCCCAACAGTAAGGGGAAGGTGAGGAGGAGGAGGAACCGGCAAAAGATACAGTAAAGGAGCTGTCGGAGAGATAGGAGGAGAACCAGGAGAGAACGGTATCCTTGAGGCCAATGGAACGGAGCATAGTGAGGAGGAGCTGATGATCCACAGTGTCGAATGCTGCAGAGAGATCCAAGAGAATTAGCATGGAGTAATGACCATTTGATTTAGCTGTTAGCAGATCATTAGAGACTTTAGTGAGGGCAGTTTCAGTGGAGTGTAAAGAGCGGAAACCGGATTGGAGAGGGTCGAGAAATATCACTTTTGGCTCATTCATCCTCATTTGGTTCACTGGGCAATTAGTTATTATTTGTAGGGGTATAGGGACTTAGGCTTAGATGTCATGTTTTCCGTTGTACCTTATTTACTTTGGATACACACCTTTATTGATATAGGAAATTATACTCAGCAGTTACTTTGCGGCTGCACTTTATTCACTTAATAGATTGGCCTTACTTTCTGAGGTTGTTTGGAGTTTATTATGATTTTTTATATGCTTTGCATATTTGACCTTATTACCTATATATGCTGCATATTTAATATATAGGTTAGGGCATTTGAGCACCTCCTACTGGGCATTTTCTTTTTTTTTTTATTTGTGTGTATTTAACCCCTTCATGACCAAGCCTATTTTGACCTTAATGACCAGGCCATTTTTTGCAATTCTGACCAGTGTCCCTTTATGAGGTAATAACTCAGGAACGCTTCAACGGATCCTAGCGATTCTGAGATTGTTTTTTCGTGACATATTGGGCTTCATGTTAGTGGTAAATTTAGGTTGATAATTTTTGCGTTTGTCAAAAAAAATCAGAAATTTGGTGAAAATTTAGAAAATTTTGCAATTTTCAAATTTTGAATTTTTATTCTGTTAAACCAGAGAGTTATGTGACACAAAATAGTTAATAAATAACATTTCCCATATGTCTACTTTACATCAGCACAGTTTTGGAAACAAAATATTTTTTTGTTAGGAAGTTATAAGGGTTAAAAGTTGACCAGCGATTTCTCATTTTTACAATAAAATTTACAAAACCATTTTTTTTAGGGACCACCTCACATTTGAAGTCACTTTGAGGGGTCTATATGGCAGAAAATACCCAAAAGTTACACCATTCTAAAAACTGCACCCCTCAAGCTACTCAAAACTGCATTCAAGAAGATTATTAACCCTTCAGGTGTTTCACAGGAACTAAAGCAATGTGGAAAGAAAAAATGGACATTTTAATTTTTCCAACAGAAATTTTATTTTAGCATCAATTTTTTCATTTTCACATGGGAAACAGGATAAAATGGATCCTAAAATTTGTTGGGCAATTTCTCCTGAGTACAACGATACCTCATATGTGGTCATAAACCACTGTTTGGGCGCACGGCACGGCTCAGAAGGGAAGGAGCGCCATTTGACTTTTTGAATGAAAAATATGCTGGAATATTTAGCGGTTGCCATGTCGTGTTTGGAGAGCCCCTGTGTGCATAAACATTGGAGCTCCTCCACAAGTGACCCCATTTTGGAAACTAGACCCCCCAAGGAACTTATCTAGATGCATAGTGATCACTTTGAACCCCCAGGTACTTCACAAATTGATCTGTAAAAAAAAATAAATAATTTTTTTTCACAAAAATTTTCTTTTAGCCTCAGTTTTTTCATTTTCACATTGGCAACAGGATAAAATGGATCCTAAAATTTGTTGAGCAATTTCTCCTGAGTGCACAGATACCTCATATGTGGTCATAAACCACTGTTTGGGTGCACGGCATGGCCCGGAAGGCAAGGAGCACCATTTGACTTTTTGAATGGAAAATTAGCTCCAATCGTTATCGGACACCATGTCGCATTTGGAGAGCCCCTGTGCACCTAAACATTGGAGCTCCTCCACAAGTGACCCCATTTTGGAAACTAGACCCCCTAAGGAACTTATCTAGATGTGTAGGGAGCACTTTGAACCCCCAAGTGCTTCACAAAAGTTTATAACACAGAGCAGTGAAAATAAAAAATATTTTTTTTTCCTCAAAAATGATTTTTAGCACACTATTTTTAATTTTCACAAGGCTAACAGGAGAAATTGGACCACAAATCTTGTTGTCCAGTTTGTCCTGAGTACGCTGGTACCCCATATGTGGGGGGGAACCACTGTTTGGGCACACGGCAGGGCTCAGAAGGGAAGGAGCGCCATTTGACTTTTTGAAATGCAAATTACTTCCAATCGTTAGCAGACACCATGTTGTGTTTGGAGAGCCCCTGTGTGCCTAAACATTGGAGCTCCCCCACAAATGACCCCATTTTGGAAACTAGACCCCCTAAGGAACTTATCTAGATGTGTAGTGAGCACCTTGAACCCTCAAGTGCTTCACAAAAGTTCATGACGCAGAACCGTGAAAATAAAAAAAATAAAAAATTTTCCCCCTCAAAAAATTATTTTTTAGTGCGCAATTTTTTATTTTCACAAGGGTACCAGGATAAATTAGACCCCAAAATTTGTTGTCCAGTTTGTCCTGAGTACGCTGGTACCCCACATGTGGGGGGGAACCACTGTTTGGGCACACGACGGGGCTCGGAAGGGAAGTAGTGACATTTTGAAATGCTGACTTTGATGGAATGGTCTGCGGGTGTCATGTTACATTTGCAGAGCCCCTGATGTACCTAAACTGTGGAACCCCCCCCACAAGTGACCCCATTTTGGAGACTAGACCCCCCAAGGAACTTATCTAGATGTGTGGCGAGCACCTTGAACCCCCAAGCGCTTCACAGAAGTTAATAACGCAGAGCCGTGAAAATAAAAAATATTTTTTTTTCCTCAAAAAAAAGATTTTTAGCTGGCAATTTTTTTTTTCACAAGGGTAGCAGGATAAATTGGACCCCAAAAGTTGTTGTACAGTTTGTCCTCAGTACGCTGATGCCCCATATATGGGGGGGGAACTATTGTTTGGGCACACGTAAGGGCTCGGAATGGAAGTAGTGGCGTTTTGAAATGCAGACTTTGATGGAATGGTCTGCGGACGTTTGCAGAGCCCCTGATGTGCCTAAACAATAGAAACCCCCCACAAGTGACCCCATTTTGGAAACTAGACCTCCCAAGGAACTTATCTAGATATGTGGTGAGCACCTTGAACCCCCAAGTGCTTCACAGAAGTTTATAACGCAGAGCCGTGAAAATAAAAAATATTTTTTTTTCCTCAAAAAAAATGATTTTTAGCTAGCAATTTTTTTTTTCACAAGGGTAGCAGGATAAATTGGACCCCAAAAGTTGTTGTACAGTTTGTCCTGAGTACGCTGGTGCCCCATATATGGGGGGGGGGGGGGGGGGGGAACTATTGTTTGGGCACACGTAAGGGCTCGGAATGGAAGTAGTGGCGTTTTGAAATGCAGACTTTGATGGAATGGTCTGCGGTCGTCATTACGTTTGCAGAGCCCCTGATGTGCCTAAACAATAGAAACCCCCCACAAGTGACCCCATTTTGGAAACTAGACCTCCCAAGTAACTTATCTAGATGCCTGGTGAGCACTTTGGACCCCCAAGTGCTTCACAGAAGTTTATAACGCAGAGACGTGAAAATTAAAAAAAAAAAAAAATTTCCACAAAAATATTTTTTTAGCCCCCAATTTTTTATTTTCCCAAGGGTACCAGGAGAAATTAGACCCCCAAAGTTGTTGTGCAATTTTTCCTGAGTACGCCGATACCCCATATGTTGGGGTAAACCACTGTTTGGGCACACGTCGGGGCTTGGAAGGGAGGAAGCACCGTTTAACTTTTTGAACGCAAAATTGGCTGGAATCAGTGGTTGCACCATGTCGCGTTTGGTGACCCCCTGATGTGCCTAAACAGTGGAAACCCCTCAATTCTAACTCCAGCCCTAACCCCAACACACCCCTAACCACATCCCTAACCCTCTTTCCAGCCCTAACCCTCTTTCCAGCCCTAACCCTCTTTCCAGCCCTAACCCTCTTTCCAGCCCTAACCCTCTTTCCAACCCCAACCCTCTTTTCAACCCCAACCCTCTTTTCAACCCTAACCCTCATGGATAAATAAAAATATTTTCTTTTATTAGTACTGCCTACCTATGGGGGTGATAATCGGGGGGTTTATTTACTTTTTCTTTCATTTTGATCACTGTGAGAGTGATCAAAATGAAAGAATGGAATCTGCAGCCGGCAGATTCGGGCGGGCGCACTGCGCATGCGCCCGCCATTTTCAAAGATGGCGGCGCCCATCATCCGGACCCGAGGGACACCGGGAGGGACGGGGGGACTCAGGAGGTACCGGGGGGGGGGGGGGGGGGTGAGGGGGGGGATCGGAGGCTGGCGGGGAGCAGAGGGAATGGGAGGGGGGCAGGTGATGACAGCGGCGGCAGATCGCCGCTGTCATTCATTTGCGGGGGGGGCGATCGCCGGTGGGGGTGGTGGAATCAGTGTCGCCAGCCATGTCCGATGCTACAGCAGCGTCGGACATGGCTGGATTGTAATATTTCATCAATTTTCATTGATGAAATATTACTATCGCTCTGATTGGCTGTTAAAAGTGAAACAGCCAATCAGAGCGATCGTAGCCACGTGGGGGCGAAGCCACGCCCCCTGTGGTGAATTACAAAGCCCCCTGTATCTGCGGGTCAGGTGACCTTTCAGTGACCCCGGTCACCCGACCCGCAGGGGGGCTTTGAAGTCATGACGCCACATAGGCGTCACTGGTCAGATTTGAACCAGGTTTCATGACGCCTATGTGGCGTCATTGGTCGTGAAGGGGTTAATAAATATGTGATTTTAATATATTTTTCTGGATCTCTTCATTTTTTTCGGCTAATATTATTACGCAAGTCCGGAATTCTTTCCATTATACTTCTGTGACTGGTTCAAAATCAGAGAGTAAGGCTAGTTTCACATTTGCGCTTTTGAGCGCAGCGACGGCCTGCGCACGGCCACCGCTAAGCCCCGCCTCCGCCAGTAGCTCCGCCTACCGGAGCATGATGCTGCATGCGTCCCCTATCTTTATCACTGGGGGCGCAGGCCGTGCGCAGTATGCGTTTGGCGGCGCATGCGTCCTTTTCACGGTGCGCCGAGCGCAACCAAACTGCAGCAGGTTGCGTTTGGCGCACCATGAAAAGGACGCATGCGCCGCCAAACGCATAATGCGCACGGCCTGCGCCCCCAGTGATAAAGACAGGGGACGCAGGACGCATGCAGCGTCATGCGCCGGTAGGCGGAGTTACCGGCGGAGGCGGGGCTTAGCGGCGGCCGTGCGCAGGCCGTCGCTGCGCTCAAAAGCGCAAATGTGAAACTAGCCTCAGCTAGATGCAGTGGGGGAGGGACGAAAGTGCATGGTATGAGGTGATTGACCAGATCCGACTGGAAATTATCTCCCAATTTTTTCTTTGAAGTAATTGGCCAGATCGTCAGCTCGGAGCTCCGTGGTTGGGGCCTGTACTCTTGGGTTGAGTAGAGAATGAAAAGTGTCAAAGAGACGTTTAGGGTTATTGGACAGTGAGGTGATGAGGGTGTTGAAATAGGTTTGTTTGGAGAGGTGAAGGGCAGTGTTGTATGTTCTAAGCATAAACTTATAATGGATGAAATCTTCGTGTAGATTGGATTTTCTCCACAGACGTTCGGCGCACCTGGAGCACCGCTGCAGGAAACGTGTTTACAGGGTGTGCCAGGGTTGTCGCAGTCTGTGTTGTGGTGTTCTATTTATAGGGGGTGCAAATTCATTGAGGGCACTTTGAAGTGTTTCATTCATTGTAATGCTTCAATGCAGAATCAGGACATGAGAGGGAGGAGATAGGGGCCAATGAAGACTGCAAGTTCTTCATAAGTTTCTGAGTGTTAATGACCTGTATGTTTATAAGTATGGACAGTGGGGGTGACCTGAGCAGCCTGGCAGTTCTTGATAGAGAATGAAAGAAGGTTGTGGTCAGAGAGCGGGAGAGGGGAGTTTGCAAAATCATCCACTGCACAAAGCCGAGAGAAGACCAAGTCGAGGGAGTTTCCGTTTTCATGCGTTGGAGAATTAGTAAGCTGCGAAAGGCCAAATGAGGTTAGAGACAAAAGGAGAGTAGCAGATGGGGAGAGGGGAAGAGCAATGAGGATGTTGAAATCGCCCTTGATGAGGGTAGGGATGTTACAGGAGAGAAAATGTGGAAGCCAAGTGGCAAAATGATCCAGGACCTGTTGACAAGGGCCGGGAGGACGAAGGGGGGTGTAGAGTCTGACAGCACGGACCTCAAAAGAAGGGAAGACTAGTGAGGGTAGTTGAGGGATAACCTGAAAGGTACATTTTGGTGATAGGAGACAACCAATGCCTCCTCCTGCTCTATTGTCTGATCTTGGGGTATGAGAGAAGTGTAGTCCCCCATATGAAAGAGCAGCAGCAGCGGTTGTTTCTGACTGCTGGATCCAGGTTTCAGTAAGAGCCAGGTTATGAGAATTACAAAAGGAAAAAGTCATTAATGAAGGAGAGTTTGTTACACACTGAGCGAGAATTCCAAAGTGCACAATTAAGAGAAAAAGATGGCATGCAGGGAATATTAATAAGATTAGAGGGGTTTCTGAGTGTAGCAGTTGGGGGGTTTGACTTTCTGTAACATGGGGGACCAGGGTTGGGAGCCATGTCTCCTGCAACTAGGAGGAGGATAAAAAGAGTGAGCAGATGGTTAAGTGATTTGTGAGAGCATCTCTTATGTTGAATGGTGGGACTGACTGGATCTGTGCAATTTAACAATGTGAAAAGAGCGTGAGTGCTTTACATAGGAGAGGAAAGGAGCAAGGGGCCGATATGGATGGAGTGTAGAGAGTTAATGCCAGGGCGGTGGATGTGTGTGAATGCAGTGGCCAGGATATAAATTACACAAATGCATATGGTTTATATTTGTTGTACTCCAAATGTACAGGGAGTAGATGTATACAAATGTCTTACCTGTCTCCTGCCCTGTCTAACTGCCATGTTATAACTGCCTCGTACTTTGATACATGTACTTCGATTACATGTGCATAAATGCCCCCTGCATAAATGCTCGCCCAAGCTATGTCTGAATATATATAGGAGGCTAAGACTTAGATCTTTTTTTTGCTCTCTCTTCTCATTAATCAAACTAAATTGAGACAGCAGGACCCAATAAATGTTGTGGTCAGATAAACAGATGTCCAGCACTACATGGATCATAAAGCACTTTGAAAAGTTTCTTGACCTCACAACATAAGGGGACAAGTAGAGTAAGTTGAAATAACTATATACCAGATATAAGCTTGCATAGTTGAAAACACATATATAGCATTCAGGATTAACTGCTTGCTGACACTGAATTAAGTGGAGAAACACAGGAGTTGATTCAGAGCAGAGATTGAAAGAGATGGTTACCAGATATAAGCTTGCATAGTTGAAAACACATATATAGCATTCAGGATTAACTGCTTGCTGACATTGAGTGGGGTGTGTTATGATTGGGTCACCGAGGAGGAAAACAAAACCAAGCTAAGTCACAGAAAACCAGAAAGGTTGGTAACTACGCGGATTGCAGACCCCTGATCCTAACCACACAACTAAGAGCAGCCGTGGAGCGATGATTCTAGACGCCTCAACACAGCCAGAGGACTAAATAAGCCTAAAGCAAGAAAAGGGATAATCTAAACTGCCCCAGAGCAGACCCCAAAGGAATAGACAGCCCCCACTGATGTATTGACGGTGAAACAAGATGAAAGCACAAACACAGGTAGGAAAATAGGCTGAGCAAACAATGGGGCCCACACTAACTAGAAAGGACAGGAAAGGAAAGATACTGTCTGGAATCACGCCAAAAAACCCTGCAAAAATGTCCAACACTTCTGATAGCAAAAAAATACCCTGAAGTCACTAGACTTCTCCCACTATATCAGCACTCTGGCATATTCTGAGAACAGAGCAAAAAGAGGCCAATCTAATAAGGGACAAATAGCAAACTGGCACATACAGTAACATAAGAGTGGAAAATCAGTACAGCCCCAGCCGGGGCTGGCTGACCACGCAAAAACTGAATAGACAAAACCAAATCAAATGTGAACATTAGCAGAGAAAACAGGAACTGAGCTGGAAACAAAGACCTCAGGAGTCAGGAAGAAAATCACCAGCATGGGAATAGGGAGTCGACTGTCTTAAATCCAGATGTCCAATAGTCGTCCTCATTATCAGGTGGTAGGTCTCTTAATTAGATCAGCTTCACTACCTCCTGCCACCACCAGAGGGAGCCCGGAAAGAGAACTCAACTCCTCTGTCAGCACAAACAGTTCCCTCACCAGAAAGAAACCAGAGGCAGACCAGAAAATGAGTTCACAACAGGGGTGTAAGAAAGTGCTCAAGCAAAGTGCTTACCCATATTGTGCTGATATGGACCGACACGTGTTTCGCTTTCACTTTCTCAAGGTGCGGAGGTGTTCGCTTATTAACCCCTTACTGTTGCTTTTACTTAACCTTAGCCATCATTGCCTGAACATTTGACTACATGTTTGTACTGTTGATGTGATGTTAGATTTTATTATATTAAGATAATACAACAATTACTATTTTTTGTAAATATGGACTTTATCGATATACAGATATAGCAGACCTTTGTGTTGACAGCCGACAATACACTGTGACCAGCATAGCTACACTATGGTAATGGTTGCTACACTGCAACACACACACAGTGAACATAGGAATTTAGGCCCTCAGATCTCATAATCTTGCAATCACAGAGATGGCCCACCATTCATTACATGAGAATGAAAAAAAAAAAATCTTGAATGTCAGAGATCAGAAATGGGACCCATTCCTGGTGTCTGAGAAGCTAACATTTCCATTAGATTACTGTTGAACTCATGTAATAGAACGAGGACCTTCTTTCTCTCAAGGCGCATGTTTTCATCACTGGGCCGAGCATGACAAACACTGGCGTCTGCTTGCAGACATCTATGGCCATTACTTACCAGTGGAGTTTCAAAGTAAGGTGCTGGGTTTGGAGACCATGTTGGAGGCACAAGGTTGTAGAGTGAATACTGTTGATGAGGACTATATACAGGCTGCATAAAGAGTGGCGAGTGAAACTGTGCTTGTGTCTGAACAGGCTGACTGTACACATTAGAGTCCAACGATCGATAGTTATTCTTTGCAAAGAATGTGTTGATGGCTTTTATCCTTGCCTGCAGGGAAAAAAAAAACAAAAAAAAAAAAAAAAACCTGTAGCTGGACCATGTAATATTCACAAACTAAGCTGTAATAAGCAAAGATCCATCATTTAACTTTTGAGAAATATTGCAAATGTAAGTTGGGAGCATTCCATGAAGTAGATTTCAAAAGGAAGTCTCCAATGTCTCTAACTCATCAGCCACTTCCAGTGACAAACAAAACACTTTGTAAACCTTTTATTTAACCTAGCAGACTATGCTTTAGACCTGCAATAAAGAGTGTTGCCCGACAGATCCAATCAAACATGGCACCCCATAGTCTTATTGTGGGGATCACTGGGGATCCCAGGTGCTGGCCCACAAGGATCTACAACTTATTAACTACCACGCTAGTAAGGAACTATGCACCAAGCAACCAGCCAGTTTGATGTGACGAGTCACAACACAAACATGTGTACAAGTGGTCTGTAACTTATTGATGCACAACTATTCCTGAGCTTTAAAAAAAAAACAAAAAAAAAAAAACCAACAACCTGCTAAAACGGCAAAAATGTTTAATATGATTTTCATGAACGTCCATAGAGGTAAAAGTGCTTCGGCCTAAAGAGCAACAGTCACTTCACATCGATATATACCATAAATGTTTTACCTAGTTCTAAATGCTGCCGTACTCCAGAAAATCTGATGTTCCTGCCCATCTCCGTTCCAGAGAAATGCCCCCTCTATCCCATTAAATAAACTTAATCACAAAACTGAACAAGGGCATCAAATCTCTAAGGACATCTTCACGAGGATCACTCCACCTTGGCTAACGAGACTAGATTTACACACAAGGAAGAGGAGGCTGGAGCTCAGGAACGGAGAGGCAACAAATACATCACCAGATTCAGACCAGCATGAAAAATGCGCATTTTGGCAAACGAGACCAGACCAATATTTTGCTTAAAGTTGAAAGAGAACAAGAAAAAAAAAAAAAAAAAAAAAAAAGGAATATGAAATAATACTGCAAATAGAAATCTTACCATTATTGGCTTGTCCTGAAATGTTTTAACTTCTTCCCTTAAGTATTTAAAAGCCTGCAGGAGAGAGTAGTGTCGGTGGGTTAGCACACAGGACACGGCCATCAATAATAAACACGTACAACCACATTAAGAAGTGTAACGTGCTGTATTATACACACTTATTCACTACATTTGCTCTTTTATTAGATTAGATTGCACCATAGCAAAAAACGTGAGGTGACAACCTTCCCGGCTGCTGTATAAATTGGTCACATTGTCAGGTTATGGCACATATACATACATTAGGTTATAGGTGCAAGATCTCTCCTCTTATCCTCACTTATCGGGAGACCTTCGGTCCTACTTTCCCTGTTCATTGGTCAAAGAGACAGCGCTCCCCATAGCCAATGACTTTTCTACTACAAGCTACCTCTTCCTTACAGAATGTGGGTATTATGGCCTCTATCAACCAGAAAAAACAGGGCACAGTAGTCAGAGAACATCAGTGATTAGAATAAAAAAAAAAAAAAAAAAAAAAAACACTTTGTAAAGGGAATAAGTCACCAGGTTTTCGCCACCTAATCTGAGAACCGCATATTGACAGTCACCGATTACAGCGATCTGTCACTTACTGGGTTGCTTGCTGCCGTTTCAGTAACATTCATTATTAAAACAGAATTCTCACTAGAGGACTAAAACCTGTTGTCATGTAGTCCAACCTCGCTTCCATCCCTGATTGGCTGCTTTCTGCCTATGCACAGTGTATAGCCCTGTAGCATGTAAGCCCGAAAGGGCAGGGTCCTCTCTCCCCTCTGTATGAGTCTGTTATTGTAAGTTTGCTTACTGTTAAGTGATATCTGTAATTTGTATGTAACCCCTTCTCATGTACAGCACCATGGAATCATAACAACAACAACAACAACAACAACCAGCAGCCCCATCATTGCCCCACAGACAATGAATGAAGCGGTGTTGCTCATGCCCAATGGACGCTTCTTTCTGACACCCTGTTTTTATTATAGGTGGGGGTCCTGGCTGTGGAACACCTATAATCAGCACGTTATCCTCTACCAGTGGTTAAGTGATAATTTGGTACAAACTGACAGCTGGAGAATTACAAGTTAGGGACCACTGGTTTTACAGACAGATCTACCCATTTATCAGAAGCTGTAAGAAAATATTCCTTTCTAGGCTCTATCTTGAGTCAATTTGTCCATTTTCCTTGCAGCTAAATTTTATCCAAGTCAACAGTCCAGGAAAAACAAAAATCTTTTGTAAACTATAACAAAGAAATTAAGATCTATGGCTGTCCAGTGGAGTGCACTACATAGGTTTTTGGGACAGAACACGTCATTAAAGGGTCTGTCATCAGTACACTCCTTGTCCATAAGCTTTATTAGAGCAGATGTCAGCAGAATATGGACATAGTCAAACATTAAATTGCCAGATATATAAAGAAATAAGCTCACAAATTGCATCACATGTCCACCATTTGGTAGCTGAATTAGAGCCCCAAAATATGAGCATCAAACCATTAATATTAAAAACTAGCTGAAGAGCCCGGCACTGCCCCCGGGCATAGTAACTAACTGTGGTTAGTTATAGCAAATTATAATTATCCTTCATCCCATAGTCCCGTGCCCATATACCCATCACACATCCTCCATCCCATAGACAACCATTATGACATCATAATGAGCGGCGAGGCTTGCAACCTATGACATCAACGTCACCATGGCAACCATTATGACATCATAATGAGGGGCAGGGCTTGATACACACTCCCCCCCCCCCCCCCCCCCCCCCCATTATGTAGATAGGGGCAAAATTGTTTGGTGAACTGGAACGCGCGGGGTTAAAGTTTCGCCTCACAACATAGCTTAGGACACTCTCGGGGTACAGACGTGTGACTGTGCCAAATTTTGTGACTGTAGGTGCGACGGTGCGGATGCCAATCCCGGACACACACACACACACACACACACACACACTTGAGCTTTATATATCAGATATCAAAATTTATTCGTTGCCGTTAAAAATATTTGCATAAATACATAGTAAAGTACAGGAACAAAAAAAAATATCAGTGACAGACTGACTCCACAATAATATGTGTTGCTGCATGGCAAGTGACATGACGTTCACTCAATACTTCATATACCAAGAAAGTTGTAATCCTGCAAGTGTACCAAAACTCCCCAGTGCACATTTTTATGTAAACACACTACCCAAATGATGCCACGTGGGGAATTCATAAACAGGAAACCAGGCACCTTAAACCCTCTGCACACTACCTCTGATCGCTAGACGATTCTCCACCGGAGATATACACTATGGAGGTTTTACTGAGGGATAATGCGCCCTGCAAACTGTGTGTAACCTAGAGAATGTTAAGAGCCGCCATACACACATTACCTGGATCCCAGCAGCATGTAGAGATGGACTAGGAGCCCTGTCACCCGACGCGCACGTTTCGCCCTGCTTCCTCTTTGTGTTTGGTTACTTTCATAGACCTTGACAAGAGTGAAACCAAAGCCCACTAAACTCATCCTGAAGCAGTTATGTGGCCGACTCAAGACCCCTATACTGGTGATTGATGGGGGTTTAAGTGGTCAGACACTTACATCAGTCTAATGCACGTTAAGGAAATTGCAGAGAAAGATAGAGTCTACGGAAATGCTGGTTAGGTCAGATTCCAGATTATAGCTTTTTAGGGTTTGTTGAGGCTGTGAGATGCCCTTCTGTAATGTTCTTTCTATACTGTTTGGTGAAGAACTGGTGCGCTATTCTTCACAAAGTACAAAATCATCAGGCAAATGAGTAGTCGGAAACAAGCAGAGCTCAGGGAAGGCAGCAGTGCAAAAATGTGATCTACTGAGCAAGCCATAGTCAAAACCAGAAAATCCGTCTGAGAAGCAGCTGTGCAGATGTTATGGGCACGCTGCAGGCCACTCGCCACTATATTTTCCTCTGGCTAAATGATAGTGCCACGGAATTCTCTCCTCGGGAGAATAACCTTACAAGTACCAGAAATGTTGCCCTTATCTCGGTCCAGCGTACTGCCTGTGGGCTCATCAGCATTGCTCGCATGTTCTTTCTAGCAGCATAGCTGACTAGCATGCATGGCATAGGTCTGTAGGCTTGTTTAGCAGTCACCCCCACAGGCCGCCCCGAGCATATCATTAACTCAATACTGAAAATAAAGATCAACCAACAACCATTAGACGGATTTCATCACCCAGGTATCATTTTAAGGCTGGAGTCACGGTCATATTTTTTTCCTGCAAAGTCGGACGAGAGTAATGCAAGCATCATGCTTTTTTTTTTTCACGGGAGCACAATCAGATTTACACCTAGTGTCCGATTTACATCCGAATACAGTGCGATTGCTATCCGCCACATGAGAAATTCCTAAACAGAACACTGCCCAGACCTGCACATACATATATCATGTAACACAATCCCAGAAAAGCAGGGAGCAGTCGTGGTCTGCAGGAAATGTATGAACGCATGAGTTCATGAATTTGGTCTATTTTGGTTCATCAAGGACAGAAATTCTAATTAAGCCAGATTTTAGCAGGCAAGGATGTGCAAATTTAGTGCCATTTTCAGCCATACCTTTAAATAAACCTAACTCACAGCAGATGTCACCAGATTTCACAACACATACATTATATATTTTAAACCCAAGAGGCTGGTGTACTTACGCTGAACATTTATGTCAGAATAGCCGTGTTTTTGTTTAACCTTGCCTGATTGACCGCTCCTCAGTGTCCCTTCTCCTGCGGAGATCTCAGTGCTCAATACAAAGCTACAGCTGTCAGTCAGGCTAGGCGTAGAGAATTTATACTCTCTGGCAGGACTTGATTTGCATTTTACTGTCAAGGTATCACAGCCATTCAGACATGGATTTAAAAAGTATACAGTTTGTACAATTTGATGAAAGATTAAGAAAAAGGCAGGTTTTTTGGAATAAATTTGAAGAACGAACCAAAAAAAAAAAACACAGAAAATGATAAAGGCAGCAAGGCCCCATCTTACCTGTTGTGCATCAGTGTCAGACTGGAATGTAACATACCAGTTATTGTTATGAGCAAACTCACAACTTATCACTTTTGGACAATTTTCATTATCGAATAGTGCTTTCACCTCCTGTAAGACAACAACAAAAAAAAAGTTATCAGACATGAAATTTAGAGCAGAATGGTTTAGAACACAGAATTGAATCCATAATTCCTATGAAAACCTAGGTCTAAGTGGTAAGATTTCTCCTTGCGGAGAGTGACATGCCAGCTCTGGCTTGTCAAGGTAAGGAGGCTTATTCGCCATGCAATGCTCCTCTGGGAAAATATGCAAATTGCCTCTTCAGAAAGAAACGAGAGCCAGTAGCTCGAAACACCGTGTCTGCAAATTGAGATTCTGATTTGGCTTTTATCCCAAGTCATATTACAAGACTCGTTAAAGGGTTGATTGTGACTTGTAGGATCGCTACTACCAATAGGTGGCGCTGTAGAGTAAAAGTCCTCTTTCTTTCTGAAGATGCAATTTGCATATTATGTTCCCAGAGGAGCATTGCATGGCGAATAAGCCTCCTTACCTTGACAAGCCAGAGCTGGCATGTCACTCTCCGCAAGGAGAAACCTTACCTCTTAGACCTCAGTCCAGAGCCTCTCACCTAGCCAAATCAGATCTCATACTTTGCACTGACGAGGGCCAATAGCCCGAAACACCATGTCTGCAAATTGAGATTCTGATTTGGCTTTTATCTTAAGTCATATTACAAGACTCGTTAAAGGGTTGATTGTGACTTGTAGGATTGCCACTACCAATAGGTGGCGCTGTAGAGTAAAAAAGTCCTGTTTCTTTCTGAAGAGGCAATATGAAAACCTAATGTAATGGAGAGGGGCAGGGTCGTTCCAGTTTTGCGGTTTTTATTTTAATTTTTAGCGACTTTTTATTAGAAAAAAAAAAACCACACCACTCCTGAACTCACTATCCCTTAAAACACAATAAGCATCTTTTATGGGTAGGATTGGAATTAATATACATATGCAGATCTCTAGGATGATAAAGAAATGTATTTATGTTGAACTTTTCTCCACGATAGTCGAGGTCTAATCTGTCAGTGGTGTCGTACAGGCTCATTACTTCATTTTATAATGCTTCTATCTTTATTCAAGCCAAGCAAAAGGAAAAATGGTCTCCAGTGTTGACATAAAAAATAAAACTTCCACCGTTATTAGGTATTTTCATGAATAAACAGACTTGTTTCGACTAAAACCTCTTATTCATGAATAAGTACGGTATGCCGGTCCATCAGTTTTTATAAGAAAATTCCTAATAAAAGGTGAAGTTTTATTTTTATATCAACGCTGGAGACAATTTTTCCTTCTGCTTGGCTTCAATTGGACACGTTCCGGACCAGGGCGGCTCCGTGCGGTGATTCATCGCCCAAGAGTGGTTGGAAACAGAGCTGTCTCCTACTTTCCCCTCCCTTTCGTGTATGTTTATTTAATATTCTCCAGTCATTGGCTTTTTCTTTTAATAAAGAGGCTAAAGTTCAATTGCAGGATACTTTTTATCTTGTGTATTGTGTCTCTTTGCACCGAGACTAAAATTTTTATTTTTCTTATAAGAACTTTCTCTGCCGTTTCATTTAATTCTGCCATTCGTTTTTTCGTTTTGATTCTAGTGTTCATTGTGTGGTAAAAATGATTTGACAGTATGGTTCTCCATATCAGTAGGATTAAAGCAATATCAAACATGTATAGTTTTTTCCAATTTCAAGGGAACTGTAGGATGAGCCCTTTTATGCTGTCTATATGGGTATACATGTCACAGGAAACTGAAAATGATACTGTGATCTCACTTCTAAGCTGGGTGTGACTAACGCAGTACAGCAGAGCTGAGATTTGTTTAACTACAAACACACATGCATCTCTCATCTTTCTGCCACCTCAGCTGCAGAGCTACGCCTGACTACAATTAACACTTCAGTTTTCAGGTGTAGGAGAGGGGCAGTACAGTAAAGCTGGCAGCACTGATGCCTGCAAGATGGAGATTTAAGCGTTATTAAAATCAGGTACAGCTCTACAGTAGAGCTGACAGGATTGAGAAAACCACTGCAATTTGTGTTTATATTTAAACAAAACTCAGCTCTGCTGTACTGTGTTAGTTGTAATCAGAAACAACTGCAGTGGAGCTGACAGGACTGCCAAGAGCTGCAACTGCAGATGTTAGTGCAGGGTAACTGAGCTTTCTGATTAGAGTGTTATTAGTTATAATCTCACAAAGTTCTGAAGTGAGATCAGGAGAGCAGACCAATAATATAAATCACTAGATTATGGCCCCATGCTATCGCATCGGGAGGATGCGATAGCATCACACCTCTTGCCATGTTAACCCTCAACACACACACACTCCTCTCACCTTTCACCATCTCCACTCACTCCTTCACTCCACATACGACCCCTTCTCTCACTCCGTCTCTCATACTCACGCAGTAATCGCCGCTGCTCCACGATCCCCGACATCTTCTTCCGCCGGCGCCATCCTGGATCCAGACGTCCACGCCGGCTACATGTTATTGCGGCGACGCCATCTTGAGTATCGTGAAATCCCGCGATAGTCAAGATGGCGTCGCTGGAAGAACATGTCGCCGGCGTGGACGACGTCGGGATCCAAAATGGTGTCGGCGAAATCTTGCGAGTTTTCGCCGACGCCATTTTGGATCCCGACGTCCTCCATGCCGGCAACATGTTCTTGCGGCGACACCATTTTGGATCGGCGAAATCCCGCGATAGTCAAGATGGCGTCGCCGCAAGAACATGTCGCCGGCGTGGATGCCGTCGGGATCCAAAATGGCGTTGGTCGAAATCTCGCCTGGTCCAATCCCCTGCTCAAAGCAGGTTTCACTAAACCATCCTATTACATGTCTCACACTGGTATCACCTTCACTTATAATCAGCTCTGGAGGCAGATTGTCAGGTCAGACAAAAGGGAATAGTCCTATAAAGTGCAATCACAGGCTGGGCTTCATCGGACAAAGGTAACAGCCATGGGGGGGGGGGGGGCATTCAGCCAGCTCCCGTGACAATCCTTCAGCCCCCACGATGCAATCGCAAAGTGCCAATAGGAGCCAATGCACATGCACCCCTGCTATCACGCAATTTAAATGCCATTGTCTGTGACTGACTGCGGCATTTAAATGACTAATCAGCTGCGATTGGAGACCAGTCCAGTCGTTGCTATGGCACGATTTCGGCTACGTATCACAGCATGCTTCTCCAAGGTTTAATGTGAGCTCAGCACCAGAGCCAGCTCCTTTCGTTGCCACTCAACATCCGATGTAATGGAACATCATATGTCAGGAAGGGGTTAAAAAGAGGTGTTCTGGGTAGAGCAGTGTGGGTATGACACAGAATAGCTCAGAGATGAACTCAACTTAATGAGGCAACGACAGGAATATTTGTGTGTAACACAACAAGCTGACTGGGTTACTTACTTTCAGGGTAACTAGATACGCGACATCTCCTGGACAAGATGTCAAGCTGACATACCGGTCACTGTTACATGGCAGTATTTTGAGCAACATTTGTATGCTAAATCCAGGAATGGCTACAAAACATAGGTGCATTGAAAAATAAATCTAACTTCTAGTCTATGCTTACAAATACTAATCTAAATACTGTCAATGAAAGAGACCCTTGATATTGATCCAACTAGCATGAAAAAAAAATCTGTACCTCCACAGGAGTCGTTTCAGGGATTTCACGTAGAATTAGAATGCATCGCTTGTGGTTTGGTCTCACTTTCTCTCCTATCTCATCAACTTGTACCATAGGAGTAGCTGTAACAAAAATGACAGTGGTCAGGAAACGAGATAAGGGGGTGTTAATCCCATCACAACCCCATAATGGTGTTGTGCCACCGCCATCTGCAGGTGCCCAGACTAGATCACAACACAAATCCCAATCACTCAGTTCCCACAAGCACAGAGGTCCTTCTGAAGCATATAAAAGAAAGTAATACACACAAGATGTGACTACTTACAACGTAGGACTTCAACAATAAGGTCCTTATCAGTGGTCAGTTTTTTTATTCCTTCCATACTTGCAACTGTCCATATAGGTATAAACTGATCACTATCCATTTGGGATATCAAGTATAAGTCTTTAGATAGGTTCTCTCTGCAGCAAAAAAAAAAAAAAAAAAAAGATAGCCATGTTTAAAAAAAATTCACATGCCATAATGAACATAACCATCTCTAGCTTTTCTTTTTACGGCATCTTCTTCCATGAACACTTGACATGGAATAAGACTAAGTATAGTTATACTCATACCTTGAAAAGCAGAACTCCAGTTGCTTTTTCAGACATTCTTTCAGATCTTCTGCAGAAACAGCTTGTGGAACAGACGTGCCTTCACCTTCATAAATACACAGATATTAAGTTGTCACTTGGGCTACTAAATTCAGATGCCTCACAAAAGGGAGTATGTCCGATTGCAAAACTAAAAGTCTTTAAAGGAAGACACATCACAAGGAAATGACCCATTGTTTAAGCAAAGCATGACCAAGTGCTGTAATTTTTGGGCAGTTTGTCTTGGGCTTTAACCCAACGGCATTGTCAATTTACAGTGTGGTGATAAAGTTCCTAAAATTTAGCTGCAGCAGGTCCAGTCTCCAACTGTCACACACCGGGGGAACCCGGAGAGAAGACAGAAGAGGTTTATTACCACTTCTATCTTCTTTCGCAGACTACATAGTGAACAGTAAGCGCTATGCAGTAAACAGAAGCATCAGCACCATCAATACTTCTATAGTACCTGGCTATTACATGAACGACGGGTCTCAACTGCCATAGCAATGATGCTGGCACACGATGCCCCAAGTGAGGGAGAAAGGAAATTTTTTATTTTATGGGGTTTTTTTTTTTTTTTAACATGTTTTATGATCTTTTAGGGGACAAGTTAAACATGAAAAAATAAAATGCATTGACTATATATGATAAATATGTAATAGAAACCTACACATTATGTATCCACACAATTGCAATAGTTTGGAGAATGCAGTCTGACGAGAGAATATAATATATATACACACGCACAGTGTATATATCTCACAATCTCTTTATATCTATATCTAATTTAATCTCTATAGGAAAAACACTCACGGTGCTAGTGCGGATCTCACTGAAGTCACCGCCTTTCAGCCCGGCAGGGAACACAGCCTCAGTGACCGGAGGAAACCTCGATGACGTCACTGCTAGTCACTGAGGTTGCGCACGCAGCAGTTCATTCCCCAGTGATTCTCAGCCTGGACGGTTGCATCTTGGTACCATCCAGGCTGAAAACGGTTTATCCCCCAGACATGGATTACGGAGTGGGACAGATCAACAGACAGGTATGGCATAGTTTTTTTTATTTTAGCTTTATTACAGGAGAATGAGTGCTTCGGTGGAATTAGGTGTTGATAACTTATTTTTACATAAAAATTGAAAACTGTTTTACTTTTATTTCTAATAAAGGACTTTATTCTGGCTATGTCTTATTTTGCAATATAACTATGGGATTAGCAATAGATAGTCTCAGACACCTCTCCACTATTAATCCAAGGGCTTGATGTTGCCTGACAATACAAAAAAGTGACATAAACCCTACATAAATGATCCTCATTTGCCACCGCTACAGGGCAAGTGGGAAGAGCCGGGCAAAACGCCAGAATTGGCGCATCTAATGTGCCTTTTCTGGGTATCTGCGGGCTGCTATTTTTAGGCTGGGAGGGGCCAATATCCATTGCCAGCCTGAGAATACCAGCACCCAGCTGTCTGCTTTAGCAAGGCTGGTTGTCAAAAATGGGGAGGGTGTTGAGAGAGACTCCACACCATTTAAATAATTACAAGAAAAACAGCGTAGTGACTCCTCTATTCTTAATAACCAGCCCTGCTGAAGCTACACAGCTGAGGGTTGTAGCCACAAGCTGTGAGTTTTGCCTGGCTGGGTATCAAAAAGTACAGGGGAAACACTTTTTTGTATTTACAGCGCAGGAGCCGGCTAATGAATACACCCATCCTGCTGTTATTAGGGGCAGCAAGTGTCGGATAATGGGAGCAGTTGTCCCATCCGCTGACACCAGTGACCGGAGGTAAACCCTATACCTCCGATCACAGCTGAGCGCTCACGCTGTCTTTTCACAACTTGGGAACCGCGGCTCTGACCGGCGGGGAGGATTTCACCGCTGATCAGAAGCTGTGATGTCCAGGCCTCCCATTCAAATGAATGGGGTTCGGGTACTCTTCTGGTACCCAAACTTTTTGTAACTGATTGACCGAACCTGATGGACCTGAACATCCAGGTATCCGCCCATCTCTACTGACTACCCATTTACTTGAAAAGAGGTTGTCCACTACCAAGTCAGCCCTTTCTAAGTCTTCACTCCCCTCCCATGCTGGTGCATTACCAGCGGTGTCAAAATGCACGATCCCAGGGCTCTCGTGACATTATAACAAGTGGTACCCGATGCACAATGAGTTTGTCCATGTCTTCAGAAGCTTTGAACATGAAAAGGGAGTCCGGGATGCGGCTGCTCTCAGACTTCCTCTTCATGTTCAATTTGTGCGAAGAGGGTGGGTGGGGGGTTGGAATCGTGATGGCAGAAACCATGTGTCGTACAAATGAGTGCAAAACGAGTGCACCGGGACCGCGAGTACCGACACCACTGGAATAGGGGGCGAGTGTAAGCTTTATTTGATGGGGACCAAAAATTTAGATCAAGAAGGGGTCATTCTAGTAGTGTACAACCCCTTTAAGGGTTGTGAATCCTTGAATAGCAAACAGATTAAAAGGTGAGTTATGGATACAAATAGGCAGACCAGTAGTAGTAGTTATGGTCACATGATTATCTTCAGCACATGACCTCTATTACAGATGCCAGCTGTACTTTAACCTTTGCAATAAAAGCTGATAAAATCACCAGCAAAACTCATTCAAGGGGTTCAAAACAAACTATTTCAAACTTTCTTAAAATTTGTACTTACACCTGGGTCCTACGCAACTTTACAACCCAATATTGAGATGACTTATCAACCTACCAGCAGCTGTCTGTGATATTACGGCTGACAATACATCAATGATGCAGCTAATGATTGGCAGCCAAGGTCACATAGCTATGGGCAATAAGCCATATCAAAGAACAAAAGGCAGCAAGAACCACAAAGATGAGCAGAGCGTGAAAACAGCTTCACTTACATAGAACGAGTGGCAGCACATTATGATCGCCGATCAATAAACTTACCAAACGGCAGACGTTTGATTACCTGTTTACACCGGCAGAACAAAGTGAACAATGCACACTGAGTGAATCTACGCTGTGCACATAAGCTGCCATAATTGGAAAGCACAAATCCTGCTTACACAGGATGAAGCACCACCGGGAACAACGATTTTTATAGTGCACAAAAATAATTTCACCTGATGAACGTGTTTTGCTCATTCACCAGGTGATAAGCAGCCTGTTTACGTGGCATCATCGTAAAGTGAGCATTTTTTTATCACTCGCTCAAGATTGTCTTGCAGTAAAGTTGCCCCTTTATATAACAGTAGAATATTTCTTTCAAGGCAATGGAACGGGGTGGGGAGAGAGGCAACCTTCTCAGATAAGTAAAGGGAGAAAAATAAGGCCTATTTCTTGTGGACGGAAGGATGTATAGGTTATCTCAAAAAGCAGAATACAATGGAGCTTAATCTAAAAAGGAAGTTCAAAAATGAAAATACAAATCTCTTAAACAGGCTGTCTTCTAACGACATCCTTATCCATATGCACTTTTAGAGTTAATGATCATAGATGGACAGATCACCCTGAGGACCCCCTCTCCTACAATTTAGAATAGAAAGCCCCTTGTTCTGGCAGACAAGCCGACATGATATTTTACGTAAATAACCAATTCAGTGCAAGGCAAATGTATGACAGGCATCATATATACAGTGGGTATGGAAAATATTCAGACCCCTTTACATTTTTTACTGTTTCATTGCAGCCATTTGGTAAAATCAAAATAGTTCATTTTTGTCTCATTACTGTACACTCTGCACCCCATCTTGACTGTAAAAAAAAAAAAAAAACAAATGTAAAATTTTTTGCAAAATTATTAAAGAAACTGAAATATCACATGGTCATAAGTATTCAGACCCTTTGCTCAGACACTCATATTTAAGACACATGCTGTCCATTTCCTTGTGATCTTCCTTGAGATGGTTCTACTCCTTCATTGGAGTCCAGCTGTGTTTAATTAAACTGATAGGACTTGATTTGTAAAGGCGCACATCTGTCTATATAAGACCTCACAGCTCACAGTGCATGTCAGACCAAATGAGAACCATGAGGTCAAAGGAAATGGCCAAGGAGCTCAGAGACAGAATTGTGGTAAGGCACAGATCTGGCCAAGGTTGCAAAACAATTTCTGCTGTACTCAAGGTTCCTAAGTGCACAGTGGCCGCCATAATCCATACAATGGAAAGTTTGGGACCACCAGACGTCTTTCTAGGCCTGGCCGTTCAGCCAAACTAAGCAATCAAGGGAGAAGAGCCTTGGTGAGAGAGATAAAGAAGAACCTCAAGATCACTGTGGCTGAGCTCCACAGATGCAGTAGAAGGGAGAAAGTTCCACAAAGTTAACCATCACTGCATGCCTCCACCTGTTGGGCCTTTAAGGCAGAGTGGCCCAACAGAAGTCTTTCCTCGGTGCATATGAAAGCCTGCATAGAGTTTCCCTAAAAAAAAAAAAACAAAAAAAAAAAAAACAGGATTTTTGGGTTGCTTACCGTAAAATCTGTTTCTCGGAGCCTTCATTGGGGGACACAGAGACCATGGGTGTATGCTGCTGCCACTAGGAGGCTGACACTATGCACAAAAAAAGGTTAGCTCCTCCTCCGCAGTGTACACCCCACCGACCGGCAGGGAATTCCTCAGTTAGTGAGAAAGCAGTAGGAGAAGAAACAGAATAGATTGAAAACAGAACAAACAACTCAACTGTAACCAATCAACCAAAGTAAGAACAGGAGTTGTAGAACATGGGAGGGTGCTGTGTCCCCCAATGAAGGCTCCGAGAAACAGATTTTACGGTAAGCAACCCAAAAATCCTGTTTTCTCGTTCGCCTTATTGGGGGACACAGAGACCATGGGACGTCCCAAAGCAGTCCCTGGGGTGGGAAACAAACTTCCATCAGGCCAGTGGACTCACCACTGCTGCCTGCAGAATCCTTCTACCTAGGCTGGCGTCCGCCGAAGCGTAGGTGTGGACCCTGTAGAATTTCACAAACGTGTGAACCGAAGACCAGGTTGCAGCTTTGCAAAGCTGCAGCGCGGAGGCTCTGTGGCGTACCGCCCAGGAAGCACCCACTGCCCGGGTAGAGTGCGCTCTGATCCCTGGAGGGGCCACTCGATGCTTAACCCGGTAGGCCTCCAAAATTGCCGATCTGATCCAGCGAGCAATAGTAGCTTTGGAAGCCGGGTGACCTTTCCGCGCCCCATCTGGAATGACGAAAAGAGAGTCTGTTTTTCGCAAGGAAGACGTCCTAGACAGATAGACTCATTGCCCTGACCAGATACAGCTTGTTCAGGGACCGCTCCCGAGGGTGAGTTGGATTCGGACAGAAAGACGGCAGAACAATATCCTCATTGAGGTGAAAGGAGGACACCACCTTCGGAAGAAAAGAGGGCGGAGGCCGCAGAACTACCTTGTCCTGGTGAAGTACCAGGAAAGGAGAGCGGCAAGAAAGAGCCGCCAATTCCGACACGCGCCGGATGGAGGTGATGGCCACCAGAAAGGCTACCTTCCAGGAGAGAAGGGAAAAGGGAGACTTCTCTGAGAGGTTCAAAGGGAGAACCTTGCAGAACCTCAAGAACCAGATTAAGATCCCATGGATTTACGGGCGCTCGATACGGAGGGGCCGTGTGAGCCACGCCCTGAAGAAAGGTTTTGACCTGAGGGCGGTAGGCCAAAGTCTTCTGAAATAAAATGGAGAGTGCCGAAACTTGACCCTTCAAGGAACTGAGAGCAAGCCCCGCATCCAGCCCTGCCTGAAGAAACGCCAGAACGGAAGGGAGCGAAAAGCACATAGGCGCGATGTTATTGGCCTCGCACCAAGTGAAATAGGCCTTCCAAGTACGGTAGTAAATTTTGGAAGATGATGGCTTCCTGGCTCGGATCATGGAATGAATTACTCGACCGGAGAATCCTGCCCGTTTCAAAACCTCGGTCTCAACAGCCACGCCGTTAAATTGAACGGCCGAGAATTGGGGTGGCAAATCGGACCTTGAGACAGCAGATCTGCCCTGTCTGGAAGCTTCCAGGGGGCGTCCGCGAGAAGGTTGACAATGTCCGCGAACCAAGACCTTCTGGGCCAATTCGGGGCGATGAGAATGACTGGAATTCCTTCTGCTTTGATCTTCAACAGCATGGGAAGAGGCAGGGGAGGAAACAGGTAGGGGAGCTCGAACTGTGACCAAGGAATGGCCAGAGCGTCGGCGCCCACTGCGAGAGGATCTCAAGCTCTGGATACAAACTGTGGAACCTTCCTGTTGAGGCGAGAAGCTAGCAGATCTACGTCCGGGGTTCCCCAACGACTGCAGACCTGAAGAAATACCTCCGTGTGTAGGGACCACTCTCCTGCCGCGAGACCCTCGCGGCTGAGAAAGTCGGCGGCCAGTTGTCTACGCCAGGAATGTGTACCGCGGAGATTGTCGGAATCGAAATCTCTGCCCACTGAAGGATCTTGGACACTTCTGCCAGGGCTGAGGCACTCCGTGTCCCTCCTTGGCGGTTGACATATGCTACCGCTTTGGCGTTGTCTGCCTGAATCCGTACAGGCAGGCCCCCGAGGAGTCTGTCCCAGTGGACGAGAGCCAGATGGATCGCTCGTATCTCTAGAACGTTGATCGGCAGAGCAGATTCTTGAGTCGACCAACGACCCTGAACAGTGTGATTGCGGAACACTGCACCCCAGCCGAGGAGGCTGGCATCCGTTGTTACAATCTGCCAATGAACAGGAAGAAAAGACCGCCCCAAGAGGATGAGAGGTGACGTCAACCACCAGTTGAGTGACCGCTTGATCCGGCATGAAAGACGAACAGGGCGATCCAAGGACAGAGCCGACCTGTTCCACCTCGACAGAATGGCATGTTGGATAGGTCTGGCGTGAAATTGGGCAAAGGGAACTGCCTCTATCGCCGCCACCATTTTTTCCCAGGACCCTCATAGCTGTTCGGAGGGACGGAAATCGTGGGGTCTGCAGCGATCGCACAGCCTGCTGCAGGGAGAGAATCTTCTCTTGTGGGAGAAAGACCCTTGACCGACGAGTGTCGAACAGTAGGCCCAGAAACACAAGACGTTGAGTAGGGACCAGACAGAACTTTTTCCTGTTGATGATCCACCCGAAATCGGAAAGAGTGTCCAGGACGATCGTCAAACTTAGGCGCGCCTGCTGGAAAGAGGGAGCTTTGATCAGAATATCGTCGAGGTACAGAAAAAGAACGAGACCTCTGATCCTCAACAAGGCCATCAACGCAGCCACGATCTTCGTGAAGACTCTGGGAGCGGTGGCGAGACCGAAGGGCAGCGCGACGAACTGGTAATGTTCCTGGCGAACCGCAAAACGCAGGAACTTCTGACGAACTCTCTTGTTGAGCAGCTTGAGATCCAAGATGGATCGGACCGCCCCGTCTTTTTTCGGCACGACAAACAGGTTTGAATAAAACCCTGTAAACCGCTCCGATTCGGGAACGGGCACAATCACCCCGGGACTGAGGAGAGAGTCGATGGCCGTAAAGAATCCCGGGATCAAAGCTGGATCTTTTGGAGGACGGGATTCGAAGAAACGATCCCGTGGAAGAGAGATGAACTCTATCTTGTATCCTGACGATACAACCTCCCTGACCCAAGCGTCCTCTACCGAGGCCAGCCAGACGTCCTTGAAGAACAGGAGTCGACCTCCCAATTGGGAGGGACCCTCGGGAGTCCGAGGATAGTCATGTTGATGTGGGCCGACCCGATCCGGATCTGGATGGTCTGCCCCGCGAATAGTGGGAGCGTCAGGAGGGAGTGGGTCTGAAGGAAACTTTCTTCCTATCTTGGCGTGCCTGCGGTCTTTGCTGGTTGGAGGAGGTCTCCTCCGTATTGAAACGGCGGTAAGCCCGAAAGGGTCGAAACTGACGCCTCAGTGGGGGTCTGCGAGGTCTGGCCTGAGGCAGGAGAGAACTCGTGCCTCCGGTGGCGTCCTTAATAATTTGGTCCAATTGGGATCCAAAGAGGCGCCCTCCCTAAAAAGGCAGATTAGTAAGAGACTTTTTAGAAGACAGGTCCGCCTGCCAGGCCTTGAGCCAAATTGTACGTCGGATTGCCACAACGTTACTTGACGCCTGGACTGCGCAGGATGCGGCATCCAAAGAAGCAGAAAGCAGATAATCCCCCGCATGGGAAATCTGATTGGCAAGATCGGCCAATCGATCTGGTTGTGCTTTCTCTAGGATGCCCTGACGAAGATCCTCTGCCCAAGTGGCTATGGCTTTTGCTGCCCAAAATGAAGCAAAAATTGGGCATACCGCCGTCGAAGCCGCTTCGAAGGCAGACTTCGCTAGGGATTCTATGATCCTATCATTAGAATCCCTAAGAGACGCCACGCCTGAAAGCGGGAGAACCGTGTTATTAGAAAGCCTGGACACGGCCGGATCGACCGAGGGAGAAGCAGACCAGTTGTCCGTGAGCTCTTTATCAAACGGGTACAGAACGCCGAGACGCTTCCCTCGTTGAAAGCGTCTGGTCAGATCCCCTCTTTCTCTGGTAAAAAATCTTTCCACACTCGGAATGTAAAGGGAATACCCTGGAGGGTGTTTCCTCCCGTCTGAACGAAACCTCCTGATCTGAGGATTTCGCAGGGGGGTCAGCAATGTCAAAGGTCTGGTGGATCGCTGCAATGAGGTTCTGCACAGTAACCCTCATGTTCGCATCCTGATCCGAATCCAGCTCTAAGATCCCCTCAGATGATCCGTCCGAGAGCGCTTCACCTGACTCGGGAGAGGAGGCCCGGGAGGGATGCTGCCGAGGACTATGTGGTGACATGGGGCGAGGAGAGGAATCCGGCTGGGGATCCTGCCTGGGTCTTTTGCGACTAACGCTGGCCGACTCAGATGGAATCTCTCGGGACCTGCTGGACCCTGTAGAGGTGTCCAGGGGCAGCTTATCCAGGACGGCTACTAGGGTCTGAGACACCCTGGTGAGGTCTGCCACTGACTGTGATAGAGACGAGGCCCAGCCAGGCATGGGGGGGGGGGTTCACTCACGCCTGGGGCCCTAGATGACTCCTGGTCGGCGTCAGGCTGAATAGGGTTGCTACAATCCAGGCAGAGGGAAGTGGACTGACCTGAGGGAAGTTTGCGATTGCAAGAAGAGCACGCAAAGTACTTAACTAAGGTGCAAGAGGAGGCAGGAGGACGAGAGCGGTCAGACTTAGAATTAGACATACTGACGGACAGTCACTGAGGCAGTGCCGGAAGGTTGGGGGACAGGAGGCAGAGGAGGGTGTCAGTCTGCAGTCGCAGAGCTACTCACGGTCCGGTGTCCTGTCGCAGCTTCTAGCAAATGAAGTGCACGGCTTGTCTGGGCTTGCAGGGGGCACGGCAGATAAGACAGCGTCCGGCTGACAGGCTGTGAAAATGGCGGCAGCCTGAGAACAGAGCAGGAAGCGCGCACTTCCCTGCAGAGACCGAGGCAGAAGATGGGCGGGGCTAACCGCCGATGTTAAAAATGGCGCCGTCCTATCCAGACTGGGGTGGGTGGAGACAGCGCCGCCTCAGGGAGACTTAGCGTGAGGGGAGAAGGCGGTGGGCAGGCTTAAAGCGGGCGGGAGGAAAGCCCGCCCGAGAAAGAAGGCGGGGGGCGTGGCCGCGACGCAGGACAAGGCCCAAGATGAAGCCGGGGCCTGGATTAGATGAGGCGGCCGCCTGTCAGCACGGGGCGGCGCGGAGGCCCCGCAGCACTGCCGCGGTGACCGCTCCTGAGGCTCGCTGGGGCCGGAAGGGAGAAACTCCCCCCCCCCCCTAGAAATGCACTGGGGGCAAGTTGCGGCAGAACAGGCCGAGAAGCCGGGGCCTGAATTAAATGCGGCGGCCGCCGGGAAGCGCGGGCGGCGCAGTACCGCCACAGTGACCTCTGGGGCTGCCGAGGAGAATGGGACCCGGGCCTCATACTTACCCTCCGTCACTATAATAAAGGTACCTTCATCCAGCGTGTGTTGTCACGAAGAGTATCCGCGCCTCATCCA
The DNA here is from genome assembly GCF_039654945.1 of Dendrobates tinctorius. NCBI lineage: Eukaryota > Metazoa > Chordata > Amphibia > Anura > Dendrobatidae > Dendrobates > Dendrobates tinctorius. Next base: position 3,227,131 of record NW_027361719.1, on the reverse strand, counting down.
ACCGACAGGCTCTGGTAGGCGAGTGGGTGGGAGGCGGGGGACGAGGACCATCTGGATCGCCTGACACACATCCGTGTAAGGTCTCCTGGTCCTGCTGTAGAGACCTATGAGGATACGGGGTGGCAGTACACGCCGTACTCAGTCTCTTTGTGGGAGTACAGTTGTGACTGTTCACACTGTATCCCTCCGGGAACCTGAAAAGGAACGACGCACAACGAGGTAGATATGGGTCTAATGAAAGACCCGTGTCCACCTCCTACTGACACTAAGCTAAACTGAGGAATTCCCTGCCGGTCGGTGGGGTGTACACTGCGGAGGAGGAGCTAACCTTTTTTTGTGCATAGTGTCAGCCTCCTAGTGGCAGCAGCATACACCCATGGTCTCTGTGTCCCCCAATAAGGCGAACGAGAAAACCACACATGAAGGACTCCCAGACTATGAGAAATGAGATTCTCTGGTCTGATGAGACGAAGCTAGAACTTTTTGGTGATAATTCTAAGTGGTGTGTGTCCAAACCAGGCACTGCTCATCAACTGCCGAATACAATCCCAACAGTGAAACATGGTGGTGGCAGCATCATGCTATGCGGGTGTTTTTCAGCTGCAGGGACAGGACAACTGGTTGCAATTGAAGGAAACATGAATGCGGTCAAGTACAGAGATATTCAGGATGAAAAACTCTCCCAGAGTGCTCTGGACCTCAGACTTGGCCGAAGGTTCACCTTCCAACAAGACAATGGCCTTAAGCACACAGCTAAAATAAAGGAGTGGCTTCAGAACAACTCTGTGACCATTCCTGACTGGCCCAGCCAGAGCCCTGACCTAAACCCATTTGAGCATCTCTGGAGAAACCTGACAATGGCTGTCCACCCATGTTCACCATTCAACCCGACAGAACTGGAGAGGATCTGCAAGGAAGAATGGTACCGGATACCTAAATCCAGTTGTGAAAAACTTGTTGCATCATTCCCAAGACGACTCACGGCAGTAGTAGCTCAAAAGGGTGCTTCTACTCAAAACTAAGCAAAGGATTTTTCAACTTTTCTTTTTTTACTAATTTTGCAGAAGTTTCTACATTTGTTTTTTTTCCAGTCAAGATGGGGTGCAGAGTGTACATTAATGAGAAAAAATATGAACTTTTTGAATTTACCAAATGTCTGCAATGAAACAGAGTGAAAAATTTAAAGGGGTCTGAATACTTTCCATACCCACTGTACATCTTGCAACTAAGTGCAGCACTGAACCTGGATGGATCGCTGGTTTCAGCCAGCTTGAGTACCCCCTAAAGTTCTATGATGCTAAGAAGCAAATGCTGCCTCTGCTTCAGCACAGGAGAGCAAAAAATAGGTATTAGACCTACCGGTAATGATGTTTCCAGGAGTCCATCCTGACAGCACTATGGAGGACGTCCTCCTCCTCCTTACAGGGACAGGAAAGCACACGAGAGGTTAAAAGGCCATGTCCCACCCCCTTTCCCTCAGTGATTTGACAAGTACCACAAGGTGGATGATGCTAGTAACGGTTTAATGAAACAGTCATATTACAGCATATGACATAACATAATACAACATAGTATAACATAACAGGGAGGGAACTACCCGTGCTGTCAGGATGGACTCCTGGAAACATCATTACCGGTAGGTCTAATACCTATTTTCCAGGACGTCCACCTGACAGCACTATGGAGAGTACCAAAGCACCTCCTCAGGGTGGGATTACTGCTTGGAGAACTTTTCTCCCGAATGCGGTTTGTTGGCCAGCTAACACATCTAGTTTGTAGTGTTTGCAGAATGTATTAAGACTAGCCCAGGTTGCCGCTCGACAAATTTGATCAACTGACGCCCCTGCCCGCTCGGCCCATGAGGCCGATACCGCCCTTGTAGAGTGGGCTTTTAAGGAATCAGGCGGGCTGGCGCCTTCAGCCTGGTAGGCGTCCGAGATTACTGAGGTAATCCAACGCGCTATGGACGCCTTAGAGGCCTTCTTCCCTTTATTCCTACCACCAAAGAGAACGAACAGGTTCGGGTCGATACGCCAACTATTGGTGGCCTCTAGGTATTCTATAACTGCGCGCCTCACGTCTAGCGAGTGGAGCCGCTGCTCCTTCTCATTTCGGGGATTATCACAGAAAGAGGGTAACACTACCTCCTGGTTCAGGTTTCTTGTGGAGGCTACCTTCGGGGTAAATGCCGGGTCTAACCTAAGGATTATACTATCCTCTCTTATCTGGAGGTATGGATCCTTAGTGGATAGGGCCTGGATCTCCCCTATTCTTTTGGCCGTGGTAATGGCTACTAGAAAGGCCGTTTTACGAGTGAGAGCACGGATGGGTATCTTCTCACTAAGGGCGAAAGTGTCCGAGCAGAGGAACCGAAGTACCAGGCCCAGGTCCCATGGCGGGGTGAGCTGCCTAATCGTGGGACGCAGGCGTTGTGTGGCTTTTATAAACCTTATCACCCAGGGATGTGCAGCTAACTGATAATCAAAGGCGCTCAAAGCTGAAACCTGGACTTTTAGAGTGCTGGGCTTGAGGCCTTTATTAAAGCCTGCCTGCAGGAACCCTAGTATGTTAGGGAGATCCGGGGTACCTGCCACGAGCTCGGACCTGCCACCCTCCAGACAGAATCTCCTCCATATCTTCCGATAGATTGCCGACGTCACCGGCTTCCTGCTGGCCTGTAGGGTGGATATGACCTGCTCCGACAATCCTTTTGCCTTCAGGATGTCCCTCTCAGGATCCAAGCCGATAGATGGAGTCTTGCTGGGTCCGGGTGGTGGATCGGGCCCTGGTGGATGATGTTCTTCCACAAGGGCAGCTCGACTGGATCTTCTACTGCCATGGCTCCCAGAAGGGAAAACCAGCTTCTCCTCGGCCAGTATGGCACTATCAATATCACTCTTGCGTGGTCCTCGCGTATCTTTCTGAGCACTGCCGGTATGAGGGCCAGTGGTGGGAACGCATAAGAGAGGGATTCTCCCCAAGTCTGACTCAGGGCGTCTACGCCCTCTGGATGGTCCATCGGATTTAAGGAGTAGAATCTGGGAACCTTCGCGTTCTTGCGGCTTGCGAAGAGATCTATACTGGGGTTCCCCCAGCGCTGACAAAGCTGGTTGAAGATCTCTATGTTCAGTTCCCACTCTGTCGGGTGGATCTGTTGTCTTCTCAGGTAGTCCGCCACTTCGTTTTGGGAACCTTCTAGATGTACCGCGGTCACGGATCGAACTGTCCGTTCTGCCCACGTGAATATCTTTTCCGCCAGTGCCTGTAGTGGTTGATGTCTGGTTCCTCCTTGGTGTTTCAGGAATGCCACTGTCGTCGTATTGTCGGATAAAATGCGGACATGACGACTCTTTAGTACCGACCGGTTTCTCCGCAACGCTTCCCAGACCGCGAAGAGTTCCTTGAAATTGGAGGATCTGGCCTTGATGCTTGCTGGCCACTTCCCCTGGAAGATCTTCCCTTCTATGTGGGCTCCCCATCCCCACGCACTTGCGTCTGTGGTGACTACCACGTATGGAGAGGTTGTCCAATGCACGCCCACCTGAAGATTCCTGGCCTGTAACCACCAGCGAAGGGACTCCTTTACTCGTCCTGAGAGTCTTAGGGGTTTGTCTAGCGACGCCTGACTCCTGTCCCACCTCGCGAGAATTTCTCTTTGTAACAACCGCGAGTGGAATTGGGCCCAACGGACACACTGGATGCAGGCTGTCATAAGGCCCAGGACCTCCATTGCTTCCCTTATGGAGCATTGACGCTTCAACAGACCTCTGGTTCTGGCCTGAATGGACTTCTGCTTCTGCTCGGGTAGCCAGGATATTCTGTCGGCTGAGTCTAGGAGGACTCCCAGGAATACCTTTCTGGTGTTTGGAATGAGGTCCGACTTCTCCCAGTTGATCACCCAGCCCAGGAACTCCAACACAGTAGTTGTTCGGATCCTGTCTCGGATGAGCGCTTCCTTGGATCTTGCCACCAGTAAGAAGTCGTCCAGGTACGGCACAATCACAATACCCTGATCTCTCAGGTAGGCCACCACCTCTACCACCAGCTTTGTAAAGATCCTGGGAGCTGAGGCCAGCCCGAACGGAAGACCCTGCAACTGAAAATGGCAGGTCCGGGCTGGTGAACTGATCGCAAACCTTAGTAGGCTTTGGGATGAGGGATGAATAGGAACCTGATAATATGCCTTTTTTAGGTCTAGGGTGCACATAACTGCGTCCCTGTCTATCAGAGGAATTGCGGATCGGATTGACTCCATCCGGAACCTCCTGTATCTGACCCAAGCATTTAGTGGCTTCAGGTTTATGATGGTGCGGGCCTCTCCGGATTTTTTTGTAATTACAAACAGGGAAGAGTAGTGACCTTTCCCTCTTTCTGATGGTGAAACTGGTATTATGACCCCTGAGTCTAGCATGTCCTGAAGATCCGACCACATTGCGGAGTCCTCCTGGACGACAGTGGGGGCAATATATCTGTCGGGGGGAGGAGAATAGAGCTCTATCCTGTAACCCTCTCTGATGGTTCTGAGAACCCACTGATTGTTGGTGACTCGCGACCAGTTTGCTGCAAAGTGGCGAAGTCTCCCCCCAATGCCTATGGCGTCATTGTCTCCTCGACCTAGATGTCGATGCAAATGGGGGATCTCTGCTCTTCCCACTTTGGCTGAAGGAGCCTCTGTAGGAGCTTCTATTAGACCTCGCCCGGCCCCTAAACTCTGACTGTCCTCTGAAGAAGGAGCCTCTCCGAAAGGACTGGGACCGTCTGGGCTTTTCTTCCGGGAATCCCTTATTCTTATCAGACACCAGCTCAAGGATATTATCCAGGGCTGGACCAAACACCCTCAGACCCGAGAAAGGGATGGCACATAACTTGGCCTTAGAAGGGTTATCTCCCGACCAGGATCTAAGCCAGACTGCTCGCCGGGCCGCATTAGAGAGGGAGCTGTTTCGGGCCGCAAACCTAACTGATTCCGCCGACGTATCCGACAGGAACGCCGTGGCTGATTTCAAAAGAGGAAGAGATGCTAGAATCTCTGACCTCGGGGTCTTGTTGGTTAGGTTTTCCTCCAACTGCCCCAACCACAGGAACATAGACCTGGCCACCGAGGTGGCTGCTATGTTGGCTCTAATCAGGGCCGCCGACGTCTCCCATGTTCTTTTTAACAAGACGTCCGCCTTTCTATCCATTGGGTCTCGAAGACCGGACGAGTCCTCGGCTGGGATAGCCGATTTCTTCGTAACCTTGGCAACCGGGACGTCGATCTTAGGGACCTCTTCCCACGCCCGAGTTTCCTCGGGATCGAAGGGCAGTCTATTTTTAAAGTTTCGGGAGAGTGTCAACCGACGCTCTGCTTCCTTCCACTCCTCCTGGATCAATGCTTTGATGTGCTCGCTCACAGGGAACACCACCTGTTTGCGGGACACCAGTCCTCCAAACATTAAGTCCTGTCTGGACTGTGGCTTAGGGACTTCTTCCATCTGCATGGTATTTCTGACCGCGTGTACCAGCTCGTCCGTATCCTCCAGTCTGAACAGGTACTTTCTGTTCTGTTCCTGACTATCCCCCAGGATCTCGCCTTCTTCCTCCTGATCTGAGTTCCGGAAATCGGATTCCTCGCTAGGGCTCGCCTCTGATACTGGGACTGGTTCCCACCTCGGACGCTTGCGACCTGGCCCAGGGCTGGGGGATCGACGCCGGGACGTAGAGGCCTGAATCTCTTCCCTTATCAGCGACCTCATTTCGGAAAGCAGAGATGGCTGTTCCTCGCCTATGACCCTGGAGGTACAGGGACCGCATAGGGTCTTGCTATAGGTGTCTGGCAGCTTTACTCTGCACACCGGACATCTGACTGATTTGGCGGTAGCTTTCGCCGGGTCCTTCCCCGAGGGGGACTCAGCCGGGGTTCCCTTTTCCTGCTAATATAAGGGGCACCTCATCAGATCTGGGCTGTGGGGACGAGTGGGGACGAGTGGGGAGGGTGGTCTGCGCTATGCGCACTTACCCCTCCACCAGATGCAGTGTTGCCTTCCATCCCCTGGCGTCCGATGCAGTCACACAGCCTGGAACCGCCTGTGACGACTCTGGAGAAGGCTTTGGTCCAGGAGCGCGCGCGCCCTGGATTTGAAACCGGCGTCTGACGTCACCGGATGTGACGCTGGTAAGCCGCGCCTCCACTTCCTGCCGGGCATCTGCGCGCGAACCCTCCGGCTTCCACTGCCCAGCGTCAGCGTCGTTCTGCGGGCTCGGCCCGCCGCCCCGCTTCTGTCGGTGCCCGCATGGCCAGCCGCCTGCGGGGAGCCGACCCGTCCTGGAGCCGAGAGCCCCCCCACCGGGAGGAACGGCTCCCTCCAGGAGCGCCGTCCTGCTCCTGGCCTTTGGAACCGAGGGACTCCCCACCGGGAAGTTTCGGCTCCGGGACCTCTTGACAGGGGAAGGATTGGACCGGCCGCACGATCCCCTGGGTCCCTCCGGTAAGCTCTCGCGTGTCCCTCCGTGCAGGGACAGGAAAAACACTGAGGGAAAGGGGGTGGGACATGGCCTTTTAACCTCTCGTGTGCTTTCCTGTCCCTGTAAGGAGGACGTCCTCCATAGTGCTGTCAGGTGGACGTCCTGGAAAGTTTGGGTTACTGCTGGCCTGAATGTTCAGTGGTGCAGCGTCCCCTTCCAGGCAAGCAGGAAGATTGGGGACTACTGCTCCCTTGAAAAGCAATCTTGAGATTTTCACTTTTAGGCCAGGGTCACTTGTGAGTGCAATGCGAGTCTCTCGCCTCAATACCCTGCACTCAAACCAGAGTGTTCAGCTGCATAGAAATACATGCAACCACACACTCCGGTCCCGAATGCCGGGTACTGATGCGAGTTTCTCGCATTTCACTCGCAAGTGTGACCCCGGCCTTACACTTCTAAACAGTGTGCACATACCCTTAAATAGGGATTCTGCTAGGACACCATCTGAAAAATGACATGCAAAAAGTGTCCCATAAAAATTATGCTCATTCTTCAGGTTGTTTCCACTCGGTAGCTGTCTGATCTCTATAGTTAAAGGGAACCTGTCACCTGTTTTGGCCGATATAAGATGCGGCCACTGCCTTTCAGGGCCAACTATAGAATTCGATAATGCTGTAGATAAGCCCCCGATCCAATCTGCAAGATAACAAGAATAAGTTTTATTATACTCACCGGAAGGGGGTGTGGGGGTGTCGCAGGTCCGGCGCTTCCCATCTTCTTGCGATGCCGCCCTCCTGCATGCTTCATTGCTCTCCGGTATCGCACTCCTGTGAAAGCGTACTTATCTGCCCCGTTGAGGGCAGCATTAAGTACTGCAGTGCGCAGGGCCTCTCTGACCTTTCCCAGCGCCTGCGCACTGCAGTACTTTACTCTGCCCTCAACAGGGCAGATAAGCATGCCTGCACAGGAGCGCGACGAAGCAAGCAGGAGGGCGGCATCTCAAAAAGATGGGTGCCACCGGACCTGGACCTACGATACCCACCCCCCCTCCCCCTCCGGTGAATATAATTAAACTTATTCTTATCTTGTAGGTCGGATAGGGGGATTATCTACAGCATTATAGAATGTTGTAGATAAGCCCTAAAAGGCAGTAGCCTCATCTTATATTGGCCAAAGCTGCTGACACGTTCCCTTTAAAGTATAGAAGTAAAATATGTTGGCAGCAAAACTGCCAGTGAAGCTGCTTCAGGAACACAACTGCTGTAGTTATCCTAAAAAAGTTTTGCCTGGGAAAACCCAGCAGATACAAAGATATTCAAAAGACAGTGTGCACATAGCCCATCTACAGTAGTGCAAAAAAACTTCGACCTCCACTATGCAAACCATGGCTTACAAACAGAATACCAATAAAACTACATGGGACACATACTTTGTGACCGGGAGCGGCAGGAATACTGAATTACCTGAAACCTCAAACATTTGGTATCCAAGTTCGTCTTGTACTAATAATTCCATTCCATTTGCTGCTGCTTCCTCTAACTGAAGACCATTCCTGTTGACTTCACAAGGGGGGGAATACATTACTTCAAAGGGTTTACACGTTTCACTCAAACCTTCTAGATTGCCTGCACAAAAAGAAAAACAAAGATTTTATTAAAGCATTAAAAACAAAACAAAAAAAACTTGTTAGTTTCCCCGAGGAAGCCATAGTGTGGAGCGGAGATACATGTGGGGTTTCAAGGCTTCCTTCTCCTGGGGTGAGAAACTTTACATTTTCAGGTTCTCTCTTCATTTTATAAGTGGGTTTTCTTTTTGGCAGTTTGTCATTACTAGTGGTCTTTCATTATTTATATTACCTATGGCTATTTGTGATTTTCTGATATGAAGGGGGTTAACACTGCTGATCTGGAATTCATCGTTGGATCGTCTCTGCGACATATCACAATACAGCAGAGATGTTTGGTTATATTATAACATACTGAAAAACTTCTCCCAGTTTTTGCGGTTGGAATTTTGAGTTGCAATCAGTCGATATAGTAAATAATTTGCCTTGGAAACATTTTGCTCTCTCCATATATATTGCATAATTAAGAGGGGCAGCTCTAGCTTATAATACAGGTTCCCGTTTTCTGGTATTTTTAGAGAGACTATCACAGAATTACCTAATGATTGTTTATTTTCCATATGTATTTAAAACTTTTTTTTGCAATTTGTTTCTTCAAATTACGATCTATATATAAAAAAAAAAAAAAAAAATATATGTTATTCCTGCAGTTTTCAAAAAGCCCACTGGGGCTTTTTTTTTTTTTTTTTTTGTATAAGACTCATACATCCTGTTCTTTCAGGAAGAGTTTTCAGAAGGTTCCATATCAGCAGAGGTATGACTACAATGATAAGCGAGTATACTCTCTGCTTGGGTTCTCTCAAGCATGTCCGGGTGTCCTCCAAGTATTTTGGTGTGCTCGGAGATTTAGTTTGTCGACGCAGCTGCATGATTTGCGGCTGCTGGACAGCCTGAATACATGTGGAGATTTCCTAACAAACAGGCATTCCTCACATGTATTCAGGCTGTCCAGCAGCCGCAAATCATGCAGCTGCGTCGACCGAAACTAAATCTCCGAGCACACCAAAATACTTGGACACCCGAGCATGCTCGGAAAAACCCGAGAAAGGAGTATGCTCGTTCATCACTACATGTAACCTCTCAGTACACAGCTGATATGTCACAGATCCCCCTCCTTTCACATAGACCTTCGCACAAGCTCATTTGACACTTCAATACAAGAGATAGGGTCAGGGTCTGACCATTGTGGCCATGTAGATGTGCAATATCCTGAAACAAAGTTTACAGGGACTCTTGATAGGTCCCCCATCATTTGTAGGTTCCTGTATAAAATCCTTGCCGACCAGTTCCTTTACTACATTTAATACAAAGATCTTTAGAAATGTATTTTTTTTAAACAAAAACCTGATTTAAACACCAAGACAAATTCAGATTATATACTACCTTAAAGTGTTAATAAAGTTATATGTTGCCTGTGACGATTACAATGCAGATCTTTTAATTTTTTTTTTTTTCCTCTGTCAATTTATGAGTATAGAATATTTGAAATCAGTAAATGGGTTGCACGGGCGCATACTCTCCTGCCCAACGTGACAGCCGTGGAGCGATGTAACTGTACACATCCCATTAATGAGACTGCTCAATACTGAGCCCTGGTAACTCCCACCAGGAGTGCAATGAAGCCACTCTGTGTGCCCATCGGCAGCAGATGTCTCCACAATCCATTGACCTTAAAGCCCCCGTCACACATAGCGATCTCGCTAGCGAGATCGCTGCTGAGTCACAAGTTTTGTGACGCAACAGCGATCTCACCAGCGAGATCGCTGTGTGTGATAGCGACCAGCGACCGGCCCCCCCCTGCCGGGTATCACTGAGGAAACCTCTGGACATTTTTTGGGTCGCTGGTCTCCAGGGTACACATCGGGCTTCTAAGGGGCGCGCAGCGCCTAGAAAGCCGATGTGTACCTTAGTTACCAGCGCGCTGATGCAGGGAGCTGGTAACCAAGGTACACATCGGGTTTCTAAGTGCCGCGCGCCCCATTGAAACCCAATGTGTACCTTGGTTACCAGCTCCCTGCACCAGTGCGTTGGTAACTAAGATAAACTGCGGGTAACTAAGCGACGTGCGTCGCTTGTTACCCGCATGTCGCTGGTGAAGCTGCCTGTCTGGCAGCTCACCAGCGATTACATAGCGACTTACCAGCGATGCAATAACGATGTGCTCACCTCAAGATATGAATCGTGTATAAACACTATTGAACAAAAAATGTCCTAAAATCCAATTTAAACATGAATCACACGTGGTGTATTGATATCTATTGTGTTTGTGTGCGTTTCATGTTTTAATTGGATTTTAGGATATTTTTTGTTTAATAAAGTGTTTGTTTTTTTTATACGATTCATCATTATTACATTTCTTTCTCTTCTCCCCTACATATATTTCTTACTGCCACATCTAAGTGATGTTTAAAGACCTCCGAAGAAGTTGTACATTTACAGAAAAAAACATTGTCAAGTCAGAACTTTTTTTTTTTTTTTTGCAGACATGGCTTATGACAAATAGACCAACCTTCAATGTGCGTTTCTGTTGTGGCCACTGCCTCATCCCAAGACTCTTCTGTGCCATTGACAGTCTCAGAACCTTCAGTGTTTCCTTGCGGGATTTCCTGCCATACTTTTGCGTGAGGATTCAAACCAGCTCCTTTAGACGCCACCTAGGTAGAGGGGGGGAAAAAAAAAATGCAATCATACAAAAGTTTATAAATTTGAATGCCAATACAAAGGCATTTTTCAAATGTTCATAGTTCTACTATAGTTAGCTCATCAACATTTACTATCCTTACAATTTATAAAAGTTTTAACATGAAGTTTTCTGACATGGAAACTGCATTAATAAAAAAGGTGATAAGTTTTTTTGCCATGCTTTGTGTGTATGAGGTTTACTGATTAAAGTTGATTCAATGGGTGCATGTAGTTCGATTTTCACTCTGAAAACATCCTAAGGAATCGATAGGATTAGTACATCCACAAAAAACTAACAGGACCAGAAGCCATGATCTTCAGACCAGAGAACTGTGATTGACTGCAGCGGTCAGGTGACTGGAGCACTGCATCATCGGATATTTCACGGATGACAAGCTGTTCCCACTTCAGCCAATCGCAGGTGACCAAAGACCTGCAACGTCATGTCTTCCAGTCCACGAGAGCTGCCTGTCCAGGATACACCCACTTTTAGACAAAATGTCCATAACCCAGATGTTGGTGAACTGTAGCACTACGGTCGATCGGCGGTCAGGCACTAGGGACAGAGGGTATGTGGGTAACTTAACGCTTCTTACCCCTTTATATGTTATATCGTCTTCCTGAAATTGCAGCAAAAACTTTGCAGTTCTATCGCGATGTACGATGCTTGGGGCGGCAATAAAGAGCCAAGATGTGTGTGTTATTGTAGTTTCCCAAATATTAAGCGTCACCATACTCTAAGAGCCACACATGGCTAATCACTGCAAATTGCGAAATCCAAGGAATATGGTTTTTCTTGAAGGATAATGAGTAGTTTATAATGGTATTATTTTGGGTGCATCTTTTACTTTTGACAGTGAAGATACGTGTTGGACATGGCTCCTGAATCTGTGCAATGAGAGCGTCCGGTGTACGTCCTCCCACGTATGGCATGAATATAGGTCTCAAGAGTAGAATGGGTTATACGTCGGTTTTTAACATTCTTGAAAGGTAAAGGGTTAAACTCAGACATCACTTTTTAGATGGGAAACACTATTAAGACCCTGCACTGCAAAACCAGACCACATAGGGTCTTAAAATAAACAAACGCAATCCTTTCCATTATGTCGGGATAAGAATAATAAATCCATGTGAAGACAAACCCATCTATACTCTTACACCAGGCCAGAGACGCCCCCATCACAGTGAGATCACCGTTTCCAGGTGCACAGGTTATGTAGCCAAACATTGGCGGTTCCTAAACATGGCTGCTCTCATTCTATGGTAAATACCAAGCACACAAGGAGCAAGACAAACAGATAGCAGGATTTCAATACAAGCGAAGGAGCGAGTGGATGTGGACAAACCAGTTGGACAAAGTAAAGGAATAACACAAACCTATAGCAAACAAGATTTTCGACTCGTCTACAGGGCCAGCTCAGAGCGATTTTTTAATCCTGCACTGAAATCCACATATATTCCTCATGACGATCCTCAACGAAGATTACCCATAACTGCATTATGCGGCCTCGCATGGATTAGCACCATTGAAAGTAGAGCTAAAACTGCTATTCCGTGGCAGAAACCTGGGGGGGGGGGGGGGGGGGGGGGTCGTCTGCCGCAGAATCAGAGTAGGATTTTTCTGAAAGAAAAAAAACTGGCCTGTGTACCTGCCTACCTAGGCAAGGTCTTTGTATCTTCCCAGGTAAGACCTGGTTGGATGGCCGGTAACAAAGCTCACCATGGCTGCCAATAAGTTTCGCTATCATATACTGGCGATATATGGACCGACACGACAGCAGCCACCCAGTCAGGACCCACTTCACAATGATGTAGTTACAGACCTACTAGGCAGGAAAATTTGGTTTAATTCATCGTAGATCAAGAATAATCCTGAATGTCTCATTTGTTTTCATTGACTGTAAAAGTGCTGGATTTAGACTATATTCACACGTTGCTTTTTTTCTAAGACAAAACCTGTTCTCTTGGCAGTAAGAAATTTACTTCAAAAAAGCAGCTTTTGCATAGTTTGTGTCAGGGTACATTTGTCTTGTGAATGCTGATAAGGTTTAGTGCATTAAAAAAAAAAAAAAAAAAAAAAGCCGATATGAGTTAATCAGGTTTTGGTACCACAAATGCAGCAAAAACTGATACCTACCTTCTTTCAGTGTGTTTTCACCACCCATTGCTTTCAATGGGTGAAAAATGCTGAAACAAGTGACATGCTCCATTCGGCAAAAAAGTATTGCACAAAATACTGAGGACAAAAAAACCCCAAGCTGTGTGCATGAGATTTCTGAAATCTTAGACTTTGCCAATACTGTAAAATAGCTGAAAACTTGCAATAAAAACAAAAAAAAAAAAAAAGGTTGAAAAAATGAAAGTGTGTGAACATAGCCTAAAGGACTTAAAATTAGTCAGCACAAGACTTGGCAGGATTAACATTTGTCTAAGAGGCTTTATAGACCAATGTTCAGAGGTTACAGCCTTCCTGGTGGTTCTGTTCTTGGACAGGTTACAGGTTGTGGTTTATATCTGCCAGAGACATAAAAACCGTCTGAAGAGGACAGAGATACAATTGGAGCAGTCACTTCACATGATGAGGATGTGACTGGTACCGCATGCAGCCCCATACACATTGCGAGTGGTCCACAGGCGGCTTGCCATTACATGCCCCATATATGTACGTCCATAAAAGAAACCTGTGTAATGTAGACTGAGCAGGGTGACTGAATCATCGCTCGCGTGTCCTAGCACATAGCACACAGACCAACTGACTGCTGTGCACATGGAAAGGAAACATAGCTGCTGGAAGGAGGCCTCAATCCTCACCAGGAATAAAACAAACTTGCTAAAAAAGACAAAAAAAGCTACAAGTTCATCTTTATTTTTAAACAAACTTGATATGCTGAGAAAATAGTGAAGTGTGCTGGGGAAAGGCCATGACTATACTACGCAAGTGATTATGACACCGAGGTTTGACTTTTCCAGGTCTAGAGGTCATCAATTCGATCACAGCCTTTTAATATTTGCTCTCTCCTACAATAGAAAGAATTTACACAACTCATTATATATTTGCATTGTAATTACAATCTAAAATTATTAAGAACTAAAGAAAAAAAAAAAAAAAGCTTCACTTGCGCAAAATGCCATCTCCCCAGATTACATTACCGGTCTATTCAAGGTCACCAGTCATATTGCCGTAGAGTCAGGATGTGCAGTAGATGGCATCACATGGCTGTCACTCCTGCTTCCCCTATGTGTACTCTGGCAGTAGGAGATCCAGGCATTGCTGCTTGCAGTCACAGCCCAGGCTTGCCGCTACTTTGCGAGCAATGATAACATGTGTTCTCCAGCCAAGTGATTGCAGTACACATTGTTCAACAGGGTGGTGTCCTATTAACCTTGACAGCCACTGGGTAGGAGGCACAGCTGCCCACAGACGCACAGATAATGCAGCAGCCACGATCATTACTGACAATAATCTGTATCTACAAGGCAAGCATGCAAGTATAGGCTGCTGTATGATATATAAAGGGCCGTAGGGAGCAATCAGGGGGTCCTTGTTGCAGTCTCACGAGAGAATTGTTCTGAAAAGATGACCCTTTAACAGGCACAAGGAAGAGTCCCATGAGCAAAGTATCAATGTTAAGCCCCCGTTACACACTGCGATATCGCTAGCAATATCGCTGTAAAGTCACCGATTTTGTGACGTTACAGCGATATTGCTAGCGATATCGCTGCATGTGATACTTACCTCCGACCGGCTCCCCTGCTGCTCATCGCTGATCGCGCGAGAAGCTCCTGGACCATTCCTCGTCGGGCGCTTCCTGCTGTGACGACGAGCGACGCGTGGAGCCGTGCGGGAGGACGCAGGGTCTGACAGGTAAGTAGCGATCCCCATCCCCAGCGATGTCGCTGGTGAGATCTGCCTGTGTGGCAGCTCACTAGCGACCACCTAGCGATGCACCAGCGATCCTGACTGTCATATTGCTAGTCGGGATCGCTGGTGCATCGCTAGGTGTAACGGTACCCTTACTAAGTTGAAGGATTTTAACAATTGAACCTAAAGGTTTGTACACAATGCATCAGAGCAGATTGTGCCACAAGAGGATTCCATGTCAATTTTGGCAGCACTGAATATGCACAGTACTTTAAGGCTATGTGCACACGTAGTTTTCTGGGTGTGCGGATTTTGGAGAGAAAATCGCAGGTAAATCCGCAAGACAAAAGTCCTGCCGGTTAATCTGCGGTTTTACACCTCATAATGGATGAGGTGTAAAACTGCAGCGTTTCTGCACCAAACAATTGACATGCTGCGGATTGTAAACCGCGGAAAAATCCGCAGCATGTGCACAGCGTTTTTTTTTCCCATTGAAAATAAAGGTACTGTACAACGCAGCAGATTTCACTATGTGTGCACATACCCTTAAGGCCGGTTCAGGAAGGCGCATTTTACCGCTGTACATGGACACCAATGCCCGGCCTGACCTTGGGCCTCCCAACATGAACTTGCAGCCCCAGACACAGATAAGAGTGTAGGTCAGTCCAGGAAAAGCAGTCTGTTTATGGACTGTGAAATACGCACATCTGAATATAGCTTCAATCGGAGTTAAAGGGAACCTGTCAGCATGAAAATGCAGCCCAATCTGCAGGCACCAAGTTACAGAGCAGGAGGAGCTGAGAAGATTGATCTACTACTGTGAGAAAAGCTTCTAACCTGTGATTTCATCATTTAATCCTCTGCCCTTTCTGGGGTGTTCAGTCCAGTGGGCGGTCCTATCAGTGACTGACAGCTCATCACTCTTATGCCTACTTATACAAAGACAGCTGTCAGTCACTGATAGGACCGCCCACTGGACTGAAAGCCCAAGGAAGAGCAGAGGATGTAATGATTTCAACACAGGTTATTCTGAATCTTTTCTCAGAAATTAAACATTTCAATCTACTCAGCTCCCCCTGCTCATAACATGGTGCTTGCAGATTGGACTGCATTTTCATGTTGATAGGTTCACTTTAATAATCTGTTTAATGTTTGTATTTTAATCCTAGCTTGGTGGAAACAGCAAAATTTCTCCTTTCCCATTCAGTTATCTATAGGACGTACAACAAACCTATCAGACATGCAAAACAGAAATGCCCTTGTGCGTAGATCCAGCTTCTCAGCAGCTCCCAGGACCGCCATTACTGTCCATGGGAGAACCTGCCGTGTCAGAACAAGCACGTGTGGCTTCCGCTGCCTGGTTTTACATTTACAGCATGCCTGCATTTGCCTTGCAAAAACTGTTTAAGTGATTTTGTCAGAAGTCCCTTGTGTTAATCAGTAGTGTGATCAACAGGGTTAACGTGACATGTGGGTCTGAGCGCTCACCCAACAATCACAAGCTACACAAATATAGACCCAAGTGCCCTAGGGTACTGTGCCACATGCAGCATAAAAAAACAAAACGAGCCAACATGTGGTGTGAGCAGGATTCACACCGCTGCACGGTTCTGCTGGTAATACAGCAGGTATACCTTCAAGGACATGTGGCCACTATCAACCATTTTAACCGGGTGTTTTCTGCAAACTACCGCTGCTCCGTAGAAGAGTGACCGAGTGCACCATTAGCGTCTATTTGGGGCCTATGGACCCACCACCACAGCTAATGGTAGCGGAGCACAGGCCTCACGTCGGTACTACTGCTGTACCAAGGAACACAGCGAGCTGTGCACAGTTGTGGATGGCAGCTGTCATTTCACAGTTAAAGTGTAGCTGCATTTTCATAAGCACAGGACATGACAGGTGGTATCATTGCTGGGAGATGCCCACTGATGGAGAAGGGGCAGGAGCGCTCAACTGCTCCCCCCCAATATGTATGAAAACTTATTGTGAAAGACAACACAGCTCAGCTGAACACTACTGCACCTTCATCCTCCAGCACCCAGATCGCCACTGATCAAAACTTCAGCCAAGTCTAGGGTGCAAATTAAGTTTTCTGAAAGTGCATAGTGTGTATCAGACCTACTCCATACATCTCATGGGCACAGGCTTCCTTTCTGACAACTGCTGCTCCTACATATGGCAATTTCAGCTTGTCATCACCTCCACACAGGATTACCTAGCGATGGCCACAAACCGACGATTTATCACCCAGCGGTCTGGCAAAGGATCATTCAGCCTACAGTGCCCTCTCCAGACCCCCATACACATGCCCTGAACGGTACTAAACTGACCAGCTAAAGGGTAAAGGAATCAGTGTGACAAGGCCAAAAATAAAGTTCAGTCTTTGAGCTCCTCAAAAGCTACTACATGGTCTATTCAGCCTCTGGGAAAGCTGAGTGAAGACAAACATGGCTGTCATCATACACAGTATACTGGAAGTATTCCCAGACCCCTGTAACCCAATCAATAGCCGCCTCCGCCCTGAAATGCATTGGTGCAAACACAGATGCCACTTAAGAGACTTTGGTAACTTTGTAGAAAGGTCGTGGTGTCAGCACTATCAGCAGTCACCTGGCTTTCCCTGCAAGCTGTATAAAATTATAATCCTGCACCTAATCGGTAGAACAGGTACTTCAGAGTTAGTTTTCTCTTGCATGAGCGCAGTGACCAAAGTAACCTGTAATCAAACTAACAGCGTTACAGAAGTGCTGCAGGTCAGCTACAAAAGGCTTTCCAAACAAAATGGAAGATAAGCGGTCAACGGCAACATCCTTGGTGCGCGGCAGAGGCAGCAGGATGTGTTGTAACGTTCAGCAATCACCGACTGGGGGATGGGAAACCTCAATGTGCTCATTATATAATATATCACACCTTTAATGACGCTGAACATCACCCAACCAGCCAAATCCTCAGACTACTGACCGGTGCTCGCAGGAGTGCAGCCCAGCTGATTCTCGCCTATGATGGCACATAACCACCCAGGACGGCGGCAGGGATCGCTCCCCCGCACATAACCACCCAGGACGGCGGCAGGGATCGCTCCCCCGCACATAACCACCCAGGACGGCGGCAGGGATCGCTCCCCCGCACATAACCACCCAGGACGGCGGCAGGGATCGCTCCCCCGCACATAACCACCCAGGATGGGACCAGCTCGGTACAGGGATCACTCCCCATCTTATCTAGAGGATTAGAGACATAGAAATCATCCCATCATACAAAAGCAATCCTGGTTCCCCAGGAGCACGGCCTACACATGTTGAGGGTAGTAGTGTTATGAAGGATTCTAATCCACATGATGGGAGTAGTTCGGTCACTGCATAGCAAGGGAGTGGTGTGATGATGGGGGGGCAGCGGCGTGACCCCCCCCCCGTGCTTTGTGATGATGGGGGGCAGCGGCGTGACCCCCCCCCCGTGCTTTGTGATGATGGGGGGCAGCGGCGTGACCCCCCCCCGTGCTTTGTGATGATGGGGGGCAGCGGCGTGACCCCCCCCGTGCTTTGTGATGATGGGGGGCAGCGGCGTGACCCCCCCCCGTGCTTTGTGATGATGGGGGGCAGCGGCGTGACCCCCCCCGTGCTTTGTGATGATGATGGGGGCAGTGGTGTGACCCCCCCCCCCCCGTGCTTTGTGATGATGATGATGATGGGGGCAGTGGTGTGACCCCCCCCCCCCCCGTGCTTTGTGATGATGATGATGGGGGCAGTGGTGTGACCCCCCCCCCCCATGCTTTGTGATGATGATGATGGGGGCAGTGGTGTGACCCCCCCCCCCCATGCTTTGTGATGATGATGATGGGGGCAGTGGTGTGACCCCCCCCCCGTGCTTTGTGATGATGATGATGGGGGCAGTGGTGTGACCCCCCCCCGTGCTTTGTGATGATGATGATGATGGGGGCAGTGGTGTGACCCCCGTGCTTTGTGATGATGATGATGATGGGGGCAGTGGTGTGACCCCCGTGCTTTGTGATGATGATGATGATGATGGGGGCAGTGGTGTGACCCCCCCCCCGTGCTTTGTGATGATGATGATGATGATGATGGGGGCAGTGGTGTGACCCCCCCCCCCGTGCTTTGTGATGATGATGATGGGGGCAGTGGTGTGACCCCCCCCCGTGCTTTGTGATGATGATGATGGGGGCAGTGGTGTGACCCCCGTGCTTTGTGATGATGATGGGGGCAGTGGTGTGACGCCAGTACATACACAAGGACAGAGCACATGGCGGCGGCCGGGCCTTCCATATGGCAGGCAGTGTCAGCTCTGCTCCCTGTCACCTTGACTGTGCCGCCAGCAGCAGCTCCGACAGAGGTCAGTGCGGCGTCTCCGGCTGTTCCCCTCGGGCCCTCGCTGCCCCGGATTAGCCGTCAGTGCTGGCCGTCCCCCCAGCCCCGCACCCCTCACCGCTCAGGTGCAGCGCGGCCCGCGGAGGATTGCTGTGTCAGCCCGGCCTCAGTCACATGGCGGCTCCCGGCCCCTCGCCCTCATTTTCCGGTGCTCACCTCCACGAACAAGAGCATCCTATCACGGCAGGGAGCGGGGCCCGGACTCTCGGGGGGAGGGGGGTTAGGAGGGCGACGAGGATTAGTGCGGGAAAGGAAGGAAGGACGAGTGAGTGACAGCGGCGGGGCCCGCACTGCTTGTCACACAGGCCAAGCCCCCACACCCTCCCCGAGCTGCGGCGCTGGAGCCCGGCCTCTTCCGCAGACAGCCGTCCCATTAGCCTGTACGGCGCATGCTCACACAGAAATCACTTCCAGCAGTCAGGGGTCAGCGGCCGGCGCCATCATAACACGTGCTGCAGGACTGCGTTCCTTGCAGGTCATGCCGGCAGCCGCCATTTTACCGCAGGGCAACAGGCGGAAAGGGGAGGAGGAAGGGGCGGGGCCCTGTCAATTAATGACGCGCGCTGACATGAGGCGATAGTGAGGGAGACACGTGGTGTCTGGCGGGGAGGTGTGGGTGGCGGGTGTGACGCTCCGGCTACAGCGTATGTGACCAGACATCTTTCTGTTTACGATGGGATGTAGTTGTGAAAACGGACTGCCCATGGCGACCAATGGCAGGGCGGCTTCTGTTGAACCAGAGCGGTTTCAGAAATGAGAGCTGAGCGCTGATTGGTGGCTATGGTCAGCAAAATAATATTTAGGATTGAGAGTCCTCAGTGGTTGATTCCTTTTAATGGCTGACTGAAAAGATGGTAACACATTGCAAGCTTTCGAGACTACTCAGGTCTCTTCATCAGGCTAGACTAATACAACATCTGAAGAGTCACATATTTATACACAAGACAACACAGAAATAACGCAATAGAAAAGACAAGTGATGTGAAGCAGAATTGTCATTATGGGAGAGGGATAAATATTGGGGCACACCACCAAAGGAGAAACAATGAAGGAACTTACTGATCAAAAAAATTATACGATTTTATTCATACAAAATTTAAAAAAGCATATCATTGCAGCACAATACCGCTCAATGAGATACAGAGTCCGTATAGGGTGGCAAGTTCCTCACCCTGATATACAAAGCTGTGACCATCAGGAAATTGTGAAACGTCACCCGGCTCAAACCATTGGGCAATAGCTGAACTATCACTCTCGCTGTATAGCACATGGCCTGGACAAATACCCCATCAGTAAAGTCCTAGTAATTTTGCTGGCAAGTATAATTTTTTAGATCAATATGTTCCTTCATTGTTTCTCCTTTGATGGTATGTTTTGTTTTTGAAGGGATCATCATTAATGGTGATTTTGAGGTTAATAACTGTTTGGATAGGTTTTGGTTTAACATGAATATTGGAGCAGTTCATAGATGAACAGTGTGGAAGTTTTATTGCCCTCTGATTGGGATCTCCTAATGTGTTGTGATGCCCCCAGAAGGTCTGAAGGGCAAATTCCTTAATTGATGTAAAAAGACATAAATTCATGCGACACATTCATTCCTGCACTGAGAGTGTCAAAGGTCGTCCCAGACTCTTCTGTCTCTCTGAGACTTGGAATTATCTTTTAACACAAGTAATTTAAAGGGAATATTGGCAGTGCTGCCAATATTACGAGACTTTAAAAACCTAATTTTTGGGGGGTACAGTTGAGCGAAACAGGTCGGTCAGATTCAAAAGTCGCCGACTTTCGCCAGAGTCGGGTTTCATGAAACGAAACCCGACCACAGTATGAAATCGGCCATGCAGTCGGTGACCCAAGCGCCAAAGTCGGGTTTCGCCGAATGCTTGCACGTGACTTTTTTCAGCCAATGAGAGAAGCGGAGCGTAGCGGGAGAGGAGAGAGAGATTTCGCCGCCTCTAGGGTTAAAATTCATGCCAGGTGTGTTAACAGTCCTCCACTCACTGCCGACTTTTCTCCCCATTGACTTGCATTGGGTTTCATGTTTCATGACTTTTCACGACTTTCCCTATAGTCGGCCGATTTCGTTCGACTCGACTTTTGAGAAAGTCTGGTTTCATGAAACCCGACTCGACCCTAAAAAAGGCAAAGTCGCTCATCTCTAGGGTAGAGCATTCCAGAGGATTGGCGCAGCACAGGAGAAATCTTGGAGTCGGGAGTAGGAGGTGCGGATTAGTGCAGAGGTTAGTCGAAAGTCGTTTGTAGAGCGCAGCGGTCGGTTAGGCCGATAGACAGAAATGAGGGAGGAGATGTAGGGGGGTGCCGCACTGTGGAGAGCTTTGAAGGTGAGAACAAGTGCTTTGAACTGGATCCTATAATGAATGGGCAGCCAATGTAAGGACTGGCGAAGAGCGGATGTGTCTGAGTACCGATTAGCCAAATGGATAACCCTGGCCACTGCATTAAGTATGGACTGGAGAGGGGAAAGTCGAGTAACGGAGGCCAATTAATAGAGCATTGCAGTAATCCAGGCTGGAGTGGATCAATGCGACAGTGAAGGTGTTTGTTTCCATGGTGAGAAATGGGCGGATTGTAGAGATGTTCGTTAGGTGTAAGCGGCAAGAGCGGGCAAGAGATTGTATATGGGATGTGAAGGAGAGATTGGTGTCAAACTTAACACCCAGACAGGTCCTTCCTCCACACCGGCCGCTTGCCCAATTGAACTTGTTCCCGGTTCAACCCCTCCAAGGGGCAGAATCTACCCCGTCTCCCGCAGAGACCACCGCCATGTCCGAGTACGTTCGAGAGAACCTCGCCAAAGGCTTTATACGGAAATCCTCTTCGCCTGCGGGAGCCGGGTTTTTCTCCGTCAAAAAGAAGGATGTAACTCTACGGCCGTGCATTGACTATAGGGGCTTGAATGAGATTACTATCAAGAACAGGTACCCTCTTCCACTCATTCCGGAGCTGTTTGACCGTCTCAGAGGGGCTCGGGTCTTCTCCAAGCTGGACCTCAGAGGAGCCTATAATCTGGTCCGTATCCGTGCAGGTGACGAGTGGAAGACCGCTTTTAACACCCAGACAGGTCCTTCCTCCACACCGGCCGCTTGCCCAATTGAACTTGTTCCCGGTTCAACCCCTCCAAGGGGCAGAATCTACCCCGTCTCCCGCAGAGACCACCGCCATGTCCGAGTACGTTCGAGAGAACCTCGCCAAAGGCTTTATACGGAAATCCTCTTCGCCTGCGGGAGCCGGGTTTTTCTCCATCAAAAAGAAGGATGTAACTCTACGGCCGTGCATTGACTATAGGGGCTTGAATGAGATTACTATCAAGAACAGGTACCCTCTTCCACTCATTCCGGAGCTGTTTGACCGTCTCAGAGGGGCTCGGGTCTTCTCCAAGCTGGACCTCAGAGGAGCCTATAATCTGGTCCGTATCCGTGCAGGTGACGAGTGGAAGACCGCTTTCAACACTCGAGACGGCCATTACGAGTACCTGGTCATGCCCTTTGGTCTTTGCAATGCTCCTGCGGTGTTTCAAGAGTTCATCAATGAGATCTTCCGGGATCTCTTGTACTCCTGTGTGGTCGTGTATTTAGACGACATCCTCGTCTTCTCGCCGGACCTCTCGTCCCACAGAAAGAGTGTCCGCCTGGTGCTACAGCGACTTTGGGAGAACCACTTGTATGCGAAGATCGAGAAATGTCTCTTCGAACAGACCTCTCTGCCGTTTCTGGGATACATTATCTCCGACGCTGGTCTAAGGATGGACCCCGAGAAGTTGTCTGCCATTCTCAAATGGCCTCGCCCCGTCTGAGTAAAAGCAATACAACGATTTCTCGGATTCGCCAATTATTACCGGCAATTTGTCTCCCACTTCTCCGCGATCACAAGACCTATTTCTGCTCTCACCCGTAAGGGGAATACCCCCAAAGTTTGGACTCCTGAGGCAGAAGAGTCCTTTCTGACCCTAAAGCGGGCTTTCTCCACGGCTCTGGTCCTGCATCGCCCTGAGAGCAATCGACCTTTTGTACTCGATGTGGACGCTTCCTCGACAGGTGTCGGGGCAGTATTGTCCCAGTGAACCGCCTCCGGTCGCCTGCATCCTTGTGGCTTCTTCTCGAAGGCCTTCTCTCCATCCAAGGGTAACGACTCGATCGGCGACCGGGAACTCCTGGCCATCAAGTTGGCCTTGGAGGGATGGCGTCACCTCCTGGAAGGAGCTGTTCATCCCTTTGTCTTCTCAGACCACAAGAATCTGGTCTATCTCCAGTCTGCCCAGAGACTCAACCCTCTTCAGGCCAGATGGTCCTTATTTTTCGCCCGATTTGACTTCGAGCTCCGTTTCTGTCCTGGCAACAAGAATACCAAAGCCGACGCCCTGTCCAGGGTCTTCCAGCCACATGAAACAATGGAGGAACCTTCGCATATAATTGATCCCACTAGGATCATCACAGTGGCTACAGTGAACTGGCTCACTCCTCCTCCATGCAAGACACTTGTGCCTGAGAACCTCAAGCGAAAGGTCCTCCTATGGGGGCACTCCTCCAAACTGTCCGGCCATGCCAGAACTAAGAAGATCCTTGATCTTATCACGCGTCACTACTGGTGGCCCACGCTTCGCCAAGATGTACTAGACTTTGTGGCTTCGTGTCCATCCTGTGCTAAAAATAAAGTGCCACGAAGACCTCCGTCTGGCTTATTGCTTCCGTTGCCCGTTCCTACAGTTCCTTGGGAAAACATTGCCATGGATTTCATCACCGACCTACCCCGCTCTTCGGGCTGCACAGTCATTTTGGTGGTGGTGGATCGTTTTTCTAAGATGGCCGACTTCGTCCCTCTGCCCGGTCTTCCCTCAGCGCCGGAGCCGGCCAAAGTTTTCATTCACCAAATCTTCAGACTCCATGGACTACCTCAACGCATTGTGTCTGACCGAGGGGTTCAGTTTACCTCCAAGTTCTGGCGTTCACTGTGCAAGCTCATGAACATTTCCCTCGACTTCTCCTTGGCCTACCATCCACAGTCCAACGGACAGGTAGAGCATACCAACCAGACATTGACGGGGTACCTACGTCATTTCTCCAACGCCCACCAGAACGATTGGGTAGACTTTCTCTCCTGGGCAGAGTTTGCTTATAACAACCATGCTGGCGAGTCCTTGGCCAAGTCTCCGTTCTTCATTGCTTTTGGCAGACATCCTGGTGTTCCTCTTCCAATAACCCCTGCCTCCGAGGTACCCGCGGCCAACGCCTTGTCCTCTGAATTTTCCAAGATTTGGGCCGAGACCAATACGTCACTCAAGAGGTCCGCTGATAAGATGAAGAATTATGCCGACAAAAGGAGATTGGATCCTCCACCGTATCGTGTTGGGGACAAAGTCTGGCTCTCCTCCAAATTCATCCGGTTGAAACTGCCCTCCTACAAGTTGGGACCACGCTACATCGGTCCGTTTGAAATTCTTGGACGTATCAACGAAGTCGCCTACAAATTGAGGTTGCCTGCTTCGCTCCGAGTCCCAAACACCTTCCACGTCTCCCTCCTGAAACCTGTGGTGCTGAATTGCTTCCATTCCTTGCCTGATCCTGGTCCTCAGCCGGTGGGTGCCGATGATGTCTTTGAAATGCAGGACATTCTCGCTATGAAGAGGGTTAGAGGTAGGACATTCTTGTTGATTGGAAGGGCTTTGGTCCTGAGGAGAGATCCTGGGAGCCTCGAGAGAATATCAATGCTCCTCGTATCAAGAGATTTCTTGCTAATCTCCAGGGAGGGTGGCTTAGGGGAGGGGGTACTGTTACACCGCTCCGTCATACTCACCTGGCCTCTGCTCCCACGCCGCAGCCGGCCTCCACTCCCACGCTGCAGCCTCTCTCCACCCGACGGCCACGGCGGTCACCTATGACGGGCTCTCGGCCGATGCCATCCCTGCATGCAATGCGCATGCGCCATAGGCCGCTGCCATGCCTCCCTGCTGCTTCTTGTGCTCTGGCTGTGCCCTGACCCGGAAGCACATTCAGACCAATGGCAGACCAGACGGGGCTATATCAGGCCGCTTCCCCCTGAGGGAGGCGCCTGATCGTTGTGTTACCATGCACACTGGGCCCTGCTTCCTCCTGTGCTCTCTACAGTCACTCGGTGCCATCCTCAGTGTTTCCTGCAGCAGCCTTGCAGCCTGTCTTCCGTGTTCGCTAACAGTTATTCCCAGTCCTGCTCCTGTGTTCCTGTTTCCTCCGTCTCCTGCCTCCGGTGTTCCTGATCCATCCTGCTCCAGTCCTGCCGTCCTACTCCAGTCCTGCCTCCGGTGTTCCTGTTCCAGTCCTGCCATCCTACTCCAGTCCTGCCTCCGGTGTTCCTGTTCCAGTCCTGCCGTCCTCCTTTATTCCTGTCTCCTGTGTTCCAACTCTGACCTGTCATCTACACTTCAGTTCCTCCACGTTCCAGTCTATAGCCTTACTCCATTACTGTCTCCTGTGTTCCAACTCTGTCCTGTCATCTACACTTCAGTCCCACTCTCCTACTCCAGTCCACCCTGAGCCGCCCCTCTCAGTACCGTGGTACTCGAACCCCTGGGCCTGCTCCTAACGGTCCCGTTATAGGGGTCGGTTCCACCTGGCAGCTCGCCCGGGGCCCCGCGGTGCCACGATCCAGAGGGTCCACTCCTGGAGATTCCGGCTCCTGACCACCCACGCTAACAGGATCTGCAGCGGATTTGGCTGCGGATGCGCAGCAGAATCGCATGCGGTGTACAGTACCATGTAAACCTATAGAAATCCAAAAAACCGCTGTGCGGAAACGCAGCGGTTTATTTTCCGTAGCATGTCAATTCTTTGTGTGGGTCCCCTGCGTTTTTACACCTTTTCCATTCTAGGAATCCTCAGGTGTAAAAACGCAGGCGAAATCCGCACAAAAACCGCAGTGAATCCGCAGGTAAAACGCAGGTCAATTTACCTGCGGATTCTGCAGATTATGCGCGGAAAAATCCGCCCTGGAATCCGCAACGTTTGCACATACCATTACCAACTTTTCAGTTAACCATTAAAAGGTATCAAACACTGAGGACGCTCAATTCTGAATACTTTTCTATCTACTGGCTAACACGGTACAAAGATATATATCTTTCCTGTATCAAAACAGAGGATACCAGAATGTACCGCATCTTTATGGAACTAAAACCACTTCTGTAGAAACGTGCACAAATGGACAGCGGCATTTTTCTCTTATCTAAATGCAAAAAGGAGAATCTAATTCCCAAAGGACTTTGGATTGCAATCCCAATTTTTCATACCTACAATACCCATTATGCACAAAACCTTTGTCACAGGACTTCTGAGAGAATAAGGAACCACCTTTTACATGTCTGCTACAGCATAAAGAGTAAAGTCAAGGGGCAATTTGAAACTCTGAGGAAAACACTTACAGAAAGCACAGAGCAAAAATTACAACAATACTACAACAAACTACGGACAGTTCTGATTCATAACAAGGAAAAGAAACTACGCAGATTACGCCTCCATTCAGGATTCTATACAAACAGATACAAAACAAAGCCAAAACCTGACAACTTGGACATCCACTCCATTCCAGACACAAAAGCTTCTAACTGTGTCATCAATCTCTCAGATTATAAACCAAACAAAGTGGAGCTGGCCGTGCTTTCTAGAGGACTCTCATTTTGTCCTACTAAGACCCAAGATAAAACTGAACTCTGCAGTGATATGGAACATTATTTCAGGAGACTGCACCTGAGGGAATATTTCAATGATACAGAAGATTCAGAAAACACTCGGACTGAAGGAAAAGGGATCCTAACAACAAAGAAGAGGTCAGACTGGACACCTCCACCTGGACACAACCCTCATTTGGATAAATACATAGACTCATTCAGACATTTGATAAAATCCAAAATCATAGACACTAACAGGAGACAAGCATCCAACATCAGTACCCAGGAGAGAAAGGCCATACAGTCTCTGAAAGCCAACAAAGAAATCATCATTAAACCTGCTGACAAGGGAGGTGCAATAGTCATGATGAACACATCAGACTATATGAAGGACGCAAACTGATAACTTATGGACACACGCTACTACAGAAAATTGGAGTCAGATCCTAAGTTGGTATCTTGTCTGCCTGACGAATCCATAAGAGGCAATGACCTGATACCAGAGAGTCAAAAAATAGGGACATTCTACATACTTCCCAAAATCCACAAATCTGGAAATCCAGGAAGGCCGATTATTTCATGTGTGGACACCCTTACTGAGCAGGTATCTAGATGGGTAGAGGGTGTTCCTAAACCCCTGGTAAAGGGCACACCCATCTACATTTAGGACACAACTGACCTATTGAATAAACTAGCAGCAAAAGGAACCAACCTGGCTAAATGGATGTGGAATCTTTGTACTCTATTATCCCATACTAGGATGGATAAAATGCCTGCAAAGTCTTCACGGAAAACACCGGGAATGATGCGAATTTTGTGGTGAAACTCACAAAATTTATCCTCACCCTGTTGTGAGTTCATTTTCCCCTTCGTCACTGGGGTCTGGTGAACTCCCTATTCTGGTGGAGGAAGGTAATGAGCCTGATTATCAGGCACCTGAGTCTAATGAGGATGACTGGCTGAGTGGAGTCACGGACTGGATATAAGGCTGCCGACGCCCTTCTGCTCTGCGGGTGATTTCTCTGTGGACTTCTAGGACACCAGTCTGATTCCTGCTCCTCTAAAGCTAAGTTTCTGTTTTGCCTGTTAGCTTTTTGTTTTGTTTTTTGTTTTCCTTGCTTTTCAGTATTCTGCCATTCCCTGCTGGGGTGAGCTGAATCTCCTTTTGCCTGTAGCTCTGTCTTCAGTATATTCCTGAGTACTGACATAGCTTTTTTGAAGCCTAGCGTCTTCAGGGCCTTTTTCACTGTCAGTCTGTTGGCTCTGATTTTCATAGGGTTTTTTACGGATTGCAGACAGCAGCCTTCCTGTCCTTTTCTATTTAGTTAGCTTGGGCCCCTCTTTGCTCAGTCTATCTTTCTGTCTGTGTTAATATTCTCATCTTGCTTCACCGTCATTATTTGTTGGGGGCTGCCTATTGCTTTGGGGTCTGCTCTGGGGCAGTTTAGATTTCCCCTTTCTTTCTTTAGGCCTATTTAATTCTCCGGCTGTGTTCGAGGGGTCTAGGGCATCGTAGGAACCCCCCACGGCTACTGCTAGTTGTGTTGATAGGTTCAGGGGTCTGCAATCCGATAGCTGCCAACTTCTCTGGTTTTCTGGACTTAGCTAGCATTTCTGTTTTTGCCTCCTACGGTGACTCAATCATAACAGAATCACCCGCCAAATCGCAGATCCTAGGGTACTCAATAGCAGGAAAGAATTGTGTTTAAAAAAAAAAAAAAAAAAGTTGTGTGTATATTCTTTCCTCTATATCTCTGAGGCCGTAGGGGGAATTTTTTTTTTCTCTCTCAATGGAGATAAAGCAATTGTCTGATCGTGTGGAGCAGCTCGCTGCGGAAGTGTGGGGAATTTCCACCTACCTTGCTCGTTCGCATGCTGTTGAACCAAAGATCCCTACACCTGATGTATTTTTTGGGGATCGATCTAAATTTTTGAGTTTCAAAAATAATTGTAAATTATTTTTTGCCTTGAAGCCTAACTCGTCAGGGAGCTCCGCGCAGCAGGTTAAAATTGTCATCTCTTTGCTGCGTGGCGATCCCCAGGATTGGGCGTTTTCTTTGAAACCAGATGATCCTATTCTGACTAATGTGAACGCATTCTTTCAAGCTTTGGGGTTGTTGTATGACGAACCTAATGCTATTGATCAGGCTGAAAAGACCCTGTTGGCATTAAACCAGGGTCGAGATTCTGCAAAGTTGTACTGTCAAAAGTTCCGAAAGTGGGCGGTCCTTACTACCTGGAATGATAATGCCTTGGCTGCTCTCTTTCGGAAGGGTTTGTCAAAAGCCGTAAAAGATACTATGGTGGGATTTCCTGTTCCCTCTGGTCAGGACGATTCTATGTCATTAGCCATTCAGGTTGATCGGCGTTTATGTGAACGCAGGATTGCACGAGAGGTGTTGCCACCGGTTGAACAGACGTCTGAACCTATGCAATGTGATAGAATTTTGTCTAAGGCGCAACGTCAGGAGTTCAGAAGGCGTAATAAGCTGTGTTTTTTCTGTGGAGATGCCTCGCATATTATGTCTGTTTGTCCTAAACGAGAGAAACGCTTTGCACACACGTTTTCTGTTGGTGGTGTTCAACCTAAGTTTCTTCTGGCAATTACTCTGATCTGCTCCCTGTCCACATTTTCCGCCAACGCTTTTGTGGATTCGGGAGCAGCGCTAAACCTAATGGACTTGGATTTTGCTAAACGTTGTGGATTTCCAATGACACCTCTGCAGACGCCTATCCCTTTGAGGGGGATTGATGCTACTCCTTTGGCTAAAAATAAACCTCAGTTTTGGACCCAGGTGGTAATGCGGGTCGCCCCAGACCATCAAGAAAATTGCAGATTTTTGGTATTGCATGGTCTGCATGATGCCGTTGTTCTGGGGTTTCCCTGGTTGCAAATTCATAATCCAGTTTGGGATTGGAAATCTGTGTCTGTGGTGAGTTGGGGTTGTCGGTGTGCCTTTAGTGAGGCTCCGTTTTTTTCCACCTCTCCTCAGTCGCATGATGTTCCTGACTATTTGGCGGACTTTTATGATGTATTTAGTGAGAATGAGTCTGCGTCCTTGCCTCCTCATAGGAGTTATGACTGTGCAATTGAACTAAGCTCGGGGTGTAAATTTCCCAAGGGTCGGCTCTTCAATTTATCTGTACCCGAGCACGAGGCTATGCGGTCCTATATTAAGGAGGCGTTGGAGAAGGGTCATATTAGACCATCCTCTTCACCCTTAGGTGCCGTTTTTTTTTTTTTTTTGTGGCCAAAAAGGATGGTTCTTTAAGGCCTTGTATTGATTATCGTGCCCTCAATAAAATTACTATTAAATATCAGTATCCGTTACCCCTGATTTCGGATCTATTCTCTAGAGTTAGAGGTGCTTGCTGGTTTACCAAGCTTGACCTCAGGGGGGCGTATAATCTTATCCGCATTAAGCAGGGGGATGAATGGAAGACGGCGTTTAATACTCCGGAGGGACATTTTGAGTACCTGGTGATGCCTTTTGGGCTCACTAATGCCCCTTCTGTCTTCCAGTGCTTCATGAACGATATTTTCCGAGACTTTGTGGATAAATTTTTGATTATCTATCTGGATGATATTTTGATCTTCTCCAAGCATTGGGATTCTCATGTGGAACATATTCGGACTGTGCTCCGGATCTTGAGGGAGAATTCCCTGTATGTCAAAGGATCGAAATGCCTTTTTGGAGTACAGAGGATTTCATTTTTGGGATTTATTTTGTCTCCGTCAACTATTGAAATGGACCCGGCCAAGGTACAGGCCATTTATGATTGGGTTCAGCCCACTTCTTTGAAGGCCCTCCAGAAGTTTTTGGGTTTTGCTAATTTTTATCGGAAATTTATAGCAAAATTTTCTAGTATTGCCAAACCATTGACTGACCTGACCAGGAAGGGTGCGGATGTGTTGAATTGGTCTCCGGAGGCGGTTGCTTCCTTTCAGGAGCTGAAGCGTAGATTTACCTCCGCCCCGGTTCTGCGGCAACCTGATGTCTCACTCCCGTTCCAGGTAGAGGTGGATGCTTCTGAGATTGGTGCAGGAGCGGTGTTGTCCCAAAAGGATCCGGTAACATCTAAAATGAATCCCTGTGCTTTCTTTTCCCGAAAGTTCTCTCCATCTGAACGTAACTATGATGTGGGGAATCGGGAACTGTTGGCCATGAAATGGGCATTTGAGGAGTGGAGACATTGGTTGAAGGGAGCTAAACATCAAGTTGTGGTCCTCACTGACCACAAGAATTTGATTTACCTAGAGTCGGCTAAACGCTTGAACCCTAGACAGGCCAGGTGGGCCTTGTTATTTACATGTTTTGATTTTGTGGTCACTTTTCTTCCTGGAAGTAAGAATGTCAAGGCAGACGCCCTCTCTAGGAGTTTCTTTGCTGATTCTCCTGTGGTGACCAAGCCTGCTACCATCTTAGGCGAAGGGGTAGTTCTTTCTGCCATCTCACCTGATTTGAGACTTGCTCTGCAAGAGTTCCAGGAGGACAAACCTGAGCATTGTCCCAGTGGAAAGTTGTATGTTCCTGACCAGTGGAAGAAGAGAGTGATGTCTGAAGTTCATTGCTCTGCATTGGCTGGTCATCCGGGTATTTTTGGTACTAGAGATCTGGTGAGTCGCTCTTTTTGGTGGCCCACCTTGTCTCATGATGTCAGGAATTTTGTGCAGTCCTGTGGGACTTGCTCCCGGTCTAAATCTTGTTCTCGCTCTAGTGGGTTGTTGATGCCTTTGCCGGTCCCCAGGAGGCCATGGACCCATATTTCAATGGATTTCATCTCTGATATGCTGGTCTCTCAAAGAATGACTGTTATTTGGGTGATTTGTGATAGGTTCTCTAAGATGGTTCATCTTGTACCACTCCCTAAGTTGCCATCTTCCTCTGAGTTGGTGCCCCTGTTTTTGCAACAGGTGGTTCGCTTACACGGGATTCCTGAGAACATTGTGTCTGACAGAGGAGTTCAGTTTGTGTCTAGATTTTGGAGGACTTTCTGTTCCAAGCTGGGAATTCAGTTGTCCTTCTCCTCTGCTTTTCACCCTCAGACCAATGGGCAGACAGAGAGAACAAACCAGACCTTGGAGTCGTATTTGAGATGTTTTATTTCCGCTGATCAGGATGATTGGGTTTTGTTTTTGCCCTTGGCCGAATTTGCTTTAAATAATAGAGCTAGTTCTGCCACTTTGATGTCACCTTTTTTTGTAACTTTGGGTTTCATCCTCGATTTTCTTCAGGGCAGGTGGAGCCTTCTGCCTGCCCAGCTGTTGACACTGTGGTGGAGAGAATGCACCTGATCTGGGACCAAGTGGTGGATAAGTTATCTCTCTCCCAGGAAAAGGCCCAGCGGTTTTCCAATTGACATAGGACCATTGGTCCCCAGTTTAAGATTGGTGATATGGTTTGGTTATCATCAAAAAATATTGCTATGAAGGTGGCTTCTCCTAAGTTTAAGCCTAGATTTATTGGACCTTACAAGATTTTGGAGATTATTAATCCGGTCTCTTTTCGTTTGGCTCTTCCTGTCACATTTAAAATCCATAATGTGTTCCATAAGTCCTTGTTGAAGAGGTTTGTTGAACCAGTTGTTCCTGGGGTGGCACCTCCAGACCCTGTATTGGTTGAAGGTAACATGGAATTTGAGGTAGAGAAAATACTGGATTCCCATCTGGCTAGACGGAGACTCCAGTATTTGGTTAAGTGGAAGGGTTATGGTCAGGAGGATAATTCCTGGGTCTCTGCCTCTGATATTCATGCCAAAAGATTGGTGCATGCATTTCATCGGGCTCACCCTGATCGCCCTGGTGGCGTGGTTGAGGGTTCGATGACCCCTCCTCAAGGGGGAGGTACTGTTGTGAGTTCATTTTCCCCTTCGTCACTGGGGTCTGGTGAACTCCCTATTCTGGTGGAGGAAGGTAATGAGCCTGATTATCAGGCACCTGAGTCTAATGAGGATGACTGGCTGAGTGGAGTCACGGACTGGATATAAGGCTGCCGACGCCCTTCTGCCCTGCGGGTGATTTCTCTGTGGACTTCTAGGACACCAGTCTGATTCCTGCTTCTCTAAAGCTAAGTTTCTGTTTTGCCTGTTAGCTTTTTGTTTTGTTTTTTGTTTTCCTTGCTTTTCTGTATTCTGCCATTCCCTGCTGGGGTGAGCTGAATCTCCTTTTGCCTGTAGCTCTGTCTTCAGTATATTCCTGAGTACTGACATAGCTTTTTTTGAAGCCTAGCGTCTTCAGGGCCTTTTTCACTGTCAGTCTGTTGGCTCTGATTTTCATAGGGTTTTTTACGGATTGCAGACAGCAGCCTTCCTGTCCTTTTCTATTTAGTTAGCTTGGGCCCCTCTTTGCTCAGTCTATCTTTCTGTCTGTGTTAGTATTTTCATCTTGCTTCACTGTCATTATTTGTTGGGGGCTGCCTATTGCTTTGGGTTCTGCCATGGGGCAGTTTAGATTTCCCCTTTCTCTCTTTAGGCCTATTTAATTCTCCGGCTGTGTTCGAGGGGTCTAGGGCATCGTAGGAACCCCCCACGGCTACTGCTAGTTGTGTTGATAGGTTCAGGGGTCTGCAATCCGATAGCTGCCAACTTCTCTGGTTTTCTGGACTTAGCTAGCATTTCTGTTTTTCCCTTCTACGGTGACTCAATCATAACACACCCACAATTACTTTGAATTTGACAACAAGATCTATCTACAGCAGACTGGCACAGCTGTGGGAAGTAAAATGGCTCCACAGTATGCAAATCTTTTCACGGCCAAGCTTGAAAGCGACTTTTTGTCCTCATGTCCCATCAGGCCTCTGGCCTACTACCGCAACATTGATGATATTTTAATCATCTGGACGAAGTCTGAGCAACAGCTAAAGACGTTCCACGAATAGTTTAATCAATTTCATTCCACCATCAACTTAACACTCAACTACTCCAGCACTGAAATTAACTTTTTAGGCATCATCATTAAGCTAAAGAACAATGAAATAGAGACATCCCTGTATCAGAAGCCAATTGACCGTCCAACATACCTTAAATGGGACAGTTTCCATCCAAAACAAATAAAAAATTATTGTCTACAACAAAGCCATCAGATACAATCGTATGTTTTCTAACTCCATGGATAGAGACAAACACCTTGGTTGCCTCAGAAAAACCTTTTTGAATCAGGGCTACCATCCAAGAACAATTGAAAACCAAACTACAAAGAGCCACCAGAATATCAAGTAATCACCTGCTACATTACAAAGCTAAAGATGAAAATAACCGGGTGCCTCTAGTAGTCACCTACAACCCAAATCTGGAAGTGCTAAGGGGAGATGCACGGAAATAACAACCTTTACTACAAAAAGATGCCCGATTACAATCCATATTTCCAGACCCCTCACTGCTGTGTTTTAGGCAGCCCCCAAATTTAAGAAGCATCATTGTCAGAAGCTCCTTTTCCTCCCCAACAGCTGAAGGAACCTTTCCTTGCAACCAGAAAAATGTAAAACCTGTCCATTTATAATGACCACGGACAAGATAAAGATCCCCAACTCACATCTGGACTACAAGATCCCAGATACTTTCAGCTACATCACATCTAATGTGGTGTACCTAATCATTTGTACTAAATGTCCAACTGGGGGTCTGTATGTGCCGGAGACAGGGCAAAAACGGAGAACAAGGATGAATTCTCATCGTCACACAAAAAGAGAAAAAAGAATGGATCTACCTGTGGAAAAACATTTTTGTATCCCCGGTCATAGGATGCTGGACAATAAATTACTTGTGTTAAAAGTCTCAGAGAGACAGAAGAGTCTGGGAGTATAAATTTATGACAAGTTTTGAAAAATATTCAGAATTGAGAGTCCTCAATGGTTGATACCTTTTAGTGGCTAACTGAAAAGATGGTAACACATTGCAAACTTTCGAGACTACTCAGGTCTCTTCATCAGGCATTGACTAATACAAATTCTGAAGAGTCACATATTTATGTACAACACAGCACAGAAAAAATGCAATAGATAAGACAAGGGATGTGAAGAAGAACTATCATTATGGGAGAGGGAGAAACATAAATATTGGACCAGTAAATAGATAAGGAGTCTGGATGTTTTATTGTCCTCTGATTGGGGTCTCCTAATGTGTTGTGATGCTCCCACAAGGTCTTAGGAGCAAATTCCTTAATTGATTTAAAAAGACATAAATCCATGCAACACATTCATTCCAGCATTGAGGGTGTCAAAGGTCATCATGAGCTTGTAGTCACAGACTCTTCTCTCTCTCTGAGATGTGAAGTTACTTTTCAATACCAGTAATTTCATATCCCTGGTGTTGTGATCAGGCATACAAAAATGTTTTGCCACAGGTAGATCCATTCTTTTTTCTCTTATTGTGAGACGATGAGAATTCATCCTTGTTCTAAGCTTTTGCCCTGTCTCCCCCACATACAGACCCCCAGTTGGACATTTAGTACAAATAATTAAGTACACCACATTAGATGTGATGCAGCTGAAAGTACCTGGGATCTTGTAGTCCTGATGTGAATTGGGGATCTTTATCTTGTCCATCATTAATAATAATAATACATTTTATTTCTATAGCGCCGACATATTCCGCAGCACTTTACATTTCAGAGGGGATTTGTACAGACAATAGACATTACAGCATATAATAATCACATAGATCATAACAGATACCAAGAAGAATGAGGGCCCTGCTCACAAGCTTACAATCTATGAGGAAAAAAGGGAGACACGAAAGGTGGGTGGTAACAATAGAAAAAAAAAAGGTGCTAAAAACATTAATTAGAATGAAACACACAGGTTTTTTTAAAAAAAAAAACTAAATAACAAATTCCACATCATATTATTTATGTGACATTGTGATGCAGTGTTATTGTTATATTATACCATAAGGCTAAGAATCGTGAACCATATTACAGACGCAAAACAATAAAATATTAATAAAATATGCACAGTGCTTATTCTCTTCATCTCTTTTTCCAGGATGTTTCAATTTTTAGTCTTTTTTGGTCTTTTTTTATATAAATGGGTCTTCCACTCTTTGTCTTTCCCTCTTGTGACCAACACGACAAACAGGGAAAATCCGGTTATCATGGATCAACGATACTCCAACTATATTTAGGCTCTCAAATAAAGAAAATATATTTTCATCCTAAAAAATCTCCCGCTCCCAAAAACCCAAAATAAGATTTGCATAAGATGGGGCACATGAGTCCCCCATTGCAGTTCCCTGCTTCTGTAAAAAAAATCTTTTTATTAAAAGTAAAAACATTATGTTTTAAAACAAAATCCAACAGAATGAGGACCAATTCTGACATGGGTTTAGGTACATTACTAGTCTGCAGAAGCCATCGTGTTTCCCTTATACCATCATCATGTCTTATTGAAGTATACAGTGCCTCAACATCTGCAGACACTAATACCATATTTGTATTCAAATGAACCTGGTCAAGATGACGCAAGGCCGCTGTTGTGTCCTTTATAAATGATGGCAGTTTATGAACCAAGGGCTTTAGAAAATAATAATATCACATATGGTTTCACACAATCCAGCCTTACCCGACACAATTGGTCTTCCTGGAGGATCTGTAATGTCCTTATAATTTTTGGGATTAAATAAAATGTTGGTAATTTAGGGTGTAACTTTTCCAGAATGTCGACAAGTTTTTTGGGAATGACGTTCTGTTCAAATGCCACTGTCAGAATATCAACCAATTCTTGTTGAAATTTAGTAATTGGATTGAAAATAAGTTGCTTATAACAATCCGAATTTTGAAGCAACTTATTGGCTTGTGTTTCATACATCTGATTGGGCCAGATTACAATATTTCCTTTATCAGAAGGTTTGAGCACAACATCATTCCATTTTTCCATGTCTATTAAAGCCTTTAT
The DNA here is from genome assembly GCF_039654945.1 of Dendrobates tinctorius. Lineage (NCBI taxonomy): Eukaryota > Metazoa > Chordata > Amphibia > Anura > Dendrobatidae > Dendrobates > Dendrobates tinctorius. The sequence goes on along the minus strand of NW_027361719.1, from coordinate 3,190,587 downwards.
TTCCTCATTTGTTAAATTTCCTCCCTTATCTGGCCTAGATTATAAAGATTTTAGATCATTTGAGACCATTTTGGTGAAGATATCTATTGCTGGCACTAAAGATAAGGAAGGAAATTTTTTGATTTACCTATTAAATGATTCGGGAAAAGGCTCACCTCCGATTGTTCTTCCATAAGTGATTGTAAATTAGCAAGGGCTTCCTGTTCTTCCCTTGTTGGAAAGAGTTCTAAATTCTGGGATTTGAAATGCAATGTTTTGAAAACCAACTTCCTTGAATAGAGATGCAAGTCTTTAATTATCGTAAACGAGTCTAAATAGGATGAAGGGGAGAATGTTAGCCCTTTCTGTAATAAATTAATCTGTGTACCTGTCAATTCATGATGTGACAAATTTATTACCTTTTGATTTTTTCTACCAGTTTGTCTGGTTCTAGGACCATTTACCGGTTCCGCTCCTTGGCTTTCATTTTCACTAACAGATGATATAGATTGTATCGATGAACTACGTGAAAAACTTCGTTTAATCGAAGTTTTCTATATTTGCCAGCGAAAATTTTTTCCTGAAGCATAATCAGAACGATCACGCTCATATTTGTTAAATTTGTCAGAGCTTATGTTCTTTTCCCACTTCTCCATATCTTTTTCCAAGTTGGTGATATGATATGGCCGTCATATCTGTTTGTAATTTCTTTTGTAAATCCTGCAGCTCCTCTTCAATTTTTGTTAACCCCTTAGTGACGGAGCCAATTTTTTAAAGTCTGACCAATGTCACTTTATGTGGTGATAACTCTGGAACGCTTCAACAAATCCCATTGATTTTGAGTTTATTTTTCGTGGCACATTATAATTTATGATAATGGTAAATTTAGGTCGGTAAGTTTTGTGTTTATTTATAAAAAGTTTCAGAAATTTGACAAAAATGTAAAAAAATTGCAATTTTCTAAAGTTGAATGATTATCCCTTTAATCCAGATAGTCATATCACAGAAAAACAGTAATAAATAACATTTCCCACATGTCTGCTTTACATCAGCACCATTTTTAAAACGCTAATTTATTTTATTAGCCTTTTAGGAGGTTTAATAATGTAGCAGCAATTTTTCATTTTTTCAAGGAAATTTACAAAATTAATGGATGTAGCAGAGCCGTGTGTGTGTAAAAGGTGTACGGAGCAGAGCCGTATGTGTAAGAGGTGTACGGTGCGGAGCCGCGTGTGTGCGAGGCGTACAGAGTGGAGCCGTGTGTGCACGAGGTGTGCGGAGCGGAGCCGTGTGTGTACGAGGTGTACGGAGCGGAGCCGCATGTGTACGGAACGGAGCCGTGTGTGTATGAGGTGTACGGAGCGAAGCCGATTGTGTGCGAGGTGTACAGAGCGGAGCCGAGTGTGTGCGAAGGTGTACAGAGCGGATCCGTGTGTGTACGAGCTGTACGGTGCGGAGCCGAGTGTGCGAGGTGTACGGAGCAGAGCCATGTGTGTACGAGGTGCACGGAGCCGAGCCGCGTGTGTACGGAGCGGAGCCGCGTGTGTACAAAGTGTATAGAGCGGAGCAGCGTGTGTACGAGGTGTACGGAGCGGAGCCGCGTGTGTACGAGGTGTACGGAGCGGAGCCGCGTGTGTACGAGGTGTACGGAGCAGAGCCGCGTGTGTACGAGGTGTACGGAGCAGAGCCGCGTGTGTACGAGGTGTACGGAGCAGAGCCGCGTGTGTACGAGGTGTACGGAGCAGAGCCGTGTGTGTACGAGGTGTACGGAGCGGAGCCGTGTATGTACGAGGTGTATGGAGCGGAGCCAGGTGTGTACGGAGCAGAGCCGTGTGTGTACAGAGCGGAGCCATGTGTGTACGAGGTGTACGGAGCGGAGATGTGTACAAGGTCTACGGACCGGAGCCATGTGTGTACAAGGTGTATGGAACGGAGCCCTGTATGTACAAAGTGTACGGATCTGAGCCTTGTGTTTACGGAGCGGAGCAGAACCGCGTGTGTACGAGGTGTATGGAGCAAAGCCGCATGTGTACAAGGTTTACGGAGTGGAGCCATGTGTGTATAATGTGTACAGAGCGTGGTGCGTGTGTACAAGGTGTACGGCGCAGAGTCGCATGTGTACGAGTTTTGCGAAGAGGAACCATGTGTGTATGAGGCGTGCGGAGCCATGCGTGTACGAGGTGTAGGGTGGGGAGCATTCATACCTCCCAACCATCCCGGATCCAGCAGGACAGTTCTGATTTTGAGAGAGAGACTGCCCCAGCCAGGAGCTTACTTCTCCCGCGGACATAGGAGTACACGGCGGAGCCCCAAGGAGCACTTTAAAACTCGCATGTGACGTTCTACCGGAAGTGACGTGATGGAAGCTGACCGGGAATGAGGTAATTTTGTGAGGAGATTGTGACGGGACCATGGAGGGACTTCAGGGAATGCTTCAGATCCATCACCTTGTGCTCCTCCGACAGCACGGACAGCGGGATTGCCTTGCAATCGGGGATGTCGGCCATGTGAGTGGATCATGATACTGTATGTCCTGCATCAGGAGGCTCAGGTGGGCACTACAATGGGAGCCGGGCTGCTATAGTATCTTTATAGAGTCTTTATTTCTTTCTCTCTCTGTTCTTTCTTTCCTTCTTTCTAATCTTTATTTCTTGCTCTCTCTCTGTTCTTTCTCTTTCTCTCTGTTCTTTCTTTAATTCCCCTCTTCCTTTCTCTCTCTCCCTGTTCTTTCTTTCCCATCTTTCTTTCTCTCTGTTTTTTCTTTCTTTGTCCACTCTTTCTTTCTCTCTCTGTTCTTTTTCCTTCTCTCTGTTCTTTATTTATTTCTTTCCCCTCTTTCTTCCTCTCTGTTCTTTTTTCCCCCTCTTTCTTTCTCTCGCTCTGTTCTTTTTTCTGTCCACTCTTTCTTTCTCTGTTCTTTTTCTTTCTTCTTTCTTTCTCTCTGTTCTTTCTTTCCCCTTTCTCTCTCTGTTCTTTCTTTCCCCTCTTTCTTTTCTTTCTTTCTTTTCCCTATTTCTTTTTCTCTCTGTTCTTTCCCCTCTTTCTTTCGCTCTGTTCTTTGTTTCACTCTCTAATCTCTTTCTCTAATCTTTCTTTCTCTCTCTGGTCTTTCTCTATTCTTCCTTTCTCTCTGTTCTTTCTCTCTCTGTTCTCTTTCTTTCACTCTTTCTTTCTCTCTGTTATTTCTTTCTCTCTCTGTTCTCTCCCTCTCTGGTCTTTCTTTCCCATATTTCTTTCTCTCTATCTCTCTGTTCTTTCTTTCTTCCCCTCTTTCTTTCTTTCCCCCTCTTTCTTTCTCTCTGTTCTTTGTTTTCCCGCTTTCTTTTTTTCTCTCTCTCTGTTCTTTTTTCTGTCCCCTCTTTCTTTCTTTCTCTCTCTGTTCTTTCTTTCTCTCTCTGTTTTGTTTTTTCTCTCTCTCTGTTCTTTCTTTTCCTCAGTACCAGCCACTGTGCCCATAATTCCAACCACTGTGCCCATAGTACCAGCCACTATGCCCTCAGTACCAGTCAGTTTGATCAGCAGTGCTAAATGGGTGTGGTTGGGGCATAGACATGGGTGTGACTAGTTGTGAAATGGGTGTGGTCGGGCATGGCCGAATATTTGCCGCGGTGCATGCCGCACCCTTTTTCCCTTCTTCAAAAGTTGGGAGGTATGCCCGGTTACACAGGTGCACGCAAGCAGCAGTCATTGCTTGTAGAGCATGTAGCAGGACCGCTGCTGCAGGGGTTAAGAACGTGCTGACTTTGACATCAGGACGTTCTATGTGAGCGAAGAGAGCACGCTCTGCTCTCCCACCCCTGGATGCAGCCTGAAGTTTCAAGGACTGGGACACACAGCACAGGAATTGCGGAGCTCCTACCCGCACCTGTAATCTGCCTGTATTCAGTCTGCGTCTGGGTGAGTGTAATCCCAGCCCAAACACGTTTAAATTAAAATACATCAGCCCCCAGCACTGCATCGGTATATACATCAGCCTCGGCAGCACCTGTATATACACCAGCTCCAGCACCCGTATATACATCAGCCCCAGCACCCGTATATACATCAGCCCCAGCACCCGTATATACATATGTATATAAAGTAGTCTCAATGTGATATATATTCAGCAGTATGTAACAATCTATATATATAATTGCCTGAAATTGTCCGTCATCCACTTCCGTCTGGATGTTCTCGAATCCCACAATCCACCGTGCCGCACCAGAAGTATGCTGACCGCCATATTGGAATACCCAAGTGATGGGTATTCCAATATGGCACCCGCTGGTGGTACCAGGCCCTTGCGCAGTACCACCAGTGGGACACCGCCAGTACCCCCGCCGCTGGACTCCGCCACCAGGACACCCGCCGCTGGACCCGCACTGCCAGGACCCCCACCACCGGACCCCTGCCGCCGGGACCCCTGCTGCCGGGACACCCGCTGCATCCCGCCGCTGCCTGCCCACCCACCTCTGTGCAGTCACAGCCGGCAGGAAAGACAGCGGCTTGTGGCCTGTGCTGGTGATGGGGTGCGGGTGCCCTCTGGTGGCGCCACATTCCATCTCCAGCACAGGCCGCAAACCACCGTCTTTCCTGCCGATCCCATCTCCAGCACAGGCCACGAACCACAGTCTTTCCTGCCGACCCCATCTCCAGGTCAGGCCGCAAACCACAGTCTTTCCTGCCGACCCCATCTCCAGCACAGGCCGCAAACCACAGTCTTTCCTGCCGACCCCATCTCCAGCACAAGCCGCAAACCACCGTCTTTCCTGCCGGCTGTGACAGCACGGAGGTGGGTGAGCAGGCAGCGGCGGGACACACACCCCACACACACTTCCCTCCCGATGCGATAGCATCGGGCACACCTCTAGTATAGTATAATACTGTCAATTATAATGTAGGGTTGTGTGTGTATAGTGTAGAGCTGTTCATATAGTATGCTGCTGTGTATATAGTGTGGAATCCCCACTTTATACACTGGCCCATCTCTACACTATATAGTATATACACAGCTCCACTCTATATTCCTTACCACAGTATATAGTGTAGAGCTGTGTACTTTGTGTATACTCCTCCTGTCCTGTATACATGGTGTAAATATAAGTATCTGCTCTAAGTGTGTGTATCTATGAAAATAAAAAGCGCTCTGATGAATTGTGCAAAGTGGCGGACTCTTTATTAGCCCATGTGACAAAGTTTGGATCTATAACAGATCATTTCTCTGCTACAGAATTGAAATATTACCACATGGGCTAATAAAGAGTCCACCACTTTTCTCTTATTTAATCGGTGTGCTGATTATTTTCTTATTATAAATTCCTTTGATTTAAGGGTGTGTGTCCTAAAAGCATTTCACCTACTGGTTAATATTTGGTGGTGCTCAATTATGACACATATATCAGGGCTGACATCACCACCTGGCGAAAGGGGGCAAGTGCCGTCGGGGACTTGGCATGCTATGGGGCTTGTAAGTAGTGGGGCTCTGGTGCCAGCGCCGACACAGTTGAAAACAATGATGAGTGAGGGAGCCAGCTGCTGATGCTCCCTCTCCCATCAATCCCCCTCTGCGTCTGAGCTCTGTGATGTCTTAGTTCAGGGGGCACAATGACATCACTACAGTGCATCCTATGTGCCAAGCAGAATACACTGAGGAGACCAGAGCAGTGGGGACAGGGAGAAGTATTATATGGGGTCCATTATACTGTATGAAGTAATATATGGTGCCCATTATACTGTATAAAGTAATATATGGGGCCCATTATACTGTGTGAAGTAATACATGGGGCCCATTATACTGTTTGAAGTAATATACAGTATACATATAATATACAGTATACATATTGCTGTGTCCTGCCTGGACCTTTGTGAGGCACCCACAGAGCTTTGTACCAACCGGGCCGATGAAGATTGCCTGGTTGGTGCAAGTGTCTCATCATACTCCTCCTCCAGAGAAACCTCATCCCTTAGTTCTTTAAGTGATGATTCTCTAAGGCATATAAGGGGAATAGTCAGGCTGAGTAGGGCAGCATTCACGCTCACCATCAGAGTGGAGTCCTCGAAGCACTTCAAAATGGTGCATATGTCCTTCATGGATACCCACTCTGTGGTTGTAAAGTGGTCGAGCTGAGATGTGTGTCGGCTACTTTGCGCCTGCTGCAGCTGCAACTCCATAATTGCAGGTTGCTGCTCACACAACCTCCGCAGCATATGCAAAGTCGAATTCCACCTGGTGGGGAGGTCAACAATGATGCGGTGCTCGGGCAGGCCCAATCTGCGCTGCATGGCTGAAAGACACAATGCAGCCATGCTGGAACGCCGCAAATGAGAGAACTCGTATATGACTTTGTGCAGCAGCTCCTCAAGGTCAGGATAGTTCCTAAGGAAACTCTGTACCACCAAGTTTAGGACATGGGCAAGGCATGGAATGTGAGTCAGACCACCTAGGCCCAGAGCCGTGACCAGGTTTCAGCCATTGTCACACACCACCATACCTTGCTGGAGGTTGAGCGGCGCAAGCCACATGTCGCTCTGCTCCTTGAACGTGTTCCACAGTTCGGTTGCGGTGTGGCTAACATCACCCAGATAAACCAATTTCAACACGGCCTGTTGATGTTTGGCCGATGCAGTGCTGAAATCGGTTGTTGTGGTACGTCTGGGTGCAGGCGAGTCTGACGAGGAGTATGAGGAGTCAATTTGTACGGAGGAGAGGCCTGCAATCAGTGGAGTTGGCAGGACCCACGCACTTGCACTGTCTACTTCAGTTCCAGGCTCAACTACATTTACCCAATGGGCGGTGATGGAAATGTAGCGTCCCTGGCCATGCTGACTGGTCCACGCGTCGGTGGTCAGGTGGACCTTGCTACTAACTGCATTTTGTAGCGCATGCTTAATTTTACGCTTCACATGCTGTTGCAGGGCGGGAACGGCTTGCCTGCTGAAGTAGAAGCGGCTGGGAATGCTGTATTATGGGATTGCAAACCCCAACATATCAATAAAGGCTGGCTTGCTCACCAGCCAGAATGGTAGGATTTCCACTGCAAGCAGTTTGGCAATGCGAGAATTCATGCCCTGTGCTCGTGGGTGGTTTGCCGAGTACGGGCGTCTTTTCTCCCACACCTGTGTAACAGATGGCTGCACACTGGATTGGGAGTGTGAGGAAGCCAGCAATTGGGATGCTGATGCTGACGAAGTACAGACAGTGTGCCGCCGTACAACACTGCCTGCAGATGCACCCTGGCATTCTGGCGAGGAAGCGGGAGCAGCTGTTTGCGAGCTGGAGGAAGAGGTGGCCGCTGTGGCTGAAGAGGTGGAAGGTGGGGGACCAGCTGCAGGTGGCGAATCATCTTGGGTGTGATGCTGCCACTCCACAGGGTGCCTCTTCCTGACATGCGTCAACATATTGGTGGTATTAAGGTTGCTGACGTTCTTCCCTCTCCGCACAGTTTGTCGTCAAAGCTTGCATCTGACTACTGTAACGCCATCTGCAACTTGGTCGAAAAAGGCCCATGCACCACAACTCTTGGACGCACCCCTTGTGCTCTTTAAAAGAGCCCTGCTCCTGACGGGTGCTGAAGTTGAGGGAGACGACAACCAATTTTTCCCTCTTCCTCTCCCACGTGGACGGCCACGCTGCGCCATACCTGCAAGCTCTTCCTCTGAGCTATCCCTACTTGCTTGCTGCCCCTCAGCATGCCATGATGGGTCAAGGACCTCATCATTCAATACACTTTCGTCAGCAGAAACTGGCAGCTGAGTTTCATCATCATCTGCTGACTGAGGTCTGGTCACTGTGGGCACTGGCCCACCCTCCACTTCTTCCTCAAATGCACACAGTGGTTGCGCATCTGTGCACACTACCTCTTCTTCAGCTGCAGGAATGCTGTCTGGCAGGCACACAGATTCCAAGCCAACAGATTCTGAGAAGAGTATTAAGGTTGGCTCCTGGCCCTCTGAATGTCTGGGCAATTTAGTGGGCGGTGAAGAAGCAGATGGGTGCTGCTCTTCAGTGGCCTGACCCGATGTGGTGGAGAGGTCCTGGGAGGATGCTGCGCTCGTTGAGGTGGATGCCTCAGCTGCCATCCAACCAACAACGGTTTCTACTTGATCCTCTCTTATCAGCCTATGGCCCTGCGCATAAATGACTGCTGCCGGGTGAAAGTAGATTCTGAGTGACTTGGGCCTGCTGCTTGCTCTGGATGTGCACCATGTCTAGCTGCTGATGCACCTCTTCCACGGCCTCCGCGGGGACGTCCCTTACTCCCTGCCATCTTCATCTCTATCGATGGATTCAGAACGGCAATGTCTGGAATGTCTGGGCAATTTAGTGGGCGGTGAAGAAGCAGATGGGTGCTGCTCTTCAGTGGCCTGACCCGATGTGGTGGAGAGGTCCTGAGAGGATGCTGCGCTCGTTGAGGTGGATGCCTCAGCTGCCATCCAACCAACAACGGTTTCTACTTGATCCTCTCTTATCAGCCTATGGCCCTGCGCATAAATGACTGCTGCCGGGTGAAAGTAGATTCTGAGTGACTTGGGCCTGCTGCTTGCTCTGGATGTGCACCATGTCTAGCTGCTGATGCACCTCTTCCACGGCCTCCGCGGGGACGTCCCTTACTCCCTGCCATCTTCATTTCTATCGATGGATTCAGAACGGCAAGAAAGTAATTATTAGGGATTAGTGTGCTTATTCCTGTAGGACTACAAACAGGTATAAGAAACACTAATGGCACTGTATGATGGTGTGTCTGCTACACTTTATTTTAATCTAGTGTGGCCTACACAAAGAGTAACGTGTGTTTGTGGTGTTGGTGTACACGTTACGGTCGGATGTCACAGCGCAGTAAATGACACTGCTGTGATACCAAAAAAAAAAAGGATTCTCCGGGACTGGGCCAGGTGCTGTGTGGCACCAGCCACAGAGGTTGTTTGTGCCCTCACAGTACAATCCCTATATAGTGTTTAACTTTAACCTCAATAGATGCTGTGAGGTAAAGTAACACTTATAGGAGCACTGAGAGTGAATTTACTGAAAAATTTGGGGGTGCGCGATGGAACAGGCCGCACTAGGGGTCCTGCAGTCTGATGTGACTACAAAGACTGACCTAGTGGGTGCTGCACTCCCCCCAAAAAAAAGCACACAGGCGGTCTGCGCAGCGGAGGTGACTAAACTGTGCAAAGCGCACCCGAGCACCAGGAAAATTGAGGGATAAATGGGAGTAAAGGATGGGGGGGGAGGTTCGGGGGGGAACCCCTCACTGAAAAATCCCTATATATAAAATGTACTGGATGGTGAAGCTATACTTTTAGGAAAAAATAGGGGAAGGGGATTTAAGGGATGAAAAGAAAAGGCTGTGAAAAGGCAGTGAGACACACACCACACAGTGCTGCAGCAAGAGGAGCTGCAGCAGCTGCAGTGAATGTGCTCTGCACTGTCTCACTAAGCACCTCACTGAGAGCCTGCACAGCACAAAAAATGAAACTGATCGGGGTCAGTGAGGAAAAAGACACAGGGGCTGCTACAGTCGCTGAAAAACAATTTCTATCGCTATTAGATCCGAGATCTCTCCCTTTCTCCAACAGCAACCTATCCCTATCTGCTTTCACAGTAGAATGAGGCTAAAATGGCAGGGGCAGCCTTTTATACTGCCTGATCACACCATCTAGCCAGCTAATCGCAGCGCAGCCCCTGGCTAGCAAGTTTGGATGCCTCCTACCAAGCTTAGGGGAGTTACACAATGTTGTCAGCAATTCTTCAGCTCCTGATTGGCTCCACGGAGCGCTCAGAGGCTGAAGGATTATGGGATTTCCGATTTCCGATGTGACAAAAATATTGGAATCGGAAATCGGAATTCCGATATTGCAAATATTGGGACGATTTCCGATATTTTAATATCGGAAAGCTCATCCCTAGTTAACACATACCACAATTCATGATGTACAGGTACAGCAGAGAAATATAGGTATGGTACAATGCCAAAGAGCCCTTACTTCTTACATTACATGAGTGATATCAATAGCTCAGACATTGGACAGTATAGTCCTCCATACAGTATTATGGGCACCACATAGTGCTCCATACAGAATAATGAGCCCATATATTGCTCCATACAGAATAATGAGCCCCATATATTGCGCAATACAGAATTATGGGCACCACATAGTGCTCCATACATAATAATCAGCCCCGTATAATGCTCCATACAGAATAATGAGCCCCATATAATGCTCCATACAGTATAATGAGACCCATATATTGCTCCATACAGTATATTAGCCCCATATAATGCTCCATACTGTATATAATGGGCCCCATATATTACTCCATACTTAATGGGCCCCATATAATGCTCCATACAGAATAGGTCCCCTATAGTGCTCCATACAGTATATGATGGTCCCCATATATTGCTTCAAACAGAATGGGCCCCATATAATGCTCCATATGTAATTGGCCCCATAAGATGCTCCATATGTAATTGGCCCCATAAGATGTTCCATATATAATTGGTCCCATAAGATGCTCCATATATACAGTGCCTTGCGAAAGTATTCAGCTCCCTGGAACTTTTCAACCTTTTCCCACATATCATGCTTCAAACATAAAGCTACCAAATGCAAATCTTTGGTGAAGAATCAACAAGTGGGACACAATTGTGAAATTGAACGAAATTTATTGGTTATTTTATATTTTTGTGGAAATTCAAAAACTGAAAATTGGGGAGTGCAATAGTACTCGGCCCCTTTAACTTAATACTTTGTTGCACCACCTTTTGCTACGATTACAGCTGAAAGTCGCTTGGGGTATGTCTCTATCAGTTTTGTACATCGAGAGACTGCAATTCTTGCCCATTCTTCCTTGGCAAACAGCTCATGCTCAGTGAGGTTTGATGGAGATCAATTGTGAACAGCAGTTTTCAGCTCTTTCCACAGATTCTCGATTGGATTCAGGTCTGGACTTTGACTTGGCCATTCTAACACCTGGATACGTTTATTTCCATTGTAGATTTTGCTTTATGTTTGGGTTCTTTGTCTAGTTGGAAGACAAATCTCCGTCCCAGTCTTAGGTCTTTTACAGACTCCAACAGGTTGTCTTCTAGAATGGTCCTGTATTTGGCTCCATCCATCTTCCCATCAATTTTAACCATCTTCCCTGTCCCTGCTGAAGAAAAGCAGGCCAAAACCATGATGCTGCCACCACCATGTTTGGCAGTGGGGATGGTGTGTTCAGGGTGATGAGCTGTGTTGCCTTTACGCCAAACATATAGTTTGGCATTGTTGCCAAAAAGTTCGATTTTGGTTTCATCTCACCAGAGCACCTTCTTCCACATGTTTAGTGTGTCTCCCAGGTGGCTTGTTGCAAACTTTAAACAACACTTTTTATGGATATCTTTGAGAAATGGCTTTCTTCTTGCCACTCTTCCATAAAGGCCAGATTTGTGCAGTGTATGACTGATTGTTGTCCAATGGACAGACTGTCCCACCTCAGCTGTAGATCTCTGCAGTTAATCCAGACTGATCATGGGCCTCTTGGCTGCATCTCTGATCAGTCTTTTCCTTGTTTGAGATGAAAGTTTAGAGGGACGGCCGGGTCTTGGTAGATTTGCAGTGGTATGATACTCCTTCCATTTCAATATAATTGCTGGCACAGTGCTCCTTGGGATGTTTAAAGTTTTGGAAATCATTTTGTATTCAAATCTGGCTTTAAACTTCTCCACAACAGTATCATGGACCTGCCTGTTGTGTTTCTTGGTCTACGTGATGCTCTCTGTGCATCCAACAGAACCCTGAGACTATCACAGAGCAGGTGCATTTATATGGAGACTTGATTACACATATAATCCACCTATCTATCATCATTAGTCATTTAGGACAACATTGAATCATTCAGAGATCCACAATGAACTTCTGGAGTGAGTTTGCTGCATTGAAAGTAAAGGGGCCGAATAATATTGCACGCCTCACTTTTCAAGTTTTTGAATTTCCACAAAAATTTAAAATAACCAATAAATTTCGTTCAACTTCATAATTGTGTTCCACTTGTTGATTCCTCACCAAAAATTTACATTTGGTATCTTTATGTTTGAAGCATGATATGTGGGAAAATGTTGAAAAGTTCCAGGGAGCCGAATATTTTCGCAACACACTGTAATTGACCCCATAAGAAGCTTCATATGTAATTGGCCCCATAAGATGCTCCATGTATAATTGGCCCCATAAGTTGCAGGAAACATTTTTTTTAAATGAACTACTTAGCTCTCCTCGCTGGCTGCTGCTTTGCTCCAGACTTCTCAGTGTCGATGTCTTCTGGCTCTATACACTGTAACTGCTCAGGTAGAGGATGCACACTAACGACGACATTGCGCTCTGTGACCTGAATGTCACAGAGTCAGGAGACCCGGAAGACACCGCAGCAGTGGTGCACGGAGAGGCTAGAATCGCAAGTCTCGGGACACGAATCAAGCGGGTCTCTGCTGTTTTTTAATGTACGGCTATATTAGCTTACCTAGTGTAAATTGTCAGGGACTGTCTCCAACAGATGACCCCTGAATTCACAATAATGGCAGCCACATTAGGTTTCCTCTGAGCAAATCACAGTATATGTTTCTAGGAGGGGAAACAAAATATTTGCAAGTCTCATGCTAAATTTCCTTGATCAGTGCAAATGAGAAAACTGGCTCAGCAGCTATAGGTGCAAGAATTCAGCAGCACTCCATTGGCTTAAGAGTTAATGTTGCTGTGAATCAGCAGATTTAAGAGTTTCAGGATTCATCATGACACTGCAATTTTAGGAAGAGGGTCAACACAAAGATGCAATTCTTTGTATTTGCAACATGTAGAATTGGTGTTGCAGGTAGTAATGTCAGATTATGTATGGGCTGTAACACTTGGAATAATTTTACAACAGAAAACCATGTAAGTCAATGAACTTCTAGAATGCCTATTTAAATACTGTAGGAAAAAAATCTCTGAAGATTCTGTGGCTTTTTGTGTAGTATGGGTGACTGATTTTTATTTCTGAATTTGACCCTTTACACTTAAATTAAATGTAAGGGCGTAAAAGAGGTAAAAAAAAAAACAGAGAAAAATATACTGACTGTACTGTGCAGCCAGGGTCGGATTCATGCTGCCGGAATCAGCTGACAGGTTCCCTTTAAAACCGCAATAAGATTTGCATGTAGCGCAGATGCAAATATAAAGCTGGGTTCATATGATATGGCCACTTGGCAGTAGAGTTGCAGTATTGTGGCAGTAGGGTGGCAGTAGTGTGGCAGTAGTGTGGTATAACCTGCACTTGGCTTATTGCACATTAGTGGTAATACAGAGGAGGAACATGGTTTTTATGGACTTCACCTGCACTTGCTGTAAAGTGCACATAATCCTGCCACTGTTGGTTACGTGCAGACTACCGCCTTGTGATCGCACCATATGAGCTCAGCCTGAAAGTTAGTCCTCGTTCGCACGTACAGTATCTGTAAGCCAAAATCAGGAGTGGGTGAAAAACACAGAAATGGTGATGTGTTTCTATTATACTTTTTCCTCACTGAACATCTAAACATGACTTTAGTTGAAGCCTATTGGGGTCTAAGGGGTAACGGAGAGTGACATGCCTGACATACCAGTGTAAGGAGACTTATAAGCCATACAGTGCTCCAGTGGGAAAAGAAATATGCAAATTGCTTGTTCAGAGCTGAAGAGGACTTGAACTCTAGTCCTTGAAACGTGTGTCTGCAAACTGAGATTCTGGCTTGGCTTTTATCCTAAGTCATGTGGCAAGGCTTGTTAAAGTGCCAATATTTACTTTTAAGATTGTTACTTCCAATAGGTGGCACTAGAATTGAAATCCTCTTCCTCGCAGAAGACTCAGTTTCCACAATAAAGCCTATTGACCCCTTTCACAAGGAAAAAAATAATAAATAAAATAGTTAATAAAATAGCGCTTTCAGTTTGCAGTCTGCAGTCATTTTCAGACCCGCTTGTTCTGCAGTTTGGAGCCTGATCCAAGTTTCAGTTTTTATGACGTTGTCTCTACGGTTAATATAGGCTAGCTGTGAGGACTGTGTGTATCCAAGATACTGCTAACGTCATTAGCACATATGTTAGTAGGTCTCTAATATTTATTTCCTCTTCGTGTGCTCTCTTCCTTTTCTATAGCCTGCTTTTCTTCTTGCCCTGGAAATACTTTCGCCCCTCTCTATTGGAAATCTTTGTACAACTCCAACTCCCTGCTGCTATCTCTAAAGGGCTTGTTCACATGACCGTATTTTTCGTCTGAGTGCTGTCTGTATTAAAAATGGACAGTCCAAAATATTTGCATGTCTGCTGGTCCCTCATACTACTGCCAGCATCCACCAATCTTGTTGTTCCACAGCACTTGGCTAGTTAAAGGAGGTATTTAATCTGTATTAAAAGTCAATTATGTCACCAATATTACAGATAATTTTTGGTATAAGTAGTAAGAAGGTAAAGTTCTGTCACCAGAGTCTATAATACAACCCAAATACATTAATAAATACATTTTTAGACCTGGTGAGGCTGGTATACAATGGAAATTCATGCCAGAATGGCGGCATTATCTTCAAATTAAAAGGAGAACTTTAGGAGTAGACCTAGACTTAAAATGTCTATTTTAATATTAGTTAGGACAACTTTCTAAAAGGAGTACCCAGCTGTTCTACCATCAATTTTCAAAGCCAATATAACAGCCTCATCAGATTTAAGATATCTTTTTAAAATGTATGCAGATTATATTATGCAATGAATGTGGTGAGAAATCAGTTTTAAAATAGAACACACAAGTAACTTATTTGTACACTGACCACTTGATCAATAATGGATGACCCCCAAATGAAAAAAAGTAACATGGCGGATCTGATTACGGAAAATTATCTTATTTGCGGTCTGTTTGCAATGTGACCAATTAGTGACAGGTGATTCTTTAAATAGTAGTAAATGGCCGATTTTTCATCATGTTTTGAGGTCTTACACTACTGAAACTGTGTCTGTGACCTTTGAATATTTGCAGCTGTAGCATGTAATTCCAGTGCAACTACATACTATGTTTAGCACTTGAACACAAAGATGACATTACAACCTCAGCCAGACTACAGGAATACATAAGCTGCCTGGTGTCATCAGGACAGGGACCATCTTGATTGGGGTACACCTTGTGGTGGTGGGATGGCTTCTACACTCTTTCTATTAAAATAGTGTCAACTAAGTACCTGGTTTTATTTATGTGTATTACTATTATTTATTTACTGCATTGTATCTGCTCCCGCTACTAATGTACCTATACCCGACATTGCCATTTCCGTGTGTGGTTCCACTATTACTCCCCAACAACAGGCCCGCTGTCTTGGGGTCATACTTGACTCTGAGCTTTCCTTTGCCCCCCACATCCGATCACTGGCTCGCTTTTGTTATCTGCGCATCAAAAACATTTCTAGAATTCGACCTTTTCTTACTTTTGACTCCGCAAAAACTCTTACTGTTTCTCTTATTCATTCTTGTCTCGACTATTGTAACTCTCTTCTAATCGGTCTCCCTCTTACCAAACTCTCCCCTCTCCAATCTGTCTTGAATGCTGCAGCCAGGATCATATTCCTCACCAATCGTTACACCGATTCCTCTACCTTGTGCCAGTCATTACACTGGCTACCCATCCACTCCAGAATCCAGTACAAACTTATTACCCTCACCCACAAAGCCCTCCATGGCTCAGCACCACCCTACATCTCCTCCCTTGTTCAGTACACCACCCTACCCACGCCCTCCGTTCTGCTGATGACCTGAGGTTAGGTTAGCATCCTCAATAATCAAAACCTCCCACTCCCGTCTCCAAGACTATACACGTGATGCACCAATTCTTTGTAATGCACTTCCCAGGTCAATACGATTAGTCCCCAATCCCCACAATTTTAAGCGTGCCCTGAAAACTCATTTATTCAGACTGGCCTATCGCCTCAACACATTAACCTAATCTATCCCATTGTGGCACAGCCAAAAGTTTTACCATAACAAGGTTCCCCGCATCATGTTCCCACATGCTTTATGCATCTATTAGCCCTTTGTGTCCATACTGTTACACACTTAACATTATGGCTGGTCCATACAATCAGGGCAACTGTTACCACCCACCTTTCGTGTCTACCTCTTTCCTCATAGACTGTAAGCTTGCGAGCAGGGCCCTGATTCCTCTTGGTATCTGTTATGATCTATGTGATTATTGTTATGCTGTAATGTCTATTGTCTGTACAAGTCCCCTCTGAAATGTAAAGTGCTGCGGAATATGTCAGTGCTATAGAAATAAAATTTATTGTTATTATTGTTTTTAATCTTCGCTTTAAAAATCGTACAAGTAATCCCACCTTCACACAGTAAGGGCTCATTCAGACGATTGTACTTAACATACTTTTTTTTAGTTTTTAGCTAGTTCTGTAAAACATTCATTAAGTACAGAATGTTTGCACTACCTGCAATATACCTCCATATACAGGGGAACCAGAAAAGATCTCAGAATGGGGCAGAAGTAATGAAAGAAGTCTTGTGTTTATATTATCTGTTCTTCAGTGCCGTGGTGTAAAGTGCCTCTAGTAGCAGTGACAGCACAACACTACATGCGAAGCTTCAGGGATTGCATTTCTATGCCACACACAAGGCTGAGGATCCCAAGCTAGAATGCTGTAAACCATCTTACTAGAATAATGAATCTCGAGACCCCATAATGCGCTTTTCTCCTACCAAGGACTTTAAGCAAATCTTGAAAATTCCTGTTATGTGAACAGTTGTGGAGTAAGGCTGCCACCAACCAACACCCACTAGGAAGGAAATAGAAGTACATGGAGAGATCATGCATCATACACATTATCAGACCCCTGGGCTGTAAGCCAACAATACTGACCATTATGTCACATGTATAACATAAAGCAAAACCGAAAGAAATGAACTGGAGTATAGGTTGGTATACATGCAATGTGTAAGTTCACACTGGCCATTAAACAGACAAAACTTAAGATGGAAACAAAATTAACATGTACCCAGCTGTAAGTAAAATTCTGGAGAAACCCTATGTTTGGGACATACCAGTAGATGTTTTCCTTCCAAAAGCACCTGTTTTATTGTTTAACCCCTTTCTGACATTGGACGTACTATCCCGTCCACGTGACCCGGGCCCGTATGACCGTGGACAGGATAGTACGTCACCACGATCAGCTGCGCCAACAGGGGGAGCGCAGCTAATCGCGGCCGGGTGTCAGCTGATTATCCCTGCTGACACCCGGCACTATGTGCCAGGAGTGGTCACATCGCCCCTGGCACATTAACCCTTGGCACACTGCGATCAAACATGATCGCAGTGTACCGGGGGGCATAAGGAAGAATCGTGTAGGGAGGGGGCTCCTTGCGTGCTTCCCTGAGCCCCTCGGAACAACGCAATGTGCTCAGGTTGTTTCAAGGGCCTCCTTCCCGCAGGCCCCGAATCTAATATGGCCGCAGGGGCCTTTGGGGTCCTGCAGGGAGAAGAAAGCCTCCTATAGTGCCTGTCAGATCGCTGATCCGACACAGCGCACTGCCCCGACACTATACAGTAATGTCCCCCCCCCGGGACAATGTAATAAAGTAAAAAAAGTGTAAAAATAATTTTTTAAAAATTCCTAAATAAAAAAAAAATTCTCTAATAAATTCTTTTTTTGTAAATGAAAAAAATAAATAAAAGTACACATATTTAGTATCGCCGTGTCTGTAACGACCCACCCTATAAAACTGTCCCACTAGTTATCCCCTTTAGTGAATCCCTTCGAAAAAAAAACAAGGCAAAAAACAATGCCTTATCATCATACCGCCGATCAAAAAGTGCAATAGCACAAGATCAAAAAGACAAATATAAACATGAGACCGCTGAAAACGTCATCTTGTGCCGCAAAAAAACAAGCTGCCATACAGCATCATCAGCGAAAAAATAAAAAAGTTATAGCTCAAAGAATAAAGCAATGCAAAAATAATTATTTTTTATATAAAATAGTTTTTTTTTTAAAATATATTTTATTGATTTCAATAACATGCAGAATTGAAAAGAGAAGGTATTTCCAAACAGATTCAGAATATACAATTCTCCTGAACATACAAAACAATTTGTAACCTGTAAATTCCCCAAATACCCTACCCCTTCCCTATGCCCTCCCTCCCTAACCCCCCCATCATCCTCTGCGTTCTAATTGGCCAGAAGGTGTTTATGGTATTGGTGTATGACCGCCAATTCTTTTAAGAATGAATGTATTCCCAGAGTTTGCAGATTTGTGTGCAGCCCCACATATGGTGCAGGATGTCCGTGTTTTTCATGTCACATTTGGTACAAGCGAACGTGCCTGAGGGCGACATTTTAGATTTAGTATATGGGATAACATAGGCTCTATGAAGGAGCAATAGGGCCATGTCCGTATAACAGCTAGATGAAATAACCCATCTCTGAATGTTGGTGGCTTCCAAAATATCGCTAACCGTTATATCACGTATGTCCCCCTCCCATCTCGCTGGACCTGTGGTGCCACTCTCCCATGACCATCTGTTACGTATCAGAGCATAGCTACTACTGGTTGACGCTATTTGTGTCCTAGTATTCCTTAGAAAGTTGTTCATTTTGTTTCTCCCCTCCTTCTGCTGACCAGCCTTAAAGCTCTTATGGGCTAAGCTTCTTGCTTGAAAGAAGAGAAAGGGCCTGTTAGCGATTATGGGGAAGCGATGTGCCGCGTTGTTAAACGTAAGTAGAGAAAACTTGTCGTCTAACAAGTCAAGTGCCATATTGCACCCCTGTCCGGCCAAAGCTGCATTGAGTGAGGACGGTTTGCCATGCAGGAACCTGGTGTTACCCAAAAATGGCATGAAGGGTGAAGAGTCAGTGTGCATATGGCAGATTTTTCTACATTTTCGCCATACCCGTATGGTCTGCCACAGGGTAGGGTGTTGGTCTACATCAGTGGGAAGGCTGTCGTTGCTTAAGTGTAGCAAGGCAGAGAGCGCTATGTGTGGGTAGAGTTGCTGATCTAAATCCATATTGGCAAAGTGTGACGTTCCCCGCAACCAATCAATAGCATATCGTAGATTTGCAGCCAGGTTATACCACCCAATGTCTGGAAAATTAATACCTCCTTCCTCTTTTGTGGCTTGTAATTTTGGCAGACCAATTCTAGTCCTCTTCCCTGTTCACCAGATAAATGATCGGAATGCTTTGTTTAGTAAATGCACGTCCGCTTTAGATAATAGTAGGGGCAAAGTCTGAAATATATACATGAGTTTTGGAAAATTAACCATTTTGATCAGATGGCATCGTCTGGAGAAGGACAGAGTATAATATTTCCAGGAGGTTAAAAGACAAAGTATCGAGGCAATCGGTGGTTTTATATTTATTTGATATAAGTCAGCTAAATCTGCCTGAAGATGAATGCCTAAATATTTTATAGAAGGTGGGCACCATCTGAAGTGAAATGATGGGATCGATATTCCCTGTTTAAATAAGGCTAATGCTTCAGATTTAGCAAGGTTTATTTTAAAGCCAGAACAGTGACCAAAGTTATTGAGTGCGTCCATTATTACGGGGAGTGCCTTGGTTTGGTTGGAAATGAATAATAGGATGTCATCGCGAACGCCGCAATTTTAAGTGTAGTGCTCCCCACGGTTATTCCTTTATACTCCGACATGTTTTGTAAAGTCCTAATAAGTGGGTCTAAGGTTATGTTGAACAATAGAGGTGATTAGGGGCAACCCTGACGGGTACCTCTCTGAATTTTGAAAGCCGACAATAGTGCCCCATTTATGGCCAGCCTGGCCACCGGTTCATGATTGTTACGCTGTGGACGCAGGTGACGAGAGTGGACCCACTGGGCCGTGGCGCCGAGCTCTCCCCGAGCGAGCGCACCAAGTTGACCGACCCCTATACAGGGACCGTTAGGGAACAGACTCGGGAAGTTCTAGCGCCACGGCAGCCAGGACCAGGGGTCGGCTCAGGAGGGTGAACAGATGATGAGGAACAGAGGAAGGTCCGGAGAGGAACCAGGATGACCAGGGTCCAGAGGCTGAGGAAGAAGGAGAAGGACGGAGGATGGCGGGGGTCCAGGAAGAGGCGAACTGAAAAGGAAAGGAGACACAGGGGTTAGCAGGAGGCACGGACCAGAGAGTCAGAGGAACACTGGGGACACAGGCGGAAGACACAGGGACTAGCAGGAGGCACAAGACACAAGGAGTAAACTAGTGCGCAGCTTGCAAGGGACTAGCAGCAGGGAGCGCGGCCTAGACAACCGAGAGGCAACTCAATAGTCAGGCGCCTCCACTAAGGGAGGGCGGCCTGAAATACCTGGTGGTGGCCTCTGATAGGTCGGGAGGCCGGTCCGGGTCAGGTCACGCCAGACAGGTGGCTGCCGGCAGAGGCGTGCGGCTTATCCCTCCGGCGCGTGCGCAGAGGCACAGTGCGCGCGGCCGAGGGAAGTGGAGGAGAGCATCGGGACGCCGGCCGCCGGAAAGCGAGGGGAGCGGAGGCGCGCGTGCAGGACGCGTCAGAGGAGAAAGTCGGGGCAGAAGCAGGAGCGGTGAGTATGGCAGCGGGGGCGGCGAAACGGGGAGCGGTGCTAACAGTGCCCCCTCTCTTACACTCCCCTCCACTGCGTCTGGCTAAAAACCTCTTAAGAATGCGTGGGGCATTGATATTCTCCTGCGGCTCCCAAGATCTCTCCTTGGGACCAAAACCTTTCCAGTCGACCAAAAAAAAGGTTTTACCTCTAACTTTTTTCAAGGCTAGAATGTCTTTTACCTCGAAGACGTCATCAGACGTGACAGGAAGAGGAGAAAGGTTCGGGGCCGGGTGAAACCGATTCAGGACAACCGGTTTAAGGAGAGAGACGTGGAAGGAGTTGGGAACCCGAAGCGACGCAGGCAACTCCAGTTTGTAAGATACGTTGTTAAGACGTTTGAGAATCTTGAAAGGCCCAATGTAGCGCGGTCCCAGCTTGTAGGAAGGGAACTTTAGCCTAATGTACTTGGCCGACAACCAAACTTGTTGACCTGGGAGGTAGGTTGGAGCATCCAAGCGTCTTTTGTCAGCGTGCCTCTTCATGCGCTCCCCAGACCTCTGGAGGGCCTCCTTAGTTTCGGACCAGATCCTAGAGAACTCTTGGGTCAGGGAATCGGCTGCAGGCACACTGGAGGAACCGGACAAAGGTAGAGGGACACCAGGGTGCATGCCAAAGACCACGAAAAATGGAGACTTGGCTGATGACTCGCTGGGATGGTTATTGTAGGAGTATTCTGCCCAGGGAAGTAGATGGACCCAGTTATCCTGATGAGCGTTAGAGAACTGCCGTAAGTAGGACGCTAGTACCTGATTAACGCGTTCAACCTGACCATTGGACTGGGGATGGTACGCGGATGAAAAGTCCAGTCTTATCTCTAGAAGTTTACACAAGGCCCTCCAAAACCGAGAGGTGAACTGTACACCTCGATCGGAAACAATATGCTGTGGAAAGCCGTGGAGGCGGAAGATGTGCTGGATAAAAATCTTCGCCAACTCTGGAGCGGAGGGCAGCGCAGGTAGAGGAACAAAATGGGCCATCTTGGAGAAGCGGTCGACCGCTACCAGGATAGTCGTAGATCCGGAAGATTTAGGCAGATCCGTGATGAAATCCAAACCTATATGTTGCCATGGAACCGAAGGAATCGGGAGAGGAAGCAGAAGGCCGGCGGGTGGTCGCCTAGGAATCTTGACCTTGGCGCAAGAGGGACAGGAGGCCGTGAAGTCTGTCACATCCTGGCGGAGTGAGGGCCACCAGTAAAAACGAGCGATGAGCTCAAATGTCTTCTTGACTCCGACATGTCCGGAAATTTTAGAGGAATGTCCCCAATGCAGTACCTTTTTTCTTTCAGAGTCAGGGACGTAGGTCTTGCCGGGGGGAGGAGTAATCAGTCTCACCGGGACCACAGTGATGATCTTAGCGGGATCGATAATGTGAGTTGGTTCCTCCATCAGATCAGGGGACTGCAGAGACCGGGACAATGCGTCCGCCTTGATGTTCTTTGGCCCGGGACGGAAACGCAATTCAAAATCGAACCGACCAAAGAAGAGGGACCATCTGGCCTGCCGAGGGTTAAGTCTCTGGGCTGACTGGAGATATGCAAGGTTCTTGTGGTCGGTAAAGATGGTAAACGGATGGACCGACCCTTCAAGAAGGTAACGCCACTCCTCCAGCGCCAACTTTATGGCCAACAGCTCGCGATCCCCGATGGCGTAGTTACACTCAGCCGGCGAGAAGGCCTTTGAAAAGAACCCGCAGGTAATCAGTCGGCCGGACGGGGACCTCTGTGAGAGCACTGCACCTGCTCCGGTGGAAGAGGCGTCTACCTCCAGGATGAATGGCTTATTAGCCTCGGGTCAGTGTAGAACAGGTGCAGTCGCGAAGGCTTGCTTCAGGCAGGAAAAGGCCTCTTCAGCCTCCGGAGGCCAGGACGAGGAGTTGACGCTCTTGCGAGTGAGACTGGAGATGGGTTTGATGATGGACGAAAAATGTGGCACAAATTGACGGTAATAGTTGGCGAAGCCGAGGAACCTTTGAATCGCCTTGACCCCCACAGGGCGAGGCCATCGAAGAATAGCCGACAGTTTCTCAGGATCCATCTCCAGCCCAGAATCTGAAACGATGTAGCCCAAGAAAGGCAAGGAAGACTGCTCAAAGAGACACTTCTCAAGCTTCGCGTAGAGGCGATTCTCCCGCAGACGTTGTAAGACCAGACGAACACTCCTCCTATGGGGCGCCAGATCCGGGGAAAAAATAAGGATGTCGTCCAGATACACCACCACGCAGGAGTATAACAAGTCTCGGAAGATATCATTGACAAACTCCTGAAAGACCGCGGGAGCGTTGCAGAGACCGAAGGGCATAACCAGGTATTCGTAATGCCCGTCCCGGGTGTTAAAGGCGGTCTTCCATTCGTCACCAGGGCGAATGCGGATGAGGTTGTAAGCCCCGCGTAGATCCATCTTCGAGAAGATGCGGGCTCCCCGCAACCGGTCAAAGAGTTCAGGAATGAGAGGCAACGGATACTTGTTCTTCACAGTAATGTCGTTCAGGCCCCGGAAATCAATACAAGGACGGAGAGAACCGTCTTTCTTCTTTACAAAGAAAAACCCGGCTCCGGCCGGGGAGGAAGATTTCCGTATGAACCCTCGAGCTAAATTCTCACGAATATACTCGGACATGGCCGTAGTCTCTGCAGGGGACAAGGGATAAATTCGCCCTCGGGGCGGAGTGGTCCCGGGTCGCAGATCAATAGGGCAGTCATACGGGCGATGCGGGGGAAGAACCTCTGCCTCCTTCTTATCAAATACGTCAGAGAATGCCCAGTATGCAGCTGGTAGAGCCTTGGGACCCGAGGAGGCTGGTGGGGGGTTGGCCGGGCGGACAGACCCCAGACACTTCTCTTGGCAGGGATGCCCCCAGCGGAGGACCTCACCGGAACGCCAATCCAAGACAGGTTCATGTGTCCTAAGCCACGGAAGACCTAGCAGCACAGCATGGGAAAGGTTGGGAAGGACGTAGAAAGCGATCCGCTCCTGGTGCAAGGCCCCAATTTGCAGACACACCTCCTCTGTTACCAGGAACACAGATTCTCGTAGGGGTCTACCATCTACTGAGGCAATGACACGTGGAGTCTTCAGGGAGATCACGGGAATCTGATACTTCTTCACCTCCTTCAACCTAATGAAGTTCCCTGCCGCGCCCGAGTCCACATAGGCCACCTCCGAACCACGTCTCTGACCCAAAACCAACTGAACTGAAAGGGTAAGGGGGTGAGAGGAGTGAGACACACCTAGATCGGCCTCTCTTACCTGCCCTAGGTGGAGGAGTTTCCCGGTCTCTCAGGACAGGAGCGTAGGAAGTGAGACGCGCTGCCACAATACAGGCACAGACCCTCCATCAGTCTCTCCTTACGGCGCTGTTCTGCCAACTTGACCCGATCCACCTGCATTGGCTCAGGCGCCGGACTGGAGGATGCCCCAGGCGGATGTGGGCTGGACGACCTGTGAAAAGAAGCAGATGGTCTAAGCGGTCTCCTATCCCTAGCAGTCTCCCTAGCGCGTTCCTGGAACCGAAGGTCGATGCGTGTGGCCAACGAAATTAAATCCTCCAAGGAGGTTGGGGTGTCTCGCCCTGCCAGCTCATCTTTAATTTTGCCAGAGAGACCACGCCAGAAGGCCCCAACCAAAGCCTCGTTATTCCACCCCACCTCAGAGGCCAAGGTACGGAACCGGATGGCGTATTGTCCGACCGTAAGAGTGCCCTGGGTGAGGCAAAAAAGAGACTCCGTGGCGGAAGCCAACCGTCCGGGCTCGTCAAAGACCCTACGGAACGTGTCAGTGAAGGTCTGGAGACTGGAGACCACGGGATCGTCCCGCTCCCACAGGGGATTTACCCAGGAGAGTGCCTCTCCCTCCAAATGGGAGACAATGAAGGCAACCTTGGCCCGATCGGTGGGGTACTGTTGGGGCAGGAGTTCGAAGTGCAACCTGCACTGATTCAAGAAGCCTCTGCACAACTTGGGGTCGCCGCCATACCGAGGCGGTCTACCAAGCCTGGGAGGTGGAGAGGGTCCGGGATCAGAACTGCGGGACGAATCGCGTCCGGCGGCCGATTGAAGGGAAAGCAGCCGATCGTCGACCGAAGCCATGTACGAAAGAATATGGGATTGGGTGTCCCGTTGTTGAACCAGCTCCTGCTGGAGGCTGGCCAGTTGGGAGGCGTTACCAGGGTCAGCGGCCTGCAAGGCCGACAAGCGGGAATCCATGGTCTTCATAAAAGACATAATACGGGTCTGGTTCTCCCTAAGGAAAACCAACTCCTTTTGGGTAGCGGCCCCGGCGGGGTCCATGGCCTGACTATACTGTTACGCTGTGGACGCAGGTGACGAGAGTGGACCCACTGGGCCGTGGCGCCGAGCTCTCCCCGAGCGAGCGCACCAAGTGGACCGACCCCTATACAGGGACCGTTAGGGAACAGACTCGGGAAGTTCTAGCGCCACGGCAGCCAGGACCAGGGGTCGGCTCAGGAGGGTGAACAGATGATGAGGAACAGAGGAAGGTCCGGAGAGGAACCAGGATGACCAGGGTCCAGAGGCTGAGGAAGAAGGAGTAGGACGGAGGATGGCGGGGGTCCAGGAAGAGGCGAACTGAAAAGGAAAGGAGACACAGGGGTTAGCAGGAGGCACGGACCGGAGAGTCAGAGGAACACTGGGGACACAGGCGGAAGACACAGGGACTAGCAGGAGGCACAAGACACAAGGAGTAAACTAGTGCGCAGCTTGCAAGGGACTAGCAGCAGGGAGCGCGGCCTAGACAACCGAGAGGCAACTCAATAGTCAGGCGCCTCCACTAAGGGAGGGCGGCCTGAAATACCTGGTGGTGGCCTCTGATAGGTCGGGAGGCCGGTCCGGGTCAGGTCACGCCAGACAGGTGGCTGCCGGCAGAGGCGTGCGGCTTATCCCTCCGGCGCGTGCGCAGAGGCACAGTGCGCGCGGCCGAGGGAAGTGGAGGAGAGCGTCGGGACGCCGGCCACCGGAAAGCGAGGGGAGCGGAGGCGCGCGTGCAGGACGCGTCAGAGGAGAAAGTCGGGGCAGAAGCAGGAGCGGTGAGTATGGCAGCGGGGGCGGCGAAACGGGGAGCGGTGCTAACAATGATATATCATAGTAATGGCCTTACAGAACCACGATCCAAAGCCTCTGAGTGCCAGGACATCATGAAGATAGTTCCAAGCAACCCTATCGAATGCCTTGTCGGCATCCAAGCTGACCACAATAGCCCCCAGAACTCCACTCGCCCTCCCATGGGAAATAGCCCCCAGAGCCGTGCGTATATTATACGTTATCGATTTCCCATGAATAAAGCCAATCTGTTGGGGTGAGATTAATTGGGGAATTAGCTGTTGGACTCTATTTGCTAATAATTTTGTGAAAATTTTGAAATCTGCGTTCAACAGCGAAATCGGTCTATATCCATCTACACGTAATAGGTTTTTGCCTGGTTTAGGGAGTACAATTATGTCTGCATCAATAAACCCATCAGGCAAGCGTCCCGTCTGGACAATTTGTCTGAAGACTGCACACAAATGAGGGCCCAGTGTTCCTCCCAATATTCTGTAATACTCATTACTATATCCGTCGGGGCCGGGGTATTTTTATATTTTTAAGGTGCTTATGGTTTGGACGACTTCTGCTATACGTAGATATCGGGGCATTAAGGGCCTCTCTGTGCTCCTCAGTCAATTTAGGTAGCACGTCTGGTTTAAAAAATTCAGGGGCAACATTCCCTGTCTTTGGCGCTACACTATAGAGAGACTCAAAAAAGGCTCTAAATTCTTCAATGATTTCCTCATTACTAGTCCGGACGATGCCACGATTGTTTTTAATTTTGTGAATTCTTGTGGCTTTGCGATATGGTCTAGTAAGTGATGCAAGCAATTTTCCAGGATTGTTGCCCCACTTGAAATATTTTTGTTTTTGGTAGCCAAGATTAAAGACGGCTCTCTCAT
This sequence comes from Dendrobates tinctorius, assembly GCF_039654945.1. NCBI lineage: Eukaryota > Metazoa > Chordata > Amphibia > Anura > Dendrobatidae > Dendrobates > Dendrobates tinctorius. Next base: position 3,164,071 of record NW_027361719.1, on the reverse strand, counting down.
GGGCCAGAACATCCGCCACTCTCTTCGCTTCTAGGTATTGGCTTTTCGTGAGGGGCATATTGTTAGCTTTGAATCTTTTGTATGCAAGAGTCAATGCTGTTTGTGATTCTAAAGTTAGATGTAATAGATTTTTTTTTTTATTGCTCACAAAGGATATTATTTTCCCTTGCATAACTGCTTTAGAGGTGTCCCAAAACAGATGTGGCGTTTCAATGTGTTCTGAGTTGTCTGCTTTAAATGTGTTCCATGCGAAATTTAGGTGTTTCTTAAAGTCATCAGACTGGTATAAGTATGAGGGGAATCTCCATCTCCTATTACAATGAATAGTCTGCTTTAGTTTGAGGTGAAAGGTGACTGGTGCATAGTCTGAGATGTAAATATCTAATATTTTAGTCTGTTGAACAAGAGACAAAAGGGCAGTGCTCAGCAACCATTAGTCAATTCTAGTATGGGAGTCATGTGCGTGCGAATAATGAGAAAAATCCTTTTCTAACGGGTGCTGTATTCTCCACACGTCCACTAAATCTAGGTGATCAGAGAGGGATTGTAGAAATCTCCCCAAAGTCTGTGCAGGTGGCGATTGGTAATTAGATTTATCCAAGTCTACGTCATATACCTCGTTAAAATCCCCGCCCACTATAAGAGAATTCGTATCCCAGCCTGCAATGTGTTCCAACACGGAGGCCTGGAACTGGGGGTCGGGTGCATTTGGTGCATAAATGTTAACTACATTATAAGTCGTCCCCTCAATATTGAGTTTAGCGCAGATAAACCTGCCAGCAGGGTCCTCTATCGTGTCTATTACCTCATATTTAACATTATTATTAATCAGTATGGCTACCCCTCCTTGCTTTTTGGAGTATGAGGCCTCCACACAAAAAGAAATTTTTTTTGCTGCTGAGCATTGGGTGGTTACCTTTTATCCAATGGGTCTCTTGGAGGAGAACCACATGGAAGTTTTTCTGATGTAAATAATTTAGAGTTTTTTTCCTTTATACTGGGGAGTTTAACCCGTTAACATTCCAGATACACCAGTGAAGAAACCCTAGGTTCAATTTCTCAATATTAAGGGCCTGTCACACTAAGCGATATCGCTAGCAATATCGCTATAACGTCACCGATTTTGTGACGTAGCAGCGATATTGCTAGCGATATCGCTATGTCTGATACTTACCTCCGACCGGCTCCCCCGCTGGTTATCGCTGATCGCGCAAGAACGTCCTGGACCGTTTCTCGTCATCAGCTTCCTGCTGGGCTTCCTGCTGGCGCTGACGAGCGACGCGGGCGGGAGGACGTCAGGATCGCCTCGTCTGACAGGTAAGTACCGACCCCCGACCCCTGCTATGTCGCTGGTGAGATCTTCCTGTGTGGCAGCTCACTAGCGACCACTTAGCGATGCACCAGCGATCCTGACCGTGTCATATCGCTTGTCGGGATCGCTGGTGCATCACTAAGTGTGACAGTACCTTTAGAGTTTGCTGCCATTTAACCTACTCCCTTACGAGGTATCCAGATGAAAAAGATAAGTGAAAATGAATGGGACCCCCCACCCATCCCAGTGAGTAGGCCCCGGAGTCCCAATAAAATGGGATTCTTCAAAATGAATGCAGAAATTTTCCCCAACCGACCCCCCCGCAAACACGCTGTTGTCAACGGGAAGAAAAATCCTAACTCCACGTTTCCTTCCTGTGGCAAAAAACATTGTATAGCATGTGTGCCATAAAACAACATAAACAAAAAGAACGGTTGCAACATATACATGTAAGTGTAGAACCTGTTACAACATCACCTCAATCGGTATACTGAAGTGTCACCAGCCAAATTGTGTGCAATTGCCATCATGGCGGCTTTGTAGCTTCCTGAATACATTTCAGAGCTTTCACCGGGTCGCCGAAAACCCAATTTTTCCCTGACAATGTAAAGCGAAGCATTGCAGGGTACTGCAAGCCAAAATCTCACATTGTTATCTACTAACATTCGGCATGCCGGCTGGAATGCTCTGCGTTTGGCTGCCACCACAGCCGAGTAATCCTGGAACATCAAAATGTTGTAGTTTTCATAAAGAAGTTGAGGTCTTTTTCTATATGCTGCCAGTAGACAAATTTTATCCTGGTAGTCCAGAACCTTAAACAAAACTGGCCTCGGACAGTCTTTCTCTCCCCCCCTTGGCGGACCCACTCTGTGCGCTCTCTCAACAGTGATCCGTCCGGACTCCAGGGGAATTTCCAAATCCTGCAGCAGCCACTGAGATGTTAGCTTTAGTAGCTCCGTAGGGTGGATTGACTCCGGCAGTCCCACCAATTTTAAGTTATTGCTTCTGGATCTGTTCTCCAGGTCGTCCATTTTGTTTTGCAAATCAGTGATGATCCTCTCTTTACCCTCCAAGCGAATCCTCCATTGCTTTAGCGGCATCTTCTAGGTCTGAAATATGCTGCTCCGCTTCCTCTATTCTAGTGCCCTGAGCCACCACCTGTGAGAGTATGGTATCAATTGAGGCTTGAAAGGTGGTAAATCTGGAGTCAATTTCAGACATCAGGCGTTCTATTATGATGTCTGCTATAGAGTGAGAATAGTCACCACCCATAGCCTGAATCAAATTAGGTGACGAGGGACCTGGCGGATTCCTGGAGGATGTGCGACCCCCTTTGTTTTGTTTGCCCACGTACTTATCCATTATGATGGACACTAATGATGCTGCTGGAGAGGTTGGTGATGCTTACATTAACAGGTAGCTACATTAATGACTGTCGCTTATCCACATTCAGCATAGGGTAGTTATATGTTTGCTGTTCCGCAAAAGAGGCTGCTCCCCAGGGGCCAATCCAGGTATATTGGCGTGTTATATGATCAGTAAAAGGGCCCTTAGTGCACTGGAAATAAACATCAGTCACTTGATAACAGTTCTGTAGGGGTTAATTGGCTCTTCAAATGCAGATGGGGAAAGTCTGACAGGCTCTGCTAGCAATGTGCAGATTTTAGGTAGCGGCACTTATAATACGTGTGCCTGCTATGTCTCAGTGCTTCTGGGACAGTGTAGAAGGGATTGCTGTGCTGCCTCGCTCACCGGGCAAGATGGCGCTGCAGCTGATGAGCCCGCCCCCTTCACACTCACCGCTGCAGTCGCAGACCGGTGCTCTGGTAACTGTCCTCCTTCTTCACACACTGATTGTGTGCTGCCTCCGGGTCTCCTTTGCCTCTCACGGCTGGCGCTTGTCAGGGTCTGCTCAGAGGCTGCTGCGTGTCTCCTCCGCCGCTGGTCACACGGCGCCTGCTGTGAACGGCACCGGCTGCATACCAGGACCTCCGGGGAAGCTAGGGCAGCCAGATCGCTCCCGCTGATCGCGCCGTTAGTCTCCATGCTTTATTTAGGCGACTGCGGCTCGCCGCCATCACAATGGCCCTGGATGGAGCTGGGCAGATGAGAAGCTCAGGAAGAAGCAGCCATTCCCCAGGTCCGCCTCCCGGAAGTCCATAAAATTGTTTTTATTGTATAAAAGCGCCAAAACATAAAAAAATGATATAAGTGAGGTATCGCTGTAATTGTACTGACCTGAAGAATAAAACTGCTTTATCAAGTTTACCACATGCGGAACGGTGTAAACGCCCCCCAAAATAAATTCATGAAATGCTGATATTTGTTCATTCTGCGTCCCAAAAATTGGAAAAAGCGATAAAAAAAAATCACGTGCCCAAATCTTCCCACAAAAAAATAAGACCTCACATGACCCTGTGGGTCAAAATATGGAAAAATTATAACTCTCAAAATGTGGTGATGCAAAAACTATTTTTACAATAAAAAGCCTTTTAGCGTGACAGCTGCCAAACATAAAAACCCATCATAAATAGTAAATCAAACCCCCCTTTATCAGCCCTTAGTAAGGCAAAAATAATAAAATAAAAAAGTATGTATTTATTTCCATTTTCCCATGAGGGTTAGGGCTGAGATTAGGGTTAGGGGTGTGTTGGGGTTAGGGTTGGAGTTAGAATTGGGGGGTTTCCACTGTTTAGGCACATTAGGGGCTTTCCAAACGCAACATGGAGTCTGATCTCAATTCCAGCCAATTCTGCGTTGAAAAAATCAAATGGTGCTCCTCTTTCAAGTTCTGCCATGCGCCCAAACAGTGGTTTACCCTCACATATGGTGTATCAGCCTACTCAGGACAAATTGCAAAACAACTTTCGGGGTCCAATTTCTCCTGTTACCCTTGGGAAAATAAAAAAATTGGGGGCAAAAATATCATTTTTGTGGAAAAAAATATTTTGTTTTTATTTTTATGGCTCTACGTTATAAACTTCTTTGAAGCACTTGGGGGTTCAAAGTGCTCACCACACATTTAGATAAGTTCCTTGGGGGGGTCTAGTTTCCAAAATGGGGTCACTTGTGGGGGTTATCCACAGTTTAGGCATATCAACGGCTCTCCAAACGTGACATGACACCCGCAGACCATTCCATCAAAGTCTGCATTCCAAAACTTCACTACCTCCTTTCCGATCCCTGACGTGTGCCCATACAGTAGTTTTCTCCCACATATGGGGTATCAGCGTACTCAGGACAAATTGGGCAACAACTTTTGGGATCCAATTTCTCCTGTTACCCTTGGGAAAATGAAAAAAATTGGGGGACTAAAAGATCATGTTTGTGGAAAAATATTTTATTTTCACGCCTGGGTGTTATAAACTTCTGTGAAGCACTTGGGGGGTTCAAAATGCTCACCACACATCTAGATAACTTCCTTGGGGGGGTCTAGTTTCCATAATGATGTAATTTGTGGGGGGTTTCCACTGTTTTGGTACATCAGGGCTCTCCAAACGCGACATGGCGTCCGATCTCAATTCCAGCCAAAAGTCAAATGGCCCTGCTTCCCTTCCGAGCTCTGCCATGCGCCCAAATAGTGGTTTACCCCCACATAAAGGGTAACTTTCTCCTGATAAAGCCTATACCAGGTAGCGATACGTGTAGAGATGTATGGGACCCGTCATATGGCTCTGTAATCATTATCTGGCAAGAATGTGCTTTCTATCTGCATGTGTAATGGATCTATCCTGATGTCTCCAGTGCTCTTCTGCAAAATGCATGCTAGATTTTACCATTGTGATTTTTTGGTGTTACACCTTATGCTTTCTCATGTTGTTATGTGCATGAAATTTTTTTCATAATTTATTATGTATAAACATTTAACAGGTCACATGCACATAATTTAAGCTGGATTTTTGCCCCTGTCCTAGTGGATGCAACATTAGCTGTATTATCAGCCTGTTTGCACAAGCTAAGAGCACATCATTAGTGGACATATGGACAAGCACATATTTGAGCGCTGTCCGTGTTTAGTTTTTTTGATATTTTATCATTTACCCTAATTCATCTTCTCAAGTGACACGCTATTCCATTCATGCACATGTCAATTTGATATTATACAGCCATATTGTTTGTGTTTTAGTGTTTTTAAATCTGTGCACCCTGTTGTTGTCCAAATAAAGCTTTTTCACATAACATATGGGAGTGTGAACCGTTTATTGTACCTGCTTTTTCTCTTTTTCGTCTATACTTGCAATATGGGTACAGTGGTGGTACCTCCTTTCTAGTATTATTTGGTATATTTAGCGGTGCCCGCTATCCTTTTTCGTTTTATGAAGTACAATATGTCACGAGAAAACCAATGTCAGAATCACCAGGATCCATGGAAGCGTTCCAGAGTGATTACCTCATAAAGGGACAGTGGTCAGAATTGTAAAAATTGGCCAGGTCATTAACGTGCAAACCACCCTTGGGGGTAAAGGGGTTAAGGGTATGTGCACACGTTGCGGATTACCCTGCGGATTTTTCCGCACGGATTTGGGTAAATCCGCAGGTCAAATGACGGGCGTTTTACCTGCGAATTTAGTGCGGATTTCCCCTACGCTTTTACACCTGCGAATTCCTATAATGGAGCAGGTGTCAAAACGCTGCAGATCCGCACAAAGAATTGACAGGCTGCGGATTTAAGTCCGCGTGGAAAAATCTGCAGGATGTGGACAGCTTTTTTCAATTCTCATACACTTTAATGGTACTGTACAACACAGCAGAATCCGCAACGTGTGGACATACCCTTAAACATTGTTTGTGGAAAACAGATTATACCGTAGGGTTATCTGTTATGTGATCCATTTACAGATCTGTTTTTTTAACCCCTTCACTACCAAGGGTGGTTTGCACGTTAACTACCGGGCCAATTTTTACAATTCTGACCACTGTCCCTTTATGAGGTCATAACTCTGAAACGCTTCTGTGGATCCCGGTGATTCTGACAATGTTTTCTCGTGACATATTGTACTTCATGTTAGTGGTAAAATTTCATTCATATAACTTGCGTTTATGAGAAAAACGGAAATTTGGCGAAAATTTTGAAAATTCCGCAATTTTCCAACTTTGAATTTTTATGCCCTTAAATCACAGAGATATGGCACACAAAAAAGTTAATAAGTAACATTTGCCACATGTTTACTTTACATCAGCACAATTTTGGAACCAAAATTTTTATTTGTTAGTAAGATATAAGGGTTAAAAGTTGACCAGCGATCTCTCATTTTTGCAACACCATTTTATTTTTACGGACCACATCACATTTGAAGCCACTTTGAGGGGTCTATATGATAGAAAATACCCAAAAGTGACACCATTCTAAAAACTGCACCCCTTAAGGTGCTTAAAACCACATTCAAGGAGTTTATTAACCCTTCAGGTGCGTCACAGGAATTTTTTGAATATTTAAAAAAAATTAACATTTAACTTTTTTTCACAAAAAAAATTACTTCAGGTTCAATTTTTTTTATTTTACCAAGTGTAACAGGAGAAATTGGACTGCAAAAATTATTGTGCAATTTGTCCTGAGCACGCTGATACCTGATATGTGGGGGGGAACCACTGTTTCGGCGCATGGCAGAGCTCAGAAGGGAAGGAGCGCCGTTTGACTTTTTCAATGCAAAATTGGCTGGAATTCTGATCGGACGCCATGTCGCATTTGGAGAGCCCCTGATGTACCTAAACAGTGGAAACCCCCCACAAGTGACCCCATTTTTGAAACTAGACCCCCTAAGGAACTTATCTAGATATGTGGTGAGAACTTTGAACCCACAAGGGCTTCACAGAAGTTTATAATGTACAGCGGTACAATTAAAAAATCATATTTTTTCCACAAAATGATCTTTTCACCCCCAATTTTTATTTTCCCAAGGGTAACAGGACCCTAAAAGTTATTGTGCAATTTGTCCTGAGTACGCTGATACCCCATATGTGGGTGTAAATGACTATTTGGGCACATGGCAGAGCTCGGAAGGCAAGCAGCGCCATTTGACTTTTTTGGCTGGAATTGAGATCAGACACCATGTCGCGTTTGGAAAGCCCCTGATGTACCAAAACAGTGGAAACCCCCCACAAATGACCCCATTTTGGAAACTAGACCCCCCAAGGAACTTATCTAGATGTGTGGTGAGAACTTTGATCCCCCAAGTGCTTCACAGAAGTTTATAACGCCCAGGCGTGAAAATAACCAAAAATTTTTTTTCCACAAAAATGATATTTTTGCCCCAAAATTTTTATTTTCCTAAGGGCAACAGGAGAAATAGGACCCCAAAAGTTGTTTTGCAAATTGTCCTGAGTAGGCTGATACCCCATATGAGGGGGTAAAACACTGTTTGGGTGCATGGCAGAGCTTGGAAGGGAAGGAGCACCATTTGACTTTTTCAACGCAGAATTGGCTGGAATTGAGATCAGATGCCATGTTGCGTTTGGAGAGCACCTGATGTGCGCAAATAGTGGAAACCCCCAATTCTAACCCTAACCCTAGCCCTAACCCTAGCCCTAACCCTAATGGGAAAATGGAAATAAATACATTTTTTTAATTTTATTATTTTTCCCTAACTAAGGGGGTGATAACGGGGGGTTTGATTTACTATTTATGGCGGTTTTTATGTTTGACAGCTGTCACACGCTAAAAGACGCTGTTTATTGTAAAAATAGTTTTTGCAGCACCACATATTGAGAGCTATAATTTTTCCATATTTTGACCCACCGAGTCATGTGAGGTCTTATTTTTTGCGGGACGAGTTGACGCTTTTATTGGTATCATGTTTGGGCATGTGACATTTTTTGATCGCTTTTTATTTCGTTTTTTGGGACGCAGAATTTACAAAAACCAGCGTTTCATGAATTTCTTTTGGGTGGTGCGTTTACGCCGTTCCGGGTGCGGTAAAATTTATAAGGCGGTTTTATTCTTCGGGTCAGTACGGTTACAGCGATACCTCATTTAGGTCTTTTTTTATGTTTTGGCGCTTTTATGCAATGAAAACAATTTTATACAAAAAATAATTATTTTTGCATTACTTTATTCTGCGAGCTATAACTTTTTTATTTTTTCGCTGATGATGCTGTATGGTGGCTCGTTTTTTGCGGGACAAGATGACGTTTTCAGCGGTACCATGGATATTTATATGCGTCTTTTTGATCACGCGTTATTGCACTTTTTGTTCGGCGGTATGATAATAAATCATTATTTTTTGCTTCGTTTTTTTTTTTTACTTTTTAAGGGGTTCGCTTAAGGGGTTAACTATTGGGACAGTTTTATAGGGCGGGTCGTTACGGACGTGTCGATACCAAATATGTGTACTTTTATTGTTTTTTTTTTTTTTATTTCCAAAAAATGAATTTATTGGGGAATATTTTTTTTTTTTTTTTTTTAATTTGGCGATTTTTTTAAAAATTATTTTTACACTTTTTTATTTTTTTTTTACTTTATTACAATGTCCCAGGGGGGATATCACTGTCCTGTGACAGATCGCTGATCTGTCACATCACAGATCACTGTGACAGATCAGCGATCTGTCACAGGCACTGCACAGGCTTCCTCATGCCTGCGCTTTGCAGGCACTGAGGAAGCCAGCTTCCTGCAGGCCCCCGGAGGTCCCCGTCGCCATATTGGATCCGGGGACCTGCAGGAAAGGAGTCCCCCGCAGCAGCGCTGCACATTGCGCTGCCGTGGGGGCTCAGGGAAGCAAGGAGGGAGCCCCCTCCCTGCCGATGCTTCCCTTTAACCCCCGGTACACCGCGATCGTGTTTGATCGCGGTGTGCAAGGGGTTAACGTGTCGGGGGCGGTCCGTGACCGCCCCTGACACATTGTGCCGGGTGTCAGTTATGATAATTAGCTGACACTCGGCCGCGATCAGCGGCGCTCACCACGTGGGCGCCGCTGATCGCGATGACGTAATATTCCGTCCATGGTAATTAGGTCCATGGTCACATGGACGGAATATTACGTCAATTGTAGGTAAGGGGTTAAGCATCGTAAATGACCAGAATACGAGGTGCTTAAAGGTAACTCTTGTTAGAACAGATAAGCAAACATGGACACAGGTGGGAAACCAAAGTTTGCATCTATTTTTACTCCGTTTCTAATGGATCCCATTTGGTTTTTGTTTTAAGCTGGATCCATTACAAATGGTTGACAAGTAGACATGTGAACAGAGCCCAACATAAAGAAGCACTCCTCGTATTTTTATCCTCTTACTATATTGGAATCATATTACTGTGTACTTACAATTGCTCATTTTGCCTATCAAGTTAATTCCTCTCTTTTCTATTAGGTCTATGACATCACGTGATTAAATACAGACAAGCCGAATCCTTCTAAACTCTATGTAGAAACAGGAGGTTTCTTTTCAGTGCATGAGCTATCATTAGAATTACAATTCTACATCTGAAAAGCGCTGGTTCAATAATTGTTCTTTCCATTGCTGTGGTTGCTGAAAGATCTGTGTCACAAATTGGGGTGAACACGGATTTCTTTTTTTTAGTATATGTTCCCACTATTTCGGACCATTATATGACTTGTATCCAACACACCAATTTTTCACCCTGTAGGCTGTTTATAATTTTCAGTTGTCTGTGAGCTAGTGGGTGCAAACTAGCTGCTAAGATATACAGTATATCATACACACAATGCATAGAAACCTTAGAGATTCCTGCTTTACTGTTTCTATGTCATATGAGTTCAGAAGCAGCTGTACGGAGGACATTCTACAGCACTACTGAGCAGCGTAGCTGTGAATCTAGCACAGAAGCGAGATAAGAGGCTTACTAAAAAGACGGACAGGTCTACAGTGGCATTTAACAGTTTGGGCACCCCTGGTCAAAATTACTGTTATTGTGAACATTTAAGCAAGTTGAAGATGAAATGATCTATAAAAGGCCTAAAGTTAAAGATGACACCTCTTTATATATTGTCATTGTTTTACATTTTAAAATTACAAAAATGAAAATGGGCCAATGGAAAAGTTTGTGCGCTCAGATAACTTTGATCAAGGTTTCAGACCTTAATTAACCCATTAGGGTTATGGCTTGTTCACTATCATCATTCAGAAAATCTAGTTGATGCAAATTTCCCAGGTTTATAAAAGCCTAGCCTCCCTCTAACCTTTTGCCAAAAAAAACAGAAGACCTGAATAGGACATGACAGGTTCCTTTTAACTGTTGACAATACCAGTAAGTTTTAACAGGGGTGCCCAAACTTTTACATGCCACTGTATGTGTGCATGACTCTGCTCCTCTCTTGTAATAAAGGGTACTTGGGACGGGTTTTTCCCAATATAAACTAAAGTCACCACCTTTAATTTAGGACATAGAAAAGTCCTGGATTAATTTTAGCAGCTTGTCTGAGAGAATGTTGAGTTCAAGTGGCAGGGGTAGGGAAGTTGCTCAAAAATCAATGTTACAAAGTTTCTTAGATATGGTGGCACTATGCAACAACTGTTTTATTCACATCTTTACCTGTAATAAATTGACACTTTAGTTTTCTTATGTCTTAGATTTATTAATCCTAAACAAGAATTCCACTCCTTATTTATATCCCCCTCCAACAACCAACAGTGGAATTGTAGAATACGACTACATTAATACCATACATGATGAGTTACTGGTGACACATGACCACCGATGAGCCATATCGAGGTTCATTTGCTTGCGTGTGACTTGAATCTACCATTGGATACTCACATATGGTTGCTAGATATGTTATTTGTATGTGATTGACAACACTGGTGAATTTCTCTGGTAGGCTGTTTTCACAGTAAAAGGGGGAATATTTAGAGAACTTTGTGTCTTATAGGCATTTTTTTAATATATCCTCTACATAGAAGACGCATTTTCATGCGGAGAAGAAAAATACTATAAATATGATGAATGTAACATTAAATACATGAGGAACTGCATTAAAATCTATCAACTACACACGGTGGGGTGGTTATTATCAAGTTTTTAATGGGAAACTCCTATTGAGGTTTGAACAGGGCGGTTAATGACCATTGATATCCGGTAATTTTGCAGACAGTCAGAAGTCTAAGGGCATAGTCTCATGTCCCGAAAAGCAAAGATAAAATCCTTTGTATTAGAGTCGAGCAAAAAGAGTCGCACAACCTTGGTCCAGTGGCCACGTTGATAGACCGTGGCTGCCAGACCATAGCCGGGTGAACCTCCTCCTACTTGCTGGCATCCCTGGCACTTACTGTGATTAGTAGACCTGGGTACGCAATGAGGCACCACGTAGCGGTCACTGTCTGCTGAACAATTGTGTGGCCACCATCTATTTTATGGCTACTGGCTGATAGATTGCATTTTTTACATGAGCTTCTTACTGTGTGATTGTGGCAAGACCAAACAAATTATTAGAATTGGCATCTATTGCCAGCTGGCCATACACATTCGATAAATGTTGGCCAAACCTGCCAATTTTGACAGGCATGTGAATCCATCTAATGTGTATGATGCTAAGCAAATGCAGATGCTAACCATGTCTTCTTTATGGTGGCTTGCCAATGGCAGAGGCAAGGGAAGGAAGGGTCTGGTAGCAGCTTACACCCCTATTAAGAACACGTCCTGAGCATGGCATGCATGTGTAAGGGTGGTCGAGAGACTAACGGTCAGCCAAACAAGCCGACAGCTAGCTATGGTGTGTGTCCAGACGAACAGTGATGACTCTTCTAGTTTCTAGCACTGTAATAATAGACAAGCCTTTTAAACAATATAGTGAAAACCACATGTTGTCTCCACCATGTACAGGTAACAGATTCACTCTTTTATTCTGTCCATAATCTAGAGGTTTGGAGGACCCCCGTAGTGTAGTTGCATCTTCTCCCACACTAGATTTGAGACTCCCCAGATCTCTTCCTGGTGATGTGCTCCAAATGTGCAGCTTCAGTTGTGTCCAAGTTAATGTTGTACTTAGCCAGGATTTTAAGGATGGGGCGAAGTTTTAACCACCACTGCTGCTTGGGAAGACGATGTCTGAAGGCAAAAAAAAATAAAATAAATCACACTTAGAATAACATTATTTTATTGCTTTTATGGAAATTGTACCAACTACAACTGGCATCAGAGCTGTGGAGTTGGAGTCCATTTTGGTGGAGTCGGTATAAAATGGACCGACTCAGACTCCTAAAACATATAACAAATTGGGTACAGTAGTACAATGCAGGATGTGCTGTAAATGATTTTTTAAGAATTGGGGAAAGTTATGAAATGTCCTATAAGTATCTGTTCTAGACCTGATCTAAGGATTTCTGCATTGCACATGCTCAGTAGTGACCAGTGCTGTGGAGTCGTAGATGAGATGAATCTGTGCTGCACTTTTTGTACATGCTCAGTAGTGACCAGTGCTGTGGAGTTGTAGATGAGATGAATGTGTGCTGCACTTTATGTACATGCTCAGTAGTGACCAGTGCTGTGGAGTCGTAGATGAGATGAATCTGTGCTGCACTTTTTGTACATGCTCAGTAGTGACCAGTGCTGTGGAGTCGTAGATGAGATGAATCTGTGCTGCACTTTTTGTACATGCTCAGTATTGACCAGTGCTGTGGAGTCGTAGATGAGATGAATCTGTGCTACACGTTATGTACATGCTCAGTAGTGAGGCAGGGCTGTGGAGTCGTAGTTGAGATGAATCTGTGCTGCACTTTATGTACATGCTCAGTAGTGACCAGTGCTGTGGAGGGGTAGCTGAGATGAATCTGTGCTGCACTTTATGTACATGCTCAGTAGTGAGGCAGTGCTGTGGAGTCGTAGATGAGATAAATCTGTCCTGCACTTTTTGTACATGCTCAGTAGTGAGGCAGTGCTGTGGAATCGGGAGTCAGGGAAATTGAGGAGTCGGAGGTGTGGCTTACCGACTCCTCAGCCTAGCTTGGCATGGTCAGAAACATAAATCTGGAATTCTTTCTATATAGGATATCCACCCATTCTGCTAGTAGCCATACCACTGAGCATAGTTACTCCTCTCTATTAGTAAAGTTTATTTGACCTATTTTTGTAGTTGCACAGATGTACCTTGATATTCTTCTTCCTCTAGTCACCTTCCACGACAGCAGTATCGGAGGATGTCTCCCCGCCCTAATAGGGGACAGGAAATGCACAAGAGGTTAAATAACCCTCCCCTTCCTATTACCTCCAGTGTTTTTCCTGTCCCCTATGGGGGCATGAGAGGTCCGATAGTGCTGCCGTGGACGGCGACCGGAGAGCTCTATTTCTTACCTTAAAGCCAGGCGGCCGAAAGTCGGGGACTCCGTTCCCTCTTCCATGGACTGGCCACTCCCGTTTCCGCCGCAGGCGCGACTCGGAACCCCGTACCCGCCTTTCCTGCGCCCCCTCCGCGGGGTAAAGCAAGGCGGCAACGTGCAGCTGGGGTCCTCATGGAGCTCCCCGGCGTCCTCCTCCCCACGAGACGGCGCACCCGCGCACCGGAAGTGATGCGGCGCCGAACTTCCGGTTTCGGCGGGCGGCCAGCATAGGGGCGGCGTCTCAGGGTGTGAGAGCTGTCATACGCCCGCCGCCTGTCCACCCGCCCACTCGCTGCCGGTTCACCCTCGCTATTCACCCGCACCGCCTGTTCACCCGCCCACCCGCCTGTGTGAGGGACACTGATGGTGGGCTAAGGTGGATACAGGGGGCATCATCGGGAGTCGGTGGCTGAAGGGGGCAGAGCGGCGTCCCCAGGATGACCGCGGACAGCGGGGAAGTAGCCGTGAGGAGGGATGATCAGGATTACCCCCACCTGTGGAGCAGGGGAGGAGGAGCATGGAAGACGCTGTAGAGCCTCGGCTATTTAGACCCTGGCAGAGGGCGTCCAGGTAAGGCCATTTCTGCACTGGTGACTGTGACAGACTGACCATGGACGGTGAGAAACCCTCTCGTTCTGCTTCTGCGGAGCCCAGCGCGCACCCTCCTACTGTAAGTAGCAGGACCCGTCCCCCTTTATTCTGCCCAAGTGGCGAGGTGACTTAGTATGCCTTTTCTCTCTGTTCTAGGGAGACAAGGCCCCTGAACCCATAAAGAAACCAAGCCGCAAGTGCGTGTGCGGTACCAAACTCTCCTCGACATACAGGGAAAAACTATGTCAGCCCTGCACGGATGACGTAATCCGTGCAGAACAACCCTCCCTTCTGGACAGTATAAAAACCCTCATCAAGCAAGAAATGCAATCTTCTATGATGACGAGTGCCCAAACCCCGACATCACAACCCCCTCCGACTAGGAAGAGGAAAGCGCCCCCCGCGGAGTCAGACTCGGGCAAAATTGATGCCTCTGACTCAGAGGAGGCATGGGAAAACCAGAGTTCCACTTCTGCGCCCAGGCACGATAACAAAAATATTATTTTTCATCGGAAGACATGGGGGACTTAGCATGGTAAGGGGCACCATGGGATTAGAGGAGACGGAAGTGGAATACTCAGTTTAGGATGAAATGTTCGGGGGGTTGAGACCCAAAGACCAAAAGGGGTTCCCCACCCATCCACGAGAACTTTCGAAATTTAGTTATGCAGGAATGCACCTTTCCTGAAAAAAGGCTCACTACCCCATTAGACCTGAGAAACAGATCTCCTTTGGAGGGGGATTGCTCCCTATGGGAGATCCCCAAAGTAGACGTGCAGGTATACAGAGTGACGAAAAGGACAGCTCTTCCCTTCGAAGACTCATCTCTACTCAAGGATCCCATGGACCGTAAAACAGAGAGCCTACTTAGGAAATCCTGGGATGCCTCCACAACCCTGCTCAAGGCTAATATAGCCTCTACGTGTGTGGCGAGGTCCTTATTTCGCTGGCTGCGTACACTGGAAGACCACCTCTCTCAAGGAACCTCCAGAGAAGAGATCCTCGATTCTCTGCCTCTGTTGCAAAAAGCAACAGGGTTCCCAGCCGATGCCTCTGCGGAGTCCATTCGGGTAGCAGCAAAATCGGCAGTCCTCTCCAACTCAGCCAGAAGGACGCTGTGGCTGAAATCGTGTGTGTGGGGGGGGGGGAAGACATCACGTCAATGTCGAAACTCTGTGCGATTCCCTTAGGGGGGAAGTATATATTTGGCCCAGCCCTGGATGATATCCTGGAGAAGGCCATGGATAAATAGAAGTCGCTACCGGAACAGCGGAAACCTAGAAGACGTTTTTTTCGTTCCCCCCCGTGACCAACCCTCCCAGAGAGAGTTCAAAGGGAAGGGTAAAACGGGCAGGTGAAGCTATCCGAAGGGAGGTAGAGGCAGAAATATTCTGGCCTCCCAGCAACAACAAAATCCCACAGATAAGCAATGACGGTATTCCGTTCGGGGGTCGACTCTCGAATTTCATAGAGCAATGGCAGTCCATAACCTCAAACCAGTGGGTTCTTCGCACAATTCGCGATGGACTGAGATTGGAATTCGAGAGTCCTCCCCCCTCAATGCCTGAGAATAACCTCCCTGCAAGCGCACCTCCAAAGATCCTTGCAGTCAGATATAAAAACACTCCTGCAAGCAAGAGCAATCTCCCCGGTTCCACAACGAGAAATAGGCAAAGGCCACTACTCTCGCCTATTCGTAGTGGTAAAACCCTCAGGGAAACACAGGGTCATTATAAACTTGAAACCGTTAAACCAAGTGGTAAGATACAGGTGGTTCAAGATGGAGTCGGTCAAGACTGCTATCCCCCTTATAGGACAGAATTGGGTGATGGCTACAATAGACCTAAGGGACGCCTATTATCACGTCCCGATCCATCCAGACCACAAAAGATTCCTCAGGTTTGTGGTATCTCAGGGATCTTAGGTCAAACACTACCAATTCAACGTCCTGCCGTTTGGGGTATCGTCAGCCCCTCGGGTATTTACCAAGGTGATGGCGGAGGCAATAATCTTCATTCGCCAACAGAGGATCTGTATCGTCCCATATCTGGACGACATTCTAATCGTAGCTCCGTCCAGGCCTCACCTTAACCAGGACGTAGACAAATCTCTAGAGATTCTGAAATCCTTGGGCTGGATCCCCAACCTAGAGAAGTCAAACCTTCGTCCCTCAACAAGGAAAAAATTCCTAGGGATTCTCCTGGACTCAGGAGAGCGAACATCCTTTCTACCCAGGGAACGGCAACTTGACCTGGCTCAGAGGACTTCCAGGTTCAGGGACCAAAGAGCACCGACCCTGAGAGACTCAATGTCCATACTGGGATCACTGAGGCATGTATCCAAGTGGTCTCCTGGGCCCAAGCCCATACTCGTACCCTGCAGTCCTACGTTCTTTGGTGTTCAAGGAAGCACCAGAATATATTGACCAGGAGAACTCCTCTTCCCGGTCATGTGAAAGCCTCTCTTCTATGGTGGCTGAACCGCCAGAACCTTCAGCGGGGGGTCAGCTGGGATCAGCTGCCCCTAAAGATTATCACCACAGATGCCAGTCATAGAGGCTGGGGCACGACAGTGGAAAAGTCACACTTCCAGGGGTTATGGGGCCCAGACGTCAGTTCCAGCTCCTCAAATACAAGAGAACTAATAGCGGTAGAGGAGGCACTAAAGGCAGCAGCGACCCTCGTCCAAAACCATCATGTACGCGTCTACTCAAGACAATATGACTACGGTGTCCTACATCCGCCACCAGGGAGGCACAAAATTCTTCAACCTAAAGCGGGTGGCTACAAGGATCTTCTCCTGGGCAGAGAAACATCTACTGTCCATATCAGCAGTGCATCTAAGGGCAGTGGACAATGTGGAAGCGGACTTCCTCAGCAGGAAGGATGTTCATCCCGGGGAATGGAGCCTGGACCAGTCAGTATTTTCATCACTGGTCTCAAGATGGGGATATCCCGAGGTGGACCTGTTCGCCAGTGGTCAGAATGCAAAAGTGGAAACCTATTCCTCCCTCAGCCCCACCGACGGAGCGTGGGAAGTAGACGCCTTCTCCCACCCGTGGCACTTCAACCTAGCCTACGCCTTCCCTCCAATCCCCATGATAGCAAGAACACTACAGAAGGTACGGGAAGAACGAGTCACTACAATCTTGATAGCTCCCTTGTGGCCGGGAAGGAGCTGGTACGGAGCCCTACAAAACAAGGCTCAGGATGGTCCAATGCTTCTGCCCCAGAGGGACAATCTCCTTCGCCAGGGCCCTCTACTGCACCCAGATCTGCGCAATCTGACCCTGGCGGCCTGGCTACAGAAGCCAGAATTCTAAAAGCTAAGGGCTTATCCGACAAGGTAATCCAAACCCTACAAAAAAGTAGGAAACCAGTGACTAACGCCATTTACGGGAAAGTTTGGAAAAAGTTCTCGTCCTGGTGCTCCCCAAATCTTCCAGATCCCTTCCGTCCCAAGATTGCACAGATTTTAGAGTTCCATCAGGATGGCCTAGATCTGGGCCTCACACCCAGTACCTTAAAAGGTACAAGTGTCAGCCCTTAGCTCATTCTACGATCAGGACTTGGCGAGCCATCGATGGATTAAACGGTTCATGACCTCCACGTCTAGGATCCGTCCCAGACTCCGTAGCCAGATTCCCCCCTGGGACTTGAACCTGGTTCTCAAAAGCCTGACGGCCAAACCATTTGAACCTCTGGCTTCCACGACTTTGAAAAACTTGACACTAAAAACAGTGTTCCTGGTAGCAATCACTACCGCTAGACGCATAGGAGAGCTACAGGCCCTTTCGATACAGGAGTCATTTTTAAGCATCATGGAAGACAGCATCATCCTAAGATTAGATCCCTCCTTTATGCCTAAAGTAGTCTCAAACTTTCATAGGAGCCAAGACATCGTATTACCCTCCTTCTGTCCAAATCTCTCCAACGCGAAAGAAAAAGGGTTCCATACCCTCGATGTACGCAGAGTAGTCATCTTCTACCTGCAGCACACGGAAAGTTGGAGGATTGATCAGAACCTATTCGTTCAGATTTCAGGCCGAAACAGAGGTAAAAAGGCGGCAAAAAATACAATCGCCAATTGGATGAAGCAAGCGATCAGCCTCGCCTACTCGTCACAGAACGCTTCCCCTCCTACATCATTAAAAGCCCACTCTACTCGTTCCGTAGCAACATCGTGGGCAGGAAGAGGGGACGCATCTACAGAGCAGATATGCAGAGCTGCCACCTGGTCGTCTGTCCACACATTCACCAGACACTATAGACTAAATTTCAACAGCGATTTAACGTTTGGCAGATGTGTTCTGCAGGCTGTTGTCCCTCCCTAAGAAATTAGCTGTTGGTATTTCTCGGATACTGCTGTCGTGGAAGGTGACTAGAGAAAATAGAATTAATCTTACCGGTAATTCGGTTTCTAGGAACCTTCCACGACAGCACTAATTTCCCTCCCTACCTGATGATTCCTGCACCTTGGTGGTAACTATACATGCTAGCGTGTACAGAAAAAACACTGGAGGTAATAGGAAGGGGAGGGTTATTTAACCTCTTGTGCATTTCCTGTCCCCTATTAGGGCGGGGAGACATCCTCCGATACTGCTGTCGTGGAAGGTTCCTAGAAACCGAATTACCGGTAAAACTAATTCTATTTTTTTATGCTTTCTGTGCTAGCATTTGTGGATTTACTGTACTAAGTGGGTCCATCAGGAGCCAAGCATAAAGCTAAATTACTGTATTGTGTTTGGCGTGCACCTTTAAAGTGCATCCTGAATTTATTCCCCAAAAGTGTGTAAATATATGCCTATACTGCTACATGTTTGCCATTCACAGAGATATAATTTGCTTTTGAACACCGTAATGTTGACCTATGAGATCTACTACAATCTGAAACAAAGGTATATGGATATATACCAGCATTGTTACACTCAGTTACATGTGGCCGGTGTAATGAGATTATGGGCATATTAGATGCCAACAATGAAAGTTGTCCCTGAACAAAGCCTAACTGAATCCATTTAGCTTGGCATGTCCATGACATGTTTCCAGAAGTGACAACTATGTAATATTTTCCAGAATAATAAATACAATTGTGGAATAAACATACTCAAAATCAGTTTCACTCTTCAGTTCCGTCAGAGGCTGGAAAACAAGACTTCTCTTGCGCATTCCCAACAAACAGGCTGAGTCAGCGGTATTGGCGAATATACGACCTGCAACAGAGGATGCGATGTGAGCAGTGCGGGTCTTCTGAATTGGGAGTTAAAAGACAAGATAAGACTCAAAGAGAGGCATACCATGTCTGGAGCACTCCTTCACCTTTCCAGTCATCCACAGTACAGCTTTTGCACCCATTTTTGTACCAAAGTTCCTATCAAAAGGTGTTGGGGTGCCACCCTGAAAGAAAGGAAAATACTTGTTACATACCTATCGCAGTACTATGATTTCTGTGTACAAAACAAATGAAATCTTGTGGCTATTATCACTATACAGTTGTGGCCAAAAGTATTGACACCCCTGCAATTCTGTCAGATAATACTCAGTTTCGTCCTGAAAATTATTGCAAACACAAATTCTTTGGTATTATTATCTTCATTTAATTTGACTTAAATGAAAAAACACAAAAGAGAATGAAGCAAAAAGCAAAACATTGATCATTTCACAAAAAAACTCCAAAAATGGACCAGACAAAAGTAATGGCACCCTCAGCCTAATACTTGGTTGCACAACCTTTAGCCAAAATAACTGCGACCAACCGCTTCCGGTAACCATCAATGAGTTTCTTACAATGCTCTGCTGGAATTTTAGACCATTCTTCTTTGGCAAACTGCTCCAGGTCCCTGATATTTGAAGGGTGCCTTCTCCAAACTGCGATTTTTAGATCTCTCCACAGGTGTTCTATGGGATTCAGATCTGGACTCATTGCTGGCCACCTAAGAGGTCTCCAGTGCTTTCTCTCAAACCATTTTCTAGTGCTTTTTGAAGTGTGTTTTGGGTCATTGTCCTGCTGGAAGACCCATGACCTCTGAGGGAGACCCAGCTTTCTCACACTGGGCCCTACATTATGCTGCAAAATTTGTTGGTAGTCTTCAGACTTCATAATGCCATGCACACGGTCAAGCAGTCCAGTGCCAGAGGCAGCAAAGCAACCCCAAAACATCAGGAAACCTCTGCTATGTTTGACTGTAGGGACCATGTTCTTTTCTTTGAATGCCTCTTTTTTTCTCCTGTAAACTCTATGTTGATGCCTTTGCCCAAAAAGCTCTACTTTTGTCTCATCTGACCAGAGAACATTCTTCCAAAATGTTTTAGGCTTTTTCAGGTAAGTTTTGGCAAACTGCAGCCTGGCTTTTTTATGTCTCGGGGTAAGAAGTGGGGTCTTCCTGGGTCTCCTACCATACAGTCCCTTTTCATTCAGACGCCGACGGATAGTACGGGTTGACACTGTTGCACCCTCGGACTGCAGGGCAGCTTGAACTTGATTGGATGTTAGTCAAGGTTCTTTATCCAACATCCGCACAATCTTGTGTTGAAATCTCTTGTCAATTTTTCTTTTCCGTTAACATCTAGGGAGGTTAGCCACAGTGCCATGGGCTTTAAACTTCTTGATGACACTGCGCACGGTAGACACAGGAACATTCAGGTCTTTGGAGATGGACTTGTAGCCTTGAGATTGCTCATGCTTCCTCACAATTTGTAAATCAAAATGAGAAAAGCCTAGATATAGGAAAGCTTCAAAAAATAATTCATCAAAATAGCAAAAAGAAGCCAAATCCAAATGATAAATAAAATATAATCTTTATTGAAATATGATTAAAATAGTCACATGAAGATTAATAATAGTGTTAAAATGAGGGTACTGCACAATAAACACCACAGCAGGAGGTAAATATGCAAAAAATACTACTGATGTTACCAACATAATTCAGTTTAAATGCAGAAAAGAGTAAGATGCGAGCTCATTTGAACCATTATTGCTATATACTTAAATAGAGATAATTATGACCGTGCAAATAAGCATAAACAAAAGACATCAATGAGCCAGTATGGGCCTGTGCAAAAAGTGGCAATATGACATCTTTGAAGGCAAGAAATGTAAGAGGAGGAAATGAGCCGACTTAGATTACCTCAGGCGGTGGGCAGGAGGTCCCCGACGCGCGTTTCGCCGCTGCTTTCTCAAGGGGTGCAAAGTCTAGGTCAGGGTTCTGTAGGGCTATGATGTGCAGCTGTGCTCTGTGGGTACTGGATAGGAGTCCCTCAATAAATTGCTCCTTTAACAGTCTATCTCCATCTTTCACACTGTCTGGATCAATCTGCTTTATGGCTCGCAGCGCCTCCTGCAGGTTAAGTGCATAGTCCCGTATACTGTCCTGCACTCTCTGCTTACACCCAAAGAATCTCATCTTTATTTCAGCTGCAGTGCGGGTGTCAAAGGTGCTTTTTAGCTTGGCCAGAATCTTTTTAACAGTCTCTTTATCAGTGTCCTGCCTGGCTTTTACTTCCCTCTGTGCTGCACCAGTTAGCTGCCCAATAAGGATGTTCACTCTTTGGTTTTCAGACAGGATACACCTCAAACAAACTGCACAGTCTCTCTTTGAATTCACTCAGGGTATGTGACTCACCTGAGTACTGCGGTAGCCAGGCCACTCCCAGTATATAGGGCGTAGACTGCGGCATTATGGGGACTGCTGCGGTGGGCGCTGATTCTTGCGGTGCCCTGGAGGCAGCGCTGGCTGCTGGATTCAGCGGTGCTATGGGAGCCGCAGCTGTGCTGGGCCCTGCATCTTGTGGCGCTGTGGGGTTTGCAGTGGCGTCCGCCGCTGCGTCTGCTCTTGCTTCAGACATTCTCTTCCCCCCCTAGTTAACGTTGGCCAGGCCCTGGGTTGCGCTGGATTACCGGTTAACGTTCCACCGGCTGGACGATCGGGGGACGCCGGGGCTGCAGGCCTCGGCTTCTCACTTCTCGCGCGCTGGCCTCTTCCCGCGCGGCGCTTCACTTTTTCGCGGCCTTCGGCTGGCTCTGCCCACGATGGCCCGCCCCTTTGGTTTCCCACGCACGCCAAGCAGCGGGGTAATGGCAGCGATGGCGCCGACAATCTGTGGCACACAACACAGTCTCTGGCACACAGGACCCAGGGACACCGAGCTTCGTTTATCCTGTTCGTGACGCCAAAAATGGGTCGCCCCCCCAGGGCTGTGGGGCGCCCCTTGAGAAAGCAGCGGCGAAACGCGCGTCGGGGACCTCCTGCCCACCGCCTGAGGTAATATAAGTCGGCTCATTTCCTCCTCTTACATTTCTTGCCTTCAAAGATGTCATATTGCCACTTTTTGCACAGGCCCATACTGGCTCATTGATGTCTTTTGTTTATGCTTATTTGCACGGTCATAATTATCTCTATTTAAGTATATAGCAATAATGGTTCAAATGAGCTCGCATCTTACTCTTTTCTGCATTTAAACTGAATTATGTTGGTAACATCAGTAGTATTTTTTGCATATTTACCTCCTGCTGTGGTGTTTTTTGTGCAGTACCCTCATTTTAACACTATTATTAATCTTCATGTGACTATTTTAATCATATTTCAATAAAGATTATATTTTATTTATCATTTGGATTTGGCTTCCTTTTGCTATTTTGATGAATTCCTCACAATTTGGTTTCTCAAGTCCTCAGACAGTTCTTTGGTCTTCTTTCTTTTCTCCATGCTCAATGTGGTACACACAAGGACACAGGACAGAGGTTGAGTCAACTTTAATCCACGTCAACTGGCTGCAAGTGTGATTTAGTTATTGCCAACACCTGTTAGGTGCCACAGGTAAGTTACAGGCGCTGTTAATTACACAAATTAGAGAAGCATCACATGATTTTTCGAACAGTGCCAATACTTTTGTCCACCCTCTTTTTTATGTATGGTGTGGAATTATATCCAATTTGGCTTTAGGACAATTCTTTTTGTGTTTTTTCATTTAAGACAAATTAAATGAAGATAATACCAAAGAATTTGTGTTTGCAATCATTTTCAGGAAGAAACTGAGTATTATCTGACAGAATTGCAGGGGTGTCAATACTTTTGGCCACAACTGTACTTCGTGTTATTTATTACTATTTTATGTCCATTTACAGCCATCACAATGAACATTGTCTAGGGTCTTTATATTCTTTTGGTGCTGACATACATTTTCTTCTCTCTATATAGGGACTATCTCATCAGAAAATGACCTATTGTCTTAATCACTGTTTTATGTTAAGCATATTTATTAAGAATTTTTGGTGATTTTTACTTTCTAATTTTGCATATTAAGCTGTGTGTGCACGTTGTGGATTTGCGTGTGTAAAATTCTGCGCGATTTCGGCCTCTCGGCAGAAAACAAAGTTGAAAATGCGGATTTGATGCGTTTTTGTTGCAGATTTTCTTGCGTTTTTGTTACTCCATAGAGCTAAATAAAGATATATATATATATATATATATATATATATATATATATATATATATATATATATATATGAATTGTGGTGTCATTTCTTTGTTCAACCTCTTTAGCCAGATACCCTCATCAATATTAAATAAAGACACACACATAAAAACCTATGTAGGAGCATTAACATAATTAACCTACATATGCTGTAACAAAAAAGCCACTGTCAGAAATTTGCGTGAAATGCAATATGTTTATTTATTTTTTTTTTTAAAAATTGAGTGGGCTCCCGCCTAATTTTAATAACCAGCAGAGGGAAAGCCGACGGCTGAGGGTAGAAGTTAATATTTTGGGAAGGAGTCAATAGCCATAAAGGTTGCCAGGCTATTAATATCAGTTCAGAGCTGTTTGCTTAGGCCTCTTTCACACTTCCGTTTTTTACAATCAGTCACAATCCGCCAGGTTTTGAAAAAAACGGATCCTCAATTTTTTTTTGAGGATCCGTTTTTTTCCCATTGACTTGCATTAATGGCGGATTGTGACGGATTGCTGTCCGTTGCATCCGTTTTTTGTGAGGATCCGCCAAAAGTTGCTGTCCGTCACCATCCTCAAAGATTTCAGAACGGAGCTTGTAACGTTTTTTTTCTCTGGCGGATCCTCCAGACACTCATTTAACCCGAAATTCTTTCTGGGTGCCGGACAAAAATAAAAAAATTCTCATTCTCTCTCTCTCTCTCTCTCTCTCTCCCCTTCCCGGCCAGCGATTCCTTTAAATGTCTTCATTTTCAGGATCCGTCTGAAAACGGATCCTGTGCAATCCGTTCACATCAGTTTACAACGGATCCGCTTGTCCGCCTTTTTGGCGGATTATAACTGATGCAAAAAACTGAAGTGTGAAAGAGGCCTTAGCCTTTACTGGCTAGTTTACAGGGGAACCCCCCAAAAAAATTGACATGGGGTCCCCCTATAGAATCGAACCAGCAAAGGCTAGGTAGACCGCTGCGGGCTGATATTAATAGCCTGGGAAGGGGCCATGGATATTGGCACCCCCCAGGCTAAAAACATCAGCTCTCAGCTGTCCCAGAAATGGTGCATCTTATAGATGCGCCAATTCTGGCACTTAGCCTCGCTCTTCCTTCTTGCCCTGTAGTGGTGGTAAGTGTGGTTCATATATGTGGTGTTGATGTCACATTTGTATTATCAGGTGACATCAAGCTCACATGTTAGTAATGGAGAGGCGTCTACAAGACACCATCCAATACTAATCCAATAGTTCAGAGACAAATTAGAACGAGATACATTGTGTCTGCATCATATAAGATCCTCAAAGTTTAATACAATGGGACCAGGAAAGAGTTAGTATAGTAAGAACACTCATGGAGTACTATAATACCAGGAAAAAGTGTATATCCCAAGTATATAAAAAAGGAGATTTTTGTGTACTCACCGTAAAATCTCTTTCTCTTAGCCTTTAATTGGGGGACACAGAACCGTGGTGTTATGCTGCTGTCCACTAGGAGGCGACACTATGCATAATCTGAAAAAGATTAACTTTGGCTCCTCCTCTGCAGTATACACCCCTGGACGGCGTCAGCCTTCTCCAGTTTTGTGCCAAAGCATAAGGAGGAACGTAATCAAATAACATAACCATGCCTGTAAGAAGGCTACTATGTACGAGCTCAAAGAACAATATGAGAACTCAACAGTAAACAACGGCCCGTAAGGGCAACAGGGTGGGAGTGGTGTCCCCCAATTAAAGGCTAAGAGAAAGAGATTTTACGGTGAGTACACAAAAATCTCCTTTACTCTTTCGCCTAATTGGGGGACACAGAACCGTGGGACGTCCCAAAGCAGTCCCTGGGTGGGAAACAGTGGACGAATATTGTGTTGACAGTTCCCTAGACTTGGGGTACTGCCGCCTGCAGAACCAGTCTACCCAGGCTCGCATCCGCTGAGGACTGGGTATGAACACTGTAGTGTTTCGTAAACGTGTGTAGGCTAGTCCAAGTGGCCGCCTTACACACTTGTTGTGCCGAAGCCTGATGCCGAATGGCCCAGGAGGCCCCTACTGCCCGTGTAGAGTGTGCCGTGATACTGGCCGGAAGAGGGGAACTGTTAAGTCGGTAGGCCTCATGTATGGTGGACTTGATCCACCTGGCAAGGGTAGCCTTGGAAGCCGGCAGCCCCTTGCGACTACCTTCCGGAAGAATGAAGAGGGAATCAGATTTCCGGAAAGGTGCAGTCCTGGACACGTAAATCCGCAATGCTCTGACGAGGCCAAGCGTATGCAGAGCCTTCTCCACTCTATGAACCGGAACCGGGCAAAGGGATGGCAGTGAAATCTCCTCATTGAGGTGAAAGTTGGACACAACCTTCGGAAGGAAGGATGGTACCGTGCGGAGAACCACCTTGTCCTGGTGAAAGGCTAGGAAAGGCCGTCTGCAGGAAAGTGCTGACAATTCCGACACTCTGCGTAACGAGGTGATCGCCACTAGAAAAAACACTTTCTGAGACAGAATGGAGAGTGGAACTCCTCTAAGAGGTTCGAAGGGTGGAGCTTGCAATGCTGTCAGGACCAGATTGAGGTCCCACGTATCCAGCGGACGTTTGTAGGGAGGAATCAATCGGGAAACTCCCTGGATGAAAGTCTTTACTTGCGGTTTAATAGCAATGCGCTTTTGAAAAAGGACTGAAAGCGCCGACACCTGACTCTTAAGCGAACTTAGGGATAGCTTGGCATCTAGGCCCGATTGAAGAAAACCTAGTACCTTCGGGAGGGAATAAGGGAGTGGGACTTGTCCATGAGATTCGCACCAAGAAAAGAAAGCTCTCCAGGTACGATAATAGAGCTTGGCGGAGGCCGGCTTCCTTGCCCTGATCATAGTTGCAATGACTGCAGGTGAAAAACCTGCCTGGGTTAGAATCCAGGTTTCAAGGGCCATGCCGTCAAATTGAGAGCCCCTGAATTCTGGTGGAAGAACGGAACTTGAGACAGAAGGTCGTGACGGTCGGGTAGACGCCAGGGGACGTCTGCTGTAAGTTGGACGATGTCGGCGTACCATGTACGTCTGGGCCAGTCTGGCGCGATGAGGATGGTCGGAACTCCCTATTGCTTGATCTTCCTCACGACCCTGGCGATTAGGGAGAGGGGTGGAAAAATGTACAGGAGTCGGAACTGGGACCAGTCCTGGACCAGGGCATCCGCTCCGAGCGACCGCGGGTCGTGTGTCCTGGCCATGAAATTGGGGACCTTGGTATTGAGATGGGATGCCATTAGGTCCACCTCCGGGGTTCCCCAGCGTTGACAGATCTGGCAAAAAATCTCGGGATGGAGAGACCACTCCCCCGAGTCCATTCCTTGCCTGCTGAGGAAGTCAGCTTCCCAGTTTTTACACCCGGAATGTGTACCGCAGAAAGTACCGACCTCGTGTCTTCCGCCCAGCAGAGGATATGAGCCACTTCTCTCATCGCCTGGGCGCTGCGGGTCCCGCCTTGGTGGTTCACGTATGCCACAGCCGTGGCGTTGTCCGACTGTATCCGTATGTGCGAGGCTGCAAGCAAGTGATGAAAGGCTCTCAGTGCCAAGAGAATGGCCCTGATTTCCAGAACATTGATGGGCAATGTCACTTCCCTCGGTGACCACTTGCCCTGTGCCCTGTGATGTAGGTGCACCGCCCCCCAGCCTGTCAGGCTTGCATCGGTAGTCAGGATCTTCCATTGTCCTGAGAGGAATGGCTTCCCTCGTGTAAGCGAGGTTGGTTTGAGCCACCAATGCAGGGACCTCCTGGTTGATGACGTCAACCTGAACTCCCTGTCGAGGGAGAAGGGGTTCCTGTCCCAAGATCTGAGTATGGCTAGTTGAAGGACCCTGAGGTGAAACTGGGCAAATGGCACTGCCTCTATTGCTGCTGCCATCCGGCCGAGGACTCTCATGGCAAACCGGAGAGATCGAGGAGGACTGCGAAGGAGTGTGCGAACTCCCAGACGGACGGCCAGTGTCTTGTCCTTGGGAAGGAGCACCAGGCCCTTGGCGGTGTCGAATACCATTTCCAGGAATGTTAGAGTCCGAGTTGGGATAGTCAACGATTTCTGTAGGTTGACTAGCCATCCCAGGCGACTCAGAGTGTCTAGTGTGATTGAGACACTGACCTCGCAGTCTTTGAAAGTGGGAGACTTGATGAGGAGGTCGTCCAGGTACGGGACGACTAGAATGCCTCTTGAGTGCAGGACGTCCATGGTGGCCGCCATGACTTTGGTGAATGCTCTTGGAGCCGTGGCGAGTCCGAACGGAAGGGCGACAAACTGGTAGTGGTTTTGGTTGACCGCGAACCTGAGAAACCTTTGGTGGGCGGGAGCAATTGGTATGTGGAGATACGCATCCTGTATATCTATGGAGGCAAGGTATTCTCCCTGGTCCATGGATGCAATGATGGACCGGAGGGACTCCATGCGGAAATGACGGACCCGTACGTAATTGTTGAGCTGTTTTAGGTCCAGTATGGGTCGGACGCCGCCTCCTTTCTTGGGGACTACGAACAAATTTGAGTAGAATCCTCGGAATCTCTCGTTCGCGGGAACCGGCACCACAACTCCTGATTGAAGGAGAGAGGAAACCGCTTGGTGGAAAGCACAAGCCTTTTCTGGTGGTGTTGGAGGAATAGAAAGGAAGAACCGGTTCGGTGGAACGGAAGTGAACTCTATCTTGTATCCGGAAGACACTATTTCCCTGACCCACCTGTCTTCTGTAATAGGCAGCCAGACTTGCTGAAAGAGAAAAAGTCGGCCGCCTACTGGTGGGGTGTCTTCCGGAGGTCGCGAGTCATGATGAAGCGAAGTTCTGAGGTTTTCCTCCCTTGGGTTTCGCTTGGCCTGCTTTCGACTGCCAAGCCCTGTCCGGTCGCTGCTGCGTCCGTGGGTTGTCCCTGCGTGGAGAACGGTTACGGTTTTGCACTGGGCGCGAAACGGACCAGCCCGAGGAATTCCGAAAGGATCGGAATCGCGTCTGGTTTCTTCGTTTAAACGTGCGTTTCGGTTTTAGTTGAGGGAGAGAAATACTCTTACCCCCAGTGGCATTGGCTATCATGGTGTCCAACTTTTCGCCGAAACGTCTTCCAGTAAAATACGGAAGTCGCGTGAGGGACTTCTTTGAGGCCGCATCCGCTTTCCATTCTCGCAGCCAGAGGATGCGTCGGATCGTGATGGCGTTTGATGCTATTCCCGCTACACCTCTGGCGGAATCCAGGGCTGCATGAATCATGTAGTCTGCTACCACTGCTATCTGGACCGCTCAGGATTTGAAGCCTGAAGACCCTCCTGTAGTTTTTTGGCCCAAGCCAGGATGGCCTTGGCTGCCCAAACTGAAGCAAACGCAGGGCCCAAAGAGGCGCCTGCCGCTTCGAAAATAGAACGAGCCATGCGTTCTACTTGCCGGTCTGCTGCGTCCCTGAGGGTTGAGCTATCCGGCAGAGAGAGTAAAGCCTGCGCTGCTAGCCTAGAAACCGGAGGGTCCACTTCAGGTGGATCTGTCCATTGTTTGGTGTCTTTCTGTGGGAAGGGGTACTTCGCTTACAAATATTTGCGATTAGCGAATTTTTTCTCAGGCTGCGCAAACTGTTTGGTCAGTATTTTCTCAAACTCATGGTGATTAGGGAAGATCTTAGGTGGTTTCTGAACACTTTCGAAGCAAATCCTATGTTCTGGGACTTCCGGGGCCGACTCTGGAATTTTTAGCACCCGATGAATGGCAGAAATTATGTCCTCAACTAGCGCTGTATTGCTAGAGGGAGAAGGTACCACGGACCTGTCCGTTTCGTTATCTGAGTCGGAGTCACAGATGCCCTCTGAATCCTGTGCCTCGCTAAGGTGATCCCTGGAGGGCGACCTGGGGTGGGGGTCTTCTGTGGTGGGGGATCCCTGTGGTAAATTGCACTGTCTGTCTGTGGCAGGGGACTGCCCAGGAGACCTGGAATGACGCTGTCTCTCCCTGGAGGGGGACGACCTTGTGCTATAGTGCGACTCAGGTGATCGAGACCTGTGGGTCCACTTACGTCTGTGACAGTCGGAAGCAGCATGTTCCTGAGACAAGCTGTCCGTTTGCTGTGTACCGTCCATAGCCGGGGCCCGACTCTGCAGAGCTTGCAGCAATGTAGCAGTTAGTATATATATTCCCACAACAAGGGCCTTAGAAAACATGGCACTTCCCACCAAATGTATAAACCAAACAGACTAAGGAAGCATGTTGCCATAAAATACATATTGCTTTATTAAAGTACATATAAGACACACATACATGATAAAAGGAGATATGTATACCAGGGTATCACAAGTACATGGCATCCAAAAGTGGAAATAGGGGCTCAAAACACAGTGCTATACCGCCAGAAAGAGAAAAGTCATGTGCCCCCATATATCATATGCTGCTATAATAATGAACAAAGGTATATGGGGTCATATATAGCAGTAATTATACTGCTATATATGACCCCATATACCTTGGATCCACTATCACTCACCTCCCAGGACAAAGCTAAGGCGAAACGCGCGTCGGGGATTGCGGTGTCACAGGTCATGTATATTCCTTCATGAGGGACTGTTATTACACCAACTTTTTTTGGGGAAAAACTTGTTTGTATTATGTCCCCTGATTTACCGCCAGGATGATGTCCACATTCAGGATTTTCTTTGTTCATTATTATAGCAGCATATGATATATGGGGGCACATGACTTTAGTAAATTATAATACAGCGCCCACTTTGTGATCATATTGCATTTTCTCTTTCTGGCGGTATAGCACTGTGTTTTGAGCCCCTATTTCCACTTTTGGATGCCATGTACTTGTGATACCCTGGTATACATATCTCCTTTTATCATGTATGTGTGTCTTATATGTACTTTAATAAAGCAATGTGTATTTTATGGCAACATGCTTCCTTAGTCTGTTTGGTTTATAATGTAGCAGTTAGGTTGTCTATGGACTGTGTCATGGACTGAGACATCAGAGTTGCCCATTCCGGCGTGGCCTGTGACACTGAAGCGTCAGTAGGGACTCCCTGGGGTTCTTACCCAGAGTTCAGGATGCAGTCCCGGCAGTGCGGATACGTGCTGCCACTAGGGAGCGTGGCTTTGCAGGCTGTGCAGAATGCATAGAAACATTCCTGCCTGGTTCTCTTCCTTGAGCCCGGCATAGTGCACAGAGGCTGGCTATAAGGGATCGTACAGGGGTGGCTACGCAGAGGGAACCCACAGAGAGCATTATAGGAAGTATAGATTCACAGCTGAGTAATGAGAACCCAGCTGTGAGCTTACCCCACCGGTGTGCCCCTAGGTCCAGCGCCGACAGATCCCAGTTCTGTGCCCCCCGGAGACCGCTGTGATGCTCCTCTCCTGGATCTCATCCAGAAAAAATGGCCACCGGGACTCTGAGGAGAGGGAGGAGGGGGCGGAGAGCTGAAAAGGGCATGCTGGGCTATGTAAAAACGCCCCCTTTCTGCCTCAATCCACCCCTTCTATGACACTCCAGTGTGTCATTTTGGTCATCCGGGGGGCGGGCCGGGGGAGGGGAAAAGGCGGTCTAAATTAGAGGCCTGATGCCCAGGAGGGCTCCAGAGCGGCGCGGTAGTCCGGGGGGGTGGGCGGATTTGTACCAGACCCCCCCAGAATGGTCGACTGGATAGCGGTGGGGGTAGCGGTTTCTGTATGTGGGGCCCCTGAAGCGCTATGGAGCCGCTGCTGCTGCAGAGACAGGGACGCAGAAAAAGCCCTGTCTCTGCTGTGCCATCCAGTCCGCACCCTCCCCCGGCCCCAACAGGATCCCTCAGCCGGCTTGGGGTCCCTGGAAGCTGCGGAATGCTGCCTGATCTCTGACCCTACCTGAGGCGTCTCAACCTAATGCCCCCTGCGGGGGATTAGGGAGGGTGCGTCTGTCACCGTCAGGGGGTCTTCATCCTCGCCTCAACCTCAACCCAGACCCCTTAAAGGGGTTGGGGAAGGAGGGGGGTCTCGACCTCGAACCAGGACCCGAGGGACTGGGGAGGGAGCGACATGGGGAATAGCCACCTCGACCTCAACCGGGTACCCCTAATAGGGGACCGAGGAGGGAGCCATGCCGGGAGTCTCGCTGGAGACACTCTTTTCTTCAACTGTATTTCTGGACGAAAAAAGGAAAAAAAAAACAAAAAAAAAAAAAACGGAAGAAAAAAGGTGTGCCTCCTTGCGACACTAAGCAAAAACTGGAGAAGGCTGACGCCGTCCAGGGGTGTATACTGCAGAGGAGGAGCCAAAGTTAATCTTTTTCAGATTATGCATAGTGTCGCCTCCTAGTGGACAGCAGCATAACACCACGGTTCTGTGTCCCCCAATTAGGCGACAGAGTAATACAATATTTTATTTATCAAATACAAACTGTAAAGCGCTGTGGAATATGTTGGCGCTATATAAAGATTATTATTATTATTATTATATCACATGATGTCATAAATACATAATAATAAAGTTCATGAACAGAGGGGAAAGACAAACAAATAAGTATGTTCCACCGGGCCTGACATTATAAATATATAGAGGTGGGAGAGTGCAAAAAAATGAATACACTCAATGGATATTTCCACCCAAAAAAGTTATAAAGTGCAACTGAAGTAACATTAATTAAGTACCCAGGTCAAAAAAGACCAATGTTTAGGTAGGACTCGGAGGAAACCTGAGCATGCTCTGGGAAACACGAGTAATGAGTATACTTGCTCATCACTAATGACCACAGATCACATGAAACTTTAATGTGCAGGGAAACAAAGATTACACCATTTTTAATAATTCCAAGTTGCAGCTATGATTTTTAGCCCCCATATACATGATTTAAGAAAAAAAAGTGTTCTTAAACAACCCCAGAAGATGTTTTGGAAGGCACTGATAGGTAGGGGTGTTGTTGGAGGCCCTAAATACTGTCAGGGGCTTAATCTACACACAGCTATTTTTTAGGGTACCAGATGTGGCATTATTTACCATCAGGGGTACTCCTCCACAGTTAACTTAGAGAGTACTATTTTTGGGACACTATCTGTATGGCAATATCATTTTGGGGTATTTATACTTATGACACTATTATCTTTCCAGCACTGCTTTTCAGGCACTGAGCAGCATAATAGGCACAGTATTTCGAGTGGCAGCAATATGACATTGTATCAGTACCAGGACTGGTAAGATTGTGAGAAGTTGAAGAGGATGGTGGAAATGTGGGGAACCATAGACTTGTGGACAAAAAAAAAGGAGAGACTAGGCATGACGTAAAGAAGTATCATGGCAGGCTGGGCCAAATGATGAAAAAGAAAAACCATCAGAATCGCTTAATGTTATTATAACTGTATTTTGCCTGTGACTTATCAGTGCTATATTCTCTTGTATTGTCTGCGGTGCTAAATTTTTAAAAAAGTTTAATCTCCAGGGACAGTGTCGTTTTGAGTCCCTAGCAATGCCCCTGATACCTTACACAGCATGCCCCTATGGTCCTCTCACTAATCTGCACCAAGTAGCTGTGAAGATCAATATACCTCAGTGGATCGCTGCCTCTCCATAGTTGCCTACTCCTGTTTTTACCTGTCACTGAAACAAGAATAGCTTAGTTACTCACCGATAACGGTGTTTCTCAGAACCCATGACAGCACCACGGAGAGAGGGGATCCGCCCTTCAGGGACAGGAACCTACAGATAAAAAGGGCGGTACCTCTCCTCCGCCTTCAGTTGGTTACAGAGCATCAGAGGGTCTCCAGGTTAGTTAGACAACAGAAATATATGCATAACATTATAATATTGCTTATTATCAGAAGCACCGTGTCTAAACGGAAACACTCTACTAACAGTAAAACGTGCCCACCACACTCGTGAAGGGGAGGGGAATAAGCGGGTGCTGTCATGGGTTCTGAGAAACACCGTTATCGGTGAGTAACTAAGCTATTCTCCCTCACCCATGACAGCACCACGGAGAGAATTACAGAGATTGGTAGCTTAGGGAGGGACCACCGCCTGAAGGACCCTACTCCCGAAGGTCAGGTCAGACGTAGAGGCTAGATCTAATCTATAGTGCCTAAAAAAGGTCGAAGGTGATGACCAGGTGGCCGCCTTACAGATTTTTTCTATTGATACCTCAGATCTTTCAGCCCATGAGGTCACCATCACTCCTGTGGAATGGGCTCTCAACCCTTCCGGAATGGTATTTTCACTGGATGAATATGCCAGGGCAATCGCATCCCTTATGCACCTTTCCAGGGTACTCTTAGATGCTTTGAGTCCCTTCCAAGGTCCCTGAAAACACACAAGGAGAGAGCCTTCCTTCCTACATTTCTTGGTGGCCTCTAGATACTGCACTAGGCACCTCATCACGTCTAAGGTGTGGAATTTGTCTTCTCCCTTCTTTTTAGGATTTGGGCAGAATGAAGGAAGGACTACCTCTTGGGACTTATAGAAGTGTGATGACACTTTGGGTAGATATGCCAGGTCAGGCTTTAAAATGACCCTATCATCTAGAATCTTTGTGAAAGGTGGCCCTACTGATAAAGCTTGCATATCGCTCACTCTGCGAGCTGATGTTAGCGCCAAAAGAAGCACTGTTTTTAACGACAGGATTCTTAGGGATGCTGAGTGAATAGGTTCGAATGGAGGGCCTGTTAGCGTGGATAGTACAAGATTTAGATCCCATGATTGTAATCTTTGATTAGCTATCGGCCCGGATCTGGATACGGCCTTAGTAATCTGTCACCCAGGGATTACCTACCACATTATGGTTATAAAGGTGCCCAAGGCCTCTACTTGTACCTTTAATGTGTTGACCGCTAGACCCTGTTCTAGGCCCTTTTGTAGAAATTCTAGGATTTTGTCAATGTGAACCTCATCCTGAACCTTTACCTCCGAAGTGGATAAGAATTTTTTCTCTCTTTTTTTTTTGTAGTGTAGTTATCAGGTTCTCTGAAATTCCTCTGTCTCTCATCAGTGCCCTCTCAAATTCCATGCTGTTAAATGGAATCTCCCTGCCTGAGGGTGTAACACTGGCCCCTGCGATAGCAGGTCCAGGAGATCTGGGAGGATCCATGGGTCGGTTAGAGAGAATATTCTTAGCCAGGAGAACCAGGTTCTTTTGGGCCAGAAGGGGGCTATTAAAATCATTCCTGCCCCATCCTCTCTGACTTTTCTTAACACTGCTGGGATCAGCATGATCGGGGGAAAGGCATATGTTAGGCCCCATGTCCATGGGAGTATGAAGGCGTCCAGAGCTAGAGGATTCCCCCTGGGGTCTATGGAGCAGAAAGTTTCCACTTTTTGTTTCTGAAGTCGGCAAACAGATCTATGCCCGGGTCCCCCCACATTTTTACAATCTGCCGAAAAACGGACCGCTTTAGGACCCATTCCCCTTGTCATAATTGGGAGCGACTTAGAAAGTCTGCCCTTTGATTCTCCGTGCCCCGGATGTGTAGTGGTGACAGAGATAGCAGGTTTGCCTCTGCTAATTTGAGGACTCTGGAGAATGTTTCCATTAGGGCTCGGGACCTGGTTCCCCCCTGATGATTTATATATGCTATTGTAACTCGATTGTCCGAAATATGCGGACATGATGACCCCGGAGCAGGGGTAAGAAGTGTACTAATGCGTAGCCCACTGCTAAGAGCTCTCACTGGTTCGAGGAGGCTTCTAATTCTTGAACTCCCCACGTACCCTGGGCCACTTCGTTGTTCATGTGTGCTCCCCACCCTGTGGGACTGGCATATGTGGTAGCTATGTGTGTTATTTTTTGTTACCCAGGGGATCCCTTTGGAAGGGTTGTCTTGGCTTTTCCACCAGGTTAGGGAATGAGTAGTTTTTGAATTTAGGGTAATACGACCCTCTAGGTGTCCCCCTACTGCAGACTAGTTGGCTAGTACATCCCACTGTAGAACTCTCGTGTGTAACTGAGCCCATTGGACTGCTGGCAGGCAGGCGGAGCGAGAACCTAGTCGTGACATCGCTTTTCTTAATGTCATGGAGGGATTTTGGATGGCTCTTGTTACAATTTGAGCGATTTTCTCCTTCTTGCGGTCTGGGAGGCGGCACTCTTGAATGTTTGAGTCCAATATTAGACCCAAGAATTCCTGTACTCTGCTGGGCTCTGATCTTGATTTTTTAGATTCAGGAGCCAGCCCAGGCCTTGCAGAGTGCCCATCACTCTGTCCCCCTGTTCCCAGCGTTTTTGAACCAAGCTGGTTGCTAATAAAAAATAGTCCAGATACGGGATTAATATTATGTCTTGCTCCCTTATATGGGCCATCATCTCTGCCCGTGGAGCTACAGATATTCCGAATGGCAAGGCTCTATACTGGAGTTCTCTTATCTCGCCCTTTATCGAGACAGCTAACCTGAGATATTTCCTGGAGTTTTTGTGAATGGGGATGTGATAATAGGCGTCGCTGAGATCCAACACCGAGATTGGTGGTGGACCTGATTGACTCCAAAAAAATTTTTTTTTTTTTTTTTTAAATTTATAATTGTCTGAAACCTGCCGCCTGGCTTGGTCACCAGGAAAAAGAGGGGAGTAAAACCCCTTGCCCCTTCCCTGCAGGGGAACCTCCTGGAGGGCTCCTTTTTCTACCAGGCTTAGGACTTCGTTTCCTAGGGCTTTCTGCTCTTGCATACTGGATCTTAGCGGAGTCATTACATACTTTTGAGGCGGGAGGGAGAGAAGTTTATCCTTAGGCCCTCCTGGATTAGGGGTTTACTGTCCATGGGTTGTTTGATATTCTTTTCCAGGCTGGGAGAAAAAAGGGTTAACCTTCCCCCCACCCTGAGCAAACTGTCACCTAGAGGGCTTTTTGTCTCAGGACAAGTTGCCGAGGAGGAACCCTCTATCTCTTCTCTTGTCAGCCCACTTTGCTCTCTCGGTGGTCTCCGCAAAAGAAACTTTCTATTCCGAAAGGGCCTCTTAGCTTCATTTGAGAGTGCTGCTGCTTTGGACGATAACCAGACTGAGTCTGCGGATGAGTCCGCTAGGAAGGCAGCCGCTCCCCTTATTACTGGGATAGAGTCTAGGATTTTATCGCTTGGCGTCCCGCTATGGCTGGCCTGAGGTTACCTCCAGCTAACTGCCCTGCACCTTTAAGAAAGGTATCTGCCTTTTTATCTAGGGGACCCCTGAGGGTGCCCATGTCCTCAAAGGGGAGGGCAAAATTTTTTTTTTTTTTTGAGGCCTTTGCGACAGCTACATCGAGCTTCGGGCCCCTTTCCTCACAGGGATATTTCCTTTTAAGGGAAGGGACCGTGGTGTTTTTCCTGTCCGGTTTATCCCATTCTTTTTGATTAGACCCCGCACATTTTCATTTAGCGGGAACACTCTCCGCGCCTTTTCTGGCCCAGTCCCCCGAACATTATGTCCTGGACTGTTTTATCCGGCCTAGGGTCCAGCACCCCCATGGTAGACGTTACCGCTTTCACTAGTTTGTCCACCTCGTCTAGGGGGAAGCAGTGACGCCCCTCTGTTTCCTCGTCTGAGGATGAGGAACTGGAATCTGAGGGTTTTGACGTGATTTCTCCCGATGTCGAGGAATCTGACTGGGAAATCACTATTGTGTCTTTCTTTTTTTTTTTTTTTTTGATTTGTCCCTATGCTTAAGGGATATAAGGGCACTCTGACCTCCAATTTAATCGCAGCTTTTAGGTCAGAGGCCAAATCCGGAGTTTCCTAACAGAGGATTTCTTTTGTACATGGTTCCGTTTTTTTTTTTTTTTTTTCGCACTCGATGTTTTCTTTGCTTTGGCTTTTGCCCCCGGTGGTCACTGGGGTTATAGCAGTTTTTGGCCCCTGATCATTTGACCATTCCCTTTTCCCATGGGGTCACATGGTCTAGGCAGGTGTTGGTGATAGCGTCTTGTGAAGCCACTGCAGAAACCTGGTGGAGTTACCAGCTGGCTTGAAGCCACTGCTGAAACTGGTGTTGAACTCTGGCTGCCTGGTGTCCGCAGCAGAGTGAGATGGTGAAGGTGGCAGCTGGCTCTGAGGTGTAGAACCACTCTCTCAAGAAATAGGTAGGGGACTAGCACAAGTGGGGCACCCCTTTTCTTTTCCCCTTCTTTCCCTAGTAAGGGAAATGGAACTTTTAATACAATGGTGAACATTCACGAAGATCACTCACCCAAAGGTATGCGGCTGCAGGTATCGATTCGGGAGATGGAGTCAGGTCCTGAATAGGCTGCACTCCTGGTGGCGATTTGCTCCTTGCAGCTGACGTGCTATGCTGCGTGGAGTGACTACTGGAACGACCATCTGTACTGCGTTCTTTTGACGATGATTGTGGTGGTGGTGCTGCTGCTGCTAAAGCTGCTGCCTGGCTTGCTGCTCCTGTTGCTGGTCACTATCCCCTTCAGGATCGCCTCCAGCCTGGAGCGCTTGTGCAGCCACCATTTTAAAATTTCCCGGCTGGCGTCACCGCTCCCATCCTGCACCGCGGTCCCCGGGAGAGCGCTCCTGCGCATGCGCCGGTTCTAGGGACCCGGAAGCCGGCTTCTACTTCCGGGGCGGCCGCCATCTTGGTACACCTCTGTAACCCGGCGCCGCCCGCATGTTTACCGGGTCCCCACGAGCCCCGACTTCCTCTCCGGAGCGGCGGCTCCGGCGTCACTCCCGCCCGCTCACCCGGCAGCCCGCATGGGCCCCAGCAGTGGCGGCTTCGGGCACCGCACCTTCCCGAGGCAGGGGCCTTCCCGCTGCCACCACCGGTCAGGCCGGCCCCGGATCCTGGACACACGAAAGGTACCGTCCTGTGGGTCCCTCCGTCAGGGACAGGAACCCAACTGAAGGCGGAGGAGAGGTACCGCCCTTTTTATCTGTAGGTTCCTGTCCCTGAAGGGCGGATCCCCTCTCTCCGTGGTGCTGTCATGGGTGAGGGAGAAAGGTGGCACTTAGATATATTTCACTTAGCTATATCCGCTACCTAACTGCAGGTGTCTCTGTCATGAGAATTGATCTCTTGGCTCCAAAAGCTCTTAGTAAGAAAAGTAATCGCAAGCCAACACCTAGAGTATCCTAATGATATGTGGGACCTTACAGGAAACTCCATACAGTCTGTGCCCTTGTGCCAGTAAATGTCTGATAGGTCTGTACCTGCTGGTAACAAGTCACATTACTGCATTCACTGCTTAGGTGACCATCCATTGCGGCCTCCTTACCTGTTGCATGTGACCAAGAACATTTTTCCTACAGTCAAAGATGCCTCTTCCTTCCTCTGAATACAAATTGAATATAAAATCGGTACTGTAATTGTCATTGCACTTTTCATTCCTGAAAAGAAAAACAAAGTTCGTTTCACAGAGAACATACCTGGCAGTCAATACATACGTTAGTGCTAATTTTCCTGATCCAAGGGAGTGTTGGATTCTCCAGGGATGTGCCTACAGGCGGATCTGCATTATTATTACTCTGTGAGCAGCGCCTCCTTGGTAAAGACCATAAACATTAGCAGTGAACAAAAATGCCCATATCTCGGGAAGCATATGGTGAATTTATATACAAGAAGATCTAGAAAGTCAGAGCAAAGACTGGCCATTTTTACGTGGTGATAGGCCCTCTTTGAGAACCTGTGTATTTTGCAGAGAGGGTGCAACAATGAAAACCCGTTTTGGATCTTCTACCCTAAAAATGGAAGAAATCCACCTGCATTTGATAAAATATGTTCAGGGGTTTCATACCTTAAAACTAAACCTCTTTTCACTGTAGTCTTCATTTTTTCTGTGAGATGTTCAACGTTTGCCTGTTATCACAAAAGAGAAGAAAAAGGAATAAAGTCCATTTCATTGACCGATCACACAGCTGGCGTCTGTTGTAGCTACTCTAACATGCAGAGGATGGGCGCCACTAAATCCAAGATACTGGAAGAGATAAAAAAAAAAAAATCGGGGCACACTGCGGTATACATTAGTTTTGAGAAGAAGCTTACATTTTTTTTTTAAATATGCCTCTAGCTGTACCCCATACAAAGTTTCTATGATTCATTGATCACTATTGCAGATATTTTTCATGTGAACACCTTTGCTATAAAATTTCTATGTTCTTCAATTAATGATAAGTATGTTTATTTCCAATGACACCCATCAGTTCAGTAATATCAGATGTCATCTGAAAAGAAAAAACCTTTCAAAATATAGCTAGGACTGTAGTAGTCATAGTAATCCGAGCACTCGAGATAGAGACACCTTACAAAGCCTAGAGCTATGTACTGGTGAACAAATCAGCTGTGTTAGGGCAAAGAACCAAAATGTGAAAGTTTTTACAATCCTTGAATGACCTTTTATTACCTGTAAATCATGTATAGAGAATGGCTCTTCATAAATATAAGCAGCGTCTGCACCTGCGGCAAAGCCGGACATGGTAGCTAGATATCCGCAGTATCCTCCCATGGTCTCAATGATGAATACTCTCCTCTTTGTCCCAGCAGCTGATTGCTTGATCCGATCACACGTCTACAAATATGAAAAGTGAATATACAAGAAAATGGTGCATGAATGCTGACCGACGCTTAACATGTTACTGAAAAATAAATTATTTTTTTCTTCATTATATATAGATCAGAAGTAATTTACATGAACCTTTAAACCTGTATGTCATGGATGGACATTTCTCAACATTCCTAAGAAAGCAGCCACCACTCAATGCAATTTCATCAAAGTATTCGAAATCTAAGACATAACGTTTCTCCTTGTGGAGAGTGACAAGCCAGGCCTGGCATGTCAGAATGAGGAGACTTATATGCCATGCATGCTCCTTTGGGAACTTAATTGCCTCTTCAGAGAGGAAGACGATGAACTCTAGTGCTACGTATTGGAAGTAGCAATCCTAAAAGTCAATATTGCGTATATAAGTCTCCTCACTCTGACATGCCAGACCTGGTAGTGGCTGATATCTCCCATATACGGTACACAGAGACAAGAGAGATTCATGCCCTTGTGTCTCTACGTAGCACATATCCAAAAGCAGCAGCAGAAGGAGAACAAAATATAGTTGTAATGAGCATGGTAGCTGTAAATCCAGCACTTAGATATAATAGGACACTAAAAAGAAATCAGCAGTACAGGGATTCTCCCTTTCACTCTATTTCTCACTGCTCCTAGTCCTCCAAAGACTTTTATAGACAGCTCTTATATGTCACCCTATTCCCCACCATTCATGCACATTAGATGGCTGGCCAGGTCACTGTAGTTTGTGGACTTGATTTAAATTGATGTAACGTAAATGAAATCTTAATATGTATCTGAAGATGGAAACATGTCAACTCACACTAGAGATGCTTTGGGTTTACACAATACCACTAGAGTTTTCTTCACCACCACAAGACTTAGCGGTGCATTAGAAATGATCTGTTCTCCTACAGTATTAATGACTCCAGCTATCTGGTTGCTCTGGGATGAACATCTTTCTGTTCCTTGCAGCTTGATATGCTGGGAAAAGTAAGACGCGCACTCATTACCTGACGTCCACACCAACTAATGCATATCTGAGAGGGCCGAGTGGCTAGGGCAGCTGCTATGTAGAGGTTACATAAAAACAGGACAGCACAAGGCGACTAATACTTACTGTAGTAATAGTGTTGAGGGCAGTATCGGCCCCAATGCTGAAGTCTGATCCAGGTACATTGTTTGACACAGTGGCTGGGATGACAACTAGAGGTATACACAACTCTTCATACTTGGAACGTCCTTCCATCAGTTCCAGGGAGCCCGTGAAAGCCTGCAGGAAACACACTTTCATTTCCAAGACATGTGTGAACAGGTGGAGGCATTTGTAAAATATAACATGGTTCCCACATCTGCTGAATGGAAAGTCCGAAAGCTTTTCTGCAGCCAAGTAGTGGGTGTGGGTTCTGTGCAATTTAGGTAGAGAGATTCAGGCAAAACCGGAAGTCTAATTATACAACAGTGCCAGAGATCATCACAAATTTACACTTTTACTTTTGTTCTTATTGTTTGCTATTATTATTAGTAGTAAATCCATAATTGATAATGTAGGGTAAAGTTTTTATTTTAACATGACAACACATTATTGAGATAAAAGAAATAAGCTAGCCCAGAGACCATCAGGAAAGGAAGCAAGTAGCAATATATCTGAACTGCAGCGGCCATTACAAGAAACGAATGTTGCATAAAAGCCAGAGATGGATAGCAGAGCCGAACAAATAGATTTGCTGCACCATGGTCCAGTTGTCAGATCAATAATCAATGGCCGATGGACTTGACCCCTACGAACCGCCTTCTACCTCCCAGCATCTCCGGCTCCTCTCTTGATTAGCCAGCCTGGCACAACGTCAGTCCAGCTAATCAATGGAGGATCCATGGGTTCAGGAAGGTAGGAGAAGGTTTAGCAGGGATATTGTCCAGGTACTCCAGAATGCTGACCTGACTGCGAGACCCGGGTCCTGCAAATTTATTCGCTCATCTCTAATAGACAGATAATTACTTTTTCCAATGTAAAAATAAAAAATACCTCAAAACCCCCAATAATGATCAGTCCATGTATGTTGAAGTTACTTATATTGCAACTAATTTCTTCAAGATATTTTTTAGGCAGCACCCTATGAAACAAGCAGAAAACGTATTAATGAAGAAGTAAAGGCAACGCGTAGATCAATATAAAATGCAGACATGGCTCCAACTATAGTGACACCTATCCATCACATCACAGCCTGGCAGATAAAAAATGTGGCCGACTGACAGTATTTGTATGTACTCCCATCATGGTGCGGATGACTTACTGAACACACACAGCTAAAAAAAATGTATATTTAGAATATTGTAGTAAATTATGCTGTAAAGTCTGATATACATGATTATTTTATATTATGAACTTCGGTTGGGAGTCCTAGAGCCCTGCTTCATAAGACTGCAACGATCCAGTCTCAGGCTCTGTTCACACCTTTGTCCAGACATTCAATTTAGGGACAGACAAAAAATCTGCGTGATCTGCTTTTTCTTCTGTTCTAAAAGAAGACACATAATGGAATTCAGATAAACCCCATAATAACCAGTGCGGTCCCTTTGCGTCTGTTTCTATCAGTTAGGTAACCGATCCTTTTTGGACATTTTTGTTTGTCTGTTTTCAAAATAGCAAAGAACAATTGACTATGCAAACAGAAATGTGAACATGGCCTTACCACTGACAGAAACGCTGACAAATCCCGCTATCATCTAAAATGCTCAAATAATTGTGGGGTTCAAAGACCCCTGACACGCATAGAAAATGAAGAATGAAAAGTTACCTTTTCGTTCCAAGTCGTGAACCGCCTTGTCCTGTCCATCCGCCAACCCCTCCCCATCCAATTTCTTCAATCTAGTTGTATAAAAATGGTAATAGAAGAATAGAAGAATATAACAAGCAGCTGGTATTTATGTCCCATCAGCAATATACTGCTTCTATGAAACAACTTTACAGGGCTTGTTTTTGATACATGGAGTCCAGATCTCATAGTGAAGCCCGTCTGTCTGCAGCCACCACGAGGGGAAGTGCACAGCATGCTGATTTACAGAGACGCAAGGACAGCTGTGAATTCTCCATGCAAAGTGCTCCCCCCAGAGGAGGCTGCTGGGTATCACCATCTTGTGCTGGAAAGAAATAAAAGCAGTTCTTCCTTTATTATGCTTTCTTATATAGCGCCATCATATTCTGCAGCGCTTTACAGACTTTATAATCGCTGGCCTAACATTCAGTTGTTTGGGCCCCCATACACATTAGACTGTCAGCCGAACTCATCGATATCTAAGGTGTATGGGGACCTGTGCATCTGCTCATACAAACTCACCGATGAATTGATTAAATATGCCATTTTACTTATTGCATTCATTTCACTTTTATCTTGCTTGCAGAGGAAACAATGTATCAGTAATGTTTGTGTTTCCAATTAAATCTTTCCAAAGATTACAGTATGTCTTAAAGAGTAATTTCCAAAATAGTAGTATTTATAGCCCAAAACCACATGCTCAACCTCCACGCCATTCATTGCCTATGGCACTGCCAGAGAAAGCGAGCACAGCGCTCGCCCTATAGACAATGAATGGAGCGGAGGTCGACCATGTGCACCATCGCTCCATTCAAGATGTTGATCTGTGGCCCAAACCCCAGAAGTCGGATCCCCAGCAATCGGTAAGCTATCTCCTATCCTACAGGTAGGTGATAACTTACTGTCTTGGGAAGAACCCTTTAAATGGCTGATTTAATCAGCCATCAAGTGCCTTTATCAGCAATGGGTGATCAGTGCTACACCCGTGGCTGTTAACCTGTTAAATCCCACTCTTAATCACTAACAGCGGGATTTAACACGTGGCGGCTGGAAGCGTGTCACTAATCCCGGCGCCCCTGTCACATGTCTGCAGAAGACCC
Source organism: Dendrobates tinctorius (assembly GCF_039654945.1). Classification (NCBI taxonomy): domain Eukaryota; kingdom Metazoa; phylum Chordata; class Amphibia; order Anura; family Dendrobatidae; genus Dendrobates; species Dendrobates tinctorius. Next base: position 3,120,110 of record NW_027361719.1, on the reverse strand, counting down.
CTGTGCTTGACATTATGAATCTCCTGTGAATGCCGGGCTGTGACCAGCTTTCATAGGAGATTGTGATTTCTGCTATACATAGCGGTGCTGAGACCTGTAATGTATAGCACAGCCGATTAGATGATTGCAGCTTCAAGTCTCCTACGGACACTATTGAAGTCAGTAAAAAGTGTGAAAAAAAAGTAAAAAAAAACAAACAAACAAAAGTTCAAATCACTGCCCTTTTGCCCCACTGAAAATAAAACACACAGACACACATTAAATATATATAGATAGTTCTGCATTCAGAACTGTCCAATCTATCAAAATAAAACAATAATTATGCCGATCGGTAAACTGCGTAACAAGAAAAAAAATCAAAACGCCAGAATTACGTTTTCTTGATCGCCACAACACTGCAATAAATGTAATAAGAGGTGACTAAAACGTCAGATCTACCCCAAAATAGTATCAATAAAAATGTCTGCTCATGGCACAAAAAATAAGCCCTCTACCAGCCCCAGATCATGAAAAATGGAGATGCTACGGTTCTCGGAAAGTGGAGAAGCAAAATTTGTTTTTCTTACAAATGTCTAATTTTTTTCAGCACTTAAATAATAATAAAAAAACAATACATGTTTGGTATCTGCATACTCATACTGATCTGGAGAATCATACTGCCAGATCAGATTTACCATAAAGGGAACATTGTAAATACAAAAAAAAAGAAAAAAAAAAAAAAACAATTATGGAATTGCACTTTCTTTGCAATTTCATTGCACTTGGAATATATTTCCGGTACACTATATGGTAAAATCAATGGTGGCATTCACAAATACAACTCGTCCTGCAAAAAACAAGCCCTAACATGGCCATATTGACAAAAAATAAAAAAGTGATGGCTCTGGGAAGGAGGGGAACATGGATTTTTGTGATAACTCACCGTAAAATCCTTTTCTCCGAGACACTCATTGGGTGACACAGATACTGTGGGTGTATGCTTCTGCCGCTTGGAGGCTGACACTAAGTGAAAAAAAGAGGTTAGCTCCTCCTCCGCCGTATACACTCTCGCCCCTATTGCGGGCGGAACTCAGTTTGGTGCCAAAGCAGTAGGAGGACAACAAAATCAATCTTAATATAGGTATAGCATGTCTAGAAAAAGACCACCCTTATATCACATAAATAAATGCGTATTAACTAAACAGAAACAGAGCCAACTGGCTAACAGGGTGGGTGCTGTGTCCCCCAATGAGCGTCTCGGAGAAAAGGATTTTACGGTGAGTTATCACAAAAATCCATGTTTCTCCTTCACCTCATTGGGGGACACAGATACTGTGGGACGTCCTAAAGCAGTCCCTGGGTGGGAGATTGACTCACCGATCCAAGCTACATGCACCTCTTGTTTAACAGGTATGCCACCGCTGCTTGGAGAATCCTTCTACCCAGGCTCGCATCCGCCGAGGCCTGAGCATGGATATTATAATGTTTGGCAAATGTGTGCAGGCTGGACCAGGTTGCTGCCTTGCAAACTTGTTCCGCCGAAGCCTGATGCCGAAGCGCCCAAAAGGCGCCCCCTGCCCGAGTAGAGTTCGCTCCAATCCCTGCTGGAATCGGCGTGCCTCTAATGCGGTAGGACTCCTGAATCGTCCAATGAATCCATCTGGCTATGGTCGATTTTGAGGCAGCAAGTCCCCTCCTGCGCCCTTCGGGGAGCACGAACAGCGTGTCCGTCTGACGAAAGGGTTCCGTCCGCGACACGTACCTCTGGAGGGCTTTTACCAGGTCTAACATGTGAAGAGCCTTTTCCACATGGTGCACCGGTGCTGGACAAAATGAAGGCAAAACAACATCTTCATTAATGTGAAAAGAGGACACGACTTTCGGCCGAAAAGGAGGGGCTGGTCTGAGGACCACCTTATCCTTATGGAAAGTGAGGAACGGAGCTCGGCAGGATAGGGCCGCCAGCTCTGAAACCCGCCTGATGGAAGTGATGGCCACTAGGAACACCACTTGCAAGGTAAGGTACCTCAAAGAGATATTCTGAAGTGGTTCAAATGGAGCTTCCTGCAGAACACTTAGGACCATGTTAAGGTCCCAGGCGTCCATAAGCGCCTTCTAGGGAGGTACCAAGTGGGAGACTCCCTGAATGAAAAGTCTCCACCTGCAAATTAGTAACAAATCTGGGCTGGAACAGGATGGAAAAGGCCGATATTTGTCTCCTGAGGGAACCTGGGGCAAAGCCCGAGTCTAATGGAAGTAGTAGCAGTGGGGGAAATAGATATGGGAGGCGAAGCTGGTTCCATGGCAGAACCCACGTGTCCACCGCGAATGCCTGCGGGTCCCTGGCCTGAGCGACATATGTGGGCACCTTGGCATTCACTCTGGAAGCCATCAGGTCCACATCCGGAGCTTCCCACAGTTGACAAATCTGCTGAAAATCTTCGAGCTGTAGAGACCACTCTCCGGATGCAAGACCCTGCCAGCTGAGAAAGTCTGCCGCCCAATTTTTCACACCCCAGGATGTGGACCGCCGAAATCACCGAGTGGTTTGCTTCGGCCCACTGAAGAACGAGCTCCCCCTCTGGTTGCTCTGCTGCGGGTGCCCCCTTGATGATTTATTTAAGCCACCGCCGTGGCGTTGTCCGATTGAATCCAGACAGGGCGGCCTGCTAGAAAGTGAAGAAACTTCTGCAGCGCCAGCCGAATTGCTTGTATCTCCAATAAGTTGATCGGGAGGCGTGCCTCCAGTGGCGACCACGTCCCTGGGCTGTGTAGTGGCGAAACACCGCTCCCCCACCGAGGAGACTGGCGCCGGTTGTCATTACCAGCCAATGATCTGGGCCAGAGAGGAACTGGTTATCCACCATCCGAGCGACTGCCTGACTTGAGAGGACAGTCGGCACCGCCGATCGAGCGTGAAAGGATTCTTGTCCCAGGCTGACAAGAGGGCGTGCTGCAGGGGCGAAGGTGGAACCGGGCGACAGGTATCGCTTCCATTGCTGCCACCATTTTCCCTAGAATCCTCATCCCGGATCGAATGGTATGAGGGACTGGTTGGCGAAGTGTCCGGACTCCCTACCGGAGAGCTAGCGCCTTTTCCTGAGGGAGAATTACCAACCCTCGGAAGAGTCGAAGATCATTCCTAGGAAGGAGATCATCTGAGCTGGCACAAGGGATGACTTCTTTGCATTGCCAACCATCCTAAGCAGGCAAGAGTATCTAGCGTGATGTTGACCTTTTCCTCGCATGCCCGTATTGCCGGGCCCTTGAGCAAGAGGTCGTCCAGATAAGGCAAGACGACTATGCCTCGAGAATGCAGTGTGGCCATGACAACTGCCATAACCTTTGTGAACACTCTGGGAGCCTTGGCTAGCCCGAAGGGTAGCGCTACGAACCAAAAATGTTGTTCGCCGATGGTGAAGCGTAGAAACCTCTGATGAGGAGGAAAAATGGGAATATGCAGATATGCGTCCTGGATGTCTATTGAGGCCAAGTATCCTCATTGCTCCATGGCTGATATGACTGAATGGAGAGACTCCATCCGAAAATGTCTGATCCTGATGAATTTGTTCAGAAGCTTCAGGTCCAAAACAGGCCTGACAGACCCGTCCTTTTCGGGAACCTCAAAAAGGTTGGAATAGAACCCCTGAGCTCTTTCGTGTTCCAGCACTGGAACAATGACTCCGTTGTGATGGAGCGATTTGATGGCTCCCAATAGAGCCCTTGCCTGGGTGTCCACCCTGGGAAGCCGGGAAGAAAAAAAAGAAAACGTCTTGGAGGATAACTGACAAATTCTATTCTGTAACCCGAGGCCACGGATTCCTTTCCCCATGCGTCGTGAACGACATTGACCCAGACGTAGTGAAACCAGAGTAGGCCGCCGCCCACATTGCCGTTGTCGTCTGGTAAAGGCCTCGAGTCATTCGGCCGACGATCTTTGGGATCTGGATCCCCTCGATCTGAGCTGCTGAGTATGCATTCTCCCCAAGGGGTTGGCTCTATATGAGACCTGCCGCTTCCTATCCTGGTTGGGGCAGCCTGAGGTGGCGGAATTGGCTGCTGTAGTCCACCCGGGGTTGTGAAAGGCCCGAAAATGTGCCTGAAAACGGGTGACGAAAAAGCGTTTTGCCCTTTTGTTGAGGGAGAAACCCATTCTTTCCTCCTGTGGAGTCGGAGATAAGTTGATCCAACTTCTCTCCAAATAGGTGGCCGCACTGATAAGGCAGGGAAGTCAAGGACTTATTAGAAGTAGGATCGGCTCGCCATGTCCTTAACCATAGGGCTCTTCTGACAGAAATTGCATTAGCGGCAGCAAGTGCCGAGCAATTGTCCGCATCCCAAAATGCATTGATTACATAGTCTCCGGTCACCGCCATCTGACCTGCGACCTCTGAAATCTCTGCAGGTAGATCCTGCTCCTGCGCAACCTTGTTTAATGTTTCTGACCATGATATCATAGCCTTGGCTACCCAAGTTGCTGCGAATGAGGGAGCGAGCGCTGACCCGGACGCCTCATATACTGAGCGAGCCAAGCTCTCTATAAGGCGATCCGTGGGATCCTTAATTGAGGAAACCCTAGGGACGGATAGCAGGGTCTTAGTGATTAGGCACGAAACCGGAGGATCCCCAACTGGGATTCCATCTATTTTTTACGGAGGTCCGGAGCAAACGGATACCTTGTTTCGAGTGCCTTTTGACCCGAGAAACGCCTGTCTGGACGTTCTCTGTGCCGCTGCACTATGTCCTCAAACTTCGGGTGAGAGGAAAAAATTCTGTGCAGGCGCTTCACTTGCTTAAATGACACTTCATGCCCCGTAGCCACTGCGGGATCATCCTCAATCCCCAAGGTCTGATTGACGGCTTCTATGAGGCTGTCCACTGTTTCACGTGACCCTGGAGTGTCCAGGTCAAGGGGCTCGTCTGAATCACAATCTGAGGTCTGCTCGCTATCAACCACTGGTGACGGGGAGCGAGAAGCAGAGCTTACGGATGCCAAGGCACCGGATGGACTGGGCGACACCATGTGGATTCGTTTCCTCCGGGTCTGCCTGGAGTGAGAGTGGTTCCTGCAGACCAGAGGCTTTTGTGAGGTGGAGGTTCCCTCTAAGGCCGGCGAGCCACTGTCCCTGCCCCTATCTGGGGCAAGAAGGGACTCTATTGCTCTCGTAAGTGACACCATGGACTATGACAGAGATAGGGCCCACTCCGGGGACACATTGGCTACAGTCGCAGGGGAGGGCTCCAGGGCGCGTTCGGAGACACAGGCTTCTGGCTCTGTGCTCGTGGAAACCTAACCCCACAAGAAATGCATTTGAAATAAAGGAACGTGTGCGATACACTTACCCCGTCCTGTGTCCCCGCGTGTTCCTGCCTCTGCGCTCCACTGCCCAGCGTTCCTTCCTCTGGGTAGGCCGGAACGTTACTCTCCCGGTCGCGGCCTACCCTGCGATGAAGCCGGGAGCTCAATTTGTTCGGCGTCGGCCCAAGCCGGGGGGGGGGGCGCCGGAAATGACGTCACGCCGGGGGCGGGACTTCCGCCCGCGGCCTAGTCACGGACGCAGCCACAGGCTAAATTTTGCATGCCTGCCGCGGGGGCGGGGGGGACGGCGCGCTGGCGGCCTCTGCCTTTTCCCCCTGCGATCCATGCCGCCGGAACCCGGCGTCCCTGCCTGGCGGAAGGAGGCAGGAGGGAGGAGAGGGAAGGAGGATTGTCTTACACTCCCTAAGATGCCTGGAGCTTCCCCGGAACACTGCCGCAGGGCGCTCCCCAACCCTCCATACCGGACTCCGGATCTAGCACACCAGGTAGAGGGGATGGGGTTAAATTCTGGACGGTGCAGGCACCCTAGCTCCGTCTAACCCCTTCAGGGGGTGAGGAGAGGGACCGTCCGCCGCCTTGCAGCACCGCCGTCTAGCGTTGGTGGAGCAGTGGGGGCCGCACACACTAGTCTTGTGCCTCTGTGAAGCCCATGGTTTCTATACCTAGGGGTGGACAGGGCTAAGTCCGGCATCATGTCCCACGTCGCGGGAGAGGTTACGTGGAGGGACACTCGCACGTGCTCGCCCGTTGTTGGTTTGGGGAAATCGGACCCTTTCAATAGGATCCGTTGCCCCTGTCTTATCTTCATAAAATAACAAACAAAAATAGAAGTCTGGGGAAAAAGGCCCAGATATGTCCCTCGGTGCGGGAAAGGATACGTGGAGACGATACTCAACACGTGCTCTCCCGTTGATGGTTTGGGGAGATCGGACCCTTTCAATAGGATCCGTCGCCCCTGTCTTATCTTCATGGAAAAAAAGAAGTCTGGAGAAATCCAGACACGTGTGCCTCTAAAGACACCAAGCAAAAAACTGAGTTCCGCCCGCAATAGGGGCGAGGGTGTATACGATGGAGGAGGAGCTAACCTCTTTTTTTCACTTAGTGTCAGCCTCCAAGCAGCAGAAGCATACACCCACAGTATCTGTGTCCCCCAATGAGGCGAAGGAGAAAATCGAAAACCCAAAATGGAAAATCGCAAGGTCATGAAGGGTGTTAATAACCCCCATAGGTGATACACATTTGACCTGGGCTACATTAAACTAGGGCAGCTTTAGATTACCCATAAAAGTAGTAAGGAGAGAATGGTTCAGTTTCTGAAGCCGCTTCCAGGGAACGTTTCTGGTATGAGTCGTGTGCAATAAGACGTACCTGTCCTTTAGCGAGGCCCTCAAATCCATCATGTACAGCGAACATCCTGTGGCCTTGGATAATGCCGATCCTTACAGTGGACCTGACGGCGGCGTTCATGCCAGCTGCTGGCGCTCCGACATTCAGCACAGCCAGGTTATAGCCACTCTACAAGTGATGGGGGAAAGGGAGTGATTTTCTAGGTAATCTCTTACATTTTAAGACAGAATTTATAGAACTTGTCATGTGCTCACACAGACAGAACTGCTAAATCCTGGAATCTGCCCTTATGGGGATCAGATCTGAACCTGATCAGAATCTTATAAATTCTATATTTTGTACAGATCACCCACGTTACAAGAGGACATTGAGAATACTGCAGACCTTGGTGGACGGTGGTCTTATGTGAGCCAGGGTCCGGTACACATTCCAGTTGTTTTCAAAGCTCCTGCAAAACAAATTAATATATTATGGTGAGGAAGAAGTATCCACTTTGTACATGCAAAAAATCTATGGCTAAGGCCCTGTTCACACATTCAGTATTTGGTCAGTATTTTACATCAGTATTTGTAAGCCAAAACCTGGAGTGGGTGATAAATGCAGAAGTGGTGACGGATTTCTCTAATTGTTCCACTCCTGGTGATGTAAAATACTGACCAAATACTGAACGTGTGAATGTGGCTTTAAAGTGAAACTTGATTATTAATTAACATTTCCAAACATTGAACACACATCCTTTAACAACAGTGTGCCATAGTAGCACTACTATTCCATGCAGGACTAATGTAAGTGAGTTTAGCAAACATCTATCCTTTGTCAATGAAGTATACAGTAGCACCTGGCTAATGCTTACATGCCTATACCTACAAGTGTTAAAGGGGTTGTCAATGCAGTCCATCAATCATAGGCATGGGGGTCCAAGCCCCCTGTATGACCACACTGAGGAAGTTTCCATGAAGTGGGGGTCATGCACCCTTCAGCAATGTGCATGACCCCCAGCAAAGGACCAAGCACATTTGAGTGTCATTCAAGATGGATTCCCATTTCACAGTCACAGTAACTTACAGCAGCAATGTGGTAAGTATAAGTGACAATTGCAAAAACTTTTGACATGTGACGAGTTTTATTTGGTGGGGATTCATAGGCTGAGACCACCACAAATTACAAAAACAAAGGATACGCTATGGAGTCTGGTTTTAGTGTCACAGGAGGGTGTTGCTCATCTGAGAGCTTCATATCTTTTATTTTAGTCATCTGTGGGGGTCTTAGCACCACCAGTAAAATGTTCTGACATGTCTTTAGGACAGAAAAAAAAATGACCAGCACTTCCTAATATAATAAAGCAAGTGTGAAGAGGTGCAAGCTGCTATGGCTGCATAATATACAAACAAAAGAATACAGCAGCGCTCTAAGCACTAAGATGTGTGCAGACACTGAATACATGAGATGTGAATCGCATTACTGATATGTAGAATATACTTATTACATGAAGGTACTTAGCACTTAAGTTGGCTAATTCATGCAAGTCCTCCAGCCATGACAACGCATACCTGGTCAGTTTTATGTAGTATAGTATTGGAGGTGGAGACAGCCTCCTTTTCTGACTGCACACTCCTCCTATCAGTCTAAGGCTGGGTTCACGTTGCGTTATGGCAGTCCATCTAACGGACTGCGTTACAACGCCGCATTAACGCGATGTAACACATCCATTAACGCTGCCATAGACTGCCATAACGTGACGCATCGCTAACGCATGTCATAATCGGTATGTGCCATCATGCTGTGATGGACCCTCGGACGCGGTCTGCAGCGGTCTGGAGCATCCGCGCTAGCATGATCAAAAAAGGCAGTTGTGTTAGCGCAGTCCTTTTAACGCATGCGTTGAACGGACTGTCCTAACGCAATGTGAACCTAGCCTAAGGCTGGTTTAATTGACGCTGGATCCTACCTGTCATTTAAATTTGCAGGCTTTTAGCCCAGGAGAGGCAAGTTTGATAAGTATTAGATTTAGGGTCCCATCAAAGAAAGATACACCTTGTCATGGCTGATGGGCTCTCATGAATTGGTCGATTTGTGTGCCGAGTAGCTTCATAGTATAACAGGATTTTGGTTGCTTACCGTAAAATCTGTTTCTCAGAGTCATCATTGGGGGACACAGAAACCGTGGGTGTGTGCTGCTGTCACTAGGAGGTTAACACTATGCATGAAAAAAATGTTAACTCCGCCTCCACAGTATACACCCCTCCGACAGGCTTTAGGACAATCAGTTAGTGAAAAAGCAGTAGGAGGAGACATTATCATGTAAGTCATCATATATTCATTACACGTAATAAAATCATGGGAGGGCGCTGTGTCCCTCAATGAAGTCTGAGAAAAAGATTTTACGGTAAGCAACCAAAATCCTGTTTTCTCTTTCGTCTCATTGGGGCGGCAAAGAAACCGTGAGACGTCCAAAAGCAGTCCCTGGGGTGGGAAAAGACAGAAACTTCCTTCAGGTCGGAGAACTCACCACTGCCGCCTGCAAGATTCTTCTGCCTAGGCTGGCGTCCACTGATGCATAGGTATGGACCTTATAGAACCTTGAAAAGGTATGCACGGACGACCATGTGGCAGCTTTGCACAACTGCATGGCTGATACCCTGTTTTGTACCGCCCAAGAGGCGCCCAGCGCCCGGGTTGAATGGGCCTTGACACCAGCAGGGGACACCCTGTCCTTCACCCGGTAGGCTTCCAGAATTGCTATTCTGATCCAGAGGGCAATTGTTGCCTTAGAGGACGGCAGGCCTCTTCTCACCCTATCGGAGGTAACAAAGAGCGAGGCCGCCTTCCTGAAGGGAGCGGTCCTGACCAGACAGACCCTTATCGCCCTGACCAGCTTATTCAAAGAACGCTCCAGAGGATGGGTTGGAGCGGGACAAAATGACAGAAGGATTATATCCTCGTTCAGGTGGAAGGCCGATACCACCTTCGTAAGAAAGTTAGGAGGAGGCCGCAAAACAACCTTGTCCTGGTGCATAATTAGGAATGGAGGGCGACAGGACAATATCGCTAATTCTGAAACCTGCCTAATAGAGGTGATGGCTACGAGGGGTTCGAAGGGTGAACCAGTCAAGGCTTCCAAGACCAAGTTAAGATCCCCTGGAGTTACAGGGGATCTGTAAGGATGGGCCGCATGTGCCACTCCTTGCAGAAAGGTCCTAACCTGTAAGCGGGAGGCCAAATTTCTTTGAAAAAGAATAGAGAGAGCAGATACCTGGCCTTTCAAGGAACTTAGGGCCAGAACGCCATCTAACCCTGCCTGGAGAAAAGCTAGGACAGATGGCAGGGAACAGAGCATAGGTGTGATATGATTAGACTCACACCAGCCAAAATAGGCCTTCCAGGCACGATATGGTCCGAAAATCCCGGGATTAATAGTCCGAAAAATTCCGCTGCTCTCAGTATTGTGGTTTCAATGGCCATGCCGTTTAATTGAGCAACCGAGAATTCGGGTGGTAAAACAACCCCTGAGCTAGAAGATCTGGTCTGTTGGGGAGTCTCCAGGGGGTGCCTGCTAAAGGATTGATAATTTCTGCGATCCAGGCCCTCCTGGGCCAGTATGGGGCGATCAATATGACTGGCACCCCTTCCACCCTGATCTTCTTTAGCAGTCTGGGCAGGAGAGGAAGGGGAGGGAACAGGTAAGGGAGTCTGAACTGTGTCCAGGGAATGACCAGTGCATCCACCCCTACTGCTAGAGGATCGCGGTACCTTGGGACAAACTGTTGGACCCTTCTGTTCTGTTGCGATGCCAGGAGGTCCACGTCTGGAATCCCCCATAGCTGTCATATCCGACGGAACACGTCCTGGTGTAAGGACCATTCTCCTACCGTGAGCCCCTCCCAACTGAGGAAGTCGGCGGCCGTGTTGTCTGTGCCGGGAATGGAAACTGCCAACATTGCCGGAATTGCGGTTTCTACCCAGTTGAAGATTCTAGATACCTCGGGCACTGCCCGGGAACTTCTGGTTCCCCCTTGGTGGTTGATGTATGCCACTGCCGTGGCATTGTCCGTTTGAATCCGTACTGGCTGGTTGTTGAGGTATCTTTCCCCAATGTTTAAGTGCTAGGAAGACCGCCCTCAGTTTTAGAATGTTGACTGATAGTGAGGATTCTTGCCTCAACCATCATCCTTGGACAGTCAGGTGACGGAATACCGCACACCAGCCCAGGGGACTGGCGTCTGTAGTTACTACCTGCCAGTGGACAGGGGGAAAAGGCCGTCCCAGATGAACGAGGGGGGAGGTCAGCCACCACTTGAGGGACTCCCTGGTCTGAATGGAAGGGAGGAAGGGGCGATCCAGCAAAGAGATGGACCTGTCCCAATGAAGGAGGATGTTCCTCTGTAGTATCCTGGAATGGAACAGGGCAAAGGGTATTACCTCTGAAGCTGTCACCATCCTTCCCAGGACTCTCATGGCAGCGCAAAAGGATAGACGCCGGAATTTCAACAGAGAGCGAATTCCCTGCTGGAGGGTAATCCACTTTCTTTCTGGGATAAAGACCCTCGAGCGGCGGGTGTCGATTACCATTCCTAAGAATTCTAGGCGTTGTGTTGGCGTTAGGTGAGATTTATCCCTGTTTATGATCCAACCAAACCGCTAGATTTTCCTGGGCCTGAGCGAAGGAGGGCGCTTTGACGAGAATATAGTCGAGATATGGCACCAATATTACGCCTCCGACTCTTAATATAGCTACCATCGCTGCCACAATCTTTGTGAAAATTCTGGGGGCTGTTGCCAGCCCAAATGGCAGGGCCACAAACTGGAAATGCTGCTTTTGGACAGTAAAACGCAGAAACCTTTGATGTCCCTAAAAAATGGGGACATGTAGGTAGGCATCCCGGATGTCTATGGAACATAGGAATTCCTGATCCTCTATAGACGTAACTACCGACCGAATCGATTCCATCCTGAAATGGCATAAGCGGACCCATCTGTTTAGCCTTTTGAGGTCTAGTACGTAACGAACTGAGCCATCCTTTTTTGGTATCACAAACAGTTTTGAGTAAAAGCCGGCAAAACGTTCCTGCTTGGGAACGAGGACGATTATTCCTGCGTTGAGGAGAGTCGATTGCCGCAGAAAAAACTAGAGCCCTAGCAGCGTCTTTTGGTTGCGATAGAAAGAAGCGATCTCGCGGAAGGACGTTGAAGTCTATCTTGCATCCTGTCGATACTACCTCCTTTACTCAGATATCCTCTACTGAACTCTGCCAGACATCTCTGAAGAGGAGAAGGCGGCCTCCTAGTCAGGGAGAGGTACTGGAAAGGGAGTTGGACTCCCTGCTGGCGTCAGGCTGAAGTGGCTCTGCCCGGCCCTAACCTGGTAGTTCTGCTGTTGTAACTGCGGGAATGCCATGAAGGGGTGGCCCGAAAGGATACTTTCCTCTTATCTCTCGGTGCTTGCGACCTCTGTGGGCCCTCAGCATAAGTGCCTGTTGCTGGGGTACGGCGAAAGGGCTGAGCCCTATGTTTGACAACATATCGACGAGGCTTGGCCTGGGGGAGAAGGAAGCGTGTACCCCCGTTGCATGATTTGATATAGCACTGACCCAAAGAGCCGGGTTCCCTGAAGCGGCTAATTGGTCTGTGATTTCTTTGAGGACAAATCAGCCTGCCAAGCCCCTAGCCAGACTGTCCGCTGGACGGCTACCACGTTACTGGATGCTTGAGCTGCGCAAGACGCGGCATCCAGGGCTGCTGGGACCATATACCTCCCGGCATGGGAGATTTGATCTGCGAGTTCCGCCAGTTCTGCTGGTGGTGCCCCGGCCAATATGCCCTGCCTAAGCTGTTTGGCCCATTCTGTAACAGACTTAGCTACCCAAGCTGAGGTGAAGGCTGGACACAATGTGGCAGCTGCTGCCTCAAAAGCGGATTTTGTCAGGGATTCTATCCTCCTATCATTGGGACCTTTTAGGGCTGCTCCACTGGCGAGTGGGAGGACTGTATTGGTAGCGAGTCTGGACACTGGTGGATCCACCGAAGGGGAGGCGGTCCAGTTGGCGGTGAAATCTGGAGGGAAGGGATATAGAATCCCAAAATGACTTTCTCTCTGACATCGCCTGGTTGGGTTTTCCCTTGTACTGGCCAACACTTCCTAAAAATCCTTGTGGGAGGTGAAAACCCTAGAGGGGGACTTATGAAGCTTAAATGAAAAAACCTGATCATTAGGTTTTGATGTGGTGTCCCCAATGTTAAAAGGTCTTATTGACTGCGGCAATGAGGCAATGAGGCCCTGAACCATATCCTTGACCTGGGACTGTTCTGGCCCGTACTCAGAACCCTCCGCTGAGTGTATCTCCGATAATGCCTCGCCTGATTCCGGGGATGAGGACCGGGAGGAGGCAGACAGCCAGAGGAATTCTGGCAGTGAGATGGAGTGACAAGGGGACATGGGTTGATGGTCCTGTCTAAACCTTTTTTGGCCTCTAGAAGGCCCAAAAGGAGGCTCATTTGGTGCTCTTATGTCCACTGGAGTCTGAAGTGGCAATCTGTTAAGCGCCGTTACCAAGGTCTGTGATACCCTGGTAAGGTCGACCACGGACTTGGATAAGGAACAGGCCCATCCTGGACACTCGCTGTCTCCCGTGGTGATGATGGCCCCTGGGCGGCAGGCAAGATGCTTCCTCCTGCTCCAGGGGTAATGTGGGAGCTCTGACAGGCAAAACGGGGGGCTGCACCTGCTCTCTATCGTAGGTGACACCGTAGGTCTGCTGCAATCTGAGCAGAGTGGCAAGGACAGACCTGAAGGAGGCCTGACATTGCATTTGGTACATACAAAATATTTGACCAAGGTCACTGAAGCGGATGAGGAGTGAGACTGCTCTCCCTTGGGCATACTGACAGGTTTTACCTGGTGCCGACCATCAGGGGTAGAAAACGGAGTGAGTGAGCAACCTGTAGTGCAGTACTCACATACCCACGACCTGTGTGCCCGCCGAAGCTGCCGCCCAAAGGCTGATATGGGTGAGAGAGAGAGCGAGTTGAACAGCCCTGCCTAGAAGCCTTACGAAATCTCCACCCGGAATCAGTGGGCGATGCCCTGCTCTGGCCTCCTGGAGCACCAAGATGGCGCTGATACAGGAAGAGGAAGCCAGGGGGCGGAGCCTGCCAGAAGCCTGAATCTGCTGGAGCCCAGGGACATAACTCTGCCACGGGAGGAGGCTGGAACCGCGCTGCACCGTGTGCTTGAAAGTAAGTGTTGGCTCTTAACATGAGTATAGAGCCATGGGCTGTAAGCCCGAGTGCTGATTACAGCGGTCACTTTCAGCCAGAGCGGCTGGTAAGCGGATTATACAACGCTGCAGCCTCTTACCTCCAGTTCACCCCATAACAGAGGTCGGTTATCTGCATGAAAAGATTGCTGTCCCAAACCTTATCTGCAGGGCGTCTCTCTCGATCATCAGGCTCTGGTGGGGGAGTGATGGGAGACGAAGGTCAGGACCAGGAGCTGCCACCTGAACACGAGTCCTGTGTTAGGGGATAGGGTCCTGCCCGTGGGATTCATGAGGATACGGGGTGGCAGTACACGCCGCACTCATGATACCGCTGTGGGAATACAGATGTAGCATATCTACTCTGTATCGCTCCATGGTTACCTGAAAAGAAACGACGCACATTGAGGTAGGCATGGGTCTGCGAGAGACCCCTGTCCACCTCCTGCTGACACTAAGCAAAACTGATTGTCCTACAGCCTTTCGGAGGCGGAGTTAATTTTTTTCATGCATAGTGTCAACCTCCTAGTGATCGCAGCACACACCCACGGTTTCTGTGTCCCCCAATGAGACGAAAGAGAAAAGTATATTCCATTTAGAAGTAATGCAGTCAAGATTTTATATAGTCACTGTTTACATACATATTGGCGCTTACACAGTGCTGTTGTACTCTTTTGTATATCTCTATGACATATCAAAATAAGGAAATGGTTGCACTCAAATGCATTAAGGCATATCAAATATGAAATATATGAAATGTGAATAGCATAATGGCTTTTGGAATTTAGAAAAAACATATGAGATACTTAGCACAAAATTTGGCCGAAAGTTTTTTCTGTCATTTGTATCTCTATGACATGTCAGAGATTTTCCCTAATAACAGTTACTGTTTCCTACAGCTTCCTGCATACTACATAAAATGGCAGCATTTGCCTTTCAGCTAATATAAAGAGCAATACTGAAACCAATAAAGGGTGGCAGATTGCAGTGTGCGATACCCGTGACTGTAGTAATGATTCACAGATGCTCACCTTCCTCTTAGTTTTAGAGCGTCACTAAATCTCTTCTCATTCATAGCTTGTGTCACATCCTTGGTCTGATAAAAATAACACAAAAAGATATCACAACCTAAGTAAAGCGAAATTGCAAGTTTAACTACATGTGCTTTATAATTATTGGTTCAGACATTTCTGAAAGATGGTCGTCTTTTTCACAACAATTTTACTGCTCTAATGCATCTATAACATTAAGAGTTGACTTTACAAATAGTCTGGGTAAAGATATATCCTAGTGTCTACAGTTCCCATGCGGATCCAAGTGTCGCCAAGGTTACAGACTACAAACAAACCCTGTGTAGTCTGATCTTACAGTCATGAGTTGCTCTTTTTTTCCCCATTTGCTCAATTATTTCTTCTCTGTAGGTAACAAAGAGAAAGAGACATGGAGTTTGGGGTAACACATGACTGATCAGACTATACACAGGAATCTTTTACATCTCAAGGATAATTATATAGAGACAGCATCTTACCACTTGAACACATTCCATTAAAGGCAGACGGATTGCTTGATTCCCTGACAAACTGACTACACAAGCCGGGGTTTCCGGTGTTCCTTCTAACAAGGCCATCACAGCTTCCACACCCATTCTGCTTCCCTAGAGATGAAATACAATTATTATAGCTTAGTGGTTCTTTTACATGACAGAACAACTAAATAAAATGATGATCAGCCCTCTCTTAAGGCCATCATACACATTTGATAGAACTAGGCTGAACCTGCCAATTTTGGATGACCTCCTGATGTGTATGGGGGTCTCCCGACTCTGCACCAAAAGATTACATCAGAGTGGAGAAGTATCTGGCTTGTTCAATTTCCACAGCAGACCTTTTCTTCGGAGCAGAGATACCAGATGTCTGGTTGCTGCTCTGTCTGAGAGAATTGGAAGAATCAGCTGAGCTAAATGTTCCTGTTTATGGGGGAGCGGGGAGAGACAGCCATCTAATGTGCATGGACAACTTCTGGATCCTAGACAGGACGTGAAAGTGACTGTCATATGATCATTCCTCCGCGTTCCCTGTCATTACCGTCGGCAGCATTTCCTTGCTTACACAGAGAAATGTGCTGCCGATCGATAATTTTTAGACCCACATACTGGTATAATCAGTTCACAAATTAATTCCGCCTTCAGAGTAATTCTTACCAAAATTCTATCAAAAGCGGACGGTGTTCCACCACGCTGGACGTGTCCAAGGATGGTGACTCTTGTGTCATAGCCGAGGCGCTTCACAACTAGCTGTTAAAATGAAAAGGCAAATTAGAGATTCATCAATACTACAGTATCATCACTTTACCCCATACAATGTGGAAAAGACAAAATCATGTCTTATCCTAATGTTTCACATTTTACAGTTTTTACCCTATTGCCATCAATTAAATTTATGTCCAACATATCTTGACCTGTCAGCAGCATGGTAGCCACATTCAGGGGGGCCTAGAGATACATGTTGGGGGAAAACTGATGCAGCCTGCATATAATTTAACTACTGATGCTTATATAAAATTGACTGCATTTTACCATTATCATCACTCACCTTTTTTACATCCTCTGATGTAATAGGCTTGCCATCCCGGTCAATTGCCCCTTCAGCAACAATGATAATATTCAGCCTTGACCCGCGACCTCTCGTCTAAAAATATAAATGTCATTAGGATATTGTCCACCAGAGGGTGCTGCAATACATGTGCTACCCAAAATTTACAGGAAACTAAGGGGTGAAGATGATTTTCTACACTATTTTTTCACTTCATTTATTAGTTTTAGAAAATGATTATAAATAATTATCATGCTATAAAGAAGTCTAGTCACTGAATTAGTTTAGTCAGTTTATGCCTCCCTGGGGTTATTTTTGGGCAATGGATAATTCTTTTATACCTCCCACTAGTTCCTCATTCTCCCTGTGTATTTGTGTCTTTTGCCTATTGTCAGTCCTTGGTTATGTTACAGATTGTACATGGCTGGATAATATTGCTTAAGTTATGGGTTTGCTGAGATTTTGCCGGTAGTTGTCTGCTGGATCTCGGCTGGTTATTCACTCCCATGGATAAAAGTTTCATTGAGTTTTACTTTGCTGTACAAACTTTATATGAAGGTTCTTTCTATATACATGTTGATGTCATTTGTAATTTTTAAAAAATCTCAATAAAAATTTACAGTAAAAAAAAAAAAAAAAAAAAGAACACTAGTCACATACCTCACTTAGTCGTCTGCAAAGGTGTTCTTCCCAATTTTCTTCAGGTGGGGATTCTGGAATAAAAACCCAATCGGCTCCACATGCAAGTGCGGTTACCATAGCCAAGTACCTAGAAGACGGGGAAGAGTTTGTTTCATGGAGTATTTCCTACACAGTGTTACTAGTCATAAAATATTTAAATAGTGACCCAACATTGTATGTCCTATTAGTGCATAAGAAGGTAATGGGGATTCTAATATCTGTCTATCATGATTTAACTATATTCTGACCAATTTGTTATATAGTAATGTATTAATTTAAAAATAAAAGCTATGGAACTGATCCTGCATAATTGTGGGGTTTGAACTTCTGGTGAAGGACTTACCCGCAGTGCCGGCCCATCACTTCTAAGACAAAGGTCCTTTGGTGACTAGACGACAAGACGACAAAACACATTAATAAAATTAAATTTTCTTTTATAGTTTTCAGCCTGTGTGATAATGGATCAATTACAGAAATACGTGACCAATAATGTCCAATTTATGTGACACCAGGAGCCCCAGACTGTTATGGCGTACCCCCAGATACAGGAATACTATTTACAAATAGTTACCACTCTTTAAGTGTTCTGCAGTCATCGTACATAATACAATTCTGATAATGTGTCCCAATTATAATATGAACTGCAAATATAAGTGGAAGTACACTCCGTTCGAAAGTTTAGGGTCACTTAGAAATTTCCTTATTTTTTAAAGAAAAGCACAGTTTTTTCCAATGAAGCTAACATTAAAAGGACTCAGAAATTCACTCTATACATTGTTAATGTGGTAAATGACTATTTTAGCTGCAAACATCTGGTTTGTAATGCAATATCTTCATAGGTGTATAGAGGCCATTTCCAACAACCATCACTCCAGTGCAGTGGCGTAGCAACTGTTTGTGGCGCCCGGGGCGGTCGAAAAATTTGCCGCCCCTTTGGTCGTTGATAATTCGGAAGCATCCGAAGAGCCCACACTACACTCAAAGATCTAATTTTTAGTCTGCTACTAACTCTGCTATTATTTCTAAATTTCTAGACTTTCAACTTCTTGCAGTTCTCTATATATATGTATGTATTAGCTTGATGATGCTGGATGAAGACCTAATGGCTTTTTTTAATAATAATTTTTAATAATGTGACAGAAAAAAAACCAGAAAGTACAAATTATTTTGGCGGACAGGGGGCGGACACTGACAGCTTGGGGTCCCTGTGCAAGAAATGTGTCCGGGCCCCCCTCCTTTTATGGCGTCAAAGCTACGTGTGTGTGTGTATATATATATATAGATAGATAGATTATTGATATTATATAGCCACACACACACATACAGGTATATATTACATAGTCTCCTTTATTATGTATATTGCTGTCCCATACACAGTGCCTTCTCTTGTTATGTACAGTTCTGTCCCTTACATATTGGATTATATAGAGCCCTGTTTTTTATTACATACCGTCCTGTCTTGTTAGCTGTATAATGCAATGATGGCTGATGGAGCATGGGAAAGCTTCCTTTCTAATGGAGGAGCTGATGGACTGGTCGTCTGGTCACCGGCTCCTCGATCAGCAGTCATTTTATATCTAACAAGAGAGGGGACCATGTAATAAAAGAGGGCGCTGTGAATAACAAAAATAACAAAAATACACTATGTAAGAGACAGCACTATACATAACAGCAGAGGAAGCTATATAATAAGGGACGGCACCATATATAACTAGAGAGGATGGTAGGTAATAAGGGGCGGTGTTATACATAATAAAAGAGGAAACTATGTAACTAAGGATGGTGTTATACAGAATTAGTGAGTACACTATATACTAAGGGACTGTGTTAGACATAATAAACGATAATGTCTTCCTCCACCTCCCCCTGTTCCTAAGGCCATTATAAGTCCCCCTTCCTCCCATCCCAATCCCCCACACCCCTCATTGTCCTCCTCCCCTCGCATCCCATTATTGTCCTCTCCCCCACCTCCATCATTTTCTTCTCCACCACTATCTTTGCTTTCTCCCCCACCACTCCCATCATTGCCCATTCCACCACCTCCATCATTTCCTCCTCCTCCACCACCCCCATTTATTGCCCTTTCCACCACCACCATCATTGCATTCTCACCCACCACCCCATCATTGCCCTCTCGACCATCACCCCATCATTGTCTTCTCCCCATCACTGCCTTCTCCATCACCCCATCACTGTGCCTTCTCCCCATCACTCCCATCATTGCCTGCTCCATCACCCCATCACTCCCATCATTGTCTGCTCCATCACCCCATCATTGCCTGCTTCATCACCCCCATCATTGCCTGCTCCATCACCCCATCACTGCCTTCTCCATCACCCCATCACTGCCTGCTTCATCACCCCATCACTCCCATCATTGTCTGCTCCATCACCCCATCACTGCCTGCTCCATCACTCCCATAATTGTCTGCTCCATCACCCCCATCATTGCCTGCTCCATCACCCCCATCACTCCCCTCATTGCCTGCTCCATCACCCCATCATTGCCTGCTCCATCACCCCCATCATTGCCTGCTCCATCACCCTATCACTGCCTTCTCCATCACCCCATCACTGCCTGCTCCATCACCCCCATCACTCCCCTCATTGCCTGCTCCATCACCCCATCATTGCCTGCTCCATCACCCCCATCATTGCCTGCTCCATCACCCCATCACTCCCCTCATTGCCTGCTTCATCACCCCATCATTGCCTGCTCCATCACCCCATCACTGCCTGCTCCATCACCCCCATCACTCCCCTCATTGCCTGCTCCATCACCCCATCACTGCCTGCTCCATCACCCCCATCATTGTCTGCTCCATCACCCCATAATTGCCTGCTCCATCACCCCATCATTGTCTGCTCCATCACTCCCCTCATTGCCTGCTCCATCACCCCATCATTGCCTGCTCCATCACCCCATCATTGCCTGCTCCATCACCCCCATCATTGCCTGCTCCATCACTGCCTGCTCCATCACCCCATCATTGCCTGCTCCATCACCCCCATCATTGCCTGCTCCATCACTGCCTGCTCCATCACCCCATCATTGCCTGCTCCATCACCCCCATCATTGCCTGCTCCATCACCCTATCACTGCCTTCTCCATCACCCCATCACTGCCTGCTCCATCACCCCCATCACTCCCCTCATTGCCTGCTCCATCACCCCATCATTGTCTGCTCCATCACCCCATCATTGCCTGCTCCATCACCCCCATCATTGTCTGCTCCATCACCCCATCATTGCCTGCTCCATCACCCCCATCATTGCCTGCTCCATCACTGCCTGCTCCATCACCCCATCACTGCCTGCTCCATCACCCCATCATTGCCTGCTCCATCACCCCATCATTGTCTGCTCCATCACCCCATCATTGCCTGCTCCATCACCCCCATCATTGCCTGCTCCATCACTGCCTGCTCCATCACCCCATCATTGCCTGCTCCATCACCCCATCATTGCCTGCTCCATCACCCCCATCATTGCCTGCTCCATCACTGCCTGCTCCATCACCCCATCATTGCCTGCTCCATCACCCCCATCATTGCCTGCTCCATCACCCTATCACTGCCTTCTCCATCACCCCATCACTGCCTGCTCCATCACCCCCATCACTCCCCATCATTGTCTGCTCCATCACCCCATCATTGTCTGCTCCATCACCCCATCATTGCCTGCTCCATCACCCCATCATTGCCTGCTCCATCACCCCATCATTGTCTGCTCCATCACCCCATCATTGCCTGCTCCATCACCCCATCATTGCCTGCTCCATCACCCCATCATTGCCTGCTCCATCACCCCATCATTGTCTGCTCCATCACCCCATCATTGCCTTCTAGACCATCACTCCCATCATTGCCTGCTCCATCATACACACAGACACACACACACACATAGACATACATACATACATACACACAAGACACCACCTCTCTCCTCTCACCTGTCCGCAGCATCGCCCGCGCTTCCTCCCTCACACAGCAGCGGCCGCTGAATGATGACGTCACTCAGCGGCGCTCCTCTGTGTGAAACAGGAAGCGCGGCCTCCGGGCAGGAAGCAGGACGGACCATTGCAGCTCCGCTCCTGCTATTCACTCTTGCAGGCAGCGGAGCTGCCGTGATCGCATCGCTCCCTGCCCGCCGCTGCACTGCACTGCAGGGTGGAATTGCTGCTGCCGCGCCGCCCCCACACACATGCCGCCTGGGGCGGACCGCCCCCCCCCGCCCCCCCCACGCTACGCCAGTGCTCCAGTGTTCTTATGGTACTTTGTGTTTGCTAACTGTGTAAGAAGGCTAATGGATGGTTAGAATACCCTTGAAAACCCTTGTGCAAGTATGTTAGCACAGCGGAAAACAGTTTGGCTGATTAGAGAACCTACAAGCCTGACTGTTAGCGTGGGTGGTCAGGAGCCGGAATCTCCAGGAGTGGACCCTCTGGACCGTGGCACCGAGGGGCCCCGGTCGAGCTGCCAGGTGGAACCGACACCTATACAGGGACTGTTAGGAGCAGGACTGGAGTAGGAAGGAACAGGAACGCTGGAGCAGGACTGGAGTAAGACGGAGAATACTGCAGGGAACATGGGGGACAGGGCTGCGAGGCTGCTGCAGGGAACACCTCGGATGGCACCGAGAGGCTGCAGAGAGCACAGGAGGAAGCAGGGCCCAGTGTGCAAGGTAACACAACGATCAGGCGCCTCCCTCAGGGGGAAGCGGCCTGATATAGCCCCGTCTGGTCTGCCATTGGTCCGAATGTGCTTCCGGGTCAGGGCACAGCCAGAGCACAAGAAGCAGCAGGGAGGCGCGGCTTATGGCGCATGCGCATTGCATGCAGGGATGGCGTCGGCCGCGAGCCCATCAGAGGTGACCGCCGTGTGGAGAGAGGCTGCGGCGTGGGAGCGGAGGCCGGCTGCGGCGTGGGAGATGAGGCCGGCTGCGGCGTCGGAGCGGAGGCCGGGTGAGTATGACGGAGCGGTGTAACACTGACCTTCCTTTGAGCTAGTTGAGAATCTGGAGCATTACATTTATTGGTTCCATTAAACTCTCAAAATGGCCAGAAAAAAAGATCTTTCATGTGAAGCTCGATAGTCTATTCTTGTTCTTAGAAATGAAGGCTATTCCATGCAAGAAATTGCCAAGAAACTGAAGATTTTTTACAACGGTGTGTACTGCTCCCTTCAGAGGAGAGCACAAACAGGCTCTAACCAGAGTAGAAAGAGAAGTGGGAGGTCCCGCTGCACAACTGAGCAACAAGACAAGTACATTAGAGTTTGTAGTTTGAGAAATTGACGCCTCACAGGTCCTCAACTTGCAGCTTCATTAAATAGTACACGCAAAACGCCAGTGTCAATGTCTACAGTGAAGAGTCGACTCCGGGATGCTGGCCTTCAAGGCAGAGTGGCAAAGAAAAAGCCATATCTGAAACTGGCTAATAAACGGAAAAGATTAATATGGGCAAAAGAACACAGACATTGGACAGAGGAAGATTGAAAAAAAGTGTTATGGACAGACGAATCCAAGTTTGAGGTGTTTGGATAACACAGAAGAACATTTGTGAGACGCAGAAAAGATGAAAAAAACTGAAAAGATGCTGGAAGAGTGCCTGACGCCATCTGTCAAGCATGGTGGAGGTAATGTGATAGTCTGGGGTTGCTTTGGTGCTGGTAAAGTGGGAGATTTGTACAAGGTAAAAGGGATTTTGAATAAGGAAGGATATCGCTCCATTTTGCAATGCCATGCCATGCCATACCCTGTGGACAGCGCTTGATTGGAGCCAATTTCATCCTATAACAGGAAAATGACCCAAAGCACACCTCCAAATTATGCAAGAACTATTTAGGAAAGAAGCAGGCAGCTGGTATCTGTAATGGAGTGGCCAGCGCAGTCATCAGATCTCAACCCCATTGAGCTGTTGTGAGAGCAGCTTGACCGTATGCTATGCAAAAAGTGCCCATCAAGCCAAACCAACTTGTGGGAGGGGCTTCTGGAAGCATGGGGTGAAATTTCTCCGGATTACCTCAGCAAATTAACTGCTAGAATGCCAAAGGTCTGCAATGCAGTAAATGCTGCAAAGGGAGCATTCTTTGACGAAAGCAAAGTTTGAAGGAGAAAATTATTTCAAATAAAAATCTTTTTTTCGAACCTTGTCAATGTCTGGACTAGATTCTCAATTCATTTGGCAACTCATTTGATTAATGAAATTATGAGTTTTCATGGAAAACACAAATTTGTCTGGGTGACCCTAAACTTTCGAACGGTAGTGTAATTCTAATATTAGAGACGGGAAGCAGAGGAGAAAGCAAACAGTTTATGGTTCCCAGTAAGTTGTGAGTGGCGCGGGCAGAGCTACAGACATTATCGATAGCATCGGTGGTTCGGCACACCGCTATCTCTCCCGAGCTCACATGTTTTCTATGACCGGAGGGGAGAAAGCTGCTGTCAGACACATGTGGCAGAGGCTTTTCTCTCCTGAAAACAAAATGATCGGGTACGGACATTCCAAATCCTTCTCTCCCTGACATCATCTGTTTGAAGACCTCCTCCATACAGATCGGATGCTTGACAGGTCCTGACAAAATTGGCATATTTGTACTAATGTGTATGAGTGGCTTAAAACATAGTTTTTAAAGAGAACCTGTCACGTTGTACAAGCGATGTTCCTGGCATACATGAAAACATAATTAATGGACAAATAAATACTACATTATTAGAAAAGTCCTGCGAAGTCATACAGATAATATTTAATCACAACCACTAGGTGTCAGTAGTTACTTCTTTAAGTAATGCAATTATGCACAGTACATTACCCACTACATTGGGACATATCAAAATACAATGGCCGGACTACAGCTCCACTCACAATGTGTGTTTCGCCATCAGCATTCTCAAGGAAATATACAGTTGGGGCAGACAGTGAGGTAGAAAAAGGGCCGTGGAATGGGTCCAAATTAACAACAGACAACGAAGAATGTAATATTGGCAGAAAGTACCTGTAATGTTTAAGGGTTGCTCTCATGTTATTAAATTGCATTTTTTCTATTTTCTTTTATCTTACATAGCGTACAGCTTATTTCCATATAGCTCAGCTACCCCAGCCTGGCTGACTATGCGCAACAGTTATTCTGCAGGAGAGGAGTTAACTCATAACATACCAGTCAGCTCTCTCCAGCCTATTGATATAACAGCACATTTATACAACAGTTAGCTGCTCACCTCCTTCTAAACTCCAGACAGAGATCTCATCAGACCTGTAGATTCACAATTCCCCTGCCCCCAGCATCCAAAGCAGTTTTCCTTATCACGGCTCTCATTTTTGTGAGCCATGTGCTTGTTCAAAGGCCCTGTTATCTCTATATGTAAATATCATCTACAGTGTAGACTCAGAACAAACAGTTGCAGACTATTAATGTGGAGTAGCAGTAGAATGAAGCTACTCACCAGAACTGTCACTCAAGGAGAAGCACCCACCTCCCCAAGCAACCAGGAAATAAAGAGACTGTAACAAGACTGCTAAGCTCTGAGCCGCTCAAGAGACTTGAGAATACCTCATTAATGAGAAGTGCCCACCAGTCATGTTTGGGCCCTTATCCACCTTTACTACGGTATGCAGAAGTTGCACCTGTGCAGGCGCCATGCTGCCCCACATCAACAACACGCTACAGAACTATGAGGAGCAGCGCACATCACATGCGCACCACTGATGGCCATCTTAGAGTAGGGCAAGCTGCCAATAGATGATAAATTAGAAATGATAAACATAAAATTAGGAAAACAGACTGTTGGAAAAATAGATTGAACATGGGCTTCGTTATGCCAAGTTCCCAAATGTTAAATTTATCTCCTAGAATTTAGAAGCAAAATCTGATTACGTTACAAACAGATTTCAGAGAAGTTTGACAGTGGATTTTATACTAATTACAATGAGAGGGTTGAAACCTGCGGTAAAAATCCGCAACAAAAATCGTGATCCCGTCTTTGTGCGGACACATTCTGCAAAATATGAAAAATCTTATCTAACTGCCTGCTAATGTAAACCACTATGTATTCTAAACTGTGCAAATCCACAGGTAAAACTGCCACAAAACCATCCCCTGTGGATTTACCATAAATGTGGTTAAAGTTGATTTGAAGACCAGCTTGGTGATCAATGCCTCATCTTCAGTCTTTACCTTTGTGCTGTTGTAGTAATGGCATCCACTATCTCCATAATTCTGTGAAGAGCAGAATCCGTTCCGATGGTCATATCTGTGCCACAGAAATCATTATCAATGGATCCCACCAGCCCAACAATATTCAGATAGCTAGACTTGTTGGCTTCATCAGAACTAATTTTTCCTAAATAAAAAAGTAAAAAATATTAGTAAAAAAAGTTCACAAAGAAACACAAGTTGTCTTAAATTTTTGATAAAAATAGAAAATCGAACCCTTTTACATAAAGACAATTTTGTGTGATGGTCACTCCAATTCATCATTCTAGTGGAGATGCCATTTAACCCCAATAATGACAAGCCTCGAGTCAGAGCTAATAAAGGTCATTACACTTTTCCACCAGTTCGGTCCTCAGACATTGGCGAACACAGAGGAATTTCCTCCCTGCTAACTTGGAAGAGTCATGCCATGCACTAAGTAGCTATTTTTATTGGCAACGTCGCTATGGGTGGTATATACAAATAGTGCCGATAAAAATAATAATTTTTTTTTTTACTGTGTCACAATGTTGGATTGATGATAAATATTATTTTCATTACATATACCTTACTTTCCTGCATCACAGAGCTAACTATAGTTGCAATCAAATTGTCATATTGTTACGAAAATTGGCCAGCAGGAACTATCCTGAAGACCTTGCTTTGAAGACTTCAAAACCTATTTCTAGCCTGTATCTATCTATTGTCAGAGAAGGGAGGAACCCTGCAAGTTCTAAAACCATTCTGCAGAGTAACCTCGTTTTGTGGAATAAAACCGATCTGAGGAATTAAACCCTTCTGCGACCAAAACCCTTCTGCGGAATAAAACCCTTATGTGACCAAAACCCGTCTGCGGAATAAAACCCTTCTGCGGACCATCTCAATCAGATAGGATTTAACATTCACAGCTATTTACCTGCTTTGAGAAGATCAGCAAGCAGTCCACTCCACTCTGCCCTGAAAGTGTCTGCACCGGTCAAGCTGCCATCTCCACCAATGACACAAAGGTTGGTAATCCCTTTTTTAATCAGGTTGCATGCTGCTTTAAGTCGACCTTCTCGAGCGCGAAAATCCTGACATCTAGCACTTCCTATGACTGTACCACCCTATAAACAGACAGACATAGTATTCAATAAAAGTATTATAAATAAAATCAGCTTTGATATCACATCAGATTCTAAAATGGTAGTGTCCGTGATCGCCTATCTGACAGCTTACACAGATATAGCAGACGAATCAGTCCAGTATGGGTAGATAACATCCCAGGAGAACATTTCACAAAGGTAACAATAATATATTTTCATACTGTGTTTTTTCCCTATGTTTTCCCTATGCTTATGCTTTACATATATACCGGGAAAGCTCCCTACGTACATGCTAATGTGTCCATAGGGCTCTAATGCCAGGATGGAGGACAAAAAAAAAAAATCTGTCAAGAAGATAAAATAAGATAATCCTTTAATCGTCCCACCATGGGGAAATTCAGAGCATTACAGCAGCAAGGCAGGAACAAGTACAGATACAGATGCATAAAGGCATTACATTGACAGTAGGTAGGTACATATACGGAAAAAAAAAAAAAAAGATATAACCGGACTATCACAACTTTGGATCTATCAGTTCACTGTTTGGGTCGTTCTCTGTTTCGGACAGTGCTGGTTATACAGCCTAACTGCAGCAGGAAGGAAGGACTTTCGATAGTGCTCCCTCTCACATTTAGGATGAAGTAGCTGGTCACTGACAGTACTGCACATCTTTGTCACGGTCTCATGCATGGGAATCATTCTGCACCATGTAGCTCACCTTGGCCAGTATCCTCCTGTCGCCTACTTCCTGAACTGGATCAAGGGGGCATCCCAGGATAGATCTGGCCCTTCTAATCAGTTTGTCCAGCCTATTCCTGTCCCTGGTTGATATGCCACTACCCCAGCACGCCACACCAAAGAAGATGACAGATGCCACAACAGAGTTGAAGAAGGATGCAAGGGGTGCCCCCCTAACTCCGAAGGCTCTCAGCCTTCTGAGCAGATAAAGCCTACTGTGGCCCTTCCTGTACACTGCATCCAAGTGATGGGCCCAGCCAAGCTTATTATTGAGGATCACACCAAGGTACTTATAGGTGTCGACTTTCTCAATGTCATTTCCCTGAATGTTCACCACTACTGGTGGATTTTTTTCCCTTGCGAAAGTCCAGCACCAATTCCTTGGTCTTCTCGGAATTAATCCTAAGGTGGTCCCTCTGACACCACTCCACAAAAGCTTGGTTAGTATCTCTGTACTCTCTTTCATCTCCTCCTGTGATGAGGCCTACTATTGCAGAGTCATCAGAATACTTCTGCAAGTAGCAGCTAGATGAGTTGCACTTAAAATCCGCAGTGTACAGTGTGAAGAGAAAAGGGGCAAGAACTGTACCTTGAGGTGCCCCTGTATTGCAGATCACCGTGTCTGACACACTGTCCCGAACCTTTACAAACTGAGGTCGGTTCATGAGGTAGTTAAGGATCCAGGTACTGTCTTAGGGGATACTGTCACGATTCCTCCTCTCAGGTTGTCAGGGACTCAGAGACGTACAGCTCTGTCATCCTATCCAGTGCTGGGACATGCTAAGCTGTCAGTGCTTTGATTGACAGCTCAGTTAATCTGAGACTGGGAGGTGCAGAGATTTCTCAAGGTGTCCTCTGTTCTTAGTAATTGCCCTGCCATTTAGGTGAGCTGTCTGGCCCAGATCATTGCCAGTCAAAAGCTCATGCTCTCTGGTGTATGTCTGCCTGATTCATTTGCTGTAAATTCTGATTTTCTACAGCTGACCTTTGGACCGTGTTCTGACTACCCATTTGTTATTGCCCCTTTGCTATTTCTCTGGCATTCTGACTCTGAACTGTGCCCTAACTTATGCCTTTGTCTTTTCACTTAGTTTACTACCTGCTCTCTTGGTACTTACCCTAGAACGTCTGACTTCTCTGCCTCACAACCTGTCCGTGAGTTGTGATTATTGTCACATTTTGACAGGGCAAACACTTTTTTACCCCTAAAATCTGATTGTTCAAGATTTGGCCAGGGAACGTCAAACACTACACTCTTCACTGTCCCAGCTGAAGAGTCAGTTTTTTCTAGTACCATGAATGCTTCCCAAAGTGCTCCAGTATTAACTCTAGCAATGACTCCTGTACATTCTGATGTGCAGTTACTCACAGATGGAAAGTGCTGCTGAACCACTGCATAAAACATCACCTCAGCCTCTTGTACTAGTTACACTGCATTGTCGTCCACAATAATATTTTATAAAGTCTATTATTTAAAGGCTTATTCCAACCTTCATAGACAGATATTAGAGGATAGTTCTTGTAAAAACAAGCACTTTTTTTTACAATTTACTGAGTATTAAAATTTGCAGCCGTTTTTTGAGATATTTACATTTTAAAAATTTTTTGTTTGCAGCTTATTGCCTAGGAGACCAACCACCACTATTGTCTAGTGTGTAAGCACAGTGCTGAAGCTGGCCAGGACTAGAGGTAACCACACACTCCAGTTTATATCTAAAATACATATATATCAAACACTGAAAATTCAAATATGCAGTAAATTGCAAAACTGCTTGGACTATTCAACAATATCAACAATACCCATATATGAAGGTGGACGCAACCCTTCAAGAAAAGGGAGCCAAAGCAAACACTTCTGTTGCCTTCTGATATGAAGCCTTATTCTTCATCACAAGAATCATATCTCCGGCTGCATGATTACGTCTTTCTAAAAGAGTGTACACCCACAGTGCTAATTGTAAAAGGTCAAAATATCGCATCTATTTATGTGTGGCATTTGAAACAAGACTCCACTTAGAACTTTGACCTCATCTAGCACTAAAATGGCAGGTTATTTTAGTCCTGGACATTGACTGTAACCCTTTGGCTACAAAGATGTACAGACTTAAGTATCCTATCTTGGCCAAAAAGAAATGTCAAGATGTCACAATGCCCCTTCTTTGACAGGGCAGACATCTCACAAACCACTGTGTTAGTTATTTAAAGGTTTCCAGGAGAGTAGATGTCATCTCCTAACATTTTAATGAGAATAAAGAACCAGCTACACCAAGAAAACGTAAAAAAATAAATAAATTTCAAAAGCAATAAATGACCAAGGGTCACTTTAAAATCCAAAAATGAATATGGATCTATCAAACATTGTTTCTTCATGGTCTCTTGTATGTTGGATAATAATTCTGTCTGGCAGTTTGTTGTTCTGTCAGTATTTGCCTATTAAATGTGAATGTGCCATCAGAATATTACCTACTGCTTAAATCAGGTTTCCAATTTTCCAATTTTGACTTTGGCCGAAAACATCTACAGTCATATGTAAAAGTTTGGGCACCCCTATTAATGTTAACCTTTTTTCTTTATAACAATTTTGGTTTTTGCAACAGCTATTTCAGTTTCACATATCTAATAACTGATGGACTCAGTTATATTTCTGGATTCAAATGAGGTTTATTGTACTAACAGAAAATGTGCAATCTGTATTTAAACAAAATTTGACCGATGCAAAAGTATGAGCACCCTTATCATTTTCTTGATTTGAACACTCCTAACTACTTTTTACTGACTTCCTGAAGCACTAAATTGGTTTTGTAACCTCATTGAGCTTTGAACTTCATAGCCAGGTGTATCAAATCATGAGAAAAGGTATTTAAGGTGGGCACTTGCAAGTAGTTCTCCTATGAAGAGTGGCATCATGGGCTCCTCAAAACAACTCTCAAATGATCTGAAAACAAAGATTATTCAACATAGCTTTTCAGGGGAAGGATACAAAAAGTTGTCTCAGAGATTTAACCTGTCAGTTTCCACTGTGAGGAACATAGTAAGGAAATGGAAGAACTCAGGTACAGTTCTTGTTAAGCCCAGAACTGGCAGGCCAAGAAAAATATCAGATAGGCAGAGAAGAAGAATGGTGAGAACAGTCAAGGACAATCCACAGACCACCTCCAAAGACCTGCAGAATCATCTTGCTGCAGATGGTGTCACTGTGCATCGGTCAACAATACAGCGCACTTTGCACAAGGAGAAGCTGTATGGGAGAGTGATGCGAAAGAAGCCGTTTCTGCAAGCACGCCACAAACAGAGTCGCCTGAGGTATGCAAAAGCACATTTGGACAAGCCAGTTACATTTTGGAAGAAGGTCCTGTGGACTGATGAAACAAAGATTGAGTTGCTTGGTCATACAAAAATGTTATGATTGAGTCACCGTAGGAGGCAAAAACAGAAATGCTAGCTAAGTCCTGAAAACCAGAGAAGTTGGCAACTATCAGATTGCAGACCCCTGAACCTATCAACACAACTAGCAGTAGCCGTGGGGGGTTCCTACGATGACCTAGACCCCTCGATCACAGCCGGAGAGATACATAGGCCTAAAGAAGGAAAGGGGAAATCTAACTGCCCCAGAGCAGACCCCAAAGCAATAGGCAGCCCCCCACATATAATGACGGTGAAGCAAGATGAAAACACTTACACAGACAGAAAGACAGGCTGAGCAAAGACGGGGTCCAAAAACTACCTAGATAGGAACGGATAGGAAGGCTGCTGTCTGCAATCTGCCAAAACCCTATCAGAGACAAAAGCCAACAAGCTGATATAAAAATGGCCCTGAAGCAACTAAGCTTCAAAAACTAAATCAGCACTCAGGTACTTTCAGAAGACAGAGCTCAAGGAACACTGCACACTCCAGCAGGGAGTGGCAGAATCCAAAAAGCAAGAAAAACAAAAACAAATCTTAGATGCAAAAGGCAAAACAGAAAACTTAGCTTTAGGAGAGCAGGAATCAGACTGGTGTCCAAGAGTCCACAGAGAAATCACCCGCAGGGCAGAAAGGGCGTAGGCTGCCTTAAATCCAGTCAGTGACTCCACTCAGCCAATCGTCTTCATTAGTCCCAGGTGCCTGATAATCAGGCTCACTACCTTCCTTCACTAGAATAGGGAGGTCACCAGGCCTCAGTGACGGAGGGGAAAATGAACTCACAACAGTACCCCCCCTTGAGGAGGGGTCACCGAACCCTCAACAACGCTACCAGGGCGATCAGGGTGAGCCCGATGAAAGGCACGCACCAATCTTTTGGCATGAATATCAGAGGCAGAGACCCAGGAATTATCCTCCTGACCATAACCCTTCCACTTAACCAAATACTGGAGTCTCCGTCTAGCCAGACGGGAATCCAGAATTTTCTCTACCTCATATTCCAAGTTACCTTCAACCAATACAGGGTCCGGAGGTGCCACCTCAGGCACAACTGGCTCAACAAACCTCTTCAACAAGGACTTATGGAACACATTATGGATCTTAAATGTGACAGGAAGAGCCAAACGAAAAGAGACCGGATTAATAATCTCCAAAATCTTGTAAGGTCCAATAAATCTAGGCTTAAACTTAGGAGAAGCCACCTTCATAGCAATATTTTTTGATGATAACCACACCATATCACCAATCTTAAACTGGGGACCAATGGTCCTATGTCGATTGGAAAACCGCTGGGCCTTTTCCTGGGAGAGAGATAACTTATCCACCACCTGGTCCCAGATCTGGTGCATTCTCTCCACCACAGTGTCAACACCTGGGCAGGCAGAAGGCTCCACTTGCCCTGAAGAAAATCGAGGGTGAAAACCAAAGTTACAAAAAAAAAGGTGACATCAAAGTGGCAGAACTAGCTCTATTATTTAAAGCAAATTCGGCCAAGGGCAAAAATGAAACCCAATCATCCTGATCAGCGGAAATAAAACATCTCAAATACGACTCCAAGGTCTGGTTTGTTCTCTCTGTCTGCCCATTGGTCTGAGGGTGAAAAGCAGAGGAGAAGGACAACTGAATTCCCAACTTGGAACAGAACGTCCTCCAAAATTTAGACACAAATTGAACTCCTCTGTCAGATACAATGTTCTCAGGAATCCCGTGCAAGCGAACCACCTGTTGCAAAAACAGAGGCACCAACTCAGAGGAAGATGGCAACTTAGGGAGTGGTACAAGATGAACCATCTTAGAGAACCTATCACAAATCACCCAAATAACAGTCATTCCTTGAGAGACCGGCATATCAGAGATGAAATCCATTGAAATATGGGTCCATGGCCTCCTGGGGACCGGCAAAGGCATCAACAACCCACTAGAGCGAGAACAAGATTTAGACCGGGTGCAAGTCCCACAGGACTGCACAAAATTCCTGACATCATGAGACAAGGTGGGCCACCAAAAAGAGCGACTCACCAGATGTCTAGTACCAAAAATACCTGGATGACCAGCCAATGCAGAGCAATGATCTTCAGCCATCACTCTCTTCTTCCACTGGTCAGGAACATACAACTTTCCACTGGGGCAAAGCTCAGGTTTGTCCTCCTGGAACTCTTGCAGAGCAAGTCTCAAATCGGGCGAGATGGCAGAAAGAACTACCCCTTCGCCTAAGATGGTGGCAGGCTTGGTCACCACAGGAGAATCAGCAAAGAAATTCCTAGAGAGGGCGTCTGCCTTGACATTCTTAGTTCCAGGAAGGTAAGAGACCACAAAATCAAAACGTGTAAAAAACAAGGCCCACCTAGCCTGTCTAGGGTTCAAGCGTTTAGCCGACTCTAGGTAAATCAAATTTTTGTGGTCAGTGAGGACCACAACTTGACGTTTGGCTCCCTCCAACCAATGTCTCCACTCCTCAAATGCCCATTTCATGGCCAACAGTTCCCGATTCCCCACATCATAGTTACGTTCAGATGAAGAGAACTTACGGGAAAAGAAAGCACAGGGATTCATTTTAGATGTTACCGGATCCTTTTGGGACAACACCGCTCCTGCACCAATCTCAGAAGCATCCACCTCTACCTGGAACGGGAGTGAGACATCAGGTTGCCGCAGAACCGGGGCGGAGGTAAATCTACGCTTCAGCTCCTGAAAGGAAGCAGCCGCCTCCGGAGACCAATTCAACACATTCGCACCCTTCCTGGTCAGGTCAGTCAATGGTTTGGCAATACTAGAAAATTTTGCTATAAATTTCCGATAAAAATTAGCAAAACCCAAAAACTTCTGGAGGGCCTTCAAAGAAGTGGGCTGAACCCAATCATAAATGGCCTGTACCTTGGCCGGGTCCATTTCAATAGTTGACGGAGACAAAATAAATCCCAAAAAAGAAATTCTCTGTACTCCAAAAAGGCATTTTGATCCTTTGACATACAGAGAATTCTCTCTCAAGATCCGGAACACAGTCCGAATATGTTCAACATGAGAATCCCAATCCTTGGAGAAGATCAAAATATCATCCAGATAGATAATCAAAAATTTATAGACAAAGTCTCGGAAAATATCGTTCATGAAGCACTGGAAGACAGAAGGGGCATTAGTGAGCCCAAAAGGCATCACCAGGTACTCAAAATGTCCCTCCGGAGTATTAAACGCCGTCTTCCATTCATCCCCCTGCTCAATGCGGATAAGATTATACGCCCCCCTGAGGTCAAGCTTGGTAAACCAGCAAGCACCTCTGACTCTAGAGAATAGATCCGAAATCAGGGGTAACGGATACTGATATTTAATAGTAATTTTATTGAGGGCACGATAATCAATACAAGGCCTTAAAGAACCATCCTTCTTGGCCACAAAAAAAAAACCCGGCACCTAAGGGTGAAGAGGATGGTCTAATATGACCCTTCTCCAACGCCTCCTTAATATAGGACCGCATAGCCTCGTGCTCGGGTACAGATAAATTGAAGAGCCGACCCTTAGGAAATTTACACCCCGGGTTTAGTTCAATTGCACAGTCATAACTCCTTTGAGGAGGCAAGGACGCAGACTCATTCTCACTAAATACATCATAGTAGTCCGCCAAATAGTCAGGAACCTCATGCGACTGAGGAGAGGTGGAAAAAACCGGAGCCTCACTAAAGGTACACCGGCAACCCCAACTCACCACAGACACAGACTTCCAATCCAAAACTGGATTATGAATCTGCAACCAGGGAAACCCCAGAACAACGGCATCATGCAGACCATGCAACACCAAAAATCTGCAATTTTCTTGGTGGCCTGGGGCGACCCACATGACCAACTGGGTCCAAAACTGAGGTTTATTTTTAGCCAGAGGGGTAGCATCAATCCCCCTCAAAGGGATAGGTGTCTGCAGAGGTGTCAACGGAAATCCACAACATTTAGCAAAATCCAAGTCCATTAGGTTTAGCGCTGCTCCCGAATCCACAAAAGCCTTGGCGGAAAATGTGGACAGGGAACAGATCAGAGTAATCGCCAAAAGAAACTTAGGCTGAACCCCACCAACAGAAAACGTGTGTGCAAAGCGTTTCTCACGTTTAGGACAAACAGAAATAACATGTGAGGCATCTCCACAGAAAAAACACAGCTTATTACGCCTTCTGAATTCCTGACGTTGCGCCTTAGACAAAACTCTATCACATTGCATAGGTTCAGACGTCTGTTCAACCGGTGGCAACACCTCTCGTGTAATCCTGCGTTCACGTAAACGCCGATCAACCTGAATGGCTAAAGACATAGAATCGTCCAGACCAGAGGGAACAGGAAATCCCACCATAGTATCTTTTACGGCTTCTGACAAACCCTTCCGAAAGAGAGCAGCCAAGGCACTATCATTCCAGGTAGTAAGGACCGCCCACTTTCGGAACTTTTGACAGTACAACTCTGCAGATTCTCGACCCTGGTTCAATGCTAACAGGGTCTTTTCAGCCTGATCAACAGCATTAGGTTCGTCGTACAGCAACCCCAAGGCTTGAAAAAATGCGTTCACATTAGTCAGAATAGGGTCATCTGGTTTCAAAGAAAACGCCCAATCCTCTGGATCGCCGCGCAGCAAAGAGATGACAATTTTAACCTGCTGCGCGGGGCTCCCTGACGAGTTAGGCTTCAAAGCAAAAAATAATTTACAATTATTTTTGAAACTCAAAAATTTAGATCGATCCCCAAAAAATACATCAGGTGTGGGGATCTTTGGTTCAACAGCATGTGAACGAGCAAGATAGGCGGAAATTCCTCGCACTTCAGCAGCGAGCTGCTCCACACGATCAGACACTTGCTTTATCTCCATTGAGAGAAAAAAAAATTCCCCCTACGGCCTCAGAGATATAGAGGAAAGAATATACACACACCTTTTTCTTTTTTTAAACACAATTCTTTCCTGCTATTGAGTACCCCAGGATCTGCGGTTTGGGCGGGTGATTCTGTTATGATTGAGTCACCGTAGGAGGCAAAAACAGAAATGCTAGCTAAGTTCTGAAAACCAGAGAAGTTGGCAACTATCAGATTGCAGACCCCTGAACCTATCAACACAACTAGCAGTAGCCGTGGGGGGTTCCTACGATTACCTAGACCCCTCGATCACAGCCGGAGAGATACATAGGCCTAAAGAAGGAAAGGGGAAATCTAACTGCCCCAGAGCAGACCCCAAAGCAATAGGCAGCCCCCCCACATATAATGACAGTGAAGCAAGATGAAAACACTTACACAGAAAGACAGGCTGAGCAAAGACAGGGCCCAAAAACTACCTAGGTAGGAACGGATAGGAAGGCTGCTGTCTGCAATCTGCCAAAACCCTATCAGAGACAAAAGCCAACAAGCTGATATAAAAATGGCCCTGAAGCAACTAAGCTTCAAAAACTAAATCAGCACTCAGGTACTTTCAGAAGACAGAGCTCAAGAAACACTGCACACTCCAGCAGGGAGTGGCAGAATCCAAAAAGCAAGAAAAACAAAAACAAATCTTAGATGCAAAAGGCAAAACAGAAAACTTAGCTTTAGGAGAGCAGGAATCAGACTGGTGTCCAAGAGTCCACAGAGAAATCACCCGCAGGGCAGAAAGGGCGTAGGCTGCCTTAAATCCAGTCAGTGACTCCACTCAGCCAATTGTCTTCATTAGTCCCAGGTGCCTGATAATCAGGCTCACTACCTTCCTTCACTAGAATAGGGAGTTCACCAGGCCTCAGTGACGGAGGGGAAATGAACTCACAACACAAAAAGGCGTTATGCATGGAGGTTAAAAAACACAGCATTCCAAGAAAAACACTTGCTATCCACAGTAAAATTTGGTGGAGGTTCCATCATGCTTTGGGGCTGTGTGGCCAATGCCGGCACCGGGAATCTTGTTAAAGTTGAGGGTCGCATGGATTCAACTCAGTATCAGCAGATTCTTGACAATAATGTGCAAGAATCAGTGACGAAGTTGAAGTTACGCAGGGGATGGATAATTCAGCAAGACAATGATCCAAAACACCGCTCCAAATCTACTCAGGCATTCATGCAGAGGAACAATTACAATGTTCTGGAATGGCCATCCCAGTCCCCAGACCTGAATATCATTGAACATCTGTGGGATGATTTGAAGCAGGCTGTCCATGCTCGGCGACCATCAAACTTAACTGAACTGGAATTGTTTTGTAAACAGGAATGGTCACAAATACCTTCATCCAGGATCCAGGAACTCATTAATAGCTACAGGAAGCGACTAGAGGCTGTTATTTTTGCAAAAGGAGGATCTAGGAAATATTAATGTCACTTTTATGTTGAGGTGCCCATACTTTTGCACCGGTCAAATTTTATTAAAATGCAGATTGCCCATTTTCTGTTAGTACAATAAACCTCATTTGAATCCAGAAATATAACTGAGTCCATCAGTTATTAGATATATGAAACTAAAATAGCTGTTGCAAAAACCAAAATTGTTATAAAGAAAAAAGGTTAACATTAATAGGGGTGCCCAAACTTTTACATATGACTGTAAGCGAAGCATTCTAGTTCCTGTTGGGAACTCGGAGCCTATGTTTTTTATTGAAACCTTCTGAGCTTCTAATGTCAGCATTACGGCAAAGGTCATTGTGACCATCACCACATGAATGGTGGATCCTGTGTCACCTACAGGTCATGGAGAACATTGTTCGGCTGACAGTCCTCTAATATGTATGGAAAAATGAAACAAAAAAAAAAACCACTACCAAAAAAGTTTAAAAACACAATTAATATATAAAACCGATTTAAACAATAGGTCATTTTCTGATTACACATTCCCTTTAAGACTGCTTTACAACCCTGGTTATTATTATAGGACAAGAGGGAGGGGGGGGGGGGGTGCTTCATAATTTTAATTAAATATCATCGATGTCCAATGATTTGCCTTGACAATCGTCCCACACTCCCATGCACATTAAACTATCAACTGAGCCCATCAATATCTGCGGGTTCGGCAGACACTAATCTATTGAGTATGGGGTCTTAAGGCTGGTCATACAAATTAGATGACTATTGGCTGAACAATGCTCTCCTGCCTCCGAAAGCTATGACTTTATGGCTGTATGAGGGCTTTTTTTTTTTTTTACAGGAAAGAAAGTGATTGTGAATGACAGCAATTATTCTGTCATATAATGAAATAGGGAAAATGTGAAAAAAAAGTTTCAAGTGAAATTAAAATTTGGAACAAAAAACAATGCAATTCAATTTCACATCCTAGGGTACTGAAAGAGTTAGCAGAGGAAATTCCAGAACCCTACTAGCTAGAATCTTTGAAGAACCCTGGAAAACAGGAGAAGTCCCAGAAGACTGGAGAAGGGCAAACATTGTCTCTATCTTCAAAAAAGGAAAGAAGATGGACCCAGGTAGTTACAGGCCAGTGTGTCTTACTTCTATACCAGGAAAGATCTTTGAACAAAATATTAAACAGCATGTATGCAAGTACTTGGATAAGAATACAGTAATTAACCAGGACCAGCATGGGTTTTGTAGCAAACAAGTCATTCCAGACTAATCTAATTTCCTTCCATGATGGAATCCTTGACTGAGTGGATCAGGGAAATGCGGTAGATATAGTACATCTCAACTTCAGCAAAGCATTTGATAAAGTATCTCATACTATCATTATTGAAAAAAATAACCAAGTATGGGATTTATAAGGCTGCGGTTAGGTTGATTCATAACTGGCTCAGTGATCATACTCAAAGAGTGGTAATAAATGTTTGCACATCCAATTGGAAAAAAGCGTTTCAAGTGGAGTGCCACAAGGCTCTGCCCTGGTGCCAGTGTTCTTCGATATTTTTATAAATTTTGAACTGAAGGAAACCTGATTAAATTTGCAGACAATGCAAAGCTAGGAGGGATAGCTAACACTAGAGAAGACAGAGAAAGGATTCAGAAGGATCTAGATAAGCTTGAATAATGGGCAGCGATTAATATAATGGTATTTAACAGGGAGAAATGCAAGATTCTACATCTAGGCAACAAAAACGAAAATTACATCTACAGAATGGGAGAAATAGAACTAAGCAACAGCATGCTAATGGGTATACTAATAGATCACAGACTGCACATGAGTCAGTGTGATGCAGCAGAAAAAAAGGTAAACACAGTTATACGATATATTAAGTCTATATCACATGAAGTAATTATCCTCCTCTACTTCTCCTTGGTCAGGCCTCATCTGGAATACTGGGCACCAAATTTAAAAAAAAAAAAAGACATTCAAAAACTGGAACAAGTTCAGAGAAGAGCTACCAGTATTGTGAGTGGACTGTAAAGTATGTCCTATGAAGAACAGTTAAAGGATCTGGGAATGTTTAGCTTGCATAAAAGGCTATAAGGAGACTTAATAGCGGTCTACAAATATCTGAAGGGATGTCACAGTGTAGAGGGATCATCCTTATTCACATTTGCTCATGAAAACACAAGAAGCAATGGAATGATACAGATTAGATATTAGAAAAATCTTTTTGACAGTGAGGGTGATCAATGAATTGAAAAGGCTGACAAGAGGTGGTGAGTTCTCCTTCAATGGAAGTCTTCAAACAAAGGCTGGACAGACATCTGCCTGAGATGGTTTAGTGAATCCTGTGTTGCATTGAGCAGGAGGTTTGACACTATGACCCTTGAAGTACCTTTCAACCCCAACACTCTATGATTTGTTTGACTTTTTACAGCGTTCATATTGTGATTAAACTCCAAGTCACTATGATTATGGCGAAACAAAAAGTATAGTTTTGTTATTTAGGTGATGAAAAATAATCAGAAACTTGTAAAAAAACAAAAAACAACTTATTTTTCTGTCTGAGCTGTGCGATGGCTTCTTATCTGCGTGGTAAGCTGATATTTAATTGACAATTTTGGGTGGATAATTGTATTTTGAGAACATATTTTTAGGGAGGTGCTAGGACTAAAAAACTCCACAACACTGGCGTTTAGATTTTTCTGTAACATACACATTGATTAACTTTATGTATTGATTGGCTGGACAGGGGCAGTGATACCAAATATACTTATTTTTTTAATGTCTTTACTATTACAGGAAAAAAAGGTAGTAATCTGAATTATAATTTTTTTATGTTTAGTACCCTTAAGGAACTTGAACCTGCGATCATCTGATTGTTTGTTCTATAAACTGCAATACGTACTGTAGGATATGGACAAAATTACATTCTTCTATGTTTCGCAGTAAATCATAAATGGCAGCGGGGTTGATGAAAGTCGGTGGGTGCACATGCACATTGGCAATTGTACTATTTAAGTGCTACTATAATGGATTAACTGTGGCATTTTAAATGTTTAAACAGCATTTATTGGAGCCAGCATTTACCAAGTATGATGCGGGCTCAGCTCCTGAGCCATACAGCGTAACCTGACATAGCATATACAAATACATCATATGTCGTGAAGAGGTTAAATGGGCTATCTGGTTCAAATTGATAAGTCTGCAGTGACTCTGTGTGACTGCAGACTTATGAATTCCTCCGAGTGCAAGCAGTGTGCGCTGCGAGGATTCGCCGGTTTCTGAGCCGGGAGAATGTATAATGCATACATACACTCCGGTCCTAGATCAGAAACTGGCAAATCCCCACAGCACACAATGCGTGCGCTGGGAGGTATTCATAAGTCTGCAGTCACACAGAATCACTGCAGACTTATCGATTTGGACCAGCTAACCTTAAAGACAAAGTCTGTGACTGTAAAACGACCATCTCCATATTTGACCAATTACATTGTCTCCAACATTGGTGTGATTGGTGAGAAGTCTGTATGTAACTCCTGACCCAAATCAAAACGCTGACACATCGCCAGCACTGTAGTTGATCCACAGTGTAGTTGGAGCCTACATTTAATTTATAACCAAGATAGGATTTGTTATGAAATTTTGAGGCGTAATCAGCCCTTGGAGTCTTCTGAAGGCAAACATGAAATTGCTTTTGAGCCCATCACACTTACCAACTGCAACATCATTGAGACACTTTCCCAAGTGGCTTCTCGAATGTTTTCACCTCCATCAACCAGTCCTTGGTAACCCTATAATGACAACCACATTTAATAAGAATTCATTGCTATCATCTGCCAACTTGTATAGAGCAAAATTAAAGTAACTTTAAAACAATTGGGTCACCCCCAAAATTGAAACTGAACTATGCAGACCTTCATATTGGGCACATAGTCACTTTACAAATCATACTGGTACTGTAGATTTTACTAAGTTAGCTTTCTATAAAACCAGTTTCAGAAGATATATTCAGGTGCTTCTCATAAGATTAGAATATCATCAAAAAGTTATTTTATTTCAGTTCTTCAATACAAAAAGTGAAACTCATATTATATATAGTCATTACAAACAGAGTGATCTATTTCAAGTGTTTATTTCTGGTAATGTTGATGATTATGGCTTACAGCCAATGAAAACCCAAAAAGTCATTATCTCTGTAAATTAGAATACTTTGTAACACCAACTTGAAAAATGATTTTAAAATCTGAAATGTTGGCCTACGGAAATGTATGTCCAGTAAATACACTCAATACTTGGTCGGGGCTCCTTTTGCATCAATTACTGCATCAATGCTCCATGGCATGGAAGTGATCAGCCTGTGGAACTGCTGAGGTGTTATGGAAGCCCAGGTTGCTTTAATAGCAGCCTACAGCTCATCTGCATTGTTGGGTCTGGTGTCTCTCATCTACCTCTTAACAATATCCCATAGATTCTCTATGGAGATAAGGTCAGGCGAGTTTGCTGGCCCATCAAGCACAGTGATACTGTTGTTTGTAAGCCAGGTATTGGTACTTTTGGCAGGCAGTGTGGACAGGGGCCAAGTCCTGCTGGAGAATGAAATTTCCATCTCCAAAAAGCTTGTCAGCAGAGGGAAGCATGAATTGCTCTAAAAT
This sequence comes from Dendrobates tinctorius, assembly GCF_039654945.1. Classification (NCBI taxonomy): domain Eukaryota; kingdom Metazoa; phylum Chordata; class Amphibia; order Anura; family Dendrobatidae; genus Dendrobates; species Dendrobates tinctorius. Next base: position 3,078,589 of record NW_027361719.1, on the reverse strand, counting down.
TTCCTGGAAAATGGCTGTGCTGAGTTTGGTCTTGATGAAACACAGTGAACCTATACCAGCAGATGACATGGCTCCCCAAACCATCACTGATTGTGGAAACTTCACACTAGACCTCCAGCAGCTTGGATTGTGTCTCTCCATTCTTCCTCTAGAGTCTGGGACCTTGATTTCAAAATGATTTGCAAAATTTACTTTCATCTGAAAACAATACCTTGGACCACTGAGCAACAGTCCAGTTCTTTTTCTCCTTGGCCCAGGTAAGACGCTTCTGGCGTTGTCTATTGGTCATGAGTGACTTGACACAAGGAATGCGACACTTGAAGCCCATCTCAAGCATACGTCTGTGTGTGGTGGCTCTTGAAGCAATGACTCCAGCAGCAGTCCACTCCTTGTGAATCTCCCCCAAATTTTTTAATGGCCTTTTCTTAACAATCCTTTCAAGGCTGCAGTTATCCTGGTTGCTTGCGCACCTTTTTCTACCACACTTTTTCCTTCCACTCAACTTTCCACGAATATGCTTGGATACAGAACTCTGAACTGCCAGCTTCCTTAGAAATAACCTTTTGTGGCTTACCCTCCTTGTGGATTGTCAATGACTGCCTTCTGGACATCTGTCGAGTCAGCAGTCTTCCCCATGATTGTGAAACCTACTGAAACAGACTAAAGGACCTTTTTAAGTGCTTAGGAAGGCTTTTCAGGTGTTTTTTGTTAATTATTCTAATTTACTGAGATAAAGCCATAGTCATCAACAGAAACAGAAATAAACACTTGAAATAGATCACTCTGTTAGTAATGACTCTATATAATATGAGATTCACTTTTTGTACTGGAGAACTGAAATAAATTAACTTTTTGATGATTTTCTAATTTTGTGAGAAGCACCTGTAAATGAGGGGACTTCAGTACACTATTGCTGTGGCCAAGTGCTTGGTGCATAATTTCGCTCCTTTAATTATCATTCTTAACTCTCCTCTTATGGAGATTGACAGTACTCATTTTGGAGTGCTGCCTGATTTAAATCACCAGCCCTGCACACATTAATACTGAGGAAAGGCAAATACAGTGTCAGTGTGTGCAGGTGCGTACTCATCTTTCTCCTGTGCGCATCGGCAGCGTTCTGCACACAGGATCACAAAACAGCGGGAAGCTGATGCTGACAGGAAAGAGACATACGAATGTGAAGAGGCAGAAGATTGTTATTTTTCTTATTCAAAATTTTTGTTTTATAACACACAACTAAAACAAACATATCAACAGGTTCAAACGAACACATCACATGGAATAGTAACTACTGAAAAAGAGAATTGTGTAGTAACATGAAAACAAACAACTCTATACAGTATCAACAACAGTTTGCAAAAGACAATTGACAACCTGTTAAACTAAATAACAAGAAGGAGAATAGAAAAGAGAAGAAATGTTTATAGGGACCATGAGGACAAATCACTAAGGCAGACGGAGTATGAACTATGATACTGGCATATTAAATATCGTAAAAGGATAAGATAGCAATTATCTTAGCATATTTTGGAACATCGATGAGGATAAGAAGGATTCCCAATGAAACCATTTTCCAGCCACTTTGTTAGCTGCCTCTTGTGTATCAGCTATCAGGGATTCCATCCGGTGAACTCTAGTCACCTCCCCAAACCATACCTCTAGCGAAGGAGGGTCTAAAGACTTCCAGTGTCGTGGAATTATCACCTTAGCAGCCTGAAGAAGGTGCCTCAATAAAGATTTCTTAAAGGCATTCTTAGGCATGGGAAACAAATACTAGAATTAATTCCGGGCTTTTAGGGATTGAGACTCCCGTCATTTCTTTAATTGCTTTAAGAACACCTTCCCAGAAGGCCGCCAAGGCCGGGCACGCCTATCATATATGCAACATCGAACCCACATGGGCCCCACATCGCCAGCACAAGTTTGAAACTCCCGGGAACCATTTATGCAAGACCGAAGGAACAGGGTACCATCTAGATACTATTTTATAACTAGTATCCTGAGCTTTAGTGGATATATTAGATTTATAAGAGAGATGGAAACAGCAAGCAAGGATTTGGATTTCTGGATCACGGAGTAAATTACCTATATGATGGACTACTTGCTAGAGATGGGGTGCACCTTACGAAGACTGGAAAACATGTATTTGGAAGTCGCCTTGCTACACTCATCAGGAGAGCTTTAAAGTAGAACAATGCGGGAAGGGAAGCAAAAGGCCAGAAAAAGCCACACACCTGACAAATACTATTGGGAACTCTGCAATTAGAAGTGGAAAGGAAGAACAAAGACAAAAGGATCTAAATAATAAAAATATTGGAGAAAGAGAAACCAATCTCAAACTAAAATGTTTCTATACTAATGCACAAAGCATGGGCAACAAACAAGGAGAATTGGAACTACTAACACAGGAAAAGAAATATGATGTCATTGGAATCACAGAAACTTGGTGGGACGATACACATGATTGGAATACAAGGCTAGAAGGATACAACTTATTTGCAAGAAACAGATTTGATAAACGAGGAGGAGGTGTCGCATTATATGTTAGAAACACGTATATCTGCACAGAGATTGAAGCTTCAGAGACTGGGAGTTCTGTGGAAACTGTTTGGATAAGAATACAAGGACAGAACAATGGAAAGAACACCATTGTAGGCATTTACTACAGGCCGCCTGTGCAAGCTGAAGATATGGATGAACTCTTTATGCATCAAAATGGCCGAGCTCTCCAAATATGACATAGTTGTCATGGGAGATTTCAACTATCCAGACATTTGTTGGGAGTCTCTCTCAGGCAAAACTAACAGGTCAAGGAAATTCTTATCCTCTCTTGCTGACAACTGTATCTTCCAAAAGGTAGGGGAGAAAATAAGGGGAACTGCTACCTTGGATCTAATCCTTATAAAAAGGGAGGAAATGGTTGCGGAGGTAAAAGTGGCTGGGACCCTAGGAGGTAGCGACCATGCTATTTTAGAATTTTGGATAACTAGAGGAGGAAGACCTGTGAAGACTCAGACGTCAAGGTTAGATTTCAGAAAGGCAGATTTTAAGAGATTCAGAAAGAGAATTGGAGGGATCCAATGGCTGGATATCCTTAAGGACAAAAATGTCCAGGAAGGATGGGAAATCTTGAAAAATGAAATTCTCAAAGCACAATCGTTAACAATTCCGAAAAGAGGGAAGAATAGGAAGCATTTAAGGAAGCCAGGATGGATGAACACAGAACTTAAGCACATGCTAAAAAGGAATGAAGAAATGTTTATAAAATGGAAAGAGGGAGGCATATCTAAAGAAGAATATAATGCTGTCTGCAGAACCTGCAGGGCATGAATCAGATTAACTAAAGCTGACAATGAATTGAGGCTTGCAAGAGACATCAAAAACAATAATAAAGGATTTTGGGGATATGTCAAAAGTAAAAGAAAAGTTAAGGATGCTATAGAATTTTTACAGGATGAAAATGATGAAATGGTAAGACAGGATGTTGAGAAGGCCAAACTTTTAAATTCCTATTTTGCATCTGTTTTCTTTCAGAAAGGAAATGTAACATCAACTATTCTTCATTGTCCTATTAAGGTAATAGAAGAATCCAGGATAACTATAAACAGAAATATAGTGAGGAAACACTTAGCTAACCTAAATGAATTCAAGTCTCCAGGTCCAGATGAATTACACCCCAGAGTATTGAAGGAGATAGCAGAAGAAATTTTTGAACCGCTCTCCACAATCTTTGAAAATTCGTGGAGAACAGGAGAAGTCCCAGAAGACTGGAGAAGAGCAAATGTTGTTCCTATCTTCAAAAAGGGGAAGAAGGTGGACCCAGGCAAATATAGACCGGTGAGTCTGACTTCTATACCAGGAAAGATCTTTGAACAAATTATTAAACACCATGTATGTCAGTACCTGGATCAGAATAAAGTGATTAAACAGAGTCAGCATGGGTTTGTAACTAATAAGTCATGTCAGACTAACTTAATTTCCTTCTATGACTTAATCACTGATTGGGTGGATCAGGGAAATGCTGTAGATATAGTATATCTTGACTTCAGCAAAGCATTTGACAAAGTATCTCACACAATCCTTATTGAAAAAATGACTAAGTATGGAATGGACAAGGCAACTCTAAGGTGGATTCATACCTGGCTTAGTGATCGGACCCAAAGTGTGGTCGTAAATGGCTGCACATCCAGTTGGAAGAATGTCTCAAGTGGGGTACCACAGGGCTCTGTCCTGGTCCCTGTATTATTCAACATCTTTATCAACGATTTAGATGAAAGAATTGAGGGTAAACTGATTAAATTTGCTGATGACACAAAGCTAGGAGGGATAGCTAATACTAAAGAGAGAGAGAAGATTCAAAAAGATATAAATAAACTGGAGCAGTGGGCAGCAACTAACAGAATGATTTTTAACAGGGAAAAATGCAAAGTACTACATCTGGGCAATAAAAACGAAAAAAGCATATACAGAATGGGAGGAATAGGGCTAAGCAACAGCACATGTGAAAAAGACTTGGGTATACTAATAGATCACAGATTGAATATGAGTCAACAGTGTGATGCAGCAGCAAAAAAGGCAAATGCAATTCTAGGATGTATTAACAGAAGCATACAGTCTAGATCACGTGAAGTCATTATTGCCCTCTACTCCTCGTTGGTCAGACCTCATCTGGAATACTGTGTCTAGTTTTGGGCGCCACATTTTAAAAAAAGACATCAACAAACTGGAGCACGTTCAAAAAAGAGTGACCAGAATGGTGACCGGTCTGCAAACCCTGTCTTATGAGGGAAGGTTGCAGGATTTGGGAATGTTTAGCCTGCAAAAGAGAAGACTGAGAGGAGACTTAATAGCTGTCTACAAATATCTCAAGGGCTGTCACATTGTAGAAGGATCATCTTTATTCTCATTTTCACAAGGAAAGACTAGAAGCAATGGGATGAAACTGAATGGGAGGAGACACAGATTAGATATTAGAAAAAACTTTTTGACAGTTAGAGTGATCAATGAGTGGAACAGGCTGCCACAAGAGGTGGTGAGCTCTCCTTCCATAGAAGTCTTCAAACAGAGGCTGGACAGATATCTGTCTGGGATGATTTAGCAAATACTGCTTTGAGCATGGGGTTAGACCAGATAGCCCAGGAGGTCCCTTCCAACTCTACGATTCTATGATTCTATGATTTATACCATTGTTCTCTTGTAAAGGTTTGATGGAGCTCCCTTTCCTACGCCATACAATAAGGGGTAAGCATATCCGATTTACTATCTAATAGAAGCTTATAGATATTGGAGATTATATGCGCAGGATTAGTGGGAGCCAGACATAGGGATTCAAACGAATAAAGGGTCGCAACCATTCTAAATGATTGGCAAATGTAGAGAAAAAATACCCTAGTTGAATATATTCAAAAGAATATCTCGCTTTCTGTGGACGATCACCTAAGAAGATGGTTATTTTGAGGTTCTGAAACTACACCAAGCCCTTTATTCACCAAGGGTACACTAATGTCCCCTAATTTACATATATAGTAAAATGTGTATGTAAAATTAAATCTAATAAAATCTACAGCACCATTATAATTTTTATAGGGGGCTACGTCCCATTTATGAATGTCTAAATAGTTACATTTCAGTTTTAGGGATGACAGATTACCAATAATTTAGAAAGGACCTGTCACGTGTTAAAAAAAAAGGGAGTTTGTAACCTCCCATAATCCTTGTGCTCCCCTAAATTTGCCGCTGTTTTCAGTTTGTCATTTGGTCCACCTGTGGAGGAGAAATGCCCTTTTTTTTCCTTTTGGTGCCCAGTATGCCAATTCCTGGCTTGTGGTCCAGGAGGTTGTGTCAGAAGAGTTTTCTTTGGTGGTGGTGGTTGGGGGTGTAATAACATACCCCCTTCCTTGATGATGCTGCCCAATCTCTTGCTTGGCAGCATGTGAAACTAGTTGAATGTCATGATCGAGCGAGATCTTCCTGATCTTGCATGACCTGAGTATGAAGATTTTCCTCTACACACGTAGGCGAGTCAAATAGAGGACAGGGAGAGCTCTTGAGATCAACTATATTCCACCAGTTTTACATGATGCCGAGCAGTGATTGGAAAGAATCATAGGGAGGGTGAGGATCACACCCCCAGAGAAAACTCTTCTGACATGCCCTCTTGGACCACAAACAAGAATTAGCATACTCTGCTTCAAAAGGGAAAATAGGTAATAACTTCACAAGTAACTGAGAGAAAAAAATGAAAAAAAGGTAAACTGATGCAGATTCTGGGAAGGACTGGGATTTGGGAACAGTAACAAACTCATTTTCAGCAGCGTGGAAATACATACCTCATGTACAAAGAAGACTTTGGCACCTGTATAAATCCCCACTCTCACCACCGCTCGCACAGCTGCATTCATTCCTGGAGATAAAGACAAAATAGATTATTTTAGATGTCTAAAAAAAATCTACTATATTATTGTTGCAAACTGCTCAGAATACAATACTACAGCAAGAGACAAACTTGTTCATTGATTTGTAATTTACTCTGATCCATAGGATAACAAATAACTAGTTGCCTGATAGTGTTTGGATGGATGTGGGTCCCATTGGTCCAGCCCCCAGCAAAGCTCAGCTTAGCCCTTTTTGAATGAGGAGGAGATTCCGTAGACAATATGTATTGGTATGGCACTGCTGTATATACCTGATCCCATAAACAATAAACACAGTAAAGGCGAATATGCTGGTCCTCCTCTGTACTCAGGATTGTTGGGGACCCCTTGGTCTCACCCCCAGCACTGAGTAAATTGTTCCTTATTTTACAATAGCATCATAAAGCTTAACATGAACGAACTTCTATTTAAACGGAACCTGTCCTGTCGGATAACGCTATTAACCTTTAGATATAGTGTTAATCTACTGAATAATTGCATTAGAAAGGTGCCTGTCCACCATACTGAAAGCAGCACACCCATGAGAAAAGGAACTTTATTCCACTAGGGAGCCGCCGGCTTCCATTTCTGCCAGCTCAGCTACAGTCGCTGCTCACTGCACAGAGTGGCGGCTATAAGCACAACCGCTAATGACTGACAGCCAGCTTTACACTGACGCAATGCAGAGCTGGCTGTCAGTCAAAGTAGCCAGGGTATGCTTACAGCCGCTGCTCACAGTATAGTGAGCAATGACTGTGGCAGTACTGGAACGCCTCTATGACGGAAAGCTTGCAGCTCCTGGGAGGAATTAAGTTAACTTTCTCCCTAGTGTCACTATTTCAGAACAGCTGCTGGGTACCTTTCCAACGCTGTTAACCTGCAGACTAACCCTATATCTAAATGTTAATAGTGTTATCCAACCTGATCAGTTCCCTTTAAAAGATCAATACTAAAGGAATACAAGCAAAATATGAGCCAAAGCCAATTAAATAGCTCTAATTTGTTCTGATGCCGATCATGGTCAAGGAGACTAAAGACAATGTCCACTGTAGGGTCTTCGCGATTAAAGACTAGTTACAATATTAGTGTGTTATACTAGATGTATGCTCACAATGGACTGTACATAAATCACAGATAAAACAGACGTAAAACCTGCTGCTGTTAAAGTCACGTATGTCACATAAGAGAATCAGAAGTATAAATCCGGTGATGACTACTTCCAACAGTTTCTTCTCTGCACTTGTCACCACTCCAGGAGGTAATTGTGTGGTATAATCCTTTTTTCACCATTATCAGCAGCCCCCTACTGTGGAAACATCTGCCATCACAGCAGACTGTGGCAGAGGTCTTTCCTCAATGGAAGTGCAGTGGCAAACCAATGACTGCTAGGATAAAAGAGATCACAAAGAGGATCACCAGAGAAAAGGATGACAAGTGATCGCGACTGTACATGACTAGTGTATTCCTATCCCCAGTCTCGGAAATGGTAAATTACCGGCCCCTTAGATTAGAGTCCAATTATTAATGAAATCAAGGAGCAGACAAATCACATCTCAGAGAAGACTGGATCATGTCTTCATGGTATAAGTGCCACCCAGTGAAAATCTGTCAATCATCTAAGGACTCCAAAAAATTAGATTTTGAACTAACCGTGTGTCCTCAAGAGAGTCAAAGGAGGGGAACAGATAAATGTATGTGTGGTTCCCATCATGAAGCTTGGGGAAAATGAGTGCGATAGTGTTTGAGTGCAAAATGTTGATAATGTTTTCAGAAATAAAGGCACACGTTAACAGCATAACTACCACAGCATTCTGCAGCTACACGCTGGTCTACCTGATTATTTATTGCATTGCAGTAAAGCATAGACCTCCAGGCCGACAAAAGGAGAGCAATGGAGTGCTGTGTACTCCAGAGTAACCTGGCCTCGATCCAACAGAGATGGTTTATGGATATTTTGGACAGCAGAATCAAGGAAATGAAACCAACAAGCGCCTGACATACATTGGAACTTTAAGACTTTTGAAAATCCATCCCTGGAGATTACCTTATAGTTCATGAGTGTACCTTTCATTGATAAAATATATTTTTGTCGAAAATCTGTGAAACATACTGTACTTAATTTTCTGCAGGGTTCGGCCTCTTTATCTGTGTTTTTATTTTTTACCCAATCTTAACCCCTTCCCGACACGGTGATTTTTCCAATTTTTGGACTTTTCGTTTATTCCTCACCTTCTTCTAAGGCCGGGGTCAGACTTGGGATAAACTCGGACGAGTCTCACACGTCAAAACCCGGCACTTCCGCTGGCACTCGGATTAGAGCGTTCAGATGCATGAAATACATGCAGCTGAATGCTCCGATCTGAGTTCCAGCGACAATGCCTGGTATTGACATGCGAGACTCGTCCGAGTTTCTCGCAAGTGTGATCCCGGCCTAAGAGCCATTACTTGTTAATTTCTCCATCAACATTGGCATATGAGGGACTTGATTGACACCTTTTATCATGTGATGTATTGGAATGTTGGAAAATTTTCTAAGTGCATTGAAACTGCAAAACAAAGCACAATTCAGCAACTGTTTTCTGTGTTTTGCTTTTACATCATGCATTACATGGCAAAAATGACTTGGCAACAGCATTCTCCAGGTCAGTATGATTATAGGGATTTCTAACATGCTGAGTTGTTTTTTTTTTTTTAAGTGGTGAAGAAAACAAAATTAGAAATGTGTAAAACAAAAAAAAAAAAAATGCTGATCTTGCTGCTTTACTAGACTAACGGTTTCAATTTAAGTTGATGGAGATGTGAGAGGGCTTTTTTAGGCCCTTAGTTGTTATTTTAATTGCCTCTTATTGTATTTTTTGAGGTATTGTGAAGTTTTGATTCTGCTCCTCATTACACCGTTTACCGACTGATTTAATATTTTGATAGGTCAGACTTTTAACTCTTTCACTTTACTGACCAAGCCAATTTTGTGGATTCTGACCAGTGTCACATTACGAGATATCAATGTACCCCAGTGATTTTGAGATTGTTGTTTGTGACGTGTTGTACCTCATGTTAATTGTAAATTTAGGTCAATATGATTCACATTTATGAAAATATCCAAAATTTGACAATTTTTTTTAAAAATTAGCAAGGGACCTATATGACAGAAAAGACCCTAAATTTACATAATATTAAATCTACATCCCTCAATGTGCTCAAACCACATTCAAGAAGTTTATTAACTTTTTAGGGGCTTCAACAGAATTAAAGCAATGTGGAAGGGCAAGAATGAAAATTTTACTTTTTCCCACTACAATATTAATTTATCCCTAAATTTTGTATTTTCAAAAGGGCAACAGGAGAAAATTGACAAAACAATTTGTTTTGCAGTTTCTCCTGAATTCACGGATACCCAAAATGTGGTAGAAAACTACCGTTTGGGAGCACGGCAGGGCTCGAAGGGAAAAGGCACCCTTCAACTTTTGCGGCACAAAATTTGTGAACACTATGTCGCATTTGTAGAGCACCCACAAGTGACCCCATTTTAGAAACTACACCCCTCAAAGAACTTATCTAAAGGTGTGGTGAGCACCTTGAACCCACAGGTACTTCACAGAACTTTATAAGGTTGAGCCTGAAAATAAAAAATCACATTCTCACAAAAAATGTTGCTCTAACCCCAAATTATTCATTTTCACAAGAGTAACAGGAAAAAAATGCAGTATACAATTTGTGGTGCAATTTCTCCTGAGTACACAGATACACCATATGTGCTTAAAAACTATTGTTTGGACGCATGGCAGGGCTCTGAAGGGAAGGTGTGCAATTTGACTTTTGGAACGTAAAATTGGCTGAATAGGAAGCGGATGCCATGTCGCATTTGGAGAGCCACTGATGTGCCAAACCAGCAGAAACTCCCACAAGTGACCCCATTTTGGAAACTACGCTTCTTGAGGAATTCACCTAGGGGTGTAGTGAGCATTTTTAACCCTCAAGCGAGTCACAGAATCGTTTAACAGTGGGCTGAGTCAATGGAAAATGACCATTTTTTTTCCACTAAAATGTTGCTTTGGGCCCATGTTATTAAATTTTAAAATGGGAGAAAATGGACAGTACAATATGTTACACAATTTCTTCTGAAAACAACATTACCCCATATGTGGTCAAAAAGTAATTTTGAGGCACAGTGCACAGCTCATAAGTGAAAAAGCACCTTATTGGCGTTCAGATTTTGCTGGAATAGTTTGAGGGTGCCATGTTACATTGGCAGAGCCTCTGAGGTGCCAGAACAGCATAACTCCCCCATAACTGACTCCATTTTACAAACTACACCTCCCAATTAATTAATATAGAGGTGCAGTGAGCATGTTGACACCACATGTGCCTCACAGAATTTTATACCATTGGGCAGTGAAGAAAGAATAATTACATTTTTACCACTAAAATGTTGTTTTAGCCCCAAGTTTTTAATTTTTATAATGGCTAATAGGAAAAAATTGACCTGAAAGATTGTTGTTCAAATTTTTATGAGTGCGCCAATACCCTACATGTAAGAGTGTGTAAGCGCTCATGTCCTTCCCCTGTGTGTAGTAGCAGATTGCTGCTATGTGATCCTCTGTTCAGCGATCGGCCACAAAAGACATAGGAGGAGAAGAAAGTATGTAAGCACACTGACATGCAGGAACAGAGCACATGCACACAGTATCAGGGTAGCACATGGTCATCCTCATCTCCTTCACAGTTTGTTGTGCAATTTCTTTTGAGCGCGCCAATACCCTACATGTAATCGGAAACAACTTTTCAGGCACAGTGAAAAGCTCAGAAGGGAAGGAGCGCCATAGTTCAGATTTGGATGTTATGGTTTGCGGGTGCCATGACCCACAGGAAGAACCCTGAGGTATCAGAACAGCAGAATCACCATAGGTGACCCCCATATTACAAAACTACACCTCTCAGTGAATTCATCTAGGGGTGCAGTGATCATAGTGACACCACAGGTGTGTCACAGAATTTTATACCATTGGGCAGTGAAGAAAAAATTTGTCACACAAATCGTGCTGAAAGTAGAAATACTCCATATGTGGCTGAACAGTACAGCTTAGTCACATGGCAATGTTTTGAATGAGTCACCGTAGGAGGCAAAAACAGAAATACTAGCTAAGTCCAGAAAACCAGAGAAGTTGGCAGCTATCGGATTGCAGACCCCTGAACCTATCAACAACAACTAGCAGTAGTCGTGGGGGGTTCCTACGGTGCCCTAGACCCCTCGATCACAGCCGGAGAACTAAATAGCCTAAAGACAGAAAGGGAAATCTAAACTGCCCCAGAGCAGACCCCAAAGCAATAGGCAGCCCCCAACATATAATGACGGTGAAGCAAGATGAAAAAACACTCTCACAGATAGAAAGATAGGCTGAGCAAATGATGGTGCCCAAGCTAACTAAATAGGACAGGATAGAAAAGCTGCTGTCTGCAATCCGCCAAAAACCCTATCAAAACAAGAGCCAACAGACTGATAGGGAAAAAAGCCCTGAAGACGCTAGGCTTCAAAAAGACTATATTAGTACTCAAGTATTTTCTGAAGACAGAGCAAAAAGGAATTCAGCTCACCCAGCAGGGAATGGCAGAAATCCAGAAAAACAAGGCAAAACAAAACCAAAACACAAATGCAAAAAGCAGAGCAGAAAACTTAGCTTTTGAGGAGCAGGAATCAGACTGGTCTCCTAGAATCCCTCTGAGAAATCACCAGCAAGGCAGAAGGGCGTCGGCTGCCTTATATCCAGTCAGCAATTCCAGTCACCCAGTCATCATCATCCTGCTCAGGTGCTTGGAAATCAGCCTCACTACCTCCCTTCACCAGAAGAGGGAGTTCATCAGACCTCAATGGTGAAGGGGAAAATGAACTCAACACGGCAAGACTCGGGAGAGACCGAGCGCTATTTTCCCGGAGGCCACCGCATCATAGTAATGCACCACAGAGCACCGCAGCGGCGCACATCGGAACACCCCCTCATCCCAGCCTGCGGCCTGCAGCAACATGCCACTCTTGCCTCCTCCAGCGGCGACCCTGAGACCCCGCTTTACCGCAGTCACCACCCCGGTAAGCAATAAGACGCATGGATTATAAGAGGCACCATCATTTTATTAAAAAAAAGGTTTTTTTTTCCTATTTTTCTCCTCAAGATTTGGTGTGCGTCTTATAATCTGGTGCGTCTTATAATCCACAAAATACGGTACTTCATTTTTTTATGTTTAACTGCTGTCACACACTAAAAAACACTTTTTATTGCAAAAGCATGTCTTTGCATTGCCATGTTTTGAGAGCTATAATTTTTCTATATTTCTGCCAGAGTCATGTCAGGGTTTGCTTTTTGCAGGAAGAGTTGATGGTTTTATTCTATTTTCGGGCAAATATCCGCGTGGTAAAACTGATAAGGCAGCTTTATTCTTCGGGTCAGTACAATTACAGCGATATCAGGTTTATATTACTTTTTTGATGTTTCGAAGCTTTTACACATTATATAAAAAAAATTGTTTTTGCATCACTATATTCTGAGCACTATAACTTTTTTATTCCTCCGCTGATGGAGCTGTGTGGCAGCTTGTTTTTTTGTGGGACAACATTATGTTTCATCTAAGCGAAGTGTGAGGGAACCAAACCATTAGACAGCGCTGATGGCTGCGGTGCTCAAGTGACATTGCAATGTCAAGGGAGCGCTTCTGCTGGAGAGGAGTAATTAGTTTTTTTTATTCTGAGGAATACAATGTAAAAACGTGTTGTCAGTAAGCAAGATTTCAATTCATGGGCAAGGGTTTTTTTGCATTAAGAACACAATAAACAGAAAAATGCAATGGCAAATAGGCATTAAATTTTGCATTACTTTAATGGGTATTTAGTTTCTTTTACGCATTTTTTTTAATACAAAAATAATGATTTTTTTTCTTATCGATTTTAGAGAGAAAAAAACAGTAAAAACACTGTAAAATAAAATCACATAATGCATAAAAAAATTACTTTGTCCCCCAATTCATCAAAACAATGTTACCAGAATTCTGTCATGAATAAAAGTCACAAACATTTTGCGACATCTAGCAATTTCGCCAGTTTCTCCCAGCTCTGCCAAAATAGGAGGACCTGTGGCGGGATGGGAGTGTGACTCTGAATGAATAAAGGGGTGTCTGACTCCAGCTCACCGCCTCATCAAGACCAGCGTGAAAATCACTGGTTATGATGAACCTGGGCTTTTATGTGTACACTAGTGATGGGCTTGCACCTGCTTGATACTTGAGTATTTGGATGCTTGATCGAGTATCGACCAGTTCAGAGTATCGTCTGTCTCTCTCTGTATGGCAGATTTATATCTACTGCTAATACTAATAACTTTATTCGCATAGCTGCAACATATTCTGCAGCTCTTTGCAATTTAAATAGATAAAGAATAAACAATTCAAACAAGAGGAGTGAGGGCCCTGCTCAGAAGAAATTACAATCTATGAGGTGACAGGGAGACACAAAAGGTAAAAAGTGCTTGTCATGTATGGCAGTCATATACAGTGCCTCTCAAAAGTATTCGGCCCCCTGGAACTTTTTAACCTTTTCCCACATATCATGCTTCAAACATAAAGATACCAAATGTAAATTTTTGGTGAAACATCAACAACAAGTGGGACACAATTGTGAAGTTGAATGAAATTTATTGGTTATTTTAAATTTTTGTGGAAATTCAAAAACTGAAAAGTGGGGCGTGCAATATTATTCATCCCCTTTAACTTAATACTTTGTTGCGCCACCTTTTGCTGCGATTACAGCTGTAAGTCGCTTGGGGTATGTCTCTATCAGTTCTGTACATCGAGAGCCTGAAATTCTTGCCCATTCTTCCTTGGCAAACAGCTCAAGCTCAGTGAGGTTTGATGGAGATCGTTTGTGAACAGCAGTTTCAGCTCTTTCCACAGATTCTCGATTGGATTCAGGTCTGGACTTTGACGTGGCTATTCTAACACCTGGATACGCTTATTTGTGAACCATTCTATTGTAGATTTTGCTTTATGTTTGGGATCATTGTCTTGTTGGAAGACAAATCTCCGTCCCAGTCTCAGGTCTTTTGCAGTCCCCAACAGGTTTCCTTCAAAAATGGTCCTGTATTTGGCTCCATCCATCTTCCCATCAATTTTAACCATCTTCCCTGTCCCTGCTGAAAAGCAGGCCCAAACCATGATGCTGCCACCAACATGTTTGACAGTGGGGATGGTGTGCTCAGGGTGATGAGCTGTGTTGCCTTTACGCCAAACATATCGTTTGGCATTATTGCTAAAAAGTTTGATTTTGGCTTCATCTGACCAGAGCACCTTCTTCCACATGTTTGGTGTGTCTCCCAGGTGGCTTGTTGCAAACTGTAAACAACACTTTTTATGGATATCTTTGAGAAATGGCTTTCTTCTTGCCACTCTTCCATAAAGGCCAGATTTGTGCAGTGTACGACCGATTGTTGTCCTATGGAACGACTGTCCCACCTCAGCTGTAGATCTCTGCAGTTCATCCAGGGTGATCATGGGCCTCTTGGCTGCATCCCTAATCAGTCTTCTCCTTGTTTGAGATGAAAGTTTAGAGGGACGCTCGGGTCTTGGTAGATTTGCAGTGGTATGACACTCCTTCTATTTCAATATGACCTCTTGCACAGTGCTCCTTGGAATGTTTAAAGTTTTGGTTTGCAAATCCGGCTTTAAACTTCTCTACAACAGTATCACGGACCTACCTATTGTGTTCCTTGGTCTTCATGATGCTCTCTGCGCTTCAAACAGAACCCTGAGACTATCACAGAGCAGGTGCATTTATACGGAGACTTGATTACACACAGGTGGATTATATTTATCATCATTAGTCATTTAGGACAACACTGGATCATTCGGAGATCCACAATAAACTTCTGGAGTGAGTTTGCTGCACTGAAAGTAAAGGGGCCGAATAATATTTCACACCCCACTTTTCAGTTTTTGAATTTCCAAAAAAATTTGAAATAACCAATAAATTTCCCTCAACTTCACAATTGTGTCCCACTTGTTGATTCTTCATCAAAAATTTACATTTGGTAACTTTATGTTTGAAGCATGATATGTGGGAAAAGGTTGAAAAGTTCCAGGGTGCCGAATACTTTCGCAAGTACTGTGTAATCCTAAAAAGGTAGGAATAGTGTCGGTGTTATGACAGTATGTCACATGGAAAAGAAAATATTAGGTAGGCAAGTAGTGCGAGGGCAAGAAGTCCACTTTTAGAAGATTAATTGCAGGTAAAGAGAGAATATGTTAGAGACAGCGGACATAAAATCACTGGCATTTGTAGTATGATGTAGGATGTGTGCACTTAGATATCATCAGGAAAGGGATGATACTAAAACTGCTGAGCGTTTGTCCAAGTCCAGTGGGGGAGATGTGTAGAGGGGACCTAGGGTTTAAACCCTGAGGAACCCCTGAAAGGAGGAAAAGGAGGGGAAGAAAAGCCCAAAAATGATCTACTGAAGAAGCAGTCAGAGATATAAGAAAACCAAAGGAGATTGATATCCTTAGGACTCAAAGAGCGGAGAAAAGTGAGAAGTAGTTGGTGATCTACACAGCTCATATTCGAAATTCTGCAACAAAGTCAAACATTTTTCAAACCCTGTTCACAATGCAAGATGAAGATTGTAGACATGCTAACATAACACATGCATTTGTGATTGTTCGTGTGAATTTTCATGTTAGTTTTACGGTGTACATTTTATCTTGTATAAGAGTACAGCGATACACCTCTGTTAATGGGTTTGTGATTCATTTTAGCTCAGACCATTTATAATTACAATGCAAGAGCCGTCATTGATCAGTGTAAAGGTTGATTCTAAAACATTTAAAAGTGAAGTAGAAAAGCAAACAAAGAAAACAGAGTGAGAGTTAATCAGACAAAAAAGTAATGAACAAGTCAGTGAAACAGAGATTCAGTGAAAGACAAAGAAAGAAAGAGCGAGTCAAATATAGAAGGAGAGAATGAGAGAATTCACGAGAAACAGATATAAAACAAAACATAACTAGAGTCTGCAAGAGGCAGGAAAGAAGGAAAGAGAAAAAGTCAATGAGAGAAAAAAGGAAAGAGAGAAAAAGTCAGAGAGAGAGAAACATACAGAAGGAAAGTAAAATATACAGAAAGAAAGACAAAAAAAAGGCAGGAAGGAAGAAAATATATGATTGTGAAAGGAAAACAGAGAAAGAAGGAAAAAGAGCATGAGAGAGAATAGACTGCTAAAAAATTTAGAACTGTCAATGAAAATTTTGAAGCCATGGTCCAGTAGTGTTCTTGCTGCTTTTATTACAGCAAGAGAAAAACTCATAAACAAAAACAAACTAAGAGAACATACTCCTGGCATAATATATATCACACCTAGATGTCTCTGTTTGTTAAATAGGACCTAAATTCAGATCCATCGCCAAAGCAATATAAGAAGGGGTGGAAAAACCACTAAAATGCGACTACAGATCCAGTGTAAAAATAGAATATCTTTATTGAGACAAGTATACAGTACAGGACAAAGACAGTGTGGAATAGTGCATAAAAACAACCCACGCAGTATGAACTGCAGAACAGACCCAACTCAGGAACTCATCATACTATATTCCAAAATGGAACAAATATATATATAAGAAATGCATCTGTGGTACACCTAAATACCTTCATGCGTCATATAAAGCCCCATAAGTTATATATATAAATAATAAGGCCCACCTTAACAGCATGTCACAGCATCAGTGTGAGCCCATGAATCACTATAACATAAATACCAAGGGAGCGCTACAAGAGAAGGTCCAAATATATATAGAATATAGTGGTGGGATTATGCAGGAACCTATATTCTATATATATTTGGACCTTCTCTTGTAGCGCTCCCTTGGTATTTATGTTATAGTGATTCATGGGCTCACACTGATGCTGTGACATGCTGTTAAGGTGGGCCTTATTATTTATATATATAACTTATGGGGCTTTATATGACGCATGAAGGTATTAAGGTGTACCACAGATGCATTTCTTATATATATATTTGTTCCATTTTGGAATATAATATGATGAGTTCCTGAGTTGGGTCTGTTCTGCAGTTCATACTGCGTGGGTTGTTTTTATGCACTATTCCACACTGTCTTTGTCCTGTACTGTATACTTGTCTCAATAAAGATATTCTATTTTTACACTGGATCTGTAGTCGCATTTTAGTGCTGTTATTACAGGGCCAGCATATGTGAAACCTCTTATAAACCTGAGTGTTAAACTTGGCAGCCACATCTTATAGCTATTGGTTGAATGCTCGTTTTGCCAGCCACTGTCTCTCCTGAGCCCCCTATAGAGATAAATGCTTGGCTCAATCAAGAATACATGCTTCTGAATTGTGAGAGGTGTCAAACATCTGGAGGAGGCCTATCTCTGCACAGAATATTATGATCTGGTTTTGAAATTCAAGATGTACCAACCTACTCCACCCCCCAAAAAAAAAAAAAAAATTATGTGTGAGAATTTACGGTCAACCTCTCCTATGGGCGTCAACAATGCTACTCCTCACAGACTGTGATCAAGATCTGGGCAGACCAAAACGTAGGTCATCTTGTAGGGTGTGATACCCTTGAACATGACATTTTCACAAACCAGTAGAATTTTCTTCACTGCAACTAAAAGTTTTTTTTTTTGTACATTATTGCCTGAATTCCCATCCTATCACTGAGCACCACCATCCACCCAGAGTGCCGACCGTAACCTCTATTTTCCTTTCCTCTGTCACTGTAGAGTTGGTAAGACCCTACACAAATGAGATGTTCAGCTGATCCATGGAGGTGGGTTCAGATGATATTTATTTCAGGATCATGGCCAGCTTTACATCTTTTAAAAGAATGATTGCTGATTAGATCTTTGCCAGATAAGAATAGGCCAAGTTTTTACTAATGGATTGAGACAAAAAGTGACAACTGGGGCCAGAAGTGATTGACACTTCCCTCTCCAAAGATGTTAGAGCTCTTTTAACCTCCACAAGACAATCCCAAGCTTTAAATACTGCGCCTGTGAAGTTCCTATTCATGGTTTCATCTTTTAACCTTAAAAAACAAAACATTATTGATCTTTACATTGATTCATCTTGACAAAACCATACGTGTGTTAGGTAGGGTAGCATGGTATAGGCTCTGTACTTTGTTCCAAAAATTACTATTTATATAAGTAACTGCATGACATTGGCCCAGCTCAGACATCGTCTTTTAGACTACCGGCACTGGGACTGTGTGTAAACAGTACAATGAAGGAATATAAAAATATGGCACTGATTTAAAGGGGGTATAGATCTCATCAGTTATTGGTATTCTATGTCTCTTGGATGAGGTGTCTTATGTGCGATTTTTCGATTTTTAAACAAAGATTTTTTTAAATTGAAGTTTATATGTTTAATTTGGACTAATTTCTCATTTGTTTGTTGATGATGTACAATAATAATTTATATTGTGGTACCGTGTTAGCTAGAAAAATCGATGTGAATACTTTTAGGCTCCTTCTTCAGGCAAGATAACAATTGGATTAATAGGAAAAAAGCACAACATTTAAGGGATACTACAATAGGACATTTGTTCATTAGGTGGGAGGTGTGATGCCATGGTGGAAAAGTATTCACATCATTTGTTTGTTAAAATGCATTAGATTAATTCAATGTTAATTGTGTAGCGAGACAATCTCAGTAAATTTCTATCAGTCTGTAATATCCTTTTTTCTGTAGATTATGGCAGACATACAGATTCCTCCTTATGGATCATTGCAATTATAAGCCTAACCTATTACAGCAGCACAGAAGCAATGACCCAATAGGCCCACATCAAGTATTAAAATATTAGTCAGTGGTCTAAAAATTCATTCAATTGAGAAATTCAGTAAGAGACTGCTTCAACAATTATTCTACAAATTTCGGTATGATTTGCTGATCATCAGGAGTCCAACTGCTGGACCCCCACCGATCTGTCCACTTAGAGCTGTGATATAGTACTAAGCATTGTGGGAGGGCAAAAGCACCAGGAATGTGTTACACCATTGTAAGATGCAAATTCTAAAAACACAGCACAAATCTGGTACAGGAGGAAGGGGGAGAGTGAGACACGCAGAACCAAAAACCATTGAACTGACGCTTTAAGCCAAGAAATAATTCTAGCATAAGACAATATGAAAAAATAAGAAAAATTACCTTGGGCATCTCCTCCTGATGTAAGGACAGCAATAGCTTTGCCAACTCCCAGAGTCTGGGCTTCATGGTGCTTAGATCCTGGCAGCATTTTCTTATCTGTAGAGTGACACAAATTCTTGCATGAATCCGTCTGCCCACAGCCTGCCTCCTTCCAAGCTGCCCGCAGAGTGAGGCAGAGCGGAGAGGGCTGCGGTGTTTTGTAGGTCACACAATCCCTCAGAATGACAAGCCAAAATGTCACTACAGGTTACCTTCTATGCGGAGTCAGCCAAACATAATCCACCCGGCTAGTGAGGGCCAAATAAACAAATACAAATAATGCCCTGCAAGGGGGCTAGTATACGGCTACAAGATCATGGCCCGTACACATCAGGGACTCAGCTTTGCAGTCAAAAAATCAAACGCTATCACTGCTCATAAATGTGTCTGTAGGCATGCTCAACAGGAAAGATTTTTTGGGAAAAATCCGACCTGTCAGACCGATATTTTCTTCGATGGCAGATCTCAGCTAATTGTCTGCAATTAGATCAGTCGGGCATGCATGTTTACTGACATAGGGAGAGGAAATACGCAAGGATTTACGTATGACTGCATGTCTCTTCCGGGAAACAAAGGATCTGACAGGTTAAAATCCAACAAACCCAATCATCGGATCGCTCCGGTGCAGATCTATGTGTCTCCATGGATACGACTCTGAAGAATCCTGTGTGTTTTTATTCCGCAGTCCTGTGCTGCTCCATTACATCTGTTCCCCTGTCATCGAGATTACACTGCAAGCGTTCTGGGATGTCACCAAGGAAAGACTCAGGTCTATATAGGAGCTCTTCATGCAAAACTGGACATTTTACATAATGGCGAATTGTGGTTATAGTAATGTTTTGTACTTGCATTAAAAACAGCTGTTAAAGTGCAGATACCCTTAATGGTTCTGTGGTTTGTTATTGATTGACATCACCTTGGCTGTAGTTACACTTCAGCTTTCCCCCTATTATATATAGAGCAGCAGGCTGTGATAAATGCAGCATTTAGTTTTGTTACATGATCGCTTTGCTCTGTGGAGATATTTGCAAAACTATGAGTCGCGAGGGGAGCCAAGCTGTGGCACTTGGCCGGGGTGCAGTCAGGTAGACACGTGGAGGTGGGGAGAAGTGCTGCCTTCCTCCTCTGTCTGAAATGTAGAATATTACAACAGTTCTAGCTTCTTACTGGCTGTTGTAACTTGATTCAGGAAGTGGCTTCCTCAAGCAGCTTAGTCAGGAAGCAGGTGTGTCTCTAATTAACTCAGATGTTGCCAAAAAACCTATCAGAAGCTTCCAAAGACATGACATCATCATATGCGCAGTCCAGAATTGTTTGAAGGCATAGTAATCTTAGTGTATGTAAACTTTTGACTTTGCAGTAAGTAATAAAAAAGCCTTAAAACATTTTTTTTTCTCTCTCATTATTCTGGCATTTGGCAAATAATAATAATTATGATAATCCTAACTGACCTAAAACGGGAAATGTTTATTCTGATTTCATGCCAGATATTGAGAAAAACATGCTGATGTGTCTTTCTATATAGTGGATGTAAAGTTCTGGTTTCAGATGTATGTGTGCAGGGGCAGACATACCATTGGTGCAACTCGTGCAGCCGCACAAGGGTCCAGGTGGTAAGGGGGCGCACTGACACCTCACCACAGTTGTACTTGTGCATAATAAGGAGCTATTGGACTGCAAAGGGCCCATATAGTGTTCTTGCACAGGCGCCATCTCCCATCTGTGTCCACCCGTGTACGAGTTTGCAATGTGTAGAAATGATCATTTCTGATAAATGTTAACTAAAAAAATCCTGGACAGAGGAACAAGGAGAAACTCTGCATAGTCCTATCCTATGACTAAGGGCACCTATGTGCGCCAGGAACGCGTCTGGTTTGAACATGTGAATTGGATTCGAAGGTTTTATATTTTATCACTAAAGTTTAAGTGAATTGTTTAAGAATTGCTGGATGGAAGTGCCGAATTTCTCCCTGTTACTCTGATCAATAGCTGTGCTCCACTGCAGGATCTGCACCCACCACATAGACTTCAACCATCATATATGGATTAAACAGCGTGGTGAGCTCCTCCATTTTAATTTTCCTAAAAATCCTGGACATTACAGATGCCTAGTACTAATGTTAGTATTATTTCAAGCAAGGGGTCTAAAGAATGTTTACTGTAAAACTAAAAACGTAGTCATAATAGAACAAGAATCGAAACAAAACATAAAAACAATCTTACCCGTTCCAGTCTCACTGTGGTTTTTAGTGGAGAAGACCTCGTCCTCCAGGTTCTCTGATGATAGAAGCACAGATGTTTACAGTCCAGGTATGTTTTTCTACAGACAGTCTTACATTAATATTCTAATTCTGACTACACAAAGCTAGAAACTCGACACGAGAAGTAACGACAAATGTTCTTGACTACGTAATAGATGTTCAAGAAGGTTCATAGCTGGAAGCATAAACAAAGACAGCAGTGCTCAGTAATCTGGTCAGGTACAGAAGAGAAAGCAGCCAGACAAACGGTCAATTATTCAGATCATCGACGCCGACTAATTACAAGAAATTAGAAATAGCAAAATTGCCAAATTCTTGATTGTACTCCAACATGTCCCTTTGAATGAACCCGGTGTATTTGTATTATGATTAAAATGAAAAGTGCTTTTGTAATTGCCGGCAGCCCCATTAACTCCGAGAATGAAAGGGCAGCAGCTTTAGTTTAGATCTGGCTTAGCTCTTCTGCATTTTTCCGGTAGAACAGTGTGACAGGTCACAGATTGTGTATGGCTCTGCAGCGCGGCCCCATTCATTTAACTACAGAGGTGCCTTAATATCCAGGGTCAGTCAGGATTCATCATTGGCCTCAGCTGACATGCTGCACAACTGGGATTCCAGTAAGAGGCATGTGGACACACGGCATGTATATGGCAATGAAAGGGAAATCTCAAATTGCTATAGTACTTCAGAACAAATGGACATAGTCAACTTATCAAGCTATATTCCAAAGCAGAAAAAGAACAGTGACCATCACCAAATAGTTGTCATTTTCTTTACCGGTGATTATCTAGCAGACATATTTGAGGTGTACTGTACAGTGGGTATGGGAAGTATTCAGACCCCTTTAAATTTTTCACTCTGTTTCATTGCAGCCATTTGGTAAATTCAAAAAAGTTAATTTTTTTTCTCATTATTGCACACTCTGCACCCCATCTTGACTGAAAGAAAACAAATGTAGAAATTTTTGCAAATTTGTTAAAAAAGAAAAACTGAAATATCACATGGTCATACGTATTCAGACCCTTTGCTCAGTATTGCGTAGAAGCACCCTTTTGAGCTAGTACAGCTATGAGTCTTCTTGGGAATGATGCAACAAGTTTTTCACACCTGGATTTGGGGATCCTTTGCCATTCTTCCTTGCAGATCCTCTCCAAGGTGGACAGTTATTTTCAGGTATCTCCAGAGATGCTCAATTAGGTTTAGGTCAGGGTTCTAGCTGGGCAAGTCAAAAATGGTCACAGAGTTGTTCTGAACCCACTCCTTTGCTATTTTAGCTGTGTGCTTAGGGTTATTGTCTTGTTGGAAGGTTAATCTTCGGCCAAGTCTGAAATCCAGAGCACTCAAAGAGGTTTTCATCCAGGGATTCCAGGATCTCTCTGTACTTGGCCGCATTCATGTTTCCTACAATTGCAACCACTCGTCCTGTCCCTGCATCTGAAAAACACCCCCATAGCATGATGCTGCCAACACCATGTTTCACGGTTGGGATTGTATTGGGCAGGTGATGAGCAGTGCCTGGTTTTCTCCACACATACCGATTAGAATTATCACCGAAACGTTCTTTGTCTCATCAGAATAGAGAATCTTATTTCTCATAGTCTGGGAGTCCTTCATGTGTTAACTCTATGCGGGCTTACATACTGTATGTCTGGCACTGTGGAGAGGCTTTCGTCGGGCCATTCTGCCATAAAGGCACGACTCGTGGAGGACTGCAGTGATAGTTGACTTTGTGGAACTTTCTCCCATCTCCCTACTGCATCTGTGGAGTTCAGCCACAGTGATCTTGGCATTCTTCTTTACCTCTCACGATTGCTCAGTTTGGTTGGATGGCCAGGTCTAGGAAGACTTCTGGTGGTCCCAAACTTCTTCCATTTAAGGATTATGGAGGCCACTGTGCTCTTTGGAACCTTGAATACTGCAGAAATTCTATTCTAACCTTGGCCAGATGTGTGCCTTGCCACAATTCTGTCTTTGAGCTCCTTAGCCAGTTCCTTTGACCTCATGATTCTCATTTGGTCTGACATGAACTATGAGGTCATATATAGACAGGTGTGTGCATTTTCAAATCAAGTCCTATCAGTTTAATTAAACACAGCTGGACTCCAATGAAGGAGTAGAACCATCTCAAAGAGGATCACAAAGAAATGGACAGCAAGTGACTTAAGTATGAGTGTCTGAGCAAAGGGTCTGAATACATATGCCCATGTGATATTTCAGTTTTTCTTTTTTAACAAATTTGCAAAAATTTCTACATTTCCGTTTTTTTTTTTTTTTAGTCAAGATGGGGTGCAGAGTGTACATTAATGAGAAAAAAAAAATGAACTTTTTTGAATTTACCAAATGGCTGCAATGAAACAAAGAGTGAAAAATTTAAAGGGGCTTGAATACTTTCCGTACCCACTGTATATTAGTGGCAGAGTAAAGAGCTGGTGCTCAAACTGACACAACGGCCATTTATCACCTCTCGTGCTTAAAGTGAACTTGTCAGCAGGATTTTGCTAAGTAAACTACCGCCATTTTCATGTTGCCACTGTTACAATGATTAAAATGATATATGAGGTGAAGAAATCGATCTTGTAGTTCTTGTATAATCAGTGTTAGAAATTTTCAGCTAATGATAAGCCCGTGCTCTGGGGAGGGACTGTAGGCAGAGTCTTATCTTCCTGCGCTAAGCCAGAGAAAGCATAAACCAGTTCCTCATCATAGAGACAGACTGTTTGTGCTTCGGGGCGGCCTGTGGTCAGGTATTTCCTTGGTTTCTCTGGTTTAGAGCAGAAAGATCAACTCTGCCTACAGTCCCGCCCCAGAGCACAGGCCTCATTAACTGAAAACTTCTAACACTGATTATACAAGAACCACAAGACCGATTTCTTCACCTCATATATCATTTTAATCAATGTAACTTTGGCAACATGACAATGCCTGTAGTTTACTTAGCAAAATCCTGCTGACAGGTTCACTTTAAAAGAGTTGTCAGTCCAAATGATAAGTCTGCAGTTTCTTAGTGTGACTGCAGACTTATGAATCCCTCCCAGTGCACACCAAGTGCACTGCGGGGACTTGCTTGTTTCTGAGCCAGGACAGGAGAGTATGTACCCTTTGGTCCTGGCAATGATACCTTGGTTGATGAAATCCATCTTGCAGTTGTTGTTTAATCTTTATTTGTAGTTTTCAGTTAATGAGATTTTCATGCTTCGGGGCGGCGGCCTGTGGGTAGAGTCTTTATGTGGTGCTCTGCTTAGATATTCATACTAATGGCTTCTGACAGGTCACTGATCCCTCAGTGGGCTAATCCAGAGTGTGCTCAGCGCCGCCCCAGTTCCTTCAAACACCAACTCTTCTATATGTATGAAAGGGGCTCACACCAGTAGTTTAATGAGTGCTAAATATATTTGTCACGGTTCCACACCTCAGTGTCTCTTGGATGTAGTTACTGACATCTCAGTCGTCCAGTCTGGTACAAGGGCGTGCTGAGCTGTTGATGTGTTGACTGACAGCTCAGCTATCCAATCTGTGACTGGGAGGCGCTGGCTGTCTCCAGGTGTTCATTATCCCAGGTGATTGCCAGACTACTTAACTAGGCTGTTTCTCCCAGACCTCTGCCAGACATACATTCAGCTACTGTGTGGTTTGTCTCTCTGTGCCTTGCGTATTGCTTGAAGATCATTTGATGCCTTACCTTGGTCTGACCATCTGTCTGTTTAACTCCTTTTGCTCTGATCCACTATCTCCTGGTATTCTGATATCGGAACGTTACCTGACTACTCCTTTGTCTCTTCCTTCTATTTATGATGTACCCTCCTGGCTTCTAACCTCAGACTCTTTGACTATCATATCTCAGGCTTGTCCATGAGAAGTGACTCAGCGTCAAATTATTACTGTAAGTAATGCACAAGCATTAGGCCAAGTCACACACCAGGCAATGTGGTACTTTTAATGGCAGTTCAGTTACTGCATAATGCAGCAAAAAACACGTTGGAAACATCTGAAAATTTTTGACATTTATAAAGCCAAACACAGTTCTACAACAAACTTCTGATGATAATTACATATAAAGCACAGCAAGCATACATGTTTGAATGGTTTTTAACATAAACGATTTATATTGTGTCCTCTCTCAAAAGGGAAAATCTGATAAAATTAAGAACAAGATACAATAAAAAAATGCAAGAATCACAATGAAAATAATAAAAAACAGCAATTCACATATCAATCAACTGTTCAAATTGCAATGAAAAAAAAGATCAAAATAAAGGAAAGTGAACTGCAAGAAAATTTCCAGTAGTATTAGTAGATTAGCAGCTGCATCGCTTTGCTCAGGCTTGCTGGGTTGAGAAATAAGGATCGCACATGCACGATAGATTATGTGCAAATCACAGGTACAAGATTTTAACCTATATGCCAAAGAGGTGAATGGGAAATCTATGGGGTCCTTGCACTAGGGATCTGATTACACCCGCCAATCTGGAGCACTAACAGACCGTCGTTCAGCTGCTTGTTTGATAATCCAGCGGTTATTAGTCCCATTCAGAGCTTGGGCACACAACCGTATTTTCAGTCAGTGCTATTCTTTAAAAAACAGACCACACTTTTACCAATGTTATTCAATGGGGCAGGGCAGATGAACAATAATAATAATTTTATTTCTATAGCGCCGACATTTACCGCAGCATTTTACATTTCAAAGGGGACTTGTACAGACGATAGACATTCCAAAAATTTTTTTTTACTGACAAACTGCGTGTGGATAAAAACTGCAGCATGCGCGATATTAATCCTATATTTGGGTGACACTCACCTATTCAAGTCTATAGGAGCGAAAAAATAATCAAATGCCATACGGAGACACAGCACAGCCTCCAATTTTGACTGATACATTGCAATTCTGTAGCACAGAAATCTACTGTATAAATGGTCTTGTAAATGACTAATAGCTGCTGCCGTAAAAAATGGATTGTATATGGATGACAAGGAAAAAAAAAAGTCCCACTTTTCTGTCGTGTGATCTGTAACCTTCACGATTATGAAGAATTGAACTCTCCTAGAAAACACTTGGTCACGGTAATTTTGCAACGTAAATGGGACACTGCACATAGAGCTGTGCTGCTCGGCGTGCACAAGGGGTACATACATTACTGTATAGGATTAGGGTCAATGTAAAGTGAATAGCAAAAATGTCTTATTATTTACTGTATGTGCTTTCTAAGGGTATGTGCACACGTTGCAGAAAATTTCTGCACAAAAACCTGAATCCCTTCCCAGAAACCGCACCTATTTTTCCGTGGCGGTTTTTGCGCGGTTTTGATGCGTTTTTTACCGCAGCGGTTTCTAAAAGCATGGGAGAAGCCTAAACCGCGGAAAAACCGCAAAATTAATGTGCATGCTGCGGTTTTTACCGCGATGCGGTTTTTTCGCGGTAAAAAACGCATCAATGTGCACAAAAAGTGCAAAATGCATAGAAATGACTGTGCACCTTATTTTTAGCGGTTTTATAGTGAAAACCGCGGCAAAAGCCGCTAAAAAAACGCTGTGTGTGAAGACTATGGTCACTTGTCCGTTTCATATCCTTTTGTATCAGATTCGGTATAGAAGAAGAAAAACGGAAGTATAAAATAAAAGATGGAAACTAATACCAAAATGGATCCATTTGATGGATTTATTAAAACAATGGATGAATCATCAGACATACATTTTTTCTAAAGATAAAGTTTTTTGGAAAGACAAAAAAAGTAACAGACTACATTTCTGGTGTGTCCAAAAACAGTAGATGAAAAGAGTCAAAAAGAATCACAATTTAGGGGGGGGGGGGGGTGGCGGGGATGATAAATTCTGTAGCTTAAAGCTTTATTTCCACGTTTATGTGAACGGAGCCCAAGATGCTTGATAACAGAACATTATGTAATAAATATAAAGTGTCAGACACACACATGCAACAATTTAGAAAAGTCACCACTTTACAAGAACATGCCGGCATTACACACAGAGGAATTATCCTTAGAATCTACTAACCAGTAAAATTCTTCTTTCTTTTGGTGAACTGAAAACAGGTGAAGAAGAGGTAGATACCTAGTGAGACTGTCACCGAAATAAAAAGTTTGATAATAAACCTATCAAGTTCAATGGCAGCGCACATAGCCTGTGGCTGCAGTTATTGGCTCATTGATATTTATAGCAGTAGCTCTGGAGCCGGCAGCAGCTGCTGGAAAAGCCCCTCCTACCGGTGAGACGCGGCGTAGCTGTGACACAGGGGACAGCTGAAATAACCCTAGCATAAGTTCAAGCACAGCAGCCATCAAAGTGATACAGCACTTTTCATTAATATTGGAAAACACAATTTTAATAATTCTATGTATACATCTATAATATTAAAATGAAAAACAATTAAATGAACACACTGGCGCTAACCCACCACAGCAAGGTACGCAGCAGCTGGGATCAAGACAGAGTGCCAATTCTGCCTGTAAAAGAGCTTAGGAATAATATTGGATGATGCCGCGCTTGAGGATGAGTAACCGGAAGGAACACTTAACTTTATCCTTCTATGTCCACATGATGGTAACAGTACGGTCCACCACAAAGTAGACCCTTTAAATGGCCACTGAGACTATGCCTAGGGTTACTGAAAATTGCCTAGCACATAGGGTCACTCCAAAGGACCCTCTACAAAGGCTGATGCCGACTGAACTACTGCCCGGAATGTACAAATCACAAGTGGCAAATAACAAATATCAAACTGATTGGCAGTCACCACAAAAAGGACATAGATCCTTAAATGTAGCTAAACCACCACAAGGGATCCCCCCAGGGAGCAAATTGTTCCATTACTGCAGGTAAGGAAATGCTCAAAATATAGATATTGCAGGCCACTTGTTCCAATACTTCAGATAAGGCAATGTTCAGAATACACATATTGCAAGTTATTTGTTCCAATACTGTGGGTGAGGCAGTGCCCACATTACAGATAATACAGGCAAGAATGCAGGTACATGCGGCCACTGGCTTACCTATGGAATTGCAGCGTGGCGTCCAGTAATGCAGATCGTGCAGGCAGTGTGTGCTCCTCAGAGGCGAAAAGTCGCGATGGTATGAGGCCCCTTTCTGATCCTAACACCGCTCAATAGTTAGTTACAGTGACGTTACACGCGAGCAGGTCCCGTCGGCCATTTGTTCTCTCCATGTCTGGTATCCAGGGACGCCACCGGCCGGGGCTTTCCTGGCTCTACTCAGTACATCATACCATCGCAGCCTCTTGGCTCTTAGTAGTATTGATAAAATCTCAGTTTTTTGTGCTGTAGATCTAAGGCTATGTGCACAGTTTGCGTTTTTGATGGGTTTTCGTGGAGTTTTTTTCCGCACGGAAATGGGTCAAAACTCTATGGAATCCATATGCAAGCTAATTCAATGACAATCCTGAAGTGTTATGCACATGATCAGTAATTTTCTTTAAGTATTTGCAGTGCGTTTTTAGCTGCAGCATGTCAATTCTTTATGCGTTTCTGCACCCACTTACTTCAATTGAGTCAGTCAAATCCGCAGCAAAAATGCAGGTGTAAAAAGGTTTGCAGGTTTGCAGAGTTTTTGTTTTGCATTTTATTGTCTTCTTATGGTGTTTAACCACGCTCTCATCTGTGTGACAGCATGGGAAACACTGGCGCGGTAGTTCTTATCGACGGCAATGCTACCGCTGGTTAGACCGTCGGTCAGAGCGCTGCGGGATCATGCTGTCAGATGTCAGCGAGACTCCGCAGCTGTGACTGTGACCCACAGGCATGGGCCCATGAGACTACTGCTCCCATCAGGCTCTGTCTGCTATCACTGATAACAGCCGCTGATGGCAGACAGTCTCATCTGTTGGCGACTGTGCTCAGTTAAAAAAAAAAAAAAAAGTAAAATTACATACATATTCAAATAAAAAAAAATACTCACCTTAATGCCCAATTCACGATGCCCTCATCTCCTAGAAATAATGTAAAATAATAAACCACCATATACTCACCTGTCTGCCGTAGTCCATGTAATCTTGAGTGTCCTACCGTGATCTCACGTGTACAACAGTCACATCAGGAGATGTGAATACTCTACCCGGCCACCAGCTATACACTAACAGAAGATAATCACTCCCGCAGTGTATCACTGAGCTGCGGTGAGAGTTCACTGGAGTTTGTCAACTCCGGTGCTCTCACTTACATCACCGCTGCGTGAGAACTTTCCCATGCAGCAGTGGTGTCGTAAGGGAGATCAACAGAGCTGATCAGCTGATGAACTCCGGTGAACTTTCTTACGGCAGCTCAGTGCTATACACTGCGGGAGCGATTACCTCTTGTCAGTGTATCGCCGGCCGTCTTTGAGAGCAGTCACTGATGTGACTGCTCTCAAAGTGACCAGGATCATCATGGGACATTATGAATTATCTTCTTGGTTGACAGGTGAGGAATATTGTGGTTTATTATTTTATTTTTTTTGCTGGAGACTTTGGCTTCGATGGATTAGGCGTTCAGTGAGTACGGTTTAATTAACATTATTAAAGGAGTCTGTGTCATTATTTCAAATAAAAGACTTTATTCTGGGTGTCTGTGTTTTTTTAGACAATATCACTAAGGGGTTACTAACTACTAATCTGTGGGTTTGATATCACCTGTAGGGTTTTGTCCTGAGGAAGAGATTCTGCATGACATCAAAATGCATTGATCATTAACCTGTTTAAAATAAAGCTTTGAAGAATATCATCCACCGTTCATCCTTATCAGCAGCGCAGATTTGGACACATACATCCGGTTTCACCATTATCCTCAGTCACTTGACCCGTGTCCTGCAGCAGGTCATCCATGCTTTTTACATATTGCTTAGTTGCAACAAAACAAGGTGAGCGTACCTCTCCCCCAGTGCACCCCATGATTTTAACCAGTTAAGACCCTATTTGTGATTTATTTGCTCTCCAGATTTTCTACTTCTAACATCTATTTGAACACAGTAAAAAATGTAGGGTTGATTTACACTGACGTTTTAAAGTTCATTTTGAAGCAGATGCGCTTAAAAATCCATATCAAAACGGTTTCAACTAGTTTCATGAAAAATTGAAAATTTAAAAAAAGATACAAATTAAGAAAAAAAAAATATTAAGGCTATGTGCCCACGTTGCGTATTTTATGGGTTTTCGACCACGGAAACGCGTAAAAAAACGCTAGTTATAATGCATCCCATGCAATCCTACGAGTTTCTGCAGTTGCTGTGCCAATGCTGTGGATTTTTCCACTGCGGAATCACATCGCGGTAAAATCCACAGCATGTCAATTATTTTAGCGGAATCGCGGCGATTCCGCTGCCATAGTATTGCATTGAAACGCTCACTTTACGCATGTGACTATGCCCACCATGCGTAAAGTGAGCGTTTCCTGTGCGGATGGTACCCAGGGTATGGAGGAGAGGAGACTCTCCTCCATGCCCTGGGTACCATATTCCTGTTATAGAATTAAAATAAAAAATAGAGATATACTTACCCTCTGTCGGCCCCCTGAAGCCTCCCGGTCCTCAGCGGCACTGCCAGCAAGTTCTGTTCCCAGGGATGCATTGCGACAATGACCTCTGATGACGTAACGGTCGCGTGGCTGCTACGTCATCAGAGGTCATTGTCGCAAGGCATCCCCGGGAATGGAACTTGCTGGCAGCGCCGCTGAGGACCGGGAGCCGACAGAGGGTAAGTATATCCCTATTTTTTTT
Organism: Dendrobates tinctorius; assembly: GCF_039654945.1. NCBI lineage: Eukaryota > Metazoa > Chordata > Amphibia > Anura > Dendrobatidae > Dendrobates > Dendrobates tinctorius. Next base: position 3,046,948 of record NW_027361719.1, on the reverse strand, counting down.
TTATTATTTTTAACATTCTGTCTTTTACTATTGATACTGCATTAGGTAGCATCAATAGTAAAAAGTTGGTCACACTTGTCAAGCACTAGAAACCCGATATATACCTTAGTTACCAGCGTGCTGATGCAGGGAGCTGGTAACCAAGATACACATCGGGTTTCTAAGTGACGCACGCCCCTTAGAAACCCGATGTGTACCTTAGTTACCAGCTCCCTGCATCAGCGCGGCGGTAACTAAAGTACACTACGATGCCGCGCGCTCGGCGTCGCTGGTGCTGATCGCTGGTGAAGCTGCCTGTTTGACAGCCCACCAGCGATCATGTAGCGACACACCAGCGATCCTGACAAGTTGATATCGTTGTTGGGATCGCTGGTGAGTCGCTATGTGTGACGGGGCCCTAACACCCCATAGGTCTGCAGCACAGCAGGACTGCCAAGTGGCCGAGGCTTTGCCCTTTATAAAGCATGTTATATTTTAAGGCAGAAATGTCACCTGAAAAAAAAAAGATCTTGTCATAGATCCAAAACTGTAGTAATGACATGACATCTTCATGTATCCAAAAATATCCCAGAAATATTTCTCCCTGTATACAAGACAAAACATACATTATAAAATGTGTGATGTAAAGAAACTCAGACAGAGTGGTCTTCAGAATCCGAGATTAATAATGTATTCATGACGAAGCAATGCAAAATGCCGTCAGCCAAGCAGGTCTGTCTCCAGCACGTAAGTAGAGACCAGTCAGGGAGTGGGGCAGTGAGAGGCCAACATTGACCTGCCTCTTGGACTAGTTAGCCAAAACTCATGGTCCCCGGATGACTTAAAAGTATGTTTTATCTGAAAAAACTGCAGCGTTTCAGTGTAAGGCCTCATTCAGACATACGTGTTGCATCCATTTTGTTCACAGATACATGTACGTCACATGTCGTGTCACTGCCTTTAATGTGGGCTTGCTCGCCAAGCCCACATCATTCCCGGCAGATGATGACTGATTTAATCAGCCACCATGTGCCTCTAACAGCTGCGGGGGAAGTGAAACCAGACAGCGACATTTAACAAGCACTGTCAGAGGGACGTGCCATTCCAAGAGCCCATGACGTGATCGCGGGGCGCCGAATGGTTATGATGCATCATGATTTTCTCTATACACTACAGTTCTAGTATAGTCTGATCATCTAGTAAAAGCGATCAAATGATCGCAGCTTCAAGTCCCCTAAAGGTGACTATTAAATACAATTAAAAAAAATAAAAAAAACACGAGTTCAAATCACCCCCATTTTGCTCCATTAAAAATAAACAAATGAAAAAAAAAAAATACATATTTGCTACATATCTACCTTTTTTTTTTAAAGCATCACGCTCTAGGTATAGTATTTTTTTTTATCACTCTTCCCATAACTTTCACTAAAGGATTTCAAGAATGTATTTAAAAATGTCTGACTTCTGGCCTCAAAGAAAATCTACAGCAGAAATTCTGGCAGTTACATCATGTAATCATTGTTTTGTGGGGCATTAAGGAGTCTTGTGTAGCGGCACTCTCGCCACGTGTAACCCGCAGAGGGTCACTATTGCCACATGTAACCCGCAGAGGGGCACTATCGCAACGTGTAACCTGCAGAGGGGCACTATCGCCACATGTAACCCGCAGAGGGGCACTATCATGAAGTGAAACCCGCAGCGGTGCACTATCGCCACATGTAACCCGCAGAGGGGCACTATCGCAACGTGTAACCCGCAGAGGTGCACTATCGCCACATGTAACCCGCAGAGGGGCACTATCATGACGTGAAACCCACAGAGGTGCACTATCGCCACATGTAACCCGCAGAGGGGCACTATCGTGACGTGAAACCCGCAGAGGGGCACTATCGTGATGTGAAACCCGCAGAGGGGCACTATCGTGACGTGAAACCCGCAGAGGGGCACTATCGTGACGTGAAACCCGCAGAGGGGAACTATCGCCACATGTAAAGGGCATGTCACACTAAGCGATATCGCTAGCAATATCGCTATAACTTGTGACGTTATAGCGATATTGCTAACGATATCGCTGTGTCTGATACTTACCTACGACCCGCTCCCCCGCTGGTTATCGCTGATCGCGCGAGAACGTCCAGGACCGTTTCTCGTCTTCAGCTTCCTGCGGCGCTTCCTGCTGTGACGACGAGCGACGCGTGGAGCCGTACGGGAGGACGCAGGATCGCCTGGTGTGACAGGTAAGTAGCGACCCCCGTCCCAGCGATGTCGCTGGTGAGATCTGCCTGTGTGGCAGCTCACTAGCGACCACTTAGCGATGTATCAGCGATCCTGACCGCGTCATATCGCTGGTCGGGATCGCTGGTACATCGCTAAGTGTGACAGGGCCTTAACCCGCAGAGGGGCACTATCGTGACGTGAAACCCACAGAGGGGCACTATCGTGATGTGAAACCCGCAGAGGGGCACTATTGCAATGTGTAACCCGCAGAGGGGCACTATCGCAATGTGTAACCCGCAGAGGGGCACTATCTACACGTGTAACCCGCAGAGGGGCACTATTGGGGCACGGAGGCCTAGAAGAAGTGCTATTGCCATGTCAATGCCTGGAGGCAGGCACTAATACAATGAGTGTGCTATTAGGTCGTGGAGGCCAAGAGAAAGGAATATTACAGCATGAGGGAAAGGAAGGTGCACTTTCAAGACCTTGACACCCAGAGGGGGATGCTATTATGGTGTGGAGGTATAAAAGGTGCACTGTTAGAGGGCTCTGTTAATGTGTGTACACAAAAGGGTACACTCTGAGGTCTATACATCAAAGTGTTTAAACCCTTCACCACTTTGTTTTTTTTTCCATTTTTGAGTTTTGTTTTGCTCCCCTTCTTCCCAGAGCCATAACTTTTTTATTTTTCCATCACTATGGCCGTGTGAGAGCTTGTTTTTTTCTGAGACGAGTTGCAGTTTTGAATGGCACCATTGGTTTTACCATATAGCGTACTGGAAATGTGAAAAAAAAATTCAAAGTGCGGTGAAATTGCAAAATGCTAAAAACTGATCTGCCATTATGATTCTCCGGGTCATTACAAGTTTGTAGGAAAAGCACAAAGCAAACAAGTTGTGGATAGGCAAGAAAAAAAACAAACAAACAAACCCCACCATGATAGTGGTCATAATCCAGAGTCAATGGATTGATGTGCACAGTGTGCTATGTCTGGCGCTCTTGCATGGTGTCTCTTCTCTCACCATGCAAGGGACGCCGGCTTACTCACCACCTCGACCCTTGGCATGCTTTTGCTTCCTTCCACTTCCTCATCTGTGTGTGTGCGCAGCAGTGTCCGGTGGCCAGTGCTTGAACCTCGTCCCCTGGTCCCAGATCGGCCAGTGCTTGAACCTCATTCCCTGGTCCCGGAGCAGCCAGTGCTTGAACCTCATCCCCTGGTCCCGGAGCGGCCAGTGCTTGAACCTCATCCCCTGGTCCCGGAGTGGGGCTCAAACAGGGACTATGCAAATCAGCACAAAGTCACACCCCCAGAGAATCAAATGTGTCACCCCCCCTTAGTAGAGGGCATAAAATTATCATCAAAGGCAAATTCACACATCTCAGGAACCAAATGGCATATTAAAAAAAGTATTCAGGGTAGCAACAGGAATGAAATAGCAAAAACTGCCCACTTTTGACATAGCAAAAAGTCCTCTTTAACCCCTTTACCCCCAAGGGTGGTTTGCACGTTCATTACCAGGCCAATTTTTACAATTCTGACCACTGTCCCTTTATAAGGTAATAACTCTGGAATGCTTCCAAGGATCCTGGTGATTCTGACATTGTTTTCTCGTGACATATTGTACTTCATGTTAGTGGTAAAATTTAATTTATATAACTTGCGTTTATTTGTGAAAAAAATGGAAATTTGGCGAAAATTTTGAAAATTTCACAATTTTCCAACCTTGAATTTTTATGTCCTTAAATCACAGCGATATGCACACAAAACTTTTCCCACATGTTTACCAAACATTTCCCACATGTTTACTTTACATCAGCACAATTTGGGAACCAAGCTTTTTTTTTTGTTAGGAAGTTATAAGGGTTAAAAGTTGACCAGCGATTTCTCATTTTTACAACACCATTTTATTTTTAGGGACCACATCACATTTGAAGTCACTTTGAGGGGTCTATATGATAGAAAATACCCAAAAGTGACACCATTCTAAAAACTGCACCCCTCAAGGTGCTCAAAACCACATTCAAGAAGTTTATTAACCCTTCAGGTGCTTCACAGGAATTTTTTGAATGTTTTAAAAAAATTGAACATTTAAATTTTTTTTTCACAAAAAAGTTACTTCAGGTCCATTTTTTTTATTTTACCAAGGGTAACAGGAGAAATTGGACTGCAAAAGTTATTGTGCAATTTGTCCTGAGTACGCTGATACCTGATATGTTGGGGGGAATCACTGTTTCGACGCATGGCAAAGCTCAGAAGGGAAGGAGCGCCATTTGACTTTTTCACTGCAAAATTGGCAGGAATTCAGATCGGACGCCATGTCACGTTTGGAGAGCCCCTGATGTGCCTAAACAGTGGAAACCCCCACAAGTGACCCCATTTTTTAAACTAGACCCCCAAGGAACTTATCTAGATACGTGGTGAGAACTTTGAACCCCCATGGGCTTCACAGAAGTTTATAACGTACAGCCGTACAATTAAAAAATCATATTTTTTTAAAAAAAATGATCTTTTCACCCCCAATTTTTATTTTCCCAAGGGTAACAGGACCCCAAAAGTTATTGTGCAATTTGTTCTGAGTACGTTGATTCCCCATATGTGGGGGTAAACCACTATTTGGGGGCATGACAGAGCTCAGAAGGGAAGCAGCGCCATTTGACTTTTTTGGCTGGAATTGAAATCAGACGCCATGCCGCGTTTGGAGAGCCCCTGATGTGCCTAAACTGTGGAAACCCCCCACAAATGACACCATTTTGGAAACTAGACCACCCAAGGAACTTATATAGATGTGTGGTGAGCACTTTGAACCAGGGCCGGACTGGGACTAAAATTCAGCCCTGGCATTTGAAGTTACACAGGCCCACTAGTCACATGGTGACTATATAATATCTTTGTACACTTGTAGGTTACAAGAAGGGAGAGGAGATTAACACGACTATATAACATGTCACAGCTGTGCCCAAGATTTCAGCTCAGTTCTATTTATTGCTTTTAGGTACAGTACTCCTCCCAAAGCTCTGTCCCCTTTTGTACGCACGGTGACAGAATTCCTGGCAGAACTGCTATCCATTGGGCAACCAGACCCCCTGGTCATAGCTGCCCCTATCATACCTCCCAACTTTTGAAAAAGGGAAAGAGGGACAAAGACTGCGGTGCGCGCCGCTGCAAATTTTAGGCCACGCCCGGCCACACCCATTTCACAACTAGTCACACCCATGTCCACGCCTTTTCACACCCATTTAGCACTGCTGATCACACTGACTGGTACTGAGGGCACAGTGGCTGGCATTATGGGCACACTGACTGTTATTAAGGAAGAGAGAAAACAGAGAGAGAGAAAAAGAAAAAAGAGAGAGCAAGAAAGGAGAGCGAGAGAGAAAGAAAGAACAGAGAGAAAGAAAGAGGGGAAAGAAAAAGAACAAAGAGAGAAAGAAAGAAGTAAAGAAAAGAAAGAAAGAACAGAGAGAAAAGAGAGGAAAGAAAAAGAAAGAGGGGAAAGAACGAACAGAGAGAGAAAGAAAAAAAGAAAGATTAGAGAGAGAAAGGAAGAACAGAGAGAGAGAGAAAATGAGGGAAAGACAGAACAGAGAATGAGAAAGAAAGAACAGAGAAAGAAAGAAAAAGAGAGAAAGAAATAAAGAAAGATTCTATAAAGATACTATAGCAGCCCGGCTCCCATTGTAGTGCCCACCTGAGCCTCCCAGTGCAGGACATATCATGATCCGCTCACATGGCCGGCATCCCCGATTCCAAGGCTATCCTGCTATCTGCGCTGTCGGACGAGGACACGGTGATGGATCTGAAGCATTCCTGGTTCCGTCACAATCTCCTCAAGAAATTATCTCATTTCCGGTCAGCCTCCAGCACATCACTTCAGGTGGAACGTCATGTGTGTGTTTTAAAATGCTTCTCGGGGCTCCGCCGTGTACTCCTGTGTCCGTGGGAAAAGCCAGCTTTGTATGCTTCGTACACACTTGGCTCCGCTCCGTACATTCCGTACACATATGGCTCCACTCCGTACACACACGGCTCAGCTCCGTATACCCCATACACACACGGCTCCGCTCCGTACACCAAGTACACACACGGCTCCGCTCCGTACACCTCGTACACACACGACTCCACTCCGTACACCTCATACACACACAGCCCTGCTACATCTACCCTGTAAACCCCTCCTGACCCCACACATACTTACCTCATCCAGCACCATGACAACAGCACAGCAGAGTCTTGCAGACACCAAGAGGCAAGGCTGAGCGCACAGGACCTGCGATGAGGTCACAGGAGGGGCGGAGTCAGGGGTCACATGATCAGGGGTCTGGACAAAGGCTCCTGATCATGTGACCTTTAACTCCTCCCCTCCTGTGACCTTATCACAGGTACTGTGAACAGAGAAGAGAGCAGGCAAGCGACGCTGTGAGTGGCTGCGGGGGGAGGTCTCATGCTACGGCGAGGATGGGGTGCGTGGGAGGGGGCGTGGCGGCTTATCTCCCTGCACTGCTGGAGCGTTGGAAACTATAACTGCCGTGCCCGCAGAGGGCCGGCGGCAGGAGCAACAGCCAGGCCAGTGGCCGCATCAGCTGGCTAGCGGCCAGATGATTGGGCGCTGCCGCCCGCGGTCCACATGACAGCGGCCCAGCGGGAAAATGCGCGGTTGGTTATATTACCAATCCGGGCCTGCTTTGAACCCCCAAGTGCTTCACAGAAGTTTATAACACCCGGGCATGAAGATAAAAAAAATCATTTTTTCCACAAACATGATCTTTTAGTCCCCAATTTTTGTTTTTTTTGCATTTCCAAAAAATGAATTTATTAGGGAATATTTTTCTTTTTATTTATTTGGCGATTTTTTATAAATTATTTTTACACTTTTTTTTTCCCCCCCGGGGGGGGACATCACTGTCATGTGTCAGATCACTGATCTGACAGATTGGTCAGCACTCTGTGAGATCAGCGATCTGACAGGCACTGAGGAGGCTTGTCAGCGCCTGCTCTCTGCAGGCACTGAGTAAGCCGCTTCCCTGCAGGCCCCCCGGCCATCTTGGATCCTGTGGACTGCAGGGAACGAGGCCCCCAGAGCAGCGCAGCACATCGCGCTGAGCTGGGGGTCTCAGGGAAGCACGGAGGGAGCCCCCTCCCTGCCGATGCTTCCCTAATCCCCCGGTACACTGCGATCATGTTTGATCAGTGTGCCAGGGGCTAACGCCCCTGACACATAGTGCCGGGTGTCAGCTGTGATAATCAGCTGACACCCAACCGCGATCAGCGGCGCCCCCTGTCGGGAGCGCCGCTGAACGCTGAAACATACTATCCCGTCCTCGGTCATAGGGGCCTGGGTACCCTGGACGGGATAGTACGTCTCATGTCAGAAAGGGGTTAAAACCATCATAATAGCTGTAGTGAAGGATACATTGGTTCACACTTTATAGTTTCATAATGTCATTAGTATTGTGGAGGTTGTTTATGGCGGCAGGATAGTAGCAATTTTAGTTTTATGATCGATATGTTGAATGCAATGTATCACTTTGAGCTATGCATTGCCAAATATATAGAATAATGAAAATGAACCCTTTTTTTTCTTTTCTTTTTAATTACCCTTTAATTGTCCATAGGCCTTGCAAGGGAGTGAGGATCTGTGGGATTGAAGTTTGTACAAATAGCTCATTATGCAAGCTTGTTGTTTTACCATAATGAACCTGTATACATTACATTGGTTATGTACCAAATATGTTTGTTTGTTGCTGTTTATTAAACAAATTAAAAAAAGATTAAATTAACAGTGTGAGACATGTAATGACTGACAGTCTGCTCTCATAATCAAACACAGCTCTACACTGAGATCACAACTAACACAGCACAGCAGAAGTGAAATTAGTCTCATTACAAGCACATTTGCAGCAGAACTTCTCTCATAGTGCGGTCAGATCTACTGCAGAGCCGTGCCTGATTATAACCAACACAGTATAGTAGAGTTGAATCTTGTCTCATTACAAACACAACCACATTTGCTGTTGTCATCTCGGAGTGCTGTCAGCTCTGCTGTACTGCCCTTCTCCCACACTAGCTTACTATGCGTGAGATGGAATCAGAAGCACAAATGAAGACTGCAGTTAGCTACAAATATGTTTGTAAAGAGATAAACTTCAGTTCTGCTGTACTGTGTGAGCTCTACTGTACTGGGTGATCTCTCTGCAGATCTGTTTGATTATGAGAGTAGACTGTCAGTCATTACATGTCTCTCACATATAACGCCCCCTTTCATTAAAGCCAAGCTCTGGAGTGAGATTCTCAGGGAAACCAGTATCAGGCCCATAGATCTTCACAGCTAATTTACATATCAGATATCAAGGAATCTTTTTATTCAACTTTCTACAGCCTACATGCCCATAAAGACACCTTAGTAGGCATGTTTCTAATGACGGATTCCCTCACTCAGACGTCAGTGATTTTTCTCGAACACAAAATAACGATAAAAGTTTCATTACACTTTTCAGACTCTGGTGGGTGTTTCAGTTTTTACCACAGTTTGGTTATAGCTTCATAAGTTTTGAAAAAATAAATAAAAAATGATGGATTTTTATCAACCTTCTCCTATAAAACAGACAGCACTGCGATGGCATCTGATTTTTTTGGCGGGCCCATAGACTTGCATTGGCGATTTTTACCTGAATATCAGATCAAGAGTTGACGTGTCTTGGTGATTTTACAGCTTCATAGACTATAATAAGTATGAATTCTCATATGAGAGAAACTGATGACAATGAGGGATAAAGCCCCCCGTTACACATAGCGATATCGCTATGTCTGATACTTACCTCCGACCGGCTCCCCCGCTGCTCATCGCTGTTCGCGCGAGAATGTCCAGGACCATTTCTCGTCGGGCGCTTCCTGTGGCGCTGACGAGCGACGCGTGGACGCAGGCGGGAGGACGTCAGGATCGCCTCGTCTGACAGGTAAGTAGCAACCCCCGACCCCTGCTATGTCGCTGGTGAGATCTGCCTGTGTGGCAGCTCACTAGCGACCACTTAGCGATGCACCAGCGATCCATATCATTGTCGGGATCGCTGGTGCATCGCTAAGTGTAACGGTACCCTAAGGTCAAGTTCCCACAGTGAGTTTTTGATGCAGCATATTTTCAGCTGCACAAACATCGACTCTTAGGCTATGTGGCCATGTTGCAGAAATGCTGCAGAATTGTTCGTAGCATTTCCGCAACTCCCCGCCGCGGCTAAAACGCATGCGGAATTCACATGCGTTTTCCTGCAAAACACAAGCGTTTTTAGCTAGCAAAAAGCTTGCGCTTTTTCAAGCAATTTGAAGCATCGCTTGGAAAAGTGATTGACAGGTTGGTCACACTTGTCACGCATAGTGCTTGACAAGTGTGACCAACTTTTTACTATTGATGCGGCCTATACAGCATCAGTAGTAAAAGATAGAATGTTAAAAATAATAAAAAATTAAAAAATAGGGATATACTTACCCTGTCATCCCCAGGAGTCCTCCCGGTCCTCATTGGCGCTGCCGGCAACTTCCGTTCCCAGGGATGCATTGCGCAAATGAACTCTGATGACGTAGCGGTCACGCCAAAATTCTACCAGGATATGAAGTCACTACAGCATCTTTTAGTGTGTGATGGCAGCCAAAGAAAAACTATATAAATCTGGTATTGCTAAAATCACACTGACCCAAAAAATAAAGTCACCTAATTATCATACCAGGAGGTTTTGGAGTTGCTAAAAATCTACTTGGAAGACTCAAGGGAAGGACTGCTCAAGTAATAAAACCCATTGAAGACACTATAAAAGGATCTCTGCGGTCTTAATAGTCTCAGTCAGTTCTTTCTGTAAGTGGGTATGAGACATGACAAGGGACTGATGATCCACAGAAAAATCCCGCACCATCTGCATCAAACTGGACACTTGATCCGCCAAGTTACGAGCGGTTCCATGATCAGAGAAAAAAAAAGTGCAAAATCCCGTTTTAGGCTATGTGCACACGTCCGAAATTACCGTGGATTTTATGCGTTTTTGCCGCGAAAACGCATAAAATAAGCAACCCATTGTAGTCAATGGCATTCCGCACATGCTGTGCTAATGCTGCGTATTTTTCCGCGGCGGCATCGCATCGCGGAAAAATACGCAGCATGCTCATTCTTTGTGCGGAATCGCGGGAATTCCGCACACATAGGAATGCAATGTTCCGCTTTCCGCTGGAAAAGGTGTGTGCTACAGATATCTGTTTCTGCACGTAATCATTGGTACGGACGGCTGGGTCATCTTCTTCCAGTGGTGGTAGGCAAATCGGTTCGAGGGTTTGGTTCAATGCTTGCTCAAGTATTTTTACTTTGGCTAGCGCGATCTCTTCCTCCATTTGTGTTTGAAGAATCTTTGCTTGAGCCTCTGCTTCTGCTTTCTTGGCTTCTGACTCTGCTTTCCTTTCTATGTAGGAACGTCTTAGTTTGGATCGCTCTGCGTTTAAACGGGCCTCTAGGATTCTGTCGCTGAGGGTTGAAGTCCTTCAGCAGGATGATTTGTATGATCGAGAAGAGTGTCTGGATGAGCCTGACCTGTGGGATCTTGATTCTTGCAGATGAGCAATACGGAGCTCCTCTTTATCTTTGGTTTCTTGCCGCAATGCATCACTGGGAACGGGACCTGTCGGAGCATCGCGGAGGCCTGGGGACGCTGCGCAGGACGCCAGAAGGTGAGAAAAACACGATTTTTCATTTTTTAAAATTATTTTTAACATTAGATATTTTTACTACTAATGCTGCATAGGCGGCCTCAATATTAAAAAGTTGGTCACACTCGTCAAACACTATGTTTGACGAGTGTGACCAACCTTTCAATCAGTTCTCCAAGCGATGCTACAGATCGCTTGGAAAACGTTGGCATTCTGCAAGCTAATTACACTTGCAAAACGCTAGTTTTTCCGTGGGAAAATCGCGGGAATTTAAAACGCGATTTTCCAACAGAATGGAATTCCGGAATTCTCGCGGTAACTTCCGCGGGAATTCTGCTACGTGTGAACCCAGCTGAAGACTGTGAAGGGTCTTTTTTGGCCATTTTGATTTAAGGTGCACTGTCTCTTTAAGAAACTGAACTTTTGAATTGGAGGCTGAAAATCGCAGTGCAGCTTAGTTAAGACGTCCTGACAAGATTCCCAAGGTGTTTTTGGAGAATTGTGGGATTTTGCCGTCCGACAATCTGCAGCGATGTTGTATAACATACAGAGAGTCTCTATGCACAATGCGGTCTGGGGTGACGCTGCAGACAGTTTCTTAGAAGAGCAGGGCTGCAGTATGTGAGCAGGCAGATGGGATGGGATATAAGGGTGGTTTTCCGGGCTTCAAGGCAGTTTCTGTCCCCACATGAGGCGAATGGAGGTATAGTTGATTGGGAGAGATTCCTACCTTCCGTTTCCTCAATGAAGGGCAGACAGGACCATGTTGCTCAGCGTCCGGAGAGATAATGCACACCAGGGATTGTGAAATCCAGACTTGTTTAATTGGAAATCTGGAAATACAGCGTATGATTGGTAATACAATAGGTTCTCCAGACATGCAGAGTGTTAGGCTACTTTCACACATCAGGTTTTCGGCGTCAGGCGCGATCCGGCGTCGTGCCGGAACGCCGGATCCGGAAAATGTTTAGTAAAACCGGATGTGACGGATCCGGTTTTCTGCCGGATCCGTCTTTTTCTTGACAGACAAAACCGGATCCGTCTCATCCGGTTCATCCGTTTTTCGACGGATTACGCCGGATCCGGTTTTTAAAATTGACCCTTGTGGCCTTCCGAACGGGATTGGCTACTGGAAAACTATATATAGAGTGTTCCTACAGCCCTTCTTTGACAGGTTGTCGAGGAGAAAGTGCAGGTTGGAGAGAAGAGCAAGTTACTGGCGAAGATGGATGTTGTCATTGGAAATATTTTGAAGAATTTGGCGGATTTTATAGCGGAGGCGAATCGTTTGAGGGTGATTGTTCTGGAGAAGGAGAGAGCGAGACAGCAGCGCATCAGGCATCGTAGACGACGTTTGTGGATCCACCCCATCACAGCCAAGAGAATGACGCGTGGGGTCTGTTCTACACGCTGCATGGACCTTCGACGAAACCCGGATAAATTTTTTGGATATGTTAGGATGAAAATGGAGAATTTTGATTACTTGGTGGAGCGCATTGCACACCTCATAAGAAAAGCGGACACCTATTGCCGCTTCTCTGTTTCACCCGCAGAGCGTCTGATGGTGACTTTAAGGTAAGCCACATTTATTGGATGTGATCGCATCAGAGCACACTTTCACTGCAATCTTGTTGGTGGTAGTTTGTATCTCCAAGTGTTATAGCTCAGTTTTGGTATGTAATGCTGTGATTTAAAACTAATTTATTGTTTTTTAATTCCCCACAGATTTCTTGCAACTGGAGAATCCCTTTCGTCACTGCATTTCCAGTACAGACTCGGGATTTCCACCATATCTGGAATAGTGAAGTACACATGCCGTGCACTGTGGGACTCCTTAGCTGAAGAGTTTTTACCAGAGCCCACAACAGAGAGGTGGATTGAAATTGCTGACAAGTTTCAACAGATATGTCAGTTTCCCAACTGCTTGGGCGCTGTGGACGGGAAACATATCCGCATTGTAAAGCCAGATGGATCGGGATCGGAATATTTCAATTACAAGAAATATTTTTCAATTGTCCTCATGGCCATCGCTGACGCGGAATACAAATTTATTGCGGTTGATATTGGGGCCTATGGCCGCTCCAATGACTCTCAAGTTTTCAAACTGTCTGCCATGGGGCGTAAACTGTATGGAAACACCTTCCAGTTCCCACCACCTAGACCGCTGCCGCAAACATCTGGTCCACCTATGCCATTTGTCTGTGTAGGGGATGAAGCCTTCCAGCTGTCAGAACACCTTTTGAAACCGTACTCTAGCAGAGGATTGACAAGACCAAAACGCATTTTTAATTACCGCCTCACAAGAGCAAGAAGAATGGTTGAATGTACCTTTGGTATTCTGACAGCCAAATGGCGGGTCCTATCGACTGCGATCAACCTCAAGACAGAAACTGTGGACGAGGTGATCAAAGCGTGCGTGGTACTCCACAATTTTGATATCTGCAAGGAACCCATTTCCATTGAGGACACCTCTGAAGAAACCACCTTGCAAGATTACCAGGACATTACCACTAGAAGTTCTGTGACGGTTTCAGTAATGAGGGACAATTTTGCACTATACTTTATGTCACCTCAAGGCAGAGTACACTGGCAGGATGACAGAGTGTGAAAGATTTGTGCCCTAACCAAACTTGTGTACCTTCTGGACCAACAGTATATACCTTTGCCAACCAAAGTTGGCTATCTTGTCATGGTCTCTATTTTTAGCTTTAGGCCACAGGTGTGTACCTGGTTGTGTTTTATGCAAAGTATTTCACCTTTTAACAAAAGTTGTGTACATTGTTAGGAAATCACCAACAATAAACACAACTTTTTAGGTGAAATACTTTGCTTCAAACACAACCAGGAACACAACTGTGGCAAAAAGCTAAAATTTACCCACAGTTATATACCTAGTTTTGAATACCATTTCACCTTTTAAATACCCTGTATTTAACCTTTTTCGCCGCAGAAAGAAATGACAGACAACCAGTGTAAAATAATTTAACTTTTATTGAAAAATGTTTTTTTTAGTAAACTTTTTTAAAATTTTAATAAACTTGTTTAATAAAGCTTTGAAACCATAAAACTGGTCATTTTTATTTAAATACACACATTATAAATCTGTGTAGTGTGTGGTGGAAATACTGCTGGAGGGGCTGCGGGACACTTCGACACTGGGAGTGTGGAGAGAGGACTGGGATCGTGGTGGGGAAGGAACAGTTAGAGGTGAAGGTGTGGAAAAAACTACAGAATGGGTGGACATGTGGGAAGCAGAAGAGGTGGTGGGTGGTGGAGTGGAGGGTTGGGCAGGGACTGTAGGAGCAGATGATGTTGATGGCAAGTTGTATGGGGAAGGAGTTTGGTATGGGGCAGGTTGCTGGAAGTGGGGAGATGTCTGGTACGGGGCAGGTTGCTGGAAGTGGGGAGATGTCTGGTACGGGGCAGGTTGCTGGAAGTGGGGAGATGTCTGGTACGGGGCAGGTTGCTGGAAGTGGGGAGATGTCTGGTACTGGGGAGGTTGCTGGTACTGGGGAGTTTGCAGGTACTGGGGAGGTTGCTGGTACTGGGGAGGTTGCTGGTACTGGGGAGGTTGCTGGTACTGGGGAGGTTGCTGGTACTGGGGAGGTTGCTGGTACTGGGGAGGTTGCTGGTACTGGGGAGGTTGCTGGTGCTGGGGAGGTTGCTGGTGCTGGGGAGATTGCTGGTGCTGGGGAGGTGGATGGTATGTAATAGGAGGGGGAGGATGGAAAGTGGCTGGAGGGGGTGTAGATGTAATAGGAGGGGGAGGATGGAAAGTGGCTGGAGGGGGTGTAGATGTAATAGGAGGGGGAGGATGGAAAGTGGCTGGAGGGGGTGCAGGTGGATGAACTACTGTGGTGGGAGGAGGAGGTTGGGAGGTAACTTGCTGGAGAGCAGCGTGGCATGAATGCATTACATGCATCTGCGGGGCAGGAGAGAGCGTTTCCATGCGCTCCACAACAGACCTGAAAAAGGTGTGGTTTGGCGAAGATATTGCTTCTGAATGCATGGTTTGCAGAAGTGTCTTCACCTCCAGAATGCTGGAGTTGATCTGCTGATAGCCTGCGGAGATTTGCTCTGACAAGACTTTTAGACAGTTCTGGAAAGATGCATTCAGATGCAAGAACTCTGGCGCATAAGTCTTTTCCTGACCCCTCTGCCGCTGCCGCCCAGTACCCGCAGGTGTACTAGAGGTGGCAGGGGCAGAAGGGTGGGGTAAAGGGAAAGCGATCTCCTCACCAGCAGCTTCATGTAATGTAGGCGGCCACGATGCTCCTGTGCTGGTGGATGGGACAGATGGGTCGAATGTGTGGGAAGGCTGGGAAGGTGCAGATGTACCGGCGCGGTCGAAGTGTCCCTCGGTGCCGGTCTCCTCAGGGATCGCCTCAGAAGGGTCCAATCGTGCAGGCTCCCGAGTGCTGCTCACCGTGCTGTGGAATAAAGAGAAAAAAAAACAATTAAAATAGTGACATGGTATGGCCCTGGCTGAAAAAAAAAAGTTACATCTAAACATTTTTTTGTCACATGTGGTGTGTAATATTTACCTTCTGGTGAGCATTGTCTCCCGGAGGAACGACAGGGCTCGTGCGTACTTGTACTTGCTCCTGCGTCCTCCAGATCCACTCGGGGCCCGCATCTCTTTATTGAACTCCTTCTTGAAACGATCCCTCACAGACCGCCACCGCTTCACAATTCTCTCCCCTGAAACGAGAAAGGACAAAGTGGTTAGTATACAACATCAGTGTTTCCCAAACTCCAGTCCTCATGGTCCCCAGGGATCATGTTTTCAGGATTTCCAAAGTAAATAGAAATCCTGAACACATGATCCGTGGGGACCACGAGGACTGGAGTTCGGGAAACACTGGTTTAAATCAAGCAACCGGTACTGTATATACTTACGCTCTTTAATCTGGGCCCGAGCTTCGAGGTCCTCCCAGCGGTCCACAAGGAGCGAACAGATTTCCTCCCAGAGTCGTCGGGTAACGATCAGGTCAGCGTGGCGGCGGTCAGCCATATTCCAAAGTGGCTCCCTTTCTCTGACGAGATCGATGAGGCGGTCCACATCAATCCCTCCATCCTCACCGTCAGAGTCGGGAGCACGCTGTGAAGGCTGTTAAAGAAAAAGACAAAAATAACATAATTAGCCTCCACAAAAGAAATGAAATAAAAAGTGCAAAAAAAACAAAGCAAAAATATTTATACTTACACGCTGGTGACCGCCGCGTTGCTGTCGCCGATGACCCTGGGAGGCACTGCGAGGACCTCTTGGCTGAGCACCAGATTGGGAAGACTAGAGAAGAAAACAAAAAATGTTATGTCTTTGGATGTAGGCATTTGTTTGCTGTGTGTGGTCTGCAGAACATTGTTTTCTATGTGTTGTGTGTAGTGTGATGTTGTGTTTCTGCGTTTGATGCAAAAAACTTACCAATTGTGAGCCCACTCCAAGTGTCTGTCCACCCCTTCCTTCTTCTTCTGGGAGCTCCTCTTCATCTTGTGATTCCTGTTTTGAAATAAAAGGCAATGAATACACATATATTACAGAGATGATGGATTTTGGAAATAAAAACTTACCGTCAAACGCTGACGATGCGAGGGAGGGCTCCCAGAAGATGTGCTGTCTTCCTCATGGCCAGACTCCATGGCTGTGGGTGGTGTTTCTGCTGCTGCCATTGCTGCTGCTGCTGCATCTATTGGGCGGCTGTTGAATAAAGAGAAACAAAGGGCCAATGAATATCTTGATATTCCATAGCCCTAGTTTGGAGGAATGGGGGATTTGATAATTACCGTCTCTCATC
Organism: Dendrobates tinctorius; assembly: GCF_039654945.1. NCBI lineage: Eukaryota > Metazoa > Chordata > Amphibia > Anura > Dendrobatidae > Dendrobates > Dendrobates tinctorius. The sequence continues at coordinate 3,030,274 of NW_027361719.1, read as the reverse complement.
TGCTGCTGGACTCCCCTCCCGTTGTTCAGCATGCTGCTCCATTTGGGGTGGTGCTGATGGTGCTGCTGCTGCAGATGTCTGCTGCCTTCTCCTGCTCCTGGTTCTTGGCTTGGGTGGCATGTTGGGTGTGGCTGAGGGTCCCATTGTCTTTCTTTTATATATGTCCTGTGGGCAGAGCTACTGAGCATGCTCAGACCAAAGAAACCGGATCCGGCCGCCGGATCCGGCTGTCGACCGGATCCGGCGCATTGCGGCGCTCATAGGCTTTCATTGTATGAAAAAGCCGGACACGCCGGATCCGGCGTGTCCGGCTTTTTCGCCGGAGACAAAAAACGTTACAGTAGCCGTTTTTTCCAGACGCCGGATCACGTCACATTGCCGGATCCGGCGAAAATCGGATGAAACGCATGGCCATCCGGCTCGATCCGGCTCTAATGCAAGTCAATGGGGGGGAAACCGGATCCGGCATTGCATTTCGCCGGATCCGGTTTTAGTCAAAAGCGCCGGATCGCGCCTGACGCCGAAAACCTGATGTGTGAAAGAGGCCTTAAAGTGATACAGCAAAGTGGTCGAAAAACTGATGCCTTTCACAGCTCGGTACAAGCATGTCTCTGCCAGGTGAAAGTGAAACTTACAATGGCTGCTAGAAGGAAGAGAAGGCGTGACCTCTGAACCGGAAGTGAAAGGCATGTACAAGAATTAATTAGCTGCCATACAGAAAAAATACCAGCAAAGCAAATGCATGATAACCATATAAGCATAACTTAGACGGAACAGCACACAGAGAATGTAGCAGCAGAGACAGATACCAAGAGACGGGGTCAGAGATCAGTCCGGGTCATACACGTGGATACAAGTGAAAGGCAGGAGGACCACTGAGGTACAAGAGTCAGAGCCTCTGAACTGGAAGCTAGAGCTATCACTAACACTGGTCAGCAGGCTGTGAAGGATTGAAATAGCCCAGCTAGCTCCAAAATGAGGCCAAGGAGATTAACCTCCACATGACCAGTCCAGAGAGAGGACAGCAGAAAATAAACTCTGGACTGGACCATGACAGATCACTTTTCAATACAAGCTTATAAAAGCCTCATTCTGGCTCTAATAGACTTGCCTTGAGACCTTGTGATGTAGCTTCTGACTTTCGGCCAGTCAGAAGCTGCACTCACAAGATGGCGCTAGTGGTCCGGTGCTGAGAAACGTTAAAGATGCCAGAAGGGGAGTACAGGTGCTTCTAACAAAATTAGAATATCATCAAAAAGTTAATTTATTTCAGTTTTTCAATACAAAAAGTGAAACTCATATTATATAGAGTCATTACAAACAGTGATCTATTTCAAGTGTTTATTTCTGTTAATGTTGATGATTATGACTTACAGCCAATGAGAACCCAAAGGTCATTATCTCAGTAAATTAGAATAATTAACAAAAAACACCTGTAAAGGCTTCCTAAGTGATTAAAAAGCTTTCAGTAGGCGCCACAATCATGGGGAAGACTGCCGACTTGACAGATGTCCAGAAGGCAGTCATTGACACACTCCACAAGGAGGGAAAGCCACAAAAGGTCTTTGCTCAAGAAGCTGGAAAGTTGAGTGGAAGGAAAAAGTGTGGTAGAAAAAGGGTACAAGCAACCGGGATAACCGCAGCCTTGAAAGGATTGATAAGAAAAGGCCATTCAAAAATTTGGGGGAGATTCACATGGAGTGGACTGCTGCTGGAGTCATTGCTTCAAGAGCCACCACCCACAGACGTATACAGGACATGGACTACAAGTGTCACATTCCTAGTGTCAAGCCACTCATGACCAATAGACAACGCCAGAAGTGTCTTACCTGGGCCAAGGAGAAAAAGAATTGGACTGTTGCTCATTGGTCCAAAGTTTTTTTTTTTTTTTTTTTTTTTAAATTTAGCATTTCAGTTTAAAATCAAGGTCCCAGAGACTGGAGGAAGAGTGGAGAGGCCACAATCCAAGCTGCTTGAGGTCTAGTGTGAAGTTTCCACAATCAGTGATGGTTTGGGGAGCCATGTCATCTGCTGGTGTAGGTCCTCTGTGTTTTATGAAGACCAAAGTCAGCGCAGCCATCTACCAGGAAATTTTAGAGCACTTCATGCTTCCCTCTGCCGACAAGCTTTTAGAGATGGAAATTTCATTCTCCAGCAGGACTTGGCACCTGTCCACACTGCCAAAAGTACCAATACCTGGTTTAAAAACAACAGTATCACTGTGCTTGATTGGCCAGCAAACTCGTCTGACCTTAATCCCCATAGAGAATCTATGGGGTATTGTCAAGAGCAAGATGAGACACCAGACCCAACAATGCAGACGAGCTGAAGGCTGCTATCAAAGCAACCTGGGCTTCCATAACACCTCAGCAGTGCCACAGGCTGATCACCTCTATGCCACGCCTAATTGATCCACAAATTGATGAAAAAGGAGCCCTGACCAAGTATTGAGTGCATTTACTGAACATATATTTTAGTAGGCCAACATTTTGGATTTTAAAACCATTTTTTCAAGCTGGTGTTATAAAGTATTCTAATTTACTGAGATAATGACTTTTGGGTTTTCATTGGCTGTAAGCCATAATCATCAACATTAAGGCTGAGTTCTCAAGAGCGGTTTTAAACGCGCGATTTTGCAGCGAAAACGCAAAAAATAAGCATCCCATGCAATCCTATGGGATTCCGCAATGCTGTGCTAATGCTGCGTTTTTTCCCCGCGGCGGAATCGCTTCACGGTAAAAAACGCAGCATGCTCATTAATTTAGCGGAATCACGGCGATCCCGCACACATAGGAATGCATTGTTCTGCTTACTTTCCGCATGTGGCTGTGCCCACCATGCGATAAGTAAGCAGAAAATTTGCGGATGGTACCCACGGTCCGGAGGGGAGGAGAGGAGACTGTCCTCCGGGCTGTGGGTACCATATCCCTGTAAAAAATAGAATTAAAATAAAAAAATATTGTTATTCTCACCTTAAGGCGTCCCGCGCAGCCTTCCCGCCTTTCTCCACGCTCCCGGCATCTTCCGGTCCCAGTAATCCTTTGCGAGAATGACCGCAATGACGTCGCGATCTCGCGGGAGCGCGACGTCTCGCTGTCATTCTCGCAAAGGATTACTTGGACCGGGAGCGTGGAGAGAGGCGGGACGCCGGAAGGTGAGAATAACAATATATATATTTTTTTTTAATTTTTTACATTTTAGCTTTTACTACTGATGCTGCATACAGTAGTAAAAAGTTGGTCACACTCATCAAAAACTATGTTTGACAAGTGTGACCAACCTGTCAATCAGTTCTCCAAGTGATGCTCCAGATCGCTTGGAAAACGCTAGCATTGTGCAAGCTAATTACGCTTGCAAATCGCTAGCTTTTCCGCGGGAATTTAAAATGCGATTTTCCCACGGAATGGAATTCCGTAATTCTTGCGGTAACTTCCGCGAGAGTTCCGCTATATGTGAACTTAGCCTAACAGAAACAAACACTTGAAATAGATCACTGTGTAATGACTCTGTATAATATTTGAGTTTCACTTTTTGCATTGAAGAACTGAAAAAAAAAAAACAAACTTTTTTATGATATTCTAATTTTGTGAGAAGTACCTGTAAATGATCGAGTATAGACTTGTGTTTAAAGTGTCAGGCCAACGCTGAAAAAAAAAAAAAAAAAAAAGGCTGGAGCGGTGCTTTAACTTCTCCTATAACAACTATTATATAGGGGTAGTATATAACTATACTAAATATAAAGCAGCACATACAACTGCCTGCGCTAAAGGGGTTGTCCAGGCACATGACCCCACCTGATCTACAGCAGAAGTGGAGAGACAAACCTAACAACTAAAATGCCCAGCAAATCTTGTTTAGGCCCTGTTGTAATTAATGGGACCCAAAAATTTACCACCCAGCTGTGTCTCTGTATCCAACATCAGATCACGCGGGGGTATTTTTGAACATATTGGCTCCAATTCATCAGAGCTTTTACATCAAATAAATTTTGGTGCAATTCGGATATGTGCCAAATTTTAGAGACTTTTGTTTTCTTTCAGCTTCACTGAAATGGACACAACAGGGGTAGATTGCCACAGCAGGGGTCGGACGCCATTGCAGGGGTAGACTGCCACAGCTGGATTCGGACTTCCATGCAGTCACATTCGGCAGGAAAGACAGTGGTTTGCGGGTGGCCGCACCCAATCTCCAGCACAGGCCTCAAGCCGCGGTCTTTCCTGCCGGCTGTGACTACACGGAGGTGGGTGGGCAGGCAGCGGTGGGATCCGGCGCATGTAGTCAAGTGGTGGGTCCTGGCGGGGTCCCTCTCATTACACCCCTCTCGTTATACCCCCTCTCTACACGCTTCACAGCCTCGTGATCACAGCGGCAGCCTGGATCCAAGCAGCGGCCGGGATCGCAGCAGCGTTCGGGATTGCAGCGGCAGCTGTGATTGCAGCAGCGGTTGGGATCGCAGCGGTGGCCTGGATCCGAGCGGCTGCTGGGATCCCAGCGGCGGTCGGGATATCAGCGGCAGCTGAGATCCAAGCGGCGTTCGGGATCGCAGCGGCGACCTGGATCGGAGCGGCAGTCGAGATCGCAGCGGCGTTCAGGATCGCAGCTGCTTCCTGGATCCAAGCGGCATCACTTGGGTGTTCCAAAATGGTGGTTGGCGTACTTCCGGTGCAGCGGATTGTGGGATTCGGGGACATCCAGACGGAAGTGGATGACAGACAATTTAAGGCAATTATATATATAGATATATATATATATATATATATATATATACACACACACACACACAGACGTGATTGATCAGTTGCAAATTCAAGTCCCCTATGGGGAATAAAAAAAGGGTATGTGCACACATATGCAGAGAATTCCTGACTGAAAACCGGACTCCTTCCCAGAAAACGCGCGTTTTTTATGCGTTGTTTTCCGGAGCGTTCCCCATCTCATAGAAAATAGTTAGAAATGCAGATTTTTCCGCGAAATTAATGAGCATGCTGCGGTTTTTACCGCGATGGGTTTTTTTTGCGGAAAAAAACGCATCAGTGTGCAGAATTCATTAAAATGAATGGGATGCTTCTTGTAAGCGTTTTTGCCGGGAAAAACACTTAAAAAACATTAAAAAACGCTTACGTGTGCACTTACCCTAAATCCTTCCCTTTTCCCAATTCTAAAATTAAAAAAAAACCCTGAACGCCTTGGCATCACAGTCGCCAGAAACGTCCAGTTGATGAGTAGAAAATCAATGACCCCAAACAGTAAACTACAGAAAGAGAAAAAATAAAAAATGTAAAACAACAGAATTGACATTTTCCAATAAATCCACCCCACGAAAAACAACCAAAACACAAGGAAAAGCGAGCAAAGCATCGCATGTACCCCACAATTGTATCAATGACAGAGTGGGATATATAAGACCCCTCACCCGGCTTCATCAACACGGAATTTTTTTTTTTTTTTTTTTGCAAGTGTTGAATTTTTTTAAACCACTAAAATAACCATAAAATAAAAACCTTATCAGCTGGGTATTTATCATTATATGGTAAAGTGAATGGCATCTCTCGAAAAAAGGGGCGACTCACCCGGCAAAAAAATAAGGCAATGTCGATGGGAGAAAAAAAAAAAGAGAAAATGCAAACTTTGAAAATTGGTTGGATCATGAAGGGTTAATGTTTTCCCAGAAGATAAAGTTTCCGTTTCTGTCCTGTGGCCCCCACTATCCGCCCCCCCACCAGGTATCACACGGCCGCACCTCACCTGCCAGTCCCGGGGGAGCAGACATTGCTCCGTCCCTTGTCTGTGAAGGATGCTCCGCACAACTCGGGTTCCCCGCACTCACTCTGCATGAGCGTACCAGCAGTGTACTGTGCAGCAGCGCCCCCTGGCTTCCAGGCTAGTGATTGCCGTCCGCGGCAGCCATCTTTGTTAAGGGAACTCTGAGGCGATTAAAAGTATAGGAAACCGTCGCAGTAAATCTGTACACCGCGCTGTAAGGAGCTCTCACGCCAAACACACATACCCAGGGATGTGACTAAGCCAATTTAGTCCTAATTTACAAATTCGAAAAATATATATAATAAAATCGATTTTTTTTCCAGCCTCAATCATGGCGGTTTCTAGAGCCGTCAATATCACGTGACAAACGCTCAGAGCGCCCACTCGTGGAGACAAAGCACACTCCCATTTGCCTTTCAACAAATGAAGCTTTATTGACAAAAGAACGAAAAGCAAAAAAAAAAAGCGGTATTGCAGCGTTTGTCTATTTAGGACGGTTTCCGAGGGTGTTCGGGCCTACCGGCTGCCGGTTAGTGGCCAGGCCTGGAGGAAAACCGCTGGGCCGCAGTCTACTCACGGCTGTCGCAAAGGCCTTTTACAGCAGGCCGGCCGGGCGTCAGGCGAGAGAGGTGAGTCTGCGCGCCAACACCTCAGCGTGTGGTGAGGGGAAAGAGACGTTAGGCGGCGGGAGAAAGTGCGCTCCGGAGAGCCGCAGCGTCTGCTCGGTGCCGCTGTGTGTGAGGAGCCGTGACTGGCGTCCGCTCGGTGCCGCTGTGTGTGAGGAGCCGTGACTGGCGTCCGCTCGGTGCCGCTGTGTGTGAGGAGCCGTGACTGGCGTCCGCTCGGTGCCGCTGTGTGTGAGGAGCCGTGACTGGCGTCTGCTCGGTGCCGCTGTGTGTGAGGAGCCGTGACTGGCGTCCGCTCGGTGCCGCTGTGTGTGAGGAGCCGTGACTGGCGTCCGCTCGGTGCCGCTGTGTGTGAGGAGCCGTGACTGGCGTCCGCTCGGTGCCGCTGTGTGTGAGGAGCCGTGACTGGCGTCCGCTCGGTGCCGCTGTGTGTGAGGAGCCGTGACTGGCGTCCGCTCGGTGCCGCTGTGTGTGAGGAGCCGTGACTGGCGTCCGCTCGGTGCCGCTGTGTGTGAGGAGCCGTGACTGGCGTCCGCTCGGTGCCGCTGTGTGTGAGGAGCCGTGACTGGCGTCCGCTCGGTGCCGCTGTGTGAGGAGCCGTGACTGGCGTCCGCTCGGTGCCGCTGTGTGTGAGGAGCCGTGACTGGCGTCCGCTCGGTGCCGCTGTGTGTGAGGAGCCGTGACTGGCGTCCGCTCGGTGCCGCTGTGTGTGAGGAGCCGTGACTGGCGTCCGCTCGGTGCCGCTGTGTGTGAGGAGCCGTGACTGGCGTCCGCTCGGTGCCGCTGTGTGTGAGGAGCCGTGACTGGCGTCCGCTCGGTGCCGCTGTGTGTGAGGAGCCGTGACTGGCGTCCGCTCGGTGCCGCTGTGTGTGAGGAGCCGTGACTGGCGTCCGCTCGGTGCCGCTGTGTGTGAGGAGCCGTGACTGGCGTCCGCTCGGTGCCGCTGTGTGTGAGGAGCCGTGACTGGCGTCCGCTCGGTGCCGCTGTGTGTGAGGAGCCGTGACTGGCGTCCGCTCGGTGCCGCTGTGTGTGAGGAGCCGTGACTGGCGTCCGCTCGGTGCCGCTGTGTGTGAGGAGCCGTGACTGGCGTCCGCTCGGTGCCGCTGTGTGTGAGGAGCCGTGACTGGCGTCCGCTCGGTGCCGCTGTGTGTGAGGAGCCGTGACTGGCGTCCGCTCGGTGCCGCTGTGTGTGAGGAGCCGTGACTGGCGTCCGCTCGGTGCCGCTGTGTGAGGAGCCGTGACTGGCGTCCGCTCGGTGCCGCTGTGTGTGAGGAGCCGTGACTGGCGTCCGCTCGGTGCCGCTGTGTGTGAGGAGCCGTGACTGGCGTCCGCTCGGTGCCGCTGTGTGTGAGGAGCCGTGACTGGCGTCCGCTCGGTGCCGCTTTGTGTGAGGAGCCGTGACTGGCGTCCGCTCGGTGCCGCTGTGTGTGAGGAGCCGTGACTGGCGTCCGCTCGGTGCCGCTGTGTGTGAGGAGCCGTGACTGGCGTCCGCTCGGTGCCGCTGTGTGTGAGGAGCCGTGACTGGCGTCCGCTCGGTGCCGCTGTGTGTGAGGAGCCGTGACTGGCGTCCGCTCGGTGCCGCTGTGTGTGAGGAGCCGTGACTGGCGTCCGCTCGGTGCCGCTGTGTGTGAGGAGCCGTGACTGGCGTCCGCTCGGTGCCGCTGTGTGTGAGGAGCCGTGACTGGCGTCCGCTCGGTGCCGCTGTGTGTGAGGAGCCGTGACTGGCCTCTGTGTCCTGACCGTATACCCGGCTACAGCGGCACCGCTAATGCTGGCGGGAAGCCTGTGCTCTCCCGCACTCGGGACTGGCGCTAATGTTAGTGAAGGGGAACTACAAGTTCCAGCACCTGGAGGCGGCGGCGGCTGCCTCTGCTCCTCCATTGCTCCTGTGGTCACTGTGCTCCTCCTGGTGCAGACCTGCTTCTCAGGGATCAGAGTCCTTGTAGATCAGTAATGGGATCTGTCTGCTGATGGCACCATCGGCACTGTGCTCCTCACTCACCGACTACATGATTATCCTTCCGGCTACCATGCGCCCAGGTTTCTCCTGGAGCCTGTGAGGGGTTATGTGACCATTGCTCCTATTAGAGCCAAAACATTGATTTCTATTGAATGCAGGTAAATCTGCATGTGTTGGAATCATAGCGTGTTTGAGTTGGGAGGGACATCCAGGGACATCGTGTCCAGCCCCCTGCTCAATCACACAGAATTCACTAAACCATCTCGGTCAGATGTCTGTCCAGCCTCTGAAGACTTCCATTGAAGGAGAACTCACAGCTCTTGTGGCAGCCTGTTCCACTCATTGATCACCCTCACTGTTAAAGTGTATTCTAGTATCTAATCTGTATCATCTCCCTTTCACTTCCATTCCATAGCTTCTCGTGTTTCCATGTGGAAATCAGACTATGGATGAACCCTCTACACTGTGATAGCCCTTCAGATGCTTGTAGACCGCTATTAGGCTGTGTGCACACGCTGCGGATTAGGTGCGGATTCATCCGCACGGATTTAGTAAAATCCGCAGGTGAAACCGCAGGTCAAAATACCTGCGGTTTTACCTGTGGATTGCTCTGCGGTTTTGCCCTGCGGTTTTTCATCTCCTCAATGGAGGAGATGGCAAACCGCAGCAGAATCCGCAGAAAAAATTGACATGTCAGTTCTTTCTGCGGATTGAAAACCGCAGATAATCCGCCCGGAAAATTCTGCACCGTCTGCATTGCGGTTTTTGATTCCCATAGGGAATCATGCTACTGTACACCGCAGCAAAATCCGCAGCGTGTGCACACAGCCTTAAAGGGAACCTGTCAGCAGTTTCGGCCGATATAAGTTACGGCTGTCGCCTTTCAGGTCTGATATACAGCATTCTATAATGTCCCCCCACCTGACCTGTAAGAGAAGAAAAATAACTTCTTATACTCACCTGCGGGGCAGTCCAGCCTGAGGGCTGTCGCTCTTGGTCCGGCGCCTGCCATCTTCATGTGATGCTGCCTTCTTGCTTGCTTCGTGTCGTGCTTCTGTGCAAGCGTACAGTGCACTAGTGCCGGGAAAGGTCAAAAAGCTCCGATGCCTGTTCACTGCAGTACTCTGCCCCCAACAGGGCAGAGAAGTACGCATGCGCAAGAGCGCAATGCCAGGGATCCTGTGTGGATGACTCAGGGACATGTCATCCACACAAACCAAGCAGGAGGGTGGCATCGCAAGAAGATGGGAGGTGCCGGACTAAGAAGCGCAACACCCCTCAGACCGTACCGCCCCGCAGGTGAGTATAATAAACCATATTTTTTCTCTTACAGGTCGATTTGGGGGAAGATATACAGTATTATAGAATGTTGTATATCAGACTTGAAAGATGATGGTCGTATCTCATATCGGCCAAACCTGGTGACAGGTTCCCTTTAAGTCTCCGCTTAGCCTTCTGGTTTGCAAGCTAAACATTCCCAATTCCTTTTACCATTCCTCGTAGGACATACTTTGCAGTCCGCTCACCATCCTGGTAGCTCTTCTGTGAACTTGCTCCAGTGTTTCAATGTTTTTTTTTTTTTTTAAATGTGTCAAGAACTGGATACAATATTATATCACGTGAGCTAGACTCTATACTTAATACATCCTAGAACTGTGTTTACCCTTTTTTGCTGCTGCATCACACTGTTGACTCATGTGCAGGCTGTGATCTATTGGTGTACCCAAGTATTTTTCACATGTGCTGCATTTCTCCTTGTTAACCCCTTAACGACCGCCGATACACCTTTTAACGGCAGTAGTTAAGGATACTTAAACCACAGCGCAGTTAATTAACGGTGCGGTGGAAAAAGTGTTTAGTGCCTTCCAGAGTCGGACTTTCTCCTGGGTCTCGGCTGCCGGGGGCAGCCGAGACCCCAGAGAAATTGATTCGGGTTGGTTTTTACCGACCCCGGGGTTTAAATCGCCGTTAATTTCTGCAATCACATCAGAGGAGAGAGAAATAAGGTCCCCGATTTCCCCTCCTCCCGGTGTCCCTCTGTCTCTTGGCCTCCCCCACGGCCGCCGGCATCTCCTTCCGGTAAGAAAATGGCACAGTGATCAAAATAAAAAAAGTAGTAAATAAACCCCCCCTTATCACCCCCTAAGGCTGGTTTCACACTTGCGTTTTTTTCGCGGTATTTTAGCGCTAAATAGCGCATGCGTTTTTTTTCCTATACTTTGCATGGGATGCGCTTATGTGCGCATACACATGCGTTTGTACGCGTTTTACCGCGCATGCGTTTTTTTGCGGTATGCGCTCGGGCGCACAAAATGCAACCTGTTGCATTTTTTGGTGCGTCCGACTTGCCTCAAAAAAACGCATGCGCGCGCAATGCGTTTTTTTACAGCAAGACACCCATTATAGTCTATGGGTGCGCATATGTGCGCATTGGCATGCTTATGTATGCGTTTTTTTGCACATGCGTTTTTTTTTTGTTAACCATGGAATTTAGGGGTTTGGGTTTGAGTTAGGGTTAGTTAAGGGGGTTTAGGGTTAGGGTCAGGGTTAGGGTCAGGGTTAGGGTTAGTTATGGTTTAGGGTTTGGGTTAGGGTTAAGTATGGTTTGGTTAAGGGTCAGGGTTAGGGTCAGGGTTAGGGTTAAGTATGGTTTGGTTAAGGGTCAGGGTTAGGTTTAGGGTCAGGGTTAGGGTTAGTTAGGGTTTGGGTTAGGGTTAAGTATGGTTTGGTTAAGGGTTAGGTTTAGGGTTAGGGTTTGGGTTAGGGTTAAGTATGGTTTGGTTAAGGGTTAGGTTTAGGGTTAGTTAGGGTTTGGGTTAGGGTTAAGTATGGTTTGGTTAAGGGTTAGGGTCAGGGTTAGGGTCAGGGTTAGGGTTAGTAAAGTCATGGTTTGGGTTAGTGTGAGGGGCCACCTAATGTTGGAAAAAAACGCAAACGCGGTAAAAACGCACTACAAACGCATAAAAACGCTGCGTTTTTTTCATGCATGCTCATAAAAATGCTTGAAAAAAACGCAGCAGTTGTATGCTTTTGTATGCGTTTTTTCAATGCGTTTTTTTGCGGGAAAACGCTCTGCAAAAAAAAGCAAGTGTGAAACCAGCCTAAGTTTGGGAAAAATAATGAAATCAAGAAAATATATATTTTTTTTTATTTTCCCATAAAGGTTATTGACCATTGGTAAAGAAAAAAGTGATGATCGCTGGAAATTGAATTTTGTGACAACATTCAATAGGGGAAATAGTCATAAGAACTGTGCTTTCAAAATATTGGTATCTTGAAGCGTGACCCTGTTTTGGGAAAAAATCACCCTGATAAACCAGGGATTACATATAGAAGGAGGAAAACTTTGAATAATTTGGTGGCCCCCAGTAAATTAAAAAAACTGTTGGATTCAAAAGGGAAAAAAACATTAAAAAATGTACTGATCAAATTTTATGTGGTGTTTCATCAAGGAAATGGAGTATTTAAATGCACCTCTAAAATATGTTGTACCTGTGGGATCCTAGATTACAGGGCTAAAACTATCAAATGTAATATTACTGGTGAGATCTTTGAGATTTCACAGACTCACCTGTAGCAGTGATTTTGTATGTCATCACATGCAGTTGCGGTTTGCAATATGGGGGACGCACTGTGCAGACACTGCGGTCCCGCATTAATGGTCACAGAAATAGAGCAAAAAACGGCTTAAAACATAGTCTCTCAAGGCATCTGCTAATTAAACATAACAAAATTTTTAACATAAAAGTAACTCCGGGGGAACAGATACCCTCTGGTGTTGCAAATGGGAATGCTCTTTTAAACCGGAAAGAAATATTTTGGATATATCGTCTGGGAACATTATATCCAAATGGATTGAATGAAATCATAGAGAGAGTTTGAACGTTGCCTTTTTTTTTTTTTTCTGGGTTTTTTTTCCCTCTGGGTTTTTTTTTTCTCTTCTTCTTGCATCTATGTTGTCAAGGTCGGATCAATCAGTGGGTGTGTTCCTGAACTTGGTCCACACCCTAAATCAAGCTTCTGAGACTGGGATAAAAGGTTGCTACTCTATATAAGTGTAACTGAATTTTATACGGTTAGGATTTGTACTGTGTTTTTATAATACCTGATGAAGGATATACACTGTATCCGAAACGCGTTTTCCTTTAACCTATCAAAAAAATATGAAATATCATCTTTGGATGTGAGTCCTGGGGAACAGATGGGGGTTGTGCTCATAGCCCAACACCGTGGAGGACGCTTGGCATTTACCACAGAACACTAGGATTGGGGAAATCGCCACTGGCGCCCTTTGCTCTTCACAGATGAAAGCAGGTTCACACTTAGCACATGTGAGAGACTTTACAGTCTGGAGATGCTATGGAGAGCGATGTGCTGCCTGCAGCATCCTTCAGCATGACCGGTTTGGCAGTGGGTCAGTAATGGGGTGGGGTGGCATTTCTTTGGAGAGCCACACAGCCCTCCATGTGCTCGCCAGAGGTAGCCTGACTGCCATTAGGTACCGAGATGAGATCCCCAAGACCCCTTGTGAAACCATATGCTGGTCTTGTTGGCCTTGTGTTCCTCCTAATGCAGGACAATGCCAGACCTCATGTAGCTGGAGTGTCAGCAGTTCCTGCAAGATGAAGGCATTGAAGCTATGGACTGGCCCGCCCCTCCCCCAGACCTGAATCCGATTGAGCACATCTGGGACATCATGTCTCGCTCCATCAACCAACGTCAACGTTGCACCACAGACTGTCCAGGAGTTGGAGGATGCTTTAGTGCAGGTCTGGGAGGAGATCCCTCAGGAGACCATCCGCCGCCTCATCGGGAGCATGCCCTGGCGTTGTAGGAAGGTCATACAGGCACGTGGAGGCCACACACAATACTGAGAATCTTTTCCTTGTCATGAGGCATTTCCACTGAAGTTGGATCAGCCTGCAATTTGATTTTCCACTTTGATTTTGAGTATGATTCCAAATCCAGACCTCCATGGGATATTCATTTTGATTTACACTGATAATTATGTTTTATTGTTCTGAACACATTCCACTATGCAATGAATAAAAATCTGTAACTGGAATATTTAATTCAGAGATATCTAGGATGTGGTATTTGTGTTCCCTTTATTTTTTTTTTTGAGCAGTGTATATCTACTGCATTTCCCTGATCCAGCCATTCAGGGATTCCATGATAAGATGGAAATTAGATTAGTCTGGCATGACTTGTTGGCTACAAACCCGTGTTGGCTCTGCTCTTGGGGTATGTGTACACGATCAGGAATGGCTCAGGATTTGAAGCAAGTGAAATCTGCACAAAATTTTGCATCTGAGGTCACTGGCAGGTCACCTGCGTTTTTGATGGGGGTTTTTTACATGCGTTTTTGGTGTTTTTTCATTGGATGTGTTTTTTTGGTCACTTGAAATAAAGTTAATTGAAAGTTGTTCTCTGAAAAGGAAAGTGATTTCCTGTTTGCAGATATATTGTGGGTATGTGCACACAGTCAGTAAACGCTGCTGGTTGGACACTGTGTACATCTGCAGCGTCCACCCTGCAGCATCCAGCTGTTACAGCATAGTGGATGGGATTTCAAGAAATCCCATGCCCACTATGCGTGCATCAGCACCTGCGGCTTTCTTGCAGAGACGCACATGTGGAGCGTCTTTCCAGACCGCAGCATGTCTATTTATAGAAAACAAAAAGCACAAATATCCTGAAATAAAAAGTAAAAAATATACTGCAAATAATGCATAAAGGTAATAATAATAAGGGTATTTAGTAAACATAATTTTAATCAAAATAATGTACAAGCCATCCCGCCACGTCACGGCAATCCTTGTGGGACAGTCCTACTCTAGTATTAAAAACCTTTTCACTTGCCAAGTGGCATGAATGTGAACAAGGATCGAGGGACTGACCCACTAGTAAAAGTATAGGCCAGACTGGATGGCTTTCCCAGCTCAGAAAGAGGGCGGTCACACCCTTATATGCACAATGAAATGAATTAAAAAAAAAAAAAAAAAATATGTAGCGGAGACTCAGTCTCTGTTGTGTAAATTTACCCATTAACCTCATTATCTTCTTAGTCACATGATTATTAAGTGAGGGAATGCAGCATACTACGCATATGTACTAGTTTAAATTATGGTATATCTTGTGACACAGCCTGAAGTACATGGCTCAGGAAGTGGAGGAATGCACAGAGACGTCCCCTCCTATTTAATAAATAATAAAAAAAAAAAATAGCGTGAGGTCACCCTATATTTGTTAACCATCCAGAGTAAAGCAGACTACTGGGACTGGTATTTCAGGCCGGTAAAGATCAAATATCCATGAACCTTACAGCCCGATAATACCAGGCCGCAGCAGTCTGCTTACCTTGGATGGTTAGCAAAAATAGTGGGATCCCCTCAAAAATTGCGTGGTGTTAACCAGATGCTATGGCTGTGTGCCCACTTTGCGTTTAAGTGTTTTTGCCACAGCGGAAACGCTTAAATGCATTTCCCATGCAATCCTATGGGATTCCGCAGTTGCTGTGGATTTTTCTGCTGCAGAATCGCATAGCGGTAAAATCTGCAGCATGTCCATTAATTCTGCGGAATCATTCTGCCGCCATAGGATTGCATTGAAACACTCACTTTATGCAATTGGCTTTGTCCACCATGCGAAAAGTGAGCGCTTCATGTGTGGATGGTACCCAGGGTCTGGCGTAGAGGAGACTCTCCTCTATGCCCTGGCTACTATTATATCCCTGTAAAAAATAGAATTAAAATAAAAAATAGGGATATGCTCACCCTCTGTTGGCCCCTGGAGTCCTCTGCGGTGCACTTCCAGCAACTTCTGTTCCCAAGGATGTATTGCGCGAAGGACCTCTGATGTAGCGGTCTCGCGTGACCGCTATGTCCTCAGTCATTCGCACAATGCATCCCTGGGAATGGAAGTGGCCGCCAGCGCCGCAGAGAACCGGGAGGAATCCAGGGTCCGACAGAGGGTGAGTATATCGCTATTTTTTAATTTTTTAATAGTCTATCTTTTACTATTGATGCTGCATAGGCATCATCAATAGTAAAAAGTTGGTGTGACCAACCTGTCAATCACTTTTCCAAGCAATGCTTCAAATCTCTCGGAAAAGCGCTAGCATTCTGCAAGCTAAAAACACTTGTGTTTTGCGAATTCTGCATGCGTTTTAACCGCGGCAGGGAGTTGCGGAAATGCTGCGGACAATTCCACAGCATTTCTGCAACGTGGGCACACGTAGCCTTTGGGTATCAGAAAATAGCATATTTATTTTTTTTAACAAAGTTTGGAATTTTTTTTCATTACTTAAATAAAAAAGAACCTAGACATGTTTGGTGTCTATGAACTCGTATTGACCTGGAGAATCATAATAGTAGGTCAGTTTCAGCATTTAGAGAACCTTTTTTTTGCTATTTCACCGCAGTTTGGATTTTTCCCCCTTTTTCCAGGACACTATGTTAAAACCAATGGTGTTGTTCAAAAGTACAACTCATCCTGGAAAAACAAAAAAAAGACCTCACACGGCCATATTAATGTAAAAATAAGAAAGTTATGGTTCTGGAAAGAAGGGTAGAAAAACGAAACCGCAAAACCAAAAATACCTCCAGTGAAGGGGTTAAAAAGACTCAAGATCCTTTTATACTTTTTAAAATGGATACCTTCCCATGTCAAGAGTGAACTGTTTTGCAATTAATGTTTGATTTGTTTGTTACAAGAAAATTGTTACCAAGACACTGGCAGTAAACGATACTAAAAGCTCACACCAGCCAGATTCTCCAGGCCTTCGTGGAAAAAGTCCTGCAAGATTATGAACTAAAAAAACAAAACCGGTTCTTGTTATTGTAACTGACAATGCTTCAAACAGAAGTACAATTACACTAATATATGAGAATGATGAAGGTGAACAGCAGCTAGAATAAAATGTCAGATTCAGGATGTTTGAGATGGAAGGCCATATTCCTGTAACTGAGCAACAGATATTACTACAGAAGAACAGCAAAATTAGACTTTACAATTAGACGAACTTGTTGAAGTTGCTTCAAACCTTTCTCATTCACATGCTGTTTTGCTTGTCTCAAAGAGGATGTTTAATTGCAGATGGCATTGCTGCTTCATTGAAATGGAGAGACGCTGCTATTAGAAAATAAAACTCTGGCAGCTGTTTATGTGGACCCAAGTCATTGTACATTGCTGGATGATCAACAGCTTACTAAAAGAAAAGGTCTGACTGAGGTAGCAGTTATGATGAGTGGGCTACAGGAGTGCCAATAGCTAGAGGACTTGAGTCTTGCCAGTGCTACTGCTACCATATCTTTAGCCTCATCAAATGAGGAGTTTAATTTTGATAAGTATTTGGACAACATGGAGCAGGCAAAAAATTGATGCAGGGAAAAAAATTCCACTCCCTTAGCTAAGTGTGACAATACTTCTGCAACATTTTTCACTTGATTTCAAAGTAGAAGAGTTCAACTGTTCATCAAAACTGACTGTGCGCAAGGCAATTCCTTTATACCCTGAAATTGTTAGAGATGTTGCCCATGTGATTACTGCTTTGCCACCAACCCAAGTTAGTGTAGAAGAGAGGTTGTTCTTTAGTCTTAACCCCTTAACTCCCGGAGCTTTTTTCAGTTTTGCCTTTTCGTTTTTCGTTCCCCTTCCTTCCCAGAGCCATAACTTTTTTTTTTTTCCCTTCAATATGGCCATGTGAGGGCTTACTTTTTGCGGGACGAATTGTACTTTTGAATGACATCATTGGTTTTACCATGTCATGTATTCGAAAACAGGAAAAAAAAATTTCAAGTGTGGTGAAATTGGGGAAAAAAAGTGCAATCCCAAACTTGTTTTTTGTTTGCTTTTTTTGCTAGGTTCACTAGATGCTAAAACTGACCTGCCATTATGATTCTCCAGGTCATTACGAGTTTATAGACACCAAACATGTCGAGGTTCTCTTATTAATTTTTTTTTTTTTTTTTTTTTTTTTTTTTTTTTTAAATCTAAGTTTGCTAAAAAGAAAAAAAAAATTGCACCATTTTCTGATACCCGTAGAGTCTCCTTTTTTTGTGATCTGGGGTTGGGTGAGGGCTTGTGTTTTGTGCGCCGAGCTGACATTTTTAATGATACCATGATACCGTAATTCTGGCTTTTCAATTTTTTTTTTTCCAGTTACACCGTTTAGCAATCGGGTTAATTCTTTTTTTTTTTTTTTTTTTTTTTTTATTGATCGGCGATTCTGAACGCGGCAATACCTAATATGTGTAATTTTTTTACATGAAAGATGGAGACATAACAGACCTTGGGAAAATGAAGCCTAACTTTATTTATTTTTTTTTTATTTTTTTTATTTTTTTTTTTTTTTTACAAACTTTGGATTTTTTTTTTCACTAATTAAATAAAAACAAACCTTGTTTAGTATCCGCAATCTTGTAATGACCCGGAGAATCATATGGTAAGGTCAGTTTTAGCATTGTACTTTTTTTTGCAATTGTACCGCACATAGTTTTTGTTTTTTTTTTCTTGCCTTCCAGTACATGATATGGTAAAAGCAACGGTGTCTTTCCGAAGTAAAATTCCTCCTGCAAAAAAATAAACCCTCACATGGCCATATTGATAGAAAAGTAACAAAGTTATGCCTCTGGGGAAAAAAGCTTAAAAAAAAAAATGCAAAAATTAAAATACACCTGGTCCTTAAGGGATTAAAAGCCTCACTTAAACATGAACCATGTATGCGGGAGGCAGAGGTTTGGCTTACTGACTCCACAGCCCTGGCAGGGTGCTGATGTGTTGCCATGGGTTGTGAAAGTAATTTAGGCTAATTTCACATTTGCGGACGGAGGGCTGCGGACTTCCTCTGTGAAGCCCCTCCCCCTGTCGCGCATCCTCCGGTCAGCTCCCCCTATTTCTACATGCGGCTTCATGCGGCCTGCATACACTATCTTTAACATTGGGTACGCAGGCCGTGCCACATCAAGCTGATGCCGCCGCATGCGTCGTTTTGACGATGCAGCGCCCGCATAAAATTCCAACATGGTGTGTTCTACGTGGGTCGCCGCACTGTCAAAACGACGCATGCGGCGGCATCCGCATACTGCGGCACGGCCTGCGTACCCAGTGTTAAAGGGTGCGCAGTCTGCATGCAGAAATAGGCAGAGCTAACTGGAGTTGGCGCGACGGGTGGGGCTTCACGTAGGAAGTCCGCAGCCCTCCGTCCGCATATGTGAAACCAGCCTTAGCTGGTGGTGATAGGAGATAATGATTTTCTCCTTCGTCTCATTGGGGGACACAGATACTGTGGATGTATGCTTCTGCCGCTAGGAGGCTGACACTAAGTGGGAAAAAAAGAGGTTAGCTCCTCCTCCGCAGTATACACCCTTGCCCCTATTGTGGGCGGAAATCAGTTTTTTGCTTAGTGTCCTATGGAGGCATACACAGTCTGGATCTCTCTAGACTATTTTTTTCTAGTTTACTATGAAGATGAAACAGGGGCGACGGATCCTATTGAAAGGGTCCGATCTCCCCAAACCATCAACGGGTGAGCACGCATTGAATATTGTCTCCGCGTATACTTTCCCGCACCGAAGGACATATCTGGGACTTTTCCCCAGACTTCTATTTTTGTTTATTTTATGAAGATGAGACAGGGGCAACGCATCCTATTGAAAGGATCTGATTTCCCCAAACCATCAACGGGCGAGCACGTGCGAGTATCCCTCCACGTATCCTTTCCCGCACCGAGGGATATATCTGGGACTTTTCCCCAGACTTCTATTTCTGTTTGTTATTTTATGAAGATGAGACCGCGTCCTATTGAAAGGATCCGATTTCCCCAAACCATCAACGGGCGACCACGTGAGAGTGTCGCCTCCACGTATCCTCTCCCGCAACGTGGGACATTATGCCAGACTTAGCCCTGTCCACCCCTAGGTATTGAAACCATGGGCTTGCACAGAGGCACATGACTAGTCTGTGCGGCCCCCACTGCTCCACCAACGCTAGACGGCGGTGCTGCAAGGTGGCGGACGGTCCCTCTCCTCACCCCCTGAAGGGGTTAGATGGAGCTAGGGTGCCTGCACCGTCCTGTTTTTTATCAAAGACCCCCTCACCTGCGCTAAGGCTGAAGAGGATCATCGGTGAGGAGAGGGTCGGGGAGGGCTCCTGCGAAGATTTCGGGCTGGAGCCCACAGCCGCAGAAGACGGCGTCCACTAGCATACAAGAGGACTGGATCCGTCAGGATAGGAACGCTGCGCCGGTCAGTAGCGCCATTTTTTGGTACCGCGCCCCCCACCTCCACAACCCGGTCGGGTAGGGGAAAAATTGAGGCCGCGGCCGGAAGTTCCGCCCTCGGGGTCGCGTGTCACTTCCGGCAGCCCGCCCCGCACTCGGCGGCGAAAAAAAAAAATTGAGGTCCCGACTTCGGCGCATGATTTAAAGTAAGCATACAGGTCGGGGGGGCGCAGGACCTGGGTAAGTGCTGCCCGAGAGGCCAGGCTAGGGAAAAACGAGGAGCTACCTCTTCCCCATATCCCCAGCAGCGGACAGATACACCATGTCCGAAAAAAGCAAAGACGCACACGTTCTTTTACGCGGCATGCATCTCTTGTTGGACTGCGTTTCCGCGGGCGCAGAGCAGCGTTTATGCGAAGCCTGCGAATCCAAACGCGCCCAGGAGCCCTCCCCTGCGACCGCGACCAATGTGTCAAATCCCCTGGAGTGGGCCCGATCACGGTCACAGTACATGGTGTCGCTTACGAGAGCAATAGAATCCCTTCAAGCCCCAGATAGGGGCAGGGACAGTGTCGCCGCCTTTAGAAGGAACATTCACCTCACAGGGGCCTCCAGCCTGCAGGGGCCGCCCTCACTCCAGGCAGACCCGGGGGAAAAAAATCCACACGGTGTCGCCCAGTCTATCCGGTGCCTTTGGCATCCGTAAGATCTGCTTCTCGCTCCCCGTCACCAGTGGTTGATAGCGAGCAGACCTCAGATTGCGACTCAGACGAGCCCGTTGACCTGGACACTCCAGAGTCACGTGAAACGGTGGACAGCCTCATAGAAGCCATCAATCAGACCCTGGGGATTGAGGATGATACCGCAGCGGCTACGGAGCATAAAGGGCATGTAAACAAGTGAAGCGGCCGCACAGAATTTTTTCCTGTCACCCTGAGTTTGAGGACATAGTACAGCGGCAAAGAGAACGTCCAAAAAGGCGTTTTTCTCGGGTTAAAGGGCACTCTAAACACGTTATCTGTTTGCTCCGGACCTCCGTAAACATTGGATGGAATCCTCGATAGTGGATCCTCCAATTTGGCGCCTGGCCACTAAGACCCTGTTATCTGTCCCTAGGGTTTCCTCGATTAAAGATCCCACGAACTGCCTTATTGAGAGCCTAGCTCGTTCAGTATATGAGGCGTCAGGGTCTGCACTCCCTCATTCGCAGCCAAAGCTATGATATCATAGTTAGAAACATTAAACAAGGTCGCTCAGGAGCAGGATCTACCTGCAGAGATCTCAGAGGTCACAGGTCAGATGACGATAGCCGGAGATTATGTAATGAATGCGTTTTTGGATGCGGCCAATTGTTCAGCACTTGCTGCCGCTAATGCAATCTCTATCTGAAGAGCCCTATGGTTCAGGACAAGGCGGGCCGATTCTACTTCCAAGAAGCCCTTGGCTTCCCTGCCTGATCAGTGCGGCCGCCTATTTTTGGATCAACTTATCTCCGACTCCACAGGAGGAAGGAGCCGGTTTCTCCCCCAACAAAAGGTTAGATCGTTTTTTCGTCACCCGGTTCAGGCACGTTTTCGGGCCTTTCACAGTGCCACCGGCCATTCTAGGCCGGGCGTGACGGCAGTGGTCAGGTGGCGGCCGGTAAGTAGCCTGAGCCTGGTCCGGTACCCGAATAGGAGACGGTCTGGGGTCATGTGTTGAAAGACTCCGGGTGGACTACGGGGCCCAATTCCGCCACTTCAGGCCGCCCCAACCAGGATAGGGAGCGGCAGGTCATATAGAGCCAACCCATTGGGGAGAATGCGTGCTCAAGAGGACAGATCGAGAGGACCCAGATCCTAAGGATCATCGGCCAAATGACGCGAGGTCTTTACCAGACGACACCAGCAAGTGGGCGGCTGCCTACTCTGTTTTCACCACGTCTGGGCCAACATCGCTCACGACGCATGGGTAAAAGAGTTAGTGTCCTCAGGTTACAAAATAGAATTTGTCAGATACCCTCCAAGAAGGTTTTTTCTTTCCCGGCTTCCCTGGGTGGATACCCAGGTAAGGGCTCTATTGGGAGCCATCAAGTCGCTCCTGCACAACGGAGTCATTGTTCCAGTGCCGGAACATGGAAGAGCTCAGGGGTTCTATTCAAACCTTTTTGCGGTCGCCAAAAAGGACGGGGTCTGTCAGGCCTGTTTTGGACCTAAAGCTTCTGAAAAAATTCATCAGGATCAGACATTTCCGGATGGAGTCTCCGTTCAGTCATAGCAGTCATGGAACAGTGAGAATATTTGGCCTCAATTGACAGCCATGACGCTTTTCTGCATATTCCCATTTTTTTCCTCATCAGAGGCGGCTACGCTTCGCCATCAGCGTTCAGCATTTTAAGTTCGTAGCTCTACCCTTCGGGCTAGCCACGGCTCCCAGAGTATTCACAAAGGTTTTGGCAATTGTCAGGGCCACACTGCATTCTCGAGGCATAGTCGTCTTGCCTTATCTGGACGACCTCTTGGTCAAGGGCCCGTCAATACGGGCAAGTAGGGAAGGTGTCAACAACACGCTAGATACTATTGCCGCTTAGATGGTTGGTCAATGCAAAGAAATCATCCCTTGTGCCAGCTCAGAGGATCTCCTTCCTAGGGATGATCTTCGACACTTGCTGAGGGTTGATAATTCTCCCTCAGGAAAGGGCGCTAGTCTCCGGCAGGGAGTCCGGACACTACGCCAACCAGTCCCTCATACCATCCGATCCGCGATATGGATCCTAGGGAAAATGGTGGCAGCAATCGAAGCGATACCTTTCGTCCAGTTCCATCCTTCACCCTCTGCAGCACGCCTCGTGTCAGCCTGGGACAAGAATCCTTTCACGCTCGATCGGCGGTGCAAACTGGCCTCTCAAGTCAGGCAGTCGCTCGGATGGTGGATAACCAGTTCCTCTCTGGCCTATGTCATGGGCTGATAATGACAGTTGACGTCAGTCTCCTCGGTTGGGGAGCGGTGTTTCGCCACCACACAACCCAGAAACGGTGGTCGCCACAGGAGGCACGCCTTCCGATCAACTTATTGGGGGATACGAGCAATTCGGCTGACTCTGCAGAGGTTTCATCACTTGCTAGCAGGCCGTCCTGTCCGGATTCTCTCGGACATCGCCACGGCGGTGGTGTACATAATTCGTCAGTGGGGGGCACCCGCAGCAGAACAATCATGCGCGAGGTGGAGCACGTTCTTCAGTGGGCCGAAGCAAACCACTCGGTGATTTCGGCTGTCCACATCCGGGGAGTGGAAAATTGGGTGGCAGACTTCCTCAGCCGGCAGGGTCTTGCATCTGGAGAGTGGTCTCTACATCTCGAAGTTCTTCAACAGATTTGTCAACTGTGGGGAGCTCCGGATGTGGACCTGACAGTTTCCAGAGTGAATGCCAAGGTGCCCACATATGTCTCTCGGGCCAGGGACCCGCAGGCATTCGCGGGGGACTCGTTGGTTCTGCCATGGAACCAGTTTCGCCTCCCATATCTATTTCCCCCACTGCCACTACTCCCGAGAGTCAGCAAAGGGATCAAGATGGAAGGGGGGCTGGCGATTCTACTGGCCCCGTCGAGCGTGGTACGCAGATCTAAGGCAGCTGCTCGCCGACGTTCCTGGGCGCCTGCTAGAGCGTCCAGATCTACCGTCTCAAGGGCCAATTTGCCACCCGAACTCAGGGACCCTGTGTTTGACGGCAGGGCCGTTGAATCTCGGATTCTAACCCAGGCAGGGTTTGGGAGCAAGGTGGTCGATACAACGATTAGCGCCCGGAGGCCTGCTTCAGCATGAATTTACCACCACACCTGGAAGGTATTCTTTGCTTGATGTCGAGGCGCGGTGTTTCTCTGCTAAGATTCTCGATCTCCAACATCTTGGTTTTTCTCCAGTCGGGCTCAGAGAGCCCGGATAGCTCAGTCGTTAGAGCATTAGACTCGGGCTTTGCCCCAGGTTTCCGCAGGAGACAAATGTCGGCCTTATCCGTCCTGTTCCAGTGCAGAGTTACTGCCAATTTGCAGGTGAAAACTTTTCATCCGGGGAGTGTTCCACTTGATACCTCCCTATATGGTGCCAATGGACGCCTGGGTTCTTAACATGGTTTTAAGCGTTCTGCAGGAAGCTCCATTGGAACTGTTTCAGGATACCTTTCCTGAAAAAGTTGTTCCCCTAGTGGCCATCACTTCCATCAGGCGGGTTTTCAGAGCTGGCTGCTCTATCTTGCCGAGCTCCGCTCCTCACTTTCCATAGGTATAAGGTGGTCCTCAGACCAGCCCCTCTTTTTCTGCGAAGGTCGTGTCCTCTTTTTCACATCAATGAAGATGTTGTTTTGCCTTAATTTTTTCCAGCACCGGTGCACCGTGTGGAAGAAGGCTCTTCTCACCTTAGACCTGGTAAGAGCCCTCCGGAAGTACGTGTCACGGACGGCACCCTTTCCTCAGACGGACACGCTGTTCGTGCTCCCTGAAGAACGCAGGAAGGGACTCGCTGCCTCAAAGTCGATCATAGCCAGATGGATTCGTTTGACTATTCAGGAGTCCTACTGCATTAGAGGCATGCAGATTCCAGCAGGGATCGGAGCGCACTCTACTCGGCCAGTGGGCGCCTCTTGGGCGCTTCGACGGAACAGGTTTGCAAGGCAGCAACCTGGTCCAGCCTGCACACATTTGTCAAACATAATATCCATGCTCAGGCCTCGGCGGATGCAAGCCTGGGTAGAAGGATTTTCCAAGCAATGGTGGCGCACCTTTAAACGGGAGGTGAATGTAGCTTGGATCGGTGAGTCAATCTCACCCAGGGACTGCTTTAGGACGTCCCACAGTATCTGTGTCCCCCAATGAGACGAAGGAGAAACATGGATTATTTGAGAACTCACCGTAAAATCCTTGTCTCCGAGACGCTCATTGGGGGACACAGCACACACCCTATTAGCCAGTTGGCTCTTGTTTAAATGAATGTGTCTACTTATTTGATATAAAGGTGGTGTTTTCCTTTGGACATGTTGTACCTGTATTAAGGCTGATTTGTTGTCCTCCTACTGCTTTGGCACCAAACTGATCTCCGCCCGCAATAGGGGCGAGGGTGTATACTGCGGAGGAGGAGCTAACCTCTTTTTTTCACTTAGTGTCAGCCTCCTAGCGGCAGAAGCATACACCCACAGTATCTGTGTCCCCCAATGAGCGTCTCGGAGAAAAGGATTTTACGGTGAGTTCTCACAAAAATCCATGTTTCTCTGTACACAGCAGTGCTAGTATAGTCTGATCGTCAAGAAAAAGCGATCAAATGATCGTAGCTTCAAGTCAAAGTTTTTAAAATAAGGAGAGGAAAAAAAAACCCGCTCAAGTTAAAATCGCCTCTGTTTTGCTTCATTAACCTCTTCACAACCTTGGGGTTTTCTGTTTTTACTACATTAAATGTGTCAGTTAAACATGGTTACATAAGTTGAAAAAAGACCTAGGTCCATCAAGTTCAACCTTTCTCCACCAATTGTACACTTTGTCACTAATTTAACTATAACCCACAATGTTATGTTTATCAAGGAAAGCGTCCAGCCCTTTTTTAAAAGCTGTCATAGTGTCTGTCATTACTACCGCTTGTGGTTGGGCATTCCACAGTCTCACTGCTCTAACTGTAAAAAACCCTTTCCTTAGCTGCTGGAATCAAGAGAATACCAAGAGTGTGCAAAGCAGTAATCAAAGCAAAAGGTGGCTACTTTGAAGAACCTAGAATAGAATATAAGACATATTTTCCAGGGCTGTGGAGTCGGTAAGCCAAACCTGCGACTCGGACTCCTCAATTTCCCTTACACCGACTCAGACACATATTGCTTATATTTAAGTGAAAAATTTATTGTAGTACAATGTGAACATCAGACATTTAATCATTTTTATGATCCAATAATTAAGATATTTAGGACAGAATATATATTTATTGGAATACAACTTTCGAACACAAAAAACTGTAATAAATTGTAAATATGTACCGTGTTTTTCGGACTATAAGACGCACCCCAATTTTCAGAAGGAAAATAGGGAAAAAAATAATGTGTCAAATGGGGGTCTGTCTTACAGTCCGAATTCGGCTTACCTGTGGAGGAGTAGTCACGGGTCATTCAGTGGTCCAGGCTCGTGCGGTGGCGACTCTGTGCTGGGGCAGCTGTGCTGGGGCTGGGGCAGCTTTGCTGGGGCAGGTGGCCTGTGCTGAGCTGGGGCAGGTGGCCTGTGCTGAGCTGGGGCAGGTGGCCTGTGCTGAGCTGGGGCAGGTGGGCTCTGCAGGGTGAGGGTGGCGGTGGGCTGTACTCCGGTGCAGGGGCGGCGGCTCCGCCGGCATTTCCTCGCAGCCCGGAGGCCCCCGCACATCCCTTGCTGGCCGCCGCCATGTTGCGGTGGCCTCCGGGAACATGGCCGCCGGTCCGGGGACGGCGCATGCGCGGGTTCAGATCTCGTCCCGAGATCTCGGGGGACGAGATCTCGTTGCCAAGATTTGAATCTCGTCCCCCGAGATCTCAAGAGAATGCCAAGAGTGTGCAAAGCGGAAATCAAAGCAAAAGGTGGCTTGAATATATGACACTGTATTTTCAGTTATTTCACACTTTTTTAATTATATAATTCCACATGTGTTAATTCATAGTTATGAAAATAAAGAAAACTCTTTGAATGAAGTGTGTCCAAACTTTTGGTCTGTACTGTGTGTGTATGTATATGTGTGTGTGTGTATATATATATATATATATATATATATATATCTCTCTCTCTCTCTCTCTCTCTCTCTCTCTCTCTCTCTCTCTCTCTCTCTCTCTCTCTCTCTCTCTCTCTCTCTCTCTCTCTCTCTCTCTCTCTCTCTCTCTCTCTCTTTTATATATATATATATATATATATATATATATATATATATATTTCTATATCTATATCTCTCTCTATATCTATATCTATATCTCTCTCTATATCTATATCTATATCTCTCTCTATATCTATATATATATATCTATATCTATATATATATCTATCTATATCTATATATATCTATATATATATATATATATATATATATATATATATATATATATATATATATATATATATCTCTAACACTGACTTATCTCAGCTACGACAAAGCCTAGATCCTCAGGCTACATTCACACCATGGGTGTAGCCAGGATCAAACCTGGGGGGGGGCAGAACCTCATACTGCACACCCCTACTCTTGAAAATAAAGCCTGCGCCTTAAGAAGATTTGGTGGTGATGAATGCAGTCTATTTATTCCAACTATCAGTTGATGTTGATGTTACTGAAGACGAGCAATGCCTGTCTGGGGCGTCCTTTTGGGCAGCTATGAGGTGTACCTGACTGGTGCTAAAAAAAGGAGTGTTAGTCTGTGTACGACCCGGTTTTCACTCTTTTTGGTACAGATAAGATATGGATAGACAGATATGGATAAATGGATGGCTAGAGCAGATTTCTGCTCTGCTTTTGCTATTGAAAACATTATCTGAGCTCAAAAACCTTTCAGGTGATGCAGTTTTTTAAAAAGCTGATCTGCTTTTGCAGCTGAAAAACGTATCCTCAAAAAACGCAGGAAAAACGCTGCGTGTGAATGTAGCCTTAGATCAGGAATAGAACAGCCATTTATAGGACACTTCATAACTTTCTCAAATTCCTATGAAAAAATATTCAGCACATCCTGCATTGAACTACTGTACCCAATTTATTATATATTTTAGGAGTCGGAGTCAGTCCATTTTATACCGACTCCACCAAAATGAGCACCGACTCCGACTCCACAGCCCTGATATTTTCAGTTGTTTCACACTTTTTTGTTAATTATATAATTCCACATGTGTAACTTCATAGTTTTGATGCCTTCAGAGTGAATCTACAATTTTCATAGTTATGAAAATAAAGAAAGCTCATTGAATGAGAAGGTGTGTCCAAACTTTTGGTCTGTACTGTAGGTGTACATCTTTTTGTGTTAAACCAGTTATATCAGGTGGTGAACTTTGATTTTTGCATGAGCCGTGTATGAGGGAGTCTGAGTCATAGAAATTGAGGAGTTGTCGTCGGAGGTTTGGCTTTTTGACTGCACAGACTTGCTAGCACCAGAGGAGCGTACATGCGGTTTTTATCTTACATGGCGGAATATAGTACTTGAGAAGGGGCTGGCTGAGTAGTGGACAGCCCTTTTTAGAGAATTTCTCACCCATTTGACAATTGAATTAAAGGTAAAATTATAGATCATACAATTTTAGAATAGAATTTCAGGGCTGCTTTATGTATATTTGTGTGTTTAAAAAAATAAAAATAAAATAATTCACTTGTTTGAATTTGATCTTACAAGAACAGACATCATGTTGGCCTCAGGTTGCCTGGCAGTTGCCAGTCAGATTTCCAAAAGAGTGGGTTACATGAATAGTAGTTATTGTAGTAATTTTTTTTCCTACAATTGACTTATCTATTTCCTTTTGTGCAAATGTTCAGTAAAGTCACACCTCTGCCTCATTCCCCATCTTCAGCGTCTCCCCTTTGTCATGCTATAGTTGCATAAATCACAATGCTAAATAGCAGCATTTACGGCTGTGTGAATTGAGCGACTTCTTTTAAAGCGTAACACTTTTTTTTTCTTTTTCTTCCTCCAGATTGAACAATCATTGTGATCCCAGGGATGTAATAAAACTTAACATGGGTAAGCCATGCTCGCATATTTTTTAAGGCATTCTGTGGTGTTTAAAATGTGGTCCTATCAAAGGGATTTTTTTTAAATGACAAAATCAGCATTATTTACCTCTTAAGCCCCTCACCACTGCATTTATCTGTACTGGAAGTGATGACAACCTTGCTAATTGTCAGTTACCTGCCCTCAACAGTCACGTACGCGCATGTACGACTTGACCACCGGCGTCGTTGATCAGTGGCTGCGGTCATGTGACTGGTAACCAAGTCAGCGCTTCTGTACTTCGCTTTGGTTTCCCTGCTCGCCACCACACCTATTACTGATGGTGTGACCTTGTCAGATGTGACTCATTGATATATTACAAGTCATACTTACAATAATCCTGGGAGTGTCTTCCCCTTTTTTTGAACAGATGCATGTAACTACATTCAAAGATTTATTTATGTAGTCCAAATTTTTTTTTTTTTTTGGGGGGGGGGTTAATTATGCTCACTTTAAAATATTACACAAATCTTATAAAGTGATAGCATATTACAGGTGTGTACATTTAGTTCATGATTGGTGGAGGTCTCACTTGTGATACTATCCCCTATGGTATGAGAATATTGTAAGGGCGCTTTCACACTGCGTCCTGTGCTTACATCCGAACCTACCGCCAAACTGGATTCAGGAGAACTAGTCCATACCATTGCTTTTGAAATCATCAGTTGTGTGTTTCATTCTTTTGGTGAGAGATGAAAAATTGCATTAATGTTACATTTTTCTCCTACTTTGATAGACGAAGATGTAAAGGAAATGGTCTGGGAGAGTGAGACTAACTCCAAATATCAAGCACATTTTAAAGATACAGCCAAGGAATCTTTCTGTACTTTCAACTATGAGGTTGGTAAGCGTTTTTTTTATTTTTCATTTTTTCAATCTTGTGCCAATGTAAAAAAAAAACTAAGCCTTTTGTTTATTGTTGGGAGCAGTAGCGTATATTATTCACTAATAATCATCCCTTTCTTTTTTTGACCACCAAAAGATTGCTGGGCATATATTCATAGTTTATGGTCCAGGCTGGAATTATCTTGATGAAAAATACTTGACTTTTTGATACTAACTTTAAGTTTGGTACAGACTTGCAGCGTCTCCTAGCCGGAATAAGGAAGTGTAGAGTGGTCAATGTGAGTTCGGACCACATCTCTGCTCTCTGGTGTGGTTGGAGGATGACACTGAGCACCCCAATCAGTGCATTTTTGTGGGCTCTAGACTTTGATCGGTGCTGCTACAGCACTGATCATAGGCTGAACATCTGTGTTTAGGACAAGTTTCTGAAACTGAAATCGTTGTGATTGGTTGTTCAGAATTGAACATCCAATCTCGGTGATCGTAGTTGCAGGGGTGGGGAGGGCACAAAACCCTCCGTCTTGCAAGGCTGTGGAGTCGCTAAGCCAAACCTCTGACTCCTCAATTTCCATGACAATGACTCCAACTTCAGGACTTCGACTCCCTCATACATTAAGTGATAAATTTACTGGCTTTTAATCATTATTATGATACAATAATCAGGCCATTTAGATAGAACATATAATATATTTATTGACATGCAACTTTAGAACAAAAAACTTTCACATATTTACTATTTATTATACACTATGCAGTAAGTGGAAAAAAGTTTTCAACAAAAACCTACTGAATAACATTTGTGCAGTCTATGCATTTGTTCTGAGAAATAGAATCCATCAGATCCTCCTTCATAGTCTGACCTACTGTATACTCTAGTATAAGCCGACCCGAGTATAAGCTGAGGCACCTAATTTTGCCATGGAGAACTGGGTAAGCTTATTGACTCGAGCATAAGTATGCATTGTCCCCTCATCCCTGTCCTCCCCGCGCCCCCCCTTCCCGTAGCTGTCCTGGTATGCATGGCTCCCCACTCCCCCTCCCCCAGTGGCTGTCCTGGTATGCGTGGCTCCCCCCTCCCCATAGCTGTCCTGGTATGCTTCCCCCGCAGCTGTCCTGGTATTCGTGGCTCCCCCCTCCCCATGGCTGTCCTCGTGTGCATGGCTCCCCTTCCCTCGCATCCTTGTATACATGCTTCCTATTACAAAAAAACAAACATCCTGCTCACCCTGCAACGTACCCTCGCAGCACCTCGTTACGGCTTCCAGCAGCTCTTCCATTTCTGAGCGATCACATGGCCCCGCTCATTAAAGTAATGAATATTCCCTCCACGCCTATGGGAGTGGAGACACGTGCATATTCATTACCTTTTTTGCTTGCCACTGTGTATCTTTATTTCCTAGAGAATTTTTCCCATCACTTTGGGGTTATTTGCCTTGTTAGCCCATTCACATTTGCACTCATATTGTGTGTCTTCTATATGTTTGAATGTTCTTATGTCTATTAAGTGTTTATAACATTTTTTTGCAATGTTTCCAATAAAAGATTTGTCATTTTCATTATATTTGGTGTGTGCACCTACTTGCGTGCCTTCTTTCGCTCTTTCTTGCTATATTAATCTAGGCGCATGGGTTGCACCCCTTTGGCTAGCGGTGCCCGCTCTCTTTGCTATTCATTACCTTAATGAGCGGTGCCACATGATCACTCAGCACATGAAGTGCTGCCGGAAGCCGGCACCAATGAGATGCTGTGAGGGTGCCAGGACCAACAAGATGCAGGGCACACTGGAGGGCGAGGCGAGTATGATGTCTTCTGGAAGCTGGCGGCTGCAGCTGTCACTGTAAGCGCTGTAAGAGAAATGAATATTCATTTCTCTTTAGCAGCGGCACAGGCTGCAGCCACCGGATTTTGCTTCTTGTCACCTGCTGCTCCCCCTTCCCCGCTGGTCTCCTGGGACAATTGACTCGTGTATAAGCTGAGGGGGGCGTTTTCAGTGAAAAAAAAAAAAAAAAAGTGCTGAAAAACTCAGTTTATACACAAATATATACGGTAATTATTTTAAGCCTAGAGAACAACCTCTCTACACTAGGGTTGGTGGCAGAGCGGTAACCACATGGGCAATATCTCTCAACATTTAAGGGTATAAAGGAATTGCCTCATGCACAGTCAGTTTTGATGAATGATTCAACTCTTCTTCTTTGAGAGCAAGTGTAAAATTTTGCTCCATTATGGTCAGTCTGTTTTCTATGGGAGTGGAATTTTTTTCCATGCAGCAATTCTTTGCCTGCTCCATGTCGTCCAAATACTTGTCGAAATCAAACTCATCTGATGAGGATCAAGAAACTAGCAGCCAGGGCTGTGGAGTCTGAGTCTGTGCTCATTTTGGTGGAGTCTGAGTCTGTATAAAATGGACCAACTCCGACTCCTAAAACATATAATAAATTGGGTACAGTAGTTCAATGCAGAATGTGCTGAATATTTTTTCATAGGATTTTGGGAAAGTTATGAAATGTCCTATAAATGGCTGTTCTATTCATGATCTAAGGCTACATTCACACACAGCGTTTTTTGAGGATACGTTTTTCAGCTGCAAAAGCAGATCAGCTTTTTAAAAAACCGCATCACCTGAAAGGTTTTTGAGCTCATAGATAATGTTTTCAATCGCAAAAGCAGAATAGAAAAACGCCACACAAACTGACATGCTCATTCAGCCCAAAAACAGATCCTCACAAAACAATGTATCTGAATGTCATTGACTTTGCTGGGATGCCCAAAGTCACTGCATTTTACTGCAAAAAATGGATCCGCAAAAACGCTGTGTGTGAATCATGGCCGTAGCCAGCGAGGGGCAGGGGCACGCACCTATCAATTCACTTGTATGCTGCAGTGCTCCCGTCCTGCATCGGCTCCAGACTGCAGGGGGCAATCTCCCCTCCTCTGTCCTCACCAGAGAGGAGGGGGAGGGGTGCCTGCCCTGCACAGGATCCGATTCCTGGGCCCCGAGCTGGAGAAAGCGAGAAAGCTGTGCACATGCTGCAGCTGGCAATCAGAGATAGTCTGCAAGAGGGACATGCAGGAAATCTGATTGAAAAAGTGAGGAAATTGGTTATTGCCGCCAGAACCCCTAAAATTGATTCCATCTTGAAGAGACGTGCTGGGAAAGGGGCATTTGTCGATTAAGCCACTCAGTGGGGCAGCACTTATTTAATTATTGAGCAATTGCTTGTACTAAAACCGTTTCTTATAGATATGGCGAACCCTCAGGTAACCCTAAATGAAGGTCAGTGGACACGGGTGGCTGAATTGAAGGAATTTCTTAATCACCCAATTACCGGGACTAAAAAATTACAAGCTGAGTATTTAACTCCTGGCATTTTCATAAGGGAGTGGAAGAGCTTGCTATTTTGCCTGTCCCAGAGAGGAGGTTTAATCGCAGATGGCATTTCTGCTTCAATGAAATGGAGAGAGACACAGCTATTGGAAAATAAAATTTTTCTGGCAGCTGTTTGTGGACCCGAGTCATCGTATACTGCTTGATGATCAACAGCTTACTAAAGGAAAAGAAGCTCTGAGTGAGGTAGCAGTTAGGATGAGTGGCCTACAGGAGGACTGCCAGGCACAAGAGGACTTGGGTCCTGACAATGCTACTGCTGCCGTATTTTCATCATCAGATGAGGAGTTTGACTTTGACAAGTATTTGGATGACATGAAGCAGGCAAAGCGTTGCCGCAAGGAAAAAGATTTCACTCCGTCTCCTATAGCAAGCAGACTGACCATATTTCAGCAAAATGTTTCACTTGCTCTCGAAGAAATAGAAAAATTCAACCGGTCATCAAAACTGACTGTGCATGAGGCAATTCCTTTATACCCGGAAATTGTTAGAGATGTTGCCCATGTGGTTACGGCTTTGCCTCCAACCCAAGTTAGTGTAGAGAGGTTGTTCTCTGGCCTTAAAACTATTAGGTCAGATTTGAGGTCATCCATGAAGGAGGATCTGATGGAGGCAATTCTAGAACAAATTCATAGACTGCACAAATGTTATTTAGTATGTTTTTGTTGAAAACTGTTTTTTTGCCACTTACATTGTTTATTACATAGCGTTATATATGTGTATGTGTGTGTGTGTATATGTATATATATATATATATATATATATATATACATACAATAATCAAGATATTTAGATAAAACATAATATATTTATTGGAATACAACCTTAGAACACAAAAAACTAATAAATTGTAAATAATATATATATATATATATATATATATATATATATATATATATATATATATATTTTATTTACAATTTATTAGTTTTTTGTGTTCTAAGGTTGTATTCCAATAAATATATTATGTTTTATCTAAATATCTTGATTATTGTATCATAAAAATGATTAAATGTCTGATGTTCACATTGTACTACAATAAATTTGTCACTTAAATATAAGCAATATATGTGGGGGTTTCGGTGTAAGAGAAATTGAGGAGTCGGAGGTTTGGCTTACCGACTCCACAGCCCTGGTAGCAGCAGCAGCAATATATGATGGCTCGGGTCCACATAAACAGCTGCCAGAAGAATTTTATTTTCTTATAGCAGTGTCTTTCTGTTTCATTGAAGAGGCAATGCCATCTGCGATTAAACCTCCTCTTCGGGACAGGCAAAACAACAAGTTCTTCCACTCCTTTATAAAAATGCTAGGAGTTAAATCCTCAGCTTGTAACTTTAGTCACTGTAAATGGGTGATGAAGCAATTCCTTCAATTTGGCCACCTGTGTCCATTGAACTTCATGTAGTGTTACCTGAGGGTTGGCCAGATCTACAAGGAAGGGTTTCTGCTCGAGCAATCGCTCCGTCATTAAATAAGTGCTGCCCCACCGAGTGGCTTGAACCACAGTTTTTCCTATTCAAGCACGTCTCTTCAAGATAGAATCAATTTTAGGGGTTCTGGCAGCAACAGCCAATTGCCTCACTTTGCTAATCAGAGTTCCAGCATGTCCCTCTTGCAGACTATCTCTTATTGCCAGCTGCAGCGTGTGCACAACACAGCGTATGTGATGAATAAAAGAGGTGTGAAGCGGCTTCAACAAGATCTAATTATATAGAATCGTTTTGGTGCTCTACTGTAGTAATATCTGTTTGTTCCTCCATTATGGGAACAGGACTGTGGCCTTCCACCTCCAGCACGCTGAATGTGAAATGTTCTTCTAGCTGCTGTTCACCTTCATTATTCTCATTCATCAGGTTAATTGTACTTATGTTTTGAAGCATTATCAGTTACAATAGCTAGGATCTGTTCTTTTTTGAGTTCATAATCTTGCAGAACTTTTTCCACTAAGGTCTGGGGGAACTGGCTGCTCTGATGAGCTTTAGTATCTTTTTCTGCCAGTGTCTTAGTAACAATTTTTTTGTTACAAAAATAGCTAATGTTGATGGCAAAATAGTTCACTCTGACGTTTGCAGGCATCCATTTTAAGAAACGCAAAGCATCTCTTGAGTCTCTAAGATCTCCCTTTTGGTTAAGGGCTTCTTCAATCATTAATTTTTCTAATATTTTCTCTTTCCAGAGAAGCAACAAGTTTGCGGGCCATTTATCCATTAAAAGCTGGTCGTGCAAATGACAATGGTTTACTGTCCTTCACAACAAGCTGGATGAGCTGTCTTTTAAACACATCAGCTGTCGTCGTTACAGTAACTTTGTCACTTACAAAATAACTGGTGTCTGATGTTTGAGACGCTCTTTCCTCCACCTTTGCCTGGTGGGACATGCTGGGCTCTGGTTTCTTGGTGCTGCTGTGATCTTTTTCAATCACAGCTGTGTAAACTTCTGGGTGGCAGCGCTGTAAGGGTCCCGTTACATTTAGCAATGCACCAGCGATCCCGACAGCAATACGACCCAGTCAGGATCGTTGGTGCATTGCTAAATGGTTGCTAGTGAGCTGCCAAACAGACAGATGTCTCCAGCGATGCAGCAGCGATCCATCAGGGGTCGATGTTACCTGTCACACCGCAGCGATTCTGACTTCTGCCTGCGTTCATGAGTTCTGCGACGTCGCTAGTCGGCGCCAAACACAGCGATGCATGCCGGCCAGCGGGACGCCAAAGACGAAAAAATGGCCCAGGCCATTCGAGCACGATCAGCGATATCCAGCGGGGGGACCGGTCGCAGGTACGTGTGTCACACAAAGCGAGATCGCTGTTGCGTCACAAAATCAGTGACGCTTTAGCGATATGTGAGAAAGGCCCTTTAATGTCTTTTTAGATTGGAAGCTCTTGAAGGAGCATTTTTACCACTGCCTGAGTAGTATGCAGTGATTTTTGGCATCACAGTATTTGTTTTCATGTGGGTCACTTAAACACTGACACACAAAATGTTTTTTATTTTGAGTCACTGTGAAATGTTCAAATACAGCTGACTTCATAAGATTCTTCTTAGACATTTTGTAATGATGTAAATTCGCTCTCAAAATTTTGTCCTGTAAAAAAGGTATTTTGTAACTCTTGCAAGAATAAGGAATCTTGCAGTGTATAATTTAGGACAGAATTAAAACAATCTTAGCCTAAATCAATAGGACAGATAAGTATAAAGTTTGTAAAATATGTTAGATAACTTTACTCTGAACTTTCAATGTCAAGCTTGTCTCGGGGTACAGCTCGCTAAATGCTTCACTTCATATTTCTTCACAGTCTGTGAAGAGGGAGTATGTTTGTGCTGAATCATATTCCAGAACACGCACAAATATATGGTATATGTCTTCATCGATCCTGTTAATGTATTTCCGAATTTGAGATGTTAGAAAAGTTTTTCCCCTTACATTCTATGTATAGTGTTTGTCATCAGAGCAGCTAATTTCTCCAAACATGAGTTAAGAGGAAAAACTAACTAAAACATCAAGCATACAGAAACTACGTATACTGGACTATTGATTTATGCACATTTTATTGAAAGTTTCTAGATATCCTTTAAGAAGTACTTGCCTTTTTTAATCCTGCTTTTCCTGTTCACTCCAGAAGTTCTGAGAGGAATGCAGGCATTCCTTCCCTGTGTTTTTTTTTTTTTTTTTTTTTTTTTTTCCCCCTTATCTGTAGAGGAGGAGCTTCACTACATATTATGAACATAAACTAAAGCACAGATTCATCTCAGCTAAAAGTCTAGACCTTAAGGTACTGTCACACTTGGCGATGTACCAGCGATCCCGACCAGCGATATGACGCGGTCAGGATCGCTGGTACATCGCTAAGTGGTCGCTAGTGAGCTGCCACACAGGCAGATCTCACCAGCGACATCGCAGGGGTCGGGGGTCACTACTTACCTGTCAGACGAGGCGATCCTGACGTCTTCCCACCCGGCTCGTCGCTCCTCTCTCCACATGAAGCGCCGCAGGAAGCTGACGACGAGAAGCGGTCCAGGACGTTCTCGCGCGATCAGCGATAACCAGCGGGGGAGCGGGTCGTAGGTAAGTATCAGACACAGCGATATCGCTAGCAATATCGCTATAACGTCACAAGTTATAGCGATATTGCTAGCGATATTGCTTAGTGTGACAGTACCTTTAGATCAGGAATAGGACAAACATTTATAGGACATTTCATAACTTTCCCAAATTCTTTTGAAAAAAAATATTCCGCACAAACTGCATTGAACTACTGTACCCAATTTATTATATATTTCAGGAGTCGGTCTATTTTATTCCGACTCCACCAAAATGGACTCTGACTCCACAGCCCTGCCGTCACGATGAGCTCAAGTGCCCTGCTGTCAAAATCGTCAGGCACGTTAATGTGCATGCTGCATTTTAGCCAGGACATCCAAGGTCATAAAGTCATTCCCTTCCATGACGTACTGGGTACATTCGAGGTCAGGAAGGGGTCAAATATGCATTTTTTTTCACTGACCTGGATGCTGGACAGAAGTCCCATGAATCAATCCGTTCATCTCTAGTCCCAACTGTCATGGATACAGCAGACGATCCCAGATTTGGGTCTGTGCCCTGCAAGTCCCATGTGGTCTGCTGAATGTCCCTCACTGCCCTTCTGACATCTGCACCTGCCAGTATAGAAGGAAATGGAAAATGGTCGTGAATTGGGTTGTGAACATCAGCATGGCCAAAATTTGCTGCTTTTAATTTGTCCTGCTTTCTCTTTAAGAGTTGGGAGGTATGATCTATTTCACATGGTAACTGGTGCTCATCTGCTGGGCTAAGCTTTGGGCATACATGCAGACTCCACCCTGTTGGAATGGAAATCCTTTGGGGGGGGTCTCCAGATTTACGAGGACTCCATATGTGAGACTTGGAGTGGGATTGGCTGACTCTCCTCTTATGCCTTTCAGATGGTTGAGTGTATTGTGTGCAGCCCTGGCAGAAAGTGTTCCCCATATATTTAGCTGCCTTCATGTGGCATACAATGCATTGTATTATGCCTGTAATTCTGTACATTATCAGCAAAATGTAGGGATTAAGGCTGAAAATCTGAGCATGACTGAAGATGTGTGTGGAAATCTTTCCACTTGTTAAGGTGGGTTTTTGTATCTTTCCATTCTTTAGCATTGTATTGTTCTTTGTTGTAGGACTTTAGTTCTTCTCTTGAAGGAGTTGGTTTTCTTAAATTGTTTTATCGTAAAGAGTAGTAGTATTGTTTTAGCTTGCCTTTTCTGAGTATGTTCTCTGTAGACTCTCTTCTTTTGTGGACATTGTATACTTAGAATCTGCATATATGTTGATGTTTTTCAGACTACCCCGATGCTTCACAGGAATTTTGATAGATCTATTGTGAAAAATCTTCATAAACCTTTTTTTCTCACAGGTAAGCCTTTTTGTTTTGTTGCCCATAGATCTCTTATGATGCTTTTTATGAAACCTACAAAGACTTCACATACCAAACATGATTTAAAGTGAATGTGCCATAAATAAAATTCAGCAATTGAAAAAATTTGAAGTATTAATATTTTTAATTTTGTTAAATTTAAAACAAATGAAAAAAAAATAAGTAAAATCTGAATTTTTTTTTTTTTTTAAAGGTTTGATATTTCCACTTATAAACACTAGGGGGAGCAGCTGCCAAAATTTGCCATGAAAACCTAGTGTACAACTAGCTCACATTACAACTGCCGTAAATGTGGACGGGATCTGCTCACTTTATAGACTTGGCTTTATTAACATATTAAAACTTGAGTGGAGACAGGCTTACAAACTAATAACTGAGTGGTTATGCTTACATTAAACCTATAAATTATTATAGGCTGTATATTCCCTGGCGCTTTACAAGTGAAAAGGGGGTATACATAATCAAAACACGTACAATAATCTTAATCCGTGCTAGTCACGACTGGTACAGGAGGAGAGAGGACCCTGCCCACGAGGGCTCTACAAGGGCTGGATGGTGATACAATATAAATCAACATATATTAAAAAAGGCTTTGAAATACACCAATTGATTATCTTGCAGGAATAATTAAAATGTTGTAGAAAGGAGAAGGATGAATTCCCTAAAAAAAAAAAAAAATTATACAATAGTACGTCATCACTAACAGAGGTAGATATGAAGGGAAAACTAGTGCTTAGGGCGTAAAATAGTAATTCTTAGGGTGCCTTCACATTACTTTGTTCAGTGGCCTCGTCCGGGCTTACATCCGAACACCCCCTTCTACCAACCTCCCCGCAATACTGAATCAGAGTTATGTGCCGACTGGGCCGTAGACTAGATATCGAGAGCAAAAGAAAGACACGTCCACAAAATTGGGAACACCCAAAATCCGATAAAAGGAATACGAATAATTTTATTGATAAGCAAACGCATACTAAACACAGCACAGACTGGATAAAAACATTTAAAAACAAACCATGAAAAAATGTCTAGTTATGCCCATAGTATGGCAATAACTAATCCACATTAATTCTGATCAGCAGTGAATATATTAATATAAGGCTCCAACAGAAAATGCATAGCAGAAAGATGAGACAGTGTGCTAAGATACCAATGGTAACAATCATACGAATGCAACCCCAAAACAAAATATATCTAAAGTTTTTCGTCTATAAATATCACAAGGTATACATAACTGCATGTACTTATTCACAGTACCATATATATGGCTAATATCCAAGAAGTATCAAGTATTCATGCGGAGAATGACATGCTAAGCATGTCGAGGTAAGGAGACTTAAAGCCGCAATGCTCCTCTGGGAAATATGCTAATTATGCAAATTGTCTCTTCAGAGAGGAAGAGGACTAGAACTCTAGTGCCACTTATTTGAAGTAGCAGTCCTAGAAGTCAATGTTGACCCTTTAACGAGCCTTGTTGCATGACTTAGGATAAAAGCCAAGCCAGAATCTCAATTTGTAGACACTGTTTCGGTGTACTGCCCCTCGTCAGTGCAAAGTGTGAGATCTGGTTTGGCTGTGTGAGAGGCGTGTGACCGATATCCAAGAAGTATCATTTCTCCTTGCGGAGAATGACATGCTAAGCATGTCGAGGTGAGGAGACTCAAACAAGGCTCGTTAAAGGGTCAACATTGACTTCTAGGATTGCTACTTCCTATAGGTGGCACTAGAGTTCTAGTCCTCTTCCTCTCTGAAGAGACAATTTGCATAATTAGCATATTTCTCAGAGGAGTATTGCGGCTTTAAGTCTCCTCACCTCGACATGCTTAGCATGTCATTCTCCGCAAGGTCTTATTTTGACCAAGAGTGATTTTTGGGTGAATGGTAACATCAGGGGGGAAGTAGAAATGGCTTGAAAGTGGAGAAAGTAGATTTCCCTGATAAGATAAATCACAAAGCTTCTATTGTGCTATTGATTAATGACAAGTTGTTGAAATGGCAGTGACCACTTAAATTTCTACTCCTCTGCAGTTGAGTCTCATTGCATATGGTTATCATGCCTGTGTTTTTTCACTTCAGAGGTGTCAAAGCTTGAAAAAAACATGGCTGTAGCAGACCACACAAAACTCACACAGTCTGCTAAAGTGAAGCAGAATGGCACCAGTCACTCCAGTATTATCCCAGCACACTTCACGTTTCTGCAGAAACCAGCAAGAAACACAGAAGTGGAATCGCGGAAGCTAAGGTATGGCTAACATTGTGTATGTGACGTTTTGTATTTATGCTCAATATACAATTTACTGTTTCCACGTCCTCAATCACCACAGGATCATTGAAAACTTAAACAATTTCTTTTGCAGCCGAACTTTCAATGCAGCTGTAGGGAAAACGAATCATACCGTTGGTTTTGCGTTTGAAAAATCTTTTCCAATTAAAAATGCTGCTAGTTTATCTTCATGGAGTGGGACTTTTCGCCGAAGCCCAAAGAGGGTGCAGAGACAGCAAATAACTACAGTTGAAGAAGTAAGTTTCACATGCATGATACATAATTTGGTGTCTGTAGCTTTACATTGCAAAATTTATATACACCTCTACCGCCCCTCTAAGTATTTAAAGGGATTGGGAGGAGAGTGGGCCCAGGGCATCACATATACAGATATCTGCCAACTTGTGTGTGTGGCAGGTGTCTCGCACCTATACTATTCACTGGGATGGCATAGGTGCAGAATTCCTGCTGATCGTGCAATTGAGCTGGAAGACATTTGTAGATATGATGTCATGGGCCCATATTAGGGCTTCTGCAATGAGGCACCATGATTTCCATGTATGCCTCTGATGTGTCTATCTGTCCATTTTTTGCATAGATATGTCA
The DNA here is from genome assembly GCF_039654945.1 of Dendrobates tinctorius. Taxonomy (NCBI): domain Eukaryota; kingdom Metazoa; phylum Chordata; class Amphibia; order Anura; family Dendrobatidae; genus Dendrobates; species Dendrobates tinctorius. The sequence continues at coordinate 2,989,447 of NW_027361719.1, read as the reverse complement.
CCAGGATTTTGCCACCTAATCTGTGAGCAGCACAATATTGATCCAGAGCCCATGATTCCAGTCACTTATTGGGCTATTTTTTAGTTTCCATAGCATCATTGTTTTATCAGCATGAGATAATCATTGGAGGACTAGTAAACGTTCTACCAGGTAGTCCTCCATAGTAAAGGAAATTTGTCATGCCATGTCTTGTTAGTGATGGTTAGTGCATCACTAACATGTTTGTCTCAAGCAAACCGTCGTAGTACTTATACCAAAAATCACTTTTTTTTTTTTTTTTTTTTTTTTTTTACTTTTTATTGTCACACAACCTTCTGTTTGAGTCATAGGGGTGGGATCTCAAGCCTTTCAGTCACAATCAGTCAAATGCCTTTTTCATATTCTCGGCGCCCATCGCATTAGAATTCCCTCTCTTCACTCTTCCTAATATTACCAAAATCTCAAACCAGATCGCAATGACTCTCTGCTTTCCGGGCATGCACTCTGAATCTGGGTGTATGTCCCAGCTTCATAGCCTATGTGCACATGATCTGGAGATGCTGAGACAGTTTGATAGTGGCGAACATAGTGCGCGCGCTATCATGGGGTCACTGACTCTCAGTGGCTCCGGAGCATGCGCACATAAGATGTGAAACTGGGACATATGCGGTGTGGGTGCATGTTATACAGAGCTCAGCATTCGGAGAACCGGCAGAACTGCAGAAGATAGAGTATTTTCCAGGACATCCCTCCTGACAGCACCACCAGGGGGTAGTCCTTCTTATAATTGAAGGTGATAGGAACACAGAAGAGGTTAAATAGCCCCTCCCCACAACCACACATTAGTGTTTTTCCTGTCTTTATAAGGTACAGACACAGGAGAGGGGGCTCAACGCAAAGAAAAGCACTTGGAGGGCTATGGAGATTCGGGGGGGGGGATGCCTGGGAGCTGCTTGAGACGGGGGGGGGGGGGTTGTTTCTGATGACTCGAACTCCTGGTCCAGAAGCACCGGCGACATCTAGCGTTCGAGTGTGGAATGTATACAGTGCAGGGATATGACGAGTCAGCTGAATGTCATGCGTTCCCGTGTGAACCGCAGGACCCTATTGGCTAGTTTGATTGGCAGCAGATTGGGCTACTAAGATATGACAAACAGAAGCCAGGTGAGCAATGCAATTTAAAATTGCCTGAGGGAGCCAGCTTTTACCATCAGCCTATCTTGCTTTGTTTGAACGGCCAGTGCTTTGCCCCTCCAATCAGTCCACAGGACCATCCGTGGGTCATGTGAGGTAAGCTTTTTAACAGATGGTCATCACCTTGCCTTCCTTGTCCCAATGTATCTTATAAGTAGTGTATTGTTTAGGTGCTACCTTGCCTTAAAAAATAACGATCTACCTCAACTAATAAGAGGTTTAACAGATGTGCTAACTGTAATATTAAGCCATCTGAAACTTTCACCAGGAGTTAAGAGTGTTAAAGACGAGCAATCCAATTCATGTTCACTCTTACAGGCTGTCAAAGGAACCATGAAAACTGAGGACACCTGTGAAACAGCGTCAGTTGAGGATGAGATGTTTGGGGGTCTGAGTCTGCAAAAATGGGGTCTTCCCAGTTAATAAGCACATTTCTGCCATGATCCTGGAGAAATGGGAAGATGGAGGGAAAAAGCTATTCTCCCAAAAGATTTTAAAGCTTGCCTTCCATGTGACTGAAGAAATCCGAGTATGGGAAGAAATTCAAAAAATTGATATACCAGTGGCCAGAGTTACTAGGAAGACCTCTATTACATTTGAGGACTCCTCAAGTCTTAATGATCCAATGGAAAGAAGATCAGAAGACCTCCTTAAAAAAGCTTGGGAGGCTTCCTTGACAATCAGTAAAGCAAATATAACAGCCACTTCTGTTGCCAGGTCAATGAATCTCTGGGTGGAAGATTAAGAAAATCGTATAAGAAACAAAACCCCTAAAGAGAAGATCTTTGAAGTCCCTACCCTTGCTTAAGATGGCAACTGCTTTTATGGTAGATGCTTTTGTGGGATCAGTTCGGTTTGCGGCAAGGAAAGGAGCACGCACTGTCCAGTGCTGCAATATTGACTCTATAGCTGCAGACATAGTCAGGAGATGACTTATTCTTCAAGTAATATTCCATTCCTTTCTCAGGCTTACATGAATTTGGGCCTGTCCTAGATGACCTGCTATAAAAAGCTTTGGATACCGAGAGGTTTTCCAGAAGAAAAGCCAAGGAAGGCTCTGTTCGGAGGACCCGCTGTCATCCCATGCAGGATTGCAGAGGGAAAGGGAAGACTGGCAGGTAGAGGTATTCCATGGGTTGTATATGAAGACTCCCTTCTCACTCCACGCTGTAGTACAGAGAGACAATGACGCCAGAAGCATCAGTGGGTGCCTTCAATATTTCCTGGAGGATTGGCTGACATATCCAGCAATAACTGGATATTCTCTAACAATCTCTTTAGGATACAGAATAAAATTCACCCACATGTCTCCAAAAGGTTCTGTCTAGCATCTGTCCAATCCTTGGGAGTCCATCAAAGGCTTCTAAAAGATATAAAAAAGCTCCTAGACTGAGAGGAGGTAATACTAGTCCCACAGTGTCAACAGTATTGGGGCCATTATTCGAGCTTGTTCTCCCTAAGGGAGCCTGGAGGATAGTTTCGAACGATCATAAATCTAAAACCATTGAACCAGTGGGTCTTATTTATACAAGCCATTCAAAATCGAGTCATTAAAATCAGTCATTCCCCTAATAATGAAGGCTTTGGTGGTGTGTACGTTCTGCCTACTATCATGTACCCATACATCCTTCATATCACATGAACACTCATCTGGCCACAACCATCTCCATATTGAGGAGACTTGGATAGCTAATAAACCAAGAAAAATCAGACCCCAAACTGGAAACAAGGAAGATATTCTTTGGGGTACTTCTGGACTCAAAACAGCAATATTCCTTCCTTCTAGTGCGCAAAAAGGAAACAGGAGGGAGATGTACATCCAGAAAAAGCTGATTTCTATCAGGAAGGCAATGAGGATCTTGGGTCTAATGACATCTATATCCAGCATTCAGTGGAACCAATTTCACTCAACAGTCTTTCAGCAGTAAGTGCTATCTGCTTGGGAAGGCGTATCACCCAGTGTAGACAGCAAGATGAAAAAATAATGATCAGAGGAGGTAAAAGAATCTAACCTGATGGACTGTTCCAAAAATCCTCCAAGACTGAAAACCTTGAATTATCTGGCCATGTGTAGAATCACTACAAACACACGCCACAGTGTTTGGGGGGGGGGGGGGGGGGCGGGGGCTCACATAGACTATCAAAGTCCTTGGCGTACATGGCCCACATTACGCAACAGATCCTCAAATTGCAGGGAAATCCTTGCAGTGTGGGAGATGTTATGAAGATGCCAAGCACGTCTCAAAGATCAACACGTCAGAATATTTTCAACAACCCCACCAGTGTCTCCTTCCTTCATCTGGGAGGGCCAGCGCATCATCTCCAGGCAATATCTGAAGAGAGATGTTTGGGCAGAAAGCATGGTCTGGTCAGTCTCAGCGGTTCACCTGAAAGGATTAAAAAATCTTGTGGCAGCCCTTCGAAGCAGAGAGATGATTCAACCATCTGTGGACTCTGAACAGGGATGTTTTCCACCAGTTAACACAGTGCTGTAATAGCTTATTTTCCTCCAGGATGAACGCAGAAGAAAAGGAATAATTTTTATTAAGTCCAGGAGACAATCTGACTGGTATGAACTCCTTATCCAGACCTAGGATAAGGAACTAGCATATGCCTTCCAGCCATTCTTTGATTCCGAAAGTAATAAGGAGGATCCAAGAGAACCAATCTATGGTGATTCTGATTGTTCCATGATGGCCTAAGAGAAGTTTGTTTTCCCTGTTATGATGGATGTCCTTGGAAGATCTTGTTCTCCTTCCAACAAGGCATGACCTTCTGTCTTGGGTGTCCATTATGCCGCCAGAATGTGAAGTTACTGCACCTATCAGCCTGGATCCTGAGAATGAGATCCTGAGATCAAAGGGGCTTTCTGAACCAGTCATCTCTACAATCAAGAGCAGTAATAAATCTGTGACATCAGTTGTCTATATCAAAATCTGGAAGACTTTCTGTGCACAAAAACAAGGAACCCATTTCCATTAGATTGGGCCCAGATATTCTTAGAATCCTCAATTTTGTTCAATCAGGATTTGACAAATGGCTAAGACCCAGTTACTTTAAAATTACAGATAACAGCTTTAGGGTTGTTATTTGATTATCTCCTGGCTGATCATCCCTTGGTTATGAGATTTGTAAAAGCTGTTCACGGGCTTAAGCCCACAATTGGATGCTGACTTCTGTCAAAACTATAGCAATCAACGAGAGCTCTCATTCCACTCCTTGGGTCTTTTGGAAGATTGGAGTGTCGACTCAAATCTTTGTCCATTTTGCAGGATTAAAAAAAAGGAAGGAAAGCGCCAGGCTACGTGGATCAAGACTGCAATCTACAGAGCATATGTTAGAAAGAGACGATCTCTGAAAACAATCAAAGCCCATTCAACGAAAACAGTATCAACTTCATAGACAGAGCAGGGACCTAAGAAGTAGATCAGATCTGCAGAGCAGTGACCTGGTCAAACCTCAATATTTTCTGTAGACATTACAAATTGCACGTTTTGTCAAAGCAACCTTTTTGGGAGGAAAGATTTATTTGGTATTTCTCCTGTTGATGCTATCAGGAGGGACATCTTTGGAAGTAGGAATTGGTCCTACCGGTAATGTTTCCAGGAGTCCATAATGACCGCACTCCTTATAGTCCTCCCTTGGATTTCCTGTCTATGTAAGGTAAACTTGTGTAGAAGGAAAATCAGTAAATGTTGCATCCATCCTGTGGTACTTGTGGAAAATGAATGATGGTTGGTGATGGAGAGGGGCTATCTAGTCTCTTCTGTGTTCCTGTCCCTATGAGGGATGAAGACTACCTCCTGGTGGTGCTGTGAGGAGGGACTCCTTAACCTCATTACTGGTGGGACTAATTCCTACTTTTGGTTCTTGCCTTAAAATCCCTTTCTCATAGTAGTCATTGGGTGACATGGGGAGACCATGAATTTATGCTGCTAAGGAAGAATGACTCTTGAAGAAAGCCTGCTTCTCCCCTGCAGACTACTCATCTGGCCAGTTATTGCAGTAGAACCGAGTAAGTCCTAGGCCCCAATGGAAATGAAACCTCTCGAAGGGCCATAAAGGAGGGGGCCATGTTCCCAATCAAGGCTACAAGAAAAACTTTACGGTAACAATAAAAAAAAATAAAATAAATAAATAAATCCTCTTTCCTTTGGTCGTCGCTTTTCGGGAACCCAGGACATCCTAAGAGTGGGAAACAGAAAAAATGCCAGAACAAAGTAATAGTATAGTAATGCAGATCCTTCAGGCTAAAACCTTTGCCGCTACCTCTTGCAGCAACTTTCATGCGTCAGCCTGTGCAAAACTAAAAAACATGGTAAAAGTTTTAAGAATGTGTGGATGGAGGAACATGTCGCAACCTTCCAATTGGAGTGAGTCTTAATCCCAAGCAGTGAAATTATGTCAGTAGCAGAATGCACTTTCAGAATGACAGCATTTATCCAGTGAGCGATTGAATCCTTGATGGTGAGGCCTCAACGAGATCCTTCTGGAAGTACACAATAATTCTGAACATCTGAATGAGGCCATCACTGACATTCCTTGGACCACGTTTAACTTCAGTAAATATTATACAGATGAGAGACTGACAGAAGGAAGGTAGAACGATCTCTTTAAGGTTAAAAATTACATTAGGGAAAAGAATGTAATAAACAGACCACCTTATCCTGGATAGATATGAGGAACAGAGTGACAGGAGAGCCCCAGCTGGAGACCTATCTAATGGGAGTAAAAATTACCAGGAAAGCGGCCTCAAAGGAGATGTCCTGGAATGGGTCAAGGGAGAGCCCTGTAAAGTTTCAACACCAAGAGGAGATCCCATGGATCCAAGGGGGACCAATAAGAGGAAAAGGGTGAACCACACCCTGAAGGGAAAACCAGATTAGGGGCCTAGTAGATATGTTTTTGAGCGAATAGGAAGGGTAGAAACCTGTCCCTAAAGTGAACAGAGCCAGGCTATACTCGAGACCAGCCTGCAAGAAATGAGACCTGTCAGAGAGAAGGGTATTGAGGTGACAAAGTTGGATTCAAACTAATGAAAAATGGCCTTCCAAGTAAGATATTACTTACAAAAAGGCATTCATGCTGTAATCACACTGAATGACAGCAGGAATCTGAAGATTTGAGAAGAGCCACTTGAGCAGCCATGCTGTGAATACTAGAGGCCACACACACACACACACACACACACACACACACACACACACCCCCCCCCTGGGAAGTAGCTATGGATGTTTCCACAGAGCATTTGCAAGAAGATAGATCTTTCAGTGTACTAGGATCTTATAGGTCAATTTGGACCCAAAAGGATGAATGCAAACCTTTCCAGACTTGATCTTTTTGAGCAATTTGGTTCATTCTGTATGGAATCAGGTTGACCTCCATAGTGCCCCATCAGAGACCAATCTGCTGAAGAGACTGCTTACCCTTGGATATCCCTTTGTGGCTGAGGAAATCTGCAGCCTAGTTGTCCACTGCAAGTGTCGACCACGGCAAGTATGTACCACGGCAAGTATGTCGACAACTGAGCCTTTTTGTTTTTTTGTTTGTTTTTTTTTTTTTGTCAAGCCGAGAATAGAATCTGAGAGATCTCTGCCATGGCTGTCAGAAGAATGAGGCTGACCTCCAGGACACTGAGGATTTTGTTTCAGTGCCCCTCTACAATGGGCTTCTTACAGACATGACTGGTGTAAGACTTCAAGAGTTTCCAATGAATAGGATGAAAAAGAAAAGCGGTTGTCACAGAGGGGGGAGGGCCACAACCAGGCCAAAAACTCCCTAATGCTGACTGGAAGGAAAACTCAACAATCCAGGGAGAATAGTTTTGTCCCAAAAGAGGAGGGCGAACTGCAGGGTCATGGAATAAAAACTGAGTAAAGGGAGTGCGCCATGTTCTTAAGGGTTGGATGGGGCATGGACCAACCACACCAATACCTGAATACCTGTGTCAGGAAATTGCTTTGTCATCCTGACGAGCATGCATACGGCACGATCCATAGCACGCTGTACTCTGCCTTTTGTATAGGGACCACGGAGTGGCCTTTCCCCGTTTCCGTCTTTCAGAGGAAATGAGTAGAAAAAAAATACCGTATGCAGACAAGACCTCAGGCATGTGCCTGCATTTTAGGTAACGTCAAGTTAAACTAATGTATGCAAGGGAGGATTCGACTTTTTCTTTGTGTAACTTTGTGTCTGCCTCTTGGACAGCTGTGTAGACCCATGGTTTTGTTACCCAGTGAAGTGAGAAAGAAATCTGTTTTATTAAAACTACAGAAAGCAGGTCAGTAAGTAACGCATCACTGGAATAGGCGTCTCTTCCCCTTCATCATGCTGCTCTTCTGTGGGGTAATAAAAACCTCTTTGTAATGGTGGTCAATGTGTATTAAAGTGATCACTTTATACTTCTAGCTGTTAAGGATGCAGCATTGTCACTTATAGGTCATACTTAGAGTTGCTCAAACAGACTTTCAGGAATCTGTTTAAGGCTACTTTCACACATCAGGTTTTCGGCGTCAGGCGCGATCCGGCGTCGTGCCGGAATGCCGGATCCGGCAAATGTTTTGTAAAACCTGATGTGCCGGATCCGGTTTTCTGCCGGATCCGTCTTGTTCTTGACAGACAAAACCGGATCCGTCTCATCCGGTTCATCCGTTTTTCTATCCGTTTTTCGACGGATTCGCCGGATCTGGTTTTTAAAATTGACCCTTGTGGCCTTCCGAACGGGATTGGCTACTGGAAAACTATATATAGCATGTTCCTACAGCCCTTCTTTGACAGGTTGTAGAGGAGAAAGTGCAGGTTGGAGAGAAGAGCAAGTTACTGGCGAAGATGGATGTTGTCATTGGAAATATTACCACTAGAAGTTCTGTGACGGTTTCAGTAATGAGGGACAATTTTGCACTATACTTTGTCACCTCAAGGCAGAGTACACTGGCAGGATGACAGAGTGTGAAAGATTTGTGCCCTAACCAAACTTGTGTACCTTCTGGACCAACAGTATATACCTTTGCCAACCAAAGTTGGCTATCTTGTCATGGTCTCTATTTTTAGCTTTAGGCCACAGGTGTGTACCTGGTTGTGTTTTATGCAAAGTATTTCACCTAACAAAAGTTGTGTACATTGTTAGGAAATCACCAACAATAAACACAACTTTTCAGGTGAAATACTTTGCTTCAAACACAACCAGGAACACAACTGTGGCAAAAAGCTAAAATTTACCCACAGTTATATACCTGGTTTTGAATACCTTTTTACCTTTTAAATACCCTGTATTTAACCTTTTTTTTAAACATATTTCGCCGCAGAAAGAAATGACAGACAACCAGTGTAAACAATAATTTAACTTTTATTTAAAATATTTTTTTTTGTGTAAACTATTTTTAAAGTTAAAAAAACTTTTTTAATAAAGGTTTGAAACCAACCAAATGGGCATTTTTATTACAAAAAAAACATTATAACTCGGTGTAGTGTGGGGTGGAAATACTGCTGGAGGGGCTGCGGGACACTTCGACAATGGGAGTGTGGAGAGAGGACTGGGATCGTGGTGGGGAAGGAACAGTTAGAGGTGATGGTGTGGAAAAAGCTACAGAATGGGTGGACATGTGGGAGGCAGAAGAGGTGGTGGGCGGTGGAGTGGAGGGTTGGGCAGGGACTGTAGGAGCAGATGATGTTGATGGAAAGTTGTACGGGGAAGGAGTTTGGTACGGGGCAGGTTGCTGGAAGTGGGGAGATGTCTGGTACTGGGGAGGTTGCTGGTACTGGGAAGGTTGCTGGTACTGGTGAGGTTGCTGGTATGTAATAGGAGGGGGAGGATGGAAAGTGGCTGGAGGGGGTGCAGATGTAATAGGAGGGGGAGGATGGAAAGTGGCTGGAGGGGGTGCAGATGTAATAGGAGGGGGAGGATGGAAAGTGGCTGGAGGGGGTGCAGGTGGAGGAACTACAGTGGTGGGAGGTGGAGGTTGGGAGGTAACCTGCTGTAGAGCACCGTGGCACGAATGCATTACATGCATCTGCTGGGTAGGAGATAGTGTTGCCATGCGCTCCACAACAGACCTGAAAAAGGTGTGGTTTGGCGAAGATCTTGCTTCTGAATGCATGGTTTGCAGAAGTGTCTTCACCTCCAGAATGCTGGAGTTGATCTGCTGAAAGCCTGCGGAGATTTGCTCTGACAAGACTTTTAGACAGTTCTGGAAAGATGCATTCAGATGCAAGAACTCTGGCGCATAACTCTTTTCCTGACCCCTCTGCCGCTGCCGCCCAGTACCCGCAGGTGTACTAGAGGTGGCAGGGGCAGAAGGGTGGGGTAAAGGGAAAGCGATCTCCTCACCAGCAGCTTCATGTAATGTAGGCGGCCACGATGCTCCTGTGCTGGTGGATGGGACAGATGGGTCGAATGTGTGGGAAGGCTGGGAAGGTGCAGATGTACCGGGGCGGTCGAAGTGTCCCTCGGTGCCGGTCTCCTCAGGGATCGCCTCAGAAGGGTCCAATCGTGCAGGCTCCCGAGTGCTGCTCACCGTGCTGTGGAATAAAGAGAAAAAAAAACAATTAAAATAGTGACATGGTATGGCCCTGGCTGAAAAAAAAAAAGTTACATCTAACATTTTTTTTCACATGTGGTGTGTAATATTTACCTTCTAGTGACCATTGTTTCCCGGAGGAACGACAGGGCTTGTGCGTACTTGTACTTGCTCCTGCGTCCTCCAGATCCACTCGGGGCCCGCATCTCTTTATTAACTCCTTCTTGAAACGATCCCTCACAGACCGCCACCGATTCACAATTCTGTTCCCTGAAACGAGAAAGGAGTGGTTCGTATACAACATCAGTGTTTCACAAACTCCAGTCCTCATGGTCCCCAGGGGTCATGTTTTCAGGATTTCCATAGTAAATAGAAATCCTGAACACATGATCCGTGGGGACCACGAGGACTGGAGTTCGGGAAACACTGGTTTACATCAAGCAACCGGTACTGTATATACTTACGCTCTTTAATCTGGGCCCGAACATCGCGGTCCTCCCAGCGGCCCACAGGGAGCGAACAGATTTCCTCCCAGAGTCGTCGGGTAACGATAAGGTAAGCGTGGCGGCGGTCAGCCATATTCCAGAGCGGCTCCCTTTCTCTGACGAGATCGATGAGGTGGTCCACATCGAGTCCTCCATCGTCACCGTCAGAGTCGGGAGCACGCTGTGAAGGCTGTTAAAGAAAAAGACAAAAATAACATAATTAGCCTCCACAAAAGAAATGAATAAAAAGTGCAAAAAAACAAAGCAAAAATATTTATACTTACACGCTGGTGACCGCCGTGTTGCTGTCGCCGACGACCCTGGGAGGCACTGCGAGGACCTCTTGGCCGAGCACCAGATTGGGAAGACTAGAAAAGAAAACAAAAAATGTTATGTCTTTGGATGTAGGCATTTGTTTGCTGTGTGTGGTCTGCAGAACATTGTTTTCTATGTGTTGTGTGTAGTGTGATGTTGTGTTTCTGCGTTTGATGCAAAAAACTTACCAATTGTGAGCCCACTCCAGGTGTCTGTCCACCCCTTCCTTCTTCTGGGAGCTCCTCTTCATCTTGTGAATCCTGTTTTGAAATAAAAGGCAATGAATAGACATATATTACAGAGATGATGGATTTTGGAAATAAAAACTTACCGTCAAACGCTGACGATGCGAGGGAGGGCTCCCAGAAGATGATGTGCTGTCTTCCTGGTGGCCACACTCCATGCCTGTGGGTGGTGTTCCAGCTGCTGCCATTGCTGCTGCTGCTGCTGCATCTATTGGGCGGCTGTTGAATAAAGAGAAACAAAGGGCCAATGAATATCTTGATATTCAATAGCACTAGTTTGGAGGAATGGGGGATTTGATAATTACCGTCTCTCATCTGCTGCTGGCCTCCCCTCCTCAGCATGTTCCATTTGCTGCTCCATTTGGGGTGGTGGTGGTGCTGATGGTGCTGCAGTGGTCTCCTGCCTTCTCCTGCTGCGCTTGGTTGCTTTCTTGGGTGGCATGTTGGGTGTGGCTGTGGGTCCCACTGTCTTGCTTTTATATATGTCTTGTGGGCAGAGCTACTGAGCATGCTCAGACCAAAAAAACCGGATCCGGCCACCGGATCCGGCTTTCGCCGGATTAGGCGCATTGCGGCGCTCATAGGCTTTCATTGTGTGAAAAAGACGGACGCGCCGGATCCGGCGTGTCCGGCTTTTTCGCCGGAGACAAAAAACGTTATAGTAGCCATTTTTTCCAGACGCCGGATCGCGACACATTGCTGGATCCGGCGAAAACCGGATGAAACGCATGGCCATCCGGCGCAAATGCAAGTCAATGGGGGGGGGAACCGGATCCGGCATTGCATTTCGCCGGATCCGGTTTCTGTCAAAAGCGCCGGATCGCGCCTGACGGCGAAAACCTGATGTGTGAAAGAGGCCTAACATCCTCATTACTCCATGTCAGCTGGACCAGGGCAATGTGGTATTCCTCCAACTGGTACTCTAATGCCAACACCCTGGGTACCTTTTTTGATTACTGCGCCCCTGCACAACGCTTATTTAGTTCCATTTCTTTATTTTAGCCCAACTTCTTTATTGCGTTGTACTAGGACAGTGTAAGGCTGCATATTTACCTAATTCTGCTAAAGCTTGGCGTCTGTCAGGAAACCCCTTTGGGCTTCACTATTCGACAGAAGCCAAATGAGTGTTCTGTTTGGCTTCTGCTTGGCTCTTTGCCATCCTGTACACTGATCTCGGTATATGTGCAACATGACTGTTTTGAGCTGAAATACACAGATGACTCCTGCGTGAGTCTGAGTATAAATATACTTTTTTTTTTTTTTGAGAGGTTATTGGGATTATTTCCTGTCAACAGCAGCGTATGTAGACGGTGGATGTCGGGAGGTGGTTAACTTTATGGGGAGAAAGTTGTAGAGTTTTACAGGTTAGATGTAATCTGTGGAAGACCCTCAGCAATTCTTATGCAGTGTTACCACAGGAGACATGGGGCATCAATGGCCTGTCCTTGTAATGCATGGATCAGCTGGGTGCTACAGAGAAAGTCAAGACTAAGGGTACTGTCACAGTTAGCGATGTACCAGCGATCCCGACCAGCGATATGGCGCGGTCAGGTTCGCTGGTACATCGCTAAGTGGTCGCTAGTGAGCTGTCACACAGGCAGATCTCACCAGCGACATCGCAGGGGGTCGCTACTTACCTGTCAAACGAGGCGATCCTGACGTCCTCCCGCCCGCGTCCACGCTCGTCTCTCCACAGGAAGCGCAGCAGGAAGCAGACGACGAGAAACGGTCCAGGACGTTCTCGCGCGATTAGCCATAAGCAGCGGGGGAGCAGTCGGAGGTAAGTATCAGACATGACGATATCGCTAGCAATATCGCTGCTACATCACTCACAAAAACCAGTGACGTTATAGCGATATTGCAAGCGATATCGCTTAGTGTGACAGGCCCTTAATTTTAAAAGGCTGAATGCGGGTCCTGATTAAGATATTTTTGAAAATATTTATTTATTTTAAACCAGACCACCTATTTAAACATTCCATTCCATTGGTAGTGATGACCATGTGACCTGATCGCGTGGTCAAAAGTCCAGTAGGTGAACATACTATCTCTTCTCCTTGAGAAAGCAAGGTATTAACACACGAAACACACGTTTGGGATATCCGCACTTGCATGTGCATCGGGGCTTTCCAGTAGCCATGGGTGAGATGTACTTTTTGTGACTTTTTATAACCTTTTTTGATTACTTGGGGCAGATTGACTAGATTCTGAGCCAGTGATTTATTAAGATACAATACATTATCCCAAGTAACTCTCCTCATACTCATTATATCTTAAGTGTCCTCTTGCATGTCTGTTAAAAAAAAAAAAAAAAAAAACCTTTTTGGTGCTAGTTATCACTTGTCTGTTTGTACATTTTTATTTATTTTTTTTGTTTAAGTAAAATTTCTACTTTTTTAAGCCTAAACTACTTCAATCCTCCTTTTTTTCCCACCTATGTAAAGATTGTCTATTACTCTATATTAACCCCTTAATGATGGAGCCAATTATTTAAATTCTGACCAATGTCACTTTGTCGTGATAACTTTGGAACACTTCAATATATCCCATTGATTTTGAGATTGTTTTTTCATGGCACATTATAGTTTATGATAATGGTAAATTTAGGTTGATATGTTTTGTTTATTTATGAAAAATATCAGAAACTTGACAAAAATGTAAAAAAAAATTGCCATTTTCAAACTTTGAATGATTATCCCTTTAATCCAGATAATCATGCCACACAAAAACATTAATAAATAACATTTCCCACATGTCTGCTTTACATCAGCACCCTTTTTAAAACACTATTTTATTTTCTTAGCTTTTTAGGAGGTTTAAAAATGTAGCAGTAATTTTTCATGTTTTCAAGGAAATTTACAAAATTTATTTTTTTGAGGGACCTATCCATGTTTGAAGTGACTTTGGAGGTACTATATATTGTAAAACCCTAAATTTGGTACCATTTTAACAGCACCCCTGACATATTGAAAACTGCTGTCAGATAGTTTACTAACCCTTTAGATGATTTTCAGGAATTAATGCAAAGTGTTATAGCAGGAATGAAAAAGTGTTTGTTTACCACCTAAATGTCGCTAACTTCTGAACTGACCGCTAGAGCCGGGAGACTCTAAGGCTGTGTGCACACGTAGCGATTTTTAAGCGTTTTTGCCGCGATTTTCGGCGCGAAAACGCTTAAAAATCGTGTACAGAACGCCTCCCATGCATTGCTATGGTATTCCGCACATGCTGTGCTAATGCTGCGCTTTTTTCCGCGGCGGAATCGCATCGCGGAAAAAATCGCAGCATGCTCATTCTTTTGTGCGGAATCGCAAAGAATTGCCGCGATTCCGCACCCATAGGAATGCATGAGAATCGCTTGCTTCCCGCATGTGGCTATGCCCACCATGCGCGAAGTTAAGCGTCTCATGTGCGGTTGGTACCCACGGTGTGGAGGAGAGGAGACTGTCCTCCAGGCCCTGGGTACCATACCCCTGTAAAAAAAAAAGAATAAAAAATAAAAAATCGGGGTATATTTACCTTCCGGTGTCCCGCGCTGCATTCCCGGCCTAGCGTTCCCAGTAATGCCTTGTGGCAAGGCCCTGTAATGACGTAGTCTCGCGTGACTCTAGCGATCTCGCGAGATCGCTATAGCAACACGAGACTACGTCATCGCAAGGCATTACTGGGAACGCTGTGGCCCGGGATGGCAGCGCGGGACGCCGGAAGGTAAATATACCCCGATTTATTTATTTTTTTTAGCATTTTAACATTCTATCTTTTACTATTGATGCCGCATAGGCAGCCTCAATAGTAAAAACCTGGTCACACTTGTCAAACACTATGTTTGACGAGTGTGACCAACCTGTCAATCACTTTCCAAGCGGCTTCAAATCGCTTGGAAAGTGCTTGAATAACACACGCGAAAATCGCGGCATAATCGCGGTGAAATCGCGCGGAAAAAGCCGCGCGATTTCTGAGAAGGAGTCCGGTTTTTAGTGAGCGTTTTAAAACGCTACGTGTGCACATAGCTTAAAGGGCCCGTTACATATAGCGATATCGCTAGCAATATCGCTGTAACGTCACTGGTTTTGTGACGCAGCAGCAATATTGCTAGCGATATCGCCACATGTGATACTTGCCTCCGACCGACTCCCCTGCTGTCTGTCGCTGATCGCGCGAGAACGTCCTGGGCCCTTTCTCGTCGGGCGCTTCCTGTGGCGCCAACGAGCGACGCGTGGACGCGGGCGGGAGGATGTCAGGATCGCCGCGTCTGACAGGTAAGTAGCGACCCCCAAATGCTGCTATGTCGCTGGTGAGATCTGCCTGTGTGGCAGCTCACTAGCGACCACTTAGCGATGCACCAGCGATCCATATCGTTGTCGGGATCGCTGGTGCATCGCTTAGTGTAACGGTACCCTAAGGCCGATATTTACCCATGTACTGCTATGGCAAACATCAGGACCACACAATCATGATCTTGGTGTGTCAATTAGATTAAAGCGGAAGCCCCCACACTCTATTAATCATTTGTTTGGTGTAGTCATTTTTTACAGCAACAACTAAGGGGTTAAACAGATATGGACGGTGCCAACACTGATCATTTGTGATACAGCAAGTTGTCAGCTATAGTGTACAGCTGCTGGATTTTCACCTGTATGGGGATGATATTCTCTTATATCTCAGGTCAGTAAAAAGACGTATTGGCTGTCATTAAGGGGTTAAATGTTTTGCATGTGATTTTTCTTAGTGTCTACGTGCAGAGGAGAAAGAATTGTATAGACAATTGATTAAGATGGTCTCAAGAAAAACCGTTTTATCCACCAATTCCACAATGTTTCTTTCTCCAGAAATGTAAGTTAACTTTTGTTTATCACTAAGACTGAAGTAGAAAAGTTCATAATTATTGTACACCTATGTATATTTAATTTTTTTTTCTATTTTATCTTTTGTTTAAGATCACGGAGATTGAGTTCAAGTAGTATATCTGGTCAACCTGGTGCTTCAAGTCTAAGTTCTTTAGAGCCTTGTACTTTAGATGTGGAACCTACATACCAGCCCAAAATTAGTTTGGTTCCAGAGAAAGTAACGACAACCCCACTTTCTGTTGGTAACACTTCAAAACCTACAAGTGAGAGCAGAGACCTTGCCAAACACCAGCTTCACAGACAGCAAAGACTGAGCACCCAAGAACCAGTTAAAGGTAAGAGTGGTTTTACCACATATTCTGATGAGTGACCATCGGATAAGGACAGACTGTAGCATAAGCTATTCTACACTGAATTTGTCTCTGGACCATGGAACTGTTTAAACTGGGTTGTGTCATGAACATGAGATCATTTTAATCAACTGATCTTTGAATAATTCCACAATAGGTTGTGTTTAAAAAAAAAAAAAAAAAAAAAATGTTCCTGTGCTGAGATAATCTTATAAATGTGCCCCTGCTGTGTACTGTGTAATGGCTGTGTCTTACCGTACAGGGACATGGTCTGATCATAATAGGAAAATCACCGTTGTAGGCGTCTTGATGATCGGAGCACGGATCCGTAGTGTTAGACGTGCAGCAATGCGAAAAGAAAAATATCCAGCTCAACGATATAGTGAAACCAATATTTTATTCACCATGCAAAGTGACAAATTGAGGATAAAAGCATCAGCATAATTCAGAATGGAAATGTGATATCAATGCGTTTCTGGTGGACTTGCACCCTTAATCATGACATGGTCTGATCTTACCACATCTGTTGGGCAGGGGTGAGTATACAGACATTACAGCATGGGAGCGCAAGGGGGTATGGTATATCAGACCATTTCCCTGTGCAGTTAGACACGGCCATTTCAAAGGGGCACATTTAAGGCCGGTTTCACATTTGCGTTAAAGGCTGCAGCGTCGGCCTGCGCACGGCCGCCACTAAGCCCCACCCCCTGCCGCGCCTCCGCCGCTAGCTCCGCCTCCGGGCGCATGATGCGTCATGCGTCCCCTATCTTTATCACTGAGGACGCAGGCTGTGCACAGTATGCGTTTGGCGGCTCCTGCGTCCTTTTGACGGTGCGCCGAGCGCAACCAAATTGCAACAGGTTGCGTTTGGTGCTGGTCGGCGCACCGTCAAAAGGACGCAGGCGCCGCCAAAACGCATACTGCACACGGCCTGCATCCTCAGTGATAAAGATAGGTGACGCATGATGCATACAGCGTCATGCGCCCGGAGGCGGAGGTGTGGCAGGGGGTGGGGCTTAGCGGCGGCCGTGCGCAGGCCGACGCTGCGGCCTTTAACGCAAATGTGAAACCTGCCTTAAAGAACCTTTTGTTTTTACACATCTAGTTGTGGAGTTTCTTTTTATTCCAAGATCTGTTGATTAAAATATACTTTTGTTCGTGGCACAACATCTAAACACCTAAAGTTTTTCTAAATGATATTGACATGGGCTGACCCTGGCTAAAGGCCATTTACACTGAGTGAATATAGTAAATAAAGGTTACTAGGCTTTTTTATTATATTGTGGTGTAAGCTACAGGTTACCTGATGAATGAGCAAAATGCTTGTTCATTGGGTAAAATCTTTAGGTTTGCAGAAAAGATTTGTTCTTGGCAGCTCATTGTTCTACATAAAATTGACTCTTGCTGCTATGAACAATGGCCGCTTATGCGCACTGAACGACCTTTTGCAGATTGTTCTTTTCCCATCAGGACTGTGGTCTGCCTATGTAAACTGTCAAATAAAAATGTGCTGATCTGCTATTCTTTGATGTCGGTAGTCATTGGGTGTAAACGCACCTCTAGTTCACTTTTTAGAAGGATGACAAAAATCTTATTTCTCAATTGTATAACTGGTGGCAGATAACACAGGGTCAGATTACATTTCACCTAACGTTTACAAATGGTGTCCTGATATTTGCTTTAAGAACCATAAATGCAATAACTAATGGCTGGTTCTGGGAAAACGAGTTTGCAGCAAATTCAGCTTTTCGATAATGGGTATAGACTTTCAAGTACCACTTCGTGTTTTTTTTTTTTTTTCGTTTTTTTTTTCTTTTAAATAATCTCACCACCACAGTGGCTATCAGTAATGTATGTTCTTGGTGTGTAAAAAGTTAGTTACCAGTTGTTTGCAGAGAGTCTTTGGTCCATATCTGCATCATATGGCCAGGGTTCCCGCCAACCAGTTCACTCCTATGTTTGCTCGGCGGACTGGCAGTCACTTCTCAACGCAAGACTCAGAACAAGGCCAGATATATGGAGAGCGAAGAATTAGCAGTAACTTCCACGCAGAGCTGTGACACCAGAAGCATAAGCCTGTCATCAAGTATTTTGCTACACATAGGGAACATGCATTAATTAAACCGCTCTGGTGGAAAAATGATAAAGAAAAAAACAAAAGTTGGAAAATATTGTCTACTTCTAATAGCTACTCATCTGTCCTGGCCATGAACAGTATGTGCAGGATTGGGTGTCTGACAAGCAGAGTAGTTGTGAAACCATATCATGACTATGGACCGACCTCTCTTGGAGATCTCTCTATTGGGTTGCAAAGATTTAGACCAGGGGTCCTCAAACTTTTTAAACAGGGGGCCAGATCACGGTCCCTCGGACCATTGGAGGGCCGGAATATAGTTTAAAAAAAATTATGAATAAATTCCTGTGCACACTGCACATATCTTATTTAGAGGTAATAAAACAAAAATAGGAACAAATACAATATTTAAAAATGAAGTTAAATCATCAAACTCACCGATTTTTGGGGTTCTTCGAATATCCTACACTTCGAGTCAATTTTTTCTCTTTCTTGATATCATTGTTTCCTAGGGATTCAAAATTGCTATTAGTAAAATACCAACATATATACAGCCCTACAAAAACAATATACCAGCAATAAAATTGTCCACACAGAGACATACAAACTGCACTGCCTATCAATGCAGCCTGATCAGTGCCCATCAATGCAGCCTGATCAGTGCCCATCAATGCAGCCTGACCAGTGCCCATCAATGCAGCCTGACCAGTGCCCATCAATGCAGCCTGACCAGTGCCCATCAATGCAGCCTGACCAGTGCCCATCAATGCAGCCTGACCAGTGCCCATCAATGCAGCCTGACCAGTGCCCATCAATGCAGCCTGATCAGTGCCCATCAATGCAGCCTGATCAGTGCCCATCAATGCAGCCTGATCAGTGCCCATCAATGCAGCCTGATCAGTGCCCATCAATGCAGCCTGATCAGTGCCCATCAATGCAGCCTGATCAGTGCCCATCAATGCAGCCTGATCAGTGCCCATCAATGCAGCCTGATCAGTGCCCATCAATGCAGCCTGATCAGTGCCCATCAATGCAGCCTGATCAGTGCCCATCAATGCAGCCTGATCAGTGCCCATCAATGCAGCCTGATCAGTGCCCATCAGCGCAGCCTGATGAATGCACATCAATGCAGTCTGATCAGTGCCTATCAATGCAGCCTCACCAGTGCCCATATTGGTGGAACTCTACTTTTACCTCAGGCTCAGACTGGTGTGGTGCAAGAATCCCCAATAGGCAACAATGGTCCCTAAAAGGCAGGTAAATGTCCCCAATAGGCAGCACAGGTCCCCAATAGACAGGTAAATGTCCCCAATAGGCAGCATAGGTCCCCAATAGGCAGGTAAATGTCCCCAATAGGCAGGTAAATGTCCCCAATAGGCAGCACAGGTCCCCAATAGGCAGGTAAATGTCCCCAATAGGCAGCACAGGTCCCCAATAGGCAACACAGGTCCCCATTAGGCAGGTAGATGTCCCCATTAGGCAGGTAGATGTCCCCATTAGGCAGGTAGATGTCCCCAATAGGCAGGTAGATGTCCCCATTAGGCAGGTAAATGTCCCCATTAGGCAGGTAGATGTCCCCAATAGGCAGGTAGATGTCCCCATTAGGCAGGTAAATGTCCCCATTAGGCAGGTAGATGTCCCCAATAGGCAGGTAGATGTCCCCATTAGGCAGGTAGATGTCCCCATTAGGCAGGTAGATGTCCCCATTAGGCAGGTAAATGTCTCCAATAGGCAGCACAGGTCCCCTTTAGGCAGCACAGGTCCCCAATAGGCAGGTAAATGTCCCCAATAGGCAGCACAGTCCCCATTAGGCAGCACAGGTCCCCATTAGGCAGGTAAATGTCCCCATTAGACAGCACAGGTCCCCATTAGGCAGCACAGGTCCCCAATAGGCAGGTAAATGTCCCCATTAGGCAACACAGGTCCCCATTAGGAAGATAAATGTCCCCATTAGGCAGCACAGGTCCCCATTAGGCAGCACAGGTCCCCAATAGACAGGTAAATGTCCCCAATAGGCAGCACAGGTCCCCAATAGACAGGTAAATGTCCCCAATAGGCAGCATAGGTCCCCAATAGGCAGGTAAATGTCCCCAATAGGCAGGTAAATGTCCCCAATAGGCAGCACAGGTCCCCAATAGGCAGGTAAATGTCCCCAATAGGCAGCACAGGTCCCCAATAGGCAACACAGGTCCCCATTAGGCAGGTAGATGTCCCCATTAGGCAGGTAGATGTCCCCATTAGGCAGGTAGATGTCCCCAATAGGCAGGTAGATGTCCCCATTAGGCAGGTAAATGTCCCCATTAGGCAGGTAGATGTCCCCAATAGGCAGGTAGATGTCCCCATTAGGCAGGTAAATGTCCCCATTAGGCAGGTAGATGTCCCCAATAGGCAGGTAGATGTCCCCATTAGGCAGGTAGATGTCCCCATTAGGCAGGTAGATGTCCCCATTAGGCAGGTAAATGTCTCCAATAGGCAGCACAGGTCCCCTTTAGGCAGCACAGGTCCCCAATAGGCAGGTAAATGTCCCCAATAGGCAGCACAGTCCCCATTAGGCAGCACAGGTCCCCATTAGGCAGGTAAATGTCCCCATTAGACAGCACAGGTCCCCATTAGGCAGCACAGGTCCCCAATAGGCAGGTAAATGTCCCCATTAGGCAACACAGGTCCCCATTAGGAAGATAAATGTCCCCATTAGGCAGCACAGGTCCCCATTAGGCAGCACAGGTCCCCAATTGGCAGGTAAATGTCCCCATTAGGCAGAACAAGTCCCCATTAGGCAGCACAGTCCCCATTAGGCAGCACGGGTCCCCCATTAGGCAGGTAAATGTCCCCATTAGGCAGCACAGGTCCCCATTAGGCAGCACAGGTCCCCATTAGGCAGGTAAATGTCCCCATTAGGCAGCACAGGTCCCCATTAGGCAGGTAAATGTCCCCATTAGGCAGACAAATGTCCCCATTAGGCAGCACAGGTCCCCAATAGGCAGCACAGGTCCCCAATTGGCAGGTAAATGTCCCCATTAGGCAACACATGTCCCCATTAGGCAGGTAAATGTCCCCATTAGGCAGGTAAATGTCCCCATTAGGCAGGTAAATGTCCCCATTAGGCAGGTAAATGTCCCCATTAGGCAGGTAAATGTCCCCAATAGGCAGCACAGGTCCCCATTAGGCAGGTAAATGACCCCAATAGGACCCGGCGTTAAAAAAAAAAAAAAAAAAAAAAAAAGTACTCACCTATGTCCCCCGCTGCTCTGAAGAGACGCCCGCTCATCTCAGTCTTCTTCCTGCACAGGCCCACAGGCGGCGTGACGTCATCAGGCCGCGCAGGCGGCGTGTTGATAATCAGGCCGTCTGTGTGCACTGTGCTCTGCTGCATACGGAGGGCTGCGTAACGCCTTTCCTCGGCGCCTCGTCCCGCCCGCGATTACAGGGCCCGCCGGCATTGAACTGCAGTGCAGTTCATAAGTTCAATATCGGCCTGGCGGGGGGCCGGATAAAAGTCCTTGGCGGGCCGCATGTGGCCCGCGGGCCGTAGTTTGAGGACCCCTGATTTAGACGTTAAAATTACCCTCACGTCAGTGCAATCTGACAAACTCCATTACAAGGCTGCCCCGGGGTCTGTCGGGCAATTCATGCTGCCCACCTTGTGTGTGATTAGGAATGATGCTTGCAGAATTTGCCTCTTTATCACACTAATCTTAAAGGACTGTGCAGACCATGCCAATCTGTACACATCACTAATGGCTCTTGTTGAGAATTGATAGCAGTTGGCGATTTGTTCTCAGTTACTTCTGTTTATGGTAAAGTAATGTGTGGCTTGCATTTCTGCTTAGGTTCAGACTCGGTCATCGTTATTGATCCTATTTCTAAAGAAGATTATCATCCAAGGTAATTGCATCTGAATTTGTAAACTAATTTTAGCATAGAGAATGAAATATGTAAATCGTGGGAACATTATGATCCCAATTATTGAAGGCCAGCAATCTTCTTACCAGCCTTGATGAGGGGGCGGAGTGGAGTGTGAGGTTCCTAATTCATTAAGAGGCGCATGTGCATCAGGTGAGGCACAAAGCTGCATGCACCTCGCTGTGCACCAGGCCACAAGTCTAGATCTATTCCCTGCCGGAGTAAGATTTGTGGCACAGCTCATGACAAATAACAGATCTAAACATTGATGCTAGATTTTTCATGTATGACACGGTAAAGGTATTTTTTATTCTTCAAACTCCTTGAGCTTTTTATACTTTTATTTATATCAAGTGGATTTCTTGACTCCTGTGGACTGTCGTTCCCTATAGCTCTGGGTGTGCCTCCAGCAAATTGAGGAATATTTTGTAATAACTGTTCCTGATCTCACTAATTTCTGTGAATTAAACACTTTACCTGGCTGTTGCTTAAAACCAAGCGGGGGAATGTTTTACCCTTACAGAAAGAATCAGCTGTATTATCTGTATAGTCTTTTTGCATCCCTCCCTGCCCTGGAGATGTGGTATAATCAGACCATGTCCCTGCACGGTAAGACACAGCCATTACACAGCACAGGGCAGCACGGTGGCTCAGTGGTTAGCACTGCAACCTTGCAGCGCTGAGGTCCTGGGTTCAAATCTTACCAAGGACAACATCTGCAAGGAGTTTGTCATGTCTGGAGTTTCAAACACGATCGCGGTGTACCGGGGGTTAAAGGGAAGCATCGGCAGGGAGGGGGCTCCCTTCGTGCTTCCCTGGGCCCCCACAGCAGCGCAATGTGCAGCGCTGCTGCGGGGGGCTCCATCCCCGCAGGTCCCCGGATCCAAGATGGCGACGGGGACCTGCAGGGAGCTGGCTTCCTCAGTGCCTGCAAAGCGCCGGCACGAGGAAGCCTTGTGCAGTGCCTGTGACAGATCGCTGATCTGTCACATGAGTTATGTCCCCCCTGGGACAATGTAATAAAATTTAAAAAAAAAAAAAGGGGGGGTAAAAATAATTTAAAAAAAAAATAAAAAATCCCGAATTCATTTTTTGGAAATAAAAAACAAAAAACAAAACAATAAAAGTACACATTTGGTATCGCCGCGTCCATAACGACCCGCCCTATAAAACTGTCCCATTAGTTAACCCCTTAAGCGAACCCCTTAAAAAATAAAAATTAAACGAAGCAAAAAATGATTTATCATACCGCCGAACAAAAAGTGCAATAACGCGCGATCAAAAAGACGCATATAAATATCCATGGTACCGCTGAAAATGTCATCTTGTCCCGCAAAAAACGAGCCGCCACACAGCATCATCAGCAAAAAATAAGTTATAGCTCGCAGAATAAAGCAATGCAAAAATAATTATTTTTTATATAAAATTGTTTTCATTGCATAAAAGCGCCAAAACATAAAAAAGGACCTAAATGAGGCATCGCTGTAACTGTACTGACCCGAAGAATAAAACTGCTTTTTCAATTTTACCGCACGCGGAACGGTGTAAACGCACCCCCCAAAAGAAATTCATTTAACGCTGGCTTTTGTTCATTCAGCGTCCCAAAAATCGGAATAAAAAGCGATCAAAAGATGTCACATGCCCGAAAATGGCACCAATAAAAGCGTCATCTCGTCCTGCAAAAAATAAGACCTCACATGACTCGGTGGGTCAAAATATGGAAAAATTATAGCTCTCAATATGTGGTGATGCAAAAACTATTTTTACAATAGAAAGCGTCTTTTAGCGTGTGACAGCTGCCAAACATAAAAACCGCCATAAATAGTAAATCAAACCCCCCGTTATCACCCCCTTAGTTAGGGAAAAATAATAAAATAAAAAAAAAGTATTGATTTCCATTTTCCCGTTAGGGCTAGGGTTAGGGCTGAGATTAGGGTTAGGGGTATGTTGGGGTTAGGGTTGGAGTTAGAATTTGGGGGTTTCCACTGTTTAGGCACATCAGGTGCTCTCCAAATGCAACATGGCGTCTGATCTCAATTCCAGCCAATTCTGCATTGAAAAAGTCAAATGGTGCTCCTTCCCTTCCAAGCTCTGCCATGCGCCCAAACAGTGTTTTACCCCCACATTTAGGGTATCAGCCTACTCAGGACAAATTGCAAAACAACATTTGGGGTCCAATTTCTCCTGGTACCCTTGGGAAAATAAAAAAAAATTGGTGACTAAAAGATCATGTTTGTGGAAAAAATAAGATTTTTTTTTTTTTATTTTCACGCAAGCGAGTTATAAACTTCTGTGAAGCACTGGGGGGTTCAAAGTGCTCACCACACATCCAGATAAGTTCCTTAAGGGGTCTAGTTTCTAAAATGGTGTGATTTGTGGGGTGTTTTCACTGTTATGGTACATCAGGGGCTTTCCAAACGCGTCATGGTGTCCGATCTCAATTCCAGCCAAAAACGTCAAATGGTGCTGCTTCCCTTCCGAGCTCTGCCATGCGCCCAAATAGTGGTTTACCCCCACATGTGGGGTTTCAGCGTACTCAGGACAAATTGCACAATAACTTTTAGGGTCCTGTTACCCTTGGAAAAATGAGAATTGAGGGTGAAAAGATCATTTTTGTGGAAAAAAATGATTTTTTAATTGTACGGCTGTACGTTATAAACTTCTGTGAAGCCCTTGTGGGTTCAAAGTTCTCACCACATATCTAGATAAGTTCCTTGGGGGGTCTAGTTTCCAAAATGGGGTCACTTGTGGGGGGTTTCCACTGTTTAGGTACATCAGGGGCTCTCCAACCGTGACATGGCGTTCGATCTGAATTCCAGCCAATTTTGCATTGAAAAAGTCAAACAGCACTCCTTCCATTCTGAGCTCTGCCTTGCGCCGAAACAGTGGTCCCCCCACCTGAAGTATTTTTTTTGTGAAAAAAAGTTAAATGTTCATTTTTTTTTTTATTTTTTTTTTTTTTTTAAATATTCAAAAAAATTCCTGTGATGCACCTGAAGGGTTAATAAACTTCTTGAATGTGGTTTTGAGCACCTTAAGGGGTGCAGTTTTTAGAATGGTGTCACTTTTGGGTATTTTCTATCATATAGACCCCTCAAAGTGACTTCAAATGTGATGTGGTCCGTAAAAATAAAATGGTGTTGCAAAAATGAGAAATCGCTGGTCGACTTTAAACCCTTATAACTTCCTAACAAAAGAAAATGTTGGTTCCAAAATTGTTCTGATGTAAAGTAAACATGTGGGAAATGTTACTTAAGTTTTTTTTGTGTGCCGTATCTCTGTAATTTAAGGGCATAAAAATTCTCAAAGTTGGAAAATTGCAAAATTTTAAAAATTTTCGCCAAATTTCCATTTTTTTCACAAATAAACGCAAGTTATTTGAATGAAATTTTACCACTAACATGAAGTACAATATGTCACGAGAAAACAGTGTCAGAATCACCGGGATCCATGGAAGCGTTCCAGAGTTATTACCTCATAAAGGGACAGTGGTCAGAATTGTAAAAATTGGCCCAGGAGTTAACGTGCAAAACACCCTTGGTAGTGAAGGGGTTAAGGACAGTGATGATTATGTAACTTAAGATGGTGTAAAGCGCTGTAGAATAAGATGGCACTATATAGAGAAATAAGTACACAGCAGGGGCACATAATATAAGATAATCTCAGCACAGGAACATTTTTTTGTTTATTACATACATCCAATTGTGGAGCTTTATAATATCCCAAGATCTATTGATTTAAAATGTGCTTTGTTCATGGGACAACCCCTTTAACAGCTCATTTACATATAAGAACATGGATTTCTTTAGAATAAAACATCAGATATCAAGGTATTCTTTTATTTCTGTTCCGATGACCTGTATGCCCATATAGACGGTTTAGGAGGGCTGATGCTACTGACTGATTCCGTTTAGCATTTAACGCTGTTAAATCTGATGTTTGTCTAAATTGGATATCTTTTTTTTTTCTTTTTAGCCTTTTAACCTTCCCAGCAGATCTGTGGATTAAAGAAATGTAAGTAAAATCGCTACAGGTACAGTAGGGAATAAATGTGTTTATATTTTATTTTCTTTTTAAATAATGTGTCTGTTAATAGTGCCAGCCGCTATGATCCGAGAGCCAGAGAAAGGAATAGACAAATAGAAGAACAAAAAGCTCTTACATTAAAGTTTCAAAACCAGGTAACTTATAGTTTTTTTTAATTTTAGTATTATATGTATATTGTATATAAACATACATATTTTCAGCAGAATTTACTGTTGCACTATGCAAATCACTAGTCACTGAATTTAGACCTTAGCCAATAAGTGTTAGATCTATCTAATTTGCGGTCATTCGTGACTAGTGAAGTGCAGCAGTATTTTGTCTTAGGCTGTGTGCACACGCTGCGGATTAGGTGCGGATTCATCCGCGCGGATTTTGTAAAATCCGCAGGTGAAACCGCAGGTCAAAAGACCTGCGGTTTTACCTGCGGATTGCTCTGCGGTTTTGCCCTGCGGTTTTTCATCTCCTCAATAGAGGAGATGGCAAACCGCAGGAGAATCCGCAGAAAGAATTGACATGTCAATTCTTTCTGCGGATTGAAAACTGCAGATAATCCGCGCGGAAAATTCCGCACCGTCTGCACTGCGGTTTTTGATTCCCATAGGGAATCATGGTACTGTACACCGCAGCAAAAACTGCTGCGGGTCCGCAGCGGCCAAAACCGCTGCGGAACCGCAGCAAAATCCGCAGTGTGTGCACACATCCTTAAGGTGCCTTTACACTAAACACTAGTTTCACAATATTTTTGCAGTTTCAGCATGTTACCATTCACCCTATGAATAGAATGAGTTTCAAACACATTTCTTGTTCTCTGTAGCGTATCATCCTGTGTAAACGGGACTCATTCTGCTGAGAATGATGGCAGCCTATGTGTATTTACCTGTGTTAACTAGCTTCTAAATGACCACCGTTGGGTAAATATTTACAAATAGGTGGTCTCTTAAGGCCCCGTCACACATAGCGATCTTGCTAGCGAGGTCGCTGCTGAGTCACAAGTTTTGTGACACAACAGCAATCTCACCAGCGAGATCACTGTGTGTGACAGCGATCAGCGACCGGCCCACCTGCCGGTATCGCTGGTCGCTCTTGGAAACCTCTGGACATTTCTTCCATCGCTGGTCTCCCGCTGGCCAGCACACATCGCTGCGTTTGACAGGCGGGAGACCAGCGATCAGCTGGTAACTAACGTACATGTTGGGTATCCAAGGACGTGCGTCACTTAGAAACCCAATGTGTACGTTAGTTACCAGCGCGCTGATGCAGGGAGCTGGTAACTAACGTACACATTGGGTATCTAGGGACGCACGTCCCTTGGATACCCGATGTGTACGTTAGTTACCAGCTCCCTGCATCCGCACGCTGGTAACTAACGTACACAGCGACGCCGAGCGCTGGGCGTCGCTGTGCTGATCGCTGGTGAAGCTGCTTGTTTGGCAGCTCACCAGCGCTCATGTAGCGACGCACCAGCGATCCTGACACGTTGATATCGTTGTCGGGATCGCTGGTGAGTCCCTATGTGTGACTACAGCTTTACTGCCACCCGTCAGTCCATGTAAATGTTAGTTTAATGGTGTATAATCTCTTTTGAAGGTACCCAAAAGGGGCAGCTTCTGCTCAGGTGGAGGCACCACTAGACAAACTGCTTTTACTGCTGAAGACGGCTGCAGACAGCCACACTTTAGTACAGTGAAGAGGTCATACTATTCCTGTTTTAAGTATCTTCCGCATAGATGGTCATGCCAGGTCTGCCCACTTTGGAGTGGCTGGCTGCGGCTGCTCTATAATCATACACAGCTTGGTACAAAAGCAATGTGCAACTGTTTTTACACCCTTTTAGAGAATTTTTTCACCTTCTGATCATGGCTACAGTGTTTCAAAGCAAGCAGAATATTCAGAATTGAGAGTCAGTGGTTGATACTTTTTACTTATCAAAATAAAAGCAAGCAAAGACTTTGTAAACACTATTATGCAATTAAGTGATTTAACTTCATTCAACTCCTCCTGGCTGCCTTCTTGATAAGTACGAATGGGGAACATAAGTCCCTTGTCCTGGTTATTGGTGATGGGACTCTCACCGATCTTGAAATTCTCATCTACCAGATAAGTGATAATTTTTCAAGATAGGAAAACGTATTTAAGGGTTATCACTTAAGTATCCCAATATAGAAATGGCCAGAACCATATTAACCCAATGACTAACATTTTTTCTTTTATATCTAGAGGCTGCAGGAACGTTCTGTACATGATGCTGTAGAGCTAAATCTTCGTGTGCCTCTTGAAAAGGAAATTCCTGTTACTTTACTTCCAAAGCCAGAAGAATCTATCAAGGAAGAGCCGGAATTCCCAGATATAACGCCGGTAATTTGTTTGCTTGTATACTCATAAGTTAAAAAAATTATCGTCTTATATTTTGTGACAGATTCCTTCTGTTTTTTTTTTTTTTTTTTTTTTCCTTTTCATTTTTTATACATAACATAAAGGAAATGGAGAGAGAAGTTAAGCACGCACTTTATGGTGGTAACCAGGATCAAATATTAAGTGAAGCGTTCCGCTTGACAATTACTCGCAAAGATATTATGACTCTTAATAGCCTAAATTGGCTTAATGATGAGGTGAGTAATGAAGTTACCTTCCCTTTTTTTTTTTTTTTTTTTGTTGTGCATGCCTATTTGAAAACTAGCAGTTCTTTATATTTTTTTTTTTTTATATAGCGATGGAGAGACAAAAAAAATACCTTTAGGCTGCTTTCATAGACATCCATATAGTTGTTGTGTTTTTTTTTTTTTTTTTTACATCCGTGTAAAATGGATAATTTTTCTCTTGTCACATCTGTTTTGCATCCATTTTTTTTTGTCAGCAGTTTATTAATTTGCATTAAACAATTTGAACTTTTATTTATCTATCACCTCATCCAAATGCTGATGGAAAACTGAAGTACAAAGTCAGTCTTTCGTATTTTTATACAAATTCCCGTTTGCGCTAATGGCTACGTTGCAAAATGTATGAAAATAGGACGGATTTCTGTGTGGGTTTGAAATTATGGGTTAATGTGTCCAAAGGAAAAACAAAAACCTGCCAGCACATGTGTGAATGTAGCCTAAAGGTACTGTCACACTTGGCGATGTACCAGCGATCCTGACCAGCGATATGACGCGGTCAGGATCGCTGGTACATCGCTAAGTGGTCGCTAGTGAGCTGCCACACAGGCAGATCTCACCAGCGACATTGCTGGGGACGGGGGTCGCTACTTACCTGTCACACCAGGCGATCCTGCGTCCTCACGCCCGGCTCCACGCGTCGCTCGTCCTCACAGCAGGAAGCGCCGCAGGAAGCAGACGACGAGAAGCGGTCCTGAACGTTCTCGCGCGATCAGCGATAACCAGCGGGGGAGCGGTCATAGGTAAGTATCACACATAGCGATATCGCTAGCAATATCGCTATAACGGCACTAGTTATAGCGATATTGCTAGCGATATCTTAGTGTGACATGCCCTTAACTCTGCAGATTTCTCATGTACAGGTTTCATGCTTTTCTGTGCCAGTCTTAGTTATCAGTACTTGACTTCCCAGCAACCAGCACTATCTCTACTGAAATCTTGCTCCAAGTCAGAACCAGAAATTGATTGAAAAAGTTTTATGGGAAAGTCTCACATTTTGTCCTGTTTGGTCACCTTGTTGATTTCATTCAGAAAATGCATAAACTACTGCCTTGTTCTAAAATAAAAAAAAAAAGCTGGAGCAGATTTGCTGAAACTGTCTTTACATTTTCTAATCAGTTTGGTACATTTTAAAACTCAGCATAGTGGCTTCCTGCTTCTTTATAAATTTGGCTTCCCTTTAGATTGTATAGCCTTTTTATACCCCCTTCTTGACCAATGAAGTATATATGCGTCATGGTGATCGCCCATGGGTGGTCAGCGAATAGGACAGCTCACGCCGGCACTGCTCCCGGCAGTTTAACCTGCTAAATGCTGCAATCGATATCACAGCATTTAAAAGGCAGAGGAAGGGGGCTCCTTCTGCCCGCTGATTGGCGTCATCATGAGGGGCCGATCATTGCTACGGTAGCATATAAAAATAATTAACCTGATTTATAAACAACTCCTCTCACAATAAACAAGCCCTCATCTGTCTCGTTGAGCAAAGTTGTACGTTTGTGAAGAAGCACAAAATCCCTGCCCGACACGACCAATTTCCGGTTAACACAAGTTTGTTGAATATTTTGAACTACACTTTTTTTTTTTTTTTTTTTTTTATAACCAATAAATTTTTATTAAGTTTTAAACCAATACAAGTCATACAGTCAGCACAGAAATAGTAGAATTGGTAATAGGTACATCACATATGACTTGGTTCCTAGAAAGATCCAAGGAAAACTGTAGTAATTATTTAGTTTCAAATGCATCATAATACAATAAGTAAGAGGGGTATTGTGTTTAAGGTTGCGTATGAAACTGTCATGATCTCTAAGCATTGGACTAGTGTTTAGGTCAGATGGCTGATGATTAGTCATGGGTTAAGTTATCATGCCTGTCTGATAGACTGCCAAGGACCCAGCCTTTGTCAGGTTGGCAGTCTGGAGCTAGCAAACTTTCGTATGAAACGCGAGTCTACCCTTGCCCAGATAGCAGTGACGTGGATTTCCATTTTGAGGCTAAACTCTGTCTGGCTGCCATTAATATTAGTGAGCAAACCCATCTTGTGCTGTAGGGGAGGTCCGTGACTCCGATGTTTAACAAGGCTACAACTGGTTTGGGGGGGGGGGAGGGAGTGTAAGGGTCCCATTACATTTAGCAATGCACCAGCGATTCCGACAACGATACGACCCGGTCAGGATCGCTGATGCAACGCTAAATGGTCGCTAGTGAACTGCCAAACAGGCAGATCTCACCAGCGGCGATCCAGCGATGCTCGGCGGTAGTTCTTACCTGTCACACGGCAGCGATGATGACAACTTCCGCCTGCGTCCATGCGTCGCTAGTCGGCGCCAGCGGGACGCCAATGAGGAAGAAATGCGTGCGAACGTCCAGGGCTAATCAGCGATATCCAGCGGGGGAGAGGGGTGGTTGCAGGTAAGTGTCACATGTAGAGAGATCTCTAGCGATCTCGCTGTTGCGTCACAAAATTGGTTATGCTTTAGCGATATCGCTAGCGATCTCGCTATGTGTAAAGCCCCCTTACATTTCAGTGCAGCATGAAATGGCATCAAAGATTTTTTTTTTTTTTTTTTCCCCAATATTGCAATGCTAATGGACAGTCCCACAATACGTGTAAGAGTGATCCCGCCCCTCCAGCAAAGTTGAGAACATGGGGGGAACATGTGAGCAATGCGCTTGGGAGTCGTGTACCATCTGAGATGGACTTGGTTTGTCATTCTCACACGAACAATGGCAATTAGCAATAGCATGGTGGTCTAAATCCTCAGCCTGCATAAACCATTTAAACTACACTGTTAACATGAACCTGCAGAAGTGGATTACAGGAGTGATCAGACAGCACAAAAGCTGGAGACAACACCGATTTGGATGATGGAAAACGACAATCTCAATCACTGTGCCATCCATGTGACAAAGGCCAGGAAGTGGAGCTTAGAATGTTAATTGCTTAAATATACTAATTTGATTATTTAAAACCTGTTTATTCACTTTACAATCTTAGTCAGTTTTGACAGTGTCTTCTTTTTATACAGGTAATAAACTTCTATATGAATCTTCTGATGGAAAGAAGTAAACGGAAGGGCTTGCCAAAAGTTCATGCATTCAACACCTTTTTTTTCCCAAAGTTAAAATCTGCTGGGTTTCAGGCTGTGAAACGATGGACAAAGAAAGTGGATGTTTTTGCTGCGGATGTTTTGTTAGTTCCTGTTCACCTTGGAGTGCACTGGTGCTTGGCTGTAAGACAAATTTAACTTTTTTTTGGTCTTTGTTCTTAATGCAAGGGATTTAACAAACTTTTTTGTGATTTTGATACATTTTCCACAGTTCAGCTGCAGTAATGGCTCCATAAGGAACCAAAAAATAGGGCAGTGTTGGAGTTGTATATCAAAAGACTACTACTGGATTACTGATGATGTGAAAGCAGAATGCTGAGTAAAATAATTTTCATAACACATTTTTAATTGGTGAAAATTTTTTTTCGATAGGACTAGAAAAGTGTCTTAATGAATACACAGTGTAACAGGTAGCTGGAACAGCGCTCCTTCCCTGTTCACGATGTGTGGCGATGTCTATCTGTTCCTGGTGCTGATTTATTAGGAATGGATGCGGGGAGTCCTGTTGCTGCACTGTTCTTGAGAGGAATCCTGAGTCCTGAAATCATATTATCGCACGCTACTTGCTGGAAATTCCTGTGTCTTGATTCCACGTTATGTTTGCAAATGAACGGTGTTAGTACGGTGCCGGCCGGTCACTCCTGTACCAACACCTGTTCAAAAGAAAACTGCCACCTTGTAGGTGTGTAACATCACTGAAGCAGGACTGGCTCTTACCTGGAAAAAGAGTGCTTGCTTCTCCAAGGTGTTTCTGCCGTTACGACTGCCTTCATCAGGCATTACACCTGCAGTTTATGGCAGTGTGTTTATATAGGCAGTTACCTTGTTTCAGGATCCAGTTGCTTTTTTCAAAAGGCAAATAGTTCTGCTTCACTATTGAGACCTGTTGATCTTAGTGTCTTTAATGTAAAAATCCATTTTTCCACTTTCCAACATTTGTTTTGTAAAGTCTCCCCTTCTCCAATGTTTTTCCAGTTATTCCACGCCCCAGATAGGACATCCCATTATATTCTCATTGTGTGCCAATTTATAATGTAGTGACAAGGCTGCCCAGTAAGTTGCCGTATGATATTATAAATGTTCTTTCTCCTACGCCTCATTGGGTGACACAGAGACAGTGGGTGTTATTCTGCTGGCCACTAGGAGGACACTAAGTAAACCAGAAAAAAAGTTAGCTCCTCCCCTGCAGTATACACCCTTTCGCTGGCTAAGATTTCTCCAGTTCTTTGCTTGGTGTCTGTAGGAGGCACTTGGGTCTGGTTTCAGACCCCACCGTTATTTTATTTTTGAATTTTCTGTAAATTTTTATTTTTTTGATGGAGTGAAGGGGGCGACGGTTCCTTTCTACGGCCCGCTCTCCCCCAAACCAACAACAGGCATGCACGTGGAGTATACCTCCCCGTACACTTTCCTGAGACGAATGGGGCTGATTCCTCTGACGATGGTTCCCTTACGGTCGGTACTCCACAGATACGAGAGCAAGCGCAACAGGACGTAGCACAGGAGTGCATGGAGAAGGACTTGAGCAGCGCTTTTTCGGATGCCCTGAATCGGCCTCAGAGCTCTCCATCCCCCTACCACAGGGTGGAGCGATTGAGCATACCCCTTTAAGACCTTAAGACCTCCTCCAGCTCTGCTACATCGCCCGGAGGATGAGAGAAGACCCTGGACAGCGACGGCCTGCCTGAACACAAGGGTGGAGGTATGGGGTCGTGTCCTGTCCCCCGGGAGAAGCGCTGACTTAACGTCAGCGGCGGCTCGCCGACGCTCCATCGCCCCCCCCCCCCCCCCCCCCACGCGCTCGGCGCTCGGGTAGGCCAAAAATTTAGTCCCCGGCCTGCTAGGCCGCAATTTGAATGGTGCCGCCCTCTCTCCGCCCCCGGCGCCTACCGCGGGTAGGCCAAAAATGTAGTCCACGGCTTTTCCAGCCTACTAGGCCGCAATTTGATTCGCGCCGCCCGCGCTAACGTCGCCGCCCCTTCCTCTTGGCGCCTCTCATTACTTACAAGACGCGCAATTCTATTCTCGGGGGCCATGTCTTCAGCTGCCTTTAACCCTTTCATGAGCGCTATGCCTGCTGTGGACAGCCGGATACCGGGGGATACCACAAGGCCACCGTCTTTTTTTTTTTTTTTCCTCCCGGGGGACCCAGCACAGGACTGGGTAAGCTGCGTCTGCCCTCAGATTAAAGCTTAACCTCTTCACGGCAAAATTCCCTGCAGCTGCAGACAGTTTGCCGTTAACCCTTTCAGGAGCGCTATGCCTCAATCTAAGGAGGCTAAACAGGCTGTTAAAAAGCACACTGCATTTTTTACCATGTCTATCACTTGCAAGTATGCCTTACCCAGTGCACAGACCAATCCGTTATGCACGGACTGCTACTGGGACTGCGCCCTGATCTGCGCTCCAATGTCCCTCGCCACCGCTGCTGACGGGCCTCCTGCGTTTAGTAACCCTAAGTGGGCTGCGTCCCTGTCACGGTTGGTGGAGTCTGACCCAGGCAGAAAGCGTCCTTACCTCCCGAGGAGGGCTCTGGCGTTGGGCGGGAACCGTCCCCCAGCAGGGGCCATACTCGTCCAAGGGACGGTCAGCGCCTCAGCATCGGCGACTCCTGTCTCTCGCTCGCCCTCTCCTGAGGTTCACAGCGAGCCCGGCTTTGAATTCGAGTCTGACACGTCAGCCCCTCAGAATCCCCCAACTGATCAAGAGTCGCTTGATTCTCTTATAGAATCAGTCAACAGGATTCTGAGGTTGGATGAGGAAAATATTCCCGCTCCAGCACACCCTAGCTCATTTAAGGAAACCTAGCGTGTGCGCACGTTATTTACCAGCCGTCCAGTAACATAGGGATCAGCCACATGAGCGGTTCACAGGGCAAAAGTCTACTCAGGCTAAATACCCTTTTCATCCAAACCTAATGAAGGATTGGTTACAGTCCCCTCCGGTGGACCCTCCTGTATCGCGTCTTGCTTCTAAAACTCTCCTAGCTGTTTCTGAGGGTTCCTCAGTCAGAAACCCCTCCGATTGTCAAATTGACTACCTTGCCCGTTCAGTTTTTTTTTTGAAGCTTCAAGAGCAGCGTTTTTTTTTTTTTTTCCCATCTTTCGCAGCAATTTGGGTCACTAAGGCAATGGCCGCTTGAGCAGAGGTCTTGATTACGTCCTTCCAAGGCACCAATCTTCCTCCGGAGGCAACCACTGATGCCAGGCTGATAATTCACGCAGCTGACTTTGTAGTAGACGCTTCCTTTGATGCCGCCAATTGCGCGGCTCAAACTGCTGCTAATGTGATCTCCATTAAGAGCCCTATGGCTCTGCGGCTGGTGGGCGGATGCCACACCTAAAAGATCGTCGTCTTCTCTCCCCTTTCAAACAGGTTGTTTTGGAGAGAAACTGGACCAAATCCTTTCCGATACTACCGGGGGAAAAAGTAAATTCCTTCCTCATCAATAGGGGCTGTTCGGCCGTCTCGCAACCAACAGCCGACGAGTTTTCGATCTTCTCGCAACAATTCCGGTTGGTCCTCCTCTACCTTCTTCCAGATGAGGTCGGTCCCCGTGCAAAGACAGAGGCTCCCAGGTCTCATACAGACCTAACCGCTCTTGGAAACCCATGCCTAGGGCTTCTGGATCTAGGGGAGCCAAATCTCTTAGATCTACCCAATGACTACAAGTGGGTCAGGGAGCTGGTGTCCTCCGGATACAAGAGAGGATTTTCTTCTCCCCCTCCAACTCGGTTATTCCTTTCCTCTCCCCCCAAGAAAGAAAAGAGCCTTCCTTCGGGCTGTTCAGGCTCTGCTAAGGGTCGGAGTCATCATTTCGGTCCCTCATCACGAAAGGTTCAGAGGATTATATTCAAACCTTTGTGTTTCCAAAAAAGGACGGGTCGATGTGACCAATTCTGGATCTCAAACTGTTAGATCAGTTTGTCAGGGTACGGTGATTCCGAATGGAATCTCTCCGATCAGTTGTTGCTTCCATGGAAAAAGGAGAGTTCCTAGCATCCATCAACATCAAGGACGCTTACCTTCACATTCCGATCTGCCCGTCCCACCAGCAGTTCCTGCGTTTTGCAATTCACAAGGAACACTTCCAGTTCGTTGCCTTGCCCTTCGGACTCTCCACCGCCCCCAGGGTCTTTACCAAGGTCATAGCGGCGGTCATGGCAGTTCTCCACTCTCGGGGAGTGGTGGTGTTACCGTATCCGGACGACCTGCTCATCAAGGGTCCGTCCCTTCCAGCCTACAAGGAATCCATGGATAACAGTAAATTCACTTTCTTGCCTGGGGTGGAAGATAAACTTTGAAAAGTCTTTCCCAAAACCGGCTCAGCAGATTTCCCTTTTAGGGATGAACTTGGACCCTTCCCGCGGGTTGGTCATTCTCCCTCCCGGAGAGACCCAAGCCTTACATCAAGCAGCGCAACGGTTTCCTCACTCCATTCGTTTCGGCATGTGAGTTCGAGGAAAGATGGTGTCAGCGATGGAAGCAGTTCCATTTGCACAGTTCTACCTCTGTCCCTTACAACACGCGTTGCTGTTAGTTTAGGACAAGAACCCGTTCTCCCTGGATCGTCGGATCCCTCTGTCCCTGCGGGTCAGGCAATCGCTCAGGTGGTGGACACTGAGGTCCTCCCAGAATCAAGGGAGGTCTTTTCTCCCAGTAAGATGGTTGGTAATAACCACCGACGCAAGTCTACTCGGCTGGGGAGCGGTCTTTCGTCGCCACATGACACAGGATAATTGGTCAACCCGAGAGTCATTCTCCCCTTCAGCATTTTGGAGATGCAAGCGATCAGATTAGCTCTACAGAGTTTCCACCGTCTCCTCGCAGGTCACATCAGGATCTAATCCGACAGCGCCACGGCTGTAGCGTATATCAACCGCCAGGGAGGTACCCGGAGCAGGATGGCTGTGCACGAAGCGAGTCACTCCATTGGGCCGAGCGTAGAAAATTGGGCGGCAGATTTTCTCAGTCCCCAAAGCATTGCCTCGGGGAAGTGGTCTCTTCATCCGGAAGTCTTTCAACAGATTTGTCATCATTGGGGGACTCCGGATGTGGATCTCATGGCCTCAAGACTAAACAGCAAGGTTCCTCGGTTCATTGCCCGATTGCGTGATCCATGCGCCATTGGAGCGGACGCCCTAGTTCTGCCATGGCACCGGTTCCGGCTCCCGTACATCTTCCCTTGCTTCCGACGGTCATCAAAACGATCAGAGCGGAGGGAGTACCAGTTTTCCTAGTCGCGCCAGATTGGCCGAGCATGGTATGCAGAACTAATACAACTAGTTGCCGATGTCCACTGGCGACTTCCAGATTGCATGGATCTACACTCGCAGGGCCGGGGCACGGTCTTGGACGGCGTGGTCATTGAATCCTGGATTTTAGCACGAGTTGGGTTCTTTTACGACGTGATTTCCACAATGATTAGTGCTAGGAAGCCTGTGTCCATGTGCATCTATCACCGCACCTGGAAAACCTTTGCGGTGCAAGGATCATGGTTGATCACCTCTGGTATTTTTCCATTCTGGCCATATTGGAATTCCTTCAATCTGGTTTAAAATCAGGCCTCGCGCTTAGCTCGTTCAAGGGCCAAATTTTGGCCTTGTCAGTGCTTTTCCAACGCAAAATTGCCACCAAATTTCAGGTCAAGACGTTCATTCAGACAAGTTTCCCATGTGGCGCCTCCTTATAGAAGGCCATTGGAATCATGGGACCTTAACCTGGTTCTCGGGGCCTTACAGGAGGCTCCTTTCGAACCGCCGTAGGACGTGTCACTGCCTGCCCTCTCTTGGAAGGTGGTCTTTCTAGTGGCAATTAAGTCAGACAAGTTTTGGAATTGGCAGCTCTGTCCTGCCGTTCTCCGTTCCTGAATTTTTCATCCGGAAAAGGTAGTTCTCAGGACGTCCCTGTCCTTCCTGCCCAAGGTCGTCTCCTCTTCCATCTCAGCGAGGAAATTGTTTTGCCTTTCCTTTTGTCCAGCGCCAGTCCATCGCATTGAGAAGGCCCTCCACACCCTGGATGTGTCAGATGCCCTGTTCATGCTTCTAGAGAGGCATAGGAAGGGTCTAGCCATGTCAAAGCAACGCTAGCCAGGTGGATGCCCCTGGCGATTCAGTAGTCCTACTGTATCAGGAACGCGCCTGTCCCAGTGGGGCTAAGGCGCGCTCTACCTGGTCAGTGGGCGCCTCTTCGGCCATTCGGCACCAGGCCTCGGCAGAACAGGTCTGCAAGGCTGCGACTTGGTCCAGTCTGCATACTTTTAACAAAATATTACCAATTTCATTCTCAGGCCTGTCCGCAAGGCTGCGACTTGATCGAGCCTGCATACCTTTACAAACATTGCCTAATTCATTCTCAGGCCTCTGCGGATGCAGCCTGCAGTTGGCAGTACCTTACTGTTGACTCAGTGGTACATGGGGTATTAGCAGATGTATGCTCCCCACCCAGAGACTGCTTTGGGACGTCTCACTGTCTGTGTCCCCCAAAGAGGCGTAGGAGAAATAGAGATTTTTGTGTACTCACCGTAAAATCCTTTTCTCCGAGCCAATCATTGGGGGACACAGCACCCACCCTCTTTAGCCTATTGGCTCACTGTAGCATTCTTAGGCTTTGACTTAGTTATGGTTATTATTGACTGTTTATGCTCCTACTGCTTTTTTC
This sequence comes from Dendrobates tinctorius, assembly GCF_039654945.1. NCBI lineage: Eukaryota > Metazoa > Chordata > Amphibia > Anura > Dendrobatidae > Dendrobates > Dendrobates tinctorius. The sequence continues at coordinate 2,951,065 of NW_027361719.1, read as the reverse complement.
ACCGAACTGGAGAAATCTCAGCTCCTCCCCTGCAGTATACACCCTCTCACTGGCTGAGATTTCTCCAGTTCGGTGAAAAAAGCAGAAGGAGCATAAACAGTCAATAATAACCATAACTAAGTCAAAGCCTAAGAATGCTACAGTGAGCCAATAGGCTAAACAGGGTGGGTGCTGTGTCCCCCAATGATTGGCTCGGAGAAAAGGATTTTACGATGAGTACACAAAAATCCCTATTTCAATCTTATTTGCAGTTGACGTTTGGTCCTGCCTATGTAATGTTTCTGGCACAGGCATTTTATACAATATATTACACATTTGGTGTAGCATGTTTTATGTTTTTATTCTGCATACCTGCAAAAAATGTGTAAGACGAGGATAAAAAAATGTTATTCCTGCTCAAATTACATATTAAAAAAAAAAAAAAAAAAATTGAGCTTGGTTTGAGTTGATACACATGCAGCATATGTGCATGTTGACATTGGCCATAAAACATAAAACCTGCAAAAGACAAAGTGAGCAAAAACCCTGCTGTAACTAAATAAGTAAAAGCAAAAGTGCATCTAAATACAGAGTTTTTAGTAATACTGTTTTTGATCAAAAGTAGCATGAAAGCCATCCCACCACGACACAGTAACTCTGTTCGGGATACATATTGTGAGGTTACGTCTCACTGCTGTTGATGCTATTTAACTCGCTAAGTTACAGGCTTTTCTAAATATGAAACTTGGTTTGGACAAGTAGAATATGACATAAAATTCCCAAAAGTGACACCATTCTAAAAGCTGCAACCCTCAGTCTTTAAAACCACATTCAAGAAATTTGTCAACCTTTCAGGTGCTTCACAGGAATGAATGGAATGTGGAAGGAAAAATTATTGTACTTTTCCATAATTGTACTTTAGGCCTAAATTTTTTATTTTCACAATAATATGAGAAATTTGTTTTACACGGATACCCCATATTTTGGGGGAAAACTACGGTTTTGGACGCACAGCATGACTCGAACAGGAAGCTGCACCGTTTGACTATTTGAACGTAAAAATAGCTGCAGTTGAGAGCGGACGTCATGTCTTGTTTGGAGAGCCATAACTGTGGAAACCCCCCTACAAGAGAACCCATTTTGGAAATTAGACACTTTAAGAAATGAATCTTGGAATCTGTGTTGAGCACCTTGAGCTCTCAGGTGCATCACAAAGTTAATAACTTTTAGCTGTGAAAATATAAAGATCACATTTTTGCATCAAAATTTTTTTTCATTTTCAATGTAAACAGGAGAAAATGCACCATTCTCATAAGTACACAGTTTTGAGGCGCCATTTTGGAGCTCAGATTTTGTTGTATTGGTTTGAGGGTGCCATGTCACATTAGCAGAGCCCCTGAGGTGCTAGAACAGCAGAATATGCCCCCCCCACAAAAAAAAAGTGACCTCATTTTGCAAACTTAAACCCTTAATGAATTCATCTAGTGGTGTAGTGTTCATATTGACGCCACATGTGCCTCAGATATTTATACCATTAGGCAGTACAGAAAGAAGAACTCCATTTTTCCTTTCACCCATGACAGCACACCTGAGAGGGAGGGATCCGCCCCGCCAGGACAGGAACCAACTGAAATATAAGGGGCGGCACCTCTCCCCCGCTTCAGTTGGGTTCCTGTCCTGGAACGGAATCCCAGTCTGACAGCGACGGTGCCTGTCATGGATGAAATGGACCCATGGCCATCCCGGCGCGGGAAGAGCAGGTCAGCTTACCTGCAGCGCCGGCCGTCAGTTGCCTGGAAGCGCAGTCCCCAGGAATCCTCCTGCAGGCCCCGGGTTCGTGTGGGTGCGGCTAGGCTGTCTCAGTAGCGGGGCGCTCCACCGTGCCTCCTTCCTCTTGCGCGCGCCCGACCCTTCTCCCTCGAACAAGACAGGGAGAGCCGGGGGTGGTCTCCGGCATCTGACGTCAGCGGCGTGGGGCACCCTGGGAGCGCGCTGGCTGACGTCAGACGCGACAACAAGATGGCGCCTGGTGCGACGCCGGCTGCACTAAGTAGAATGGCGGCAGTCGCAGGGGGGAGGGGAAGATTAATCACTCACTGGACGGACTTATTTAAAGGAGGACAGACGGCAGGGCGGCCAGGTAATACAATGGAGTCACAGCAGGAACGTTCACCGTCTCTGCCCCCATCGCAAACCTCCGCTCGTAAGCATGGCAGCCATTCAAGCGGCAAAAGCAGCAGTCGCCCGAGCCACAGATCGAGGCATTCCTCGATGTCGAAAGAGCACAGGCCACATGCTCCAACACAGCCTCCGAGTCCGGTACCCGACTTTATGGGTGGTGAGTGATCTCCGTGAATGCTAGACTAATGTTAATAGGGTCCTTCTTGTGTGTTATTTTTCCTTAGGGAAAAGCCAAAAAAGCAGGGAGCAAAAGAAATGGGAGTGTGCCATATGTCAGAGCCCCCTAGCGAGAGATTGGCAAAAGGACCTTTGCGCCAGATGTATCCAGCGAACTATGGTGGAGGAGGTGCCGAGCTTGGCAACTAACCTCAGATCAGTCATCAGGTCTAAGGTAGAAGGCTCACTTAAAGTGTTATAAAAGAAAGAGTAGGAGAGACTCCCCTAGTTCTTCATCAGACTCCTCCTCGGCTGAGTATCAGGCCGAACACCTGTCCTCCTCCTCGGATAGCGACATGGGTGGCAAGCCGTGTTTTCCGGTAGAGGATACGGATGCTCTCCTTAAAGCGATTAGGACAACCATGGGCCTACAGAAGGAGAAAACGACTAAGTCCCTAGAAGACGTCGTTCGGGGGGTTACAGGAAAGGAAAAACCGCACCTTTACAGTCAATGAGAAAATCCAGGCACTCATTGAAAGAGAATGGAAGAAGCCTGAAAGATCAGAAAGCCTTCCTTCCTCAAAAAAAGGAGAATACCCCTTTGAGCCTAAAGACCCAGAAATATGGGACAAAGTCCCAAAGATTGACGCAGCAGTGTCTAGATCATCCAAAAAATCGGCCCTGCCCCTGGAAGACTCAGGGGTACTGAGAGACCCGCTAGATAAGAAAGCAGACTCCTGCCTAAGACATACATGGGAAGCAGCAGCAGGGGGATTGAAACCGGCAATAGCCAGCACCTGCACAGCACGATCCTTAATGATTTGGCTAGAGCAGCTGGAAGAAAAATTTGCATCCAAAGTTTCGAGGGAAAAAATTCTGGCGGATGTGTATCTTCTACATGGAGCAGCAGCTTTTTTGGCCGACACCTCTGCCGATTCCATGAAACTGACTGCGTGGGCAGCAGGATTATCAAACGCCGCAAGGTGTGCATTATGGCTTAAAGGCTGTCCAGGAGACCTACAATCAAAAGCTAAGTTGTGTTCTCTTCCATGTGATGGATAATTTCTATTTGGAAAAAATTTGGACAACAAAAAAGCAAGTGATAGAAAGAAGGGCTTCCCCAGATTTCCAGGAGATCAAAGAAGGCCGTCCTTTTGGAGAGGAAAATTCAACAGGGGCCGTCCTCCGGGGGATCGGAAAAGATGGGAGGACAAAAGGAAGAAGGAGTCTGGATTTATGTTCGGTGGAGCCACCTCATCCGCAAAAAAATCCCCACAATGACGCGGGGATCCCGGTAGGGAGGAGACTGATGCACTTTTATCAGGCCTGGGAAAGTATCTCTTCCAATGCCTGGATCTTAAACATTTAAAAAAAAAAAAAAAGCCTCAATCCTTTTTTTTTTTTTTTTTTTTTTTTCTTCAACGGCCGAGAGCATAATTTGTGGTGACCCCCGTCAGGAAGAGGATAGAAGAGCAGTTGGCCCTGGAGTCAGAAATCTTAAGTCTGCTAGACAAACGCGTTCTGACCGAAGTCCCAAGCGGACAGGAGAGAAGGGGATTCTACTCACCCCTCTTCCTAATAAAAAAAAATTAAAAAAAAAACCGGACCAGTCATTCAGGACGATTATAAACCTCAGAGGCCTCAATCAATGGATACAAAACCAGACCTTCAAAATGGAGTCGGTAACTTCGGCCATTAAACTATTACACCACAATTGTTTTATGGCCGTAGTCTATCTAAAGTATGCCTATTACCACATCCCGATCCATCCAGAGTACCAAAAATTACTTAAGGGTAGCTCTCTACAACCAGGGCAATCTCAGGCATTTTCAATTCAGAGCCCTTCCATTCGGCATATCCATAGCCCCGAGGGTGTTTACGAAAGTCGTAGCGGAGATGACTGCCTTCCTCCGAATCCACAACACAATTATAATACCCTACTTGGACGATTTTCTAATAATGGGCAACTCGGAACGTCACTGCACAGAGCAGGTGGAAAGGGTAACAAATACCCTACAGAGACTTGGCTGGATGGTGAATATCAAGAAGTCAAGACTACAACCCCTAAAGAGGCAGATATTTCTAGGGTTCATCCTGGACTCGGAACAAAAAACTTGTCTGTTGCCAGTGGCCAAGGTGGAAAAGGTGAGGAATATGACCTTGGCAGCCCTAGACCAGCCTCACATGACTCTGTGGGGCGCAATGTCCTTACTAGGCACCCTGACAGCTTGTATTCCAGCGGTTAGATGGGCACAATTTCATACCCGTCAACTGCAGGCAGAAATCCTATCAGCACAGAAATCGCTAAGAGGGCATTTGGAAGGAAGGCTGGAGCTTTCCTTAAAGGTCAAAAACTCTCTCAGATGGTGGTTAGACAGGGAAAACCTGGTAGCAGGAGCATTATGGCACAGACCGGTGTCCGATGTGATCCTGACGGACGCAAGTTCCTCGGGGTGGGTGGCGCACCTAAGGGGACAGGCAGCCCAGGGACCTTGGGGATCCCAAGAGCAAAACGCATCCTCCAACCTAAGAGAACTACGGGCAGTAAACAAAGCCTTAAAAATCTTTATTCCCAGCCTAGAAGGCCGCAATGTCCGGATCATGTCGGACAACAAAGTGACAGTGGCGTATATCAACCACCAGGGAGGTACAAGGTCACACTCCTTAATGAACGAGGCTAACGAAATTTTTCACAGAGCAGAACGACATCTACTCTCCCTAACGGCGCTACACATAAGAGGTGTAGAAAACGTACAAGCCGACTTCCTAAGCCGCAACACATTGAGGCAAGGAGAATGGACCCTAAATCACTTAGTGTTCCTGAAGATAGTACAACTAAAGCAACAGACAGGTAGAGAGATTCTGTTCGTTGATCCCAAAAGAAAAGCCATGGGCGGTGGACGCATTGCAAATTCCGTGGCATTTCAATCTGGGTTACGCCTTTTCTCCAGTAGCTCTAATCCCAGCAGTGGTGAAGAAAATAAGGGATCAGGCCAGAGTGATCTTAATAGCCCCGTTCTGGCCGAAAAGGCCCTGGTTCTCGCCACTGCAAATGATGTCCCTCTCAGATCCATGGGTACTACCAGAGATTCCAGACCTGCTAGCTCAGGGTCCAGTATTTCACACGTAAGTCAAGGGGTTCCATCTGACGGCGTGGAATTTGAAAGGTCACTTTTAAGAAATAGAGGGTTCTCTCCTGGGTTGGTGGCTACGCTGATGAAAAGTAGAAAGCCAGTAACAACTAACATATACGGTAGAGCATGGAATAAGTTTCTGCAGTTCCTGGGGAACCCCCGATTTAAGGCCATCTTGGAATTCTTACAGGCAGGACTACAGCTAGGCTTAGCGGTAAATACCCTTAAAGTACAGGTGTCAGCACTAGGCGCTCTATATAACTGCAACATAGCAGAAAACAGATGGGTAGCCAGATTCATTGAATCCTGCCATAGGTCTAGACTAGTTCCATTAACAAGAATAGCCCCGTGGGATTTAAACCTGGTGTTAGAAGCTCTCACTAAAGAGCCATTTGAACTGGTTCAACTGCCAGTAAAATATCTCGCCCTAAAGACCATTATTTTAGTGGCCCTTACATCGGCCCGTAGAGTAAGTGACTTGCAGGCCTTCTCAGTTAATCCACCTTATACCCAGGTGTACCAGGACAGGGTTGTCCTAAAAACAGACCCTGCTTATTTACCGAAAGTTGTATCAGATTTCCACTGTAGCCAGGAGATTGTCCTCCCCTCCTTCTGTGAGAATCCAAAAAACCCAGGGGAGAAGAAATTCCACAAACTAGATGTTAAAAGAGCCCTGTTAGAGTATATATCAGTGACTAGCCAATGGAGGAGGTCCCAGTCCCTACTTGTAGCCTTCCAGGGTGCCAGGAAGGGCTATGGAGTATCAAAAGGGACTATTGCCAGATGGATTAGGGAGGCCATTAGTGTAGCCTACTCGGCTAGTGGCATTCCGATTCCTGACGGCATCAAGGCTCATTCCACCAGAGCCGTGGCGACCTCCTGGGCTGAAAAGGCAGAGGTATCGATTGACCAAATCTGTAAGGCCGCTACCTGGGCCTCACCTTCAACCTTTTTTAAGCACTATAGATTAAATCTATCCTCCTCTGCTGACTTAATCTTTGTTAGAAGGGTGCTGCAAGCGGTGGTCCCTCCCTAAGGTGTTTCGAAGTCTCCAAAAATCTCTCAGGTGTGCTGTCATGGGTGAAGGGAAAACCACCATGGTTACTTACCGGTAGCCGTTTTTTCCGGAATCCATGACAGCACCCGTATATTCAACCCCCCCCCCTTTTTCACCATATGGGTGTGCACGTTAGTAGGGTGTATTTGTGTGATGTGGTGTCGGATAAACATGTGACTAACCGGGAAGTCCTCTCAATGCTCTGTAACCAACTGAAGCGGGGGAGAGGTGCCGCCCCTTATATTTCAGTAGGTTCCTGTCCTGGCGGGGCGGATCCCTCTCTCTCTCAGGTGTGCTGTCACGGGTTCCGGAAAAACCGGCTACCGGTAAGTAACCATGGTGATTTTATCACTACAATGTTTTAGCCCCAAGTTTTTAATTTTTATAAGGGCTAATTGGAAATAATGGACCTCAGTTTGTGTAATTTCTTCAGAATTTGCCAATACCCTACATGTAATTTGGAAATATTTTTCATGCAGATTTTACTGTTAATGTTTGATGGTGACATGATCCACTGGGAGAGCCCCTGAGGTGCCAGAACCACAGAATCCCAATCCCCCTCTCCCCACAAGTCCCCTCATTTTTCAAACCACTCCATTCCATAAATTCATCTAGGGGTGCAGTGATCATATTGACATCACAGGTGGCTCACAGAATTTTATACCATTGGGCGGTGAAGAAAAATTAAATTTTTTACAGCAAAAATTTAATTTTAGCCTTAGATTTTACTTTTTCACACATGGAAATTGGTAAAAATGGCTCAAATTTGTCCCGCAATTTCTGCCGAATGTGGCAATACCCCATATGTGGCTGTACAGTACTGCTTAGCCATATGGAGAGACTCGGGAGGGACAGAGCACTATTTAGCTCCTGGAGCGCAGATTTTCCTAGACTAGTTTGCAGACTCCATATACAGAGCCACTAAGTGCTAGAGTAGAATCAACTGACCTCATTTTGGAAATTTCACCCCTCTGGGATTTTATCTACAAGTGTAGTGACTATTTTGACTCCATGGGTGTTTTCCTGAAACAAGCAGTAGTGGATGTTGCTGAGTGAAAATTGCAAATCTGTAATTGTAGTTCCAGTACATTAAGCCCAGCTCATGCTTCTGGAGACCTGCACTGGTAAATTAGGCAGGATCTCATCACTACAGAAATGCCAAACATGTGGGTGCAAAATGTGGTTTAGACCCTTAGGGGCAGAGTGGCACATTTGGGAGCGCAGAATTTTTGATTTCTTTTGGGGTGTGAGGAGCCGTTAACTTTTCCAGAGCCTTTGTACTACGACGGACGTGGAAGCCTTCTATATTTCCATTAACAGATAATTGACTGAGTGGGGACTTGCTTTTTTGTTTTTGTTTTATATCACAAATATACATGTTTGAATTTTTTTTTGTTTTAAATGTATTTACTTAATTTACAGTCCCATAGAGGACTTATTACGCTGATTGCTGGTATAATGCATTGCAATGTATTATAGTTGTCAGTGTTGCACTGTCAGAAGCTATCAAAAGAGGACAAGCAATGCAAAAAAACTCCAAATCATATGGTAAAATTACCAAAACTTTATTAATAAACCAGCCAGAATAACACAATGTGGCTAAAAAGTGACATGTAAGCAAGCAGTAGCGTGATAGTGCACAATACCCAATGATATACTCAAGTGAGTATAAACCTATATCAGAGCGTACAGATGGTTAAAGTTGCATTCACAAGGTTATAGCATAATTGAATGACCAGCATTTATATACAGTATGGGTAAAAGTACCAAGCCGGCCCATAAAGGTAATAGCATATTCAATATCCAAATCAAGTGCGCATAATAAGCTAGGTAAGACACATACCTGAATAGGGGGGCACTGTGCACCCACGCCGCTGGCCTGGTTTATTAATAAAGTTTTGGTAATTTTACCATATGACTATTTGGACTTTTTTGCATTGCTTGTCCTCTTTTGATTGCATCTTAATTGCAGTGTGTCCTGCACTGTCCTTATAATGAGCTGATGTGCACACCCCCTGAATTCTCTCTAATATGGTGGTATGGCTTTCCAGCTTTTTGTGCTGTCATCTGTATTTACTGTCAGAAGCTGCATAGAGCAAGCTCATGGCATGGACTAAACAGGCCTCCGTAGCTGGCAGACCCGGAGGTCGTCAGGCAATGATCTGGCCTTAGCTATGATGTCGCGGGGATACCGATCAGGTGGGAGTAGGAGCACCCTCCCTCTCTCAGTCTTTATCGATCGCAGCATTTAGGGAATTAGATGGCCTGGTGCAGTGTATATCACTTGCGCCAAGCTTCTAGCGGCAATTGTGTGGGCACAGGAACTGACAGTCATTACATAAATTGATGTCCTTTTGCGGGAACACCTTCCTGACCATGACATAAACTTGTTACATGTAGTGAATCGGTTAGGCTAGGTTTACATTTGCAGATGGCCGAGCTGTTGACTTCCTCCATGAAGCTCCGCCCACTACCGCACCTCCTCCAGTCAGCTCCGCCTACATCCGCATGCGGCCTGCGTACGTATCTTTAACATTTGGTACGCAGGCCGTGCGGATGCCTCCGCATGTGTCGTTTTGACGATGCGTCGAACGCAATTTTGATGCGGTCGCCGCATCATCAAAACGATGCATGCGGAGGCATCCACATACATCCGCATGGCCTGCATACCCAATGTTAAAGATGGGTATGCAGGTTGCATGCGGACGTAGGCGGAGCTGACCGGAGGAGGTGCAGTGGGCAGAGCTTCAAAGGAAGTCCGCAGCTCGGCCATCCGCAAATGTGAACCTAGCCTTAAACAGTTTTATGTTGATGAGCAGACCTCTGCTTGACTTGGTAAGGCCTGTTTCACACTTCCGTTTTTTCAAATCCGTCAAAATCCGTTGTTTTCAGTAAAAAAACGGATCCGCCATTTTTTGCAGGATCCGTTTTTTTTGTCCCATAGACTTCCATTACTGTTACCGCGGATCCGTCAAAAAAACGGATCCGTTTTTAAAAAAACGGATCCGTTTGCATCAGTTTCCGTCAAAAAAACGGAAACGGATCCGTTTGGAGGACACAAAAACGGAAGTGTGAAACAGGCCTTACTCATTGGCTGCCTGTTACAGTTGCACTTGGAATGGCATGGCTTCTGGGCTGTGCTACTTCTGTCAGTGTAAAGGGCTTGTCTCATGACAAAAGTACATATTTAATAGATCTTGAAACAAAAATAAGTTACACAATTGGATTTGTTTAAAAAAAAAAAAAAAAAAGTTCCTGTGCTGAGATCTCATAAATGTTCACATTGCTTACTGTGTAATGGCTGCGTCTGACCGTACAGGAACATGGTCTGATCAAGCCACAGCTCCTGGACAGGGGCAGAAGAAAAAAAAGTATACAGTCAGGACAGGAGGGGTTCACAGCTGATCCTTTCAGTGAGTTAAAACCTATTTAACCCCTTAACGATTGCTGATTATGCCTTTTAACGGCAGTCATTAAGAGGCCTTATTCCTCAGCTGCCGTTTTTCAACTTTTTTTTTTTGTACCCTAGTTAGCATTGCTGGTTGTATCCACGATGCATTCTCTTGCTCAGGGTTTAGACGTGCATACATGCATGTTGGCATATAAAGCTTAATTGAGTTTGTGAAATTAGTAGTCAGTTAGGGATTGGGGAATTAGAACGAATATTGTAGCTAAAAAAAAAAAACTTTGCATGGTTTTCAATCAATGTATGAAGTAAGAAATAAGTTGTAATTTCAATATTTTAATTTTGCAGGTGGTGGATTTTAGGAGAAAAACTGTAACCTACTATGACTCTATGGGTGGACTTAATAATGAAGCATGTAGAATATTACTGTAAGTAACATGTACACTTGGTGATATTAATCTGGTGCTGAAGAGCATGACTTCATTGCCGATTCTGAAACCTCCATTTTAAGCCAGGGTTTCATGTAAACCTGAAATGTGTTGTGTTCCCCCTGTAAAAGGAAAATAATGCTCTGCTGATGTGACTTCTTACCATTACAGGACAGCACTTGTGTTGGGCTTGTAGAGAATTGCTGGATTTTGCGCTAAAAATGCTAAAAAGAGTTCTGTGACGACCCTTAATGTGTGAACATCTGCGTGGATTATAGGTCATACTGAGGAAATTGAGTGAATTAGACCCATATCGTGTTAATTTGAAGGCGTTATTGTACTTTGACCAACCCCCAGGCTGTGAACTTTAAAGGGAATCTGTCACCCATTTTTTCGAATGAGCTGCGGCCACTGACATCAGGGGCTTATTTACAGCATTCTGTAATGCTGTAGATAAGCCCCTGATGTAACCTGAAAGAGAAGAAAAAAGAGTTATATTATACTCACCCAGGGGCATTCCAGGTTCAGTCCAGTCCGATGGGTGTCGCGGTCCGGTGCCACCCATCTTCATACGATGCCGTCCTCTTCTTCCTATCGTGGCTCTTGCGCAGGCGCACTGCTCTGCCCTGTTGAGGGCAGAGCAGAGTCCTGCAGTGTGCAGGCACCAGACCTCAACAGTGCAGAGCAGTGCGCCTGCGCAGGAGCCACGACAGGAAGGAAAGAAGAGGATGGCATCGTATGAAGATGGGAGGCGCCGGACCTGGAACGCCCCTGGGTGAGTATAATCTAACACTTTTTTTCTTATCTTTCAGGTTACATATCTGCAGCATTACAGAATGCTGTAGATAAGCCCCTGAAGTTGGTTCTGGCACTCATATTCGATAACAGGGGTGATAGATTCCCTTTAAAGGTCTCATTCAGATTTTCATGTACAAGTGTGATCAGTGTTTTTCACGGGTAGCACTTATACCTGTGATCGGTTTACATGTCCAATTTTTTATTTTTATTTTTTTTTCTTCCTCTGACTGAGTGGTCTGGAGAAAATATTAGACATCTGATTTTTTTAATCTGAAGTCAGATGAAAATCGGCAATGCAAGTCAATGAGTCTGAAAAAATTAACCCCTTCCTGACCTGTGACACAGCATATGCGTCATGGTGGGATCGCGTTCCTGCGGGTCGGGTGACTGGGGTCACTGAAAAATCACCCAACCCGCAGGTTCAGGAGGCCTTGTACTTCACCCCGGGGGGGGAGGCTTTGCCCCCTCCCCCGTGGCTACAATCGCTCTGATTGGCCGTTTCACTTTCAACAGCCAATCGGAGCGATTGTAATATTTCACCAATGAAACTTGGTGAAATATTACAATCCTGCTGCAATATCATCGGCCATGGCTGGTGACCGCGATCCGTCCCCGCCACTGACTGACGACGGCGATCTGCCGCCGCCATCAGTCTTTCCTCCCCTCCGTCCTGTCCTCCACTGCCCCCCCTCCCCCTCCGTCCTGTCCTCCGCTCCCCCCCGCGATCCGATCCCACCCCCCACCCCCCCAGTACCTTCCGTAGCCCGGTGCGCCATCTTCCAAGATGGCGGGCGCATGCGCAGTGCCCCCGCCGAATCGGCCGGCAGATTAGTTCATTCATTCCAGATACATTTTGATCACTGTGATAGACCCTATCACAATGATCAAAATAAGAAAATAGTAAATATTACCCTCCCTTTATCACCCCCATAGGTAGGGAAAATAATGAAATAAAGAAGAAATTTTTTTTTTCCACTAGGGTTATTGTTAGAATTGGGGTTAGGGGTTGGAATAGGGGTTAGAGTTGAGTTAGAATTGAGGGGTTTTCACTATTTAGGCACATCAGGGGCTCTGCAAACGCTACATGGCGCCACTATTGATTCCAGCCAATTTTGCGTTCAAAAAGTCAAATGGTGCTCCCTCCATTCCGAGCCCCGACGTGTGCCCAAACAGTGGTTTACCCAAACATATGGGGTATCAGCGTACTCAGGAAAAAATGCACAACATTGGGGCTCTAATTTCTCCTGTTACCCTTGGGAAAATAAAAAAATTGGGGGCTAAATTATTTTTGTGGAAAAAAAAAAGATTTTTTTTTATTTTCTCAGCTCTGTTATAAACTTCTGTGAAGCACTTGGAGGTTCAAAGTCCTAACCACATGTCTAGAGAAGTTCCTTGGGGGGGTCTAGTTTCCAAAATGGGGTCACTTGTGTGGGGGTTTCTGTTTAGGTACATCAGGGGCTCTGCAAACGCAACATGACGCCCGCAGACCATTCCATCAAAGTCTGCATTTCAAAGTGTCACTACTTCCCTTCCGAGCCCTGACGTTTGCCCAAAACAGTAGTTCCCCCCCCACATATGGGGTACCAGCATACTCAGGACAAACTGGACAATAACTTTTGGGGTCCAATTTCTCCTGTTGGCCTTGTGAAAATAAAAAATTGCGGGCTAAAAAATCATATTTTGAGGGGGAAAAAAAGATTTTTATTTTCACGGCTCTGTGTTATAAACTTCTTTGAAGCACTTGGGCATTCAAAGTGCTCACCACACATCTAGATAAGTTCCCTGGGGGGGTCTAGTCTCCAAAATGGGGTCACTGGTGGGGGAGCTCCAAAGTTTAGGCACACAGGGGCTTTTCAACCGTGACATGGAGTCTGCTAACGGAGCTAATTTTCCATTCAAAAAGTCAAATGGCGCTCCTTCCCTTCCGGGCCCTGCTGTGCACTCAAACAGTGGTCGTCCCCCCCCACCCCCACATATGGGGTTTCAGCGTACTCAGGACAAATTGGACAACAACTTTTGGAGTCCACTTTCTACTTTTACCCTTGGGAAAATAAAAATAATTGTTGCTAAAAGATCATTTTTGTGACTAAAAGGTTTAATGTTCATTTTTTTTCTTCCATGTTGCTTTTGCTGCTGTGAAACACCTGAAGGGTTAATAAATTTCTTGAATGTAGTTTTGAGTACCTTGAGGGGTGCAGCTTTTTTAGAATGGCGTCACTTTGGGGTATTTTCTGCCATAAAGACCCCTCAAACTGACTTCAAATGTGAGGTGTTCCGTAAAAAAAAAAAAAAAAAAAATGGTTTTGTAAATTTTGTTGTGAAAATAAATCGCTGGTCAACTTTTAACCCTTATAACTTCCTAACAAAAATAAATTTTGATTCCAAAATTGTGCTGATGTAAAGTAGACATGTGGGAAATGTTATTTACTAACTATTTAGTGTCACATAGCTCTCTGGTTTAGCAGAGAAAAAAATTTGAAAATTGACCTAAATTTACCACTAACATGAGGCCCAATATGTCACGAAAAAACAGTCTCTGAATCGCTAGGATCCGTTTAAGCGTTCCTGAGTTATTACCTCATAAAGGGACACTGGTCAGAATTGCAAAAAATGGCCAGGTCATTAAGGTCAAAATAGCCTGGGTCATGAACGGGTTAAACCGCACTTTTTATGACTTCTAAGTGCAGTCTGATTTTCACTGTCAGAGGAGGTGGTGGACTTTTTTTTTTTTTTTTTCCCCATGTACCAGTGGTAGTGTGACACTTGCACCACACTCTGGTCAAACTCTTAACAGATCCATCCAAACTTTCTTACATGAAAAAAAAAATTAAACTTCTGAATGAGGCCAAAGGGGGTTTTACAGTTCTTTTAAAATTAGTATAGGCTACTTGTGATTGGAGAGGAGGTTCACTTGTCTGAGTGATCCTGCCATGCTTTACCATGCACAGATCCTTATGTTGGTAGCAGTTGTGCCTGTTATGACTACTCAACCCTATTGAATGTGACAGCTATAGAAAACAAATACCAGGCTCAGTCATGAGCACAGAGATTTGCCTATTAGCGCATGAAAGGAACACAACTCTCGACAGACTACCACAGCGCTGAGCCAGAGAACCGTGGCATTACAAATGAGATAATCTGGTACGGGTGCAAGCATCGCACTGTGGATCCACCAGTGAAACAGTTTGCTGTAAACCATTGTGAGCAGATACGTCATTGAGTCATTATTAGTGGTGTTATGCCTTTCACTTGGCGTTTTGTGTTTTATAGCCATATTTTGTGTTCTTCCCATAGGCAGTATTTAAAACAGGAAAGCCAGGACAAGAAAGGAATTTCCTTTGATACCAATGGGTGGAATCTAAGCAGTAGGACAAGTGATGTAAGTCTTGTGATTAATAGAAAATGTGAAATATTTATATTTTATTACTAATAATACTTTGTGTAATTCATATTTTTGTAGGAGATTCCCCAACAAATGAATGGTAGTGATTGTGGAATGTTTGCCTGCAAATATGCCGATTACATTACCAAAGATAAACCCATCACCTTCACACAGGTATGCACGTTCCATTATGCACTAAAGCTGATGGTATTAATCAGTTCATGGGTTATCTTTTCTCACTGTCGACCACTCTTTGCTTACGCTGGGGCTACACAGCTACAACGATTAAAAACAGAAGTACACTATTGTAGATGTGATTTTGCTGTTTTAAAAAAATGGACTGGTTGCACACAAGTCGCAAATGACTTGCACTGACGTTTACGGCAAGGTAGTCACATGCAACTTGCAATCAGCAATTCAAAAAAAAAAAAAATGCAACACATTTGAGAACCATTCTGACAGCATAGAAGATCACTAGATACTATGTCGCAATGCGGACACTGAGATTTCATTGTTGTTTGACATGTCACCACATAGCCTTAGGGCCCCGTTACACTCTTCAATGTCCAAGCTATTCCACCAACGATCCGACGTGGATGGGATCGCTGGGACATAGCTGATTGCTGGTGAGCTATCACATAGACAGACCCACCAGCGATCAGGACCAGCGAGCAAGCTGGTATCCAAGGTAAACAGCGGGTATCTAAGAGCCGCGTGGCTCTTAGATACCCGCTGTTTACTTTGGATACCAGCTCCCAGCGTCGCTGATCGTTGGTCTCTCGCTGTCACACACAGTGATGTGTGCTGGCCAGCAGGAGACCAACGATCAAAAAATGGCCCAGGACATTCCTGTACGATCGCTAATTTGCGACTATTAATTTTTCTTTTTCAGGGGAGTAAATGCACTACCAAATCTAAACACATGGTATGTGCTAAATGCACGGAGGAGCTACCCCCTGCGTGGGCAAAAAAGCTCTGTGTGGCTTGCATAGAGCAGACAATACAGGAGGAATCCCCAAGGTTTGCTTTAGACCTCAAAACGTTAATAAAAACCCAGGTCGAAGACGCCCTTAAGGGTGCTAGAACCTCAAAGAAGAAACGCCGGTCAAGGCATAGGTCCCCAGAGTCGAGCGTCAGTGAGTCGGGAAGTGAACTATCAAGTGATTCACCATCCTCCCAGTCCTCTTCAACATCCTCAGAAGGGGGACGCAGCTGCTTTCCCATTGAGGAGACAGACGCCCTAGTAAAAGCTGTGAGGACAACTATGGGACTGGTAGACGAACGCCCTAAGAAAACAGCCCAAGATATAATGTTCGGAGGGCTAAAGCAAAAAAAACGGAGGGCTTTCCCGATTAATGAGAAAATCCACTCCCTCATCAAGCGAGAGTGGAAAAAGCCGGACCAAAAAAGTCCTCCTAACACCAAAGAGGAAATACCCCTTTGACGACCCGGCCTGCTCCTTATGGAGCAAAGCACCTAAATTAGATGTAGCGGTCGCTAAAGCTTCTAAATAATTTTCCCTGCCCTTCGAAGACATGCCCTTCGTACCCTGAAGGACCCAATGGATAAGAAAGCTGAAACTTTCTTAAACGCTTGGGAAGCAGCAGGAGGGGGGCTAAAGCCAGCCATAGCAGCCACATGTACAGCACGTGCCCTGATGGTCTGGCTGGACCATTTAGATTCTCAGATAAAGGGGAAGGTCCCGAGAGAAACAATAGAGATCAGTTTCGGTAATGAAGGGAGCAGCATCGTTTCTGGCGGATGCGTCGGTAGACTCAACCAGACTGGCAGCCAAGACAGCGGCCTTCTCAAATGCCGCAAGACGCGCCTTATGGCTGAAATGCTGGCCGGGTGATTTACAGGCAAAAGCCAAGTTGTGCGCAATCCTGTGCGAGGGGGAATTCTTATTTGGCCCAACACTGGACGACATCTTAGACAAGGCCGGGGACAAGAAGAAATCCTTTCCTGGGTTCCCCTGCCAGTCAAACAAACGACCTTTTCAGAACAGAAGGTTTATGCGGCGGAAGCCCCCAAAAGGATAGAAGGAACAAGAATAAAGGCTTTATGTTTAACAAACCCCCCGACAACAAGAAGCCACAATGAAGATACTCCCCGGGTCGGGGGAAGATTATCCTACTTTCTCCAGGCCTGGTTAAAATAGCCGCGAGTTCATGGATACTAGATATAATAAAAGAAGGTCTGAGGCTAAAATTCGTCACCCTCCCAAACGATTCTTTTGTGATAACGCCCCAAAGGACATCACACGAGCAGCTAGCTCTACAACAAGAAATAATGAATCTACGAGAGAAAAACGTGTTACAAGAAGTCCCCTACCGAGACAGGGGCAAAGGCTTCTACTCCCCTCGCAAGAATCCAGACGGATCGTACAGGGCGATCATAAATCTAAAAAGGCTGAACAAATTCCTAGAAATTCAGCACTTCAAAATGGAGACAATAAAATCTTGTATAAAAATGCTTCCCCCAGCTTGCTTCATGGCCGTATTAGACTTTAAGAGACACATTACCATGTGCCTATTCACAGAGACCACAGGAAATACCTCAGGGTGGCGGTGACAATCCAAGGGAAGATAAAACATTATCAGTTCAGAGCACTTCCCTTTGGGCTAGCCATTGCTCCAAGGGTATTTACAAAGGTAATGTCGGAGGTAATGGCCCACATAAGAGAGCAAAACATTCTGATGGTCCCATACCTGGATGATCTCTTAATAATAGGGGGTCACCTTTCACCACTGCAAACCACAATTGGACATGGTCATGAGGTCTCTACTAAGTCCAGGCTCGTACCAAGTCAGGTGCAAGAGTACTTGGGGATAACACTGGACTCAATCGAACAGAAATCTTCCGCAGGCGAAAGTGCAAAAAATGACACACATGGCATCACAAATGATGGCCTCCCCGAACACTACCCTGAGAAAGGCAGTGTCACTAGTGGGGTCGGTGACAGCCTGCATGCCAGCAGTTCAGTGGGCACAGAGCCACCCCGGAAACTTACAGTGGGAAATATTGGACGCAGACGTTTCCCTACACGGGAATTTAGACATTCAATTAAACATCTCACCAGAGACAATACATTCCTTAACATGGTGGACACCGGCCAACCTAGCCAAGGGGGGTTCCTTGGGCATTACCTGCGATAAAGATCCTAACTACGGACGCAAGCACCCTGGGGGTGTGGTGCACATCTAGACAACCAGGTGGTACAAGGGCCCTGGGACCAGAGAAGAGAGTCTGCTTCCTCAAATATGAAGGAGCTGCTGGCAGTAAAACTAGCTCTCATTCATTTTCTAGATTCTCTTCATTCCCATCACACAAGGGTTTTTTCAGACAACCAGGTAGCATATCTAAACCACCAGGGGGGCACCAGATCTCGTCCACTGATGGAGGCAACAAAGTCCATCTTTCACCTGGCAGAACACAATCTAGGATCCCTAACAGCCCTTCATATAAAGGGTTCAGAAAATCGAACGGCGGATTTTTTAAGCAGGACACGTCTAAAACAGGGGGAGTGGGAACTAAACCAGTTAGTCTTCAACCAGATTGTGAAACTCTGGGGCCGGCCAGAAAGACTTATTTGCGAACAACCAGAATCGGAAGTTGGAAACCTTCTGCTCAATCGATCCTCGGGAGGGCCCAGTAGCTCTAGAAGCTTTCATGATACCCTGGGATCATCATCTGGCCTACGCCTTCCCCCCCCAATATCTCTCATCCCCCTAGTACTGAGGAAAATACAGGGAGACAAGGCGACGGTAGTGGTAATAGTGCCCTTCTGGCCACGGAGAATATGGTTCTCCTGGCTGAGAAGGATGTCTGTAACGGATCCCTGGGTTCTACCAGAAACTCCAGACCTGCTATCCCAGGGACTGGTGTATCACCCCCACATAAAAAACCTACACATGACAGCTTGGCTTTTGAGAGGGAGCTCCTAAGGGCTTCTCGTCAAACTTGGTAACCACGCTACTACCAAGCAGAAAGCCAGTAACCACTAAAGCATATGGCAAAGTGTGGAAGATATTCATTTCTGTGTCAGGCTCCGACCCAATAGGCGAAATCCCTGTAGACAAGATTCTGGAATTCCTACAGAGGGGGGTGGAACAAGGGTTAGCGACCAGCACCGGTACAGGTGGCGGCCTTGGGAGCTTTGTATAATTATGACCTAGCCAAAAATAGATGGGTTATGAGATTCATTAGAGCCTCAAGTAGAAGTAGATCTAGGCCGATCCCCCTACGCACCCCCTCCCCCCCCCCCCCGGATCTAAACCCAGTGCTGAACGCACTAACCAAATCTCCCTTCGAACCCCTAGCCGTGGTTCCCTTAAAAATATTGTCCCTTAAGACCTCCCTCCTCGTAGCATTAACTTCTGCCCGCCGCATTAGTGATATACAAGCCTTGTCTGCCCACTCACCCTTCACGCAATTTCTGGATGATAGGGTAATTCTTAGAACTCACCCAGCATATCTCCCCAAGGTGTCTTCTCAGTTTCATAGGACCCAGGAAATCTCCCTACCCTCCTTCTGTACCAATCCCAAAAACAAAACAGAGGAGGTGTTACACACTTTAGACGTAAAAAGATGCCTGGTCCAATATTTGACAACCACGAGGGAGTTTAGGAAGGATAGGGCTCTGTTTGTCTGTTTTCAGGGTCCTCGAAAGGGTCAAAAAGCATCGAAGGTCAAACTGGCGAGGTGAATAAGAGAGGCCATCACCCTATCCTACTCCTCCTGCAGGGCGGCCATCCCGGAGGACGTAAGGTCCCATTCAACCAGGGCAGTGGCATCATCCTGGGCGGAGAAAGCCGGCGCTTCAATAGACCAGATATGTAGAGCTGCCACTTGGTCTTCCCCCTCTACATTTTTCAGACGTTACCGTCTAGACTTGACCTCCACTTCCGATCTCACCTTTTGGGAAAAGGGTTCTGGAGGAGGTGGTCCCTCCCTAGATGTACAATCTTTGTAATTCTCTCTGTGGTGCCGTCATGGGGGAAAGAGAAAATCGTAGTTACTTACCGATAACGGTATTTCTCTGATCCCATGACTGCACCCGTACGTCCCCTCCCTTTCACACACACAGGTGTGCACATTAGAGTGAGTTAGTTAGCTTTAATACTTAGCCACACGGTGCCTCTATTAAGCTTAATTTGATTAATTTGGGGTTTTTTATAACCATTTGAGTTGCAGCTGAAAGTTCTGTGTAATGCTCTGTAAACCAACTGATGTGGGAGAGAGGTACCGCCTTTTTCATCTGTAGGTTTCCTGTCCCTGAGGGCGGATCCCTCTCTCCGTGGTGCCGTCATGGGATCAGAGAAATACCGTTATCGGTAAGTAACTACGATTTTTATTCATAACTTTTTATGAAAGAGAAGCATCATTTCAAAATGGGTCAACCAACCAGGACACTAAATTTCTCTTGGGATTTTCTCCTCGGACGCTGTATTCATCCATTGTAGAATGTGAATTTTTCCCTGGTATCATGTTTTAATCAACTTAAATAAAATTTGGCATTTTATTTGAAATGCTGGATCCACTCTTCTTTCTCTTAGAGGAAACTGAACTCTGGCATAACTATTGGAATTTCTGTTGCTAGCTCATTTTGCTGTCAGATTACAAGAACCTGCTTAACCTCCCGTTTAAGGTCTGTTTCACACTTCAGTTTTTGTCCATCAGTCAAGATCCGCCGTTTTGCAAAAAAAAAACGGATCCCCATTTTGTTTGGCGGATCTGTTTTTTTTCCCATTGAGTTGCATTACCGGCGGATCTTGACGGATGGCCAAAATTTTGCCGTCCGCCGACATGCCCGAACGGAGCATGTAACATTTTTTTCGTCCGGCATGATCCGCACTTCACACTGCGCATGCCCGAAAGACTTCACTCAGCCGCAAATTTAACCCTAAAGTCTGTTCTGGTGCCTGGAAAAAAAAAATTCTCTCACTGACACAAAAAAACTGAAGTGTGAAACAGGCCTAATGAAGAAGCAAACTGTTTGTAATTGCACAACTTCCCTGATTAGTGTACGTCTGACTTGAATCTTTCGTTTCCACGACCCGCAAAAATGACTTGCCCTTTGTGTTTGCAGAATCACATGCCCTATTTTAGAAAACGAATGGTTTATGAAATTATTCACCAGAAGTTGCTTTGATGGTGTCAGACTCCTACCAGTGAAGAATCGGGCAATCTACAGAGCTGAACATGGACCAAGAATTACGTGCATTTTCACACATTTATGATTGTAAAATAAGCTAGTACTGTTATTTATGACAGATCTTATCTCTAGTGCCCTGATTGCCAATGTCTTTGACTTTTTTTATTATTTAAGAAAGACTTATTCTGATATCACAATTTAACGTTATTGCAGGTTTGTAATTTTGATACCTTTAGTAAAAAGAGAAGAGCACATCTGCTATAAACACTATCCTATGCGAACATGACTGCCTGTACAGTTTCCTTCACTTTGAAGTGGCATTGTATAACATCTACATCAAATGGCCTGGTGCTGCATGTGTCATTTCGGCATATTGCGAAGATGCTGGATATTGCGTCTTTTTTTTGTTTTTTTTGTATTTTCTAAAAGAAGAAATTTATATTTACATTATTGTAAAGTATTGTTTTATATAAGTGTACTGAAGTATCACATCCATTCTTGTCTTCTGATTTCTACTTTTATATTGTAAGAACTCACAAAGTTAGATTTACTAAAGAATGTAAATGAATTGTGTATCATATTTGTACATTATTCTGTATCCTCTTGTACTGGTATCACTTGGCGCTTCTGGCCTACCTCAGTTCTGTAACTGCTTATACCAGATCATTATGGGCACGGCAATTACTGCTCTCAGTAATTGTCGACAACTGAACTTGACTAGTGGAGCAGATTAGGGGATGTTGGCGGATGACAAGGATCATCTTTGGCAAAGATGCTAGTTTTCTGAAAGGGATTTCTTGTGGATTAGAAAATGTTTTCTATAAATCAGTCATGTAGTTACAGTGGTGCATTTACCAACTGGTTTGCATACTCCATCTGTCATTTACGTGGCTGTTTAGTGTGGTTTTTTTTAATTTAAATACGGTAATAAAATTTTTGTTTTTGTAATGTGCCGTGTCCCTGCATTTTGTACAGTCTTCAGCAATGTCTGTATAAAAAAAAAAAAGCAGTTTAACTATAAGAATTAAACCTCATTCAGATGTCCGTGTTGCACATGCGTGTTCTAGCCATGTGTTTTTGTTTTTTACTCCACTAATTGAAAACATACCCACTGTAATCTATGGTTCTATTGACATATTTGTGTATTTTCAGGTGTTTGTTCAAAACTCAGTGATTTTTTTTTTTTTTTTTTATCCTGGCAGCACGTATGAAAAGGACCAATACAGGTCTATGGGTCTGTGAAATATGTACAGCACATGAATGGTATCCGTGTACTGTCTGTATTTAACATTGTAAAGGATAGGAGAAGCTTTGTAATTTATTTATTCCTCCGTGAAAAACACTGATGACACACTGATGGTAAAAGCCAACACACTTGACCAAACACTGATCCAAAACACTGACACACGTCTTATATTTTTCCTTTCACCCATGACTGCACACCTGAGAAGGATCTGCCCACCAAGGACAGGAAACCTACTGAAATAAAAGAACAGTACCTCTCCCCTGCATCCATTGGTTTCCTGTCCTTGATGGGAACCTATTGTTGAAGCAGGCAATGAATGAAGCAAGCAATGAAGGCAGCAACAGTTTCTTCATCTTCTACATTCTTTAGATCCAGACTGCAGTGCTTATTCTCCTCCTGTGGTGTGCTGTCATGGGTGAAGGGAAAACACCAAGGTAACTGGTCACACGGTTAGCACCCGAGCATGATATGATAACACCTTATCCGAGCATGCTCGCTCATCATATTTAGCGATATTTTGGCTGGGACACATTAAGCGATGAAAGACAATCGTGTGCTCTCAAAGATCACAGCCAGGGAAGTCATGCTGAACCACCTGCACTGTTATCTTTGTGTCACACACTGCTCTAAGCGGCCCCCTATTGTTCAGGCAAATACGCAATTGACCAACGATTAATGGAGGAGGCTGCAACTGTTTCCACCAAGGCTGATTATTGGGAAACTAATAGTGAGTATTTGGTATATACACTTTGGATTCCAATGCATGGAAAATGTGTATATGCACCAGGCAATCTCAATGCTAGCTCCATGATAACCCAAGAACAACTCTGTCCCCCCCCCCCAAGTATTTCTTATACAGGCTGACTGGATGCTTGATTCTGGAAGCATATGGCTTTTGGTGTGCTGTTTACGGAACTAAAGGAACAGAACTCTCATACAATCCTTATTAAAAAATGACTAAGTATGGAATGGACAAGGCAACTGTTAGGTGGATTCATAACTGGCTTAGTGATCGGACCCAAAGAGTGGTCGTAAATGGCTGCACATCCAGTTGGAAGAATGTCTCAAGTGGGGTACCACAGGGCTCTGTCCTGGGCCCTGTATTGTTCAACATCTTTATCAACGATTTAGATGAAGGAATTGAGGGTAAACTGATTAAATTTGCTGATGACACAAAGCTAGGAGGGATAGCTAATACTAGAGAAGAGAGAGAGAGGATTCAAAAAGATTTAAATAAACTGGAGAAGTGGGCAGCAACTAACAGAATGGTTTTTAACAGGGAGAAATGCAAAGTACTACATCTGGGCAATAAAAATGAAAAAAGCATATACAGAATGGGAGGAATAGGGCTAAGTGACAGCACATGTGAAAAAGACTTGGGTATACTAATAGATCACAGACTGAATATGAGTCAACAGTGTGATGCAGCAGCAAAAAAGGCAAATGCAATTCTAGGATGTATTAACAGAAGCATACAGTCTAGATCACGTGAAGTCATTATTTCCCTCTACTCCTCTTTGGTGAGACCTCATCTGGAATATTGTGTCCAGTTTTGGGCACCACATTTTAAAAAAGACATCAACAAACTGGAGCAAGTTCAGAAAAGAGCGACCAGAATGGTGACCGGTCTGCAAACCCTGTCTTATGAGGAAAGGTTGCAGGATTTGGGAATGTTTAGTTTGCAAAAGAGAAGACTGAGAGGAGACTTAATAGCTGTCTACAACTATCTAAAGGGCTGTCACATTGTAGAAGGATCAACTTTATTCTCATTTGCACAAGGA
Source organism: Dendrobates tinctorius (assembly GCF_039654945.1). NCBI lineage: Eukaryota > Metazoa > Chordata > Amphibia > Anura > Dendrobatidae > Dendrobates > Dendrobates tinctorius. The sequence continues at coordinate 2,927,360 of NW_027361719.1, read as the reverse complement.
AAGACTAGAAGCAATGGGATGAAACTGAAGGGGAGGAGACACAGATTAGATATTAGAAAAAACTTTTTGACAGAGTGATCAATGAGTGGAACAAGCTGCCACGAGAAGTGGTGAGTTCTACTTCAATGGAAGTCTTCAAACAGAGGCTGGACAGACATCTGACTGGGATGATTTAGCGAATCCTGCTTTGAGCAGGGGGTTGGACCAGATGGCCCAGGAGGTCCTTTCCAACTCTGATTCTATGAACTATTATATTTTATATTTAATCCAGAACGATAGGCAGCGTTTGTAAAATATTTTTTATAAAGGGGACCAAACAATCCAGGATATACAGTTACATAAAATAAACTGGATTAACAGAGACACTTACTTCCAGCCGTCTCCATGTAAAAGTGTAGCAAGAGGAAGAAAAAAAGTGATCCAGCTGGAGACGGAGGCGGCTGCAATTTACAAAGCTTTATTGGACAACTTAAAAATATGTTGGTTCTTTAAAAATTTCTTATAGCAAACACCAAGCACACCAGTGAGGAGGATCAACGCGTTTCAACTAAAAAATAGTCTTAGTCATGATCTGACTATTTTTTAGTTGAAACGCGTTGATCCTCCTCACTGGTGTGCTTGGTGTTTGCTATAAGAAATTTTTAAAGAACCAACATATTTTTAAGTTGTCCAATAAAGCTTTGTAAATTGCAGCCGCCACCGTCTCCAGCTGGATCACTTTTTTTTCTTCCTCTTGCTTCTAATTCATGTGGATGCTCACCACAGTCCGTGCTGGGCGTTGGCAGGCTTGGGGATTGCTTTGCAGACGGGTAAGCTGACTTCAACTTCTTTTTTTTTTTTTTTTTTTAACTTATTCACGGCTGGAAGTAATCCAGTTGAAAAAAAGTCTTGTTCACGGGATCAAGCCTACACTGGTATGTATCTTCCTTGGCATTGCACATGTCATAATTCGCCTTGACCTTTTATCAGCACCTGAGTTACACCCACCCCATCTCCCCTCCGATAACCTCACGTTGGACGGGTTGTGGGATATTCTAAGCCCTTCAGGATGTTATGAAATAAGCAACATTAACAATGTCTTCCCTTCTGACGATCGCAGAAGTTCAAGGTCGATGCCATTTTTTTTTTTTTTATATAGGGATTTTACCTTTCTGTAGATGGTAAGCATTAGATGGCTCGTGTGAGTTATCTGGCCGCTATTGGATTTTGGGCTTCTAGGCCACTTGTCATAACTATAACAAAAAAGCATATTCTTCCCCGATTAGGAAGTTGAAAATGTATGCCTCATCAATATCAGATCTATTGAAACACCAATTTCCCAGGATGTCCCTCCTGACAGCACCATGGAGGTCATCTATCTCATCCTTACAGGGACAGGAAACATAAGAGGTTAAAGGGCACCTCCCTCAGTGGTTTTTCGATCCCTGCATTGAGGGACACAAGGGAGAAGAATGGAGCAGTCCTTCCAGAATCGGGCTCAGGGGGATGGTGTGGTTCGACTTTTCCTTCCCCCTAGCTAGAGGCCTGTGGCTGACACTGCCAGAGAGACTTGTTGAACAGATGAGCACCTGGGTTGAACCGCTTCCCTCCAATGAGGGGAGGCTCTTGGCTCTGATGCCGGCCGGCGATGTGCAACATCGTCAAGGCAGAAACATGGAATAAGGGATAGGCGCACATCCGGTGATGTCATGGACGCACCGGCATCAGACTTCAGGGTTCGGCATGTGTTCCACAGTGGAACGTGGTAGAATGAAGATGAGGTAATAAAATGTTGACTTAGTCTATGGGGGTCACACTGCATGCTGGCAGTTACAATGGAGAAAGCAGAAATTGATGGTACAGCGTGGATTTAATCTGCGCCACTGAATAACAAGGTCTAGAATTGATCACATACAAAGTGTGGTTTATTCAACGCTTTCAGGAAATGCCATATATATCTGTGGCACCGCAGGTCTCAGGTATTGACACAACCATCTATATGTTCTCTATGCCTTTCTATCTATCTTTACATGTGTTCATTTTCACCATTGGATTTATACTTTAATATACCAGGTACTTTACTATGTATGTGGACTATTGATAGGCATTTTTTAACTTCTTGCACCGCTGACCTGCGGTTCCACATTCTGTGGTTGTTGCTACTGTTCGATTACCCTTACAGCTATGTATAATTCCTTTTAAAAATTTGATTAAGTTATATCTTTTATCTTCTTGGTTCATTTCTGGTGCTTTCTTCTCTCATATGTTTCACTATGCCTTAATGCACTGAACCTTCCTGGACTAATCACTTTATGTGGATAACGTTGTCTATATTTACATTGACACCATGTATTGTTACCTTTATGTTTTATAATAAACAGAGGCAGTCATGTGCACATTAGATCTAAAAAGTGTTTATTATCAGGTACCAGTATATCCCTTCTCTCAAGAATTCCTTCGGTTCGTGGTAAAAATTCTGAATATGAACTGCCATTTCCAATTCCAGTGCCTCCCCTTTGATCTGGTCTCGGCTACCCAGGTCTTTACAAAGCTGGTTGCAGAAATCGTAGCCTGTTTAAGGCAGAGGTTTATAATTATAATCCTGTACCTAGATGACTTCCTGCTGGTAACCAACTCAATGGAAGATCTACAGGCTCACAAAGCGAGGTCGATAACAACATTGGAGCATATATGTTAGATCCTGAATCTGAAGAAATCAGTCTTGGTACCAGGAAGATTTTCTTGGGGATCATGCTGGATTCTAGGTTAAGAGCCTCATTTCACACTCGTGGTAGCATGAGACGGACTCTACAACCCACACAAGTGGATCAGGTTGTGCAGCTCATCCATAATGGCACATCAATGTGAGCTGTGGTAAGGTTTGCTGTGTCTGTTAGCGTAGTGTCCAGAGGCTGGAGGCGCTACCAGGAGACATGGAGGGTGCCATAGGAGGGCAACAACCCAGCAGCAGGACCGCTGCCTCAGCCTTTGTGCAAGGAAGAACAGGAGGAGCACTGCCAGAGCCCTGCAAAATGACTTCCAGCAGGCCATAAATGTGCATGTGTCTGCACAAACGGTTAGAAACCGACTCCATGAGGATGTTCTGAGTGTCCAACATCCACAGATGGGCGTTGTGCTCACAGCCCAACACCGTGCAGCCCTCCAAAGAAATGCCACCCCACACCATAACTGACCCACTGCCAAACCGGTCATGCTGAAGGATGTTACAGGCAGCAGATCGCTCTCCATGGTGGCTCTAGACTCTGTCACGTCTGTTACATGTACTCAGTGTGAACCTGCTTTCATCTGTGAAGAGCACAGGGCGCCTGTGGCGAATTTGCCAATTCTGGTGTTCTGTGGCAAATGCTGAACGTCCTGCACATATTTATACACACAAGACAGCACAGAAATAATGCACTATATAATACAAGTGATGTGAAGCAGAATTGTCATTATGGGAGAGGGATAGACATAAATATTGGAAGAGTTCAAAGATAAGGAGCGTGAAAGTTTTATTGCTCTCTGATTGGAGTCTGGTTCTGTGTTGTGATGATGACCCCAGATGGTCTGAAGAGCAAATTCCTTAATTGATGTAAAAGGACATAAATCCAGGTGACACATTCATTCCTGCATTGCGTGTGTCAAAAGTTTTCATAAATTTGTACTCAGAGACTCATCTGTCTCTCTGAGACTTGAAGTTAATTTAATGTCCATCATGCTATGACCAGGGCTACAACTATTATGTCCTTTTACATCAATTAAGAAATTTGCTCTTCAGACCTTCTGGGGTCATCACAACACAGAACCAGACCCCAATCAGAGGGCAATAAAACTTTCATGCTTCTTATCTTTGAACACTTCCAATATTTATGTCTATCCCTCTCCCATAATGACAATTCTGCTTCACATCACTTGTCATATATTGCATTATTTCTGTGCTGTGTTGTGTATAAATATGTGATTCTTCAGATGTTGTATTAGTCTAGCCTGATGAAGAGACCTGAGTAGCCTCGAAAGCTTGCAATTTGTTACCTTTTAATGGCTAACTAAAAAGATGGTATCAACCACTGAGGACTCTCAATTCTAAATATTTTTCCCCCTCCCATATCAACTTCCTGCTTTTGGCACATTAGTATATCACCAAACATTCCTATTTTATTTGGGTGTATCCATATAAATGGCCCACTCTGTAGAAACAACACACACACACCCACACCCCCACACCCCCACACCCCCCCCCCCGCTGTTCCTAGACACGCAGTGCTTACACCACTCACGTAGTTCTCATGACACACACTAGACACATTAAACATACTGAAACCTTTTGTATACTGGCCACAACACAAGGCATGATGTCTAGCTCTTGAGGATATTTTGGTCTTCACTTTGTCAGGCAGGTCTATTTAAGTGATTTCTTGATTGAGAACAGGTGAGTCAGTAATCGGGCCTGGTGGGGCTAGGGAATTTCAACGCAGCTTCCCAAAGATGTGATAAACCAAACTTAATTTCTTTTAAGGGGGTGGCAATCACTTTATCACACAAGGACCTGAAAGTTTTGATTTCCTTTTTCCTTAGTAATAAAGACCGACATTCAAAAACTGCATTTTGTGTTTACTTTTCTTTGTCGAATATAAAAAGGTAGGTGGAGAAACCTCCAGTGATGAAATCAAGAAGGAAAGTTATCTTTTTTGTAAAAAAAAAAAAAATGAAAAAACTTTTATTTGGTACAGTAGTACATTAAAAAAAGACATGGATCCTGGTCACCACAACCTGGGATAAACAACCACCATGTTTCATCTAAGACCCTTAATCATTGTCAAATGTTTCAGCTCCCCCCAAGAAAACTTTAAATATTAAAGTGTTACGAACATGCAAAAGAGTAGGAAATCGGGAAGGGGCAACAACTTTCACGCCACTGTACAAGAGCTACAATGATGATCTGGCTTTGATGTGCACTAGGAAGCCCACTGGACTACGCAGGGTGAAACACCAAAATGTAAGCAAAATCCGTTTCAAACTTAGATTTACTATCAAATAAAAGTATGCCGAAATAAAGAAATTCTTAAAAAAATGAGTTTATTCTTACTTCCCATGCTATTTCAGTAATTGGAACATAGCTTTCTTAAGTCGTCCCCAAAGGACAATAACTACAACATGATAAACACAACAGAGATTTGTTAGAAAAAAAAATCTGTTCTGATTTAGTCCCTAATGATCTATTGTTAATTATAAAACAACTAGATGAGACCACACATGAAAATCGATAGAGGAAAATCTGTGGAAGGCATGATGGAAGGTGGAACTCATCTGTGACTTTACCACATTATTGTTACATATTTTATCATTCTACCTAGTATTGTTGTTATTCAATTCAGTCATCATAATTTCTATTTTAATATATATATATATTTTTTTTTTTTTTTTTTTTTTTACAATGTCCCTTTCCACAAGTATGGCAGAGCTGTGCCAAGCCACCACTCAGGGTAATAAATTTTACTATGAGGTTTTGTAATAATGGGAATTATCAATTATCCAAATTTCTACTGTATTCTAAATGTTTTGGTTCTGTGATGTATAGCTTATAAGTGTTATTCAGAGTACTAGTATGTTAAAGGGATTCTATTACTAATATATTAATGAACTATGCTGAGGCATCCCTACAGATGAGCAGTTACCGACTCCGCGAACTGCCGGATGTGAACAGTTACTGAGTGGAACACAGCAGCTCTGTCACACAGTTTAGTGGCCGCTCCTGGTTACTGCAGATGAGGTCCCATTCAAATATCCTAAGGACATATCATCAGTATCATAGTAGTGGACAAACCCTTTAGCGATCATGTTAAGTCATAACTAGAGTTGAGCAAATTTGTTCTGGCTATAGCGCTATAGTTTGTTGAATAAGAGGGAACCCAAAAATATTGGCTCAAATCTAGTCTTAACCCATTGATAGGTTGGGCACTATGTAGCTAATGTTAAGAAATGGGTTTTGAAGATACATACATGAAACTTACTAAAATACAATTTATTTTTTTTAAAGTTCTGCACCATTTTATTAGTAAAACTGCACCTTCTTATTCAACTAGCCTGTGGTCTTGCCCAGGCAGTGCTCTAGTCAATAGAGACATTCTGTGACCGGTATCGCAGATATCCTTGGCTGCAGCCGCTTTCATCATACATATTGTCTTGGTGATATGGGTGACCAAGGCTCAACTGAGGTCAAAATGTCCTCTGAAACATATTATTACAGCATTCTGTTTATCGATCATTGAATAAAGTCTGTAACAGAACAATACAATTCTTTAGTTTGTGTCTCCATATTTTGGAGTGGTATTATTAGGGCAGTGCACAAGGATCGAAAAAAAGAATCTGCAAAGGGAGGGACTCCTACTACTTTTACACATTTCACCATACTAATAGGATTTTCTATGTGTGCAAGTCAATTTAGAAAAGTTAAGGCAAAACAGGAAAAAAATCAGAGGAAAAAAAACTTGATAAACCAGTGCACAACTGTGCAGAGAAATAGTCTGTGATCAAATCTAGGATCCAAAAACAATGTTTAAGACAGAGTATGGCAAAAATGATTTTATTAGCTGCAATGTATTTCTATCCCTACTGCTGTGATCTTTTTTTATGCCTGATGAAGATCCTAACAGTAGCGATGGAAACATATTACAACTAATAGAAACATTTTGTACATATTCTATCTTAATAATTGGTTTTGGATCTTGGATTTGATCCCGGACTAACAATGCCGTGGTATCGAAAGAAGGCCTTTTTTTTCCCCCTTCTTTTGCGCTGTCTTCTCCATGGAATTACAATGGAGCCCTCTACCAAGCGGCAGCAGCAGTGATTTTAGAATCCCCAGCATAACAATTACAAGAAAAGTTGTACAAAACTCCACCAGGTGAGGGCTTTTCCTTTCAGTACTCTCTATTTTACTAATTATTGGTAACGGTTTACTACACTGATGAGCAAAAGAGTAACAATGTTTAGAACTCTTGACTTTCAGGTTCCATATCTCACCATCCACTACTGCTTTGATAGTGAGACTACCATCATTTTATAGACAATCATCTTGGCTACCCCATACATACATTTTTCTTGCAACTATTTAGCATATGATTAGTTATGCAGATTCTTGTCCTGTTACTGCATTGTTAGGGCTCATACTCCCTTGCGAGAGAACGATTCTCGTGCGAGTCTTTCGCATTAAAATCTGGCACAGCCGCCGGCTCTGGGACCGGAGTGTGCAGCAGCATAGAAATACATGTAGCCAAACGCTCCGGTCCCAGTGCCGGCAGCTGTGCCAGGTTTTCATGCAAGAGACTCGCACGACAATCGTGCGAGTCTCTCGCAAGTGAGTATAAGCCCTTAAGGTACTGAAACACTTAGCGATGCACCAGCGATCCCGACCAGCGATATGACGTGGTCAGGATCGCTGGTGCATCGCTAAGTGGTCGCTAGTGAGCTGCCACACAGGCAGATCTCACCAGCGACATAGCAGCGGTCGGGGGTCGTTACTTACCTGTCAGACCCGGCGATGAAGACGTCCTCCCGCCCGCGTCCACGCGTTGCTCGTCGGCGCCACAGGAAGCCCAGCAGGAAGCTGACGATGAGAAACGGTCCAGGACGTTCTCGCGCGATCAGCGATAACCAGCGGGGAGCCGGTCGGAGGTAAGTATCAGACATAGCGATATCGCTAGCAATATCGCTGCTACGTCACAAAACCAGTGACGTTATAGCGATATTGCTAGCGATATCGCTTAGTGTGACAGGCCCTTTACTGTTTTGCTCCTAAAAAAATCTAAATTTATTTTTTATTATCTTGTAAATCCACCTTTGGTTTTCAACACTGCCTGAATTTGTCTGGGCATGCTCTCGATCAGATTCAAACATGTCTCGATCAAAATCTGATCCCAGATCTTTTATATATGTTCCCAAAGTTGGTGCATACTGGTTGACTCACTTGGGTATGCATACAGCGTTTTCTTCAACTTTGCCCATAAGTTTTCAATTGGGTTGAGGTCTGGAGACTGCGGGGGTCAATCCAGCACCTCTACTTCATTGTCACTTAACCATTTCTTCACCAATCTCTTAGGGTTGTTCTCCTGCTGGAAAACTATGTCATCCTTTCCTACCCATAGTACAGTGGGTATGGAAAGTATTCAGACCCCTTTAAATTTTTCACTCTTTGTTTCATTGCAAACATTTGGTAAATTCACAAAAGTTTATTTTTTCTCGTTATTGTACACTCTGCACCCCATCTTGACTGAAAAAAACAGAAATGTAGAAATTTTTGCAAATTTATTAAAAAATAAAAACTGAAATATCACATGGTCATAAGTATTCAGACACTCATATTTAAGTCACATGCTGTCCATTTCCTTGTGATCCTCCTTGAGATGGTTCTACTCCTTCATTGGAGTAAAGTGATAGGACTTGATTTATAAAGACACACCTGACTGGCCCAGCCAGAGCCCTGACCTAAACCCAATTGAGCATCTCTGGAGAGACCTGAAAATGGCTGTTCACCAACGATTACCATCCAACCTGACAGATCTGGAGTGGATCTGCAAGGAAGAATGGCAGAAGATCCCAAATCCAGGTGTGAAAAACTTGTTGCATCATTTCCCAGAAGACTCATGGCTGTACTAGCTCAAAAGGGTGCCTCTACTCAATACTGAGCAAAGGGTCTGAATACTTATGACCATGTGATATTTCAGTTTTTCTTGTTTAATAAATTTGCAAAAATTTCTACATTTCTGTGTTTTTCAGTCAAGATGGGGTGCAGAGTGTACAATGTTTGAGAAAAAACATGAACTTTTTTTAATTTAACAAATGGCTGCAATGAAACAAAGAGTGAAAAATTTAAAGGGGTCTGAATACTCTCTGTGCCCACTGTACTCGAGTGTATGAAGTAATTTGTCATGCAGGATACTAAAGGGCCTGTCACAGTAAGCGATATCTCCAGCAATATCGCTATAACTTGTGACGTTATAGCGGTATTGCTAGCGATATCGCCGTGTGTGATACTTACCTACGACCCGCTCCCCCGCTGGTTATCACTGATCGCGCGAGAACAGGCTGGACCGTTTCTCGTCGTCAGCTTCCTGCGGCGCTTCCTGTGGAGAGACGAGCGACGAGCGTGGACGCGGGCGGGAGGACGCAGGATCGCCTAGTGTGACAGGTAAGTAGCGACCCCCGACCCCAGCGATGTCGCTGGTGAGATCTGCCTGTGTGGCAGCTCACTAGTGACCACTTAGCAATGCACCAGCGATCCTGACAGCGTCATATCTCTGGTCGGGCTCGCTGGTGCATTGCTAAGTGTGACAGTACCTTAACATATACCGTAGCTTAGCATTTAGACCACCATTGATCCTGGTCAAGTATCCAACCCTATATCATCATCTCCACCAAACTTAACAGTTCCTTCAATTTCTTGATCCGTTAGCCCCTAATTTCCTTTGGTTTTGTCCAGACCTATTTGCACCCATCAAAGACTAATCTATTGACTTTCGTCTCATCGCTCCAAATCACCTTTTTCCAATCTTCTACTGTCCACTCCTCGATTTGAGCCAGTGACCATTCGCTTGGGAATCAACCTAATAACACACTGAGCTATTAGGAAATGTGAGAACTGGTTGTAATTTGTAGTATACAAGAAGAAAAATATTTTCACACCACCAGGAGCAAAACAGCAAGAATGCAGTCACATGACAAGAATCTACATAAGTAATCATATGGTTGTATTTGCAAGTCAAATTTATGTATGAGATAGCCAAAATGGCTGTCTATAAAGTGGTGATAGTCTCACGATCAATGCAGTAGTGGATGGTGATAGATGGAGCCTGAAAGTCAAAAGTTCAAACCATTGTTACCCTTTTGCTCGTCAATGTATCTCACTATGTCCTCTGTTACAGGTGCGTCAGAGTCTATCCAAGTCATGACTCCGGGCAACAAGTCTTTTGTAAGAGAATTTGTAATATTGGGAATCACCAATGACCCAACTTTGCAGCACATCCTCTTTGTGCTGTTTCTGCTGATCTACATTGTAAGTGTTTTTTGCAATACAGGTATCATGTTAACAATCCTGATCGCTAATGGCCTTCACAGTCCAATGTATTATTTTCTCAGCAATCTGTCCTTCTCAGATCTTTGCTATTCTACAGTCATTTCTCCCAAAATGTTGTTTGATTTTTTTTTGGAGAAAAAATTGATCTCATTTATTGGCTGTGCACTTCAGTTGTATTTCTTTGCAGTGTTTGCCAGTACCGAATGCTATATCTTATCTACCATGGCTTATGATCGCTATGTTGCAATATGTCACCCCCTATTGTACGTATTAATAATGAATAAAAGGAAATGTGTGATTCTTACTCTTCTTGTTTATATTGGCGGCTTATGCACTGCGGCCGTCCATACATCATGCACATTCATATTGCCCTTTTGTGGACCTAATGTAATTAACCATTTCTACTGTGACATTCCTCCACTGATGGAGCTATCATGTGCAGATACGTATATAAGTAAGACAATTATATTTGGTGTAGTTTTTTGCCTTGGTTTTTTATCAGTAATTGTCATATTAGCTTCATACTTATATATCTTTTTCACCATATTGACAATTCACTCATCGGAAGGAAGACGCAAAGCGTTTTCTACATGCTCCTCTCATTTGCTTTGCGTTGCTTTGTTTTATGGAACGGTTTTCTTCATGTACCTCCGTCCAGCTTCCAACTATTCGGTCACACAAGACAAAATCGTGTCGGTTTTCTATACGATGATAATCCCTATGATGAACCCAATCATCTATTGCTTGCGAAACAAAGAAGTGAAGGAAGCCGTTAAAACCCATTTTAGTAGATTACACATGTAATAGACACTTAAACACTGCAATTTTCTTGCTTTTAGACAGAGTTAAAATGTCAGAACTGTTGACTGGATTACTTGCATTGTGTATATTGCTATGTTGATAAAATATTTTGCTTTGTGATTAAATCTATAATTAGAGAAAAGAAACAAATATGGAGTATTCTCCTGTTGCCCTTGTTATGGCTCATTCCCACTTCTGATGAAACCGGAAAAATGCAATCTGATTAAAAATCGGATTGCATTTGGACTAATGTTATTCTATCATTGTGTGTTGATATGCGTTTTTTTTCCAGCTCGGATCGGATCACGATCGGACTGGAAAAAAATCATAGCATGCTGCGATTGTAATCAGAAATCGGATTGCATGCCGCAATAGAAGACAATGGGTGTGAGAAAAAAAAACCCACAGCACTCGGACCATGCGAGTGCTGTCCAAATATTACACATCGGTCTCATTTGAAAAGCCAATTCATCTGCCGCATGCAATAAAATCACAGCGTGACATTTTAGAATAGAAAAGATATATACACATAGAATAGATATACAGATGTCAGTGACACACATACATATACATGTATATATTACATAGATAGAAGAAAAGCCAGCAATTCAGCACCCATGTACTGTAAAATCACAGCAGGAGCTGACAGGATAGAATAGATGGATTACATACAGTATATACAAATAGAATATTTAGATATATAGATGTCAAGTACATTTTCTGTGCAGTTTACTGTACATGTATTTAATTATTAAAAGATTATTTCTCTGAAGAAAATTGCGTGGGCTCCAGCATAATTTTCTTAACCAGCAGAGGGAAAGCTGACAACTGGGAACAGATGTTTATAGCCTGGGAAGGGGGTAATACCCAATGGATCTTCCCAGGCTATAAATATTAGCTAACAGCTGTATACTTAGCCTTTACTGGCTATTAAAATGGGGTCCCCCCAAAAAAATGACGTAGGCTCCCCCTATAATTAATAACCAGCAAAGGCTATGCAGACAGCCGTGGCCTGATATTAATAGCCTAGGAAGAGACCAAAGATATTGCCCCACCCCCTGGCTAAAAACATCAGTTCTCAGCCACCTCAGAAAAAGCGCATCTATAAGATGTGCCAATTCTGGAACTTAGCATCAATCTTCCCACTTGCCCTGTAGTGGTGCCAAGTGGGGTGATAGTTGGGGGGGTTGATGTCACCTTTGTACCTTTGTATTGTCAGGTGACATCAAGCCCAGAGGTTAGTAATGGATAGGTATCAATAAGACACCCTCATTACTAACCCCATAGTCATATTTTATATAAACACACTCCCAGAAAAAAGTCCTTTAATTGAAAGAATGACACAGACTCCTTTAATAAATCTTAATTAAACTATACGTACGACATCACCCATTCCACAGACCTCATTGTCTCCGGCAAAAGTTAAAATAAAAAAAACAATATTCCTCATTTTTCTGAAGATGATAATCCATTTGTCCCACTATGGATCTAGCTGTGCTACATATAGATGGTAGGCTGCATGGTTGCATGATGCGACCATACAGCCTTCCATCCAGCAGAGACACTGAGCTGCATGTGCTCAGTGTCTCTCTGTGAACGCCTATTACCTGTCTGATGGCACTGCGAGTGTGAGAAAGTTCTCATGCTCACAGTGCCGTCAGACAGATACTGGGAGTTTACAGCCAATCAACTCACTTCACCTATCTCACGTCAGTGCAAGCGTGACTCCAGATAGGTGAAGTGCGTTCAATGTGTGACTTCTTAAAATGCAAAATGTGGGGTTAAAAAACATTTGTGTGTGAAAAATGTGATTTTTTTTTTTTAATTTTCAGGGCACAACGTTATGTGAAGCACCTGGGGGGTTCATGGTGTTCACTTGATATCTAGATAAGTTCCCTGAGGGATCTAGTTTCTAAAATGGTGTCACTTGTAGGTGGTTTCCACGGTTTAGGCATATCATGGCCAGGGGTGAACATGGCCTCTGTGCAGCCTGAGGTGAAGTGCAGAACGGCACCCCCCCATGAGTAAATTTATTAAAATCGATAGAAATTAATCTGGTTCATATCCTGTAAAAATGAGAACAATTGTGGACATTTTAATAGTAAAAAAAAAGATGATGTCCAAATAAAAGGATGTTACATGATCACACACACATATAAGAGCCTCACAGAGGAATCCAGAACAAGGGTCATTAATGGCAATGGCAGGCCTGGCATAAGCATACAGACACACATTGATGGCTGCAGAGTGGTGGTCCTGTAGGCCGACACAGTCCTGCATCCTTATAGCACAGGAGGCAGACACTGATTGCCAACCTATTATCTCTGGCACACACCTACAAAACTCCGGGCAGCTCCAATGTGGCCGCTGCCTGGCACTGACCAGTCAGACATGTCCACCATGCACCACTGTCCACACACAGACCACACCTCCTTCTACCAAAACGCTTAGCCAATCACAAGTGCCACACATGGGGCTGTCCAGAACTAATAGCAGGGGCCTTCCTATTGGGGTGAGTAAGGGATGTGAGAGCGGGAAGGGGTGCGAGGACAACCGACGCTCAGAAGAAACATGGCTGAATGCCTGTATGTACCGAGGGGCAACATTGGACGTGGTGTGTAAATTATGGCCAGTCAGTCCTGCAGCAGAGGCGTATGTGAAAGGGACAACACATTCTGCACCAGGGCATACAAAGAGATCATGGGGCCCCAAAGCAGTTCCCATGGCTCCCTGCCTCCAAAAAAAAAACTGGGTCACATAGGTACAAATCTCACAACTTTGCTGTTACAAAGTAATTTTGCTCCTATTGAAGCCCACAGATTCCGCTTTCATTACCCCCATAAAGTATGATGCTAACAAAGGTGCCCCACAAACACTATGATCCCACAGTGATTCCTCCACACACACAGTATGATGACCTTAAGGCCCTTTTACATTTAGCGATGCACCAGCGATCCGACCAGCGATCCGACCCGGTCAGGATCGCTGGTGCATCGCTAAATGATCGCTGTGAGCTTTCACACAGGCAGATCTCACAGCGATGCAGCAATGATACAGCGGATGATACTTACCTTTCACACACAGCGATGAAGACGTCCTCCCGCCCGCCTCCACGCGTCGCTCGTCGTCACAGCAGGAAGCAGACGACGAGAAATGGAGCCGCCCGATCTCGCGCGATCAGCGATGGACAGCGGGGGAGCCGGTCGGAGGTAAGTATCACACATAGCGATATCACTAGCGATATCGCTATAACGTCACAAAATCGGTGACATTTTAGCGATATCGCTATGTGTAAAACCCCCTTTACTGTACCCCCTCAACTATCCCGCCACAGTATGATCCCCAATTGTGAGCCCCATATAGCCCTCCATACTGTAAAAAGGACCTCTGTACAGTGTAATGGCCCCAACACAGCCCTCCATAAAGTATAAAGGCTTCCTCATAGCCCTTCAAGTATTATCATGCCCCCCCACAGAGCCCTCCAAATATAATTACTTCCATATAGTATAATTGGCTTCATATAGTCCTCCATATATTATAATGTACCCGCACAGTCCTCCATATATTATAATGCATCATCCATAGTCTTGCATATAACATAATGCACCCCCATTGTCCTCCATATAGTATATTGCCAGCGTGCAATATTGTATCAAAGGCAAGGATACAACCTTTAACGTATATGAACGTCAAAGGTGGTGAAGGGGTTAAATTACATTATATACTTGAATACAGCACACATTATACCGGACAACACATGCTCATTACATACACATCATACAGACACACACATCACACATGTCCTTCGTACACACATGCTATATAACAGATGCACAGTAGGTACACATCATATACATATCATATACACAGAACATGCATGTACGACACGTGAATATACACACACTTCAGTATACTCAAAATATATCTAAACACACAGATACAACCCACTCACACACAGACACGCAAAGACACAACCCACACACAGTTAGAGACACAACCCACACTGACACACAACAGACGACCCACACACCACATAGAGAGACACAACCCATACACCACACAACACAGAGACAACACACCACAGACATAACCTACACACAAGTACACAGAGAGACACAACCCACACACGCAGACCCACGCAGACACAACCCACACATACGCCGACACACACAGACAACCCACACACAGACACAACCCACACAGACACAACCCCCACCCACAGACACAAAACCCACACACCACACAGAGAGCACAACCCATACACCACACAACACAGAGAGACACAACCCACACACAAGCTGACACAAAATACATGACACACCACGCAGCACACAGAGATACAATCTACACACAAAGACACAGAAACACAACCCACACACATACAGACACAACCCAGACAGACATAACCCACACGGAGACACAACCAACACACACAACCCCCCCACAAAAAAAGACACAACCCACACAGACACACAACCCACACAGAGACACAACCCACACAGAGACACAATCCACACAGAGACGCAACCTACACACACCACCCCCACACTCATAAACACAACCCACACACAGTCAACACAGAGACACAACCCACACACACACAACCAACACTGACACACAATAGACAAACCACACACCACATAACACAGAAAGACACAACCCACACAACACACAGAGATACAACCTACACACAAAGACACAGAGAGACACAACCCCCCCTCACACACAGACCTAACCCACAGAGAGACACAACCAACAGAGACACAACCCACACAGACACACAACAGACAACCCAAACATCACATAGAGAGCACACTGAATAGCAGTAGAGCTTAGTTACCCGATATTTACCTTGGATACCAGCTCTCAGCGTGAGCATGCTGGTATCCAAGGTACACTGCGGGTAACTAAGTGCCGCGTGCGCTTAGTTACCCTATATTTACCTTGGATACCAGCTCTCAGCGCGAGCATGCTGGTATCCAAGGTACACTGCGGGTAACTAAGCGACGGGCGCGCTTAGTTACCCGATATTTACCTTGGATACCAGCTCTAAGCGCGAGCATGCTGGTATCCAAGGTACACTGTGGGTAACTAAGCGACGCACGCGCTTAGTTACCCGATATTTACCTTGGATACCAGCGTCCTCGCAGGTCGTGATCGCTGGTGTGTCTGCCTGTTTGGTGAGGCACCAGCGATCCTGACAAGGTCGTATCGTTGTCGGGATCGCTGGGGCATAGTTTGGTGTGATGAGACCCTTAGATTGCACACAGGTGGACGTCCTGTCACTAAGCATGTGACTTATGAAGGTTATTTCTTCCTCCAGAAATTTGTTGTTCTTTGAACTCGTAAATTTAATTTATGCCTATATTTTTCTCAATTCACTTCTCCAACTTAAACTATTTAGTGCTAATGCATCACACACAAATCGGATTATAAAAATATTTAAACACAGGTTGTGATGTAACAAAATAGTTAAAAAGCCAACAAGGGTGAATACTTCCACAATCCACTTTTCAATTTCTTCATTTATTTTGCTAGTTAAGGCCTTGTCTACAGGGCCGCCATCAGGGCATGACAGCCCTTACAAGTGTATGGGGCCCCGGTGATTGGGGGGCCCGCCCGGCACCGGAGCACACTGGCAGCCCGAGCTCTGTCTGCTGTGTGCGCACAGGACCTGTGATGAGGTCACAGGAGTGGAGGAGTCAGGGGTCACATGATCGGGGCCTGGACGTATACAGGACACTGCTGTGCTGGTTGTCCTGTACTGCTGGATCAGGTAAAGTTTCTGTGCGGGAACCCCGGTGATTAGGGGGGCCCGGCGCCTGAGCACACTGGCAGCCCGGTCCGCGCTCGGCCTCTGGCCCCCTACATTTTGTTCAGGCTTCTCCAGATCCGTCTGCTGTGTGCGCATAGGACCTGTGATGAGGTTACAGGAGGGGAGGAGTCAGGGGTCACATGATCAGGGGTCTCATGTATGCAGGACTCTGCTGTGCTGGTTGTCATGGTGTACTGCTGGATGAGGTAAAGTTTCTATGTGGGGTCAGGAGGGGTTTACAGGGTGGATGTAGTAGAGCCGTGTGTGTACTTTGTGTACGGAGCAGAGGCTCATGTGTACTTTGTGTATGGAGCGGAGCCGTGTGTGTACTCTGTGTACGGAGTGGAGCCGCATGTGTACGAGGTGCACAGAGCGGAGCCGTGCATGTTCGAGGAGTATGGAGAGGAGCCGTGTGTACAAGGTGTACGGAGAGGAGCCGTGCGTGTACGAGGAGTACGGAGAGGAGCCGTACGTGTACGAGGAGTACAGAGAGGAGCCGTGCGTGTACGAGGTGTACGGAGAGGAGCCGTGCGTATATGAGGTGTACGGAGAGGAGCCCTGCGTGTGTACAAGGTGTACGGAGAGGAGCCGTACGTGTATGAGGTGTACGGAGAGGAGCCGTGCGTGTGTACAAGGAGTATGGAGAGGAGCCGTGCATGTACGAGGTGTACGGAGAGGAGCCGTGCATGTACGAGGTGTACGGAGAGGAGCCGTGCGTGTACGAGGTGTACGGAGAGGAGCAGTGCGTGTGTACAAGGAGTGCGGAGAGGAGCGGTGCGTGTATGAGGTGTACGGAGAGGAGCCGTGCGTGTATGAGGAGTACGTAGAGGAGCCATGCGTGTGTACAAGGAGTACGGAGAGGAGCCGTGCGTGTGTACAAGGAGTACGGAGAGGAGCCGTGCGTGTGTACAAGGAGTACGGAGAGGAGCTGTGCGTGTACGAGATGTACGGAGAGGAGCCATGCATGTACAAGGTGTACGGTGCAGAGCCGTGTGTACGAGGTGTACGGAGCGGAGCCGTGCGTGTACGAGGAGTACGGAGAGGAGCCGTGCGTGTACGAGGTGTATGGAGAGGAGCCATGCGTGTACAAGGTGTACGGTGCAGAGCCGTGTGTACGAGGTGTACGGAGCGGAGCCATGCGTGTACGAGGAGTACAGAGAGGAGCCGTATGTGTACGAGGTGTACAGAGAGGAGCCATGCATGTACAAGGTGTACGGAGAGGAGCCGTATGTGTACAAGGTGTACGGTGCAGAGCCGTGTGTGTACGAGGTGTACGGAGCGGAGCCATGCGTGTACGAGGAGTACGGAGAGGAGCCGTATGTGTACGAGGTGTACGGAGAGGAGCCGTGCGTGTACGAGGTGTACGGAGAGGAGCCGTGCGTGTACGAGGTGTACGGAGAGGAGCCATGCGTGTACAAGGTGTACGGAGCGGAGCCTCGTGTGTACGAGGTGTACAGAGCCGCTCGTGTATTTTGGCATTGGGGGGCCCCATTAGAAAGTTATTAAGTAACGTGGGTGGTGGGCGCTTATGGCCGTGTAAAGGGGATAAGGGAAACCACGCTTCAGATAGGAGTTCTGCAGCAGCTGCGATATGACTGTGGCTCTCATGCTGGGAGTGCACGGCTCTGTGGGGCAGCGGCTCCATCCAGCTCAATAAACCTGTCTCCCCCTGAGGGGCTGCAGTGCCATTGTGGGGCGGGGAGCCTTAGGGTAAATCCCCGTGTTGTACCCCACAGGTGCAGACTTCCACCCACCTGCCCTATATTCTGTGCTGCAGAGCCGGCTCTTGCCCACTTACCCCACTGTTACAGATTGCCCTATGTGCATGAGATGTCATCTTCTAGGGGGTCTTTCACTTGTCCCCAGATGACTCCCAATGCAGTAAACAAAGCCCCCCAGTCCTCTCCCTCCCCTGCTCTAGCTGCAGGGCTCAGACATAGGGGAGGGGGTAATATTATCCAGTCTTTTCTTACCTCAGGGATTTTTTGGGGTCTCCGTTTGACAACTCTTATGAAGTCACCTGCTCTATTCTCAATGTGCAAGGCAGTGGAGAAGTCTGCTTTGGTTTGACCTCATGCGAACTTGTTCCTCCCCCCCATAAAAGCTTCACACTTCTCATATGTTGGTGTTTTTGCAGTGTAAAATTGACTGCGGGCTTTATAGCTCCACTGGTTCTCAGTCCGTTCTGTCTGTGCCATTTTTAGGGTCAGGGCTCTTTTGAGGGGTTTTGACAGAACAGATTTGTGATGGTAATGTAACATAAAGCGCAGTCCTGGGACCATTAGATACTTATACTGTAGATATGAATTGATATTCCTCCAGGAAATGTGTGAGTAAATACAAACGAGTGGGAGATTCCCACTCAAATGCGCATTTTAAAATCCACAGTGTGTCACTTGTATGTGACAAGATCCACACGTGTGACATGATTTTGTTGAGGAAAGTCCACATTGAATGTGCTGCTCGTGCGCATACTCTTAGGGCTGACCCTCACTACAGGTCGAGTGCTGAACATTGGGGATTTTCTAGTTTCTGATTAGAGCACAAAGAAATCCCCTATGTCAATGTCATGCAGGTAAATTGATATGATTGGCAGTTCACTATCAGATCTGTAGCAGTGGGGGGGACATATTAGTCAGGGACATGGCAGCCCCTCCATTCTCAGCTTGTCATCTTTGACCGCTGGGACCTCGGATACAAGTGTCAGCGCTGATCATTGGCGATTTGCTAGCACAGTCCGCGTCTACAGAAGTATGTCTGGTCTGAAGTGCTGATGTCTGCGATCTCTCATGTTTTGGGGTGCACATACACCTTACATAGATGGCAGCCAAAAGCCCTTTTCTGAGAAGTTGGGGACCTAAAGCAATGTTTGAATGGAGCATGATGGATTTTGTGTGACCATCGCCCATAGGCTGTGCCAGCGCGCCACATGGTGGGACCGGGCTGAGAGCAGAAAATGGTGACCGTGGACGGCAGCGGGACTGCGAGGTGCAGATGGCAGGCACTGGGAGACCAGCCACGAGGCGGTGGCAGTGAGCGAGCAGGGTGATTAGACTGTCTGTCTGTCTCTGACTCTCTCCGACGTCTCTGTGGCTCCGTCTCCGGTGGCATGGCGGCGGTGCCCAAAGAGCCATGACGGGGGGAACAGAATCTTGGGGTCTCATGGAGGTACAATTACATTGACTTAATATGTGACCAACCTAATATAAGGGACTGCTTGCTGGAGTAGGTTAGAGTTAGACGGGCACTGACTGTATCATCTGGTCATTGTCTGAAGATGGATGCACAATAATGGTTAAAAAAGTTACCAAATGTTTAATAGGTTAGAGTAGAGTAGGGCCCTGTCAATAGAATCTACCTTGTCATGGTGGCAGGCTTAAAAAATCTTTTGGGCAAAACTAAAGCTGGTGGCTATGTATGTGATATGGTGTTAATGTGAGATTGGTGAGGGCGTGATGTAGAAGTGAAGTTTTTCCAAGAAAGGGCGGAGGGATTTTGGAAGGTTCACGGTGGTGGAGGCGGAACTGGGGGTGGAGCCTGGACGGAGTCTCAAGGGGGCCCCATAAATTTTGCCAGTATGGGGCCCCAAAATTCCTAGTGGCAGCCCTGCTTGTCTATTTCTTGGACACATTTTTAAGCATTATTTTGAGGTTAAGCTGGAGTCACACATAGCGACTCACCAGCAATCCTGACAACAATATCAAAGTGTCTGGATCGCTGGTAAGTCGCTATGTGATCGCTGGTGAGCTGTCAAACAGACAGCTTCACCAGCGATTAGCACAGCGACGCCGCGTGCGCGGCATCGCTGTGTTCGTTAGCGCTGATGCCATATTCATGTCAAAAATAGAATTAAAATAAAAAAATATTGTAATTCTCACCTTCCGGCATCCCGCGCAGCATTCCCGCCTCTCTCCACGCTCCGGTCCCAGTAATCCTTTGCGAGAATTACCGCGATGACGTCCGTTCTCACGGGATCGCGAAGTCTCACGGTCATTCTTGCAAAGGATTACTGGGACCGGGAGCGTGGAGAGAGGCGGGAATGCTGCGCGGGACGACAGAAGGTGAGAATAACAATATTTTTTATTTTTTTTATTATTTTACAGCTGATCGCTGGTCTCCTGCCTGTCACACGTATCGATCCGTGCTGGCCAGCGGGAGATCAGTGACGAAAAAAATGTCCAGATGTTTCTGGCAGCGATCAGCAATACCGGCAGGGGGGCCGGTCGCTGATCGCTGTCACACATGGCGATCTCGCTGGTGAGATCGCTGTTGTGTCACAAAACTTGTGACTCAGCAGCGATCTCGCTAGCGAGATTGCTATGTGTGACCGGGCCCTTAGGTTTGCTATAATGGAAAAAGAATACATTACTGCTATCTTAGTTTTTTTATTTACAGAGAAGTGTTATCTTATTTGCTGAATAATCCTTATTTAACAGGCTAAACTGGCAGTACTGGATACGTACTGCCATGTTGCAAATAATATTAGGGCAGCATGGTGGCTCAGTGGTTAGCCCTGTTGCTTTGTGGCGCTGGGGTCCTGAGTTCAAATCCCACCATCTGCAAGGAGTGTGTATGTTCTCCCTGTGTTTGCGTGGGTTTCCTCCGGGTACTCCAGTTTCCTCCCACATTCCAAAGACATACTGATAGAAAACTAGATTGGGAGTCCCAATGGGGGGTAATATCTGTAAAGTGCTGTGGAATTAATGGTGCTATAAAAGTGAGTAAAATAAATATTTACTCAGTAGTCATTGTTACGTTTAGGCTGAGGTCACACTAGCGTATGGCATCGGATGCTAATGGCTCCTGCTCTGTTGCGTTCTTTTTTTAGGACACATGGGTTCTTATTTCTTTAAATTGGTGTTAGTGTAATAAAATTTGTAAGCCCTAGTTAATAAAAATAACATTTTCCCCAGCAATCATGAAAATTACTGTAGGAACACAGACTGTGAATACTGAAAAGGGCTGCACCTCAATGGGGATAGAGCAGCTTTGCTGGGGGGAAAGAATTGTCAGAAGGGTGGAGGAGCTTTTAAACTAGGATCTGCGAGTGGGATACACTAAGGTTTAATGAGGTTTTGAGAGGGAGCTGAGACTAACAATGAAAGTATTGAGGTGGCAAGGAGTAATAAATGTGCTAATGGCACCAAATGTTTGCTGAAGAATGCAAGAAGTCTTGCATGAAATAGAAACTGTAACCTCGGCCACAAAACATGATGCGGTGGGCATTACAGAAACCTTACATAAGAGAATAGAGAATGAAATGCTGCAACAAATGGAAAAGACAGCACATTATAGTAGTGGCCATATTATGGGGCATTTTAACTATCCAGACATTCAATGGGACGTAGAATCTGCTAGTTGTGCTAAAAATTGTAAATTCTTATCCACAATTCACAACAAGTTCCTTTTTCAGTTGGTCAAATAGATCAGATAGAATATTAGTCCTGTAGGTCTGCGAGCATTTGGGGAGCAGCGACCATAAATGAGTAAGATTCAAAGAAATATTCAACAATATATAAAGGGGAATACAAAAACCCGGAACTTTAGAAAAGCTAAATTCAGTTGACTAAGGGAAGAGCTTAGTCTTGTAGGGACTTTGGAATGTTGTCCTGTAATTGGGGATACTGGAGAAAAGAGAGAATTTTAAAAGATACAGTACTGTGGGAAAATTTTAAGCAGGTGTGGGAAAATACTTAAAAGTAAGAATGCTTTAAAAAAATACAAGTTTTAATAGTTTATTTTTTTATCAGTTAACAAAATGAAAAGTGAATGGACCAAGAAGAAACCCAAATCAAATCAATATTAAGTGTGAACTCGTTCAAAACATCATTAATTTTGAAAAAACTCATGTTAAGAAGTGCCATTAGTTCGGAACTGGCAGCACAGATACACCCATTTACTGTTCAGAGGAATCGGGCATCAAAGAAGGATTGTTGTCAAAAGTCATAGCTTCATCATTGAAGCAAGGCTGTGACACAAGTATGCACAAAAAATAAGAACTGGGGTACAGAAAAATAGCAGCAGGTACTCTGCAATGATGACTCAAAATTTCCAGACTGTAACAGAAGGCAGTTTGTTTGCCAAAAGGCTGGAGAGTGTTACCATAATGAAAACCTGCATGCAACAGTGAAGTATGGAAGGAGGTTCCCTGCAAGTCTCTGGGCTGCATTTTGTTTGATAAAATTAAACTAAACAAAGGTTTAAGTCATCAGCAAAGACTGATACTTTAGGGTACCGTTACACCTAGCGATGCACCAGCGATCCCGACCAGCGATATGACGCGGTCAGGATTGCTGGTGCATCGCTAGGTGGTCGCTAGTGAGCTGCCACACAGGCAGATCTCACTAGCGACATCGCTGGGGACGGGGATCGCTACTTACCTGTCACACTAGGCGATCCTGCGTCCTCCCGCCTGGCTCCACGCGTCGCTTGTCTCTCCACAGGAAGCGCCGCAGGAAGTGGCCGACGAGGAATGGTCCAGGAGCTTCTCGCGCGATCAGCGATAACCAGCGGGGGAGCCGGTCGGAGGTAAGTATCATATGCAGCGATATCGCTAGCAATATCGCTGCAATGTCACAAAATCGGTGACTTTACAGCGATATTGCTAGCGATATCGCAGTGTGTAACGGGGGCTTTACTCTCAATCCTATACACAGTCAGATGAACGAGTCACCTTCAGGTATCTTGAATGTGTACCCAAGGATGAGTCAGACGTCTGCAAGTTTACAATTATTTTCCTGAAAGCTTGGCTTAGAAGCAGTGTGTTTCAGGTGTGCATTAAAATACATCCACAAGCTTCCATACACAAGACATCATCATATGGGAGTCCAGAATTGTTAAAAGGCATAGTTAGTAATCTTAGTGCCATATAAAGTTTTGACTTTGCAGTAAGCAATAAAAATGCCATAAAACATTCTTTTCTCTCTATCATTATTCTGGCATTTGGCAAATATTAATAATTATAGTAATCCTAACTGACCTAAAACAGGAAATGTTTATTCTGAGTTCATGTCAGATATTGAGAAAAACATATATATGTGTCTTTTTATATAGTGTATGTAAACTTCTGGTTTCAACTCTATATATCTATACACAAACAAGGTATATACACAGTGGGCAAAATAAGTATTGAACATGTCACCAATTTTATTTTATTTCATAAATATATTTTCTTAGAAAATTGTTGACGTGTTCAAAACTTATTTCAACTCTTGTATGTATATATTGCACTAAAAAAATCCTTTTTATAAATATTTATTGATACAAGGGAACCAGGAGCAGTGATATTTTGATTGCATTTATAATGCACTGTAGTTCTTTTGTACAGTGCATTATCTTTCCTGTCTTCAACTGAGAGGAGCCAATTAGGCTCTGCCCTCAGTGAAGCCCGATTGGCTGAGGATCATGCCTTCCTGTTGCCATAGTGTAAGATGCCCAAGCGAGGTAGTCGTGGGCGCGCTTCTATTCCTAATCGCTCTGGCTTCCTACAGACAGCAGGTGTTCCTGTCTGGTGCACAGCTGTGTTTGGAGTGCATCACACTTACGTCAGGGCTGCAGGCCTCCATAGGCTTCAGGCTTCCTTCTTCTGGACCCTTGGCAGTAATATATCCAGGGGACACGGATTCCGTAAAAACATTTGAACTTTTAATTTGTAAATGGCAGTATTTACAGTCAGATGTAGAGAAGGCCCAATAGGGTGGCATCTTTCCCACAGGAACCAGACGCAACTTCAACACTGGTTCTCGGTATAGGTAGAACATCCCTTTTACTATCTTCTCTAGCCCTAGGGGATCTTCTCCTTTTCTAGCAGTATATCTGGATTCCATCTCACTCCACTGCTTAGATTTTGAGCCCAATTTCTTATGCTGTCCATTTCCTTGTGATCATCCTTGAGATGGTTCTACTCCTTCATTGGAGTCCAGGTGTGTTTAATTAAACTGATAGGACTTGATTTGTAAAGGCACACATCTATGTCTATGTAATACCTCACAGCTCACAGTGCATGTCAGACCAAGTGAGAATCATGCGGTCAAAGGAACTAGCCAAGGAGCTTAGGGACAGAATTGTGGCAAGCCACACATCTTGCCAAGGTTACAAAAGAATTTCTGCAGTACTCAAGGTTCCTAAGAGCACAGTGGCCTCCATAATCCTTAAAGTGAATCTGTCACCTATTTTTTCGACTACAAGCTGCGGCCACTGCCATCAGGAGCTTATCTACAGCATTCTGTAATGCTGTAGATAAGCCCCTGATGTAACCTGAAAGATAAGAAAACCGAGTTATATTATACTCACCCAGGGGCAGTCCGGGTCTGGTTTTGGTCCGATGGGTGTCGTGGTCCGGTCCAACGCCTCCCATCTTCTAACGATGAAGTCCTCTTCTTTGCTTCCCATCGTGGCTCCTGCGCAGGCTCCTCAACAGGGCAGAGCAGTACACCTGCGCAGGAGCCGTGATGGGAAGCAAAGAAAAGGACGTCATTGTTAGAAGATGGGAGGCGCCGGACCGTACCGCGACACCCATTGGACCAAAACTAGACCCCGACGGCCCCTGGGTGAGAATAATGTAACTCGTTTTTCTTATCTTTCAGGTTACATCGGGGGCTTACCTACAGCATTACAGAATTCTGTAGATAAGCCCCTGATAGCGGTGCCGGCAGCTGATAGTCAAAAAAATAGGCGACAGATTCCCTTTAAATGGAAGAAGTTTGGTACCACCAGAAGTCTTCCTAGATCTGGCCGTCCAGCCAAACTGAGCAATCATGGGAGAAGAGCCTTGATGAGAGAGGTAAAGAAGAACCCCAAGATCACTGTGGCTGAGCTCCACAGATGCAGTAGGGAGATGGGAGAAAGTTCCACAAAGTCATCTATCACTGCAGCCCTCCCCCAGACGGGCCTTTATGGCAGAGTGGCCCGACGGAAGCCTCTCCTCAGCGCAAGACATATGAATGCCTGCATAGAGTTTGCTAAAAAACACATGAAGGACTCCCAGACTATGAGAAATAAGATTCTCTGGTCTGATGAGATGAAGATAGAACGTTTTGGTGATAATTCTAAGCAGTATGTGTGGAGAAAATCAGCCACTACTCATCACATGCCCAATACAATTCCAACAGTGAAACATGGTGATGGCAGCATCATGCTATAGGGATGTTTTTCAGCTGCAGGAACAGGACGACTGGTTGCAATTGAAGGAAACATGAATGGGGTCAAGCACAGAGATATTCTAGATGAAAACCTCTTCCAGAGTGCTCTGGATCTCAGACTTGGCTGAAGGTTCACCTTTCAACAAGACAATGACCCTAAGCACATAGCTAAAATAACAAAGGAGTGGCTTCAGAACAGCTCTGTGGCCATTCTTGACTGGCCCAGCCAAAGCCCTGACCTAAACCCAATTGAGCATCTCTGGAGAGACCTGAAAATGGCTGTTCACCAACGATTACCATCCAACCTGACGGATCTGGAGTGGATCTGCAAGGAAGAATGGCAGAACATCCCAAATCCAGGTGTGAAAAACTTGTTGCATCATTTCCAAGAAGATTCATGGCTGTACTAGCTCAAAAGGGTGCCTCTACTCAATACTGAGCAAAGGGTCTCAATACTTATGACCATGTGATATTTCAGTTTTTCTTTTTTAATAAATTTGCACAAATTTCTACATTTCTGTTTTTCTTTTCAGTCAAGATGGGGTGCAGAGTGGACATTAACGAGAAAAAAATGAACTTTTTTGAATTTACCAAATAGCTGCAATGAAACAAAAGTGAAAAATTTAAAGGGGTCTGAATACTTTTCGTACCCACTGTATCTTGAGGTTCCCTGGCCGGCAAAAAGGGGACTTGTGCAGAGGAATTCTTTGGCAACCCACGGCTCCGAGATTCTAGGCTCCTGTTATCCTTAGCAGCCCCTGACTTGATCCTACTGCTTGTTACCTTTTACCTACATTCTAGACAGTGACATCTTGTGACCATTAGTTATTACTGCAGTCCACTCCACAGGGGAATTACACTTGTCATAACAAGGAAACAAATCAGGAACAAAATATTCACATTCTACCCACAGTAGGTGTCTTCAGAGGTAACATGGCAGCTGGTCCATCTCCCTACATTTTCCCCTTCTTTAATGATGGTCATTCTTGACCACCCAGAAAAACCTGCAAGACACCAATGCATAAAACCAAACAAACATTAATCTTTTGCTTCTCTTGAAAGCAGATGCTTTCTTTCCTCTTTCTTTGAGTCAACATAACCCCGGTCGCACAAGGTTGGGACCCCAGAACCAAGTGGCCATCTTCATATTTGACAGAGGCCCATAAGCCAGCACAACAGCAGACCTTCCTGTCCAAGGGCACATTCCTCAAGATTCCTGACCTGGCTGGAACATCAGGTTGTTTGCTACCCCTCCCCCAAATGTTGGTTCTTATGACCAGAACGCTGTCCATGGGAGGTACCGTCCATTGTTCCCCACCAACCCATAGAATGGGGACACAGTCCATATAGAATAAAGTCGATAGGGTGATTGGGTGAACGTCCCCAACTGATAGGACAAGGTATACGGCGAAGGGTGTAGAACCTTCTCGCAGCACAAAGTCCCTCAACCAGCAGGGGGAATAAGCAAGGGGTAAACCAAACCTTTGGCCATCTGCAGCCAACAATAAGGAGTCCAGGAAAGATGGGTCCTAGACCCACCAAAACATTTGTCCTCCTTGCTGCTCCAGACAAATCTGCAACGAGTACAAAGTACGTGCTTCGACATCAGACTTCGTTTTCTTCACCGGTTCTCTGGCTTTTTTCTAGGGGACCCAATGACCTTCACCTCCAGATCACATGGCTACACTTCAGCATCAGGCCACAGGTCTGTAACTCTCCTGATCTTGGCAGCTTGTGACAGGAACTGATGCCTCTTGGGATTACACCTCACTCGGCACCCGCATCCCAACGGACGGGGAAGCGATAACTTCCTCCATGACGTTGTCCTTCAGCCCCTGTCTCATGAAGGCCATCAACTTCCACAGCCGAACATTGGTTCTTTCCCCATCAAGACTGTTCAGCTAGGGCAGGACCACCCCCACAATCAACTTCGCTTGTGTGGCCAGAGGTATGCAACAATAGCACAAAAAGAGGACTTGAAAATCCTCCAAAAATTAAAAAATACAGCAAAAACGGCAGAGATGCTTACCTGCCAAGGCCTCCAAACAAATGCACTATCAGGATGCAGTGGACCCATATAGTTAAGATGGCAGCCACACAGGCTCAAAAATACAGATGAGACAGCCGCTCACATCCTACCAATCCATGGAGGGGGCGGCTACTTGGTATATAAATGCACAATGAAAACTTATATGTGGCGCTGTTCACACTGTGGCAATGCACAGCATCCAGGTTAACAGCCTATTAGTTATGCCCTTCTATTAGATCAGGCAGGCTGCCCAGCGCTATCAAGATGCATCCCATGTGAACAAACACCACAGTTTACAAGACCAAATGGGCCCAACTGCACCCCGAATAAAAAAAGTGCAAAAAAAACCCCACATTAAAAAATGTGAGGTATTAGTTGATATTTTGGCCAAAATACGTAAGCTCGTAATCCTCGTCACAGATCCCCACATTTACGAGTCCCTAACACTAAACAGCAATAGCACAAAAAGAGGACTTGAAAATCCTCCAAAAATTCAAATATATAGCAAAAAAGGCAGAGATGCTTACCTGCCAAGGCCCCTCCAGGAGGATTCAACGCTAAGGACCTCTACAAGTGCCAATGGAGACAGGTACAAAGTCTTGCCAATACATTCTGGGAAAGGTGGAGCAAACAGTATTTGCCTACCCTGCAGCCACGGATGAAGTGTCAATCTACCAGGCCTAATCTGAGGAATGGTGACCTCGTCCTTGTGAAAGACTGTGAATCCCTCTGAAACCAGTGGCCACTTGGACTAGTGACTGCAACATTCCCGAGTAAGGATGGCAACGTCCACAAAGTCGAACTTAGGATGGCCAAAGGGAATGAACTTAAGACATTCTCCAGACCAGTAACTGAGCTGGTCCTATTGTTGTCTTCGGAGAATAAGAACAGTGACATCCGTTTGATGCCAGATGGGGAGTGTTCTGTCTCCGACATTTAATTCACAACCTTTGACTGTCTATTTTGATAATATTTACAATGATTTGCTGTGAATATTCAGAATGTTCAAGTTTCTTCCATAGATTTTAATGTTTCATTTTTTTTGGTTCCATCTAGTGGCGAGAGTCATAACCGCAGTGTTATTGTGTGTTTGCTTCCTGAATCTTTCCCTCCATTCACAATGTATTCTGGGAAAGCTTGCAAAGCACTCTGGTAAGCTTTGCAAAGGATCATGGTTAGTCCAGCCCACATTTTTCCCTACAGTTTGCCATTTTTCCTTCTGCCTGCATACTGGAAGCATCTCATTTCTCTTCTCCCTCTTGTGATAGCATCGCTGGTAGGTAAACATGCCTCCTGTATCTAATTCTTGTCTCAGATCAACCTGCTGAGTTAGTTCCCATGGTTAGCGATTAATGCAGATAATGTATGTTATGTATATTATGTATTCCTATGAACCCAGTACTGATTGTATTTATATGTTTTACTTGTAGTTTCACCGCATCAATATACCACTACGTTCAATAAAGCACAGATTCAACCTACAGTTTCCTTATTGGACCACCGGTATAGCGGTTTAGCTGCCTGTATAAGCTACATGAATCCCGGTTCATTTAGTGAGGACAGAACAATAATTTTTTTTATTTTTTCTCTGACTTAGCGGTATGGCAGCTTATTTTTTTGCGGGACAAGATGACGTTTTTAGAGATGCTATTTTTATTTACATTGGTCTTTTTGATTGCGTTTTATTCCACTTTTTGTTTGGCGGTATGATGATATACGTACAGTTGTGGCCAAAAGTATTGACACCCCTGCAATTTTGTCAGATAATACTCAGTTTCTTCCTGAAAATGATTGCAAACACAAATTCTTTGGTATTATTATCTTAATTTAATTTGTCTTAAATAAAAAAACACAAAAAGAACTGTCCTAAAGCCAAATTGGATATAATTCCACACCAAACATAAAAAAGAGGGTGGACAAAAGTATTGGCACTGTTCGAAAAATCATGTGATGCTTCTCTAATTTGTGTAATTAACAGCACCTGTAACTTATCTGTGGCACCTAACAGGTGTTGGCAATTACTAAATCACACTTGCAGCCAGTTGACATGGATTAAAGTTGACTCAACCTCTGTCCTGTGTCCTTGTGTGTACCACATTGAGCATGGAGAAAAGAAAGAAGACCAAAGAACTGTCTGAGGACTTGAGAAACCAAATTGTGAGGAAGCATGAGCAATCTCAAGGCTACAAGTCCATCTCCAAAGACCTGAATGTTCCTGTGTCTACCGTGCACAGTGTCATCAAGAAGTTTAAAGCCCATGGCACTGTGGCTAACCTCCCTAGATGTGGACGGAAAAGAAAAATTGACAAGAGATTTCAACTCAAGATTGTGCGGATGTTGGATAAAGAACCTCGACTAACATCCAAAGAAGTTCAAGCTGCCCTGCAGTCCGAGGGTACAACAGTGTCAACCCGTACTATCCGTCGGTGTCTGAATGAAAAGGGACTGTATGGTAGGAGACCCAGGAAGACCCCACTTCTTACCCCGAGACATAAAAAAGCCAGGCTGGAGTTTTCCAAAACTTACCTGAAAAAGCCTAAAACGTTTTGGAAGAATGTTCTCTGGTCAGATGAGGCAAAAGTAGAGCTTTTTGGGCAAAGGCATCAACATAGAGTTTACAGGAGAAAAAAAGAGGCATTCAAAGAAAAAAAACACGGTCCCTACAGTCAAACATGGCGGAGGTTCCCTGATGTTTTGGGGTTGCTTTGCTGCCTCTGGCACTGGACTGCTTGACTGTGTGCATGGCATTATGAAGTCTGAAGACTACCAACAAATTTTGCAGCATAATGTAGGGCCCAGTGTGAGAAAGCTGGGTCTCCCTCAGAGGTCATGGGTCTTCCAGCAGGACAAAGACCCAAAACACACTTCAAAAAGCACTAGAAAATGGTTTGAGAGAAAGCACTGGAGACTTCTAAGGTGGCCAGCAATGAGTCCAGACCTGAATCCCATAGAACACCTGAGGAGAGATCTAAAAATGGCAGTTTGGAGAAGGACCTGGAGCAATTTGCCAAAGAAGAATGGTCTAAAATTCCAGCAGAGCATTGTAAGAAACTCATTGATGGTTACCGGAAGCGGTTGGCCGCAGTTATTTTGGCTAAAGGTTGTGCAACCAAGTATTAGGCTGAGTGTGCCAATACTTTTGTCTGGCCCATTTTTGGAGTTTTGTGTGAAGTGATCAATGTTTTGCTTTTTGCTTCATTCTCTTTTGTGTTTTTTCATTTAAGACAAATTAAATGAAGATAATAATACCAAAGAATTTGTGTTTGCAATCATTTTCGGGAAGAAACTGAGTATTATCTGACAAAATTGCAGGGGTGTCAATACTTTTGGCCACAACTGTAGCAGTTTTTTGCCTTGTTTTTGTTTTTTTTTAGCTGTGTTCACTGAAGACGCTAACTAGAGGGAGAGTTTTATAGGTCGAGTCATTCTGGACATGGTGATGCCAAATATGTGTACTTTTTTTACATAAATAAATGTATTTATTGGATTAATATTTTTTCTTTGTTTTTATTCTATATTTAAAAAATATTTTTTTTTCAATTTTCAATAACTTTTTTTTTTTATAGTTTTTACTTTGTCCCACTATGGTACATCATCTTTATACTGACATATCACTGATCTAATACTTTGCAATGCTTCGGCACTACAGAGCATTATAGCAGAGTACGACATGCAGGGAGGAGGGGTGTCAGCTTGGGCTCTCGGCATGAGCTGACAGGCCACAGTCCCTGGGTGTAGCCATCTTTCGGCCTGGGGTCACCATAGAGACCATCGGCATGGCATAATGTGATCGCATTGCGATGTGCAAATGGTAGCAAAGAGGGAACTCCCTCCCTCTGCGATGCCCTGCGAAGTCGCTGTCACTATTGACAGCAGCATCAGAGGGGTAAAATGCCCGCGATCAGTGCTAGCACCGATTGTGGGCATTGCTGCAGAGTGTCAGCTCTCATATAGAGTGACCGTGGCGCTGTATGTATATGGCGATTTGCGGGAACGCAGCTCCTTTGGCGCCGTATATATATACGGCACATGTTGGGAAAGGGTTAAATAAGTACTTGGAATCCTCTCCTATATTTTCCAATGCAGTCCTTACACTAATAAAATGAAATTCGTAAGTGAGAACATTTATATAAAAAAAAATAAATAATTTGAATGGATTTTGTTATATATTGACTGCAGATCTAAAGACATTCATAGGAAATGAGCTTTCTCTTTCTATTCATGCTCTTTCAATCATTAGAACATAGATTTCGTAAGACAGGTCTCCAAAGGATAAAACATGGCTTATAATTTCCCTGAACAGACAATAATTGCAACACAATAAATACAATATACATAAATATATTTTTTTAATCTCTTGTGGATTAGTCCCTATTGATCTACCACTAATTATAAACCAACCGCTTAGACAATTCAAGTCAGTACAAGAAGATTAAAAAAGAATAATCTGTGGAAGACGTCCTGAAGAGGTGGGACTCACCTACAACTTTACATGCGAATAAGTTACACATTTCTGTACAATTTTTTACATATTTTACCTTTTTACTACGGCATATTGTATTAGGTATTCAATTTAATCATTGCAAAATCACCTGTAATTCTAACCATTGATATCATGTCTTAACAGACATGGCAGAGTCTATCCAAGTCATGACTCCGGGCAACAAGTCTTTTGTAACAGAGTTTGTAATATTGGGAATCACCAATGACCCAACTTTGCAGCACATCCTCTTTGTGCTGTTTCTGCTGATCTACATTGCAAGTGTTTTTTGCAATACAGGTATCATGTTAACAATCCTGATCGCTAATGGCCTTCACAGTCCAATGTATTATTTTCTCAGCAATCTGTCCTTCTCAGATCTTTGCTATTCTACAGTCATTTCTCCGAAAATGTTGTTTGATTTTTTTTTGGAGAAAAAATTGATCTCATTTATTGGCTGTGCACTTCAGTTGTATTTCTTTGCAGTGTTTGCCACCACTGAAGGCTACATCTTATCTACCATGGCTTATGATCGCTATGTTGCAATATGTCACCCCCTATTGTACGTATTAATAATGAATAAAAGGAAATGTGTGATTCTTACTCTTCTTGTTTATATTGGCGGCTTATGCACTGCGGCCGTCCATACATCATGCACATTCATATTGCCCTTTTGTGGACCTAATGTAATTAACCATTTCTACTGTGACATTCCTCCACTGATGGAGCTATCATGTGCAGATACGTATATAAGTAAGACAATTATATTTGGTGTAGTTTTTTGCCTTGGTTTTTTATCAGTAATTGTCATATTAGCTTCATACTTATATATCTTTTTCACCATATTGACAATTCACTCATCGGAAGGAAGACGCAAAGCGTTTTCTACATGCTCCTCTCATCTGCTTTGCGTTGCTTTGTTTTATGGAACGGTTTTCTTCATGTACCTCCGTCCAGCTTCCAACTATTCAGTCACACAAGACAAAATCGTATCCGTTTTCTATACGATGATAATCCCTATGATGAACCCAATCATCTATTGCTTACGGAACAAAGAAGTGAAGGAAGCGGTGAAATTTTGTATTAGTAGATTACTAGTACACAGATAGTAAATGTTTAGTTCTCTGCTATTCTTGGCACTACTCAATGAACACTATTTTATACTATGAGGTCATTTTTTTTTTTTTTTGCATATGTTCGCATCAAAATATTCAACAGCAGTCTGCTCTCATTATTGCATCTTTTTGCTGCATTTTTTATTTTTATGTGTTTTCACTTGTATTTGATGCTTTTTTGGTGTAGATTTGAAGTTGTATTTTTTCACGTGCATTTTTGTTAAGGCTCCCCAGAAAAGCCTAAGGGTGTGTGCACACGCTGCGGATTGGGGTGCGGATTCATCTGCGCGGATTTTGTAAAATCCGCAGGTGAAACCGCAGGTCAAAAGACCAGCGGTTTTACCTGCGGATTGCTCTGCGGTTTTGCCCTGCGGTTTTTCACCTCCTCAATGGAGGAGATGGCAAACCGCAGCAGAATCCGCAGAAAGAATTGACATGTCAATTCTTTCTGCGGATTGAAAACCGCAGATAATCCGCGCGGAAAATTCCGCACCGTCTGCACTGCAGTTTTTGATTCCCATAGGGAATCATGGTTCTGTACACCGCAGCAAAAACTGCGGAACCGCAGCAAAATCCGCAGCGTGTGCACACACCTTAAGGGTATGTGCACACGTTGCGGATTCTGCTGCGGATTTTGCCAAATCCGCTGGTAAAATGACCTGCTCTTTACCAGCGGATTTAGTGCAGATTTCATGCAGATTTTGTGTGGATTTAGCCTGCGTTTTTACACCTGCGGATTCCTATAATGGAAGAGGTGTAAAAACGCCGCGGATTCCGCACAAAGAACTGACATGCTGCGGATTCAAATCCGCAGCAAATCTGCGCGGAAAAATCCGCAGCATGTGCACAGCGTTTTTTGTTTTACATTGATTATAATGGTACTGTACACTGCAGCAGAATCCGCAACGTGTGCACATACCCTAAGGCTACATTCCCATGATTAAATTTTGGTGAGTTTTTTAAGCTGAGTCTTTAAAAAAAAAAAATGCAAGTAGCCAATTTTACATAATGGGTGCACAAAATCTGCAACATAAAAAATTCATCCAAAAATAATGCACCAAAAAATTTACAGTTCAACAATGTAGCCACACGGTAGACATGAGTTTTCTTGAAATTACATCTAATTTTCTTGGACTGTTAAATGCAGCAAATTTTCTGCAGAAGAAAAAAAAAGCAACATTTATGCTAGGTGAGAACACAGAATGAGAAAGAAAAAACATTACATACATTCAACAAAATAATGTAACGTTAAGCTGGTGAATAATAGGAAAAAACCTTACAAAAATATCCTTCACTTTGATGGTAACTCCCTAATATGGCATTTAAACATTGTGGTCGAACTGTTTTTTTTTGGGGGGCAATCTCGGCAATAATCCATCATTTGTGACGATATTTTAAAATTGTGACAAAACAGGTTGAGGATTTGTTGTTTTGCAGTCTGAGCTTTATTCATCACTGTCACCATTTTGTAGTACCTACTAATTAAGACCTAACTTGTTTTAACTATTTTTTTGGGGAAAAAAACAGCAATTCTGTTGTTTTTTACATGTTAAATTACACTTTTAAGTAGAAGTAAAGAATTAACTTTATTTTGTTGGCCAGTATGATTAATGCGATAACAAATTTCTGCACTTTTGTTTATGTTATATTGATTTCTAGAATAAATACTCACTATGAAAAATGTATAATTTTTGTATTGCCAAATACTGAGAGACATAACTCAAACCTTTTCATACAGAGCTATGTAAGGACTTAGGCTGGTTTCACATTTGCGTTTTTTAGCGCTGGAAAAAAACGCATACCTGCGCATGCGTTTTTCCCCTATATTTAACATGGGTGCGCATACCTGCGCGCTGGTAAGCGCATGTATGCGATTTTCATGCGCTGCGTTTTTTTGGGGTGTGCGTTGGTATTTTCCAGACGCAGCATGTTGCATTTTTTGGCCCTGCAAAAAAGCGCATGCGCACATATGCGCACGTTTTGCGCTAAAAATGGCCATTATAGCCTATGGATGCGCATATGTGCGCACTGGCATGCTCATGTATGCGTTTTTTTGCATATGCGTTTTTTTTTTTTAACCATGGAATTTAGGGGTTTGGGTTAGAGTTAGGGTTAGTTAAGGGGGTTTAGGGTTAGGGTTAGGGTCAGGGTCAGGGTTAGGGTTGGGGTTTGGGTCAGGGTTAGGGTTAAGTATGGTTTGGTTAAGGGTTAGGGTCAGGGTTAGGGTCAGGATTAGGGTTAAGTATGGTTTTGTTAAGGGTTAGGGTCAGGGTCAGGGTTAGGGTTAGGGTTAGGGTCAGGGTTAGGGTTGGGGTCAGGGTTAGGGTTAGGGTCAGGGTTAGGGTTAAGTATGGTTTTGTTAAGGGTTAGGGTCAGGGTTAGGGTCAGGATTAGGGTTAAGTATGGTTTTGTTAAGGGTTAGGGTCAGGGTTAGGGTTAGGGTTAGGGTCAGGGTTACGGTTAGGGTTAGGGTTAAGTATGGTTTTGTTAAGGATTAGGGTCAGGGTTAGGGTCAGGATTAGGGTTAAGTATGGTTTTGTTAAGGGTTAGGGTCAGGGTTAGGGTTAGGGTCAGGGTTAGGGTCAGGGTTAGGGTTAGGGTTAGGGTCAGGGTTAGGGTTAAGTATGGTTTTGTTAAGGGTTAGGGTCAGGGTTAGGGTTAGGGTCAGGGTTAGGGTCAGGGTTAGGGTTAGGGTCAGGGTTAGGGTTAGGGTCAGGGTTAGGGTCAGGGTTAGGGTTAAGTATGGTTTGGTTAAGGATTAGGGTCAGGGTTAGGGTCAGGATTAGGGTTAAGTATGGTTTTGTTAAGGGTTAGGGTCAGGGTTAGGGTTAGGGTCAGGGTTAGGGTTAGGGTTAGGGTTAAGTATGGTTTTGTTAAGGGTTAGGGTCAGGGTTAGGGTTAGGGTCAGGGTTAGGGTCAGGGTTAGGGTTAGGGTTAGGGTCAGGGTTAGGGTTAGTTAGGGTTTAGGGTTTGGGTTAGGGTTAAGTATGATTTGGTTAAGGGTTAGGGTCAGGGTTAGGGTTAGGGTCAGGGTTAGGGTTAGGGTCAGGGTTAGGGTTAGTAAAGTCATGGTTTGGGTAGTGTGAGGGGTCACCTAAAAATGTTGGGAAAAAACGCAAACGCGGTAAAAACGCACTAAAAACGCATACAAACGCATAAAAACGCTGCGTTTTTTTCATGCATGCTCATAAAAATGCTTGAAAAAAACGCAGCAGTTGTATGCTTATGTATGCGTTTTTTCAATGCGTTTTTTTGCGGGAAAAACGCGCTGCAAAAAAAAGCAAGTGTGAAACTAGCCTTAGGCTGGGTTCACACATAGCGGAACTCTCGCGGAAATTACAGCGAGAATTCCGGAATTCCATTCCGCGGGAAAATCGCATTTTAAATTCCCGAGATTTTCCCGCGGAAAAACTAGCATTTTGCAAGAGTAATTAGCTTGCAGAATGCTAGCGTTTTCCAAGCGATCTGTAGCATCGCTTGGAGAACTGATTGACAGGTTGGTAACACTCGTCAAACACTATGCGATTTTCCCGCGGAATGGAATTCCGGAATTCTCGCGGTAATTTCCGCGAGAGTTCAGCTACGTGTGAACCCAGCCTTATTGTTTGTGTGACAAGATGTAGTTTTCTTTGTTCCCATTTTGTGGTACCTACGTCTTTTTGACCTATTTATTACAGCTTTTGGGAGATGGAATGAAAAAAACCCATTAATTATGTAATTTAATTTTAAAAGCACAGTTTGCCATTCAGTAACATTGACATGCTATTTTTTTCTGCAGGTAGATCCAATAATATCATTAGCAAATGTATTTAAATGTTATGTTTTGCTACTTGTGCTAAAAAATATTCTTTTTTATTCACCATTTACAGATAAATAACTTTTTCCATAGACAGAGTTGTGTGAGGATTATTCATTGTGGGGCAAGTTGCATTTTTTTACTTATGCCATTTTTTGGGTACATATGACTTTAAAGGGAACCTGTCACCAGTTTTGTGACATAGTAACTAAAAATATCACCTTATTCAGCGACTGCGTTGCATTCCCTAAATCCTTATATAAACCCCTGCAGCCCTTTGTATAACCCCCGAAAAACCTTTTTAAATTTTTTCACGCTGTATGGTAATCTTTCGGTCTGGTCAGATGGGTGTTGCTTCGGGGCTTTCCATCCCTCCCGCCGACTGCTGCTCGCCGTCCTCCTTTAATTGATGTTGATAACGCTTCCTGCGTCATCCACATTACCAGGCGACATCTTGCCCCTGCGCAGGAATATCGTGCCTCGCTCCTGCGCAATATGCTTTGCCCAGCTGCAGGCAAAGCCAAAAAACAGAAGTGCGCATGTGGAGGCAAACGTATTACCGATACATGGCAGTAGTTTTGGTACATGAGCCAAAAATATATGTGCGGCACCTGCACACTTCTGCAATTAAAGGAGGATAGCGAGAGAATAGAGAAAAATAAAGCGACACAAAAATATGCAAAAAAGTTATTAAATAAAAATGGAGAAATAACATTAGTGCCTAACATTTCTGTCTAAATGTTGCATCTGGTCAGCATGGTGGTGCAGTGGTTAGCACTACAGTGTTTCAGCGCTGGGGTTCTGGATTCAAATCCCACCAAGGACAACATCTGCAAGGAGTCTGTATATTCTGCCCATGTTTTTGTGGGTTTTCTCCAGGTTCTCCGGTTTCCTCCCACATTTCAAAGACATACTGATAGGGAATTTAGATTGTGAACCCTATTGGGGACAGTGATGATAATGTCTGTAAAGTGCTGTGGAATTAGTGGTGCTGTATAAGTGAGTAAAATAAATAAAAACTAAAGTTATTATTATGTTTCCTTGATGGTTGCTGAAAAGTATTGTGCATCACATCCAGCTAAAGCTGACCCTCACATGCAAACACCTTTCCATTGTATAATCCATCTTCTATATGCCTGGTCCTGGGCTCAAGTTTCCAGGGAAGCCCAGATTATAATGCTGAAATCGTTGGTCTGTGAGATAATTTAGGGGCAACCACCTTGCATATCAAATGCACTGTTTCTTCCAACCACCCCCTTCCCATAGTATATAGGCAATATCCAACCTGGCCACAAAGGACCCTCTGCCCATGCTTTGAAGCTTGGGCTCACCAGGCTGAGGTGTCAGGAATGACTTATATTGTAGACTTAGGCCTCTTTTACACATCCGGTTTTTGTAATCCGGCACGATGCGGCAAAATTTTTAATAACCGGATCCAGCACCGGATCCGGTTTTGTCCCATAAGCTTTCATGGTCGCCGCATCCTGCCGGATGGTTATGCGTCCTGTCCGGTTGTTGCCGGACACGGCATAAATTAGCCGTCCGGCATCTGCAAAAAATGTTCCCTGCAACGGGACCGGCTTTTTCCACAGCGCATGCCCGGACTCTGTGAATGTTAACCCCACAAGTGTCCGGCGAGAGAGAGATCTCTCTCTGTCACCCGGACACTTGTGAGAGATCTCTCTTGCCGGGCACTTGTGGGGTTAACACTCACAGTGTCTGGGTGAGAGAGGGAGATCTCTCTGTGGGGTTAACCCCACAAGTGCCCGGCAAGAGAGAGAGATTCTCTCGCCTGGACACTAAGTGTTAACCCCCCATGTCTCTCTCTCTCCACCCCCCTCTCCCCTCTCCTATCCTATCCTCTCCTCCCCTCACCTCCCTTTCAGCAGCTGTCTCTCATCGGCTGCCTCTGTCCACCTCGTCCTGCGGCTCCTTTAAATAATGTCCGAGCCGTATCTCTCGCCGCACACACATCCGGTGTCACGGCTGAAGGCCGGATCCGGCGGCCTGGCTTTTCGCCGCACGCCGCCGGACCCCACACACCGGATGTGTGAAAGTAGCCTTAAAGAAATCCCCCTTTGTTCTGAGTTCTTGTAATAAGAGTAAATAGCTGTCATGCCCTTTGTGTAGTGTTAGTCATATGGATGGCAGACTTAAACCAACGTTATACTTTCTCTTACTTCTCCCCCTTTTTGATATTGCATTGGAGATTGGCTTTCTTGTCATTTCCCATGCACATCTCTACCTCATGTCTCTCTGGCGAGATAATCATCTGCATTCCCATGTTCAATTACCATCTTATGTCGAATTGTAAAATTGTACATTAATGAAAATCGGCTTCGTCTGATCAGTTTCCCATTATCTTCAACTACTCTGCGATCCAACTAAGTGGGTTTTGATCTGTGATCACTGTAAAGCTGCGCCCATAGAGATACGGCTGTAGTTTTTGCAGACTCCACACAATTGCTAAACACTCCTTTTCAATTGTGGCACAAGCAACCTCTCCGGGCAGAAGCTTACATCTAAGGCCAGAGTCACACTACCGTAGAATACGGCCGAGTGCTATGCAAGAAAACATTGCATAGCACTAGGCCCAGTGTTAAGGTACCGTTACATTTAGCGATGCACCAGCGATCCCGACAACAATACGACCCGGTCAGGATCGCTGGTGCATCGCTAAATGGTCACTAGTGAGCTGTCACACAGGCAGATCTCACCAGCGACGTAGCAGCGGTCGGCGGTCGCTCTTACCTGTCAGACGGCAGCTCTGATGATGACTTCCTCCCGCGTCCATGAGTCGCTCGTCGGAGCCAGCAGGAAGCCGACGACGAGAAATGGACCAGGATGATCTCGCATGATCAGCGATATCCAGCGGGGGAGCCGGTCGGAGGTAAGTGTCACATGTAGCGAGATCGCTAGCGATTTCGCTATTGCGTCACAAAATTGGTGACGCTTTAGCGATATCGCTATGGGTAAAAGGCCCTTTACTCTATGGGGCAGCTCACATCAGCGTACTTTTCATATTCGGCGTGCGTGTAAAATGGCAGCATGCTGTGACTGACGCCAAGACTCACCAATGCAAGCCTATGGGTGCGAGACAAAAATCGCACAGCACTCAGACAATGCGAATGCTGTCCGATTTTTAGGCATTGGTGTCCTTTGAAAAGCCGGCAAATCATGTGCTGCATACAGTAAAATCACAGAGTGACAGGTTAGAATAGAATAGATAGAATAGATGTATACACATAGAATAAATATACAGTGGGGCAAAAAAGTATTTAGTCAGTCAGCAATAGTGCAAGTTCCACCACTTAAAAAGATGAGAGGCGTCTGTAATTTACATCATAGGTAGACCTCAACTATGGGAGACAAACTGAGAAAAAAAAATCCAGAAAATCACATTGTCGCTTTTTTTTTCATTTTATTTGCATATTATGGTGGAAAATAAGTATTTGGTCAGAAACAAAAGTTCATCTCAATACTTTGTGATATATCCTTTGTTGGCAATGACAGAGGTCAAACGTTTTCTGTAAGTCTTCACAAGGTTGCCACACACTGTTGTTGGTATGTTGGCCCATTCCTCCATGCAGATCTCCTCTAGAGCAGTGATGTTTTTGGCTTTTCGCTTGGCAACACGGACTTTCAACTCCCTCCAAAGGTTTTCTATAGTGTTGAGATCTGGAGACTGGCTAGGCCACTCCAGGACCTTGAAATGCTTCTTACGAAGCCACTCCTTCGTTGCCCTGGCGGTGTGCTTTGGATCATTGTCATGTTGAAAGACCCAGCCACGTTTCATCTTCAATGCCCTTGCTGATGGAAGGAGGTTTTCACTCAAAATCTCACGATACATGGCCCCATTCATTCTTTCATGTACTCGGATCAGTCGTCCTGGCCCCTTTGCAGAGAAACAGCCCCAAAGCATGATGTTTCCACCACCATGCTTTACAGTAGGTATGGTGTTTGATGGATGCAACTCAGTATTCTTTTTCCTCCAAACACGACAAGTTGTGTTTCTACCAAACAGTTCCAGTTTGGTTTCATCAGACCATAGGACATTCTCCCAAAACTCCTCTGGATCATCCAAATGCTCTCTAGCAAACTTCAGACGGGCCCGGACATGTAGAGGCTTAAGCAGTGGGACACGTCTGGCACTGCAGGATCTGAGTCCATGGTGGCGTAGTGTGTTACTTATGGTAGGCCTTGTTACATTGGTCCCAGCTCTCTGCAGTTCATTCACTAGGTCCCCCCGCGTGGTTCTGGGATTTTGCTCACCGTTCTTGTGATCATTCTGACCCCACGGGGTGGGATTTTGCGTGGCGCACCAGATCGAGGGAGATTATCAGTGGTCTTGTATGTCTTCCATCTTCTAATTATTGCTCCCACAGTTGATTTCTTCACTCCAAGCTGGTTGGCTATTGCAGATTCAGTCTTCCCAGCCTGGTGCAGGGCTACAATTTTGTTTCTGGTGTCCTTTGACAGCTCTTTGGTCTTCACCATAGTGGAGTTTGGAGTCAGACTGTTTGAGGGTGTGCACAGGTGTCTTTTTAGACTGATAACAAGTTTAAACAGGTGCCATTACTACAGGTAATGAGTGGAGGAAAGAGGAGACTCTTAAAGAAGAAGTTACAGGTCTGTGAGAGCCAGAAATCTTGATTGCTTGTTTCTGACCAAATACTTATTTTCCACCATAATATGCAAATAAAATGAAAAAAAACAGACAATGTGATTTTCTGGATTTTTTTTTCTCAGTTTGTCTCCCATAGTTGAGGTCTACCTATGATGTAAATTACAGACGCCTCTCATCTTTTTAAGTGGTGGAACTTGCACTATTGCTGACTGACTAAATACTTTTTTGCCCCACTGTATAGATGTCAGTGACACACATATATATATATATATATATATATATATATATATATAAAATATACATAGATAGAT
This sequence comes from Dendrobates tinctorius, assembly GCF_039654945.1. Classification (NCBI taxonomy): domain Eukaryota; kingdom Metazoa; phylum Chordata; class Amphibia; order Anura; family Dendrobatidae; genus Dendrobates; species Dendrobates tinctorius. Next base: position 2,885,195 of record NW_027361719.1, on the reverse strand, counting down.
AGAAGAAAAGCCGACAATTCAGCAGCCACGTACTGTAAAATCACAGCAGGAGCCGACAGGATAGAAGAGATCGATTATATACAGTAAACACACATAGAATAGATAGATATACAGATGTCAGTCACATATACAATTAGTGCAGTGTGTGTGCAGCTTACTGTACATGTATTTAATTAATAAAAGATTATTTTTTCAGAAAAAAATGTCATATCTCATGATTCTGAACTATGATTAAGAACCAACCAGTTTGAAACGCATTACGGCATGTTTCCACGGTCAGTTTTGGCAGCGCTTTGGACGCATCTCCGTCCAAAGCACTGCCGACTTTTATACGCACATTCTATACATAGGACGATGATATTTATCTTGCGGAGGCTGAGTGTCTCTGCAAGATAAATAGACATGCTGCGGTCTAGAAAGATGCGCCACATGTCCGGTTACACAGGGAGGCCGCGGGTGTCCCTGCACGCATAGTGGACATGGGATTTCATAAAATCCTCTCCATTATGCTGTAACATCTGGCCACTGGAGGTTGGATGCTGCGGCTGAACACAGCGTCCAATCCATCCACAGCGCGTACTGACCGTGGAAATATACCCTTAGGGTATGTGCACACGATCAGGATTTGACGCAGGTTAAATCTGCACCAAATCTGCTTCTGAGGTCACTGGCAGGTCACCTGCAATTTTGATGTGTTTTTGCGTTTTTGAGGCTGTTAGCGTGGGTGCTCAGGAGCCGGAATCTCCAGGAGTGGACCCTCTGGACTGTGGCACCGAGGGGCCCCGGGCGAGCTGCCAGGTGGAACCGACCCCTATACAGGGACCGTTAGGAGCAGGCCCAGGGGTTCGAGTACCACGGTAGCCGGTGCCGAGAGGGGCGGCTCAGGATGGACTGGAGTAGGACAGTGGGACTGAAGTATAGATGACAGAACAGGGCTGGAACACAGGAGACAGGAATGGAGTAAGATTATAGACTAGAACGTGGAGGAACTGAAGTGTAGATGAAAGGACAGAGTTGGAACACAGGAGACAGGAATAAAACAGGACGGAATGACTGGAGCAGGATGGAACTGGAACACCGGAGGCAGGACTGGAGTAGGACGGCAGGACTGGAGCAGGATGGAACAGGAACACCGGAGGCAAGACTGGAGTAGGACGGCAGGACTGGAGCAGGATGGAACAGGAACATGGAGAAGGACGGCAGGACTGGAGCAGGATGGAACAGGAACACCAGAGACAGGGCTGGAGTAGGATGGCAGGACTGGAGCAGGATAGAACAGGAACACCGGAGGCAGGAGACGGAGGAAACAGGAACACTGGAGCAGGACTGAGAATAACTGTTAGCGAACAAGGAAGACAGGCTGCGAGGCTGCTGCAGGAAACACTGAGGATGGCACCGATAGACTGCAGAGAGCACAGGAGGAAGCAGGCCCAGTGTGCAAGGTAACACAACGATCAGGCGCCTCCCTCAGGGGGAAGCGGCCTGATATGGCCCCGTCTGGTCTGCCATTGGTCCGAAGGTGCTTCCGGGTCAGGGCACAGCCGAAGCACAAGAAGCAGAAGGGAGGCGCGGCCGCGGCCTATGGCACATGCACATTGCATGCAGAGATGGCGTCGGCCGCGAGTCTGTCAGAGGTGACCGCCGTGGCGTGAGGCTGCGGTGTGGGAGCGGAGGCCGGGTGAGTATGCAAAAGACGGCGTGGGAGCGGAGGCCGGGTGAGTATGTCGGAGCGGTGTAACAGAGGCGTCTTTTCCGCATGCGCTTTTTTGTCACTTGAAATAAATCTAATTGAAAATCGGCTTCTGGGAAGGAAAAAAAAGTGATTTCCTGTTTGCAGATATATTGGGGTATGCTCCCTCGGTCAGTAAATGCTGCAGGTTGGGCGCTGTGCACATCCACAGCGTCAAACCCGCAGTGGCCAGATGTTACAGCATAGTGGATGGGATTTCAAGAAATCCCACGCCCACTATGCGTGCACCGATGCCCGCAGCTCACCCACAAAGTTGTGCCAATAGTGGCACTTTACCCGGCTCTTCCCAATTGCCCTGTAGTGGTGGCAAGTGGGGTAATATTTGAGGGATTGATGTCACCTTTGTATTGCCTGGTGACATCAAGCCCACTGCTTAGCGGCTTAGTAATGGATAAGCGTCAATAAGACACCTATCCATTACTAATCCTATAGTTACATGGTAAATAAAGGCACAGCCAGAATAAACTCCTTTAATTGAAATAATGACAAATAGTCCTTTAATAGATCTTAATTAAACCAAACTTACTGCATCGCCTATTCCACCGACGCCCTCGATCTCCTGTAAGAGAAATAAAATAAAAAAGCATTTATATCCTTACTTGACCGCCGAGAAGATATACCATACATACTGTCCCATGACGAGTCCACCTCTGCTACATCTGAATGTCAGGCTGAATGGCAGCATTATGCCACGACTCAGCCTGACATCCAGACACAGCTGAGCATGAAGATTATTATTATTATTATTTATTGTTATAGCGCCATTTATTCCATGGCGCTTTACATGTAGGGAGGGGTATACATAATAATAATAATAATAATAATAATAATAATCTTTATTTATATAGCGCCAACATATTCCGCAGCGCTTTACAGTTTAACAGTTTCAAAACACAAGTCATAAGTAACAACGCTAACAATACAATAATTAAAGCAAAATAAGACGAAATAAGACGACCCTGCTCGTGACAGCGTACAATCTACAATGAGGTGAGGGAGATACAGAGTACAGGTGTGTATTTACAATGGTGTATTTACAATGAAGGTCCAGCCATCTTGCAGGAGTGAAGGATGGATGGAGATAGTGAATGGGCTACGCACGCACACTTACACAGAGAATGACTTTGATTAGTAAATGTGATAGGCCGCTCTGAACAGGTGTGTTTTGAGGGAGCGCCTAAAACTATGCACATTGTGGATAGTCCTGATTTCTTGGGGTAGAGCATTCCAGAGGATAGGAGCAGCACGGGAGAAGTCTTGGAGTCGGGAGTGGGAGGTACGGATTAGTGCAGAGGTTAGTCGAAAGTCGTTTGCAGAGCGCAGCGATCGGCTAGGCCGATAGACAGAAATGAGAGAAGAGATGTAAGGGGGTGCCGCACTGTGGAGAGCTTTGTGGGTGAGAACAAGTACTTTGAATTGGATCCTATAATGAATGGGCAGCCAATGTAAGGACTGGCGAAGAGCGGACGCGTCCGAGTACCGATTACCCAGATGGACGATCCTGGCTGCTGCATTGAGTATGGACTGGAGAGGGGATAGTCGAGTGACGGGGAGGCCAATTAATAGAGCATTGCAGTAATCCAGGCGAGAGTGGATCAATGCAACAGTGAGGGTTTTTGTTGTTTCCATAGTGAGAAAAGGGCGGATTCTAGAGATGTTCTTTAGGTGTAAGCGGCAGGAGCGGGCAAGGGATTGTATATGGGATGTAAAGGAGAGATTGGTGTCAAACATAACACCCAGACAGCGCACCTGCTGCCGGGGTGTTATTGTGGTACCACCCACGGAGAAGGAAATGTCAGATTTAGGGAGGTTAGTAGACGGCGGGAGCAGAAGAAGTTCAGTTTTGGAGAGGTTGAGTTTCAGATAGAGAGCGGACATGATATTGGAGACTGCGGACAGACAGTCACTGGCGTTCTGTAGTACAGCGGGGGTAAGGTCGGGGGAAGACGTGTATAGTTGTGTGTCATCAGCATAAAGATGGTACTTAAAGCCAAATCTGCTGATGGTCTGTCCAATTGGGGCCGTGTAGAGAGAGAAAAGAAGGGGGCCAAGGACTGAGCCCTGAGGTACCCCGACAGCAAGAGGAAGAGGAGATGACGTGGAGCCAGAGAACAAAACACTGAAGGAGCGGTCAGAGAGATAGGAAGAGAACCAGGAGAGTGCAGTGTCCTTAATGCCTAGTGACTGGAGCCTAGAGAGTAGGAGATGGTGGTCAACAGTATCGAAAGCTGCAGATAGGTCAAGAAGAATGAGCAGAGAGTGGTCACCGTTACGTTTTGCTGTCAGAAGGTCATTGGTCACTTTGATGAGTGCAGTTTCAGTCGAATGTAGGGGGCGGAAGCCGGACTGTGAAGGGTCTAGAAAGGAGTGAATGGAGAGGTAACGGGTAAGGCGGGAGTAAACTAGGCGTTCCAAAAGTTTAGAGATGAAGGGGAGATTGGAGACTGGTCTGTAGTTGTTTGTGCAGGATGGGTCGAGAGCAGGTTTCTTTAGTAGTGGAGTAACGATGGCGTGTTTGAAGGAGGATGGGAAAATGCCCGAGGAGAGGGAGAGATTAAAGATTGTAGTTAGGTGGGTTGTGACGACTGGAGAGAGAGACTGGAGGAGATGTGAGGGAATGGGGTCGGTAGTGCATGTAGTCGGACGAGAAGAAGAGAGGAGTCTGGAGACTTCTTCTTCTGTTATGGGATCAAATGTGGAGAGTGAGCCAGGGGAGATGTAGGAAGGGATGGGAGTCTCAGCACTTGGTGGTTGGGAGCAGATTTCTTGACGGATATTATCTATTTTTTCTGTAAAGTGGGAGGCCAGGTCATCAGCACAAATGTCTGTGATAGGGGCTTGTGCTTTTGGCCTGAGGAGGGAGTGAAAAGTGTCAAAAAGTTTCTTGGGGTTGTTGGCTAGTGAGGAGATCAGGGTGGTGAAGTAGGTCTGTTTGGCAAGGTGAAGGGCAGCGTTATAGGTTCTTAACATAAATTTGAAGTGGATGAAGTCTTCTGGTGTGCGGGTTTTTCTCCATAGGCGTTCAGCACTCCTGGAGCATCTCTGGAGAAGTTGAGTTTGCGATGTGAGCCAGGGCTCTTTTACTCTGTGTTTGGAGGTTCTGAGGGTGAGGGGAGCTACTTGGTCAAGGGTGCTTCTAAGGGTGTCATTGTAGTGATGAACAGCCAGATTAGGACAGGAAAGAGAGGAGATTGGGGACAGAGATGAGTGTAGGGAATCTGAAAGTGTCTGAGGGTTAATAGCTTGTAGATTTCTGACTGTGTGGTAGGTAGGAATGAGCTGGGGTGGGCGAGGATTTGTGAGCGTGAAGGAGAGAATGTTGTGGTCAGAGAGTGGAAGCGGTGAGTTGTTTAGGTGGGAGATTGAACAGAGCCGGCAGAAGACCAGATCAAGGGTGTTACCGTCCTTATGTGTCTCAGAGGTTGAAAGCTGTGAGAGGCCTAGAGAGGTGGTTAGTGATAGAAGCTGGGATGCAGATGTGGAATTAGGGCTGTTAATGGGGATGTTGAAGTCTCCCAGGATGAGGGTTGGTAGTTCTGAGGACATGAAGTGTGGCAGCCAGGCTGAAAAGTGGTCAAGGAAGAGGTTGGGTGAGCCTGGGGGCCGGTATATGACCGCTACCCTGAGGGAGAGGGGACGGAAGAGCCTGATGGTGTGGACCTCAAAAGAAGGGAATAAGAGTGATGGGACTGGGGGGATGACCTGGAAAGTGCATTGTGGGGACAGGAGTATGCCAACTCCACCACCAGGTCTGTTTGTGGGTCTCGGGGAGTGAGAGAATTGTAAGCCACCGTAGGAAATGGCAGCAGGAGAGACAGTGTCAGAATCCTGAATCCAGGTTTCAGTGAGGGCCAACAGATTAAGAGAGTTGTTCAGAAAGTAGTTGTGTAGGAAAGGAAGCTTGTTACAAGCAGACTGTGGATTCCAGAGGGCACAATTAAAAGATTGAGATGAGGGAGTGCAAGTAATGTTAATCAGATTATTGTGGTTTCGATATGAGGTAGGGTAGGGGTCGAGGTTGGGGGATGGTGGACCAGGGTTGGGGGAGATGTCCCCTGAAATCAGTAGGAGAAGGAAGATAAAGAGCCAATAGTTGTTGGAATTGTAAGTAGTTTTTTTCTGCGATGTGTTTGGGCAAGATGGGCTGAGGTTTCTCAGGAAGGTGAGGAGTGTGTGGGAGCTGTACATGGGAGAGGGAAGTATAGAGGGGCTGATGTGTATGAGTCGTGATGGAGGGGGGATAGGGTGATGAATGTGGATGGCAAGGGAACACAGGAGGATAAAAATAAAGCACATGGTTAAAGGGGAAGGCAAGGTGTGGGTTACCTGACTCCTGCCCTGACTAACTGCCATGTATAACTGCCGTTTTGCTGGATGCTTATCTTCTGTGATGCTTTGCTTATAGGATGCTTGTGTGCTGTACCCCACACTGCGTGCTTCCCCTTAGCAACTACTACATATATAGGCCACACTACAGGGTCAGGAGAGAGGGATTGTGGGAGATGGTTGGGTATAATTTGGCAGCTGGGGCCAGCACACCAGGGGATGGTTAGATGATCATAAAAACAAGTACAATAATGTTAAACAATACAAGTCATAACTGGTACAGGAGGAGAGAGGACCCTGCCCACGAAGGCTCACAATTTACAAGGGATGGGTGAAAATACAGTAGGCGAGGGTAGAGCTGGTCATGCAGCGGTTTGGTCGATCGGTGGTTACTGCAAGTTATAGGCTTGTCGGAAGAGGTGGGTCTTCAGGCTCTTTTTGAAGGTTTCGATGGTAGGTGAGAGTCTGATATGTTGTGGTAGAGAGTTCCAGAGTAGGGGTGATGCGCGAGAGAAATCTTGTAGGTGGATTAGTCGTGCAGCAGAGTTTAGAATAGATTGGAGGGGTGCGAGAGTGTTTGAGGGGAGGCCACAGAGCAGTAGGTTGCAGTAGTCAAGGCGAGAGATGATGAGGGCATGGACCAGGGTTTTTGCAGATTCTTGGGTGAGGAATGAACGGATTCGTGAAATATTTTTGAGTTAAAGTCGGCAGGAAGTGGAAAGGGCTTGGATATGTGGTTTGAAGGAGAGATCAGCATCAAGGATTACCCCGAGGCAGCGAGCTTGTGGGACTGGGGAGAGTGGGCAGTGGGCACCGTTGATGTCTCCGGCGGTCACTTGCACTGCAGTTCTCGCGGATAGCTGATCGTGAGAACTTGGCAAGTCACCGTTGATAACCCCGTCCCCGGCGGTCACGTTCACGGCACTTCTCATGGTCAGCTCAGCTCATCGCGAGAACTGCAGTGGACATGAACTTCTGGCTGTGGCACAAGGTACACCTTTATTTAAATTAGTTCACAGGCATAGTAAGCTGCCTTCCTGCACTTAATACGCGTGTGACTGTAAAGATAATGCGGTTTTACCGCATCTAATTAAATCCTATGAGTTATTTACTCTGCGGAGACTGAGCGGTCTGGAAAGACGCGTTGCATGTCCATTTACACAGGGAAGCTGGAGGCATCTCTGAACGCATTGTGGAGATGGGATTTCTTGAAATCCCCTCCACTATGCTGTAACATCAGGCCGCTGTGGGTTGAACACTACGGCTGTATGCAGCGTCCAACCCGCAGCGTTTACTGACCGTGGGAACATACCCTTAGGCCTTGAGTTTCCCAGGTTACTTGCCTTTTTTCTAAACTAATGGTTTTATACCATAATTTTATCCATACCTCTGCAAAGGAATACGTGGATTTCGTCCGCGCTGCCCAAATGATGAAATTCCAGAAGGTTAATAAGGTTTGACAGTGGTTTATTCTACGCGTTTCAAGGTTTTTTGCAACCTCTTCTTCAGAGCTGAGCAGCAATCGCAGCGGCCGGACCTGAATGGGAGTCCACAGTACCACATAATGCTTGGGATCTATCCCACGCAGCAGGAGAATCCCAACACCTAACATTGCTCCATACAGTATAATGGGCCCCACATAATGCTCCATACAATATAATGAGCCCCATATATTGCTCTATAAAGTATTATGGACACCACATAGTGCTCCATATAGAACAATGAGCTGCATATATTGTTCCATACAGAATTATGGGTCCCATATAATGCTCCATACAGTATAATGAGCCACATATATTGCTCCATACAGATTGATGAGCTCCATACAGTATACAATAGGCCTCATGTATTGCTCTATACAGTATAATGGGCATCATATAATGCTCCAGACAGAATTATGAGCCCAATATAATGCTCTATACAGTATTATAGGCACCACCTTTTGCTCCATACAGTATAATGAGCCCCATATATTGCTCTGTATAGTATTATGGGCACCACATGGTACGCCATACAGAACAATGACCTCAATATATTGCTCCATACAGAATAATGGCCCCATGTAATGCTCCATACAGTATAATTAGCCACGTATATTGATCCATATAGAATAATGAGCCCCATATATTGTTCCATTCACTATATAATAGGCCCCATGTATTGCTCCATACAGTATAATCTGCCTAATATATTGCTCCATACAGAATAATGGCCCCATGTAATGCTCCATACACTATAATTAGCCACATATATTGCTCTATACAGTATTATGGGCACCACATGGTGCTCCATACAGAATAATGACCTCAATATATTGCTCCATACAGAATAATGGCCCCATGTAATGTTCCATACACTATAATTAGCCACATATATTGCTCCATACTGTATAATGGGCCCCATATAATGTTCCATAAAGAATAATGCACCTCATATATTGATCCATACATAATGGGTCCCATATAATGTTCCATACAGTATATAATGGGCCCCATATATTGCTACATATATAATAGCCCCATATAATGCTCCATACAGTATAGGATGGCCCCCATAGAGTACAATGAGTCCCATATAATGCTCCATACAGTATATGATTGGCCCCATAAATTGCTCTATACAGAATGGGCTCCGTATATTGCTCCATACAGTATAGTCCCCATATAATGTTCCATATATAATGGCCCCATATGATACTCCATATATAGTGGTCCCCATATAATGCTCAATATATAATGGGTCCAATGTAATGCAACATATATAATGAGCCCCATATGATGCTCCTTATATAATGGGCCCCATATGATATGCTTCATATAATGCTCCATATATAATGGGTCCCATATATGATGCTCTAGTGTATGATGGGCTCCATATATGATGCTCTAGCATATGATGGGACCCATATATCATGCTCCAGTGTAAAATATGCCCCATATATAATTCTCCAGTGGATAATGGTCCCCATATATGATGTTCCATATACGATAGACCCATTTATGATGCCCCAGTGTATGATGTTTCCCATACATAATGCTCCAAATTTCTAAAATAAAAATTAAAAAAGTACTCACCCCTCATTGCTGGACACTGTTCTACACCAATCTCTTCAGTGTTGCTGTCTTCTGGCTCTCTGCGCTGTGACTGTTTAGGCAGAGGGCGCACATGAGTGATGTCATCGCACGCTCTGACCTGAATGTCACAGTCAGAAGACGTGGAAGACACCACAGCGGTGGAGCGGGTAGCGGTACATATCACCAGTGCCGGGGCCCTGAGCAAGTGGGGGGGCCCACTCACATGCAACGGCAATGGCACAGACACCGGATCTCCATAGCGCGCTGGTGTCCCCAACAAAGAGTGGGCCCCCTGTCTGCTCAGGGCCCCGGCACTTGCCCGGGTGTATCGGGTTCTTATGCCAGCGCTGATTGCAGGATTGGATTGTATGTATAGGCGGATGAGAAAATCTGCAGCCACACAGCAATCTGTAAGATAAGGCCACTCATCAACACTCCTCTTCATGCTTCCTGCTGGAGTGCAGCGCTTGTTGGTCTGGAGACGGCATGTCCATGGCTGTGACACCAGTTGACATTGATCACTAATACAGAAGTACTCAGGCTGTTGAGCACTGCCATCAGTTGCCCACTTATTTTTGTTCATTTGGTTGGATCATACTGGTGGCAGCGCTCAACTAGTTATGTATTTAATTTGGCAAAGTGGTGCAGCTGTGCTTTGTATCTTTTGGGATGGGGGTATGGCAATTGATTTTGGTGAAATCCACCATATATGTGTTCAATAAAATAATCTGGGGTGGTGGTTGATTTAAGGCTTATTGCCCCCAAAAATGAAACAGTTCATTTTTCATAGAATATGTGATAACTTGATGATCAGAGGGGGTCTGTCCAATGGGACCACAGCAATCTATAAAATGGAGATAAGGAACCCCGAGAAAGGCGCTCTGAAGCACTGTCCGCAATGGGTAGCACCCTGACGAAGGATTTGATAACATCAGAGACAGTTTTGGTCAACAACCCCCCCGAGCCCTTCCTCCTGACTTCCCAGTCCTCCACCTTCAAAACCAACTTCTCCACCATTACAGAAGATCGACTCTCCACTCTACTCTCAAGATCACATCTCACCACCTGTGCACTTGACCCGATCCCATCCCACTTCATACGAAACCTCACCACAGTCTTCATCCCAACCCTAACCCATCTCTTCAACCTATCACTAACAACCGGTGTTTTCCCCTCAAGCTTTAAACATGCCTCCATCACACCTATCCTCAAAAAGCCCTCTCTTGACCCATCCTCTGTATCTAGCTATCGCCCTATATCACTTCTCCCCTACGCCTCCAAGCTCCTGGAACAACACGTCTACCTTGAACTGTCCTCCCATCTCTCTTCTTGCTCCCTCTTCGACCGCTTACAATCTGGCTTCCGGTCACACCACTCCACTGAAACTGCCCTTACTAAGGTCACCAATGACCTCTTAACCGCCAAGAGCAAGCGACACTACTCTGTCCTCCTCCTCCTGGACCTGTCGGCTGCCTTTGACACAGTGGACCATTCCCTATTTTTACAGACTCTCTCATCCCTCGGCATCACAGACTCGGCCCTATCCTTGATCTCATCATACCTAACAGACCGGACATTCAGCGTCTCCCACTCACACACCACCTCCTCACCTCGCCCCCTATCTGTCGGAGTCCCACAAGGTTCAGTCCTTGGGCCCCTGCTGTTCTCCATTTACACCTTTGGCTTGGGACAGCTCATAGAATCTCATGGCTTTCAGTATCATCTCTACGCTGATGACACACAGATCTACATCTCTGGACCAGATATCACCTCCCTACTAACCAGAATCCCTCAATGTCTGTCCACTATTTCATCCTTCTTCTCCGCTAGATTTCTGAAACTCAACATGGACAAAACAGAATTCATCATCTTTCCCCCATCTCATGTGACCCCCCCCAACGAACTTATCAATTACAGTAAATGACTGCCCACTCTCCCCAGTCCCACAAGCTCGCTGCCTTGGAGTAATCCTTGACGCTGATCTCTCCTTCAAACCACATATCCAAGCCCTTTCCACTTCCTGCCGACTTCAACTCAAAAATATTTCACGAATCCGTTCATTCCTCACCCAAGAATCTGCAAAAACCCTGGTCCATGCCCTCATCATCTCTCGCCTTGACTACTGCAACCTACTGCTCTGTGGCCTCCCCTCAAACACTCTCGCACCCCTCCAATCTATTCTAAACTCTGCTGCACGACTAATCCACCTGTCCCCCCGCTATTCCCCAGCTTCTCCCCTCTGTCAATCCCTTCACTGGCTCCCCATTGCCCAGAGACTCCATTACAAAACCCTAACCATGACATACAAAGCCATCCACAACCTGTCTCCTCCATACATCTGCGACCTCGTCTCCCGGGACTTTCCCGCACGCAACCTCCGATCCTCACAAGATCTCCTTCTCTACTCCCCTCTTATCTCCTCTTCCCACAATCGCATACAAGATTTCTCTCGCGCATCGCCCCTACTCTGGAACTCTCTACCACAACATATCAGACTCTCACCTACCATCGAAACCTTCAAAAAGAGCCTGAAGACCCACCTCTTCCGACAAGCCTAAAACCTGCAGTAACCACCAATCGACCAAACCACTGCACGACCAGCTCTACCCTCGCCTACTGTATTATCACCCATCCCTTGTAGATTGTGAGCTCTCGTGGGCAGGGTCCTCTCTCCTCCTGTACCAGTTATGACTTGTATTGTTTAAGATTATTATACTTGTTTTTATTATGTATACCCCTCCTTACATGTAAAGCGCCATGGAATAAATGGCGCTAGAACAATAAATAATAATAATAATAATTTAATCTTAAACACGCGTCGGGACGCGTTCCTACACCCACTTATCTGACCGCACAGGTAATCCCTTTATCAGCATGTCATGATAATGTTTTATTGCTTGTATTTACCACCCTATATAAACATGGTTAGTATCGATACATCTCACAAGTTGATTTTGATATTCTCACACAGCACAGCATGATCTAACTACAGTGGGGCAAAAAAGTATTTAGTCAGTCAGCAATAGTGCAAGTTCCACCACTTAAAAAGATGAGAGGCGTCTGTAATTTACATCATAGGTAGACCTCAACTACGGTGCACCGTCAAAAGTGCGCAGCACGCTACTTTCACACTGGCAGCGCATGATCTGCGCACCCTATGCTAAAGATAGGGTGCGCCGATCGCATGCGTGCAAATGCGAAAGTAGGCGGTGATCCCGGATGGGGCGGGCAGGGAGGCGGCTCGGGGCGGGGCTTAACGACGCAGGGCGCAGCGTTGTTTTAACGCAAATGTGAAACCAGCCTGAGCTGGATGTGCCAGTCAGTTTTTTTGTCATTTGTATGCTAGCTTACTGACCGAGTATTATGCCCTTCAACATGTGGTGATTTTTATTACAGCATGCTCCTACTTACTCATAAATGCAGGCATTGCTGAGAGAGGTGTTCACACTCACCTATGAATTCAGACATCAGCATGAGAGAGGTGTTCACACACGTAGGCACCCATCAGTTTTTGAGGCCACCTTGACGATGGTTGATGGGCAGATATAATTTGGCCAAATTTTATGCTAATCGTCTCAACATTTTTTCTTAATATTCAAAAGCCATATTGCTATTCATATTTCATATATTTCACAATGACATGCTTTAGCATGATAGAGTGCAACCTTTTTCTGTATATTGTATATGGAGGTGTGAAGTACAGTATTCAAATGTACAGGACATCTTGTTCTCAAAGACTCCATTTTTGTGCTTGCGACACCATTTTCTTGGTTACCAGATAAATTCTGTAACTAGGATAAAGTTCACGGTTGTAATAAAACCAGACTGCTCCTGTCTGAACAAGATATAAGATATGAGACTCTGATGAATGTGCTATTGTTCTATTCTCTATGCCACGTAACTAGGGACATAAAAGTAGTTTCCGGTTTTCTTGCAATACTATTAGTTTATAAAGTAAATGTGTTATGACAATGTTATTGGTAGCTGTGTACTTTGCATAACTAAGCAGAATACTATAAAAAAAAGGTGATTCAATAAACGGGGTTAGCGATCTGCCTTGATCCTCCCATACAGAGACTCATCTCCGTCTTGTCATTCTCAGTTGCTAGCAACATCTTGTGGATTAATTTGGAAATCACTTGGTCAACCGTGAAGGGTCAATTCAGATCCTCCCTCGACAGAGGTAGCTCCTCCTGGTATGCACCTATCCACACTAGTCTGGATATGCCAGTCAGTTTTTTGCCATTTATATGTTAGCTTTAATGACGGAGCACTCCACCCTTCAACATGTGGTGATTTTAAATACAGCAGGCTCCTCCTACTTACCCATAAATGCAGGCACTGCTGAGAGAGGTGTCCACATTCACCCAGGAATTCAGACATCAGCCTGAGAGAGGTATTCACACATGTAGGCACTCATCAGTTTTGAGGCCACCTTGACGATGGTTGATGGGCAGATATAATTTTTATGCTAAGCGCCTCAACAAAAAATGCACTGTGTGCACACAGCCTAAGATGCACTCTTTTTCTCCAAAAATGTGGAGGAAAATTGGGGGGCACATCTTATAGTACAGATGTAGCTGCTCTGGCTGCGAGTGGGGAGGTGGGGCAGCGGCGGAGCAGAGGGTCACAGGAGGTGGGAGTCGGCTGTTGCAGCTAACTCTAGTGCCCGCTGCTAAAGAGAAATGAATACTCACTGCTCTCCACACCCAATGCAAAGTTCAATATAAACAGTATAAACAATTTTTTTTACAAACTACTCTCTTCTTACTTCCTACCTGGCTTCCGATAATTGGATCGTGCTGCTACAACGTCCTAGCTAAAGAAGCCTCCTCTACACTCTAACACAATTGAACACCGGTGTCTCACTCACAGTTCTGTAGTTTAGAAGAAAGACTGGTAGCTTTTGCTTGGTCCTGATGTAGTTGAGCCGAGTTTGTTTTATTGAGCTCTCCCTTCTGGTTAACTGATCAGTCTTCTTCCGGATCCGGGCAAGTCTTTTTCCCAGTGTCAATGTTGAAGGACTACTGGTACCACCATGGTGTTACAGATGCTCCAAGAGAACTATACTGGCTGTGTAATGTGACTCCTAGTGATCGATCTTCTGGTAACTGGGCACTATCTTCTCCCTTGAGGGTGTTAGTTCATTTACCATTCGCTCGCGGTTATGAAACACCTCTAGTACTGAAACACAATCCAAATATCATTTAAGAGAGCAAAACATAAATACTCCCAGATACACGTCAAATCAGATCACATCCCTACATGGATAACTATTGACGAAAAGAGGATCCATTGCACAAGAATGAAATTAAAATAATTTTATTGAGTCATTGTTAAAATTAATTCTTAAAAATTCAAGCTATATAGAACAAAAAAGCAGCTTGCTAGCAAAGAGTTAAATCAGTGAGTGTGTCCTACATGGAGCCTCATAATAGGGCATAATATTCAAAATTGCACTTAACATGATTAAACTACCCAAAAATACCATGCCATGAAAAGATCTTGCCATAAACATGTAGTTGTTTAAAACCCTGATATAAGGTGCAAGTACTTAATTCAAAAAGCTATATATAGTTATAATATGCATATAGATATAAAGTGCAAGATTAGGAGAGTTCAACCACATAAAGCAAAATACTTACAAAGTGCCCAGTCTTCAGCACCCGGAGAGCAGTTTTTTCTTGGTGAGTTCTGTCAGGGGTTTTTCCAGGCTACTAAAGCGATGAATGAACCTCCTATTGTACCTGGCAGTGCCCATGAAGGACATTACCTGCTTTTTGGTCCTGGGGGTGGGTCAGGATGCTATGACATCCACCTTCCTGGGCACCGGATTGAGAGTCGCTCTTTCATACCCAGCTGGCACGTTTCTGGCTTAGTGGTCAAGTTTGCTGGGCGGATCCGCCTGAGCACCTGCGCCAGATGCTCTAAGTGATCCTCCCAGGTGGTACTGAAGATGGCAATGTCATCTAGGTATGCAGCCACGTACCCTCCAAGTCTCGTGAGCAGCGTGTTGACCATGTGATAAAAAAATGTCAGGGGTATTCTTCATGCCGAATGATATCGCTGTAGACTCGCACAGTCGGAATGGCGTGATAAAGGCCAAGCGTTCCCGTGCCTCGTGGGTCAGGGGAATTTGTCAATATCCACGGCTCAAATCCATGATGGTCAGGTATTTGGCCCTGGCAAACTGGTCGAGCAGGTAATTGATGTGCGGCATTGGGTACTCATTGTTGACCTTGACAGTGTTGAGCCCCCTGAAGTCCATGGAGATCTGACGTGTCCAGTCCATTTTTGGGACCAAGACTGCAGGCGAGGCCCAAGCGTGACAGGATGGTTGGATGATCCCCAGCTTCAGCATCTCATCAATGTCCTGGCGCATGTGCTCCTGGAGATCCGATATGCTAAACGCCAGATTGGGGGGTATTCCCTGGTGTCCTTGTGATGAACGGCCGACTCTGTCCTTCCGGGCTTGTTGCTGAACAAATCCCGAAAGAGGTGAAGACTTGCCCACAGCTGGGACCATTGGTCTGACAAGAGCTGGTGACAAACCTCCACATTCTTGATGGTCCCACACGCCCTAGCCTGGGCGACCATATCCGGGAGACTCTCTGCCTTTCCCTCTTCTGGCAAGTTGCAAATGGAAAGGGCACAGGCCCCCCCGCTCATGATGTGCCTTCATCATGTTTACTTGGAAGGCCTTCCGCCTTCCCCAGGAGTGGTTCGGGGTGACCAGGAATGTTACAGTGTTGAGCTGCTAGTGCATGAGATATGGACCCTCCCAGCCTGCCTGAAGCATGTCCCGGTGGCCAGTACCCACACCTTTTGACCCACCTGGTAGGTCCTTTCACAAGCATTCTGGTTATACCATTGCTTCTCGTTGGACTGGGCTCTGCGCATAATATTATCATGCAACAACTGCAACAAGGCCTGTATCTTGTCACAGAAGTGCATGACATATTCAATGGCCGACACTCCAGGGTGACTAAGTCTCCTTCCCAGACCTATTTCACCAGAACCAGGGGCCCGGCACACATCACCTGTACAAGAGCTCAAGGGGGAGAACCCCGTTGAGACCTGTGGAACTGTCAAGTCCCCGTGACCTGTCTCCTGGCCTCCATCTGACCCGGCAGCTATTTGGTTAGAAGGGGGGAAGCTGTCGGCCATGGACGCTGCATCTGGGAGTAGTGCCCGCTTCTCTGCTTCCAACCAAGCTGCCGGTCCAGACTGACTAATCAGGCCATCTGAAATCTTGATTGTGGAGTAGTCCTGCAATGAGGCCTTACCTGGGAGCCCTACCTCTCATGGGACAGGCCTGCCCTAAATTGCAATCTCCTTCTCCGCAGCTGCCTGCCATAAGGCCATCTGAAATCTTGATTGTGGAGTTTTCCTGTAATGAGGCCTTACCTGGGAGCCCTACCTCTCATGGGACAGGCCTGCCCTCAATTGCAATCTCCTTCTCCGCACCTGTCTAACCCCTCTGTGACAACCTCACAGGACAAAGTGTTCCAGCATGCCTGCTGGCCCAACTCTAAGGAGTTAGAGCACAGTTTGCTTGATTGATCTCCTCCCCCCCTCCAGAGGGGAGAGGGACACAGTATATCATCAGTAGGCATGAAATTGACTTTGACATCAACAGGGATAGACATTACTTTGTTGCCTAGAGGATCAGGCCTTGTGGGTTCAGTGGCCACATACTGAGACATTAGCCGCCCCATGTCCATCCCAATCAAAACACTTGTGGGTATATTTGAGGTTACGCCCAATTCCAAATACACCTTGATGACGGTTCGACTCTTCCAGTACTGGAGACAGCAAGGGTTTTCCTGGTTACCAAATCCTTTGGGGACACCAGGTCAGGCCTGGCCTATGGTGATGGGCTGAAGTTTGTCAATGGACCTCCCACCACCCACACCCACACAGTGGACGGCTTCTGAGATGGAGACGGGCCCTTCTGGCACTGAGGACACATGGCTTTGAAGTGTTCAGGCTATCTGCAGAGGTTACATAGTTGGAGTTCCCCCACCAATATGGAGAGGGAAGCATGGGCAGGTGCCCCCTTGGGCTTCAGGGGCAGGGAGAGCAGGCACTATGTTCGTCTTACTCTCTCTCCATTCGGCATGTTTTTTGGCCTCTGGAGTCCTGTTGGTGTACTCGTTGTCAAGTGTTGCAGAGGCCCCCTTTGGCTTCCGATCATGGAGATACTGCTGGAGGTCATCTGGGCAGTTCCACAATAATTGCTCAGTCACGATGAGCTCTTGGTCGACTGCTCTCAGAAGGGCCTGAATATGATCGGCCAAACTGCCTGCAGGACCCTACTGCATACTTCAGAGCTTCTTCCCATACGCCTTCGGGGTCACGTTGTACTGCCGGACAAGAGCCTGCTTGATGTCCTCGTAGTTCAGGGTGGTCTCACTGGGCAGGTACTCAAAGATTTCCAGGACCTTACCCCTGAGGCAAAAGGTCAAGAACCGGACCCACTGGTCCTCAGGTAGAAGGTACTGAGGGCAAAATTTTTCAAATGCCAGCAAAAAAATGTGTCCAAGTCCCCTCCTTTGTCCAGCAGGGGGAAGTCTTCTGCCCATATCTTTGGGACCCGGATCTCAGGGGACTTGCGACTGGCTGGGGTCTGCAGCTAGAGCTTGGGTTGGAGCTGAAGCATTTGTTGCTGGTGCTCGCTCCTTCCGCTGACGCTCTGCAGCTTCCTCGTGACATTCTGCTGCTGCCTTGCGATAACCTCTGCTATGAGGTTCTCTTAGGAGGCCTTGTCCCCTTCCTTGAATCTGGCCAGGGCAGCTTGCAGGAGTATATTTGAGCCTGCCTGGCCGGGGGGGGAGACGAGCAGGTGATGAGTAGCCCACTGCAGGAATGACCGCCAGCGACTGGTTCCTTGGGAGCCTGGGCTGCACTCCCCCTCTGCTTGAGCAACATCATCCTTCACCTCCTCTCCACCATCTGTAGCATTGGCTATCTTCCTGGCTCTGAACTTGGTGCCACTGGCCATCCTTGCAATCTTTGGTCACTGACACCTAGCTGCAACCTGATGCACCCACACACCTTACAGTCTTTGCACTCGGACTATCTAGTGCTGAGTTGATCTTAAGAAACCAGAGGCAAAAACTACTGCTGGTAGTCTTTAGTGCCATGAAGTATGGGTCCCACACTCACACACACTAATATCTCGATCCCACTGCATTAGCACCACTTGTGAAGGATAGCACTGGAGAGATCATGCAAAATCCCACGACTGCCACCACTTGTGAAGGATGGCAATGGAGAGATCACCCAAAATCCCACCGCTGCCTCCACTTGTGAAGAACCCACACCTCGCCACCCCACCTGATGTCACAATTACGCCAGAAGGATCACGTAATACGGTATCCCACTTTCACCCATGTGACGTTCTGCACCCACTGGAGACGCATAATGTCAGCTTGGTACAGTTATACAGAGATGCCCAGGGAGGCATGTGGAGTGAGAGGATGTGGCCTACGCAGTCACTGATGTGGCTCACAATCCTAACAGGCTGAGAGTCCCCTTTCACTAGCAACAGTGAAATAGAGCACTGCCAGCCCAATAGGACTACCACCAGTTCCATGTTAGATATAAGCCCGGTCCATTAATGAGATTATTTTGGGCCAGAAACTAGCCCCGGTAGCATGGAAAGTTAAATAAAAAAACAGACTTGTGAATTTGTGGATCGAGATAAAAGAGCAGCCCAAGGTTAAATGATTTATTTAATAACCTTAAGGGCACACTAGACAATACACAATATATGAAATGGTAGGAGAAAAGATATAAGCAGAATATATGTCTATTACCGGGTTGATGTTTGACCGTGCGTGTGTGCTGGGCCGCATGGGCATTGGCTGCCTGCTGTTTCCTTGGTCCCAGCACGTTACTTGGATTTGGTGCCAAAAACGCAGCAGATTTGTCAAAGGAAATGATATCAGAAGGAGGAAAAGTGTATGGGCGGAGAATACAGAATAGTGTTCATCTTGGTTGAAGCACATCAACAATGGAGGTTGGACAAGGAAATGACATCAATTTATTTATAAATACTATATCTTTATTTAGCTAACAAATCCGCATACAAAGCCACACACAAATCCGCATCAAAAACGCATAAAAACTGCCTTAAAAAACTTCCAGAATTTCAACTGTGTTTCCTACCAAGAGATGTAGAAACCACGCAGAAATTTCCGAAAGCAAATCCGCATCGTGTGCACATAGCCTAACTGTTCCCAGTATACATCTGAAGCAAGAGGGCAAAAACATCAGGTCCAAAACTCTCTGCCTCGACAATGTAGCCCACACATAGTGTAAATGAAGCATAAGTTTACTAGGAAACATTCTGATCTGTAGACACTTATTTTCTATACTTTTCTTAACTTACGCATCCAAGAAAGTAATAATAAAAAAAAGCTTTTAAAATCTCATTAAATAATTTATCCTAAAGGGCTTTGCTAAAGGGTTTCTATCCACATGGGGTTTTCTCCTTTGACCATGCTCTTTACAAATACAGGTGTAGCAACAGTATATTCTCAACAGAAATGTTACACTCCTACCTTCTCCATAGATTCTGTGACAATGTGCAGAAAAGAGTGATAAATACACCTTGTTACATTCATCAGGTAAGAATAAGTACAATCTGCATTTCCTACAATGTAGTAAATGTTTGTACATGACACTGTAGGCATAACACATTCTGTTGTTTATATATAGTCTTCTTATTAATATTTACACACAGTTTTTGAAAAAAAAAAACTTGACAGGAATGTAGTTTTGTGCTTAGATCTCCAAAGCAATACCTTTAATTTATGGTGCCCAATCAATCATTATAAGTGTAGTATGTGCACACAACAACTTTATAAGACGGGTACACTCTGTAGAAACTGAAATCTGCAGAGATATTTTTTTTCCTAAATAAAGTGGATGTGAAATTAGCAGCTGCCTGTATGTACAATTGATCACTATAGCGCATGCCTGCAATACAGATTTATGTGCATGGTCTGACAGGTTTGATCACAAAGCTCATGGACTAAATTTTGGCAAATAAATTTCGGACTTGGACCATTCTTAAGGCAGTTAAGACATGTGATATCCTGAGCTATGTTCACATGTTGCGTTTTTGGAGCTTTTTTTTCTTTTTTTAATGTATATTAAAATATAATTTTAAAAATAATAATAATTTTTACAGCACTAGAAAAAACAGAAATCTCATGCACACGATTGTTTTTTTTCTCTGACTGATTTGGAAAACTGCAGCATGTCACTTCTTTTCAGCATTTTTGTGCTTTTTTTCACCATAGAAACCAATGAGAAAGTGTAAAGCATGTGTTTTTGCTGTTTTTTGGTGAATAAAACTAAGTTTATTAAACATAAAAAAAGAAAAAAGCAGCAAAAATCCATCAAAGCCTGCTCTTTGTAAACAGCTTCTTTATTGCCGAGAGAGCAAATTTTTGCCTGCTGGAAAAAACGCAGGAAAAACTCAACATGTGAATGTAGTCTCGCTGTCATCCAGCTGTAAAGAACGTTTTGGATAAGTTTTGTGAGTCAACTGTTATCAGCCAGTCAGCATCTACAGGTCTCAGCATCTCAGCAGTGAGGACAGGATAACAATTAGATATGTTACAGGTTTCAATAATGTCATATGTAAGTTAAAAAAAAATAATCATGTATCATTTTATAAAGCAAAAAGAAATAGTAACACTTCAAAATATTAAAAATATTGCAGTGAGGGTACTTTATGCAAACACCTGAGGAGCTCTTGATGAAGTATTTGTGGAACCTTAAAGAGCATAGCAAACATGCCAAATTCCCAATTTTTAATTTCACAGAGGATTTGGTCCTTTAGTGTCACTCAGCTATTTTCACATCATTGACACATAGCATAGTAGTGTCCACGCTGGATTTACCATTCTGTTTTAGACTGCTTTCACGTTGCATTCTTGCCCACGTTCAGCGGTCCCGTCAGGGCTTTCGGTCGAACCCCCCGCAGAACGCCGACGGGGCCTTTGACTATAATGGTGCCAACAGAGTCATTGCGTGCTCCGTTGTACATCATTTTCGGCTTGTATGCCTACTGAAGGAGGACACTCTGATGTAGTAGTCTGAGCCCGGGCGTCCGCCTCCAGTAGGAATACAAGCCAGAATCCTGTTTTGCGTGGGATTCAGACGCAAGCCCTGATGGGACCAATGAACGTGGGCAAAATCCTAATGTGAAAGGAGCCTAATTCAGTCAGAGTGAGTGCCGAGTGCACATTATTTTAGTATTCATCCTGTATATAGTTATACATGTTTTTTATTATTATTATTATTATTATTATTATTATTATTATTATTATTATTATTATATTGCTATTAGCTACCTCTGCTTTTATCTTTTTCATTAATGTGCTAATAGCAAGATATACCTATTTTTCGTTTTTACACCATTTCTAGTAGATATTATTTATAACTGGTTTATTAAATTCCTATGCTTTTTTATTTCTAAAGTCTTACTTTTATTTTACTTTGGCATTTTTTACATTGCTTCTTTCAGATTGCATGGTACATCTATTTACATGTTGCTAATTACCAATGATGCATTTCACAAAACAAATGACTTTTTTAAAGACTCAATACCACATTTAATATCTTAATGAGTAAATTGTCTTTAAGCATCAACATTTCACATATTAAAATTGGTAAGATCTTGTTATAATAATTCACTATTTCATTTTATACTATTCATGTCTGAATTATAGGGAATTTCCACTTTTAGGAAAGTGGGCCCCAAACACTCTAAAATACCTAAAGTAACAAAGAGAGCATATAATCCCCCTTTCTGGGGCCATTGGCGGCTTTGTGGAATTGCTCTGATCACAATGTATTGGCTGCAGTGGTGATATTACATCGACAACACGCTTTACCCCAAGGAGGCTGCGAACCTGCTCTGATTGTTATTTTAGATATTTTACAGCACTTATGGTCTACTTTCCTGAATGTGGGAAACCCCATTAATGTATAATAATTATTTCCGCAGCAGCAGTTTCTGCTGCATTGTACAGTACCATTGTTTTCAATGGTAAAAAAAAAACGCTGTGCACACGGTGCAGATTTTTCCGCAGGTTACAATCCGCAGCATGTCAATTCTCTGTGCGGAATCTGCTGCGGTTTCACACCTTATCCATTATGAAGTGTGAAACCGCAGGGCTAAACCACAGGCTAAACCGCAGGTAAACCGCAGGACTTTTGACCTGCGGATTTACCTGTGTTTTTTACAAATCCGCAGGGACAAATCCACAGCTCTCAAAAGTACGTGTGCACATAGCCTAAGACCTCACCGATTGTTCAAAATAATGCTCTTCATCGCTCTTCTCTGCAGCCATAACTACTGAGCACTTGTGTGCCTGCATGCACAGAGTGGTGCACAGATTCAATAGAAAGTCTGAGCCTGTAAACTCAGTGGAGCGTGGACTCATAGGACAAGTCTTAATGTAGGAACATTTTGGGGTTAGATGCAATGGCACTTAATGAATTTGGCACATCACTCAGTGGTGTGTGCCTCTGTGCACCTCATAAGATGTTCTAAGACAGTCAGTGACTGGCGTAACATTTCTGATGTCAGTTGTACCACCAAAGTGCCACAACCTATGACGAATTCGGAGGTAAATGAGTCTCCCAGTCTCACCCAAATTTTGACCACTTTGGGAATGGCATGAAAACAATGAAAGTCCCAAAAAGTATGTTCAACATTGTGGTGTGCAAAGATTTTGCAACTTTTCAAAGTGTTTTACTCCATAAACACCTTGCCGTGAATTGGTCATATAGACTTCATCTTGAGCCATACACTGCATTTTTTTCGACAATTAGAGAAAGTCTCAGGACCTGAATCTGCTGCATATGTTTGGAAGGTATTAGATACTACATAATAAATAAAATTATAGGTGCTCTTTAAGGAAGCATGAGATAAGATTGAAGTGTTCCACTGCTCAGATTGCTACCTAGAGAGGAAATTGCATCAAATTTTTCACGTTGAATCAGACACAAAATGTAATATTGGCTGCAGAGCAGAATGCAAATTTTTTTTTTTCTTCTCCGTTGCAGAGATATTTGCAATCAAAGTATTTGGCACCTAATGAGTTAACTTTTGTTAAGTCCAAGAGGGTGTTGCCAAAGTTTTCAATTGGAGGCATGCACTTTTTCCTCCATGTATGACATTGCCCAATCAAAAGTAGGCAGCAACACAGAGTGAAAAGAACAAGCCCCCACCATAGCTTAGGTTTCTCAGTGTATAACAAGGATTCAGCTCTGATCTCCTGGTCTAACCTTGTGAACCGGCCTCTTTAATGATAGCTGGTTAGGATTTATGAGGACTATTTTGTTGCAGTCAGAGTAACATGTGGATCACAAAGTGACTACATTCACCATCATTGGTTGCAGTATTGCAGTGTAATACTGCCATCTAATGTTACGTGGTCATAATTCACCTTGTAGGCCTAACATAAAGCAAGAAGATGGTATGATGATAGTAAGGTGATTATGGCAAATATATTTCTTTGCTTAGAAAGACTCCTGCAGTATCTGTAAATCCATTTTGTCAGTTTTCACCTGGTAGATCAAAAATGGCTAACACAGACAAGCTTAGTGCAGGCCACTCTGTTTACCAGATTCTACGCATTGCCCTGGGCTTAAACAGGTCCCTATTGGCTGCGGCCATGGAATAAGCAGCAGTTCCGTGGTGCAGGCTGGCAAGAGTGGTCACTTAGCCAGGTGAAAACAAAGAGGGCAGGAAAAGTACAAAATCAGAATATGTAAGAACAGTCAGAAGCACAAGCCAAAAGCAAGGAACAGCAGCATGTTGCATTTCGGCGCGCACGGCGCACCGTCAAAAGTGCGCAGCACGCTACTTTCACACTGGCAGCGCATGATCTGCGCACCCTATGCTAAAGATAGGGTGCGCCGATCGCATGCGTGCAAATGCGATAGTAGGCGGTGATCCCGGATGGGGCGGGCAGGGAGCCGGATCGGGGCGGGGCTTACCGACGCAGTGCGCAGCGTTGTTTCAACGCTAATGTGAAACCAGCCTAAGCTGCCAAATATAGTCTTGGGCTACTCTGGTTTAATCCTATTTGTTTAACCCCTTGTAGTATTAGTGTTCCTTGCTTTTGGCTTGTGCTTCTGACTGTTCTTACATATTCTGATTTTGTACTTTTCCTGCCCTCTTTGTTCTCACCTGGCAGTGCGCAGCGTTGTTTCAACGCTAATGTGAAACCAGCCTTAGAGCAGTAAGCTAGAAGCTTAAATAGGGTGTGGTGCTCTACAATAGGCTGTTCTGGGAGCTGAAAACTCCAGCTGGACAGCACACACCCATACTGTCAGACTGGACGGCAATGCAGAGGAAAATAGTAAACAGCGTCCAGCAGGTGATGAAGTTCAAAACATCTTTAGGCTATGTGCACACTTGCGGATTTTTTGCGGTATTTTCAGCGTCAATTCCGCAACTCCCTGCCGCGGGAAATACGCGAAAAATCCGCATGCTGATTGACAGGTTGGTCACACTCGTCAAACATAGTGTTTGACAAGTGTGACCAACTTTTTTACTATGCAGCATCAGTAGTAAAAAGATAGAATGTTAAAAATAATAAAAATAATTACAAAATAGGGATATTCTCACCTTCCGGCGTCCGCCGCAGCCTTCCCGGTCCTCTCCATGCTCCCGGTCCCAGCGATGCCTTGCAACAATGACCTCTGATGACGTAGCGGTCTCGTGATACCGCAACGTCATCACAGGTCATTGTCCTGCAAGGCATCCCTGGGACCGTGAGCGGCCAGGAGCATCGCCGAGGCCTGGGGACGCCGGAAGGTGAGAATATCAACGATTTTTTATTTTAATTCTTTTTTTTTTTTTACAGGGATATGGTACCCAGGGCCTGGAGGAGAGTCTCTCCTCCAGACCCTGGGTACCATCCACACATTTTCCGCAAAAAGAATGAGCCTGCTGCATATTTTTCCGCGATGCGATTTAGCCGCAGAAAAATACGCAACATTAGCACAGCATGTGCGGAATGCCATTGAATTCAATGACTTGCTTATTTTATGCATTTTCACAGCATTTATGCTGCATTTTCGCAGCAAAAAAGCGGCAAAAACGCATAAAATACGCAGGAATTCCAGACGTGTGCAAACAGCCTAAGGGCTCATGCTCACTGGAGAGAAAATAGGACGAGTGCAGTCCGATTAAAAATCGGATTGCACTCTGACCAATGTTAGTCAATGGGTGACATCTCACTTGCGATTTTTTTTCCCATCTGAAATCGGACTGAGAAAAAAATCGCAGCATGCTGCGATTTGCTGCGATTTTTGCCAATGCAAGTCAATGGGTGCGATTAAAAAACGGACCAAAAACGGACCATCGATTTTCCATCCATTTTAAACAGATACATCACAATTCTGTGGCATAGAACACTGTAAATGATCCTGTAAATGACTGTAGAAAAATAGTTGCTGAGAAAAAAAACGGATTGCATACGGATGGAAAACAGATGGAAAGATTAAAAATTGCATAGAAATCGCATGACACTAGCATAGCACTCCACCCTTTTTTACAGTCCAGAAATCGGATCTTTTTTTAATCGCAAATGGGGATGAGCCCTTATTCTACCATACACAGGATGCAGTGTTTTCGACCTATCACATGTGTTTCTCAAGCTTGTTTCAAAAAGACTGATTACAGGTCGAAACATTGCATTCTGTGTATGGCAGAAAAAAACGGTTTTGAACTTCATCATCTGCTGGACGCTGTTTACTCTTTTCCACTGCATTCTGTATCCAAGTGGGTTCCTTGGATTTTGGACCTTGCGTTTTATATGAGAGATGTCCTGATCTGATAATTTGTCCTTTAAAGAGTGCTGCGAGCTAACTGCACATGTTTGATGGATGCAAATGTAGATCTCAGCCACCGTAATCTAAATGGCTGAACAGAGCCTGCGCTGTCCACAACTTCTGGTTCCAATATTCCTTATATCACTAGCAGAATGAGTACGGCGATGCCTGGTGACAGAAGAAGATGTCGCAGGAGCAGGTCCTGGAGGAGACGTGACAGTATCCCTTTGCAGGAATACACTAGAATATAATAAGCTTGCAATTAGATGAACTCTGTTCCTGTAAATACTTTTCATATATTTTCAGCAAAGAAATGTGTGTCTATATTAATATATAATTTTGTTTTATATATATTTATTTTTAGTGTCAGTGGGCTAAAGTCTAAAATAATTTATATTCAGCAGAGTAGCAACCTTAAAATACACCCCTTAAAATACACCCAGCACCTCCGCAATCAGCTGTTTATTGCTCCCACAATGGCCAGATATATAGTATGCAGAGCCAAAACAGCACAGCTCCCTAGAGTGTACAGTGTCATTCTCGGGTACTGCAGCTCAACTCCTGTTGAAGTGAATGGGAGCAGAGCAGTAGTATCAGTTTCTGTACCTTGTATACATGTGGACACTATAGGACATGGAAACAGCTGATCATAGCAGGGCTGTGTGTTGGACTTCATCAATCTGATACTGAAGAACTATGTTAAGGTTAGGCCATCAATATCAAAGTCCTATCAATGCTCTACCCTAATTATCAAAAGAATAAAATTCAAACCAAACAACGTGTAAGGTTTTCAATACAATGCATATGGCTGATCTATCTGGAAATATCTCTGAAGCAAAGAAAAATGAAGCGGATAGGGGAATCATTTTCCAGCCGTATAATTAAAGAGTAACACTCGTTTAAATTTTTATTTACTAAATCAATAGTACACATGAAAATAAGCAACTTTTTAATAGATCTTATTAGACAAAGCAGCTTCTTTCTCTTCCTGGACTGATCTTTCATTCTCTTAATTCTCAACTCACAGGTAAAATCTGTGTTCAGTGAAGACAGATTGCTATGTTACTGAGATAGAAGATGACACATACTACTAATTAGAATCTATGTAGAGGGAAGGGAGGATCTGACAAGTAGAAGCTGCATTGATAGAATCACTCAGCAACTAGCGGTATTAGGGCAGACACACTGGCGTATTTTTCGTAAAACTTGCCCTGGCCGGCACCTCTCCTGACCTGAGCTTGACAGATCCAT
Organism: Dendrobates tinctorius; assembly: GCF_039654945.1. Taxonomy (NCBI): domain Eukaryota; kingdom Metazoa; phylum Chordata; class Amphibia; order Anura; family Dendrobatidae; genus Dendrobates; species Dendrobates tinctorius. Next base: position 2,857,925 of record NW_027361719.1, on the reverse strand, counting down.
AGTAATCGATCACGCTGTCATGCTCAGGTCAGGAGAGGTGCCGGCCAGTCCGTGCTATGCGATGCGATTATCGCATGATAAATTCTGCAGTGTGACTCCAGCCTTAAACTGGTTATGGGAGACAGGGGGTGGTTAGCACAGCCCCAGGGGATTATGGGAAATTTATTGTTGTGTCTGGGACCTGCAGGAAGAAACAGTATCAGACAGAGTCTCCTGGCAGACTGAACTAAAGTTAAGGGCCTTTTACACATAGCGATATTGCTAGCTATAATGTTAAAGCGTCACCGATTTTGTGACGCAGCAGCGATATCGCTAGCGATATTGCTACATGTGACACTCACCTCTGACCGGCCCACCCCGCTGGATATCGGTGATCGTGCGAGATCGTCCTGGTCCATTTCTCGTCATTGGCTTCCTGCTGGAGCCGACGAGCGAGCCATGGACGTGGGCAGAAGACGTCATCATCGCCGCGTCTGACAGGTGAGTAACGACCGCTGAGCATTGCTGTGTCGCTGGTGAGATCTGCCTATTTGGCAGCTAACTGGCGACCATTTAGCGATGCACCAGCGATCCTGACCGGGTCATATTGTGGTCGGGATCCCTGGTGCATCGCTAAATGTAACGGGACCTTAAGATGAGCTGCCAAGATCAGTTCTTTCATAGAGGCAGTCAGGACAGCCAGGAGCGGGAAAGAGCCGACACCAGACTCATCCCCCTCCACCTCACTGGATGATGAAGGTATAGTGCTACTCTGTGTAAAGACACTGTGTGTGAAGAGAAACTGTCTGTGAAGAGAATTTTATATATGTTTGCTGGAAGCGTTGTGTAAAAAGTAGTCATTCTGTGTGATGGAAAGAAGCTTAACTAGAAACTTATAATCAACCTCTGCCTGGAAGCTGTTACCTCACATGACTGTGAAAGATTCTGGTTAATGGTCACCCTGAGAAAAATCCCTTCATGATTTCAAAGAATTCATGTTCCTTTGTCCTGCCTCCATATACTGAGTGGTGGACGTACAACAAGGAGCTGCATTTAGAGTTTGTCCCTCCTCTTCCCCTCTCCCATCTACGTGGAATATTATCAGTAGCAGCTGCCAGCTCCTATCTCAGTAATGTAACAATCCGTCTTCACTGAATACAGATTTTACCCAAGAATTGTGAGAATGAAAGATCAGTTCGGGTGGAGAAAGAAGCAGATTTCTCTGATAAGATATTTACAACGTTGCCTATTTTCATGTATATTGTTGAATTATGAAATAGAAATTAAAATGACGGTTACTCTTTATTATTATAGCTTTCTTTATCTCTAATTATCTTTTATTAATTATTGTACATTTATTTTCTTGCTGCAGGAATCCAAATGAATAATTGCAGTATTCATACAGAAAGCACAGAGTTCATCCTCACCGGTCTGACTGATAGCCGTGAGCTAGAGATCATTCTCTTCCTGGTGTTCCTGATTCTTTACATTTTTGCTGTTCTAGGAAATGTAGGGATCATTGTAACTATACAACTTGGGACTCATCTGCAGACTCCAATGTATTTCTTTGTGAGTCAGTTGGCTATGCTTGACCTTTTCTATACTTCTGTTATAACTCCAAACACACTTGTCAACTTCACCCGGAGAATGAAATCAATGTCCATCAGCGGATGTGCCACACAGTTATTACTGTTTGGAGGCTCAGCGACTACAGAAAGTTATTTATTGGCGGCCATGGCCTATGATCGGTTGGTAGCAATACGCCAGCCTTTGCTTTACGTATCCATTATGTCTAATGCAGTATGTAGATTCCTGGTGGTCGGTGCATATTTTGCAGGATTTTTGAACTCTTTAATCCACATGAGTTTTGCCTTTTCATTAAAATATTGGAAAGCCAGCGTGATTGACCATTTCTACTGTGATATTCCTCCCCTCTTTAAATTAACGTGTTCAGATACATTTTTGAACAAGGTAGTAATCCTTCTTTTTGGAGGACTGACCGCTGTCATTTGTCTGTCCACAATTCTGTACTCATACTTAAATATTCTGCTCACTATTCTAGGGATTAACTCCACAAGAGGGAGAAGAAAAGCCCTTTCCACCTGCACCTCTCACCTGGCCTGTGTCTCTATATTCTACAGCACCCTGATGATCACATATCTCAGACCTCCGTCAGAATATCTGCAGATGAATGATAAACTCATTTCTGTTTTCTACACCATAGTCATTCCTACAATAAATCCAATCATTTATAGTCTAAGAAATACTGAAGTCAAAACCACAGCAAGAAAAATTCTTAATAAGTATAAATTATTTTAACTTTTGAAGATCATAAAAAATGTCCCTGAGACAGCTTTCTCACAAACATGAATACATTTTATGACTTGGAAGTCCTGGCCTGACTGAGGACAATAAGGACCTGTATAAAAAACATTATTTTATAATCGTGTTATGCCAATCAGTCTAACTGTCCGTATAAATTAAATTAATGTTGGCAAGTCAATAAAATGGGGGTTTCTTTATTCTTCCTAAATGGAAGGATTGGGCAGATAGGATTTCAACCTCCAAGATCCATTGTTCTTCTGGAAGGTAAGCTGCAGAAATAAACATGTATGCTCAGCTGGCCCTAGCATGCATGTTTATAGGAAAATTAAGGGAGATTATTTTCACGCAAACCAATGTGCAGCAAAGAGCTATCTTACGTTCATGGCTAGTTGTAGATGAATCAGTAGCATACATTTTTAATTATCTTGGTTATGGGTGTTCTCTGCAAGTAAAAATATATTATACTTTCTATTAGAGATGAGCGACTTTTCCTTTTTTCGAGTCGAGTCAGGTTTCATGAAACCCGACTTTCTAAAAAGTCCTGTCGAACAAAATCGGCCGACTATAGGGAAAAGTCGGGGTCCGACTGAAACACGAAACCCAATGCAAGTCAATGGGGAAGCAAAGTCAGCAGGGAGTGGAGGACAGTAAACACACCTACAGTGCCCATTTCAATGCCAACGACATCAATTCTTATTACTTAAGCTTGGCAACCTTAATTTACTTCCTAATAATAGTTACGCATTGAAAACTGGGGGTTATTTGGCTAAAGTTGTGGAGGGGTAGGGCTGGCGCCAGGTTTTCGTGTGCCCTGGGCCAAAGAGTGTCAGTGCGCCCTTTTAACACATACCACAATTCATAATGCACCGATATGGCATAGAAATATAGGTATAGTACAATTAAAAATACTTCACTGCTTACATGACATGACTGATATCTATTTTAAATTCTACAATAGCTCAAAAACCGGACAGTATATTACTCCATACAGTATTATAGCCACCACCTAATGCGCCATACAGAATAATGAGCCCCATATATTTCTCCATACAGAATAATTGGTCCCATATAATGTTCCATACAGTATATGATGAGCTCCACATAATGCAACAGTATATGTTGGTCCCCATGGGCGATGCTCCTGTGTGTTATGGGCCCAAATAATGCTCCATATATAATGGGCCCCATTTCTAATGCTCCAGTGTATAATGTGCCCCGTAAATGCTGCTCCAGTGCCTGATGTCCCCCATTTGGAATGCTCAAGTATATGTTGGTCCACATGGACGATGCTCCAGTGTGTTATGGGCCCAAATAATGCTCCACCGGCAGAGACACTTTTGCGTACTATGAGCGGCCCTGTGCCACTGCCATCACCCACGAGTAGGACCCCCCCACGTGCTCAGGGAACCAGCACTTTCATCTGCACCTCCCTCTGTGTCACCGTGTAAGGTGGTATATAGAGTTGAGCGACTTTTGGTTTTTTAGGGTCGCGTTTCGTTTCGTGAAACCCGACTTTTCCAAAAGTCGGGTCGAGCAAGATCGTCCGATTATAGGGAAAAGTCGGGGTCGTCCCGAAACACGAAACCCAATGTAAGTCAATGGGGAATAAAAGTCGGCAGTGAGAGGAGGACAGGAAACACACCTACAGTGCCCATTTGAATGCCAAAAGCATCAATTCTTCTTACTTAAGCTTGTCAACCTTAATTAACTTCATAATACAAGTTACGCACTGAAAAATGGGGGTTATTTGGCTAAAGTTGTGGGGGGGGGCTGGCTCCAGGTTTTCATGTGCCCTGTGCGAAAGAGCGCCCCTTTAACACATACCAAAACTCATCATGCTCCGATACGGCAGAGAAATAGCGGTATAGTGCAATGAAAAATACTTCACTTTTTACATCTCATGACGAGGCCCATCTATTTCTCCATACAGAATCATTGGTCCCATATAATGTTTGAAACAGTATATGATGAGCTCCACATAATGCTACAGTATATGTTGGTCCCCATGGATGAAGCTCCACTGTCTTATGGGCCCAAATAATGCTCCAAACATAATGGGCCCCATTTCTAATGCTCTAGTGTATAATGGGCCCTGTAAATGCTGCTCCAGTGTCTGATGTCCACCTTTGGAATGTTCCAGTGTATGGTGTGCGACATCTAGCATTCTCCAGAGTAACGTGCTCCCCAAAAATTGCTGTCCCAACATTGAAAACAATCAAATAAGTCTCCTCGCTAGGGAATCCCTGTACTAGTCTGGACTCCTTGTCGTCCCCATCTTCCATCTCACTGCACAGTATTTCAACCTTGCAAGTGCTGTGATCCTGAGCAAGCAGGGAGGGCCCACTCGTTGGCGACGGCACTGGCACAGGGCCCCTGATAGTACGGTGGTGTGTCTGATGGCGGGTGGGCCGAACCTGCACTTTCATCTGCAGCTTCCTCTTTGTCACCGTGTAAGATGGAACTGTATATGGGAAGGGTAACCTGAGTTTCATCAGGGTCAGATTCAGGCCGTGTAGCGTGCGAGGGGAATGTAGTGGTCTGGGTCAATGTACCAGCAGATTCATCGAGCAGTGGCTGGGCATCAGTGCACTTGTGTCGCCCCCAGGAGTACGGTCGCCACAGTGGCATTACCTTCCTCCTAGGGAGTGTGATGTCATGCTTGGGAGCAACGAAGGATCTCTCTAGCAGGTTAACTTATTGGGCGGCGTTATTCCCACGAGTCATGACCCTCCAAACAGCGTTCATGAAGGCAAATTGTTTGTTTTACGTGGGCAGTATGGATTACACGTGATTGCACAAAGGTTAGAAAGGGTACCGTATCCCCGGATAACATGTATGGATAGCGTACACATTCAAAATATATGTCTCAGGAGGCAGGCTCAGACGGTGTTAGGCCCAGTATGGATTGCACGTGATTGCACAAAGGTTAGAAAGGGTACCGTATCCCCGGATAACATGTATGGATAGCGTACACATTCAAAATATATGTCTCAGGAGGCAGGCTCAGACGGTGTTAGGCCCAGTATGGATTGCACGTGATTGCACAAAGGTTAGAAAGGGTACCGTATCCCCGGATAACATGTATGGATAGCGTACACATTCAAAATATATGTCTCAGGTGATGATTCTGTCACACTAAGGTGCGACCCGTCTTAATTGTCTGTGGCCGAATTGTAGCTTTGGCACAAGGTATACGTATACTCGAGAAAAGAATACACAAGACAAGAGGGTATCGTGTCAGTATGATTCTTCTCTGTCTTTAATCAAACGTGTACAGCTTTTATAACAGAATTTGAGCTACATCATCAGTTACATCATGGACATGTTTTCAGTTACTATTTGTCTTTCCCAGGTCGCTACACAATCATTATGTACATTTATGGGTTATCGTTTATTGCTCCCACATTGCTGAACAATACTTATATACACAAGTATTGTCTTCTAGCTTGGCTCACCCTGGTCCACCCAGTTTATTCAATATTTGATGAAGCTTAAATGAGTGATACCATACAGAAACAACTCTAAGAAAATATAAGAAAATCAGAAGTATCTTAAAGCAACATGATCCCAATATCCAGCAAAGCGTCCATATAGTGATACAGTTTTGATTCTTGTATATATTCATGTGCCATATATTCTTCCCTTAACAGTCCCTCCTTTGGAGATATGCAAAATCAAAATCCTAATCTCGTCGAACCTATCGATCTGTCCTCCCGGCCTACCTATCTCAACAATGCTGGAACCTAACTAACTAATCTTCACCGTATATACGAGACGACCCATCTCTAGTAGATGGACCCCCTCCTAACGGACTTTGCACAGGAGGAAGTCAGATCCTGGACTTTCCCTCATTGGCTTGCTTCAAGCAGGCATATTCCGGAGGTGGTGCTTGCATGTTTTCATTGGGACATCTTTCATACAGGGGATCTTCAAAATCGGCATGCATGGTCATCACTGTGGTTTCCATAGTTTTCATCATCATTTTCTTAAGGCATGGCACTATGCAGCATAGAATTAAAGAAAATATGATCAAAGGACATAAAATAACTTTTGCAAACTTAATGGGTCAATAATTGCCTTTATGGCATCCCCAGTGTATTTTATAAACCGTTGTTGATTATTGTATAAATAGTTTATCCGCTTTGCATTCTTATTTGCGGGGATGGTGGGTTTAAACACAACTATTGTCTCGTTCTCGACTTTGAATTTGTCAGGTGCTCCCTGTGTGCCCCCACTGGTATCTATGCTTCTTAGCCAAAATTTACCTTTTGTGTCACCATTTTCCCTCCCAAGTTTAGTACTTGAGCCTAGTACATATAACCCTTGCTCATACTCTGAAGGGTTGTCAATAGTAAGGTACAGAACTATGCATCCCTCCTTGGGGCAGTGAGTGGCAGTGACAGGGAGTATTGAATCTGGAAGGCCACTCTGACCCTTAAAATGGGCTTTGGACAGGGTCATGCGACTTAATAGGCTTATTCCCCATTTGTCCCTTCGCTGTAGGGCCTGGGCTGGTTGATGTCTCCAGTCACTTTCACCAGTGTGCCACCCAACAAGAGACTAATCCTCCCAGTTTGAACCTTCCCCTATTTCAGCAGTAGTGACACAGATGAATTGTGTATTAAACCTGATATGAAACTGTGCCATGGGGCCTGGACATTCTTATTGTGAGACAGTAGTCAAATTGATATGTTACTCTTGGGGTGGAGACATTATACCAGAAAGTCAGTATGCCCTTCTCATGAGTGACTACCCCTTGGTGATTGACTACCCCTTGAGCTAGGAGAAGGATAAGTGCCAGATGGATGAAGAGTGGCAGCCGCTACTGGACTCTGGATCCGGCATCTCCTTGCAGTGGGAAGCGAGGACCCATGGACTGCTGCGATAGTTGACAGGACTTGGAACAGGCTGTCATCTCTAGGTTCAAGGGTACGTCTGTTGAACCTCTTGGTGATGAGGACTCAGTCACCGGGCAGGATCTGGTGGGCTCCTATGTCCTCAGAATCTGGGATGGATGAAAAGACTCGAAAATGCATTTTAGTCACATGTTTTTAAACTTAGTCTACATATAGGCAATTATACTTGTGCGTGTATGTGACCCAAGGGAAAGACTAAACTCTTATGCTATGACCCCTGTTTCCTGTATAGCATCAAGTATGTAGAGTTTTGTTCGAGGCCTTAAATTTTCCTTGTTCATCCTTAGGCGTATTTCATCCTGTATAACTTCATCTTAGGTCCATTTCTTCTTTTCTTCCTTGGATACTTGTTTCTGGAGTGTTATTCCTTTTCCTCTGTTTCCGTGTCAACCGGTATTACTGCTGCTTCTTTTGCTGTTACTTCAGCTAGTCTGTTGCCCACTGCTTCCCTTGAAGTGTCTCCAGTGTGTGTGCTTTTACTTTTACCACCGCAACTCTTCCTGGCATCAACAAGGACTCCATTAATTCTTGTATGGCTTTGTGGTGTCAGACTGGCGTTCCGTTAGCCGTGATGAAGCCTCTTTCCCTCCAGATTGATCTTGACAGCTTCATGTTGAGTGGACCTCTCGTATGCTTCTGTCAAGGCCCGCAGTCCTGCCTTTGGATGTAGGCAGTGGTTTTGCTGGCAGCAAGTTACTTCTGTGGCTACTGCTATACCAGTGTGCGAACGGCCTTCTTGGTCTGCATACCTTGGTCTAGCCACAAAGAGCATCAGGTCAGGATCTTCCAGGTGTTCTCTTGCCTCATGACAGCAAGACAATCGCGTTCAGCCATTTCAGAGTCGACTACCTCTTCCACTAATGTGTCAGAGATGTGGTTTTCATCCTCCATCTTCCTCCCCCCTTTGGCAGAGGTAGAAGAGTAGCTGGATTATGGACAGCACATCTGGAGATGGTGACGTTGTCCGGGAGCAGAGTAGGGCATTGCAGGCAGAAATATCAGAAGCTTTATCCAGCACAGGTGGGTTGCAAACACGGTTCTCATGCAGGTTTGGACTTGACGAGTCACTTGGTCAGGTTTTGGAGAGTAGAAGCCAGGAGGGCATTGTCTTCCTCCGTGAAGCTGTGTTAGGACTCCATTTACATGGTCAGGCTTCTTCATGACAAACAGACAAAACAGTTCAGTATAGCGTGGCAGTCCTAGAGCTGTGAAAATGTGATTGCAATTTAGCATATAAAACACACCGATACCTTCTTTGGTTAACCTTAAAATAGTTATAAAAAAGGTTGCATGTGTAGAAGAGCAGTATTGTCTTGGCTGTCTTCAGTCAGGGTCGGAGGTCATCCATATGTATTTAAAAAAAAAAAAAAAAAAAAAAAAAGTGGCTGTGGGATGTATCCTCTTCCAGGGCTCCAGGACCGTGGTCATGGCTCGGGTGAACATAGAGAGGCTATACTGTGCCCCTTGAGGCATCATAGTCCAAATATATTGCTGGCCCTCGTGTGAAAACAAGCAGGTACTGGCTTGCAGCATGTAGAAATAAACTGAAGAAAGCATTGGCCAGGTCAATCACCGTGAACCATAGAAAAATAAATAGAATTGATAAAAACAAAACATAGTGTGTGGGTTTGGTACCATAGATGTGTTCAGTACTATAACTTCATTGACATGTATTATCATGTATTATCCATAACTTCATAGAAATAATTGCAAATTATGAAATGGAGGGTAAATATTGCAATTTCCTTGGCAGCTGGGCTACTGGCTTCTGCCCCACCTTTACAAACTGGATTTTCAGCCTGCCAATATTGAATCTGGAATCAGTGCCATTAGTTCAACGCCCACATGATCTACAGATGTGTCTTGTAAAAAAAGAAAAGACTACATACTTCTTCAGCAAGTAGATCAATATCCCTGATTACTCTTCTGATTGCATCGGGACCCACCAGGAATTTGAGAGGAGTATCCTCAACCTCTGTCTGGGTGAGAGATATTGTTTCTCTACTGTATTTTTGTGGGGGGGGGGCGAGCTGTTTACTAGGGTATCTGTCTCCTGGCATTTCCAGGAGTCCTTGCATGTAGTAGATTGTGTATAAAAGTATGAGCTTTGAGGCTTAAAAGATGATGATGATAATTATGTCCCCTCACCATATAACGATAAATACTGTAGATTATCAGTCTGAGCTATTTATTTCCTGTCTCTTCCTGTTCTGTTTAATTATATACCTCCATGTCATATTCATCTTTTTCTTCATTATTCTTTTCATAAATTACATTAATTAATAAAACTATAATGGATGCTGGACAGGATGTAGCACAAGACGTGCCGTCTATATAAATAGTTGGAAAGAAGGTACGGCTCTTTGGGTTGGTCATCTGACAGTCAGAACAAGTCTCACGATATTCTGCATTCTGCGTTTGACAGCTGGCACACGTCCAGTCATCGGGAATGTATATAGAAATATAAATGAATGTAATGCAGATATTGCAACTGACATCTTCCTGTGTAAATATTTGTTTTGCACAAAATTCAGCAATCTTGTTATATTCCTCTCCTCATGCCTTTTTTCCTAACTTCCTCTGCCATCTTATAAAATGCTTCCGGGTCCTGTAACACCTCATAATACCTGAGGCTGGGACGCTGCTCTCCACTCAGTAACACATTCTTCTATCCCTTCTTATCTAATGCTCCTCCCCTCGGGATCGGAGGGTTTCTTAACGTACATTTTCTTTCTCACTCCACTATGGGTCATATCTGTCTTATAGATATTGACTGACTGCTCCCACCCCTTCTATCATCTGAATTCTGAGTATATCTGAAAAACATATGTATGTGGGCGTCTTGAAACAAATTCTCACGGGGTTATGAACAGTTGGATATGTTACTGTAAAAGTAAACATAGTGATGTCTAGCTATCTTGAACACAGTAATATAGGGAATTAACCAACAACTAACACCAGAGTATTTCACAAATCTTGTGTATCCAGAAACTGCGTAGTATAAAAATACCTTATAAATTGTTAAAATTTCTGTTTCCTCAAAACTTTCGCTCTAAAACATTTCAAAGAAAACCATCTCATAGAGAAATGTAGTGACATTAGTAAAACAATAACTAAAAAGTAACAATAGACCTCGGATCTCACAGAGATATCTGTACAAATCAAGCAATTACCATTCAAGTAATTCTCTTTCTACCTGAACCAACTAACCTTATAATTATAGTATGCAGAACAAAACCAGTTTATCCAATTCTCTAATTTCACAACATATATATGTATACACACATAGAATGCATTCAAAAATTTTAACCACATGCTAGTATGCCTCCTGCAAATTATACACACTACAAAAGACAAAAGACAATGAATTTAAAACTGGTACTGACATCAAATACTGCGAATCCTTGACACCAAAACAATTCGCAATTTACCTATCCATATGCCGGCCTGATTTGTAGAGGTGAAAAATCTACACCTGGGCAAACCATACTTTTCAGGGAGAGAGCAATCACTCAGTCACATCAACACGGTAATTGAAATTACCCTTCCACCCATATAACTTATGAACCTATGCTGCAGCTAAAACACCATCATCTTAGCCAGATGATGTCCGGTGGGAAACCCGCAAGAAGTCACCAACCACTTAGAGGTTGGAAAATCACTGAGAGTAATCAAGCCCCTACTCCCACTTGCCCACTGGGAGAGACACAGTTCAGACTTCTGCGATCATCGGTCAAGCCGAGAGCAGGACCGGAACCAGAGTGACAGTGAATTTGCTCAGTACGTCTCCCTATCTATATTTTTTTTTCCTTTTCAGGCTGGCTGAGGTAACAATCACGTATGCAAACAACCAAAACAGCAAAGCAGAGAGGCAAAGCAGATAAGGCAGACAATTAAACTTTTAGATTACCGTAATTATAAATATGCTTGAAGGGTTACTGTGTGTATACTATAAAACAACTTATTACACTCTATATTTTATATCCTCCGGACTGAATACAGATAATGTAGCGTGATTGTTAAACACTTTGCATTCAGGAAATGCAGCTGAAATAGCAGTCTAACCAGTATGGCAGTATATTCAATATGAGAGCTGCGGACAGGCGTGTCACAACAATGCATCAATACTTCAAACATAAAAAAAAACTATTATGAATGTATTCCTTATCCCTTTCACTGTTCTTTTGTTACCAAGGCAACTAGGGCTGGGCTTTTTGTCACTTTAGGTATAGTAAATAGTGGTAATCACCTCTAGATAGGTGGTTGATATTTCAGCAGAGGGGGGAAAAATTAGTAATCACCTCTTTCCTTAAAAATATGTATATGCCGTGTCATTCACGTCACCGGGCCCAGTTTATACTGTGGGCGTATGGCCGGACGTGAGCACCTATATGTGTATATATATAATATATACATAACTTCTTCGACCGTCTAAGGTCGGAACCAGGGTGATAACCCAGTGGAAACATCCCCTTTGTACTCTGCTCTGTATGCTTCTAGTAGCCCTAGTGCAGTATGAAATAGTTTTTATCAGATACTAGATGGATTCTAGATACACCCTCCGAATTGGTTAGACCGGATAATACACACAGACAATTAAGGAATTATATACCTGACCGGGTCCGTAGGCTCAGGACTTTCAAACGTGGTCAGTTTAAGGGTTCAGAGAAGACAGCCAACTATCTCCTCCCAGCCGGACGTGAATACAGAAGGTTAGGTAAGATGATATATTTTCTCACCAGGTCTCGAGCTGCAGTCTCGTCCCGCTGGAAAGACGTCCGTCCTGGGGGGAGATTTTGTTGCGGCTGTGATCATCTGGTATCGTCCTGAGCCCCACGTTGGGCGCCAACTGATGATTCTGTCACACTAAGGTGCGACCCGTCTTAATTGTCTGTGGCCGAATTGTAGCTTTGGCACAAGGTATACGTATACTCGAGAAAAGAATACACAAGACAAGAGGGTATCGTGTCAGTATGATTCTTCTCTGTCTTTAATCAAACGTGTACAGCTTTTATAACAGAATTTGAGCTACATCATCAGTTACATCATGGACATGTTTTCAGTTACTATTTGTCTTTCCCAGGTCGCTACACAATCATTATGTACATTTCTGGGTTATCGTTTATTGCTCCCACATTGCTGAACAATACTTATATACACAAGTATTGTCTTCTAGCTTGGCTCACCCTGGTCCACCCAGTTTATTCAATATTTGATGAAGCTTAAATGAGTGATACCATACAGAAACAACTCTAAGAAAATATAAGAAAATCAGAAGTATCTTAAAGCAACATGATCCCAATATCCAGCAAAGCGTCCATATAGTGATACAGTTTTGATTCTTGTATATATTCATGTGCCATATATTCTTCCCTTAACACAGGAGGCAGGCTCAGACGGTGTTAGGCCCAGTATGGATTGCACGTGATTGCACAAAGGTTAGAAAGGGTACCGTATCCCCGGATAACATGTATGGATAGCGTACACATTCAAAATATATGTCTCAGGAGGCAGGCTCAGACGGTGTTAGGCCCAGTATGGATTGCACGTGATTGCACAAAGGTTAGAAAGGGTACCGTATCCCCGGATAACATGTATGGATAGCGTACACATTCAAAATATATGTCTCAGGAGGCAGGCTCAGATGGTGTTAGGCCCAGTATGGATTGCACGTGATTGCACAAAGGTTAGAAAGGGTACCGTATCCCCGGATAACATGTATGGATAGCGTACACATTCAAAATATATGTCTCAGGAGGCAGGCTCAGACGGTGTCAGGCACAGTATGGATTTGACGGCCCAGATTACACAGCGGAGGAGCAGGGAGAGGTAAAGATTGCAAATGCTGGGGCCCTGCCCAAGCAAGGGGGGCCCACTCGTGGGCATCGGTACTGGCACTGGGCCCCTCATAGTACAGCGGTGTGTCTGACGGCGGGTGTGCACCACCACCATCAGAGACACTTGATTGCACTATGAGGGACCCTGTGCCAGTGCCCGCGCCCAAGAGTCGGCCTACCCACCTGTCCAGGGCAACAGCACTCGCACGGTGTCGTGCGCTAGGTGGTGACCCCGGCCATGGGGGGGGAGGCAGCACAGTTAGGGAGTTTTAGAAAGTGGCATATGTTGATGTTGGACATTCAGCTGATGCAAAAGGCGAAATAGGTCAAGTCCCAGGAAGAGGTGGACCAAAGCAAGCCATTTTTCTGTCACCCTATGTGTCATCAGGGGAAGGTGGGACAAAATCCTTGGAAACCCATGCATGGTTCATTTTAATGAAGGTTAGATCATCCACATTTTGGGTTGACAGATGGGTCCTTTTTTCTGTCAGGATTGATCCAGCTGCACTGAAGACTCTTTCCGATAGCACACTTGCAGCTGGGCAAGCGAGCTCTTGTAAGGCATATTGGGCCAATTCAGGCCAGGTGTCCAGTTTAGCGGCCCAATAGTCAAAGGGGAATGACCTGTGTGGGAGAACATCGATATGGGAGGAAAAGTAGTTTGTAACCATGGTTGACAACTGCTGTCTCCTGTCACTTTCCATCGAAGCAGTATTACCAGTTGTGTGAGCGGTATTTGAAAAATCAGTCCACAACATTGTCATGAAACCCCTGTCTCCAACGCCACTTCTGCTGTGTGCACCACGAACATCTCTGCCAAGCTGCCCCCGGCCCGTACGGCTCGTGTGAGAACCATCACCGCTGCTGTGTGCGGGGAATGCCTCAAGCAACCGATTTACCAGAGTTGCTTGTTTATTAGCCAATATTAGGTCAAGGTTCTCCTGTGGCATGATGTTTTGTAATTTGCCTTTATAGCGTGGATCCAGGATGCTGGCCAACCAGTAGTCGTCATCGTTCATCATTTTGGCAATGCGGGGGTCCCTTTTTAGGATCCGCAAGGCATAATCTGACATGTGGGCCAATGTTCCCGGTGTCAATGATGCACTGCGAGTGCTGGTTGGAGGAGCACTTTCTGGCAAATCCACATCCCTCCAGTCACGCACAAACCCTGTACCAGACCTTGCCACGCCAACATTTTCACTTACCCCACGAGATGCATCCTCCTCCCCTAAGTAATCATCCCCATCATCATCCTCCTCCTCCTCTTCTTCCTCCACCTCGTCCAGGAGAGGTCCCTGAGCAGACAATGGCTGAATGTCATCAAGGATTCCCTCCTCCTCTTCCTCCTCATCAACATTGGCTGCAGAAGCCTGCTCCTTAAGGTGCGTCAAAGTTTGCATGAGCAGACGCATAAGTGGGATGCTCATGCTTAGGATGGCGTCGTCTGCGCTTACCAGCCGTGTGCATTCCTCAAAACACTGAAGGACTTTACAGAGGTCTTTCAGCTTCGACCACTGCACACCTGTCAACTCCATGTCTGCTCTCAAAGTGCCTGGCCGTGTATCCTCCCACAAATGCATTATGGCCTGCCTCTGCTCGCACAGCCGCTCCACCATGTGCAGGGTGGAGTTCCACCTTGTTGCAATGTCGATAATGAGGCGGTGGTTGGGAAGGTGGAGCAATCGCTGCAGCTTCTGCATACGAACGGAGTGTACAGGCGACCGGCGGATGTGCGCGCACAGTCTTCGCACCTTCTGGAGCAGGGCTGTTAACTCCGGATAATTTTTGAGGAAGCACTGCACCACCAGGTTCAAGGTGTGAGCCAAGCAAGGTATGTGGCTGAGTTTTGAAAGGGCTATGGCTGCCACAAAATTACGGCCGTTATCACTAACTACCTTGCCTGCCTCAAGATGTACACTGCCCAGCCATGACTCAGTTTGTCGCTTCAAGTACTCGGCCAGCACCTCGGCGGTATGTCTGTCGCCCAAACACATCATCTGCAACACAGCCTGCTGACACTTTCCACTAGCTGCTCGATAGGGGGACACATCGTGTGCAACAGTGGCAGCTGCAGATGGAGTGCTCGTACGACTGCGCTCTGTGGACAAGCTTTCGCTTCTGGAGGAGGAGGAGGAGGAGGAGGAGGAGGGTGGAACGCCTACAGCCAACCGTTTCCTATACCGTGGGCTAGGCAGCACTGTCCCACCACCGCTGTCCCCTGTGGACCCTGCATCCACCACATTAACCCAGTGCGCAGTGATGGACACGTAACGGCCCTGGCCATGCCGACTGGACCATGCATCAGTAGTGAGGTGCACCTTTCCGCTCACTGACTGCTTGAGTGCATGGACAATGCGGTCTTTCACATGATGGTGGAGGGCTGGGATGGCTTTGCGAGAGAAGAAGTGGCGACTGGGTAGGTCATAGCGTGGTACTGCATAGGCCATGAGTTCGCGGAAAGCTGTGCTTTCCACCAACCGAAAGGGCATCATCTCAAACGAGATTAGTTTGGCAATGTGGGCGTTCAAACCCAGTGTCCGCGGATGAGAGACTGAGTACTTTCTTGACCTACTCATAGTGTCTGGGAGGGTGAGCTGGACTTGAGAGCTGCATATGGTGGAAGTAGCGGTGGACAGGGCGGACTGAGGGAGGGTTGATGATGGTGATGGAGTTGGTGTTCTTTCTGATGGCCTAGAATCAGTCTTTCGTTGATATAACAGTGGGATTCCCTGACTGCTGTGGCCTTGCAACGACACCTCAACATTTGCTGCTGTGCTAACCGGTGGGCTTACAGTGGGGGAAACAATGTAGCGTTGCTGACTACCTTCGTTGTGATCAGTTGCACATGTGGCACTTGAGGTTTGGTGTTGTGTCCACGCTTGCAAGTGCATGCTGGTTAAATGTCTAAGCATGCAACTGGTATTCAAATTTTTCAGATTTTTCCCTCGGCTAAAGGTCTTTGCGCACTTCTTACAGATAACCTTGGCCTGATCATGAGGATTTTGTTCAAAAAAGTGCCACACTGCACTCTTCCTACTTTGGCAGACATTTTGCGGCCTAGCACGCTGTGATCTTTTGACCCTCTGGACAAGCTGTCCAGCAACTCTTTTGATGTTTGGAACCTGTCTTTGGAGTGCTCCGGGCCTGCCAGATAACAGCTGTTGCGATGTCGATGTCTGCTGTGGATGCTCCTCATCTGAGCTATTGGAAGCAGCACCCTCTTCCCCCAATGGATGCCAATCTGGGTCAACAACTGGGTCATCCATCACCTCCTCTTCTATGTCATGTGCACCTTCCTCTGTGTCACCGTGTATGGTGGTATAGTGTGCGGGAAGGGGCACCTGAGTCTCATCAGGGTCAGAATCTGGCTCTGTACACTGCGAGGACAATGTAGTGCTCTGAGTGAATGTACCAGCAGAATCATCCATCAGCGGCTGTGCATCAGTGCACTCCATGTCAGATTCATCTTGGCCTGGATAATTCACCATTTCACTTGATAATCCAGGCATGGCATGTGAAAACAGCTCCATGGAGTAATCAGTAGTATGGCCTGCGTCATCCTTCAATCTTGGTTGGGGTGAAGGACACAAGGAAAGGTGTGGTTCATGAACATGAGCCTCCAATGACGACTCAGTGCTTTTACTTTTTACAACTGAAGAAGAGGAGGCGATAGAGCTGGAGGCTGAGTCAGCAATGTAAGACAAAACTTTTTCCTGATGCTCTGGCTTTAAAAGCGGTTTGCCAACTCCTAGAAAACTAAGCGTTCGAGGCCTTATGTAGCCAGACGATGACGCAGGCTCAACACCTCCTGCATTCGGTCCTATTTTGCTCTTACCACTACCATCAGATCCACCACCAACACCATCATTACCAGCTGCCAACCCCCGCCCAATTCCACGGCCTCTTCCACCAGCCTTCATTTTTGGTAGAAATGTAGACAAAATCCAACAAACTATATAGTATGTAAAACAAGGTACAAGGTGTCTATAGGACAGGGGAGATTTTGAATTTCTGCACACACTTTTGGACACTGGACACTTTTGGATTGTGTGAGGCCCAATGAATATCTGAGCGCTATGTGACAGGCTCGATGGCACAGCTGTGACCTAAGTGACTAGAGGATAAGGGAGATTTTGAATCTCTGCACACACTTTTGGACACTGGACACTTTTGGATTGTGTGAGGCCCAATGAATATCTGAGCACTATGAGACAGGCTCGATGGCACAGCTGTGACCTAAGTGACTAGAGGATAAGTGAGATTTTGAATCTCTGCACACACTTTTGGACACTGGACACTTTTGGATTGTGTGAGGCCCAATGAATATCTGAGCGCTATGTGACTGGCTCGATGGCACAGCTGTGACCTAAGTGACTAGAGGATAAGTGAGATTTTGAATCTCTGCACACACTTTTGGACACTGGACACTTTTGGATTGTGTGAGGCCCACTGATATCTGAGCGCTATGTGACAGGCTCGATGGCACAGCTGTGACCAAAGTGACTAGAGGATAAGTGAGATTTTGAATCTCTGCACACACTTTTGGACACTGGACACTTTTGGATTGTGTGAGGCCCACTGATATCTGAGCGCTATGTGACAGGCTCGATGGCACAGCTGTGACCTAAGTGACTAGAGGATAAGTGAGATTTTGAATCTCTGCACACACTTTTGGACACTGGACACTTTTGGATTGTGTGAGGCCCACTGATATCTGAGCGCTATGTGACAGGCTCGATGGCACAGCTGTGACCTAAGTGACTAGAGGATAAGTGAGATTTTGAATCTCTGCACACACTTTTGGACACTGGACACTTTTGGATTGTGTGAGGCCCACTGATATCTGAGCGCTATGTGACAGGCTCGATGGCACAGCTGTGACCTAAGTGACTAGAGGATAAGTGAGATTTTGAATCTCTGCACACACTTTTGGACACTGGACACTTTTGGATTGTGTGAGGCCCAATGAATATCTGAGCGCTATGTGACAGGCTCGATGGCACAGCTGTGACCTAAGTGACTAGAGGATAAGGGAGATTTTGAATCTCTGCACACACTTTTGGACACTGGACACTTTTGGATTGTGTGAGGCCCAATGAATATCTGAGCACTATGAGACAGGCTCGATGGCACAGCTGTGACCTAAGTGACTAGAGGATAAGTGAGATTTTGAATCTCTGCACACACTTTTGGACACTGGACACTTTTGGATTGTGTGAGGCCCAATGAATATCTGAGCGCTATGTGACAAGCTCGATGGCACAGCTGTGACCTAAGTGACTAGAGGATAAGTGAGATTTTGAATCTCTGCACACACTTTTGGACACTGGACACTTTTGGATTGTGTGAGGCCCACTGATATCTGAGCGCTATGTGACAGGCTCGATGGCACAGCTGTGACCTAAGTGACTAGAGGATAAGTGAGATTTTGAATCTCTGCACACACTTTTGGACACTGGACACTTTTGGATTGTGTGAGGCCCACTGATATCTGAGCGCTATGTGACAGGCTCGATGGCACAGCTGTGACCTAAGTGACTAGAGGATAAGTGAGATTTTGAATCTCTGCACACACTTTTGGACACTGGACACTTTTGGATTGTGTGAGGCCCAATGAATATCTGAGCACTATGAGACAGGCTCGATGGCACAGCTGTGACCTAAGTGACTAGAGGATAAGTGAGATTTTGAATCTCTGCACACACTTTTGGACACTGGACACTTTTGGATTGTGTGAGGCCCAATGAATATCTGAGCGCTATATGACAGGCTCGATGGCACAGCTGTGACCTAAGTGACTAGAGGATAAGGGAGATTTTGAATCTCTGCACACACTTTTGGACACTGGACACTTTTGGATTGTGTGAGGCCCAATGAATATCTGAGCGCTATGTGACAGGCTCGATGGCACAGCTGTGACCAAAGTGACTAGAGGATAAGGGAGATTGGATTGCTTTTAAAAAAGCAGTTTGCGGAGCAGTGGGTAAACAGCAATGCCAGCCTGTCAGGAAGCCTTAAAAGGCAGCCCAACAACCAACACTACTGATACACCACAATATAGCCTCCCCTTGCACTGCACACACAGTGACTGGTGTGTTGTGCAGGCCAAATTGCTATCAGCAGCAGAAGCAGTTTTTTTTTCTTCTCAGCAGGACAAAAAAAAAAATTGGGCTTGCTTTTAAAAAAGCAGTTTGAGGCCGAATGAATATCTGAGCGCTATGTGACAGGCTCGATGGCGCAGCTGTGACCAAAGTGACTAGAGGATAAGGGAGATTGGATTGCTTTTAAAAAAGCAGTTTGCGGAGCAGTGGGTAAACAGCAATGCCAGCCTGTCAGGAAGCCTTAGAAGGCAGCCCAACAACCAACACCACTGATACACCACTATATAGCCTCCCCTTGCACTGCACACACAGTGACTGGTGTGTTGTGCAGGCCAAATCGCTAGCAGCAGAAGCAGTTTTTCTGTCTTCTTCCCTGCCTAATGCTCTCCCTACAGAATCAGCAGCAACCTCTCCCTATGCTAAGATCGGCAGAAGTAAGATGGCGGTCGGCGTGCACTCCCTTTTATACCCCCTGTGACGCCCACCAAAGCAAGCCAATCACTTGCATGCCCTTCTGAAAGATGGTGGTGACCCGTGCCTATGTCATCACGTTGCCCACAGTGTCCGTGGATCCTGATTGGCTGAAAAAGAGCGCAAAACAAACTTTTGAAACGCGACTTTGGCGCGTAAGTCGCCGACCTCGTGGCCGACCTCATCCTAGGGTCGGGTTTCGTTTCATGAAACCCGACTTTGCCAAAAGTCGGCGACTTTTGAATTTTTTCTACCCGTTTCGCTCAACTCTAGTGGTATAGTATGCGGGAAGGGGCACCTGAGTTTCATCAGTGTCACATTCTGGCTCTGTAGAGTGCGAGGGGAATGTATTGCTGTGGGTCAATGTACCAGCAGAATCATCTAGCAGTGGCTGTGCAACAGTGCACTCCATGTCCAATTCATGTTGGACTGGGGAATTCAGAATTTCACTTGATAACACAGGCATAGCCTGTGAAAAGAGCTCCATGGAGTAATCTGAAGTGTGGGCTGCGGCATCCTTCACTTTTAGTGGGGGTGAAGGAGACAAGGAAAGGGGTGGTTCCTGACCAGAAGCCTGCACTGACGACTCAGTGCTTGCATTTTCTTAAACTTCAGAAGAGGAGGCGATAGAGCTGGAGGCTTTTTCGGCAATGTAAGGCAAAACCAGTTCCTGATGCTCTGGCTTTAAAAGCAGTTTACCTGATCCCAGAAAAGGGAGCCTTAAAGGCCTTCTTGTGCAAGCTGATGACGCAGGCTCAACACCTCCTGCCTTAGCTGCTATTGTGCTTTTGGCAATACCAGCAGATGCACCACCACCACCATCAGTACCAGCTGGCCTCACCACACCCACGTTCACGGCCTCTTCCACCATACGTAATAATTTATGTGAAAATGGACTAAAAATACCAGCAGATATATGGTACTATTTCAGAAGCGGGCAGCTCTATACAATCTAGGGATAATTGTAAATCTCCACATATATTTCATGAGTCAGACACAGATGGTCAGAGGCTCAGTATGGAGTAGACAATAATATAAAAATTTGCAAAAGGGTTCAGTATCACTAGATAAAAGGTATATATAGTATAGTTTAAACATACTGAATCTCCGTATACATTTCAGGAGGCAAGCACAGATGCTCTCAGGCCCAGTATGGATCCGACAACAATATAGAAAGTTGAGAAAGGGTACTATGGCGCCCCTGAGGGTACGGTCACCACAGAGGTACTGCACCTCATCCAAAGGTGTGGTATCCCACCCTCAGGTAAGGAGGGATCACCACTCAGGACTCCTAACCCTGCACTCAACACACACACATGTTAGTCAGTGCTTTCTGGGTGTACCTGGCGGGAGGATGGCCTCATCCCAGAGTGACTAGGAAAGGGTGTTGGGGGTTAGTGTGGAAGGTAGGTACAGTGGGAGGAGCTTAGGTAGTGGAGTGATTGTGGGCATCCAATTAGAGAGAGCAAGCTGACAGCTGATGGGTGGAGCTAGTCTGAGGTAAATGGATCTTTCTAGAGAGTTGTCAGTCGATGACAGGACAGAGTAAGAGCAGGATTGCTGTGAGAGGGCTGAGGGTCAGAGAAGAGAGAAAAATCTTGTCCAAGCTCCTAGACTAGAAGGAAGGGGTCCTTGGGGCATGGGAAGTGCAATAAGCCACCTGTGAAGACCGTTTCTGGAGAAGGAAGGACCAGGCCTCATTGGGGAAGGTGGCTCCTGAAGGTAGTGGAGAAATACAGGGCTCAGCTAGAAAGACGGAGGCTGAGGTAACTTTAAGTGCCTCAGTCGCAGCCGCATTCAATACTCAAAAAGGCAGCAGTTGGAATAAAGGACCCCGGAGCATGACCCACATCGCCCAGTGTGATCCGTGGCTGCCGGCTTGGGACACTGTTTGCGAAGGCCCACAGCAGGAAGGAAGTGAGGGATCAGCGCAGAGACACGGCCTAGAAAGGATACACAAGGAGGAGTCTTGAACAGGTGTTCCTGATCTACCTTTGAGTTTGCCGGACCCCTCCCTCGGATGACACAGTACCAATCGGGTCATCTTGTGCACAAAACTTTTGAGGAAAAACTCAGAAACTGCACCCAACTGTGTCCTTGGTGGCTTTTACAACTCGCCTGCTGCACACGCTACACTCACCATCACTGTCAACGGCTCACAAACTGCCCTGGGATACAGCTCTGCCCGTGGAAAGCTTCATCATCTTGTCTGCTTTAACACCGGCACTGAGGATCTGCATTGCAGCGTCGGCTACCCTAGCCGAGTACCACGGGTGGCATCATGATCCCCCTTTTCCAAATTATCATACCATATGAACTGTCATCTTCTTTATTGGATACCCAGGGCCAAGGACCGGGTCCCAATCACCACCGTGACATACTTCCCCCTTAAAAGAGCCTGAAAGGCCTGGTATTGAGTAACCCCCGTCCCTGCGTGGCATTTCATTTTAACACCAGATAACAGGGATATATTGTATAGTTTCAACATTATAAATCTACGTACTGTATATATTTGAGGAGGCAGACACAGACGCTGGCATGGCCAGCATGGATTCGACAACAAACTAAAAAGTAGAAAAAGGGTACAGTATCACCTGATCAAAGGTGTATATAGTATAGTTTCAACATTCAAAATCTCTGTATTTATTTCAGGAGGCAGACACAGACCTCTGAGGCCCAGGATCGATTACACAACAATATAAAAAGCAGTAAAATGGGAATGGATCCCAAGCGTACTGCTGTATACAGTGTCATTTGGCGATCTACATATATATTTCAAGAGTAACACATAGCCTCTCACAGGCTCAGTATGGATCACACCATAATATAAAAAGAAGATCCGCAAGAAATAATCACACATGTGTGCCAATGTTCCAGGTGTCAATGATGCACTTTGAGTGGTGGGTGGAGGATGAATTTCGGGCACAAAGGGTACTGGATCAACAGATATAAGGTATATAGTCTACTTAAAATACAAAAAAATTTCCGTATGTATTTCAGGAGGCAGACATATATGCTCACACGCTCAGTATGGATTTGACAATAATGTAACAAGTTGAAAAAGGGTACAGTATGACCAGATACAAGGTATATATAGTATAGTTTAAACATTCTAAATCTCCGTAGACATTTCATGAGGCAGACACAGACGCTTTCAGTCCCAGTATGCATTAGCCAAGAATTTAAAAAGTATAAAAAGGTTACTGTATCACCAGATACAAGGTACATATAGTATTGTTTAACCCCTTAGCGACAGAGCCAGTTTGAAGCTTAATGACCAGGCCAATTTTTACAATTCTGACCACTGTCCCTTTATGAGGTTATAACTCTGCTTTAATGGATCCCGCTGATTCTAAGACTGTTTTTCGTGACATACTGTACTTCATGTTAGTGGTAAAATTTCTTCGATAAGTCTTGTGTTTATTTATGAAAAAAACGGAAATATGGCAAAAATTTAGAAAATTTTGCAATTTTAAAACTTTACATTTTTATGCCCTTAAATCAGAGAGATGTGTCACACAAATTTCTTAATAAATAACATTTCTCACATGTCTACTTTACATCAGCACAATTTTGAAAGCAAAATTTTTTTTGTTAGGAAGTTATAAGGGTTAAAAGTTGACCAGCAATTTCTCATTTTTACAACAAAATTTACAAAACCATTTTTTTAGGGACCACATCATATTTAAAGTCATTTTGAGGTGTGTACATGACAGAAAATACCCAAAAGTGGCACCATTCTAAAAACTAGACCCCTCAAGGTGCTCACCACCACATACAAGAAGTTTATTAACCCTTTAAGTGCTTCACAGGAACTAAAGCAATGTGGAAGGAAAAAATTTACATTTAACTTTTGTTTGCAAAAAATTTACTTCAGAACCAATTTTTTTTATTTTCACAAGTGTTAAAAGAGAAAATCAACCACAAAATTTGTTGTACAGTTTCTCCTGAATACGCCGATACCCCATATGTGGGGGTAAACTGCTTTTTCAGCACACGGCAGAGCTTGCAAGGGATGGAGCGCCGTTTGACTTTTTCAACGCAGAATTGGCTGGAATTGAGATTGGATGCCATGTTGCGTTTGGAGAGCACTTAATGTGCCTAAACAGTGGAAAACTCCAACAAGTGACCATTAAGGAACTTATCTAGATGTGTGGTGAGCACTTTGAACCTTCAAGTGCTTCACAGAAGTTTATAACGTAGAGCTGTGAAAAAAAGAAATCCATTTTTTTCCACAAAAATGATCTTTTCGCCCCCAAATTTTTATTTTTACAAGGGTAACAGGAGAAATCATACCCCCACAGTTGTTGTGCGATTTGTCCTGAGTACGCCGATATCCCATATGTGGGGGAGAACCACTGTTTGGGCGCATGGGAGAGCTTGGAAGGGAAGGAGTGCCATTTTGGAATGCAGACTTTGATGGAATGGTCTACGGGCATCATGTTGCATTTGCAGAGCCCCTGATGGGCCTAAACAGTGGAAACCCCCCACAAGTGACCCCCATTTTGGAAATTAGACCCCCTACGGAACTTATCTAGATGTGTGGTGAGCACTTTGAACCCCCAAGCGCTTCACAAAAGTTTATAAACGCAGAGCCGTGAAAATAAAAAGTCTTTTTTATTTCCACAAAAGTGATTTTTTAGACCCCAATTTTTAGACCCCCAAAGTTGGTAAATAGTGGAAACCCCTCAATTCTTGCTCCAACCCTAACTCCAACACACCCCTAACCCTAATCCCAACCCTAACCCTAATCCCAACCCTAATCCTAATTCTAACCCTAATCCTAGATCGCCCTAACCCCAATTCTAACCCGAGCCCTAACCCTAACCCTAGCCCTAAACCTAACCTAACCCTAGCCCAACCCTAACCCTAGCCCAACCCTAACCCTAATGGAAAACTGAAAAAAAAATTTTTTCTTTATTTCATTATATTTGCCTATATAAGGGGGTGATAAACGGGGGGTTATGTACTATTTTTTTTATTTTGATCACTATGATCATTTATCATAGTGATCAAAATAATGAATGGAATCTGCCAGCCGGAGCCGTCAGATTCCCGGTGGGCGCACTGCGCATGCGCCCGCCATTTTCAAGATGGCGGCGCCCATCGGAGGACGCCGGCGGGACGTGGGACCACCGGGAGGGGACAGAGGGCCACGGAGAGGTACCGGGGGAGGATCGGGATCCCTATTACTCTCTCCTCTGATGTGCGATCACATCAGAGGAAAGAAAAATTAAATGTAAAATCGCGGCTTTTTTTGCGGTCAACGTTATAGGGTTAATAACGGCGATCGCAAAAGCAGGGTCGGTAAAAACCGACCGATTCATGTTCTCTGGGGTCTCGGCTACCCCTGGCAGCCGAGACCCCAGAGAAAATCCGACACTGGGGGGCGCTATTCACTTAAATCACAGCGCCGTGCATTAACGGCGCTGTGGTTTTAGTACCCTTAACTACCTCCGCTAAAAGGTGTATCGGCGGTCGTTAAGGGGTTAAACATTATAAATCTCCTTATTTTTTTCAGGAGGCAGACACAGACGCTCTCAGGGTCAGTATGGATTACACAATATAAAAAGCAGTAAAAGGGTAATGGATCAGAAGCGTATAGCTGCATACAGTGTTGGGGTAACTGTAAATCTCAGTAGATATTTCCAGAGTCAGAAACAGACTCTCACTGGCCCAGTATGGATTAGACCACTATATAAAAAGTAGTAAATGGGTAAGGTATCACAAGCGTACAGCTGTATACAGTGTTGGGTTAATCTTAAATCTACAAATATATTTCTTGAGTTACAGACAGGCGTTCACAGGCTCAGTATGGATTACACAAGAATATAAAAACTTGAAAAAGGGTAATGTTTTACAATCGGTCAGCTGCATACAGTGTTGGTGTCATTTTAATCCCTTGCCGACCCATGATGCCTACGTAGGCGTCATGAAAAGTCGTGCCTAAACGACCCATGACGCCTTCGTAGGCGTCATGGCATAAATCACCCTCCTGCGAGTCGGGTGACCAGGGTCACTGAAAGGTCACCCGACCCGCACACACAGGAGGCTTTGTGCTTCACCGCAGGGGGCGTGGCTTTGCCCCCACGTGGCTACGATCACTCTGATTGGCTGTTAAAAGTGAAACTGCCAATCAGAGCGATAGTAATATTTCATCAATGAAATTTGATGAAATATTACAATACAACCATGGCCGATGCTGCAGTAGCATCGGACATGGCTGGAAACACTAACCTGACCCCCCCACCTGGCTGGCAGGGGCGATTGGCCCCTGCCACGGACTGAGAGCAGCGATTGGACACTGCCATCAGGATCTTCTCCCCCTCCCCTCCCCTCAGCGCCCCCTGCTGTCTGATCCCCCCTCACCCTCCCCGGTTGTTGCTATGTCCGTCTGGCTGTCCCGGTGCCCCGCCGTCCCGGAGTATGGGCGCCGTCATCTTGAAAAATGGCGGGCGCATGCGCAGTACGAATGTAATATTTGAAATTTGGTGAAATATTACAATCCAGCCATGGCCGATGCTGCAGTAGCATCGGACATGGCTGGAGACACTACCCTGACCCCCCACACCGGCTGGCAGGGGCGATTGCCCCCGCCACGGACTGACGGCAGCAATCGGATGTTGCTGTCACGATCTGCCCCCTTCCCCTTCCCTCTGCTCCCCCCCGCAGTCCGATCCCCCCTCACACTCCCCGGTACCTGCTATGTCCCACTCTGGCTCCCGGTGTCCCGCTGTCCCTCCTGCATGGGCGCCGCCATCTTGGAAAATGGCGGGCGCATGCGCAGTGTGCCCGCCGGAATATGCCGGCCGGCAGATTCATTCATTTATTTTGATCACTGTGATAAACTCTCACAGTGATCAAAACAAAAAAAAGTAAATCACCGCCCCCTTATCACCTCCATAGGCAGGCACATATAATAAAATAAAGAAAATATTTTTCCATTTAGGGTTAGGGCTAGGGTTGGAATTAGGGTTAGGTTTGGAATTAGGGTTAGAATTAGGGTTAGGGTTGGAATTAGGGTTGGAATTAGGGTTGGGATTAGGGTTAGGGTTGTAACTAGGGTTAGGGTTGGAATTAGGGTTAAGATTAGGGTTAGGGGTGGGTTGGGATTAGAGTTAGGCTTGTGGTTAGGGTTAGAATTGGGATTAGGGTTAGGCGTGTGTTGGGGTTAGGGTTGTGGTTAGGGTTATGATTAGGGTTCCGATTAGGGGTGTGTTGGGGTTAGGATTGGAGTTAGAATTGAGGGGTGTCCACTGTTTAGGCACATCAGGGGTCTCCAAACGTGACATGGCGCCACCATTTATTCCAGCCAATTTTGTGCTCAAAAGGTCAAACGGTGCTCCCTCCATTCCGAGCCCCGACGTGAGCCCAAACAGTGGTTTACCCCCACATATGGGGTATCAGCGTACTCAGGAAAAATTGCAGAACAAGGTTGGGGGTCTAATTTCTTCTTTTACCCTTGGGAAAATAAAAAATTGGGGGCTAAAAAAATGATTTTTGTGGAAAAAAAATGATTTTTTATTTTCATGCCTGGGCGTTATAAAATTCTGTGAAGCACTTGGGGGTTCAAAGTGCTCACCACACATCTAGATCAGTTCCTTGGGCAGTCTAGTTTCCAAAATGGGATCACTTGTTGGGGGTTTCCGCTGTTTAGGCACATCAGAGGCTCTGCAAACGTAACATGATACCTGCAGACCATTCCATCAAGTCGGCATTTCAAAACGTGAAGAAGAACAGCATCTCATCCGGGTGAAAAATATATAAACATTTATTGTGCCATGACAAAATGCGACGTTTCGACCATCACATGGTCTTTATCAAGCATTTCAAAACGTCACTACTTCCCTTCCGAGCCCCGACGTGTTCCCAAACAGTGGTTCAGCCCCACATATGGGGTACCAGCGTACTCAGGACCAACTGGACAACAACTTTTGGGTTCTAATTTCTCCTGTTACCATTGTGAAAATAATGATTAGTGGGCTAAAAAATCGTTTTTTGAGAAAAAAAATATTTTTATTTTCACGGCTCTGCGTTATAAACTTCTGTGAAGCACCTGGAGGTTCAAAGTGCTTGCTTTGCATCCAGATAAGTTCCTTAGGGAGTCTAGTTTCCAAAATGGGGTCATTTGTGGGGGAGCTCCAAAGTTTAGGTACACAGGGGCTCTCCAAACACAACATGGTGTCCGCTAACGATTGGAGCTAATTTTCCATTCAAAAAGTCAAATGGCGCTCCTTCCCTTCTGAGCCCTGCCGTGTGCCCAAACAGTGGTTCCCCCCCACATATTGGATACCAGCATACTCAGGACAAACTGGACAGCAACTTTTCGGGTCCAATTTATCTTGTTTGCCTTGGGAAAATAAAAATTAGCTTGCTAAAAAATAATTTTTGAGGAAAAAAATTATTTTTCATTTTCTCTGCTCTGTGTTATAATCTTCTGTGAAGCACTTGGGGGTTCAAAGTGCTCACCATACATCTAGATAAGTTCCTTTGGGGGTCTAGTTTCCAAAATGGGGTCAATTGTGGGGGAGCTCCAATGTTTAGGCACACAGGGACTCTCCAAATGTGACATGGCAACCGCTAAATATTCCAGCATATTTTCCACTCAAAAAGTCAAATGGTGCTCCTTCCCTTCTGAGCCCTGCCGTGCGCCCAAACAGTGGTTTATGACCACATATGAGGTATTGTCTACTCAGGAGAAATTGCCCAACAAATTTTAGGATCCATTTTACCCTGTGGCTTATGTGAAAATGAAAAAACTAAGGCTGAAAGAAAATTTTTGTGAAAAAAGTACTCTTTTTTTACGGATCAATTTGTGAAGCACCTTGGGGGTTAAAGTGCTCACTATGCATCTAGATAAGTTCCTTGGAGGGTCTAGTTTCCAAAATGGGGTTACTCGTGGGGGAGCTCTAATGTTTAGGCACACAGGGACTCTCCAAACGTGATATGGCAACCGCTAAATATTCCAGCATATTTTCCATTCAAAAAGTCAAATGGTGCTCCGTCTCTTCTGAGCCCTGTCGTGCACTCAAACAGTGGTTTATGACCACATATGAGGTATCGTTGTACTCAGGAGAAATTAGCCAACAAATTTTAGGATCCATTTTATCCTGTTACCCACGTGAAAATGAAAAAATTGATGCTAAAAGAACATTTTTGTTGTAAAAATTAAAATGTCCATTTTTTCCTTCCACGTTGCTTTAGTTCCTGTGATGCACCTGAAGGGTTAATAGTAGAGTTGAGCGACTTTTGTTTTTTTAGGGTAGCGTTTCGTTTCGTGAAACCCGACTTTTCCAAAAGTCGGGTCGAGCAAGATCGTCCAATTATAGGGAAAAGTCGGGGTCGTCCCGAAACACGAAACCCAATGTAAGTCAATGGGGAATAAAAGTCGGCAGTGAGAGTAGGACAGGAAACACACCTACAGTGCCCATTTGAATGCCAAAAGCATCAATTCTTCTTACTTAAGCTTGTCAACCTTAATTAACTTCATAATACAAGTTACGCACTGAAAAATGGGGGTTATTTGGCTACAGTTGTGGGGGGGGAGGGCTGGCTCCAGGTTTTCATGTGCCCTGGGCGAAAGAGCGCCCCTTTAACACATACCACAACTCATCATGCTCCAATACGGCAGAGAATTAGCGGTATAGTACAATGAAAAATACTTCACTTTTTACATCTCATGACGAGGCCCATCTATTTCTCCATACAGAATCATTGGTCCCATATAATGTTTGAAACAGTATATGATGAGCTCCACATAATGCTACAGTATATGTTGGTCCCCATGGATGAAGCTCCACTGTCTTATGGGCCCAAATAATGCTCCAAACATAATGGGCCCCATTTCTAATGCTCTAGTGTATAATGGGCCCTGTAAATGCTGCTCCAGTGTCTGATGTCCATGTCTGTGTAGCGTGCGAGGGGAATGTAGTGGTCTGGGTCAATGTACCAGCAGATTCATCGAGCAGTGGCTGGGCATCAGTGCACTTGTGTCGCCCCCAGGAGTACGGTCGCCGCAGTGGCATTACCTTCCTCCTAGGGAGTGTGATGTCATGCTTGGGAGCAACGAACGATCTCTCTAGCAGGTTAACTGATTGGGCGGCGTTATTCCCACGAGTCATGACCCTCCAAACAGCGTTCATGAAGGCAAAGTGTTTGTTTTACGTGGGCAGTATGGTTGCAAAGCTGAACCTTAAAGGAATGTCCAGAAGGGCACCACCAGGAGTGGAGCCTACGGTTAAATTCGACTCCACCTGGGAAACCTCAACCATGCCAGCTACAGAACAGATGCACACATTGCAAGCTTAATTCCGTTAACGAACGAGACTCCGTCATGCCCCGCGGTCCGAGTCCGACTTACTAGAGGGACACGTGAGGCTCTGGCACATGAGATTGGCCAATAACTGGTGTGTCATGCCCTTACATGTCCGTGGCTGCATGTGCGCTACACTGAAAAGGCCAGCGTTTGTCGCTTACAGGTGCAGATAACCCGCTGAACAACGTTAGTGATGGGGATCACTGATTACAATTATTACCTGCGAACAATGATTTCCCAGTAAGTGCAGGTCAACCGCAGTTCCGGAATTAGGCCTAACCGTCATTCCTGAAAAAATGAAAAACTTACGTGTGCAAACCACAGGTGCTGTAGCTTGCTTAACAGCTCGCCAGCCGTTCTCACGCCCAGTATGGATTACACGTGATTGCACAAAGGTGAAAAAGGGTACCGTATCCCCAGATAACATGTATGGATAGCGTACACATTCAAAATATATGTCTATACATCAGGAGGCAGGCTCAAACGGTGTCAGGCCCAGTATGGATTGCACGTGATTGCACAAAGGTTAGAAAGGGTACCGTATCCCCGGATAACATGTATGGATAGCGTACACATTCAAAATATATGTCTATACATCAGGAGGCAGGCTCAGACGGTGTTAGGCCCAGTATGGATTGCACGTGATTGCACAAAGGTTAGAAAGGGTACCGTATCCCCGGATAACATGTATGGATAGCGTACACATTCAAAATATATGTCTATACATCAGGAGGCAGGCTCAGACGGTGTTAGGCCCAGTATGGATTGCACGTGATTGCACAAAGGTTAGAAAGGGTACCGTATCCCCAGATAACATGTATGGATAGCGTACACATTCAAAATATATGTCTATACATCAGGAGGCAGGCTCAGACGGTGTTAGGCCCAGTATGGATTGCACGTGATTGCACAAAGGTTAGAAAGGGTACCGTATCCCCGGATAACATGTATGGATAGCATAGTGTACACATTCAAAATATATGTCTATACATCAGGAGGCAGGCTCAGACGGTGTTAGGCCCAGTATGGATTGCACGTGATTGCACAAAGGTTAGAAAGGGTACCGTATCTCCGGATAACATATATGGATAGCATAGTGTACACATTCAAAATATATGTCTATACATCAGGAGGCAGGCTCAGACGGTGTTAGGCCCAGTATGGATTGCACGTGATTGCACAAAGGTTAGAAAGGATACCGTATCCCCGGATAACATGTATGGATAGCGTACACATTCAAAATATATGTCTATACATCAGGAGGCAGGCTCAGACGGTGTTAGGCTCAGTATGGATTGCACGTGATTGCACAAAGGTTAGAAAGGGTACCGTGTCCCCGGATAACATGTATGGATAGCGTACACATTCAAAATATATGTCTATACATCAGGAGGCAGGCTCAGACGGTGTTAGGCCCAGTATGGATTGCACATGATTGCACAAAGGTTAGAAAGGGTACCGTATCCCCGGATAACATGTATGGATAGCGTACACATTCAAAATATATGTCTATACATCAGGAGGCAGGCTCAAACGGTGTCAGGCACAGTATGGATTTAACGGCCCAGACTACATAGCGGAGGAGCAGGGAGAGGTAAAGATTGCAAATGCTGGGGCCCTGCCCAAGCAAGGGGGGCCCACTCGTGGGCGTCGGTACTGGCACTGGGCCCCTCATAGTACGGCGGTGTGTCTGACGGCGGGTGTGCACCACCACCGTCAGAGACACTTGATTGCACTATGAGGGACCCTGTGCCAGTGCCCGCGCCCAAGAGTCGGCCTACCCACCTGTCCAGGGCAACGGCACTCGCACGGTGTCGTGCGCTAGGTGGTGATCCCGGCCATGGGGGGGGAGGCAGCACAGTTAGGGAGTTTTACAAAGTGGCCTATGTTGATGTTGGACATTCAGCTGATGCAAAAGGTGAAATAGGTCAAGTCCCAGGAAGAGGTGGACCAAAGCAAGCCATTTTTCTGTCACCCTATGTGTCATCAGGGGAAGGTGGGACAAAATCCTTGGAAACCCATGCGTGGTTCATTTTAATGAAGGTTAGATCATCCACATTTTGGGTTGACAGACGGGTCCTTTTTTCTGTCAGGATTGATCCAGCTGCACTGAAGACTCTTTCCGATAGCACACTTGCAGCTGGGCAAGCGAGCTCCTGTAAGGCATATTGTGCCAATTCAGGCCAGGTGTCCAGTTTAGCGGCCCAATAGTCAAAGGGGAATGACCTGTGTGGGAGAACATAGATATGGGAGGAAAAGTAGTTTGTAACCATAGTTGACAACTGCTGTCTCATGTCACTTTCCATCGATGCAGTATTACCAGTTGTGTGAGCGGTACTTGAAAAATCAGTCCACAACATTGTCATGAAACCCCTGTCTCCAACGCCACTTCTGCTGTGTGCACCACGAACACCTCTGGCAAGCTGCCCCCGGCCCGTACGGCTCGTGTGAGAACCATCACCGCTGCTGTGTGCTGGGAATGCCTCAAGCAACCGATTTACCAGAGTTGCTTGTTTATTAGCCAATATTAGGTCAAGGTTCTCCTGTGGCATGATGTTCTGTAATTTGCCTTTATAGCGTGGATCCAGGATGCTGGCAAACCAGTAGTCGTCATCGTTCATCATTTTGGCAATGCGGGGGTCCCTTTTTAGGATCAGCAAGGCATAATCTGACATGTGGGCCAATGTTCCCGGTGTCAATGATGCACTGCGAGTGCTGGTTGGAGGAGCACTTTCTGGCAAATCCACATCCCTCCAGTCACGCACAAACCCTGTACCAGACCTTGCCACGCCAACATTTTCACTTGCCCCACGAGATGCATCCTCCTCCCCTAAGTAATCACCCCCATCATCCTCCTCCTCTTTTTCCTCCACCTCGTCCAGGAGAGGTCCCTGAGCAGACAATGGCTGAATGTCATCAAGGATTCCCTCCTCCTCTTCCTCCTCATCAACATTGGCTGCAGAAGCCTGCTCCTTAAGGTGCGTCAAAGTTTGCATGAGCAGACGCATAAGTGGGATGCTCATGCTTAGGATGGCGTCGTCTGCGCTTACCAGCCGTGTGCATTCCTCAAAACACTGAAGGACTTTACAGAGGTCTTTCAGCTTCGACCACTGCACACCTGTCAACTCCATGTCTGCTCTCAAAGTGCCTGGCCGTGTATCCTCCCACAAATGCATTATGGCCTGCCTCTGCTCGCACAGCCGCTCCACCATGTGCAGGGTGGAGTTCCACCTTGTTGCAATGTCGATAATGAGGCGGTGGTTGGGAAGGTGGAGCAATCGCTGCAGCTTCTGCATACGAACGGAGTGTACTGGCGACCGGCGGATGTGCGCGCACAGTCTTCGCACCTTCTGGAGCAGGGCTGTTAACTCCGGATAATTTTTGAGGAAGCACTGCACCACCAGGTTCAAGGTGTGAGCCAAGCAAGGTATGTGGCTGAGTTTTGAAAGGGCTATGGCTGCCACAAAATTACGGCCGTTATCACTAACTACCTTGCCTGCCTCAAGATGTACACTGCCCAGCCATGACTCAGTTTGTCGCTTCAAGTACTCGGCCAGCACCTCGGCGGTGTGTCTGTCGCCCAAACACATCATCTGCAACACAGCCTGCTGACGCTTTCCACTAGCTGCTCGATAGGGGGACACCTCGTGTGCAACAGTGGCAGCTGCAGATGGAGTGCTCGTACGACTGCGCTCTGTGGACGAGCTTTCGCTTCTGGAGGAGGAGGAGGAGGAGGAGGAGGGTCGAACGCCTACAGCCAACTGTTTCCTATACCGTGGGCTAGGCAGCACTGTCCCACCACCGCTGTCCCCTGTGGACCCTGCATCCACCACATTAACCCAGTGCGCAGTGATGGACACGTAACGGCCCTGGCCATGCCGACTGGACCATGCATCAGTAGTGAGGTGCACCTTTCCGCTCACTGACTGCTTGAGTGCATGGACAATGCGGTCTTTCACATGATGGTGGAGGGCTGGGATGGCTTTGCGAGAGAAGAAGTGGCGACTGGGTAGGTCATAGTGTGGTACTGCATAGGCCATGAGTTTGCAGAAAGCTGCGCTTTCCACCAACCGAAAGGGCATCATCTCAAACGAGATTAGTTTGGCAATGTGGGCGTTCAAACCCAGTGTACGCGGATGAGAGACTGAGTACTTTCTTGACCTACTCATAGTGTCTGGGAGGGTGAGCTGGACTTGAGAGCTGCATATGGTGGAAGTAGCGGTGGACAGGGCGGACTGAGAGAGGGTTGATGATGGTGATGGAGTTGGTGTTCTTTCTGATGGCCTAGAATCAGTCTTTCGTTGATATAACAGTGGGATTCCCTGACTGCTGTGGCCTTGCAACGACACCTCAACATTTGCTGCTGTGCTAATCGGTGGGCTTACAGTGGGGGAAACAATGTAGCATTGCTGACTACCTTCGTTGTGATCAGTTGCACATGTGGCACTTGAGGTTTGGTGTTGTGTCCACGCTTGCAAGTGCATGGTGTTTAAATGTCTAAGCATGCAACTGGTATTCAAATTTTTCAGATTTTTCCCTCGGCTAAAGGTCTTTGCGCACTTCTTACAGATAACCTTGGCCTGATCATGAGGATTTTGTTCAAAAAAGTGCCACACTGCACTCTTCCTACTTTGGCAGACATTTTGCGGCCTAGCACGCTGTGATCTTTTGACCCTCTGGACAAGCTGTCCAGCAACTCTTTTGATTTTTGGAACGTGTCTTTGGAGTGCTCCGGGCCTGCCAGATAACAGCTGTTGCGATGTCGATGTCTGCTGTGGATGCTCCTCATCTGAGCTATTGTAAGCAGCACCCTCTTCCCCCAATGGATGCCAATCTGGGTCAACAACTGGGTCATCCATCACCTCCTCTTCAATGTCATGTGCACCTTCCTCTGTGTCACCGTGTATGGTGGTATAGTGTGCGGGAAGGGGCACCTGAGTCTCATCAGGGTCAGAATCTGGCTCTGTACACTGCGAGGACAATGTAGTGCTCTGAGTGAATGTACCAGCAGAATCATCCATCAGCGGCTGTGCATCAGTGCACTCCATGTCAGATTCATCTTGGCCTGGGTAATTCACCATTTGACTTGATAATCCAGGCATGGTATGTGAAAACAGCTCCATGGAGTAATCAGTAGTATGGCCTGCGTCATCCTTCAATCTTGGTTGGGGTGAAGGACACAAGGAAAGGTGTGGTTCATGAACATGAGCCTCCAATGACGACTCAGTGCTTTTACTTTTTACAACTGAAGAAGAGGAGGCGATAGAGCTGGAGGCTGAGTCAGCAATGTAAGACAAAACTTTTTCCTGATGCTCTGGCTTTAAAAGCGGTTTGCCAACTCCTAGAAAACTAAGCCTTCGAAGCCTTATGGAGCCAGACGATGACGCAGGCTCAACACCTCCTGCATTCGGTCCTATTTTGCTCTTGCCACTACCATCAGATCCACCACCAACACCATCATTACCAGCTGCCAACCCCCGCCCAATTCCACGGCCTCTTCCACCAGCCTTCCTCATTTTTGGTAGAAATGTAGACAAAATCCAACAAACTATATAGTAATGTAAAACAAGGTACAAGGTGTCTATAGGACAGGGGAGATTTTGAATTTCTGCTCACACTAGTGGACACTGGACACTTTTGGATTGTGTGAGGCCCACTGAATATCTGAGCGCTATGTCACAGGCTTGATGGCACAGCTGTGACCAAAGTGACTAGAGGATAAGTGAGATTTTGAATTTCTGCAGACACTGGACACTTTTGGATTGTGTGAGGCCCACTGAATATATGAGGGCTATGTCACAGGCTCGATGGCACAGCTGTGACCAAAGTGACTAGAGGATAAGGGAGATTTTGAATTTCTGCAGACACTTGTGGACACTGGACACTTTTGGATTGTGTGAGGCCCACTGAATATCTGAGCGCTATGTCACAGGCTCGATGGCACAGCTGTGACCAAAGTGACTAGAGGATAAGTGAGATTTTGAATTTCTGCAGACACTGGACACTTTTGGATTGTGTGAGGCCCACTGAATATCTGAGCGCTATGTCACAGGCTTGATGGCACAGCTGTGACCAAAGTGACTAGAGGATAAGGGAGATTTTGAATTTCTGCAGACACTTGTGGACACTGGACACTTTTGGATTGTGTGAGGCCCACTGAATATCTGAGCGCTATGTCACAGGCTCGATGGCACAGCTGTGACCAAAGTGACTAGAGGATATGTAAGATTTTGAATTTCTGCAGACACTGGACACTTTTGGATTGTGTGAGGCCCACTGAATATCTGAGCGCTATTTCACAGGCTCGATGGCACAGCTGTGACCAAAGTGACTAGAGGATAAGTGAGATTTTGAATTTCTGCAGACACAGGACACTTTTGGATTGTGTGAGGCCCACTGAATATCTGAGCGCTATGTCACAGGCTCGATGGCACAGCTGTGACCAAAGTGACTAGAGGATAAGGGAGATTTTGAATTTCTGCAGACACTTGTGGACACTGGACACTTTTGGATTGTGTGAGGCCCACTGAATATCTGAGCGCTATGTCACAGGCTCGATGGCACAGCTGTGACCAAAGTGACTAGAGGATAAGTGAGATTTTGAATTTCTGCAGACACTGGACACTTTTGGATTGTGTGAGGCCCACTGAATATCTGAGCGCTATGTCACAGGCTCGATGGCACAGCTGTGACCAAAGTGACTAGAGGATAAGGGAGATTTTGAATTTCTGCAGACACTGGACACTTTTGGATTGTGTGAGGCCCACTGAATATCTGAGCACTATGTCACAGGCTCGATGGCACAGCTGTGACCAAAGTGACTAGAGGATAAGGGAGATTTTGAATTTCTGCAGACACTTGTGGACACTGGACACTTTTGGATTGTGTGAGGCCCACTGAATATCTGAGCGCTATGTCACAGGCTCGATGGCACAGCTGTGACCAAAGTGACTAGAGGATAAGTGAGATTTTGAATTTCTGCAGACACTGGACACTTTTGGATTGTGTGAGGCCCACTGAATATCTGAGCGCTATGTCACAGGCTCGATGGCACAGCTGTGACCAAAGTGACTAGAGGATAAGGGAGATTTTGAATTTCTGCAGACACTTGTGGACACTGGACACTTTTGGATTTTGTGAGGCCCACTGAATATCACAGCGCTATGTCACAGGCAGAAATTGGCTAGTGTATCACAAACTACAAGGTGTATGTAGAATTGGGCAGAGTAGGAATCTCCCTAGAGTGCAGGTCTGTAAGAACGGAACATGTCCTCGACTTATTCTCACAGAGTGACACAGATAGCTTCACTGTGGCTGTGATAACAGCCGTTACACGGTACTGTGTGAGGAGCGTACACCGCTGTATGGTGTGAAAAAATGCACGCTCAGTACCTCAGCAGGACAAAAAAAAAAATTGGGATTGCTTTTAAAAAAGCAGTTTGCAGCTCAGTACCTCAGCAGGAGAAAAAAAAAATTGGGATTGCTTTTAAAAAAGCAGTTTGCAGAGCAGTGGGTAAACAGCAATGCAGCTGTCAGGAAGCCTTAGAAGGCAGCCCAACAACCAACACCACTGATACACCACAATATAGCCTCCCCTTGCACTGCACACACAGTGACTGGTGTGTTGTACAGGCACAATCGCTAGCAGCAGAAGCAGTTTTTTTTTTCTTCTTCCCTGCCTAACGCTCTCCCTACAGAATCAGCAGCAACCTCTCCCTATGCTAAGATCGGCAGAAGTAAGATGGCGGTCGGCATGCACACCCTTTTATACCCCCTGTGACGCCCACCAAAGCAAGCCAATCACTTGCATGCCCTTCTGAAAGATGGTGGTGACCCGTGCCTATGTCATCACGTTGCCCACAGTGTCCGTGGATCCTGATTGGCTGAAAAAGAGCGCAAAACAAACTTTTGAAACGCGACTTTGGCGCGTAAGTCGCCGACCTCGTGGCCGACCTCATCCTAGGGTCGGGTTTCGTTTCATGAAACCCGACTTTGGCAAAAGTCGGCGACTTTTGAAATTTTTCGACCCGTTTCGCTCAACTCTAGTTAATAGTCTTCTTGAATGTAGTTTTGAGTAGCTTGAGGGGTGCAGTTTTTAGAATGGTGTCACTTTTGGGTATTTTCTGCCATATAGACCCCTCAAAGTGACTTCAAATGTGAGGTGGTCCCTAAAAAAATGGTTTTGTAAATTTCGCTGTAAAAATGAGAAATCGCTGGTCAACTTTTAACCTCTATAACTTCCTAACAAAAAAAATTTTGTTTCCAAAATTGTGCTGATGTAAAGTAGACATGTGGGAAATGTTATTTATTATCTAGTTTGTGTAACATAACTCTCTGGTTTAACAGAATAAAAACTCAAAATTTGAAAATTGCGAAATTTTCAAAATTTCAAAATTTTTGCCAAATTTCCATTTTTTTCACAAATAAACGCAAAAATTATCGACCTAAATTTACCACTAACATGAAGCCCAATATGTCACAAAAAAACAGTCTCAGAATCGTAAGGATGTGCTGAAGTGTTCTGAGTTATTACCTCATAAAGGGACACTGGTCAGAATTGCAAAAAATGGCCAAGTCATTAGGGTCAAAATAGGCTGGGTCATGAAGGGGTTAAATCTCCTTATATTTTACCAGAGTAAAACACAAACTCTCACAGGCTCAGTATGGATTACACCCGAAAATAAAAATGAGAAAAAGGGAAATGTATTTGAAACCTACACCAGTGTACAGTGTTGGAGTACTTTGAAATCTTCGTTTATATTTCAGTGTCAGTCTGCCAGTTCAGACTCTCTGCTAGAGGAAGGTAGATGGATAAAAGTACAGACGTAAAGTCGAGTGGTTTTAGATGTTTTTGAATTTTTAATCACGGGAAAACCTCCCGGGAGAATTCGCAGAGGCGATGCTGACCCTCAATAACTTTAACTGTGGATACAGCTAAAACGCAAATTAGTGAAGAAAGGGTTGCTGTATTGCAGTGGCGTCGATCCCATCACCGTAACTCGTCTCCATCAAATTGTGATCACAGGGAGAGCTGTAGACATGGTCCTCACTGCCTATCATGATCTGTCTGGTCACTTTGGAGTGCAAAACACACAAGCCACAGGCCGTAGGGGATTCTATTGGATTGCCATGACAGGACACATTGAAAAATGGTGGCAGGAATGTCACACGTCTGTGACTATGAAAAATGTGAAAGGTGATCATAAAGCACCATTGCATCCGATTAGGATTGACGTCCATTACAAATGGTAGCCATTGGTAATCTGAAGGTAGAAGCCAGCAGGACAGGACATAGCTACATCTTAACCATCATCGATCAGTACACCAAATTTGTAGTGGCCGTCCCTGTGACGGATTTAACTGGCCAGACTACACAGCGGTGGAGCAGGGAGAGGTAAGTATTGCAAGTTCTGTGTCCCTGAGCAAGCAGGGGGGACCCACTCGTGGGTGCTGGTACTGGCACAGGGCCCCTCATAGTACGCCAGTGTGTCTGATGGCGAGTGGGCCCCCCACCGTCAGAGACACTTTATTGTACTATGAGAGGCCCTGTGCCAGTGCCGTCGCCCAAGGGTGGGGCCACACACCTATTCAGGGCAACAGCACTTGCCCGGGTGCTGGAGGTGTTGACCCCGGGCCTGGAGTGGGGGGGGCAGCCCATTTCGGGTGGTTTAAAAAATGGCATATGTTGATGTGTAGGCTGAACTTTCAGCTGCTGCAAATGGAGGAATTGGAGAAATCTTTTGAAATCCATGCATGGTTCATTTTAATGAAGGTTAGATCATCAACATTTTGGGTCGACAGACGGGTCCTTTTTCTGTCAGGATTGATCCAGCAGCACTGAAGACTTTTTCAGATAGCACACTACCAGCAGGGCAAGCGAGCTCCTGTAAGGCATAATGTGTCAATTCAGGCCATATGTCCAGTTTTGAGGCCCAATAATCAAAGTGGAATGACCTGTGAGGGAGAACCTCGATATGGTAGGAGAAGTAGTTTGTATCCATAGTTGACAACGGCTGTCTCCTGTCACTTGCAATCGATTCTGTATTAGTTGTCATGTGCGCGGGACTCGAGAAATCAGACCACAACATGGTCAGGAAACCCCTGTCTCCAACGCCAGTTCAGCTGTGTGCACCACAAACACCTCTTCCATTTTGCCCACTACGGCTCGTGGGAGAACCAACTCCGCTGCTGTGTGCTGGGAATGCCTCAAGCAACCTGTTTACCAGAGTTGCTTGTTAGCCAATATTAGCTCTAGGTTCTCCTGTGGCATGATGTTGTGTAATTTGCCTTTATAGCGTGGATCGAGCATGCTGGCCAACCAGTAGTCGTCATCCCTCAATATTTTGGCAATGTGGGGGTCCCTTTATAGGATCCGCAAGGCATAGTCACACATGTGGGCCAATGTTCCAGGTGTCAATGCTGCACTGCCAGTGGTGGGTGGAGGAGCACTTTCTGGCAAATCCACATCCCTCCAGTCACGCACAAACCTTGTACCTGACCTTGGCACGCCCACATGTTCTCTTGCCCCCTGAGAAGCATCCTCCTCCCCAAAATAATCATCCCCTTCATCCTCCTCCGCATCTTCCTCTTCTTCCTCCACCTCGTCCACCACAGTTCCCTGACCAGACAATGGCTGACTGTCATCAAGGCTTCCCTCCTCCTGCTGTTGCTCCTCAGCTGCAGATGCCTGATCCTCGATGTGCGTCAAAGTTTGCATGAGCAAATGCATAAGTGGTATGCTCATGCTTATGATAGCGTCGTCTGCGCTTACCAGCCGTGTGCATTCCTCAAAACACTGAAGGACTTTACAGAGGTCTTTCAGCTTTGACCACTGCACACCCGACAATTCCATGTCTGCCCTCAAACTGCCTGCCCATGTATCCTCCCACAAATGCATTACAGCCTGCCTCTGTTCGCACAGCCTCTCAACCATGTGCATGGTGGAGTTCCATCTTGTAGCAACGTCTATGATTAGGTGGTGCTTGGGGAGGTTGAGTGATCGCTGCAGCTTCTGCATACGACTGGAGTGGACGTTTGAGCGACGGATGTGCGAGCACAGTCTTCGCACCTTATGGAGCAGGGCTGTTAACTCCAGATAATTATTTAGGAAGCACTGCACCACCAGGTTCAAGGTGTGAGCCAGGCAAGGTATGTGTGTGTTTTGAAAGGGCTATGGCTGCCACAAAATTACGCCCTTAATC
Source organism: Dendrobates tinctorius (assembly GCF_039654945.1). Lineage (NCBI taxonomy): Eukaryota > Metazoa > Chordata > Amphibia > Anura > Dendrobatidae > Dendrobates > Dendrobates tinctorius. Next base: position 2,816,780 of record NW_027361719.1, on the reverse strand, counting down.
ACTGACTACCTTGCCTGGCTCAAGATGTACACTGCCCAGCCATGACTCAGTTTATCGATGCAAGTACTCGGCCAGTACCTTCGCGGTGTGTCTACTGTCGCCCAAACACATCATTTTTAAAACCGCCTGCTGCCGCTTACCACTAGCTGTTCGATAGTGGGACACCTCGTGTGCAACACTGACAGATGTGGATGGAGTACTCGTGCGACTGCGCTCTGTCGATGAGCTTTCGCTTCTGGAGGAGGAGGAGGGTCGAACACCTACACCCAACTGTTTCCTATACCGTGGACTAGGCAGCACTGTTCCACCGCCGCTGTCCCCTGTGGAGCCTGCATCCACCACATTAACCCAGTGCGCAGTGATGGACATGTAATGGCCCTGGCCATGCCTACTGGTCTATGAATCTGTTGTGAGGTGCACCTTTCCACTCACTGATTGTTTCAGTGCATGGACAATGCGGTCTTTCACATGCTGGTGGAGGGCAGGTATGGGTTTTCGAGAAAAGAAGTGCTGACTGGGTAGGTCATAGCGTGGGACAGCGTAGGCCATGAGCTCTCTGAAAGCTTCGCTTTCCACCAAACGGAAGGGCATCATCTCTAATGAGATCAGTTTGGCAATGTAGGCGTTCAAAGCCAGTGTACGCAGATGAGAGGATGAGTACTTTCTTGTCCTACTCAGAGTGTCTGGTAGGGTGAGCTGGACTTGAGAGCTGCATAAGGGGGAACTAGCATTGGACATGACGGACTGAGAAGGGGTTGGTGATGGTGAGGGTGTTGATGGCCTAGATTCAGTGTTTCCTCGCGAAAATATTGTGTTTGCGTGACTGGTTTGGCCTAGCGACGACACCTCAACATTTCTTGATGGTGCTTAGCGATGGCCTTACAGTGGGGAAGCGATGGAGCGTTGCCAGCTAACTTGAGTCGGAGCAGGTGCACATGTGCTACCTGAGCTTTTGTAGTCTGTCCACGCTTGCAAGTGCATGTTGGTTAAATGTCTAAGCATGCAACTGGTATTCAAATTTCTTAGATTTTTCCCTCTGCTAAAGGTCCTTCGGCACTTCTTAAAGATAACCTTTGCATCATCAGTAGGATTTTGTTCAAAAAACTGCCACACTGCACTTTTCCTATTATAGTACAAATTTTCAGGGCTTGCACGCTGTGCTAATTTTACCGTCTGGCCAAGCTGTCCTGCAACTCTTTTAGTTTTCTTGCCAAGTTTTTTGACAGCTACGGGCCTGCCGGATAACCGCTGCGGCAATGACGATGGCTGCTGCGGATCCTTCTCCTGTTCTGACCTATTGTCACCAGCACCCTCTTCCCCAAAGGATGCCAATCCAAGTGAACAACTGGGTCCTCCATGACCTCGTCTTCAATGTCATCTGCACCTTCCTCTGTACCTTCCTCTGTGTCACCGTGTAAGGTGGTTTAGTATGCGGGAAGGGGCACCTGAGTTTCATCAGGGTCTGATTCGGGCTCAGTAGACAGCGAGGGCAATGTAGTGCTGTGGGTGAATGTACCAGCAGATTCGTCTAGCAGTGGCTGTGCATCATTGCACTCCATGTCAGATCCATCTTGGACTGGGGAATTCAGGATTTGACTTGATAACCCAGGAATGGTATGTGAAAAGAGCTCCATGGAGTAATCTGAAGTGTGTGCTGAAGCATCCTTCACTTTTGGTGTGGGTGAAGGACACAACGAAAGGTGTTGTTCCTGACCAGAGGCCTGCACTGATGACTCTGTGCTTGCAGTTTTTTTTTTTATATAACTGGATATTTATTCTGTGCTTGCAGTTTTTGTAACTTCAGAAGAGGAGGCAATAGAGCTGGAGGCTGTTTCAGCAATGTAAGCCAAAACCTGTTCCTGATGCTCCGCCTTTAAAAGCGGGTTACCTACTCCCAGAAAAGGGAACCTTAAAAGCCTTCTTGTGCCAGACGATGATGCAGGCTCAACACCTCCTGCCTTAGCTGCTATTGTGCTTTTGCCAGAACCAGCCGATGCACCACCACCACCATCATCAGTACCAGCTGCGCTCCCCGTCCACATCCGTGGCCTCTTCCACCAGACTTCCTCATGTTTGGGAAAATGTACCAAAAATACCAGCAGAGAAATGGTACTGTATGAGTAGCATACAGCTGTGTAAGGTGTATGTAAGAAGTGAAATCTCCGTATATATTTTGTGAGTCACAGACGCTCACCCAGTATGTATTTCACCGTAATCCAACAAGCAGATATATGGTACTGCATCAGAGGTGTACAGCTGTATACGTCGTTTGTGAAACTGTCAATCTCCATATATGTGTTTACGGAATGTCACACACACACACACGCTGACTCTGTGGAGATGTGACCGTAATAAGAACACCAGATATCCGATACTGTTTGACAATTGGACTGCTCAATGTGGTGTATAGAGAAATGGAAATGTCTGTATATGTATTTATGGAATGTCACACACACACGCTGACTCTGTGTAGATGTGACAGTAATAAGAACACCAGATATCCGATACTGCTTGACAATCGGACAGCTCAATACGGTATATAAAGAAATGGAAATGTCCGTATATGTATTTATGGAGTGTCACACACACACGCTGACTCTGTGTAGATGTGACAGTAATAAGAACACCAGATATCCGATACTGCTTGACAATCGGACGGCTCAATACGGTGTATAAAGAAATGGAAATGTCCGTATATGTATTTATGGAGTGTCACACACACACGCTGACTCTGTGTAGATGTGACAATAATAAGAACACCAGATATCTGATACTGTTTGACAATCGGACTGCTTAATACGGTGTAAAAAGAAATGGAAATGTACGTAAATGTATTTATGGAGTGTCGCACACACACACGCTGACTCTATGTAGATGTGACAGTAATAAGAACACCAGATATTCGATACTGTTTGACAATCGGACTGCTCAATACGGTGTATAAAGAAATGGAAATGTCCGTATATGTATTTATGGAGTGTCACACACACACGCTGACTCTGTGTAGATGTGACAGTAATAAGAACACCAGATATCCGATACTGTTTGACAATCGGACTGCTCAATATGGTGTATAAAGAAAGAAAATCGTCACCATCTGCAGACTCTACATTGGCTTGTGCAGACCAAGTTCTGGGAACTTGAACATCATGAAGTGACTCCCCCGTGAGGGATAGCGCTTAATCCCGGGGACTGTGTGTTGGTCCGAGACAAATGCCCTCGAGGCAAGCTGGAGTGCCGGTGGGAGAAGACCCCGTATCGAGTGAAACGCCGAATCTGATCCGAAGGTCCCGTCTATCAGGTTCAGCCTGAAGGGGAAGAAGGCGCTCCCACTCGAGTAGTTCAGCATGTTGCATCCTTGTTTGCCACGGGATCCTGATCAGAGAAAACACCAGTTGTTCCTGAAACGCTCTCCTCCACAGCTGTCGAATATGATGAGGGGGAATTCTCTGACCCGCTACCCATTGACCCAGAAGAGGAACAGGATCTTGAAGCTCCCAAACAGGCTGCTCCATCAAACCTGTGCGCATCCCCTTCCTCGCCTGCTCAACCCGACTCCATTACTTAACCTGACTTCACTACTCCGCCTGTCTCCACTACTCAACCTGATTTACTTCTTACAGAATGGACAACAACAGGAATACCACCCAACCAATACGAACAAGACCAGTTTATTTGGCAGCGGATCATCCAAGAGATGGAGCAATGTCAACGTTTACTGCAAGAACTCTCGCCCATGGAATGGAGAGCTAAAGGAGAGGAGGAGTGTAAGAAGGACCGTGGCGCGGGTACTTGTCTTGTGCCGGTTCCAGAACTGTCAAGGCTGTCTCCTCTGTTGTGCGGGGGAAAGCTTAAGGGACCGGACCAATCCTTGCATGCAGAAGCATGGGGCGTAGTTAAGGGGGTATAGCTTTAGCGCGCACGAAAACAGGCAGACTTGGCGGGAACAGACAGTGCGCCGCAGGGACCAGTGAGTGTTCCGGCCCTGGAGCATCCATACAGCACAGGCCCGAGCACTGCTGCTGCCGCTGGTAGAGACTTTGAGGCCAGATGTGCAGTGTGCCCATTGGTTTCCATGAAGCGAAGTGCAAAACGATCTGGACCTGTGAGTGAGACCACAGTGGGTGCAGACGATGTGGTGTCCCGCACTCTTCCGGCTACATCAGTATATGGACTAGGGGCAGCGGGAGGTACCAGAGACCAACCGCTGCTGCCTGTAGACGGATCCGCATTATCTTCAGAACCCCCACCGGACAAGTGCTACGCCAGCTGTTGGCATCATCCCCTGCTCCGTGATTCATCCCATCCTGGGAAACGTCTGACAGGATAAGTGACTCTACAAGAACTGTTGATACCCTTTCTGCTGTTCTTTAACTCTGCATACTATTTACACTTTGAACTGCTTACGTCCCCTGTCAACCATTTACCTCTCTGTAAGGAGTATTCCCCTGTTAGGCTGGGGTCACACTAACTGACGAGAAATACGGTATGTACTTTCCATGCGTAATACGGAGAAATGACCCCTAAATAGTGATCTGTATATCATCCATTGTCAAGATGTGGTCGTGTAGTTTGCGCATGTAAGCATCCGTATGTAATCCGTATGCCGAGAATTTCTTGCAGGCTTGCAAAATGGACATATAATGGAGCCCAATGACAGGTTTAATATCAAACGAAGGAATAGATATACACACATAGAATACATATATATATATATATATATATATATATATATATATACACACACACACATGTAATTGAGACACATATATATATATATTTATATTTCATGTATAAGTTCTACATAGCAGAATAGCGGCAAAATCAATTGCCGGCTTCTGTAAAATCATTCTAAAACCCGACATGAAATGACACATAGTTTACATACAGTAAACCATTTCTTTTCATGTATTTTTTATATGTCCTTGACCAATAATTAGATTAGGGTTTGTGTGTAAAATTTGGGACGTCTAGGTGTTAAATTAAGGGGTTAATTTGTTGTAAAAAAATGCGTAGGCTCCCGCAGTAAAGTCGCAACCAGAGAGGGAAAGCAGGTGAGTGAGGGCAGATTTTAATAGCCTAGAGAGGGACCATTGTCACTTTATGAAGTTATAGCTCTGGAACGTTTAAACAGATCCAACTAATTCTGAGACTGTTTTTATGACATATTGTACTTCATGTTAGTAGTAAAATTTATTTGCTATAACTTGCGTTTATTTATGAAAAAAATGGAAATTTGGCAAAAATTTTGAAAATTTAGCAATTTGAAAACTTTTTTTCTGCCCTTAAAACAGAGAGTGGTGTCACACAAAATAGTTAATAAATAACAGCTAAGTAATACTAGAAGTAATCACCGCGCTACAAAGAGGCCATTTATAAAGTCAATTTACTATTTGTTTGTGGTTGGTGGTGATTGTACTAGAGTCCCAAAAGTTGTGGATAGGATCGACAATTCCAAATGGTTAAGTACATAGAGGTGAAAAGCACTGGTACTGTAGATTGTTTATCGGTGTCCAGAAGATGGTAAAACAGGGTTCCCTGTTGGCTAGATAAATAGATATTGATTGCTGACTTGATAGTAGTAAAAAAACAGCAAATAAGATAAATACTCAGTTATCTTTAGAGTAATGTGAGTGTACTCACTTTATACAGTAGCGTAGCTACCGGGGGCGCAGAGGGGGCGGTTGCCCCGGGCCCCGAGTTCTGAGGGGCCCACTGAGCTACGCTACTGTAACTGTATCGACGTGCACAGCGCGCCCATACAGTTACATTCTGCGGCAGAGCAGGGAGAATCGATCTCCCTACTCTGCCGCCCAGCCGCTATGGGCCCCTGAGAGGGGGGTGGGGGGCCCTTTGCCAGCAGTGGGCCCCCCACCTCACAGCCAGCAACGTCGTCCTGAGCTTTTCTGTGCGCACAGGACCTGTGATGAGGTCACTGGATGGGCGGAGTCAGGGGGGTCACATGATCAGGGGCTTCAGCACAGGGCTCTGCTGTGCTGGTTGTCATGGTGCTGGATGAGGTGAAGTAAAGTTTCTGTGTGGGGTCAGGATTGGTTTACAGGGTGGATGTAGCAGAGCTGTGTGTGTATGAGGTGTACAGAGCGGAGCCGTGTGTGTAGAGGGTGTACGGAGCAGAGATATGCATGTATGAGGTGTACAGAGGAGCGGAGATGCGTGTGTATGGGGTGAGCGGAGCCGTTTGTGTACCGAGTGGAGCCAAGTGTGTAGGGTCGGGGTGTACAGAGCAGAGCCGTGTGTGTACAGGGTGTACGGAGCAGAGCCATGTGTGTGCGGGGTGTACGAATTGGAGACATATGTGTACGAGGTGTATGGTGCGGAGCTGCGTGTGTACAGGGTGTGCGGAGCAGAGCTGTGTGTGTACAAGGTGTACGGAGCGGAGCCAGGTGTGTACAAGGTGTATGGAGCGGAGCCGTGTGTGTATAGGGGGTATCAGGTGCAGTAATTGGGACATATATGGCAGCAGTGGCTCAGTATTGGGGTATCAGGTGCAGTAATAAGGACACATACGGCAGCAGCGGCTCAGTATTGGGGTATCAAGTGCAGTAATAGGGACATATACGGCAGCAGCGGCTCAGTATTGGGGTATCAAGTGCAGTAATAGGGACACATACGGCAGCAGCGGCTCAGAATTGGGGTATCAGGTGCAGTAATAGGGACACATACAGCAGCAGCGGCTCAGTATCAGGGTATCAGGTGCAGTAATAGGGACACATACGGCAGCAGCGGCTCAGTATTGGGGTATCAGGTGCAGTAATAAGGACACATACGGCAGCAGCGGCTCAGTATTGGGGTATCAAGTGCAGTAATAGGGACATATACGGCAGCAGCGGCTCAGTATTGGGGTATCAAGTGCAGTAATAGGGACACATACGGCAGCAGCGGCTCAGAATTGGGGTATCAGGTGCAGTAATAGGGACACATACGGCAGCAGCGGCTCAGCATTGGGGTATCAGGTGCAGTAATAGGGACACATACGGCAGCAGCGGCTCAGTACTGGGGTATCAAGTGCAGTAATAAGGACACATACGGCAGCAGAGGCTCAGTATTGGGGTATCAGGTGCAGTAATAGGGACACATACAGCAGCAGCGGCTCAGTATTGGGGTATCAGGTGCAGTAATAAGGACACATATGGCAGCAGAGGCTCAGTATTGGGGTATCAGCTGCAGTAATAGGGACACATACGGCAGCAGAGGCTCAGTATTAGGGTATCAAGTGCAGTAATAGGAACACATACGGCAGCAGCAGTTCAGTATTGGGGTATCAGGTGCAGTAATAGGGACATACACGGCAGGAGCGGCTCAGCATTGGGGTATCAGGTGCAGTAATAGGGACACATACGGCAGCAGCGGCTCAGCATTGGGGTATCAGGTGCAGTAATAGGGACACATACGGCAGCAGCGGCTCAGTATTGGGGTATCAGGTGCAGTAATAGGGACATATACGGCAGCAGCGGCTCAGCATTGGGGTATCAGCAGGATGAGGGGTTTGTGCGGGTTGGAGATAGATGGTGATGGAGCTGGAATATGAGAAGTGAAACGTGTTGTTGTATTCTCTGTAGCAGAGTCGTGGCTGGAGGAGTTGTCATGTCGGTCTGGGCCAGATGGAAAAGACGTGAAAAGTGACCGATTCCATCAGAAAGAACGTCAGCGGTAAGACACCAACTATACCTGTGCAGTAATCACATATGTTTTGTAGGACTGGTGTTTACCACTGACCATATTGCGGTAATATCCATGTTGGTCTTTATATAGGGATTATTTTCAGTAACAGCGCAGTCATCTCCTACATCCACTATTAGGGTGCGTCACCGCGTTGTAATCACAGTTACCTAGTTAAGGGCCCACTCAGAAGTTTCGCCCCCCCCTGAACCGAAACCCTAGCTACGCCTCTGACTTTATATTTAGATTGCTGATGTGGTGTGTTGAAGATCCAATCTGGTGTCAAACAATATAGCTGATAGAGTATGTATCATCCGAGGGTATGGATGACTAGTCACAAATTCCCCATGGATTATAGCTGCCCACTAGCTGAGTGAGGAAATAATTGCACTATGAAATGAGATTATATTATTTTATCTAATATAAAGGCGACAGTGGGTATGGTAGATTGATTATAGTGACTTAAGGCCCCGTCTCACTAAGCAATCTCGGTAGCGAGATCGCTGCTGAGTCACAACTTTTGTGACGTAACAGCGATCTCACCATAGAATCATAGAATCATAAAATCGTAGAGTTGGAAGGGACCTCCTGGGCCATCTGGTCCAACCCCCTGCTCAAAGCAGGATTCGCTAAATCATCCCAGTCAGATGTCTGTCCAGCCTCTGTTTGAAGACTTGATATCGGTGTCGGGATCGCTGGTAAGTCGCTTAGTGAGACGGGGCCTTTACAAATAGAGGTAAACTCACTTATCAGAGATTCCAGCTCACCAGAAACCGCATCTTGACCATCGGAGCACGGAGCCGCCGTGTCAGGGCGCTTGTACCACTAAAAATGAAGAAAATGTCCAGCTCCACGATGTGGTGAAAATATAAGAACGCAAGCAACTTTCTTTATTATGCTGGCATTTTAACCTCGTTTGTATGATATGAATTGGAGTGAATAAAAGAATCTTATATTTTCACCACATCGTGGAGCTGGACATTTTCTTAATTTCTAAACTCACTTCTGCTGGCGTGCAATACAGATGATATAAGCCTATTCCAGATAGTATGGGCAGTGAAGATGGGTTATCTGATGGTTGCTGCACGGAAATCCCCGCTATGCGCCAGTGAGTATGGCAGATAGAATGTAATGACTATGAGAATAGAAGTGAACTCACTTGTGCTGGCGTGCAGTACAGCTGATATAAATCTGCTCCAGATAGTACGGGCAATGAAGATGAGTTATCCAAGAGTTGCTGCACGGAAATCCCCGCTATGCAGGGGAACGCTGGAACCCCTCGCGCTCCGGCTGGAAGCAACGCTGAGGCCGAGGCGTGGATGGCGGGGTCTCTTTCGCGCCCCCCTCCCTTGAATCCTGTGATGTCACAATCAACTCTGACCCCCGCCATCCACACTGCGGCCTCAGCGTTGCTTCCGGCTGGAGCGCACGAGGTTCCAGCGTTCCCCTGCATAGCGGGGATTTTCGTGCAGCAACTCTCAGATAACTTATCTTCATTGTGATCACATCAGAGGAGAGAGAAATTAAAGGGGAAAGCTGACCTTTTTGTGCAGTCGCCGTTATTCAGTGAATAACGGCGATTGCAACACTGGGGTCGGTAAAAATCAACCCGAATCATGTTCTCTGGGGTCTCGGCTACCCCCCCCGGTAGCTGAGACCCCGGAGAACTTCCAACGCTGGGGGGCGCTATGCACTTATTTCTCAGTGCAGTTAAAAAGCGGCGCTGAGGTATAATAAGTACCTTTAACTGCTGCTGTTTAAGGGGTTAAAAAAAATCGAAGTTTAATAAACATCCATTAAATTCCAATCCATCAACTTGAAAACCACAGACTGGTTTCAGACAACTTCTTTATGCAGTGGCAGTGATTAAAGATGTTGTCTGAAACGCATCTGCTAGTTCAAGGTGATGGATTGGATTTTAGTGGATATTTCAATGAACTGATTTTTTAAGGATCCTTTTTGCTGGAGTTTCTGCTTTTTTCTACTGGGATACTTACTATACTACAAGGTTTTCTGTGCAACCTGAATTTCCTACCTCAGGTGAGCTCATGGTTTCTTTGTTTTTGAGTTTGAAAGTTCTCTCCATATTTTAATGAGTTTCTGTGGGTACTCCAATTTCCTCTGTTTTGCGTGCCCCAGTGGGGACAGTGATGATGATGTTTGTAAAGCACTATAGAATATGATGGCGCTATATAAGTGAGTATAATAATAAATAAGAACAAACTGGGTAATTTACAGGAATAGAGAGTGCACAGAAGCATAATGTGAATTGCACACTGAGGCTGGAGTCATACTGCCGAATTTCTCCTGCGATAATCGCATCGCATAGCACGGACTGGCCGGCACCGCTCCTGACCTGAGCATGACAGCGTGATCGATTACTATGCAGCTGTCAAGCTCAGGTCAGGAGAGCCGACAGCCAGTGCGAGTTTTACGATCCGATTCTTGGACGAAAAATACGCCAGTGTGTCTGCCCTGAGATTCATGATAACTCTGTGAGTGGGCGCTAATCAAAAGCACACAGAAGAATTAAGGTACTGTCACACTTAGCGATGTACCAGCGATCCCGACCAGCGATATGACGCGGTCAGGATCGCTGGTACATCGCTAAATGGTCGCTAGTGAGCTGCCACACAGGCAGATCTCACCAGCGATATCGCAGGGGACGGGGGTCGCGACTTACCTGTCAGACGCGGCGATCCTGCGTCCTCCCGCCCGGCTCCACACGTCGCTCGTCGTCACAGCAGGAAGCGCCGCAGGAAGTGGACGACGAGAAACAGTCCAGCCTGTTCTCGCACGATCAGCGATAAGTAGCGGGGGAGCGGGTCGTAGGTAAGTATCAGACACAGCGATATCGCTAGCAATATCGCTATAACATCACAAGTTATAGCGATATTGCTAGCGATATCGCTTAGTGTGACAGGCCCTTTAGGGTCTGTAGCACTAAGGAGAAGCAAGTGCAACTAGGAAATGTAGTTTTAGCAGAAAAAAATTGGGAAGTCCATTTAGCAATGTGAAGCTGGATGCCAGGGTCAAGTAGAAATTAAACAATACACCAAAGGTGCAAAAAAAGAAACTATAATTTGGGCCTAGTCTGTATATTAACAATAAGTATGCATTTTTTTGCTTTATGAAAAATAATATGACTTTGGGAAAAACATTTTAAATGTATTTATTTTTATCACTGTATGTTAAGAAAATTTGTTTTAGAAATTCTGCATTTTCTAGCTTGTCTCACATTGCTTATTAGCCAGTGTGAAAATGTAAACAGTGATATGAAAAATGAATAAATACATTAATTAATAAATAAATAATAATAATAATCTATAACATTAAAACTTTATTTAAACAATAGGTCATTTTCTGATGACATATTCTGTTTAATAAAAATACGAGTGAATAGGGACTCTTACAATCCTCCAATTCACAATTAACATGAGTGTTAAGTGGTTGCAAATGATTCACAGTGGAATTTAGAAAGCCCAAGGGAACATATGTTTGCCATTATATAAACTTCATCTAAATGAGAATTGATGAATAGAAATGGTTTGCAGGTAAGACATTGTCATGTATCATATACTCGTATGCTAGGGATTAATGACAGCTCAAGGGAACATAACATTAATGCACTGGTGGACACAGATGAAAAAGGCCTCTGTACAAGAACTGTTTATGAGCCCTTTGCAGTCCAATAGTTCATCATAATGCACAATTACATAGGAATTGGGGGTGGAAATTGGCCCCCTGACCTCTTTGGCTCCTGTGGGGCTGCACAGGTTGCACCACTGATATGTCCGCCCCTGAGTTAATAGTTAGACAAAGCAATAAATACCAGATCTCTTACCAATTTTAACATCTGACTATGTTTAACAAAGAATGATATATCTATAGGATCAAGCTGAATACAGTATAAATAAGTGTTTCCACAGTTAATTACTTGCTTGCATAAACTATCTTTTATTTTTGGGTTGTTTTCTTGGTTTTAAAGGGCTTGTCTGGGACTGAGAAATTGAAGGTCTGACACCCAGCACCCGACTGATTATCTGAAATTCACTCCATTGTGACTGGATGCAAGAATTGTATGAAGCGGAACGCAGCAGCCCTATGTATTCGTTAGAGTGCTCCTGAATACTGTTGTTTATGTCCCATTCAAGTGAGATACACTTGTATCTAACTAATGTACGGGGTTGCATTATTCCGACCCTTCCATTCCTTATATTTGGTCGCTGCCGGAGCAAATTTCAACTGATTTGTGGGGGCAGGGCCGGACTGGCCAATTGACAATTCTGGCAAGTGCCAGAAGGGCCTGTCTGGTCGTGGGCCGCTTGGCTGCTACATTGTTAACAGAATTTGTCTCCTCAAGACACCCATACTGTTAAGAATTGTGACGGAGCACAAAGTGACTGACTCCGTCACTTACCCCAGCAGGCCGCGGGCATCATTAGAAATATTGGTCTTGTAATAAATCTTGCTTTCCTCCATCCAGGATATTAGTAATATATCCCATCTGGTGCTTGGGGACAGGGACAGCATGGGCCTGTGTGATTTCAATTGCCAGAGCTGAAATTCAGCCCCAGTCCGTACCTGTGTGGGGGTACCGGATGTTGGCTCCCATCAATCACATATTGATCCTATCGTATAGTAAGACCTTGTAAGGCTGCAAGTCTATACTAGTATATAAGTATATATGTAAATAGATGCAAAATATGCCGCACCTGTGAGGTGGATGGATTATCTCGGCAAAGGAGAAATGCTCACTAACACAGATTTAGGCAAATTTGTGAACAATATTTGAGCGAAAAAATCTTTTTGTTAAAATAGAAAAAGTCTCTGATCTTTAAGTTGAGCTCGTGAAAAATGGGAGCAAACACAAGTGTTTCGTTTATAATTTTGTCAGTATATATATTATATATATATATATAGATTCTATATATACATACACACCTACACAACCCCTTTAAGGTGTAGAACAAACACTTAAAGGGATTGTCCCACTACCAAATATTACATTTTTCTGTTAGATTAGGCAGATACATTATTTTGTTATCACAACTCTTTACTCTGCTTAGATATTGATTTCACAACCTTGCTGTGGCGGCTCATGGTGTTGTTAAGTCGCTCTCAGAATGTGTGTGATCAGTGATCATAAGAAATTTTTTCTAGCACACCGATTTTCATTGGAAAAGCTTGTATGATGGCAGTGATCACACCATCTCCTATCTACAAGAAGATCTATGCTGAGATACTGAGCATGTGTGACGAAGAGAGCATTCCTGGTGCATGGTCCAAGGTGTCAGCAAGCTGAAAAGATAAGTATCGTCCATATTGGCGACATAGTTCCCTTGGGTGAGAAGATGAGGAATCGAGGATTGAGAATAGGACTCTCGCTAATTGGACGGTAGTATTGAGCTGGGCTGTGGTGAAGTAGAGTGAAGCAGTGAAGACAGAGAGCAAGTGAGTAAAAAGAAAGGAATAGAGGCTATGTGTGAAAAATGCACATAAAGATGTGTACCCGCTAACTACTGTACATAATCCACACAAAATTATCATTAGGTAAAGAGTTTATTTATAACAGGTGGTCTCCCTCATTGAAGTCCTCAACATCTGGTCCTGGTCAACCAAAGTCATTGAGAGCATGCAGCCTCCAATAGTGTAGCGCCCTCATGGATGAAGCCCACACACCCTGCCAGGACCCCCACCTTCATGTAACGTGCTGGGCTGTAAGAGATGGTTATCTCGCCCACGGCTAACTACCTGCACAACGTTACATAAGAGTTTTTTGTTTTGCTTCCCTGAGCTATTGGAGCCAGTATGACACATGTATATGATACTGCAGCATATCATCTCTCATAAAACACCAACATCAGAGCCCCCTCCCTGTATACATAGCATATGAGCTCTTTGATTTCTAATTGCTCATTTGATGATAGTGGCAGTCTCACCACGGACCAGTTTCACAATGCATGAGTAGGAAGGAATGAAGCTCCTTCAAAGTGATCTAAGAAAGTTGGGACCACTATTTTTTATGGTGACAGTGCGCCACCTTTCCTGCCGGCTACCTGTACAAGCTGCATAGGCTGTATTTATGATAAGCCTGACCATGATGATGGCTGTCTAATAGTAGGAGGCAAAAGTGAGGTCTGTGCTATGGAAGACAAGACAAAAAGACAAGTCAGCTGCATTAGTATGTTTAAGCCATGGTAGCCTATCAGTCCAGTTTTAACCCCTTAATGACAGCCAATACGTCTTTTAACTGACCTGAGATATAAGAGAATAGCCTCTCCATACAGGTGACAATCCAGCAGCTGTCGCCTGTACACTATAGCTGATAACTTGCTACATCAGACACAATCAGTGTTGCCATTGTCCATATATCTTTAACCCCTTAAATGCTGCGGTCAATAATGACTATATCATATAAATGTTTAAAAGAGTGTGGCTTCTCCCTCTTTATCCCCATCGACACCCTGAGATCATGATTGTGTGGTCCTGATATTTGCCATGGCAATTCATCAGCAAATAATAGCCTAAAAGCCCCTTTACATTTAGCGATGCACCAGCGATCCGACCCAGTCAGGATCGCTGGTGCATCGCTAAATGATCGCTAGTGAGCTTTCACATCTGAAGATCTCACAGCGATGCAGCGCACGATACTCACCTTTCACACACAGCGATCCTGACGTCCTCCCGCCCGCCTCCATGCGTCGCTCGTCGGCGCCAGCAGGAAGCCCAGCAGGAAGCGGACGACGAGAAATGGAGCCGGACATTCTCGCGCGATCAGCGATGGACAGCGGGGGAGCCGGTCGGAGGTATCACACATAGCGATATCGCTAGCAATATCGCTATAACGCCACAAAACCAGTGACGTTATAGCGATATCGCTATGTGTAAAACCCCCTTTAGAGTCTGCCGGCTCTAGCGGCCTGTTCAGAAGTCAGAGACATTTAGGTGGTATAAACAAACTTTTTCATTCCTATCATGCCACTTTGTGATAATTCCTGAACAGCACCTGAAAGGTTAATAAGCTACCTAACAGCAGTTTTCAATATGTTGAGGCAGGGGTGGATTAAGGGTAGCCAGGGCCCGGGGCAGTTCAGACTCTGTGGGCACGAATCGTAGAGCCGCACTCTACATAGAGAATAATGGGGCCTCCAGCACCGACCTCCACCCGCAGAGCCGCACTCCACATAGAGAATAATGGAGCCTCCAGCACCGACCTCCACCCGCAGAGCCGCACTCCACACAGAGAATAATGGAGCCTCCAGCACCGACCTCCCCCCGCAGAGCCGCACTCCACATAGAGAATAATGGAGCCTCCAGATCCGACCTCCACATAGAGAATAATGGAGCCTCCAGCACCCACCTCCACCCGCAGAGCCACACTCCACATAGAGAATAATGGAGCCTCCAGCACCGACCTCCACCCGCAGAGCCGCACTCCACATAGAGAATAATGGAGCCTCCAGCACCAACCTCCACCGCAGAGCCCCACTCCACATAGAGATTAATGGAGCCTCCAGCACCGACCTCCACCCGCAGAGCCGCACTCCACATAGAGAATAATGGAGCCTCCAGCACCGACCTCCACCCGCAGAGCCTCACTCCACATAGAGAATAATGGAGCCTCCAGCACCGACCTCCACCCGCAGAGCCACACTCCACATAGAGAATAATCTGGCCTCCGGCACCTACCTCCACCCGCAGAACACCACTCCACATAGAGAATAATGGAGCCTCCAGCACCGACCTCCACCCGCAGAGCCGCACTCCACATAGAGAATAATGGAGCCTCCAGCACCGACCTCCACCCGCACTCCACATAGAGAATAATGGAGCCTCCAGCACCGACCTCCACCCGCAGAGCCCCACTCCACATAGAGAATAATGGGGCCTCCAGCACCGACCTCCACCCGCAGAGCCGCACTCCACATAGAGAATAATGGAGCCTCCAGCACCGACCTCCACCCGCAGAGCCGCACTCCACATAGAGAATAATGGAGCCTCCAGCACCGACCTCCACCCGCAGAGCCGCACTCCACATAGAGAATAATGGAGCCTCCAGCACCGACCTCCACCCGCAGCGCCGCACTCCACATAGAGAATAATGGAGCCTCCAGCACCGACCTCCACCCGCAGAGCCGCACTCCACATAGAGAATAATGGGGCCTCCAGCACCGACCTCCACCCGCACTCCACATAGAGAATAATGGAGCCTCCAGCACCGACCTCCACCCGCAGAGCCGCACTCCACATAGAGAATAATGGGGCCTCCAGCACCGACCTCCACCCGCAGAGCCACACTCCACATAGAGAATAATGGAGCCTCCAGCACCGACCTCCACCCGCAGAGCCGCACTCCACATAGAGAATAATGGAGCCTCCAGCACCGACCTCCACCCGCAGAGCCGCACTCCACATAGAGAATAATGGGGCCTCCAGCACCGACCTCCACCCGCAGAGCCACACTCCACATAGAGAATAATGGAGCCTCCAGCACCGACCTCCACCTGCAGAGCCACACTCCACATAGAGAATAATGGGGCCTCCAGCACCGACCTCCACCCGCAGAGCCACACTCCACATAGAGAATAATGGAGCCTCCAGCACCGACCTCCACTCACAGAGCCGCACTCCACATAGAGAATAATGGAGCCTCCAGCACCGACCTCCACCTGCAGAGCCACACTCCACATAGAGAATAATGGGGCCTCCAGCACCGACCTCCACCCGCAGAGCCACACTCCACATAGAGAATAATGGAGCCTCCAGCACCGACCTCCACCCGCAGAGCCGCACTCCACATAGAGAATAATGGAGCCTCCAGCACCGACCACCACCCGCAGAGCCGCACTCCACATAGAGAATAATGGAGCCTCCAGCACCGACCTCCACCCGCAGAGCCGCACTCCACATAGAGAATAATGGAGCCTCCAGCACCTACCTCCACCCGCAGAGCCGCACTCCACATAGAGAATAATGGAGCCTCCAGCACCGACCACCACCCGCAGAGCCGCACTCCACATAGAGAATAATGGAGCCTCCAGCACCGACCTCCACCCGCAGAGCCGCACTCCACATAGAGAATAATGGAGCCTCCAGCACCGACCTCCACCCGCAGAGCCGCACTCCACATAGAGAATAATGGAGCCTCCAGCACCGACCTCCACCCGCACTCCACATAGAGAATAATGGGGCCTCCAGCACCTACCTCCACCCGCAGAGCCGCACTCCACATAGAGAATAATGGGGCCTCCAGCACCGACCTCCACCCGCAGAGCCGCACTCCACATAGAGAATAATGGGGCCTCCAGCACCGACCTCCACCCGCAGAGCCGCACTCCACATACATGGCTGCTCTCAGTGCTCTGTGCTGTGCGCACAGGACCTGTGATGAGGTCACAGGAGGGGAGGAGACAGGGGTCACATGATCGGGGGCCCTGACACCTTACCTCCTGTGATCTCATCACAAGCCTTTGCACGCTACCAGCAGCATCAGCGTTCACGCTACTTGTAGATGCTGCTGGTAGCAGAGCACATAATGCCGCCCCCACAGTCACTCACTTTTAGGTGGGGAGAAGATGGAGTGCCATTGCAGCAGCCAGCAGGAATGTGGTGGGGGCCCCCTTAGAAGCTCTTGTGGTGGGGGCCCCGGGGCTGAAGCCCCGCCTGCCCTGCCTGTAATCCGGCCCTGCGCGGTGGCGGATTATAATGGGGCAATTTACTGGCCTGGGCTGTGGGCCCCTTAACCCCACTGGGCCCGGGGCAACTGCCCAAATTGACCTCATTATAATCCGCCACTGTGTTGAGGGGTGCCGTTTTTAAAATTGTATTACTTTTGTGGGTTTTCCAATATATAGGACCCCTAAAGTCACTTCAAATCTGGATAGGTCCCTAAAAAAAAAATTTGTACATTTCCATGAAAAAATGAAAAATTGCTGCTACATTTTTAAACCTCCTAAAATGCTAACTAAATAAAATAGCATTTTACAAATGGTGCTGATGTAAAGCAGACATGTGGGAAATGTTATTTATTAATGTTTTTGTGTGGTATGACTATATGGATTAAAGGGATAATCATTCAAAGTTTGAAAATTGTTAATTTTTTTACATTTTTGGCAAATCTGATATTTTTTATAAATAAACACAAAACATATCAACCTAAATTTACCATTATCATAGAGTATAATGTGTCACGAACAAACAATCTCAAAATCACTGGAATTTGAGTTATCACCATATAAAGGGACACTGGTCAGAATTTAAAAATTTGGCTCTGTCACTAAGGGGTTAAACCGTTTTTCTTACAAATAGGATCATTAAAAACGTAATAGAGAATGTGAAAAGTCTGTGCTTTTGTAAATATGTCTATAATCCATCTGTAATAGTGCCCCATGTTGTTTCTCCTGTGGTTGAAGTGATGGGTCCAATGTCAGTGGTGGATGCACATGCTTAGGAGCTTCCCTACTATACCCATTAAAGAAACTGTAGGAAGAAAAAGCTCAAATAGGGTCTTATCAGATG
Source organism: Dendrobates tinctorius (assembly GCF_039654945.1). Classification (NCBI taxonomy): domain Eukaryota; kingdom Metazoa; phylum Chordata; class Amphibia; order Anura; family Dendrobatidae; genus Dendrobates; species Dendrobates tinctorius. The sequence goes on along the minus strand of NW_027361719.1, from coordinate 2,798,579 downwards.
GAGATACAGAGGTATATGATCAGATTGCACTCACCAAATATTCCTTTACATTAGGGCATATAATATCAATCGAGTTGACAGCTGCTGCAGATCCATGGGTCAAACAGGTGACCAAACTAAGCGTGCTCTAAATGGAAATTTGTGGATATCATCCTCGCTGGACTCCCATTTTTTCAGCAGCACGGATGATATCCACAAATTTCCATTTATAGCACTACTATGCCCATTGTAATGTCAGCACCCCTGCATGGTTCCCCTTCCATGTAGGAACGTGTGGTCACCTCCCCGTCTTTCGACATGTGTCCTTCCTTCTTGCTGTCTGTGCATGCCATATAGACAGAAATTCAGTTGTAGTGAGTGAGGCAGGACAGGTTTAATCGGAATGTGGCTGGAAGAATTCAAATCGCATACCTGCATTCACACGAGCGCCCGATTACAGCGCCAGCGCTGGAGAATCCTCACAGCGTGCAGTACCCGCGCTGTGAGGATTCACAAGTATGCAGTCAAAGAGAGAGTGTCTGCAGGCTTGTACCTCAAGGCCTCACAACTCCTTTAATATGATGTTTTTTAATTCATGGGATAAACCCTTTACACTTTACTTACTTGATGATTAATTTTCTCCATACAAGTTATTTGAGAGATGTGATTGTAATAAAAGCCACATTTTCAAGATCTGTTCTAACATTTCTTTTTGTGTTAAAGGCTCCATTTTCATCTTTAGAAGACATGAGAATATTGAACAGCACAAATCCTTCTTACTTTGTACTCTCCGGTCTTACTGATGATCCTCAGATCCAGATACTCCTTTTCGCTTTATTTTTGATATTTTACATTATTACTTTGTTGGCTAATATTGGCATCATGCTGACCATCAGTGGAGACTCTCGGCTTCACACTCCAATGTACTTTTTCATTAAGAACCTTTCTTTTTTAGACCTTTGTTACTCTACTATCATAACGCCAAAAACCTTAGCTACTTTCCTATCAGCTACAAAGACTATTTCATTAGTTCAATGTGCAATGCAGATGTATCTGTTTGGTGCTTCAGTAAGCCTTGAATGTTTTCTGCTAGGGATAATGGCTTATGATCGCTACGTTGCAATCTGCAACCCACTGTTATATATGATAATAATGAAGAACAGGTTCTGCAGGCAACTGGTTGGATTTGCTTACCTTGGGGGTTACCTCAATGCATCGATTCATACGTCATGCACGTTCCAATTACCATTCTGCAGGAGCAACAAAATAGACCACTTCTACTGTGATGTCCCACCACTTTTAAAGCTCTCTTGCATTGACACCACAGTAAATGAGCTTGTGATGTTCATTTTTGGAGGCCTCGCTGAAATCAGCTCGTTGACAACTATTATAGTGTCATATAGCTATATAATATCAACCATATTAAACATAACTTCTGAGCAAGGAAGGAAGAAAGCATTCTCTACATGTACATCCCACCTAATGACAGTTGGCTTATTCTACAGCACCATTGTCTTCATGTACCTACGGCCATCTTCTAGTTATGCTATGAGCCAAGACAAGATTGCTTCTGTCTTCTATACTGTTATTATTCCCATGATTAACCCATTAATTTATAGCTTAAGAAACAAGGAAGTCACAAGAGCATTCATAAAAATCAGAGACAGATATAGACTTAAATTGATATTATAGTGTGTATATTTACAGTGACAACTCTCTATCTACCTATACTAAATCATTTGCATGAGAATTCAGAATTAAATAGTCTGTTCCACAATTATATTGCTGGTGGTAAAAGTGAGTTACTGAACACGCGTGACCACCGTAACTGCACATATATGCGAGAGGACACTAAAAGTACATCTAGAAGGTCAGAGCGGTCCGGCGCCTGCGCACTGCAGTACTTTACTCTGCCCTCAACAGGGAAGAGAATTGCGCCTGCGCAGGAGCCGCAGCATAAGTAAGAAGGATGACGTCATCGCTAGAAGATGGGAGGCGCCGGACCGTACCGCGACACCCACCGCACCGGACCACGCCCCCCCGGTGAGTATAATATAACTCGCTTTTCTTATCTTTCAGGTTACATCGGGGACTTATCTACAGCATTACAGAATGCTGTAGATAAGCCCCTGATGGCAGTGGCCACATCTCATAGGGCAAAAATGAAGTGACAGATTCCCTTTAAAGGGGCTTTTTATTTTTGCTGAATATGAATGGGCCAGTTGAAGTTCTCCACTGATCACATTATCAGAAGAAGTTATGCTTCCCATGGATGAGATGTGTGATCATGCAATAACAGTTATCCATGACTTTATCACTCACAGCCTAACGTAATGTGGCAAAATAAGGCAACTGCATCTCATCTACAGTCTGCCAAATAGCTCATCTTATACTCTGAAAAGACTAAAAGTATATTTTTTGGGGCTACAAAAAGTGCTATTTTATTTAACTTTCACTGTCAATACTAAATTCAAAGTACGTACCATCTTCTGTACCATCTTGCTGGCATCATCATACTGTAGAGAATCATATTGTTTGTAAAATGGCTAGGAAAGCTAGAATTTACCCCTTAAAAAGGATGACACAATATAAAAAAAGTGAAAACATAAAGCTATACATAGTAGCGGTTTATATACAAAAAGCCAAAGCTACTCGTATATAGATAGGAGTGGTCTAAAAACCTAAACGCATTCCATTTCCCTTCGCTTCCGTTCCCTTTTCTTTCCACTGTGTGGTCCTATGTCTGTCCTGCTGGTTTTATGTCAAGCAGTCTATGTTCCCTGATATTTTTTGTTCATATTGAATGTGATTATATTTACTTCTGGAAGATTCTTCATAATAGAGAATGGACAATGCCTATATTAAAAATTTCCAGATAACTTATTTTCTTTAAAGTGAACCTGCCAGCAGGATTTTGCTAAGTAACCTACAGACAGTGTCAGATCGGCGCTATTATACTGAGTAAAATGATACCTGGGTGATGAAATCCGTGTTGTGGTCGTTGTTTAATCTTTATTTGCAGTTTCCAGTTAATGAGATTCCTGTGCCTCGGGGCGGCCTGTGGGGGTGGTGGGGGCTTTATTTTATGCTCTGTTCTTCTGTTCTCACTTTCATCCTTATGGGCTTAAATGACAGGTCACTGATCCCTCACTGACTTGCTCCCTATGTTAAGTGAAACCCCAGAAATGTCACTTTTTCCAGACCCAGATCGAGAACCTAGGTCATGTCATTTCCGCTGAAGGAGTGAAGCCGTCACAGGAGAAAATTGCGGTGATTTGAGATTGGCCGACGCCGGAGAACGTAAAAGATGTCTGGGTGTTCCTGGGATTGACGGGGTACCATGATCGCTTCGTGAAGAACTTTGCCCTGATGGTGTAACTGTTACTCAAACTCCTAAAAAGGGGTACCCCCAAATGCCAAGGGTCAATCCATCCGTTGGGAGAAGGCAGGAGAAGGCATTTTTGGGATTTAAAGAAGGCACTGACTGAAGCTCCGGTTCTGGCTTATGACGACTTCTCTATACCGTTCATTCTCCACACTGATGGCAGCTTGTATGGACTTGGAGCTGTGTTGTCGCAGGTGCAGGACTGGAGAGAGAGGCTATGCTAGCCGGTCCCTTCACGATTCCGAACGCAACCCGGATAACTACAGTTCCTTCAACCTGGAGTTGCTGGCTGGCGTTGGTGTGGGCCATGATGGAGAGATTCGCAGAATCGCCTATGCTAGCCGGTCCCTTCATGATTCCGAAAGCAACCCGGATAACTACAGTTCCTTCAACCTGGAGTTGCTGGCTGGCGTTGGTGTGGGCCATGACGGAGAGATTTGCAGAATACCTGTCCGGCTCAGAGGTGCTGGTGCGCACTGATAGCAATCCATTAGCACATCTGGAGAATGCCAAGTTAGGGGCCCTGGACCAACACTGGGTGGCCCGGATGGCAAAGTTCCGATACAGAATCACTTATAAAGGGGGGTTGGAGAACACCCACGCTGACGCCCTTTCCAGAGCAAGACATGCACCACCAGGAAAGAGAAAAGATGAGATGCTGGAGGAAGAGGAGGTTCCCCGGTTCCGAAAGACCGCTGTGACCGTGGCGGCCACGCTGGACCAAATACAGATCCCCCATCATGAAGGGGTGTTGTGAAGATCCCAGGATGAGTGGGTCTGGTTACAACAAGAAGATCGTGAGCTTGCTCTGTTCAGACAGTGGGTGACACTGAAGAAGCTGCCTAGTCATAAACAGCGGAGTGCTCTGACTCCAGAAGCATTGAAGATACTCTGGCAGTGGGAACGCTTCCAGATGAGAAACGGGCTGTTATATCGGAAGGTTCAACTACAGAAGGAGCTGGGGGCTTCCTGGCAGGTGGTGATTCCAGAGACTGTCCACCGTGGCCAAAGCCACTGAAGCTCATGAAAAAGGGGCTCACTTCAGTCTTGAAAATACTTTCCAGTGGCTACAGCGGTTTGTCTACCACCCTCGACTAAGAGCAGCGGTCGAGGAGGCTTGTAGACTCTGTCGGGCCTGTGAGTTTGCCAAGTCCCCGAAACAAAGAGCTCCTACTCAGACGATAGTAACCTCAGCCCCCCCGGAACTGTTGACCATCGACTATTTGACCATCGGGCCGGCCCACCAAGGAAGGATACAACAACTGTCTAGTGATGGTAGACCATTTCACGAAGTTTGCGGTGGTGATGCCCACCCGGGACCAGATGGCTGAGTCCGCTGCATACGCCATCTGTAAACATTTCATTCAAGTGTATGGATGCCCGCAGTGGATCCTTTCGGATCAAGGAGCTTGTTCCTTAGGAAGAGTAATTGATGAGTTACAGTGGATCTATCAGTTTGAGAGATCACACACCACATCGTACCATCTTCAGGGAAATGAGGCCTGTGAGAAGTTTAATCGTACTCTAATTCAGATGTTAAGGACCTTGGAAGACGATAGGAAGGCTAGGTGGACAGAGTATGTCTCTGAACTCATGTGGATCTACAACAATCGAGCCCATCAAACCACCGGTTACACACCTTACTCCTTGCTGTTCGGCCGAATGGGGAAAGAAATCACGGAACTGGAGCTGGATCCAGGAGAGGACTACCCACGGACAGGTGTGTCTACCTGGGTCCGAGAACATCACCACCATCTACAGACCTTACATCATCTGGTACAGACATGGCTCCGGGAGCTGGAGCACCCTGAGAAGCTTCCTCTGTGAGGGACAGATCTTCAGGTTGATGATCGAGTTTTGGTGCGGGAGAAATGTCCACGTGACAAGCTGAAAAATCGGTGGGAGAGTAGGCCTTACAGAGTGAAGCATTGGGTCAGTATGGAAGGACCCATATATGAGATTTATCCAGAAGGAGAAAATAATGCTCCCACTAGAGTGGAACACAGGGGTGTGCTCCGGCCATGCCTCTCCGAGGGCCCCATGCAAAGGGAAGAAACCCCTGAGGTTTTCGAAGAGGTGCCTTCTGTGGCCATGGAATATGAAGAGGAAGAAAGTCCTGAGCAGCCATCTGAAAATATGTCTGTTGGTCAGGGCCCTGGGATCCTGGAAGAAAACGTCACGGCAGGTGCAGATCCAATTTTGCCTCCACTAGAAGATTCCACTATTCCTTCCAATCTACATCACACCGAATGCACAACGGCTGGACAACCCCCCAATTGTTACAATCAGTATCAGTTTATTTAGTGGCAGACCGCTAAAACAGCCAAACAGTGCTCTAACGATTATCAGGATGCCTCGCCCGTGAAATGGCGAGTGAAAAGAGATGGGGGATGCAAGAAGATGAGTCGAGACAGAGTCAGCGGTTTCCGGTGCCCTTTGAGGCCAGAACTATCGGGACTGACACCACTGTTGCCAGGGTAGGGTTCTTCTGGCAGGGGAGGACCTTCACGCTGGACAGCAGGGGGCACGGGGAATATAAAAGGGACTGAGCGTGGGAACGGGTCAGACTTGGCGGGAATGCGAGAGGAAAAGGTTGACTCCCTCTCCTCTGCTCCGACTGCTAACTCCATGCCATTCATCCCCCAGCGGACTTACTCTAAAATTGACTGTGTCACGACTGAGCTATCTTCTGACCCACAAACTTTTATACAGTATAATGCCCCACACAGTACAGTGATCCATCTTATCCCCGTCATTGTGATTCCCCCACATTCCATCTCACCAAGTATGATACATCTACAACCCCATACACAGTATGATTCACCATAGCCCTCCACAAAGCATAGTGCCCTACAGTCCACACTACACCAAGATGCCCCAACAACCCCCCTCACACAGTATTATTCCCTCAAAGTCCTCACACACAATATTCTGCCCCCGCACATTATGATGACAGGCCCCCAAATGCATAGTCTGATTCCCACTCACTCTCCCCTGCACACATTATGATTTTTCCACACAATATGATGTCCCCATATTGCTCCTAACATGCATAATGCTGCTTCCACAGTTCCACTCACACAGTATGTGTAAGGTACAAGCAGAAACACAGGGTGCATTGACGAGCAGGAGGCAGCGCAAGAGTTAACGGGTTTTTATATAGAGTTATCACAGCAGCAAAAACTCCACACAGGGAGTGAGAGTATATAGAAACACAAAGTGTAAACGGTAGCAGAGTAATAGCAGAGGGTCAAATAACGAGTTAACTTATCAGTCTCTGTTTCCCGGAGGGCGGAGGCTGGAAAATCCCACGATGGTGCCGTAGATGACGTGAGAAGTCTCTGAACCGGTCCTGGAGGAAAATGAAGCACTGTCTCTGAGCGGCGGTGAAGTATCCTGGCCTTCCCACACGTGGTCTCATGGTCATGGAATGAGGTGCTGACCGAGGGGAGGTCTGAAGCACCGCGAATGATGATGTACAATGTCCTGGAGTAGAGGTCGCACTCTCGCTACTACAATCAGTGTACCCCAACGAGAGAGCACAAAATGATAAATTTGAAAAAATACTCTGCAGTAAAAAACATGTAAAAGTAATCAGCAAGTGCTGTATAACAAATACAGGGTATTTAGTCGACACATTTTTTGCAAAAAATACATACCAAGCTGCTTCACCACTTCACGGTAACCCTTCACGAAGCAGTCCCTATCTAATGTTTTCAAAACCTGAACATGTGAACAGTATCTAAATGAACAGGATACAGACAGGCGCTTCCCAGTATATGGGCTTGTTGGTGAAAGACAGCTCATTTATGTGCATGTCACAAAGGAGGAGGGTGGGGTCTCCCAAACCGTGCTGAGCATGGAAAAAAATGGATTAAAAACATATATGTGACATGCACAAGTGTGAACAAGTCGGTAAGACAATGCCCACACCACCCAATGGCTGAACCACAACGAGAGAGCACAAAATGATAAATTTGAAAAAATACTCTGCAGTAAAAAACATGTAAAAGTAATCAGCAAGTGCTGTATAACAAATACAGGGTATTTAGTCGACACATTTTTTGCAAAAAATACATACCAAGCTGCTTCACCACTTCACGGTAACCCTTCACGAAGCAGTCCCTATCTAATGTATTCAAAACCTGAACATGTGAACAGTATCTAAATGAACAGGATACAGACAGGCGCTTCCCAGTATATGGGCTTGTTGGTGAAAGACAGCTCATTTATGTGCATGTCACAAAGGAGGAGGGTGGGGTCTCCCAAACCCTGCTGAGCACGGAAAAAAATGGATTAAAAACATATATGTGACATGCACAAGTGTGAACAAGTCGGTAAGACAATGCCCACACCACCCAATGGCTGAACCACAACGAGAGAGCACAAAATGATAAATTTGAAAAAATACTCTGCAGTAAAAAACATGTAAAAGTAATCAGCAAGTGCTGTATAACAAATGCAGGGTATTTAGTCAACATATTTTTTGCAAAAAATACATACCAAGCTGCTTCACCAGCAGCTGCAAAAAACTTTTTTGAATTTACCAAATGACTGCAGTGAAAACAAAGAGTGAAAAATTTAAAGGGGTCTGAATACTTTCTGTACCCACCGTATGTCCTCAGGAGACAGATATAGTTGAAGTCAGGACAAATTACCGAGCTCCCAGCACAGCAGGACAATTCCCCAAATTTGTGACTGTCCCACTGGATTAGAGACAGTTAAGAGGTATACTTTAAAGGGTGGGCTGGCGTCACCACTCAGCACAATCAGGCAGGTCCCGGGGCTCTGAGAAATTGAGGGGGCCTACTTGCCGCCGGGGACACTGGCATGCTATGGGGCCCGTGAGTTTTGGGGTGCGCTGCCTGCCGCCGTGCTCCCCCATGCTTTAAACTGTATCAAATACTGACCTCTCCTCGTTCCCCGCTGGCCGCGGATCCCATCTTTTACGTGTCGTCTGTCTCTGACATCTCTACTCAGATTGCTTGATGATGTCACTACAGTGTGCCCTGAGCAGTGCAGAGAGCCAGAAGAGGCTGAAGACACCAGAGTTGAGGAGACCAAAGCCGCAGCCAGCGAGGAACAAGGAGAGGTGATTATTTGCTGAATGGAGCATTATATGGGGTCCATTCTCTATGTAGCATTATATAGGGCCCATTCTGTATGGACCATTACATGGGGCCCATATTTTGTATGGAGCATTACATGAGGCCCATTATTCTGTATGCAGCATTATATGAGGCCTATGATTCTGTATGCAGCATTATATGGGCTCCATTTTTCTGTATGGAGCTATATATAGGGCCCATTATTCTGTATGGAGCATTAAATGGGGCCTATTATTCTGTATGCAGCATTGCTTGGAGCATTATACAGGGTCCATTTTTCTGTGTGCAGCATTATATGGGTTCCATTATTCTGTATGGAGCAATATAAAGGGTCCATTATTCTGTATGGAGCATTATATCTTAGAATCATAGAATGTTAGCTTTGGAAGAGACCTCAAGGGTCATCATGTCCAACTCCCTGCTCAATGCAGCACAGGATTCACTAAACCATCTCAGACAGATGTCTGTCCAGCCTCTGTTTGACAACTTCCATTGAAGGAGAACTCGCCAACTCTCGTGGCAGCCTGTTCCACTCAATGATCACCCTCACTGTCAAAAAGTTTTTTCTAATATCTATTCTGTATCTTCTCCCTTTCAGTTTCATTCCATTGCTTCTCATGTTTCCATGTGAAAATGAGAATAAGGATGATCCCTCTACACTGTGACATCATAGTAACATAGTAATGCAGTTAGCAAGGCCGAAAAAAGACATTTGTCCATCCAGTTCAGCCTATATTCCGTCAGAATAAATCCCCAGATCAACATCCTTCTAAAGAACCTAATCACTGTAAGATACAATATTGTTATGCTCCAGGAAGACATCCAGACCTCTCTTGAACCCCTAGACTGAGTTCACCATCACCACCTCCTCAGGCAAGGAATTCTAGATTCTCACTGCCCTTACAGTAAAGAATCCTCTTCTATGTTGGTGAAAAAAACCTTCTCTCCTCCATATGCAGAGGAGCGTCACCTTCCTTGGTATAAACAGATCCTCAGAGAGATATTTGTGTGGCGCCCCTGAGGGTCCAGTCATCACAGAGGTACTGCACCTCAACCAGAGGTGTAGTATCCCACCTTTCACGTAAGATGGAGACACCTGACCTGGCTCTGACACGACACCAACATCCACCACACACTATAGCAGCAGGTGCTCCTAATCCCTGCTGGCTAGGAAAGGGTGTTAGAAGGTGGGTGGGGCTTGAGGGTTAGAGCGGGAGAATAGAAGGGAAGTTAGGGGAGTCTTCCCTTAGGGGAAGAAGGGGAAAGACGTGCCTAGGCAACCCTCCTGTAGGGGAAGGAGGAAAGAAATAGAATTGTACAGCAGACCCCTGGTCTGGTGGGGCTGCTGGTATGGACTGAAAGACTGAAGGAAGCTTCCTGAAGTTGAAAGGGATTTTCGGAGGCACGGGCTGAGCAAGTGCTACCCGTGGGGCTCGCACCTTGTTGGCAAATGTCAGGTGGGGGAAATCCAGGTCGCAGAAGGGTCTCAGCCCCTAGCCTAGTGGGTTGGACATCAGGACTCAGCTAGCAAGCAGACAGCTGTGGCAACCTTAGGAGTCACAGCAAACTACCATAGTTATCTTCTCTGGAAAGGCGGCCAGAAAGGATCAAGGAAACGGAGTAGGCACGTTATCCGAAAGGATCCACAGCTGCTGGCCTGGGACACTGACTGTGAGGTGCTGGGAAGGAAGAGGAGTGGAAAGCAGCACTGTGAGATGGCCAGGGATGGCATAAACTGACAGGAAGTTCTGGAAAGGTGTTCTCTATCTGCCTGGAGGTTGACTGGATCCCTCACCTGGTGGACGTAGCACCAAGCAGGCATCTGTGTGCACCAGAACTGTGAGTAAAGCTTTGGAACTGCATTCAGCTGTGTCCTCTGCCTTCTTCCTGCATCTCCTACTCAGCACTGCTACATCCCTTGCTTAACACTACATCACCTCCTCAGCTCCCTCTTACAACTGCCCTGGGACTAAGCTCTGCCTGTGGAGAGCAATTCCAACTCTGCTGCATCACACCATCAGTCCCAGAGGATCTGCACTGCAGCGCTGGTCGCCTCTGACCAGATACCACAGGTGGCATCACGAACACTCACTACAAAAACTCTTTACTTTCATCCCTTGTAAGTATACCCCTATTATTGGATGCCAAGGGCCACAGACTGGGTCACTGCTGCTGTGACACTGCCCCCTTTAAGAAGTGGCCCGGTACCGAGTTTCCCCACTGCCCTGGCGGGCACTCCAACTTGGCATCACGAACAGAATATCGAAGCCTGGTATCACCGGGTCTTGTGTGCCAGAGATTTGACTGAACTGAGAAATGACAAACCAAAATGTGCAAAGGAATAGATTTATTGGACTGTGATTTGGACTGTAAAAATGGCTGCCATAGCGGTCCCACGAGGTGTGCAGTGAGGCGTGCCATCGTGAGCGATACCCAAGAAAGTGTGCGAAACAGACAGGGGCGCACCAATAATGAGGCAAGTTGAGCCTGTTGCCTCAGGCGGCAGGCAGCTGCTATGCACAGGGGGCGGCATATGGGCTCTGCTACCCGCAGCACCTACAATTTAGCCTCTGCACGCTACCCGCAGCACCTACTATTTAGCCTCTGCACGCTACCCACAGCACCTACAATTTAGCCTCTGCACTCTACCCGTCGCACCTACAATTTAACCTCTGCGTGCTGCTTGCGACCCTGTTGGCTGTTGAAAGAGGACATATGAAGTCAGAGAGGTGAGGCTTACAGTGTGCGCTGCCATCTGTGAGATATACTAAGTGGAGAGCGATAAACTTGAATTGCTCCAGTGTGTGTTAGCTGGAAAGGCAGAGCGCTTTTTAGGTGTGGTGCCAGTGATCCCCGATTCATACCACATAGCGGTCGAGGATAGTCACCCAGGCCTGTATTGATAATCTGCCCAGGAGAGCATTTGCCCAGTGGGCCGGCGGCTCTGAATTGCAAATTCGCCACGGGCCCTTTAAAACTTTTGAAGAAGCCGGTCAGCGTGCACTGTCTCTTGTGCACGCACTGACATGGCCGCACGCTGGCCCTCCCTAAAGCGTGCACAGCGGACGAGGTGGCCCCTGTTGCTGACGTGCACACTGCAACTGTGGCGGCACTTGTTGTGACACGTGCACGGCGGCCGCGAAGGTACAGCACACAGGGGCTTTATGTAAAAGTTTTTTTTCCTGATCACTGTCACCGGCGAAATTCAGGATCCGCTCCAGCCTCCTCTCCTTTGCATGTCCGACACTGCACGTGCTGCAGCTCCTTATCGCTTTCCCCCTCAGCACAAGGATCTACTATATGTAATACTGCTAGTGCTGTATATATGTTATGTAGGTGATGCTGTAGTAGCAGTGTAACCTATATAATGTATATACAGCACTAGCAGTATCACCTATATAATGTAGAAGAGCGACCAGAATGGTGACCGGTCTGCAAACCCTGTCTTATGAGGAAAGGTTGCAGGATTTGGGAATGTTTAGTTTGCAAAAGAGAAGACTGAGAGGAGACTTAATAGCTGTCTACAAATATCTAAAGGGCTGTCACATTGTAGAAGGATCAACTTTATTCTCATTTGCACAAGGAAAGACTAGAAGCAATGGGATGAAACTGAATGGGAGGAGACACAGATTAGATATTAGAAAAAACTTTTTGACAGTTAGAGTGATCAATGAGTGGAACAGGCTGCCACGAGAAGTGGTGAGTTCTCCTTCAATGGAAGTCTTCAAACAGAGGCTGGACAGACATCTGACTGGGATGATTTAGCGAATCCTGCTTTGAGCAGGGGGTTGGACCAGATGGCCCAGGAGGTCCCTTCCAACTCTACGATTCTATGATTCTATGATTCTATGTAGCAGTGTATATACAATATATAGGTGATACTGCTGTTGATTTTTATAATTGCACTATCACCTATATATTGTATATATAACCATTGCAGTATCACCTATATGATGTATACAGATGTATTGCCAACTGTTTAGCAATAAGGTTCAGATACGGCTTTAAAGAAGGCACCACTTAGATATGACACAATTTTATTATACAATGATTAATTTAAATGATAAAACACCAAATTAATGGAATGGCAGATATAATATTACCCTGTTTTGTGTTAATTCATTTCATGTGAATCATACAATTAATATGAATTATAGTACATAGAGAAATAAGCATCAATACTATACAGTCATATGTAAAAGTTTGGGCACCCCTATTAATATTAACCTTTTTTCTTTATAACAATCAAGGTGCATCGGTCAACAATACAGCGCATGCATAACGCCTTTTTGTATGACCAAACAACTCAATCTTTGTTTCATCAGTCCACAGGACCTTCTTCCAAAATGTAACTGGCTTGTCCAAATGTGCTTTTGCATACCTCAGGCAACTCTGTTTGTGGCGTGCTTGCAGAAACGGCTTCTTTCGCATCACTCTCCCATACAGCTTCTCCTTGTGCAAAGTGCGCTGTATTGTTGACCGATGCACAGTGACACCATCTGCAGCAAGATGATGCTGCAGGTCTTTGGAGGTGGTCTGTGGATTGTCCTTGACTGTTCTCACCATTCTTCTTCTCTGCCTTTCTGATATTTTTCTTGGCCTGCCACTTCTGGGCTTAACAAGAACTGTACCTGTTTTCTTCCATTTCCTTACTATGTTCCTCACAGTGGAAACTGACAGGTTAAATCTCTGAGACAACTTTTTGTATCCTTCCCCTGAAAAGCTATGTTGAATAATCTTTGTTTTCAGATCATTTGAGAGTTTTTTTGAGGAGCCCATGATGCCACTCTTCATAGGAGAATCAAATAGGAGAAATACTTGCAAGTGGCCACCTTAAATACCTTTTCTCATGATTTGATACACCTGGCTATGAAGTTCAAAGCTCAATGAGGTTACTTAACCAATTTAGTGCTTCAGGAAGTCAGTAAAAAGTAGTAAAAGGAGTGTTCAAATCAAGAAAATGATAAGGGTGCCCATACTTTTGCACCGGTCAAATTTTGTTTAAATGCAGATTGCACATTTTCTGTTAGTACAATAAACCTCATTTGAATCCAGAAATATAACTGAGTCCATCAGTTATTAGATATATGAAACTGAAATAGCTGTTGCAAAAACCAAAATTGTTATAAAGAAAAAAGGTTAATATTAATAGGGGTGCCCAAACTTTTACATATGACTGTATATACTGCAGAGATAATCAGCGGCACACGTGCGGTAGCCAGAGATTGGGGTAGTTAGAGACGTCACTACCACCAAATGGACTTACCGTGACTGGACGTGTGCACGGTGTCGCAACTGCGGATGCCCAAAACGGCTGCAAGCGCAATTAGCAGGCGCAATGCAAGACGCTGGCTGCTGTAAAAGGTGGAGCTTGAGCGCGCTGACGCTAGCGCGCACACTGGCTGTATCCCAATCATTCACACATTCGTATTATCAGAGGGAAGGGGTTTCTTAATAAGTCATTCACCAGTCCAAGCATCCATCACCAAACACACAGCAGCAAGTATGGAAAATACTAGCGCATGGCATAGCAGCCATGCACACTTTTTATAGCGTATGGGACCTGCTGGAAATCTCCAGAGCCCCGAGCATAACCAATCAAATCAGGAGCAGGACCTGAGCACCTGACTCCTGAACTCCAATGAGAGCTAGTCCCGTGAGCATGCTCAGAAGCAGGAAAAAGGACAGCCTCTGGAGACAAATGTGAGAATCTGGGTTACTGCATATGCATAGAATGACCCAGATTCCTAACAGTCTCTTAACAATAGCACAATGCTTGAAGGTTGTTTGCTACTAATTACAACCCAAGATCTGTTTGCCTCTGGTCAACTTGTCAAAGTTCAACATATGTTGCTTGTTACAAAGTTAACTCTTCATGATCATAGCATAACGCTCTAAGATGGTAGCTATATGGGCAGCATGACTTCCATAATCACCTATTCTGAAAACTGGATACCTATGGTAACCCAGTCAGACACTCATACTCGTCTCATTTGTATCACAATCGGTCCTTGATTATTGATGTCATGCATGACCATTGCTACATGAGACCATCAAAACATTTTGGTCTCCCTTGTCTCCGAGCATCATACTATTATTGAACACAAGACTTCCTTGTTCAAGCAGCATAAATATTCATTAAAGATATTACACCATAGTATATTGCAATATATAGTGTTTGGATTCAAACAACCACATTTCATATTTGCAATACATTCCACCCTTGGTCTAGTGACCACACTATATCAAAGCATATAAACAATATATTAAAAATATGTAGGCTATAAGATATCCATATTTTTATTAGCACCACAACAGACTGCTCTCTACACATTATGTAGGTGATACTGCTCTATATACATTATATAGGTGATGCAGCACAGTATTTCCTATACATTGTTTATACAGCATTCTGTATACATTATAGTTTTGAATACTGCAATTATACACAGCAGTTGCTGTAATATAGATGGACTGCTGTGTATAATTGCAGTGTCACCTACATAACATACACTATATACATATACCTACAAACATACGGAAGCCAATGCCAAATATTTAAAAAAAAATAGATAAATCTTTATTGAACAAAAAATTACATAAAATTTAAAATTTCAATTGGAAAAACAAGTTACAAAACAGATCTGCAAACACAGGGGTAGCTATACCTATAAGTATATGGTATGTTTGATATCAGTTTTTAGAAGTAATTAAAATCCTTTTTATATAAAGGATGAAAAGGTGGTAAAAAATGAGCAAAAAAGTACTTCTGTTATGTGAATTTAACCCATATTCATTACATCAAGAAAAGGGGTTAAACTCTCTCAGGACATATATTTGCACGGTTAGTGCTTGTGAGAGTCAACGTACAAAAACCAAGTACTAGAAAAAAAGAGTTTTTTTGAAATGGTCAGATTAAATTTTTAAGGCCTAATAGCAGTCATTGGAAGTCCAAAGATTGCTATATGTTGAACAGCAGTTAGTATATATCCAAATGGACACAAATTGAGTGCAATAATGCGGAGGTCTAATTTAGAGAGGACACTAGTGTGAAATTCAACACCAAGAAATAAAAATGGGTATTCAATCAGACATATTTGATATCACGGTTAGTGCTCATAAAATTGATATATAGAGCAACCTACTCCTCACTGAAAATAATGCACACAGACCTTATGTCAGAGACACCGCACTACACTCGCTCACAGACGGACACTGAAATTAGCAAGCTGGCACAGGACCTATGGTCAGGTGACTGCAAGGGGGCGGGGCTTAGCGTCCTGCTTTCAGATATGACAGGACACCATACAACAACTCAGAGTCAGGCAAAACGGAGGTCACACACAGTACGGGCAAACGAGGCACAGGAGGGACAAACAGACGGGTAGTCAGACAAAGCCAAAGGTCATACACAAGAGGGCGACGTGGTACCAAGGGGACGAGCAGAGAGAAGTCGGGTCACAAGCAGAGAGTCATACATGAGAGGTAGCGCAGTACAAGAGGGGCAGGCAGAACTCGTAACAGTGACAGAACTGAATCAAAACCAAACAAGCAAGCAAGATATTAGGCACAAGGCACACGTACGCACAAGGTCAACTAACTCAGCCGAGGGCAGGAGTATAACTGACACCGGACCTAGGTCCAGTGAGCATTAAATAGCCGCCCTCTGCCAGAGAGAGGCGGAACAATTAACCCCCAGTCTGATCAGGACGGGCCAAAGCGAAACCCCGTCCTGGATCATGACACCTTATACATATAATAGGTAAAGTATACTAGAAGGTACAATTTACAATGCTCAAAGCTTCCAAATGAAGTTAATGGCAGTAAATTGTATCTAGTATGAGTCCCATAGTAACATAGTTTTGAAGGCTGAAGGAAGACCTTATGTCCATCTAGTTCAGCTAATTTTTAGTGCAGCTGTTCTGCATTGTTGATCCTGGGGAAGGCAAAAAACCCACAGAGTAGAAGCCAATTTTCTCCATAGGGAAAAAAATTCCTTTCCCTAAGCTGGGTCAACCATCTACCTATAATATTATGTTATTCGTAACCTTCTATACTGTTACTCACAAGAAAAGCATCCATTCCTTTCTTAAATTCATTCAGTGAGTTGGCCATCACCACTTCCTCAGGAAGAGAATTCCAGAGCCTCACTGCTCTTACCGTGAAGAACCCTCTTCTATGCTGGTGCAGAAATTGTCTTTCCTCCAAACGAAGAGAATGCCCCCTTGTTCTTGTCACAGTCCTTGGTACAAACAGTTCATTGGAGAGATCTCTGTATTGCCCTCTGATATACTTGTACATATATATTAAGACTCCCCTAAGTCTTCTCTTTTCTAGAGTAAATAGACCTAATTTTGATAACCTTTCTGGGTATTGTAGTGAACCAACTCCATTTATCATTTTAGTAGCCCGCCTTTGAACCCTTTCAAGTTCAGTAATGTCTTTCTTGAGCACCGGCGTCCAAAATTGCACACAATACTCCAAGTGTGGTCTGACGAGTGATTTGTACAGAGGAAGAATTATGTTTTCATCTCGTGTCCCCAGACCTCTTCTAATGCATCCCATGACCCTATTCGCTTTGGTGGCTGCTGCCTGACACTGGGCACTCCAATTTAGCTTCTTATTGACTAAGATGCCTAAGTCTTTTTCCATGTCTGATTTCCCCAGCAGTTTCCCATTTAGTAAGTAATTGTAGCATCTGTTTCTCCTTCCCATGTGCATAACCTTACACTTATCTGTGTTAAACCTCATTTGCCATTTTTCAGCCCAATTCTCCAATTTACTCAAATCTGTCTGTAGTTGCAAACTGTCCTCCTTTGTGTTAACTACCTTACATAGTTTTGTATCATCTGCAAATACTGATATTTTACTGTGGAAGTCATCTACTAGATCATTAATAAATATATTAAATAGTAGGGGGCCCAATACAGAACCCTGTGGTACCCCACTAGTAACCCTGGCCCAATCTGAGTATGCACCATTAATAACCCCTCTTTGTTTTCTATCACTAAGCCAGCTACCTACCCATCTACACACATTTTCCCCTAGCCCAATCTTTCTCATCTTACTTTCCAATCTTTTATGTGGGACAGTGTCAAATGCTTTAGAGAAGTCGAGATAAATGACATCCAATGATTCTCCTTGGTCCATTTGAGAGCTTACATCCTCATAGAAGCTGATCAGGTTAGTTTGACAGGAACGTTCCTTCATAAATCCATGTTGATATGGAGTTAAACATAGTGCTAAGGTGCATGGTCACGACTAGTGTTGAGCGACTTTTGTTTTTTTAGGGTCGAGTTTCGTTTCATGAAACCCGACTTTTCCAAAAGTCGGGTTGAGCAAAATCGGCCGACTATAGGGAAAAGTCAGGGTCGTCCCGAAACACGAAACCCAATGTAAGTCAATGGAGAATTAAAGTCGGCAGTGAGAGGAGGACAGGAAACACACCAACAGTGCCCATTTGTATGCCAAAAGCATAAATTCTTGTTACTGACGCTTGTCAACCTTAATTAACTTCATAATACTAGTTACACACTGAAAAATGGGGGTTATTTGGCTACAGTTGTGGGGGGGGGAGGGCTGGCTCCAGGTTTTCGTGGGCCCAGGGCCAAAGAGCGCCCCTTTAATACATACCACAACTCATGATGCTCCGATACAGCAGAGAAATAGCAGTATAGTACAATGAAAAATACTTCACTTCTTACATCTCATGACTGATATCCATTTTAAATTCTCCAATACCTCCAAAAACGGACAGTATATAACTCCATACAGTATTATGGCCAGCGCTTAGTGCGCTATACAGAGTAATGAGGCCCATATATTTCTCCATACGGAATCATTATTCCCATATAATGTTTCAAACGGTATATGATGAGCTCCACATAATGCTACAGTATATGTTGGTCCCAATGGATGAAGCTCCACTGTCTTATGGGCCCAAATAATGCTCCATATATAATGGGCCCCATTTCTACTGCTCTAGTGTATAATGGGCCCTGTAAATGCTGCTCCAGTGTCTGATGTCCACCTTTGGAATGCTCCAGTGTATGGTGGGCCCCATATATCATTCACCAGAGTATAGTGCTCCCCAAAAATTGCTGTCCCAACATTGAAAACAATTACATAAGTCTCCTTGCTAGGGAATCCCTGCACTACTCTGAACTCCTTGTCGTCCCCATCTTCCATCTCACTGCACTTGGCTGTTTAGGCCCTCCCACCGGCAGAGACACTTTTGCGTACTATGCGGTGCCCTGTGCCAGTGCCATCGCCCATGAGTATGCCCCCCAGCTGCTCAAGGAACCTGCACTTTCATCTGCACCTTCCTCTTTGTCACCATGTAAGGTGGTATAGTATGCGGGAAGGGGAACCTGAGTTTCCTCTGGGTCAGATTCTGGCTGTGTAGAGTGTGAGGGGAATGTAGTGGTCTGGGTCAATGTACCAGCAGCATCATCCAGCAGTGGCTGGGCCTCAGTGCACTTGTGGCGTCCCCAAGAGTACGGTCGCCACTGTGGCATTGCCTTCCTCCTAGGGAGTGTGTTGTCAAGCTTGGGAGCAACGAAGGATCTCTCTAGCAGTGAAACCAACACACAACACATTTCCCACTCCAGGCCAGCAGGGAGACCTCTGAACCTGACTGCTGAGGAGCTGCTCTCTGTGGTCGGGAGGAGGTAAGTTAGGGCACTCTGTGCAGGGAAGCGGAAGTGTGTGGACGTGAGGGGAGCTGGAGGATGAGCAGAGTTAAGGCTCATTCCTAGCTGGAGCGCATGGTCCGGATTCCGGTCTCCGAGTTTGTAGGGACACTGATGTTCCTGCAGCAGAAATCGGGGGGAAGTAGCAGCTATAAATGCTCTGTACCCAACTAAGGTTCGGAGGCCCCAGCATCGACGTGTGCGAGGCAGAAGGAAAAGGCTACAGCTGTCTGCCATACAAGTAAAGTCTGAGGAACATCTGTTAGACAGGAGGCGTTTCAGTGAACCACGGTCCTGTGAGTGCTTCCCCCACAAGCGCTAGAAAGGAGACGTTCAGGAAGGTACATGTTGGCGGAGTGTTGGAAGGGAGCTTTCCATTCTGGTCCCGGAGGTTGGCAGAGGTCCTGACCCGGAGGACACAGCACGGAGGCAGGCATCTGTGTAACCTGCAGACTGTGAGTAAAGCTTTGGAACTGCACGCTCTGGTGTCCTACAGTTATTCCAGCACCGCTACATCTGGGTACCAGCACCTACACCGCCTGTGCCTTTCCCCCATCACTACATCTACACTTCCCTGGGACTCCAGCTCCACCAGTGGGGAGCTTCACCATCTTTGCTGCACAACACCATCAGTCCCAGAGGATCTGCATGCAGTGTCGGCCTAACATCTATGTTGCCGAACACCACAGGTGGAGTCAAACTATCTATATAAACTCTTTACCATTATACCACGCCATTTACATGGGCGCCACCGTCCGGGTCACCACTGCTGTGACACATCCCACTGACACCGGCCCGGTAGCGAGTACCCCACAGCCCTGGGAGGGCGATCCATATGCCGACTGCTGATCGGGCGGCGTTATTCCCACGAACCTCCAAACAGTGTCCCTGAAGGCAAAGTTTTTGGTTTCCGGGGGCAGTATGATTGCAAAGCTGAACCTTAAAGGAATGTCCAAAAGGGCACACCAGGAGTGGAGCCTGTGGCTTAATTGGACTGCACCCGGGAAACCACTACCATACAAGCTACAGAAAAGATGGACAGATTGCAAGCTTTGTCGATTCTGTGTGTGGTGTGGTATGTCCGTTTGTAGTTGTGCTAGCGATTTCTCAGCTTTATTCCGTTAACGACCGAGACTCCGGCATGGCCCCGCGATACGTGTCAAGCTTACTAAAGGGATACGCGAGGCTGTGGCATGTGAGATCGAGCAATAACAGGTCTAGCATTCCAGTACATGTCCGGGGCTGCATGCACGCTACACTGAAAGGACCAGCTTTTGTCGCTTACAGGTGCAGATAACCTGCTGAACTCCGTTAGTGATGGGGATCTGGGATTCAGATTATTCCCCACGAACGATGATTTCCCAGTAAGTTCAGGTCAACCGCAATTCCGGAGTTAGGCCTAACCGTCATTCCTGAAAAAATTACGTGTCCAAACTACAGGTGCTGTAGCTTGCTTAACAGCTCGGCAGCCGTTCTCAGGCCCAGTATGGATTCAACAACATTGTAGAAAGTTGATAAAGGGTACAGTTTCACCGGATAACACGTATATATGTAGCCTAGCTTACACAATAAAAATATATGTCTATAGATCAGGAGGCAGACTCAGATGTTCTCAGGCCCAGTATGGATTTGACCAGATTGTACAAAGTTGAGAAAGGGTACTTTATCACTGGATAGCAGGTATATATAGCATAGTTTAAACATGTAAAATCTCCGTGTTCTCAGTATGGATTACACAGCAATCTAAAAAGTGGAAAAAAGGAAATGCATTTGAGGCGTACACAACTACATACTTTTGGTGTTATTTTTAAATCTTCATATATATTTCTGTCTCAGTAATACAGTCCAGCCTCTCCGCAATAGGAAATGAGATGCATACAATTAGTGACATAAAGGCTATTGATAGCAGAAATCTAGGAATTATTATTCACGGGAAAAACTTCCATCACAATTCTCATAGGCGATGCTGACCCTCAATTAATTTGTGTGTTGAGACAGTGAAAACATTTTTTTGTGAATAAAGTCTTGATGTATCGCACTTCCGTTGATTCCATCACTGTTACTCATCTCAATCCAATTTTTATCACAGGGAGCGATGTAAACATGGTGCTCACTGGCTATCATGATCTGTCACGTAACTTTGGAGTGCAAAAGACAGAAGCCACAGGCCGTAGGCGATTCTATTTGATTGGCATGAGAGGGCACATTTTGAAATGTGCGCCGGAATGTCACACGTTTGTGAGTAGGAAAACTGAAAGCTGATGATAAACCACCACTGCATGCAATTGTGAGTCGACGTCCATAAGAAATGGAAGCCACTGATCATCTGGAGCTAGAGCCCGGCCAGCAGGACAGGGCATAGCTAAATCTTAACCATCATCTTTCAGTTCAATCAATTTGTAGTGGCAGTCCCAGTGAAGGATTTGACATCCCAGACTACACAGCGGAGGAGCAGGGAGAGGTAGACATTGCAAATGCTGGGGCCCTGCCCAAGCAAGGGGGGCACACTCGTGGGCGTCGGTACTGGCACTGGGCCCCTCACAGTACGGCGGTGTGTCTGACGGCGAGTGTGCACCACCACTGTCAGAGACACTTGATTGCACTATGAGGGACCCTATGCCAGTGCCCGCGCCCAAGAGTCGGCCTACCCACCTGTCCAGGGCAACGGCACTCGCACGGTTTTGTGCGCTAGGTGGTGACCCTGGCCATGGGGGGGCCGCCCACTTAGGGAGGTTTACAAAGTGGCATATGTAGATGTGGGTCATACAGCTGCTGCAAAAGGCGAAATAGGTCAAGTTCGCGGAATAGGAGGAGGACCAAAGAAAGCCATTTTTCTGGCAACCTATGTGTCATCAAGGGAAGGTGGGACAAAATCCTTGGAAACCCATGCATGGTTCATTTTAATGAAGGTTAGATCATCCACATTTTGGGTTGACAGACGGGTCCTTTTTTCTGTCAGGATTGATCCAGCTGCACTGAAGACTCTTTCCGATAGCACACTTGCAGCTGGGTAAGCGAGCTCCTGTAAGGCATATAGTGCCAATTCAGGCCAGGTGTCCAGTTTAGCGGCCCAATAGTCAAAGGGGAATGACCTGTGCGGGAGAACATCGATATGGGAGGAAAAGTAGTTGTTAACCATAGTTGACAACTGCTGTCTCCTGTCACTTTCCATCGATGCAGTATTACCAGTTGTGTGAGCGGTCCGTGAAAAATCAGTCCACAACATTGTCATGAAACCCCTGTCTCCAACGCCACTTCTGCTGTGTGCACCACGAACACCTCTGCCAAGCTGCCCCCGGCCCGTACGGCTCGTGTGAGATCCATCACCGCTGCTGTGTGCTGGGAATGCCTCAACCAACCGGTTAACCAGAGTTGCTTGTTTAGTAGCCAATATTAGGTCAAGGTTCTCCTGTGGCATGATGTTTTGTAATTTGCCTTTATAGTGTGGATCCAGGATGCTGGCCAACCAGTAGTTGTCATCGTTCATCACTTTGGCAATGCGTGGTTCCCTTTTTAGGATCAGCAAGGCATAATCTGACATGTGGGCCAATGTTCCCGGTGTCAATGATGCACTGCGAGTGCTGGGTGGAGGAGCACTTTCTGGCAAATCCACATCCCTCCAGTCACGCACAAACCCTGTACCAGACCTTGCCATGCCAACATTTTCACTTGCCCCACGAGATGCATCCTCCTCCCCTAAGTAATCATCCCCATCATCATCCTCCTCCTCCTCCTCTTCTTCCTCCACCTCATCCAGGAGAGGTCCCTGAGCAGACAATGGCTGAATGTGATCAAGGATTCCCTCCACCTCTTCCTCCTCGTCAACATTGGCTGCAGACGCCTGCTCCTTAAGGTGCGCCAAAGTTTGCATGAGCAGACGCATAAGTGGGATGCTCATGCTTAGGATGGCGTCGTCTGCGCTTACCAGCCGTGTGCATTCCTCAAAACACTGAAGGACTTTACAGAGGTCTTTCAGCTTCGACCACTGCACACCTGTCAACTCCATGTCTGCTCTCAAAGTGCCTGGCCGTGTATCCTCCCACAAATGCATTATGGCCTGCCTCTGCTCGCACAGCCGCTCAACCATGTGCAAGGTGGAGTTCCACGTTGCTGCAATGTCGATAATGAGGCGGTGGTTGGGAAGGTGGAGCAATCGCTGCAGCTTCTGCATACGAATGGAGTGTACAGGCGACCGGCGGATGTGCGTGCACAGTCTTCGCACCTTCTGGAGCAGGGCTGTTAACTCCGGATAATTATTGAGGAAGCACTGCACCACCAGGTTCAAGGTGTGAGCCAAGCAAGGTATGTGGCTGAGTTTTGAAAGGGCTATGGCTGCCACAAAATTACGGCCGTTATCACTAACTACCTTGCCTGCCTCAAGATGTACACTGCCCAGCCATGACTCAGTTTGTCGCTGAAAGTACTCGGCCAGCACCTCGGCGGTGTGTCTGTCGCCAAAACACATCATCTGCAACACAGCCTGCTGAGGCTTTCCACTAGCTGCTCGATAGGGGGACACCTCTTGTGCAACAGTGGCAGCTGCACATGGAGTGCTCGTACGACTGCGCTCTGTGGACGAGCTTTCGCTTCTGGAGGAGGAGGAGGAGGAGGGTCGAACGCCTACAGCCAACTGTTTCCTATACCGTGGGCTAGGCAGCACTGTCCCACCACCGCTGTCCCCTGTGGACCCTGCATCCACCACATTAACCCAGTGCGCAGTGATGGACACGTAACGGCCCTGGCCATGCCGACTGGACCATGCATCAATTGTGAGGTGCACCTTTCCACTCATTGACTGCTTGAGTGCATGGACAATGCGGTCTTTCACATGATGGTGGAGGGCTAGGATGGCTTTGCGAGAGAAGAAGTGGCGACTGGGTAGGTCATAGCGTGGTACTGCATAGGCCATGAGTTCGCGGAAAGCTGCGCTTTCCTCCAACCGATAGGGCATCATCTTTAACGAGATTAGTTTGGCAATGTGGGCGTTCAAACCCAGTGTACGCGGATGAGAGACTGAGTACTTTCTTGACCTACTCATAGTGTCTGGGAGGGTGAGCTGGACTTGAGAGCTGCATATGGTGGAAGTAGCGGTGGACAGGGCGGACTGAGAGAGGGTTGATGATGGTGATGGAGTTGGTGTTCTTTCTGATGGCCTAGATTCAGTCTTTCGTTGATATAACAGTGGAATTCCCTGACTGCTGTGGCCTTGCAACGACACCTCAACATTTGCTGCTGTGCTAACCGGTGGGCTTACAGTGGGGAAACAATGTAGCGTTGCTGACTACCTTCTTTGTGATCAGTTGCACATGTGGTACTTGAGGTTTGGTGTTGTGTCCACACTTGCAAGTGCATGCTGGTTAAATGTCTAAGCATGCAACTGGTATTCAAATTTTTCAGATTTTTCCCTCGGCTAAAGGTCTTTGCGCACTTCTTACAGATAACCTTGGCCTGATCATGAGGATTTTGTTCAAAAAGGTGCCACACTGCACTCTTCCTACTTTGGCAGACATTTTGCGGCCTAGCACGCTGTGATATTTTGACCCTCTGGACAAGCTGTCCAGCAACTCTTTTGATTTTTGGAACCTGTCTTTGGAGTGCTCCGGGCCTGCCAGATAACAGCTGTTGTGATGTTGATGTCTGCTCCTCCTCCTCATATGAGCTATTGGAAGCAGCACCCTCTTCCCCCAATGGATGCCAATCTGGGTCAACAACTGGGTCATCCATCACCTCCTCTTCAATGTCATGTGCACCTTCCTCTGTGTCACCGTGTATGGTGGTATAGTGTGCGGGAAGGGGCACCTGAGTCTCATCAGGGTCAGAGTCTGGCTCTGTACACTGCGAGGACAATGTAGTGCTCTGAGTGAATGTACCAGCAGAATCATCTATCAGTGGCTGTGCATCAGTGCACTCCATGTCAGATTCATCTTGGCCTGAGTAATTCACCATTTCACTTGATAATCCAGGCATGGTATGTGAAAACAGCTCCATGGAGTAATCAGTAGTATGGCCTGTGTCATCCTTCAATCTTGGTTGGGGTGAAGGACACAAGGAAAGGTGTGGTTCATGAACATGAGCCTCCAATGACGACTCAGTGCTTTTATTTTTTACAACTTCAGAAGAGGAGGCGATAGAGCTGGAGGCTGAGTCAGCAATGTAAGACAAAACTTTTTCCTGAAGCTCTGGCTTTAAAAGCGGTTTGCCAACTCCTAGAAAGCTAAGCCTTCGAGGCCTTGTGGAGCCAGACGATGACGCAGGCTCAACACCTGCATTCAGTCCTATTTTGCTTTTGCCACTACCATCAGATTCACCACCAACACCATCATTACCAGCTGCCAACCCCCGCCCAATTCCATGGCCTCTTCCACCAGCCTTCCTCATTTTTGGTAGAAATGTAGACAAAATCCAACAAACTATATAGTAATGTAAAACAAGGTACAAGATGTTTATAGGACAGGGGAGATTTTGAATTTCTGCACACACTTGTGGACACTGGACACTTTTGGATTGTGTGAGGCCCACTGAATATCACAGCGCTATGTCACAGGCTCGATGTCACAGGTGTGAAAAATGTCACTAGAGGATAACGGAGATTTTGAATTTCTGCACACACTTGTGGACACTGGACACTTTTGGATTGTGTGAGGCCCACTGAATATCACAGCGCTATGTCACAGGCTCGATGTCGCAGGTGTGAAAAATGACACTAGAGGATAACAGAGATTTTGAATTTCTGCACACACTTGTGGACACTGGACACTTATGGATTGTGTGAGGCCCACTGAATATCACAGCGCTATGTCACAGGCTCGATGTCGCAGGTGTGAAAAATGTCACTAGAGGATAATGGAGATTTTGAATTTCTGCACACACTTGTGGACACTGGACACTTTTGGATTGTGTGAGGCCCACTGAATATCACAGCGCTATGTCACAGGCTCGTTGTCGCAGGTGTGAAAAATGTCACTAGAGGATAATGGAGATTTTGAATTTCTGCACACACTTGTGGACACTGGACACTTTTGGATTGTGTGAGGCCCACTGAATATCACAGCGCTATGTCACAGGCTCGATGTCGCAGGTGTGAAAAATGTCATGAGAGGATAACGGAGATTTTGAATTTCTGCACACACTTGTGGACACTGGACACTTTTGGATTGTGTGAGGCCCACTGAATATCACAGCGTTATGTCACAGGCTCGATGTCGCAGGTGTGAAAAATGTCACTAGAGGATAAGGGAGATTTTGAATTTCTGCACACACATGTGGACACTGGACACTTTTGGATTGTGTGAGGCCCAGTGAATATCACAGCGCTATGCCATAGGCAGAAATTGGCTAGTGTATGACAAACTACAAGGTGTATATAGAATTGGGCAGAATAGGAATCTCCCTAGAGTGTAGGTCTGTAAGAACGGAACAAGTCCTCGACTTATCCTTACAGAGCGACACACAGATAGCTTCACTGTGGCCGTGATAACAGCCATTACACGGTACTGAGAGAGGAGCGTGCACGTACACGGCTGTCCGGTGTACGTAAAATTGTCAAGCTCCCTGTTTTTTAAGTATACGGACTGACACACGCTGTCTCTCTATAGTTTTGAATGTGATCAAACAGCAAACATATTTAACTGTTTGAAAACTAGACAAAACTAGAAGGTGCAGGTCTGTAAGAACGGAACATGTCCTCGACTTATCCTTACAGAGCGACACACAGATAGCTTCACTGTGGCCGTGATAACAGCCGTTACACGGTACTGAGAGAGGAGCGTGCACGTACACGGCTGTCCGATGTACGTAAAATTGTCAAGCTCCGTGTTTTTTAAGTATACGGACTGACACACGCTGTCTCTCTATAGTTTTGAATGTGATCAAACAGCAAATATATTTAACTGTTTGAAAACTAGACAAAACTAGAAGGTGCAGGTCTGTAAGAACGGAACATGTCCTCGACTTATCCTTACAGAGCGACCCACAGATAGCTTCACTGTGGCCGTGATAACAGCCGTTACACGGTACTGAGAGTGGAGCGTGCACGTACATGGCTGTCCGATGTACGTAAAATTGTCAAGCTCCGTGTTTTTTAAGTATACGGACTGACACACGCTGTCTCTCTATAGTTTTGAATGTGATCAAACAGCAAATATATTTAACTGTTTGAAAGCTAGACAAAACTAGAAGGTGCAGGTCTGTAAGAACGGAACATGTCCTCGACTTATCCTTACAGAGTGACACACAGATAGCTTCACTGTGGCTGTGATAACAGCCGTTACACGGTACTGTGTGAGGAGTGTGCACCGCTGTATGGTGTGAAAAAATGCACACTCAGTACCTCACCAGGACTAAAAAAAAAAATTGGGATTGCTTTTAAAAAAGCAGTTTGCAGAGCTGTGGGTAAACAGCAATGCAGCCGTCAGGAAGCCTTAGAAGGCAGCCTAACAACCAACACCGCTGATCCAGCAAAATATAGCCTCCACTTGCACTGCACACACAGTGACTGGTGTGTTGTACAGACAAAATCGCTAGCAGCAGAAGCAGTTTTTGGTGTCTTCTTCCCTGCCTAACGCTCTCCCTACAAAATCATCATCAGCAGCAGCTCTCCCTATTCTGAGATCAGCATGAGTAACATGGCGGTCGGCGTGCACGCCCTTTTATACCCCCTGTGACGCCCACCAAAGCAATCCAATCACTTGCATGCCTTTCTGAAAGATGGTGGTGACCCCTGCCTATGTCATCACGTTGCCCACAGTGTCCGTGGATCCTGATTGGCTGAAAAAGAGCGCAAAACAAACTTTTGAAATGCGACCTTGGCGCTTAAGTCGCCGACTTTGTGGCCGACCTCATCCTAGGGTCGGGTTTCGTTTCATGAAACCCGACTTTGCCAAAAGTCGGCGACTTTTGAAATTTTTCGACCCGTTTCGCTCAACTCTAGTCACGACCACTGACCCCCAAAGGAAGAAGCTAATGTGAAACTCGCGTTGGGGCGCTACTATGCAACCAGGTCATGTATACATTTTATTTCTAAGAGCTTTCCTCTCGCCCTCACCATCTACCTAATTGGCTAGCACTTATAGTGGCACCATGCACCTTAGCCCTATGAATACAAACACATGGGCCATGCACATTGTGAATAAGTCGGTAGGACAGTATTCACACCACCAAGAGACTAAAACAGAGAGAAACACAGTACAACAAACGTGAAAAAATACTCTGCTGTAAAAAAAATCTAACAATAAACAGCAAGTGCTAGTAAAAAGATGATAACAAAACAGGGTATCTAGTTGATACGTTTTTTGCAAAAAATGTATACTAAGCCGTTCTACCAGACGCCAAGGCATACCCTTCAGAGCAGTCCTAACCAATATATTTAAAACCTGACCATGTGAACAGGACCTATATGAGCAGGATTCAGAAAGGTGATGTCTGAAGTGGACACTTTGTGTGAGACGGCATTATATGTACATGGCCCACATGAGAGGGGTGGGGACCTCTCAAAAACTTGAAAAAGCAAGAGACCAATTGAATACAAACACATGGGCCATGCACATTGTGAATAAGTCGGTAGGACAGTATTCACACCACCAAGAGACTGAAACAAAGAGAAACACAGTACAACAAACGTGAAAAAATACTCTGCTGTAAAAAAATCTAACAATAAACGGCAAGTGCTAGTAAAAAGATCATAACTGCTCTGAAGGGTATACCTTGGCGTCTGGTAGAGCGGCTTAGTATACATTTTTTGCAAAAAACGTATCAACTAAATACCCTGTTTTGTTATCATCTTTTTACTAGCACTTGCTGTTTATTGTTAGATTTTTTTACAGCAGAGTATTTTTTCACGTTTGTTGTACAGTGTTTCTCTGTGTTTCAGTCTCTTGGTGGTGTGAATACTGTCCTACCGACAGTATACTGTCCTACCAACAGGCAAGTCTGTGATACTGTTGTGGAGAAGTTTAAAGCTGGATTGGGATACAAAATGATTTCCTAAACTTTAAACAGCCAAAGGAGCACTGTGCATGCATTCATATTGAATTGGAAGGAGTATCATACCACTGCAAATCTACCAAGACCCGGCCGTCCCTCGAAACTTTCATCTCAAACGAGTAGAAGACTGATCAGAGAAGCAGCCAAGAGGCCCATGATCACTCTGGATGAACTGCAGAGATCTACAACTGAGGTGGCACAGTCTGTCCATAGGACAACAATCAGTCATACACTGCACAAATCTGGCTTTTATGGAAGAGTGGCAAGAACAAAGCCATTTCTCAAAGATATCCATAAAAAGTGTCGTTTAAAGTTTGCAGCAAGCCACCTGGGAGTCACACCAAACATGTGGAAGAAGGTGCTCTGGTCAGATAAAACCAAAATCAAACTTTTTGGCAACAAAGCAAAACGATATGTTTGGAGTAAAGACAACACAGCTCATCACCCTGAACACACCAGCCCCACTGTCAAACATGGTGGTGGCAGCATCATGGTTTGGGCCTGCTTTTCTTCAGCAGGGACAGGGAAGATGGTTAAAATTGATGGGAAGATGGATGGAGCCAAATACAGGACCATTCTTGAAGAAAACCTGTTGGGGTCTGCAAAAGACCTGAGACTGGGACGGAGATTTGTCTTCGAACAAGACAATGATCCCAAACATAAAGCAAAATCTACAATGGAATGGTTCACAAATAAATGTATCCAGGTGTTAGAATGGCCAAGTCAAAGTCCAGACCTGAATCCAATCGAGAATCTGTGGAAAGAGCTGAAAACTGCTGTTCACAAACGATCCCCATCAAACCACACTGAGCTCGAGCTGTTTGCCAAGGAAGAATGGACAAGAATTTCAGTCTCTCGATATACAAAACTGATAGAGACATACCCCAAGCGACTTGCAGCTGTAATCGCAGCAACAGGTGGCGCAACAAAGTATTATGTTAAAGGGGCAGAATAATATTGCACTCCCCACTTTTCAGTTTTTGAATTTCCACAAAAATTTAAAATAACCAATAAATTTCATTCAACTTCACAATTGTGTCCTACTTGTTGTCAATTCTTCACCAAAAATTTACATTAGGTATCTTTATGTTTTAAGCATGATATGTGGTTGAAAAGTTCCAGGGGGCCGAATACTTTTGCAAGGCACTGTACAACTTGATGTGTGATAAAACTGTTGTATAGGATGTGATAAAACACTCCGGGATCGCCTTTGCTGGGGTCAAAGGTCACGTGCGT
Organism: Dendrobates tinctorius; assembly: GCF_039654945.1. Taxonomy (NCBI): domain Eukaryota; kingdom Metazoa; phylum Chordata; class Amphibia; order Anura; family Dendrobatidae; genus Dendrobates; species Dendrobates tinctorius. The sequence continues at coordinate 2,768,199 of NW_027361719.1, read as the reverse complement.
TCAGCATGAAACTCAGGCGCAGAGCTGGGATTCGTGTATAACTGACCCTGGGTCAGGTTTATTAACGGTGAAAGCAATGCAAAAGGAAATAAAACATAAAACAAATCCTTGCCTGTCCGGCACTAACTAAACAATGGACAACCTAACTACCAACTGGCGGGCTTCTCCCGTCCAGCCAAACCACAGTTGCAGTGGGCACTGCTTCCACTCACGTGTGTCTCTCACACAGACAGGCTCTCTGTGTTCCCAGGCTGAGACACTCACACAACCACCTTGCATCCTTTTATATCCACCTCCCATTATCCATTAGTAAGCAGGTGCGATACTGACCAGACTAGGCCACATAGGAAAGAATCTGGGCGAGATATACCTGCCCTCATCCACTATTCCCACATGATTCTCACATATCCCCCCTTCTGCTCAGACCACTCCGGTCGAGCAATGACACCCGCCAAACAGTGCACTCGGGACAGGGCATCTGCATTTCCCATCTGTACCCCTGGGCGGTGCTCCACCGTAAAAGTGTAGGCCTGCAGGCAAGGAACCACCGGGTCACCCGGCTATTCCGTTCCTTGTTCAAGTGCATCCACTTGAGAGGGGCATGGTCAGTGATCAGCCTGAACTTTCGGCCCACCAGGTAACATTTGAGGGCCTCTAGAGCCCACTTAATGGTGAGGCACTCTTTTTCTACGACTGCATACCTTTGCTCGTGTTTATTCAGCTTCCTGCTGAGATAGAGGACTGGGTGTTCCACTCCGTCCCTCACTTGTGAGAGTACAGCCCAGATACCGGTATCAGAGGCATCCGTTTGTACCACAAACTCACTGCGGAAGTCCGGAGTCACCAGTACGGGCTGAGAGCAAAGTGCCCGTTTTAGGCTATGGAAGGCTTCTTCAGCCGCTAAACTCCATTTAATCATGACGGAGTCTTTACCTTTTGTAAGATCCGTCAGGGGGGTAGCGATGGCTGCAAAATTGGGTATGAACCGGCGATAATAACCGGCGATCCACAGGAAGGCTTGCACCTGCTTCTTGTTGACAGGTTGTGGCCAGTCCTGAACCGCCTGAATCTTATCAACCTGGGGTTTAACAACACCCCTCCCAATTACATACCCCAAATACCAGGCTTCTTCTAGCCCGATGTGACATTTCTTGGGGTTCGCGGTTAGACCTGCCTCCCACAGGTCATCAATCACAGCTTGTACTTTCTGGAGATGAGTCTCCCAGTCCAAGCTGTAAATGACAATGTCATCCAAATAGGCCGAAGCGTACCGCCTATGTGGCCTCAAGACTCGATCCATCAGTCTCTGGAAGGTCGCCGGTGCCCCGTGCAGTCCAAACGGCATATACACATACTGAAATAAACCTTCCGGCGTAGCAAATGCCGTCTTTTCTCTGGCAGCCTCAGCCAGAGGGATCTGCCAATACCCCTTTGTTAGATCTAGGGTCGTAATATACCGGGCTTTTCCTAACCGATCTATTAACTCGTCGACCCGGGGCATAGGATAGGCATCAAATTTTGAGACCGCATTCAGTTTCCTGAAGTCATTGCAGAACCGGATGGTGCCGTCCGGTTTAGGAATTAGCACAATCGGGCTGGACCAAGCACTGTGCGATTCCTCAATGACACCTAACTCTAACATTGCCTTCACTTCTCGGGAAACGGCTTCACGGCGCGCTTCCGGGATTCGGTAGGGCTTTACGTGAACTGTGACACCAGGTTCCGTTACGATGTCATGTTTTATTAGCGTAGTCTGCCCGGGTTTTCTGAGAAAAACTTTTGGTTGTGAAGTAGAAACTGCCTGACCTCAGTCTTTTGCCGCTCTGAGAGAGTCTCTGCAACCCGTACCTCCGGTACGGTATGCGAGCCGACGGGACGGGCCAGCTCCGCTGACAAGGCAGACCGATCTTTCCAGGGTTTTATCAGATTTACATGATAAATCTTTTCAGGTTTCCGTTTACCTGCCTGGTATACTTTATAGTTTACTTCACCAACTCTTTCCTTAATCTCAAAGGGGCCCTGCCACTTTGCCAGGAACTTACTGTCCACCGTGGGGACCAGGATCAACACCCTATCTCCGGGTGCAAACGTACGGATCTTGGCGCCCCTATCATAGATTCTTTTTTGGGCTCCTTGAGCCTGTATCATGTGTTCTTTGACGATAGGCATAACAGCCGCAATACGTTCCTGCATTTGTGTGACGTGATCTATCACTGTTTTAAATGGAGTGACCTGACCCTCCCAGGTTTCTTTTGCAACGTCTAACAGTCCGCGAGGACGTCGGGCGTACAATAACTCGAAAGGCGAGAATCCCGTGGAAGACTGGGGTACTTCCCTGATGGCAAAAAGCAAATATGGAAGTAAATAGTCCCAGTTCTTCCCATCCTTGTCTATCACCTTTCTCAGCATCTGCTTCAGAGTTTTATTGAACCGTTCGACCAACCCGTCTGTTTGAGGGTGATACACGGATGTGCGTAACGGTTCAATTTGTAACAATCGGCAGAGCTCCTTCATTACCCTGGACATAAAGGGGGTCCCCTGGTCGGTGAGTATCTGTTTTGGTATACCAACCCGACTAAACACATGCACCAGTTCCTTGGCAATCGTCTTGGTGGCCGTGTTACGCAAAGGGATGGCCTCCGGGTAACGAGTGGCATAATCCAAGATGACCAGGATATGTTGGTGTCCACGTGCAGACCGTGGAAGCGGCCCAACTAAATCCATCCCAATCCTCTCAAACGGGACTTCAATAATAGGTAGGGGTACCAAAGGGCTACAGAACCGGGGCTTAGGTGCAGAGGCTTGGCAGTCAGGACAAGACTCACAATATACTCGAATATCGTGATGCATGCCTGGCCAAACAAAACAGTGTAATATCCTTTCGGTGGTTTTCTGGACTCCCAGGTGACCTCCCATCACATGTCCGTGGGCCAGGTCCAGCACCTGCCGCTGGTAGAGTTTTGGCACGACTAACAGTTGCACCGTATCTTCCCCCATTTATCACTTTTACATTTGTCCTAGCCTGAGAAAGGGTAGGATCCTTTATTTGGTCGCTTTGGAAGTCATCTTTCTGAACTTCTAAATCCGGCAAACGGGGAGGTGGACGGCTGTCGGCCTCCTCCTCTTCCCCGGTCTCCTCTGTATCACCCGCCATGACTGAAAACGGGAACTGCAGGTCATTTCCCGCAGACTCTTCCCCCGAGTCTTCCGGGGAGACCTATTCCCGGGGTTCGGGACCCACACGCACCCTGGGAGAAGAATCATGTACACTATTACCCGAGGGCATCAACTGATTCTCCCACAATTGCCAGAAGTGGGGAAAATCCCGGCCCAGGATAACATCATGCAATAACGCCGGGACGAGTCCCACTTTATGTTGCACAGACCCATAGGAAGTAGTAATGCATATGACCGTGGTGAGGTACGAACAGGTGTCTCCATGCACACACGTTACAGAAAATTTGTCTGATGGTCCAGTCGGGGCTGACACCAGACTGGCCTTCACCAGAGTCACCACACTTCCCGAGTCTAACAATGCCACCACATTTTTGCCATCAACAGTTAAATCACACAAGTGTTTTTCCACATCCTTTTGACCGGCATTCACACTCACTACCCGTGCAACCATAGACATGCGGTTTTTAGAGTCTGTGACGTCGCACTGCATGGGTTCAGTAGTGACCGGACAGTTCGCAGCAATATGTCCCATCTCTTGGCAGCGTAAACACCTAACAGGCCCCTTGCTTAGACCATAGTTCGTTACTCTCGGCCTCGCAGTGCGGGCAGTCCCGTTTTCCTCCCCCACTGTCTTAGGGATTTTTCCATCTCCCCTACTCCCTGGAACAGTCTTACCGGTTCCACGTGGAGATGATGAAGAACAAGGTGGGGTAGCGTCGTCTCGGAGTCCTTCCGCCACGGAGTAACGTTCAACCAGATCCACCAGTTGATCTGCCGTCGTAGGATTTCCATGGCTTACCCACTTCCTCAGGGCTGGCGGTAGAGCTCTCAGGTACTTGTCCATGACGACTCTCTGGATTATCTCTGGCGCTGTCAACACCTCGGGTTGTAGCCACTTCTTCGTCACGTGGATCAGGTCGAACATCTGGGACCGCGGTGGTTTATCCGGCTGATAAGTCCATTGATGCACTCTCTGTGCACGGACAGCGGTCGTCACTCCCAGCCGGGCCAAGATCTCAGCTTTCAATTTGTCAAAGTCCTGCGCGGCTTCAGGCTCTAAGTCATAATAAGCCTTTTGGGCCTCAACGGAAAGAAACGGGGCAATCAGGCCGGCCCATCGTGCGTTCGGCCATTTTTCTCGCACCGCCGTCCGTTCAAACGTGGTCAGGTATGCCTCGACGTCATCTTCGGTCGTCATTTTCTGCCAGTACCGACTCACGTGAATCACTCTCGACTCGGCTTCCAGGTTAAGCTCAGGTAAGCTTGCCAAGCGCTGCGCCACCTGCTGGAGAAGCGAACGATCGGTAACTGTCACGTCCACCAACTCCTTCAGCTGGGCCATCATCACCCGATTAGCTTCTTGCTGGACGGCGGTGGACTGTACCAGCGCTTTCACCACGTCCTCCATGCTCATGCTTGCAACGTGATGCCCGCGTTCTCCACCACAATGTGATAAAACACTCCGGGATCGCCTTTGCTGGGGTCAAAGGTCACGTGCGTTCAGCATGAAACTCAGGCGCAGGGCTGGGATTCGTGTATAACTGACCCTGGATGCAAGGTGGTTGTGTGAGTGTCTCAGCCTGGGAACACAGAGAGCCTGTCTGTGTGAGAGACACACGTGAGTGGAAGCAGTGCCCACTGCAACTGTGGTTTCTCACAAGGATCTTAAAGCACTTTTTGTGGAAAGTTATAGTTGTTGATAGTAGATAGGGAAAGCATTGTTGCAGGGCCAAGGTGTCCATAACCGGTGGCGAGCCTTTTAGCAACGGTTGCTACCCAAAGAAGGCTAGGGAAAGGAATAAGTGTCAGTATTATATAGGTAGATGTAACAATATTATTATTATTTATTTATATAGTGCCAGTGTCGGACTGGGTGCCAAGGGCCCACCAGTAACATTGACCTTGGGGGGCCCATTTTTCATCTTCATACAAATATTACACTACCCTCGTTCACAAATTTACCTATATGTCTATATAATAATAAACTGGGTAGTTTTGTTAATGAATGATGAGATGCTGCTTTTTTTGTACAGAGTGAATCAAGTGAATTATACCAAGTACTACCCATACAGTGGGGATGGGGGCCTAGATATGCACAGGGGCCCACCGGGGGATTCCCCTGTTACCCTGTGGGCCAGTCCGAGCCTGTATAGCGCCATTAATTCCATGGTGCTGTACATGAGAAGGGGGTTACATACAAGGTTATAAATATCGTTAACAGTAAACAAATTTACAATGACAGACTGGTACAGAGGGGAGAGGACCCTGTCCTTGCGGACTTACATTCTATGGGATAGTGGGATAATGTATAAGGTAGAATAATTTAATTAGGAATATTTTGGATAAGATGATGTGTAATGTTAAAGAGCGATAGCCTCCGACCAAGAGAAATTGCATTTAATAACTGTTTATCTATTGACAGTATTGTTGAAATATTTTTGTATGTTCCCCTGTAACATCATTTACTCTGTTTCAGCCCGTGGACGTGCTGCTTTTAACGGGGGGTATGTGGCGCCCCTGAGGGTCCAGTCACCACAGAGGTACTGCACCTCAACCAGAGGTGTAGTATCCCACCTTTCAGGTAAGAGGGTCTGGGGGAAAATGTGTGTAAATGGGTAAGTAACTGGCTTAGTGATAGAAAGCAGAGGGTGGTTATAAATGGTATATTCTGTAACTGGGTTGCTGTGACCAGTGGGGTACCGCAGGGGGTCAGTGTTGGGACCTATTCTCTTCAACATATTTATTAACGATCTGGTAGAAGGTTTACCCAGTAAAATATCGATATTTGCAGATGATACAAAATTATTTAAAGCAGTCAATACAAGAGAAGATACTATTCTGCTACAGATGGATCTGTATAGGTTGGAAACTTGAGCCGAAAGGTGGCAGATGCAGTTTAACAATGATAAATGTAAGGTTATACACATCGGAAGAAGGAATCAATATCACCATTACACACTGAACGGGAAACCACTGGGTAAATCTGACATGGAGAAGGTCTTGGGGATCATAGTTAATGATAAACTTACCTGGAGCAGCCAGTGCCAGGCAGCGGCTGCCAAGGCAAACAGGATCAAGGGGTGCATTAAAAGGGGTCTATATACACATTGTGAGAGCATTATACAGCCTCTGTACAAATTCCTGGTTGGACCACACATGGAGTACTGTGTACAGATTTGGTCACCGGTGCTCAGGAATGGGAAGGATATAATGGAGCTAGAGTAAGTACAAAGGTGGGCAACAAAATTAATAAAGGGGATGGGGGATCTACAATACCCAGAGAGATTAGAAAAATTAGGATTATTTAGTCTAGAAAAAAGATGACTGAGGGGCGATCTAATAACCATGTATAAGTATATAAGGGGACAATACAAATATCTCTCAGAGGATCTTTTATACCACGGAAGGTGACGGTCACAAGGGGGCATTCTCTGCGTCTGGAGGAGAGAAGGTTTTTTCACCAGCATAGAAGAGGATTCTTTACTGTTAGGTCAGTGAGAATCTCAAATTCCTTGCCTGAGGAGGTGGTGATGGCGAACTCAGTCGAGGGGTTCAAGAGAGGCCTGGATGTCTTCCTGGAGCATAACAATATTGTATCTTACAGTGATTAGGTTCTTTAGAAGGATGTTGATCTGGGGATTTATTCTGACGGAATATAGGCTGAACTGGATGGAAAAATGTCTTTTTTTGACCTTGCTAACTATGTTACTATGTATGTAAATGTATGGAGATAGACTGAACCGCGGGTACCTGCATGCTGGGTCCGGAACTAGGAGGGCTGCATCCTTTGTTCCCAGGGGGAAGCCTGAGAGAGGCAGACCTTCCCCTGCCGCAGGAGGGAAGGAGGAGAGAGGCGGAGTTTCCTGCTCACCCTGGAGAGCCAGGAAAGCGCACGCAGCAGCAGGGAGATAAGAGGGAGAAGCGCGCCAAAAAGGTCAGTCTGGCGCCGGCGCAGAGCAGTGCGGAGGACAGCGCAGAGAGCAGCACGCAGAGCAGAGAACAGCGTGATCTGCCTCCCCCACGAGACAGTACCGGTGTGGCGATGGGCCTTATAGAAAGAGCTGAAGCTGAGTGTCCGTTTGGGACCCAGAGACTCTGCCACTATTCACACTAGGTAGGTTTTAACCGTTAGTGTAGTTACTGTCTCAAATGGGTACACCTTGCCGTGGTGGGACAGCTTTATACTTTTTTGATCAAAATAGTGTTTACCAAGTACCCTATGTTATTTAATGCACTTGCTTTTCTACTTATTTATTTTCATTAGGGTATATATACACATTGTTTTTTCCTTTGGTTTTGCTTGCTTTTATGGCCAGTGTGAACATGCTTTTACATCATGCATGTCATTCAAGTCTACTCCAGTTCAGTTTTTTTGGTTTAACTATGTTACTATGTATGTAAATGTAAGGAGATAGACTGAACCGCGGGTACCTGCATGCTGGGTCCGGAACTAGAAGGGCTGCATCCTTTGTTCCCAGGGGGAAGCCTGAGAGAGGCAGACCTTCCCCTGCCGCAGGAGGGAAGGAGGAGAGAGGCGGAGTTTCCTGCTCACCCTGGAGAGCCAGGAAAGCGCACGCAGCAGCAGGGAGATAAGAGGGAGAAGCGCGCCAAAAAGGTCAGTCTGGCGCCGGCGCAGAGCAGTGCGGAGGACAGCGCAGAGAGCAGCACGCAGAGCAGAGAACAGCGTGATCTGCCTCCCCCACGAGACAGTACCGGTGTGGCGATGGGCCTTATAGAAAGAGCTGAAGCTGAGTGTCCGTTTGGGACCCAGAGACTCTGCCACTATTCACACTAGGTAGGTTTTAACCGTTAGTGTAGTTACTGTCTCAAATGGGTACACCTTGCCGTGGTGGGACAGCTTTATACTTTTTTGATCAAAATAGTGTTTACCAAGTACCCTATGTTATTTAATGCACTTGCTTTTCTACTTATTTATTTTCATTAGGGTATATATACACATTGTTTTTTCCTTTGGTTTTGCTTGCTTTTATGGCCAGTGTGAACATGCTTTTACATCATGCATGTCATTCAAGTCTACTCCAGTTCAGTTTTTTTGGTTTAACTATGTTACTATGTATGTAAATGTAAGGAGATAGACTGAACCGCGGGTACCTGCATGCTGGGTCCGGAACTAGAAGGGCTGCATCCTTTGTTCCCAGGGGGAAGCCTGAGAGAGGCGGACCTTCCCCTGCTGCAGGAGGGAAGGAGAGAGGCGGAGCTTCCTGCTCACCCTGGAGAGCCGGGAAAGCGCACGCAGCAGCAGAGAGATAAGAGGGAGAAGCGTGCCAAAAAGGTCAGTCTGGCGCCGGTGCAGAGCAGTGCGGAGGACAGTGCAGAGAGCAGCGCGCAGAGCAGAGAACAGCGCGCTCTGTCTCCCCCACGAGACAGTACTGGTGTGGCGATGGGCCATATAGAAAGAGCCCCCATCACCTGCAAAGTGGAACCGTGCCAACAGAGGGGTGCAGTGCAGAGCCATGTCAGCAGAGCTAAGCTGAGTGCCGTACCTGGCGTGATAGTGAGCACCGCACACGCTCTGCTCAAGAGTGACCGCATACTTGACAGACCCCTGCATACAGGTCCACCGTTTGTGGAAGACTGTCAGCTCCCCACTACCCTCAACGCTAGAAGGTGACACTAGTGAAGGCAGAGACTGCACTGTGAGTGCGACGCAGAGAGAGGCAGACTGCTAGAACAGAGCCTTGCTACCAAGGCCTTGTATACACCGCGGAGCGAAGTCCAGTTTCAGGGGCTCCCCACACTTGACTCAGTACAATGCTAGATACGTTTGAGCATGGGAAATCTTCCTGCCTACCAGAGACTTCACCGAGAAGTCCTGTGCCATTGTTGTCGGTGCCACCGTGGGAACCCCGAGGAGCTGCACCCAAGAAGACTACAAACTGATAAGGTTCACATTGGGGAAAAAAATTCCTTCCTGATTCCACATACTGCAAACAGAATAGCTCCCTGGATCAATGCAATATCAAGGAAACTACCATAGTGTATATACTCTGTAATATTATACTATTCAAGAAAGGCATCCAGGACCTTCTTAAATTTTAGTAGGGGATCACTCATTACAACATCATACGGCAGAGTTCCATAGTCTCACTGCTCTTACGGTAAAGAATCTGCATTTGTGATTATGCTTAAACCTTCTTTCCTCCAGACATAGAGGATGCCCCCTTGTCCCCATCACAGGTCTAAGAGTAAAAAGATCATTAGAAAGGTCTTTGTACTGTCCCCGCATATATTTGTACATTGTAATAAGATCACCCCTAAGCCTTCGTTTTTCCAAACTAAATAACCCCAAGTGTAATAACATGTCTTGGTATTGCAGACCCCCCAGTTCCCTAATAACCTTGGTTGCTCTTCTCTGCACCCACTCCAATTCAGCTATTTCTTTCTTATACACCGGAGACCAGAACTGTACACAGAATTCTAAGTGTGGTTGCACTAGTGACTTGTATAGAGGTAAAATTATGTTCTCCTCATGAGCATCTATGCCTTTTTTAATGCATTCCATTATTTAACTTGCCTTTGCAGCAGCTGCCTGACACTGGCCACTAAATGTGAGTTTGTCGTCCACCCATACACCCAGGTCTTTTTCAGTGACAATTTTGACCAGTGTTTTACAATTAAGCACATAATTATACATCTTGTTTGTTCTACCCAAGTGCATGACCTTACATTTATCCCCATTAAAGCTCATTTACCATTTATCAGCCCAAGCTACTAGTTTACATAAATCCTCCTGTAATATAAAACTGTCCTCCTCTGTATTGATTACCCTGCAAATTTTAGTGTCATCAGCAAATATTGAAATTCTACTCCCTATGCCCCTACAAAGTCATTAATAAATATGTTAAAAGAAGTGGGCCCAATATTGACCCCTGTGATACCCCACTGCTAACCATGACCCAGTCCGAGTGTGCTCCATTAATAACAACCCTTTGGTTCCTATCCCTGAGCCAGCTCTTAACCCACTTACACATATTTTCCCCTATCCCCATTGTTCTCATTTTATGTATCAACCTTTTGTGTGGCACCGTATCAAAAGCTTTTGAAAAGTCCATGTACACCACATCCACTGCATTTCCTAGGTCCAGTCCGGAACTTAACTCTTCATAAAAGCTTATCAGATTAGTCTGACAGGAACGGTCCCTTGTAAACCCATGTTGATATTGGGTTTACAATATTGATATTGGGTCATGAGGCTATTCTTCTTCAGATACTCCAGTATAGTATCTCTTAGAAAACCCTCCAGGATTTAACCTATTGCTGTATAAATATAGACACATGATCCTCTGGATAACTGCACAGTTGAATGGCAAGTTAGCGCTCAGCAGTCAGCATTACACAACTTTAGTGTGACGCTAGTCACTTCTCACTGCCAAGCCGTGAGTCAAGATAGTCAAGGAGCCCACGGTCAGAAGCAAAAAGGGTATGTCATAATTAGAAGGAAGAGACAAAAGCATAGTTAGGTAATGTTCCGAGGTCAGAATACCAAGAGAATACCAGATCAGAGCAGAAGGGGTTAAACAGATGGATGGTTAGAACGAGGTCCAAGGTCAGGCAATGAAAGATCAACACATACAGAACTCAAGACTCAGAGGAAACAAACCACACTTATCTGAATGTACGTCTGGCAGAGGTCTGGCAGAAGCAGCTCAGTTAAATAGTATGGCAATCACCTGGGATAATGAACACTTTGGGACAGCCAGCACCTCCCAGTCTCAGATTGGATAGTCGAGCTGTCAATCAACATACTGACAGCTCATCACGCCCCTGTACCAGACTGGATGGCTGAGCTATCAAGGCACTGACAGCTTCAGCACACCCCTGTACCAGATTGAATAGCTGAGCCATCAGTAACAGCACTCCAGACACACTGAGGTGTGGAATCGTGACATTTAGCTTGCCATTTCACAGCCTTGGTTGTAATTAATATCAAAGGTTCGTTCTGTCTGCTCTGTTTTTATTGGTTAAATGCTATTCCTGTTTATATCTTCTTTACTTTTAAAATGTTGACTAACTATAAAGATCTGAACTTGGTGAATAATTTGATAATTTAGCAGAAGGTATGCCTTCCTGATTTGAAGGTGCCACATCTTATTACAATTTCTTTTATGTTTATCAAAAACTTATTGAACTATAAAACCATAACGGTCATGCCTTTTCCATATGTCCATGTTTTAATGGACAGCACAAAATGCATCCAAGTGCTGTTATTTTTTTTTTTTGTTAGAATGGGTTAGTGTAGTACAAAAATTAGACCTTAGCAAGAAATGACTCATATTGTGTCGACCATTGATCCACAATAAAATGAAAATGTGAAAAATCTATACCGTTGTGGCCAAAAGTTTTGAGACTGGCAAATACTTAATATCTACAGTGTTTCTCCTTATTTTTCAAGACATCTGCAGTTGACCTTGTAAGCTGGATATCAGCTTTTGGGCGATACTCTTAATGATGGTGACCTGTTCTTACCTAATAAGTACATGGAGTTTATTCTACGTTTTTGTTTAACCATCCACTTTTTGAGGGTTGACCACATGTACTCAATGCGATTTGAGGAGTTTTGTAGCAAATAATCAAAAAGAAAGTTGGCTGAGATGGCTGTGAACCGAACAATTGGCCAAAGCATCATTCGGCCAACAGCTGCTGCCAAGATTTAAGTCCAATTTCTTGAGTACAGTAGACATTTACCTATCTTCATGTTGTCACACTATAACAGAACTGATATTTCTAATATTTAAATAATGATATAACTCAAATATTGTCTATTAGACAGTAAGTAATTTTTATTCTTTATATTTAAAAAAAAGGGAAACAATTAGGTCAATATAAATATTCTGAAAATGAATGCTTCCAATCAGCTGTTAGCATAATGCAATGGATAAAGCCCTTACAATATAGAATATCTAAAATATTATTCAGATGTTATAATTAAATCCTTAGGGATGATTTCCTTGTGTTCCTTGTGGATACTAGGTTATGAACAGCAGCTATATAAATTGCAATCAACCATGGGATTCCTTATTCCTAGCAGCCAAGACAAATAATGTGCGACTCATCCAGTCCTAATTTTTAGATTATGAAGCCTCGTAAGTATCTAGTTTCTTTTATGCTCAGTTTCCCTCACACACATTTAATAAATAAGATTGTTCTTTATTAATATGTACACTATGTGGTCAGTATATAGCTATTAAACCCAAACGTATACAGCCTAATTTGGTTCTTATTGACTTTTTCATTTTTTAAATCTTTGCATTATTACACAATAGTATTTTCATATTTTCTTTTTTTTTTATTGTGTTAGCCTTGTGGTATGAATGACACATTAAAAAATGATTCCCAAAATAACAAGTTATTCCCTATTTCAAGGGGAGAAAATAACTTGGAGATCAGTGTGAGATCTCAAGAATGGGGTTCTGGAAACTCAAGAATGGGGCTTTGCAGACCCTTCTTGAATGGTGTGAAGGTGCGAATGGCTGACTTCCTCTCCATTAAATGATCATCGTTGTCCATGCTGATCTTGATGTAGAGGCGTGCTGGAGTCAGACGTTCCTGATTCATTAAGAGGCGCATGACTCTTAATGAATCAGTAACATTGGACAAGTGGTGTGTGCCCCGGGTGCACCAAGCCACAAATCCTACTCTGGCCCCTGCTGGAGTAAGATTAGTTAGCTAGCGAGCATCACCGCTCATCATGAATTTGAGTGGCAGTCATCACGCACCCATCCCACACTAGTTTCACCTACTTTGTCGGAGCTCGGTAAAAATGGTGTAAGAATGCCAAATATTGAAAAATTTTAATGCAGCCTTGAGTTGCACCAAAATGTTGTGACTTTTCAAACCTTTTTACACCAGGACACTGTGTAAAAACCTTTAATGAACTGGGTACAAAATCTATGGGATGACCGGAAATAGTCGAAATAGTGCTGTACTCAGCTGTCTCCAGCGGTCCCTTAGACTATAGATGGAGAGTACCACCTCTTCTTCCTTAAAAACAGGCCTTAAAAGCCAATTTCACAGGAGTCCAATGACACATTCTTGGGATCACTGGGGATCCCAACACTGGGACCCCCATCATTTTTTTCTGTAGTTCTTTATCTCAAATTTTTATTTTTTTTTCATGTTTTTCAGTAGACACTTTTTTTTTCGAGAAAATATTTTGTTTTTGTGTTGCTGCAGTGATTATACCCAAATAAGAGCTTGAATTTTGCAGGTCAACCTGTGGTATTTTTATTGCTACTATACCGTAGTATTTACATTACGAATTTTTAATGCCATTTACAATGTGGGTCAAATATTCCGCTAATCTTGTTGTTATGCGAGCAGCATTATCACTTGTGTGTAATTTTTAATAATTGTTTATTATTTTGTTTTTTTTTTCCTCATGAAAAAACATTATACCATATTTTCTGGACTATAAGACACACTTTTTCACCAAAAAATTTAGGATGAAAATTGGGAGGTGCATCTTATAGGAAAGGACCATGTCATCTGTGATCCCGCTCGACAGCCCCCAGATAAAATACCTTAAATTCGGACTAAAAGACAGACCCTGATCTTATAAAAATCATTTTTTTTCTTTTTTTCCACCCCAAAATTTTGGGTACGTCTTATGGTCCGGTACGTCTTATAGTCCGAAAAATACGGTATATAATAAAGGAAAAATACAGATTTTTGTTGCTTATACTTATTTATTTCGAAACCCTTTTTTTTCTCACTAGGATATTTGAATCCGGTTTCGAAAGATAATACTCAGCAATATTTCTGCATTGCAATGTATTATGTAAAGGGGAAAGGTAAAGTAGGCTGATCTGGCACATCTTTCAGGCTAACATGGCAGGTTTCTGGGCCCAGAGGTGTCACAATCACACCATTCATGTTGGGGTCAGCATTTATCTTAGACGTGAAAATATCATAGAATCATAGAATCGTAGAGTTGGAAGGGACCTCCTGGGCCATCTGGTCCAACCCCCTGCTCAAAGCAGGATTCGCTAAATCATCCAAGTCAGATGTCTGTCCAGCCTCTGTTTGAAGACTTCCATTGAAGGAGAACTCACCACTTCTCGTGGCAGCCTGTTCCACTCATTGATCACTCTAACTGTCAAAAAGTTTTTTCTAATATCTAATCTGTGTCTCTTCCCATTCAGTTTCATCCCATTGCTTCTAGTCTTTCCTTGTGCAAATGAGAATAAAGTTGATCCTTCTACAATGTGAAAGCCCTTTAGATATTTGTAGACAGCTATTAAGTCTCCTCTCAGTCTTCTCTTTTGCAAACTAAACATTCCCAAATCCTGCAACCTTTCCTCATAAGACAGGGTTTGCAGACCGGTCACCATTCTGGTCGCTCTTTTCTGAACTTGCTCCAGTTTGTTGATGTCTTTTTTAAAATGTGGTGCCCAAAACTGGACACAATATTCCAGATGAGGTCTGACCAAAGAGGAGTAGAGGGAAATAATGACTTCACGTGATCTAGACTGTATGCTTCTGTTAATACATCCTAGAATTGCATTTGCCTTTTTTGCTGCTGCATCACACTGTTGACTCATATTCAATCTGTGATCTCTTAGTATACCCAAGTCTTTTTCACATGTGCTGTCACTTAGCCCTATTCCTCCCATTCTATATATGCTTTTTTCATTTTTATTGCCCAGATGTAGTACTTTGCATTTCTCCCTGTTAAAAACCATTCTGTTAGTTGCTGCCCACTTCTCCAGTTTATTTAAATCTTTTTGAATCCTCGCTCTCTCTTCTCTAGTATTAGCTATCCCTCCTAGCTTTGTGTCATCAGCAAATTTAATCAGTTTACCCTCAATTCCTTCATCTAAATCGTTGATAAAGATGTTGAACAATACAGGGCCCAGGACAGAGCCCTGTGGTACCCCACTTGAGACATTCTTCCAACTGGATGTGCAGCCATTTACGACCACTCTTTGGGTCCGATCACTAAGCCAGTTATGAATCCACCTAACAGTTGCCTTGTCCATTCCATACTTAGTCATTTTTTCAATAAGGATTGTATGAGAGACTTTGTCAAATGCTTTGCTGAAGTCAAGATATACTATATCTACAGCATTTCCTTGATCCACCCAATCAGTGATACCGTCATAGAAGGAAATTAAGTTAGTCTGACATGACTTATTAGTTAGAAACCCATGCTGACTCTGTTTAATCACTTCATTCTTATCCAGGTATTGACATACATGTTGTTTAATAATTTGTTCAAAGATCTTTCCTGGTATAGAAGTCAGACTCACCGGCCTATAGTTGCCTGGGTCCACCTTCTTCCCCTTTTTGAAGATAGGAACAACATTTGCTCTTCTCCAGTCTTCTGGCACTTCTCCTGTTCTCCAAGAATTTTCAAAGATTATGGAGAGGGGTTCAAAAATTTCTTCTGCTATCTCCTTCAGTACTCTGGGGTGTAATTCATCTGGACCTGGAGACTTGAATTCATTTAGGTTAACTAAGTGTTTCCTCACTATCTTTCTGTTTATAGATATCCTGGATTCTTCTATTCCCTTAATAGGACAGTGAATAACAGTTGATGTTGCATTTCCTTTCTGAGAGAAAACAGATGCAAAATAGGAATTTAAAAGTTCAGCCTTCTCAACATCCTGTCTTACCATTTCATCATTTTCATCCTGTAAAAATCCTATAGCATCTTTGACTTTTCTTTTACTTTTGACATATCCCCAAAATCCTTTATTATTGCTTTTGACATCTCTTGCAAGCCTCAGTTCATTTTCAGCTTTAGCTAATCTGAATTGTGCCCTGCAGGTTCTGCAGACAGCATTATATTCTTCTTTAGATATGCCTCCCTCTTTCCATTTTATAAACATTTTTTTCTTCCTTTTTAGCATGTGCTTAAGTTCTGTGTTCATCCATCCTGGTTTCCTTAAATGCTTCCTATTCTTCCCTCTTTTCGGAATTGTTAACAACTGTGCTTTGAGAATTTCATTTTTCAAGATTTCCCATCCTTCCTGGACATTTTTGTCTTTAAGGATATCCAGCCATTGGATCCCTCCAATTCTCTTTATGAATCCCTTAAAATCTGCCTTTCTGAAATCTAACCTTGACGTCTGAGTCTTCACAGGTCTTCCACCTCTAGTTATCCAAAATTCTAAAATAGCATGGTCGCTACCTCCTAGGGTCCCAGCCACTTTTACCTCCTCAACCATTTCCTCCCTGTTTATAAGGATTAGATCCAAGGTAGCAGTTCCCCTTGTTTTCTCCCTTACCTTTTGGAAGATAAAGTTGTCAGCAAGAGAGGATAAGAATTTCCTTGACCTGTTAGTTTTGCCTGAGAGAGATTCCCAACAAATGTCTGGATAGTTGAAATCTCCCATGACAACTATGTCATATTTTTTGGAGAACTTGGCCATCTGATGCATAAAGAGTTCATCTATATCTTCGGCTTGCACAGGCGGCCTGTAGTAAATGCCTACAATGGTGTCCTTTCCATTGTTCTGTCCTTGTATTCTTACCCAAACAGTTTCCACAGAACTCCCAGTCTCTGAAGCTTCAATCTCTGTGCAGATATACGCGTTTCGAACATACAATGCGACACCCCCTCCTCGTTTATCAAGTCTGTTTCTTGCAAATAAGTTGTATCCTTCTAGTCTTGTATTCCAATCATGTGTATTGTCCCACCAAGTTTCAGTGATTCCAATTACATCATATTTCTTTTCCTGTGTTAGTAGTTCCAATTCTCCTTGTTTGTTGCCCATGCTTTGTGCATTAGTATAGAAACATTTTAGTTTGTGATTGGTTTCTCTTTCTCCAATATTTTTATTAATTAGATTCTTTCGTCTTTGTTCTTCCTTTCCACTTCTAATAGCAGAGTTCTCAATAGCATTTGTCAGGTGTATGGCTTTTTCTGGTCTTTTGCTTCCCTTCCCATGTTGTTCTAGTTTAAAACTCTCCTTACAAGTGTAGCAAGGCGACTTCCAAATACATGCGTTCCAGTCTTCGTAAGGTGCACCCCATCTCTAGCAAGTAGTCCATCGTATAAGTAGTTCACTCCGTGATCCAGAAGTCCAAATCGTTGCTGACGGCACCATCGACGTAGCCAGTTGTTCACCTGCAGAATCTTATTCCACCTCCTTGTTCCATGGCCATCCACTGGGAGGATGGAAGAGAAGACCACCTGCGCTCCCAGTTCTTTCACTTTCTTGCCTAAGTCTTCAAAGTCTCTGCAGATGATTTCCAGGTCGTTTCTTGCGGTGTCATTTGTCCCCACATGTAGTAGCAGGAATGGGTAGTCATCTGTAGGTCTGAAGAGTCCTGATATCCTGTCAGACACATCTTTAATTTTTGCACCTGGAAGACAGCACATTTCTCTTGTAGTTATATCCGGTCTGCAGATAGCGGCCTCTGTTCCTCTCAGCAGGGAATCCCCCATGACCACCACTCTCCGTTTCTTCTTCACAACATTTTTCTTTCTCCATCCAGGAGGACTCTGAGGGCGTACAAGGTTGCTGTTTGTTGGCAAAGTCTTATCCTGATGTATTTCTTCATCGTTTTCCTGCGTGAGAGCCTGGTACTGGTTTCTGAGCAGTATGGGTGCTGACTGCCTCCTGATCCTCCTGCTTCTCTGGGTCACATATCTCCATTCCTCTGTTTCTTCAGGTGCACTTCGAATTTCTTCTCTTTCTGTAACATGAAGAGATAATTCTGCTCTGTCCAAGAACTCTTCACCTTCCTTAATGATCTTCAACGTAGCTAACCTCTCTTCGAGATTTTGCAACTTTTCCTCCAACAGGGACACAAGCTTGCATTTGTGGCATGTGAAGTTTGGCTTTTCCACTGGTAAATCTGTGAACATGTAGCAAGAAATGCAGCTCACCAAATGGCTCCTGGCCTCTTCCATCTTGAGATTTCTTAAGAACGATGAAAGATGAGCCAAATTTCCTCTTTTCAGCTGCAACCACCAAAACCCAGTGATCGTTGAGCTCGCGGAGACTCTTCACTTATCCCAGAAGGCACTGGGAATATGCAAATGATCTCCTCAAGACTCTTCCCCTGGTTTTCCGATTTCCTCTTTTCAGCTGCAACCACCAAAACCCAGTGATCGTTGAGCTCGCGGAGACTCTTCACTTATCCCAGAAGGCACTGGGAATATGCAAATGATCTCCTCAAGACTCTTCCCCTGGTTTTCCGATTTCCTCTTTTCAGCTGCAACCACCAAAACCCAGTGATCGTTGAGCTCGCGGAGACTCTTCACTTATCCCAGAAGGCACTGGGAATATGCAAATGATCTCCTCAAGACTCTTCCCCTGGTTTTCCGATTTCCTCTTTTCAGCTGCAACCACCAAAACCCAGTGATCGTTGAGCTCGCGGAGACTCTTCACTTATCCCAGAAGGCACTGGGAATATGCAAATGATCTCCTCAAGACTCTTCCCCTGGTTTTGATATATGGTGTTATCTATATAAATGAGATCCTGTGTCTGTTCCGTGTGCCGCAACAGTTTATTGGTGCTATTACAGATTAAGGGACATAGGGTTATGTTTGTAATATTTTATGCCAGACTTTTTTTTATAGGAATTTAGTTTGTGATTGATTGGCAGCTTTCTGTCTATGCACAATGTAAATAGAAAGCTGCCAATCAGTGTTAGGGCCTGGATTAATCAACGCTCATGAATATGGAGGACTACTTGGCAGCAGGTTTACTAGCCCACTAATGTTAATCTCCTGCTGATAAAACAGTGATTTTTTCAAAACTACAGCAAGCAACCACCCTGTTGATTTAGCTTTGGGGCTCACAAGCTTCAAGTTAAGCCACTGGTCATATGCTCTGTTTTTTTTTAAGTCTGACCCAATCCTGCCATTTAAGCATGTGAGCATGTAACTCAGGCAGTCCGCACTTTATTGTAAAGCATTCACCATGAAATATGCTCGCTATACAAGAAAGTCATGGGGGATATTGTAGATTTACAGCTGTAATGAAAGTTGCTCTGACACTTGAGATTTTGGATGGCTGTATTCTTATCAACTTGTCTTTCATAGGTGGTCTGTGAAGGTTGTCCTTCTGATTGCCAATACCACGTCTTAACACATCACCAATAACTGGGAGTCACGTCTGTTGATTGGCACAAATAAGTTTGAGTGAATTTCTAAAGGCTTAACCCATTGACAACCAACCCATTCACAGGTAGATATACAGTAGCTGTAAAAAGTTTGGACACACCTGATCATGCAATCATTTTCCTTGTTCTTATTGGAATGTGCAAATTGTAGATTCAAACTGAAGGCGGCAAAAGCACAAAGGGACACATATGGAAACAAGGAAAAAAGAAATGTATGAAACAAACCAGATCATGTATTAAACCTTAGATTCCTCAAAGTATCCTCACCTTTTACTCTGATGATGAAAGAATGCCCAACTGGCATGCTCTCAAGCAGCTTCATCAGGTTGTCACTTGGAATGGCTTTCCAACAGTCTTGAAGGAGTTCCCATAGGTGCTGAGCACTTATTGGCTATTTTGTCTATATTCTGTGGTCAAACTCATCCCAAAACATTTCAATTGAGTTGAGTTTCAGTGAGTGTGGAGGCCATGTCATCTGACACAGCATTCCATCCCTGTTCTTGGTCATATATCCCTTACATAGTCTGGATGCGCTTTTTTGGGTCATTGTCCTGTTGTAACACAATTGATGGTCCCACTAAGTGCAAACCAGATGCAAATACGTCATTGCAGAATGCTGTTGCCACCATGTTGGGCAAGTCTGCCTTGAATTTGAAATAAATCATGACTCACCAACAAAGCCTCCTGCACCATAACACCTGCCCTCCGCTCAACTTTTCTGCGCCTTACATGACAGTTGGTACGAAAATTCTCAAATTTTGATTCATCAGACAGCAGCACAGATTTTTACTTATTTAATGTCCAGACCTTGTGTGGCTTGGCCCCCCAAAAAATCTTATTTTTTGTGGTCCTCAGTAGTGGCTTCTTTGTAGCAATTTGAGCAAAAAGTTGACTTTGAGATGTTTTTACTACTTGATTCTTGCACTTTATTTGTGAGGACTGTTATCTGAGGTGCTGTCATTTTTTTGTTTTATTTTAGGTTGATAAGTCTGGTGAATTATCCCTTGCAGCAGAGGAAATGTTTGGTCTTCCTTTCCTTGGGCCATCATCATGCGAGAAAGTAGAATTGTTGTGATTGATGGTTTTTATGAATGCACTTGAGAACACCTCTAGCAATTTTCCAGATTCAGTGGCCTCCATGTCTTAATATAATGATCGATGACCATTTCTCTTTACTTAGTTGAGTGGTGAGTAGTTTCTGCTGTATTCTGGCTTAGAGCAGTTGTGGAATATGGCTCAGCACTGTGTGTACCAACACTACCTCTGAAAAACACACCTTATGGCCACAAACACTTTCTGAAGGCTAGTGATTCCACAAATGGACAATTGATGAGGCATATCTGTTCATTGGAAACCATTCTAGGTGACAAGTTCATGAAGCTGCTTGAGAGAATGTCAAAGGAGTGTAAAATTGTCATCAAAGTATAAGGTTTTAACACATGCTCTGATTTGTTTCACATGTGTTTCTTAACTCCTTGTCTCTATATGTGTTCCCTATGATTTTGCAGGCCTCAGTCTGAATCTATAATGTCTATATTCTAATGAGAACAAGGAAAACCAATATCCAGGTGTGTCCAAACTTTTGACTTGTACTGTACAGTAAATGTTATTGTCATGAAAAATCTCGAACATTAAGCCAGTTAAAATATACAGAGACAACTTATAAGTAGAATCCCTGATTTTTGGACATCGCCATTTATTTCACAGTATCCACTTCATAGAAATGTCTAATATGTATTATAATACTTAGCTTTCCCATCACTTTCTTTAAAGATTAAATCTGGTTGGCCATGGAAACAATGATTTCTGCTATCTTGATTTGTGGAACTTTGGCTTGATCTGCACACAACAATCTCAATGCAGGGGAAGGAGTTTTTTGTGAATGATGCGTGAGTGTGGGATCAAGCATAGCCAAAACATGTTCTTTTGGATCTAAGTCATGTAACTGATTGGCCCACTGGAAAAAGATCCAATTCAGGGCATTCATTCTTTTCAAATAAGCTACATGATTAAAAATATCAAGATTCGGATGGACAAAAAAAGGCCTTCAGAAGGTTCCATGCAAGGGCCAACATTAACAGGTAAAATTGGAGAACTAATTGATTCCATGCCCTTATGAATTAAGAATTTTAGGAATATGCATATTTGGCATTTGTATCAATTGGATACTGTTAAATGAAGGACAAATCAAGGTGTCTATTTACTTTTGAGTTGTATCTGTGTAACGTATGGTCTACATAAAATTTGCAGGCTAGATTTTATATGACACAGGAATTTATGCTTCCCATGCACATTTTTCAGCCAACAGCTATGTCGTCCGTTTCGCCCATGCACAGGAATGTTCACTCTGTAGAGTTCTCCTGTGTTCTCTATGAGAGAGTCACTGCCAAACATATCTAGCAGCAACTTATCTCAGAGAGAACAAAAGAATCGGAGTCTGAATTCAGACAAGCCGGATCCTTAACGCCCCGGACAATCATCTGCACACATTAGCGTTCGGCCGACAATAGCCTAATGTGTATCAGGGGACTTTACAATATTATCTAGAGCTGTCGCCATCTGTTTTTTATTTGTGCTTAACTTTAGATTTAATAAAAATATGAAAACCTTCTCAAGAAGAACGAATCTGAGCCGCACTGTCTACGAATGGAGCCGTTAACACAGTCCATTTCATGGCATATCCTTATTCTATTACTCCAAGGAGCAGCACGTATACAAAGAGCAAATCTAATCACCACAAATGAAATGACGTTTAATGCAAAAAATCAGACATTTATGAGCACATTTTCCCTCTTAGGCTTGACGGGTGACAATCATCTCCAATGCTTTCTTTTCATTCTCTTTTTTATGGTATACACCCTTGCTATTGTGGGAAATGTATATATAATCATATTATTTCAGCTTGCTCCTAGTTTACAAACACCAATGTATTTCTTTCTGAGTCACTTGTCATTTTCAGATCTCTGTTACTCTTCTGTCATCACCCCGAAACTCCTGGACATCTTAGTATCTGGGGATGCGTCTCTTTCGTACAGTGCCTGTATGCTTCAACTGAGCTTCTTCAGTGTATTTGGCAGTCTGGAGTCCCTCATCCTGGCGCTTATGTCATGTGACCGCTGTGTGGCGGTAAGCAGGCCGCTAATATATCAACGCTTAATGACAGCACCACTGTGCCGGCAATTGATAGCAAGCTGCTACATAGTTGCTATTGTAACTTCAGTTTTAAATGCGTCCTATGCGTTTCAGCTTTCTTTCTGTGGACCAGTGGTCATTCACCATTTTTACTGTGACTACCCTCCTTTGCTGAAGCTTGCATGCTCTGATACTTATGTCAATGAACTTGTACTCTTGTCCTCCGTGGCATTGATTAGTGGCATATCTGTGGTCACTATTATGACTTCCTATGGTTATATTATATATATTGTGCTTGGTATTCGGTCCACAAGGGGCAGGCAGAAGATTTTCTATACTTGCTCATCTCATCTTACTGTTGTTATCATGTTTTATGGCACTATACTGTTCATGTATCTGCGTCCAAGTGCACAATATTTTTCAGAACAAGACAAAGTAGTGGCTGTGTTTTATACAGTTATAATTCCTGCATTAAACCCTGTAATTTATAGCTTGAGGAACAAAGAACTGCAGACTGCTTTTAAAAAACTTATGGAAAAAAAATGTATAGATTTCTAAAAGGGCATTTATTCAGCAAGATAATTGTGGATGAGCGTTGTTAAGTACTCTTGTTTCATGATTATCTTGCCATGAAAACAGGCTGCTGATCACCTTAAAGCAAATATTTTCTCAAGGCTATTGTATTCCCTGCAAACAATTATTATTATTTTTTTATCAAAAATACACGTTCTCTATAAGTTTAGCTTTTATTCGATGTTTTATGACTGGAAGCAGGCCTTAGAAAACTTTTACAAATCAGCAGGCTGAATAGAAGGCTCAATTATACTAATTTTAATGTCTAAAATTTACAAGTTTAGAAATGTAATCCACTGCTTGAATGTTTCATTGCACAAAGAGCCAGAGTAAAGTCCCATCCATATTAGGCTAATGTTAGCCGAACACACTGATATCCACGGATTTGGCTGACAGTCTAATGTGTATGGGGATGTCAGCTGACTGATCGTGGGGGGAGATGTTATTTGCGCATTTGTCTAATCGAGGACTGCCGATTGCAATGTTCTCCGGAAGATAAGCCACCGACCAGAGAGTCGGCAGAGATGACTGTTAAGGGCCCGTTACACATTGCGATATCGCTAGCAATATCGCTGTAACGTCACCGATTTTGTGACGTAGCAGTGATATTGCTAGCGATATCGCTACATGTGATACTTACCTCCGACCGGCTCCCCCGCTGCTGGTTGCGCGAGAACATCCTGGTCCATTTCTCGTCGGGCGCTTCCTGCTGGGCTTCCTGTGGCGACGCGTGGACGCGGCCGGGAGGATGTCAGGATCGCCGCGTCTGAGAGGTAAGTAGCGACCCCCGACCGCTGCTATGTCGCTGGTGAGATCTGCCTGTGTGGCAGCTCACTAGCGACCACTTAGCAATGCACCAGCGATCCATATTGTTGTTGGGATCGCTGGTGCATCGCTAAGTGTAACGGTACCCTTAGCCCAGACAATCGGCTAAAGCATTGTTCGGCTGAACTGCTATCTAATATATATGGCCGGCTTAAGAAATCCGTGCTCTACAACAAAAATGATAAAACATTCAATTATGTTGATTCCTTTTGATTCCTCATGCCTATAAGGAAGATTTCAAAATCCCCTTTCTATTGTCTAAATATATGTCATTCTGAGGTCAAGAAATACGCTCTTGAAGAATTTTGGAGAGATGAGACAAAGTTAGAGACCCAACAAGGGAAAGTCATTTCAAATGAATGAATGCAGGATCCACATGCAGATTTAATCATAGAATCATAGAATCATAGAATCGTAGAGTTGGAAGGGACCTCCTGGGCCATCTGGTCCAACCCCCTGCTCAAAGCAGGATTCGCTAAATCATCCCAGTCAGATGTCTGTCCAGCCTCTGTTTTAAGACTTCCATTGAAGGAGAACTCACCACTTCTCGTGGCAGCCTGTTCCACTCATTGATCACTCTAACTGTCAAAAAGTTTTTTCTAATATGTAATCTGTGTCTCCTCCCATTCAGTTTCATCCCATTGCTTCTAGTCTTTCCTTGTGCAAATGAGAATAAAGTTGATCCTTCTACAATGTGACAGCCCTTTAGATATTTGTAGACAGCTATTAAGTCTCCTCTCAGTCTTCTCTTTTGCAAACTAAACATTCCCAAATCCTGCAACCTTTCCTCATAAGACAGGGTTTGCAGACCGGTCACCATTCTGGTCGCTCTTTTCTGAACTTGCTCCAGTTTGTTGATGTCTTTTTTAAAATGTGGTGCCCAAAACTGGACACAATATTCCAGATGAGGTCTGACCAAAGAGGAGTAGAGGGAAATAATGACTTCACGTGATCTAGACTGTATGCTTCTGTTAATACATCCTAGAATTGCATTTGCCTTTTTTGCTGCTGCATCACACTGTTGACTCATATTCAGTCTGTGATCTATTAGTATACCCAAGTCTTTTTCACATGTGCTGTCACTTAGCCCTATTCCTCCCATTCTATATATGCTTTTTTCATTTTTATTGCCCAGATGTAGTACTTTGCATTTTTCCCTGTTAAAAACCATTCTGTTTGTTGCTGCCCACTTCTCCAGTTTATTTATATCTTTTTGAATCCTCTCTCTCTCTTCTCTAGTATTAGCTATCCCTCCTAGCTTTGTGTCATCAGCAAATTTAATCAGTTTACCCTCAATTCCTTCATCTAAATCGTTGATAAAGATGTTGAACAATACAGAGCCCAGGACAGAGCCCTGTGGTACCCCACTTGAGACATTCTTCCAACTGGATGTGCAGCCATTTACGACCACTCTTTGGGTCCGATCACTAAGCCAGTTATGAATCCACCTAACAGTTGCCTTGTCCATTCCATACTTAGTCATTTTTTCAATAAGCATTGTATGAGAGACTTTGTCAAATGCTTTGCTGAAGTCAAGATATACTATATCTACAGCATTTCCTTCATCCACCCAATCATCCCCTGATTCAGTCTCCCACTTGATCAACTCAATGGATGTTCTAGAAGAAAATCCTCTATAGTTGACCTCTGAGATCGGGTTCGGCAAAGCCCTTAAATAGCACATCATTGGGTTTACGTGGTAAACTCTCTCTCCTCGTTATTATCCTACACAATATTATCTCCAAATTAAATCCAGATGGAGACTAGGATTAAAAGAGTACCGAAATTATCCCTTACCATTAAAAGTATTTTCAGTGGCTATCATCAAAAATGAACAGTTTTATACATTCCTAGATTAAAAAGGATAGATGTGGAATGGAACTAAGAACTGCATAATATTCTTTGATAAATGGAAACATTTTATTAAAATAAATCAGTTTATATCAGTACACTACACTCACCAACAAGCCATGGACAACTTCAAAGGAACTCTTAGGGTATGTGCACACGCTGCAGATTCTGCTGCGGATCCGCAGCGGTTTTGGCTCTGCGGGTCCGCAGCAGATTCTGCTGCATTGTACAATACCTTTATTTCCTATGAAAAAAAAAACGCAGTACACATGTTGCGGATTTTTCCGTGCGGATTTGCTGCGGGTTACAATCCGCAGCATGTCAATTCTTTGTGCAGTTTCTGCTGTGGTTTCACACCTTATCATTATGAGGTGTGAAACCACAGGCTAATACGCAGATAAACCGCAGGACTTTTGTCCTGCGGATTTACCTGCGGATTTTCCAGCAAAATCCACACAACCAAAAAACTACGTGTGCACTTACCCTTAAGGGATCTGATTCCAGATTCCTCCACTAAAGGAATTAGAAAATGACATATTGTTTAAACCAACTTTTTGTGCTACACATATTTTTTGGTGGCTTTTTTTCATATCACAATCTTTATTAATAAAAACAAAATGAGAAATCTTGCAATTTTTCACCCTGTCTACTGGGCTTTTTTAGACCCATACTTCCTATCCCTTCAGGAAGAGTTTTCACAATTTTTAGGCAATTTGTATTTTTGATGAGTCATTAAAATTATTAGACATCTACAATGCTGTTGTTCAGTCCAAAAGGTTTGATTGGAAACCTGAATATTTAAGAAAGTAAAAGTGAGGTTTTGGCTTTCTTAGGAGAATGCTTATGTGTGTAGAATTATTGGGCAACTAGTAGTGTATAGAATTATTATACAACTAAATGAAAAACGTAAATTTTCCATATCAATTGTTTATTTTCATCTGTTAAAGTGATAATAATAACAAACATCTCAAATTGTACAAAAATAAATTAATGACATTTAAAAAAAGTATTAGTGACCAATATAGCCGCCCTTCTTTTCAATAACAGTCATAAGCCTTCAATCCATTGAGTTTGTCAATTTCTTAATCTGTTGACAATTAACTTTTTTGAAGTACCAATTAGAGCCTCCCAGGCACTGCTCAGAGAGGTGACTGTTTTCCTTCACCATAAGGCTAAGTTCACACGTACCAGAACTCTCGCGGAAATTACCGCGAGAATTCCAGAATTCCATTCCGCGGGAAAATCGCATTTTAAATTCCCGCGATTTTCCCGCAGAAAAACTAGCATTTTGCAAGAGTATTTAGCTTGCAAAATGCTAGCGTTTTCCAAGCGATCTGTAGCATCGCTTGGAGAACTGATTGACAGGTTGGTCACACTCGTCAAACATAGTGTTTGACAAGTGTGATCAACTTTTTACTACTGAGGCCGCCTATGCAGCATCAGTAGTAAAAGATAAAATGTAAAAAAAAATAAAAAATGGTGTTATTCTTACCTTCTGACGTCCCGCGCAGCCGTTCCCAGTAATCCTTTGCGAAAATGCCCTCGATGACGTCCGTTCTCGTGGGATCGCGATGTCTCGCGGTCATTCGCGATGACGTCGCGCGAATGACCGCGAGACTTCGCGATCCTGCGAGAACAGACGTCATCGCGGGCATTTTCGCAAAGGATTACTGGGAACGAGAGTGTGAAGAGAAGCGGGAAGACTGCGCGGGACGCCGGAAGGTAAGAATAACAATATTTTTTATTTTAAATTCTATTTTTTACAGGGATATGGTACCCAAAGCCCGGAGGACAGTCTCCTCTCCTCCGGACCGTGGGTACCATCCGCAAATGTTCTGCTTACTTTCCAGAAGGTGTGCACAGCCACATGCGGGAAGTAAGCGGAACGATGCATTCCTATGGGTGCGGGATCGCCGCGATTCCGCAAAATTAATGAGCATGCTGTGGTTTTTACCGCGAAGCGATTCCGCCACGGTAAAAACCGCAGCATTAGCACAGCATTGCGGAATCCCATAGGAATGCATGGGATGCTTATTTTTCGCGGCAAAATTGCGCGGTTAAAACCACCGCGGAAACGCGAAAAAAACGTGTGAACTCAGCCTAAATCTCCCATTTAAGAAGGACCCACAAGTTCTCAATATGGTTTAGGTCAGGTGAGGAAGGGGCCAAGCAGTGGAGACTTTGATGCATGCGATAGAGCATTGTCCTGCAAAAATCATGGTTTTCATGAAAGGTGCAAAGTTTTTTCATTTAAAAAATATATTTAACACAAAAACCTGATTTAAACAGCAGGGTATTTTCTGATGTAGTGAAAACCTTGATGAGTTGTGAAACAGCTGACTTGATGATGTCATTTCATCGCGTCAGCTGTGTACTCCGGAGAGTTGGCGCACCGGAGGCAGGGAGAGAAGCAGAGCGCCGGGGAACGGGACCGAGGTATGTGGTTGTTTTTTTTTCTCATGTGTATGGGCTGTTTGGGTGGGCATGGGGAGGCTATGGGGGTGTGACATGGTACTGCACACATGGGGTGACATGGTGCTGCACACATGTGGTGATATGGTGCTGCACACATAGGGTGACATGGTGCTGAACAAATAGGGGTTGATATGGTGCTGCACATGGTGCTGTACATGGGGGGTGACATGGTGGTGCTTATGGGGGTGACATGCTGAACATGGTGATGCATATGGGGGCGACATGCTGCACATGGTGTTGCATATGGAGGTGACATGCTGCACATGGAGAGACTATGGGAGCGACATGCTGCACATGAGTAGGCTATGGGGGCGACATGCTGCACATGGGGATGCTATGGGGGTGACATGCTGCACATGGGGAGGCTATGGGGGTGGCATGCAGTGTATATAGGGAGGCTATGTGGGGCTCATGCAGTGTATATAGGGAGGCTTGTTGGGGCTCATGCAGTGTGTATAGGGAGGTTAAGTGGGGCTCATGCCATATATGGGGAGGCTGCGTGGGGCTCATGCCGCATATGGGGGAGGCTGTGTAGGGCTCATACCGCATATGGGGGAGGCTGTGTGGGGCTCATGCCACATATGGGGGAGGCTGTGTGGGGCTCATGCCACATATGGGGGAGGCTGTGTGGGGCTCATGCCGCATATGGGGGAGGCTGTGTGGGGCTCATGCCGCATATGGGGGAGGCTGTGTGGGGCTCATGCCGCATATGGGGGAGGATGTGTGGGGCTCATGCCACATGTAAGGGGCTGTTGGGGGCTCATACGATATACAGAAGGGGCTGTGCTCAGGTTCAAACGATATATAGGGGGATGTCAGCACACTTACTTCTGCTCAATATTAAATGATACCATTAATATTAATAAAATTATCAATAATATAATAATTTTAATATATCAATATTAATATTGAACAGAATTAATTTTGGCCTATTGGTTCGGCCCTCCACAACAGTCATGGTCTTTCTTGTGGCCCCTCGGGAAAATTAATTGCCCACCTCTGGAGTAGGTGATTGGAGAATTTTTCAGTAGATTGCTGCCAGGAGTTCGTTTGCATGTGTATCCTTATCCTCTCCCATTTGGTTTCTTCCTTCCTACCATCCTATTTCTCCCATTTCTCACTCTGTTGTTTTGTGTGTGTATTTGTATGATCGTAGTTTTCTTTTATCTCTTTCTGTTGAATCCTGCCTGTGTGGTTAGTGTTTGCCTATACACTTCAACTTCACACCTCCCTGGGTGGGGGATGGAACAGATAAGACAGGAGCATAACAAGCTACGAGAACCCCGCATCTCCAACATACAGGGTAATCCAGGGGACAGGGATAGACTAGGGCACCCCTAGTTTGAGGGATTGTGTAGGAGCCCACATTCCCTTGTCACTACATGACAGTATCTTTTAAAATCTAGCAGGACCACTTAGATCTCTTCAACAGGAATGGTTTAGCACAAAATGTGAAGATTCACATATATACAGAAGACAAAGGAATAGCGAGGTAAGAGAAGTAATAAGACAGCATGGGATATTAGGATGGGAGTAAAACGTTGTAGCAGTAAATTGTTGCGGGAAGTGATAATTTAATTCTATATAGCCCATAAATTCTGTGTTATTTTTTGACTTTTTGATCCTCCAGGTTGTTGTTTTGAACAGCCAATCACAGCGATTGGGAGGCT
This sequence comes from Dendrobates tinctorius, assembly GCF_039654945.1. Lineage (NCBI taxonomy): Eukaryota > Metazoa > Chordata > Amphibia > Anura > Dendrobatidae > Dendrobates > Dendrobates tinctorius. Next base: position 2,738,397 of record NW_027361719.1, on the reverse strand, counting down.
GGACGGGGAAGGATGCAACCCGGGATCCCGACACCAATTCCTACAGGTAAGATGGCATCAGAATTTTAATGTGACCACCGCAACTTAAGTCACGATGTCGCATTAAAGGGCATGACGTACTATTCCATCCATTGGCCTTAAGTCCCAGGGCACATGGACGGAATAGTACATCTAAGGTCAGAAAGGGGTTAAGGAAGCTCTGCACCACCAAATTTAGCATGTGTCAGGCAAGGGATGTGTTTCAACCTGGTGTGCCAATGCTGGTTTCACAATAGCGTTTTATTGCGCAGCGCATCGTGCGCTATTGGTCGCACGCGCAATTGTCCCCTATCTTTAAAATGGCAGGCGCAGTGTCTAGCGATTGCACGCGTGCCTCAGCGTTTTCGTGTGCTGCGCATTTTCCAGGTGTGCGACCAGACGCGCCGGATGCTACATGTTGCATTTTTTGTTCCGCCCAACATCGTTAAGAAATCGCATCCGCGCGTGTGGGCACGCAATGCGCAAAAAAATAGCATTAGAGTCTATGGGGTCGCTGACGTGCGCTGTGAGGTGCGCACGTCAGCGCTTTGTGAGCGCGCGCGATTTCAGAGTAAACAATGTCTAGACACTTGTTTAATCCACCCCCTAAACAAGCAACATTGTTTTGGAGGAGTGTACATAAAAGAAGGGGTCTGTAGTGCCAGATCACACTCTACAGACAGTCTGCAAGAGATAAGAAGCCCCGCAAGAGACAATACACCCACCCAGCAAGAGACAAGACTCAAGTTTGGATTACAGCTTCAGCAGCTAAAATGTGAGTATTATAAAATCTATATATGTGTGCCTCTCATATATTATGTACCAATATTTTTTTTTTTTTTTTATTCCAGCATGTCTTCTGGATCTGAATATGCACCATCCGAAGAACTGGCCCAAGCTGACCGGGAGGTGAGGATTTTGCTGCCTTTGTGTAAGTATAGCTGTTGCCTCTACAAATGGGTAATAATTTGTGTTCTTTTACAGACCTCAGCATTGGAACCGGCAAGTGAGGCGGAACAGCGGGAGCAGCCTAGCCAAGTCATGGCGAGGAGATACAATGTAAGTATCAAGTCTTTAGGTCCCTTTTTTTAAACGTTTTTTTTTCTATTCCTTTTTTTCTGTCCTGTTTTTCATCATCAATTTCCAAGATTATAATTTTTTTTTTCTATGTTCCACAATGGGATGAAGACATCTATCTCGACAACGAGCACCTGATCCGCCTTGTCCAGGACCGTGTCCCGTTGTGGGACAGCCGTGACCAGCAGTACAAAGACGTGGTGACCCGGCAGCTATGGAATGAGGTGGCCGCAGCATTGATGGAGGGCTGGGACAGCACCTCTGCAGCTTCAAAAAAGGCGTTTAGTAAGTATTTCCCTGCTGTTTGATGCCGCAATGACTCTTGTTCCTTAGGATACTTTTGTGTTTCCTGATAGATATATTCTATCAGGGAACATAACAGTGTCCTCAGGAACAACAGTGACTGCATTGTAGATTGTAATGCTGTATTGATCATGTTTTCACTCTTGCTCCTGAAGGTACTGGTGTGTTTGTTGCAAGATATATTCTTGCATCAAACACACCAGTGTCCTCTGGATCAACAGTGACTGCTTTGTGTATTGGACTGCTGTATTGATTCTGTTTTCACTCTTGCTCCTGAAGGTACTGGTGTGTTTGTTGCAAGATATATTCTTGAATCAAACACACCAGTGCTCTCTGGATCAACAGTGACTGCTTTGTGTATTGGACTGCTGTATTGATTCTGTTTTCACTCTTGCTCCTGAAGGTGCTGGTGCGTTTGTTGCAAGAGTTATTCTTGCATCAAACACACCAGTGCTCTCTGGATCAGCAGTGACTGCTTTGTGTATTGGACTGCTGTATTGATTCTGTTTTCACTCTTGCTCCTGAAGGTACTGGTGTGTATGTTGCAAGATATATTCTTGCAGTAAACACACCTGTGACCTCAGGATCAACAGTGACAGCATTGTGTATTGAATTCTTTTGTGATGCCGCATTGAATGTACCGCTATCATCGCAAGATGGCTTTCCTGAGACCGGTCCTTGCCATTAGAGCATCTTTTTTTTTGGTTTTTATAATTTTTTTTTAATAACCTGTGCTTTTCTATTCCACAGCTGATGCTTCTAGTAAGTGCATGATAGTAATGTTTTACTTTTCTTTTCGCAGCACCTGGAGCAGCACCCTGCAACCTGTCCCTGGAGCGGTCCTTCATCGATCGACCTCGGACCCGTCGCAGCCATCCGACAGCCAGGAAGCAACTTGCAGGTCAGCAACACGAACAGATGGTGACCAGGAAGCTGGTCCATCAGGTGTTCCCCTGTCCCAGGTCTCTGCCACTGGTTATGCGGGCACTACCCGCCAGCGGCAGAGGGCCTCAGACAGACCTGTCTTGCCCGAGTTCATGCACTTGAGTGAGGCCTTTCATGCCAGCCTCAAGTCGCTGTCCGGCAGAGTGGAAAGCGTTTTTTCACTCATGGAACGCGGTTTTACCCACATGGAACACCGCTTCCACTCTGTCGACCAGTGCCTTGACCGGCTGGAGGCTGACCTCAACAGACCAGCGCACCATTTCTTTAGTAAAATTGAACAGGGAATGGTGGAACACCTTAGTCCTGAGCAACAGCTGAATGTGTTACAGGCCTGCAACACTGCTTTCTTACAGGCTATGCAGCAGAATAAGTACGTGCAGCACTCAGTGGTGTCATTCCCACCTGTGCCAACACTGACTCGCTTCACCACAGTACCGACTTCTGCTGCATACCACAGCACGGCCACCTGCATTCCTAGCCAAGCCAGACACCACTACACCACACCAATGCCGAGTGCTTCTGGACACTCCACCCCCGCCACCACCATGGCAAGCGCTGCTCCTGTCTGGAGCACCACTACCGCCACCGTTCCAACATCTTGGGGCACCGCCACCACACAACCAGCTTGGGCCACCACCACCTATTCTCTTGGTCGGAGCACCGACACAACATCTCCGTCTAGGAGCACCGCCACCACTCAGCATCAGCATGGGAGCACCGCGACCACTCCTCATCATAGGAGCACTGTCACCACTTCACCTCATTGGAGCACCGCCACCACTTCGCCTTCTAGGAGCACCGCCACCACTCCTCATCATGGGAGTACCGCCACCACTTCACCTCATAGGAGCACCGCCACCACTCCTCATCATAGGAGCACCGCCACCACTTCACCTACTAGGAGCACCGCCACCACTTCTCCAACAAGAAGCACGGATAACACTTCTCCTTCTATGAGCACCGACACCACATATTCTACTTCAAGGAGCACCACCACCGCCACCACCGAGCAGTAGAGGGGTGACCCACATTCCATCTTTTTCTCTTCACGGACACGGTCCACCATCTCCAGGCGGGGAAGCAATGTAAGGCGGTCACACGGTGGTAGTCGGTCCAGGCAGGTGACTCCTGCCCCAAAGAAGACCAAAAAACAAAAGACTTTGTTTGTCAGTCCCCCTCTTCTTCTAATGTTTCTCAACCTGCCTCCGTTTCCATCCCTGATCTCCCTTCCCTCACTACTTTAGTCGCCCCTTCACCTAGAACCCCTTCTTCAACTTCCAGCCGTTCCTCATCTCTCCACACCCCCAAAGTATCCCACTCTTCCCCCAAACGTCCTTCAAAATAAAATTTAAAAAAATAAAAAAAATGAATGTGCAATTCTGCTTTCTAAAAAAACTGTTTCATTAATGTGTCTTTCGCCACCTACACACACTGCGCTGTACACACACTGTGCCGTACACTTAGCGTTTTTGTCACCACATAGCACCATTACTGCCACATGTTTCTTGTGTCATTCTTGGAGATATGTGTAGTCAAAAACACAAATCTATATGACTTGTATTTTCCACACCAGTCTCTTGAGTCAGCTAATATTACACATACTGAATAGAGGATGTTGTTGAGGGCAAGGTGTATCTATTGTTACCTTGCCAGGTATCATCAAAAGTTAATTGACTATGGTGTGTTTTTACCAACATCATTTAACTTTTTGTGATACAAGGCAAAGTGATTCTCGATATACCTTGTAATTAACCACATCCTCTATTCAGTGTGTGTTGAGAAACTGAGGAGATGAAGGGGAAAATACACGCCATATGTACAATACCCTGCCCTTGTATCATAACTATCACACCAGGCCAGGTGAATACACATGAGTTTTAACCTGCAGCGTCGCTTCAGTCTGCATATATTTCTATTAGACTGTAGCGATGCTGCAGTTTACCTCTTATGTGTATTCTCTTGCATCTTGTGTGATAACCTTCTGAAGTCTGGATGCGTTACTTTTGGCGTCCTCACTTCAGCATGACACCAGGCCTGGGTATTGTATTAGTTGTATAAACGTTATTATGATTACTGTTTGCGTTCAAACTGAAGCCACAGTGATGATACAACAAATAATATTTATAGTCACAGCGTTAGGTGTCATAAATAGTGATGGATGCAACTGCAGTCACAAATCACTATTGATAACATCATGCCAGGTGACACAAAAATTATTTGTATTATCTCCACCGTCGCAGCAAATTGAACTCAAAGTGTAGAGATGATAAAGATCTTACAACTTGTGTGTATGTATAGTCACCTGGTCAGGAGTACTAGTAAATTCATGATGCACAAGACACAGCATCAATAATTCACTGGTACACCGGGCCAGTTGATTATTCTATTGAAGTGTAAGAAGACAGAGTGCACTCGGTACAGGTATCAACACAGGTTTTTTATTAGCATACACACAAAAGAAAACTTGGTTTACACCATTTGACCTTGCCATTCCACCCATCCCACATCTGAGTTGAAGTAGGCCGCAAATTGGTCCCTCATTTGTCCAACTTCAATGGATGACCTGAAAGGGTGCTGAGTAAATTCAGGCAATGGGTTAGGAGCTGCATCATCAAGTTCAAAGTTCGGGTGCTCTCTAACCATGACAAAATTATGTAGAACCACACAGGCCTTCACCACCTCATCCACTGTTTCCAGTTTCAGATTAATGGCTGTGCTGAGAATGCGCCATCTGGAGACAAGTATACCAAAGGCACACTCAACAGTTCTTCTGGCCCTGGTCAGCCTGTAATTAAAAATTCTTTTGGTGTGGTCCAAGTCCCGGCTGGAGTAGGGCTTGAGCAGGTTTTGGCACATCTGGAATGCCTCATCCCCAACCATTACAAAGGGCTGAGGCGGACCTTCGGTGTTGGGAAGAGGCTGTGGCCTGGGGAAATTGAACTGGTTGCCATACAACCTCCGGCCCATGTCAGAGTTCTTAAAAGCCTGGGAGTCATTTGCACGGCCAAATGCCCCAATGTCCACTGCGATAAACATACAGTCTGCATTCAAAATGGCCATGAGTACTGTAGAAAAGTACTTTTTATAGTTATTGTAGCCTGTTCTTTTTGGTTTTATAATACGGATGTGTTTCCCATCAACGGCACCCAAACAGTTAGGGAAATTGCAGACCGTCCAGAATCTTTCAGCAATTTCAAACCACTTTTCCACGGTGGGCAGGGGCATAAATACGGGACAGAGAACATCCCACAAAGCCCGGCAGGTGTCCGCAACTATTCCAGACAAGGTTGATATTCCAATATGGTACTGGAAGTGCAGTGAAGAGTGGCTCTCGCCAATAGCCAGGAATCTGTGAAACCGAGAAACAAAAAAAATTAATTTTTGTGTGTATGGATTGTTTAGAACCACAAAAAATACCTGGAGCCTCTTCCTCGGGAGGAATCGCACGACGGAGCTGTGTGTCCTGTCTCCGAATGGCATCTTGGAAACGACCATGCAAATTCCTGAAGGTTTGTTGGGACATCCGTGTGTAATCAGTAAATCTCTCCGGGTTTGCCTGGAGCTCGCTGTAGAGGGTGTGGTACGCTCCACGGCTCTCCCGGAGTTCAATAATCGGATGTATCCACAAACGCCGCTGCTGTCCTCGCTGTCTCTCTCTCTCCCTTTGTTGATGGCAAGCAACTGCATAAGCCTGAGCCATCCTGATGTCCAGATCCAAGTTGAAGTGAAAACTCTTCCAGCGCAGATCCATGTTGTCAAGAGAAAATCCAAGGAAATGTGAAGAATTCAGCTGTAAACTGGGTCTATATAAAGAATTTCCATAACACAAGCCCACTGCTGTCCCATTGGTGGTGTCTGTTGCAAGAATTTTTCTAGAATTTTCCTCCTGTGATTATGACACCATGCGCATAAAAAACGCAAACGCATAGAAAAGGCTTGAAAAAGCATACAAACGCTGCGTTTTTATGTTGTAATGCGCACGATGATGCAACGAAAAACGCAGCGTTTACAAGCGTTAGTAAGCGTTTTTTGCATGCGATTCATGTGCGCTCGAAATGCTGCACAAAAAGGCGCAAGTGTGAAACTAGTCTAAGTACATTAAGAGTGGCAGTAGCTCCGAGTGGTGCCCCCTGGTAGCTACACTACTGAAATCACATCCTTATGAATGAAGTAAGTTATCTTTGTCATGTATGGAGCAGCGTTTGCATTATTATATAGGCGCTGCACCAGGTTACAGAGGACATATTGCCTCTGTGACTATCCTAGATGCAAAAATAGAGGAGTTACAGAGAGAGAACGCTGATGCTGAGTGATGCAGTAAAGTAACATCACAGAAGATTTGGGGAAGTGAAGAAACGTTTTGCTGTTGTGCAACGTGCGGCTCCATATTGGACATCTGTAATAAAGCCAAGATAAACTGTTCCCATCATTTGGTTCCAAACATTCACATGGAATTACACAAGGGTCATCTTTTAATTTCTTTATTTGATTTTTTTTACAATACATACACATAGTCCTAGCTGTGATGTGGGTGAGATTCCTTTGCAGTCCACCACTGTCCATACTACGGGGGCTTACTTTTCTTGACACTCCGGAGAGCCTCTGCAGACAGCTGCTATGACTATGAAGGTGTCAGGATCCTGACAGCGCCGGCATGCAGCCTCCGGTGAGCAGGGACTCACCAGTGCTGTATGGGTCCCGGGGACAGTAACAGCTGGAAAGTACAGACGCACAGGACCTGCACACTGAAGTATTAGCAAGCAGGCACAAGACCTATGGTCATGTGACCACAAGGGGGCGGGGCTTAGCGTCCTGCTTGCTAAGATGGAAGAACACTCAGAGTCAGGCAAACCAGAGATCATACACAATACGGGCAAATGAGGTACAGGAGGGACAAGCAGATGGGAGGTCAGACGAAGCCAAAGGTCATACACGAGAGGTAGCGCAGTACAAGAGGGTCAGGCAGAACCCGTAAAAGGGACAGAATCGGATCACAACCAAACAAGCAAGCAAGTTATCAGGCACAAGGCACACGTATACAAGAGGTCACTTAACTCAGCCGAGGGCAGGAGTATAACTGACACCGGGCCCAGGTCCAGTGAGCATTAAATAGCCGCCCTCTGCCAGAGAGAGGCAGAAACAATTAACCCCCTGTCTGACCAGGACGGGCCAAAGCGAAACCCCGTCCTGGATCATGACAGAAGGACTCCACAAAATGAATAATTTGGTTTCAGTTGACATCAATGGCTGCCATATAATACAATTCATATGGACATTCTAATGATGAAACTGCAGGAGAGATCAGCGCAGATAGGGTGTTATCCGGTGGATGTACAGTGGGGGAAAAAAGTATTTAGTCAGCCACCAATTGTGCAAGTTCTCCCACTTAAAAAGATGAGAGAGGCCTGTAATTGACATCATAGGTAGACCACAACTATGAGAGACAAAATGAGAAAACAAATCCAGAAAATCACCTTGTCTGATTTGGCAAGATTTATTTTTTAATTTATGGTGGAAAATAAGTATTTGGTCACCTAAAAACACTAAAAACATGCAAGATTTCTGGCTCTCACAGACCTGTAACTTCTTCTTTAAGAGGTTCCTGTGTCCTCCACTCATTACCAGTAGTAATGGCACCTGCTTGAACTTGTTATCAGTATAAAAGACACCTGTCCACAACCTCAAACAGTCACACTCCAAACTCCACTATGGTGAAGACCAAAGAGCTGTCAAAGGACACCAGAAACAAAATTGCAGCCCTGCACCAGGATGGAAGGATTGAATCTGCAATAGGCAAGCAGCTTGGTGTGATGAAATCAATTGTGGGAGCAATAATAAGAAAATGGAAGATATACAAGACCATTGATAATCTCCCTCATTCTGGGGCTCCACGCAAGATCTCACCCCGTGGGGTCAAAATGATCACAAGAACGGTGAGCAAAAATAACAGAACCGAACAGGGGGACCTAGTGAATGACCTGCATAGAGCTGGGACCACCGTAACAAAGGCTACTATCAGTAACACACTACGCTGCCAGGGACTCAGATCCTACAGTGCCAGACATGTCCCACTGCTTAAGCCAGTACATGTCCGGGCCCGTCTAAAGTTTGCTAGAGATCATTTGGATTATCCAGAAGACTATTGGGAGAATGTCATATGGTCTGATGAAACCAAAGTAGTACTGTTTGGCAGAAACAACTCGTCATGTTTGGAGGAGACAGAAGAGTTGCATCCAAAGAACACCATCCCTACTGTGAAGCATGGGGGTGGCAACATTATGCTTTGGGGCTGTTTCTCTGCAAGGGGACCAGGACAACTCATCCGTGTACATGAAAGAATGAATGAGGCCATGTATTGTGAGATTTTGAGTCTAAACCTCCTTCCATCAGCAAGGGCTTTGAAGATGAAACGTAGATGGATCTTTCAGCATGATAATGATCCCAAGCAAACAGCCAGGGCTATGAAGGAGTGGCTTCGTAAGAAGCATGTGAAGCTCCTGGAGTGGCCTAGCCAGTCTTCAGATCTCAATCCGATTGAAAACCTGTGGAGGGATTTGAAAGTCCATGTTGCCCAGCGACAGGCCCAAAACATTACTGCTTTAGAGGAGACCTGCATGGAGGAATGGGCCAAGATACCACCAACAGTGTGTGCCAACCTTGTGAAGACTTACAGTGATAAATATTTGACCTTTGTCATTGCCAACAAAGGATATATAACAAAATATTGAGATGAACTTTTGTTAATGACCAAATACTTATTTTCCACCATAATTTGAAAAATAAATCTTGCCAAATCAGACAAGTTGATTTTCTAGATTTGTTTTCTCATTTTGATTCTCATAGTTGTGGTCTACCTATGATGTCAATTACAGGCCTCTCTCATCCTGTTAAGTGGCAGAACTTGCACAATTGGTGGCTGACTAAATATTTTTTTCCCCACTGTATAAAGCATACACTTAGATTCTACTAACTTGATACAGGCTTTCGGTAAAGCATGTAGATATCGAAGAGATATCAGCGGCAGCAGATACAAGGGTCAGCTGGTGACCGTATCAAAGATAAATTAAAATGAGTTTTGTGGACATAATCCGAGCTGCTGAAAAAATGTAGGTCCAGACATGTTTAACCCCTTTACCCCCAAGGGTGGTTTGCATGTTAATGACCATGCCAATTTTTACAATTCTGACCACTGTCCCTTTATGAGGTAATAACTCTGGAATGCTTCCATGGATCCCGGTGATTCTGACTTTGTTTTTTCGTGACATATTGTACTTCATTATAGTGGTAAAATGTCTTTGATATGACTTGCATTTATTTGTGAAGAAAAAAACCCCAGAAATTTGGTGAAAATTAAGAAAATTTCACAATTTTCCAGCTTTGAATTTTCATGCCCTTAAATCACAGATATGTCACATAAAATACTTAATAAGTAACATTTTCCACATGTTTACTTTACATCAGCAATTTTGGAACCAAAATTTTTTGTTAGGAAGTTATAAGGGTTGAACGTTAAACAGCGATTTCTCATTTTTACAACACCATTTGATTTTTAGGGACCACATCACATTTGAAGTAACTTTGAGGGGTCAAAAGTTGCACACCATTCTAAAAACTGCACTCCTGAAGGTGCTCAAAACCACATTCAAGAAGTTTATTAACCCTTCAGGTGCTTCCCAGGAATTTTTGGAATGTTTTAAAAAAATGAACATTTAACTTTTTTTCACAAAAAAATTATTTCAGATCAAATTTTTTTTATTTTACCAAGGTTAACAGGATAAATTAGACCCTAAAAGTTGTGCAATTTGTCCTGAGTACGCGGATACCCCATAAGTGGGGGTGAACCACGGTTTGGGAGCATGGCAGAGCTCGGAAGGGAAGGAGCGCCGTTTGACTTTTCAATGCAAAATTGGCTGGAATTGAGATTGGATGCCATGTCGCATTTGGAGAGCCCCTGATGTGCCTAAACAGTAGAAACCCCCCACAAGTGACACCATTTTGGAAAGTTGACCCCCTAAGGAACTTATCTAGATGTGTGGTGAGCACTTTGAACCCCGAAGTGCTTCACAGAAATTTATAACGTAGAGCCACAAAAATAAAAAATCATATTTTTTCCACAAAAATGAAATTTTCGCCCCCAATTTAAAATTTTTTCCAAGGGTAACAGAAGAAATTGGACCCCAAAAGTTATTATGCAATCTGTCCTGAGTACGCTGATACTCCATTGTGACGGGGTATGCGACAAAGCAGAAAGAGACACCAGGCCGATAAACAATCCAACAAGATTTATTAGAATAGTGAACTGGAGCAACACAAATTAAAGTAATTCTGCAGCGTCCGTAATGAGTCCACAATGAGTCCACACAAAGGGAGCAGATCCGGGGGTGCCACCCGGCAATCCGACGCCAGAAAAATAGAAATAGTCCTTGGGTGAATTCAATGGATCCAGCAGATGAGGGACAAAACACAGTTCTACATGGCAGCTTCTAACAATACACATGGTCACTGGGATCTCGCCTCAGCATAAGATCCCAGCCCTTCACAGGTCACCACACAACTGAACTCAGTCAACACATGAGTCTATTGTCCTGGGTCATGGTATCAGCCCATCGATGGGGGAGGTACACACCAACTTTTAACATGTGGCTACATTGAGATGTTTCCAGAAGCTATTGGATGAGTCCCATGCTGAGAAGAACAAAGGCAGAATCCCCCACAAGCTATGTGGACCTAGGCCTGATTACATTACAGTCCAGGAACACAGGCCGGGGGAGGGACAGGCTGTTACATCCATATGTGGGGGTAAACCACTGTTTGGGCACATGGCAGAGCTCAGAAGGAAAGGAGCGCCTGATTTTACTGTTCTGGTTTCAGGTGCCATGACCCACTTGGAGAGACCTTCAGGTGCCAAAACAGCAGAACCACCCATAAGTGACCCCATTTTACGAACTACACCTCTCAATGAATTCATCTAGGGGTGCAGGAATCATATTGACACCATTGGTGTGTCACAGAATTTTATACCATTGGACAGTGAGGATAAAAAAACTACATTTTTACCACCATAGTTTGTTTTAGTTAAAGACTTTACATTTTCACACAAGTAGGTAAAAATGGCAACAAAATTTGTCCCACAATTTCTTCTGGATGTGGCCATACCCCATATGTGGCTGTACAGTGCTACTTAGCCATGTGGAAACACTTTGGAGGAATGGAGCGCTTTTTGCTTATTCAAGTAAATGGTTCTGTGCACATGTCAGTGTGTTTCCACGGACCGTGTGTCCACGGGCAAAACATGCTGATATGCCCGTTTTTTAATGTCAGCACGGGCCACAAAACATCTAGCACACGTGCATACACATCTCACGTGACCCCTCCAATGGACCTATCCACTAAACGGCTGCCCACTCTCTCCAGTCCCACAAGCTCGCTGTCTCGGGGTTATCCTTGACATTGATGTCTCTTTCAAACCACATATTCAAGCCCTTTCCACTTCCTGCTGACTTCAACTCAAAAATATTTCACGGATCTGTACATTCCTCAACCAAGAATCTGCAAAAACCCTAGTCCATGCCCTCATCATCTCCCGCCTAGTCTACTGCAACATCCTGCTGTGGCCTCCCCTCTAACACTCTCGCACCCCTCCAATCTATTCTAAACTCTGCTGCCTGACTAATCCACCTGTACCCCCGCTATTCCCCGGCCTCTCCCCTCAGTCAATTCCTACACTGGCTCCCCATTACCCAAAGACTCCAGTTCAAAACCCTAACCATGACATACAAAGCCATCCACAACCTGCATCCTCCATACATCTGTGACCTCGTCTTCCGTTACTTACCTGCACGAAACCTCCGATCCTCACAAGTTCTCCTTCTGTACTCCCCTCTTATCTCCTCTTCCCACAATCGCATACAAGACTTCTCCCGTGCATCCCCACTACTCTGGAACTCTCTACCACAACATATCAGACTGTCGCCTACCATGGAAACTTTCAAAAAGAACCTAAAGACCTACCTCTTCCGACAAGCTTACAACCTGCAGTAACCACCGATCCACCAAACTGCTGCACGACCAGCTCTACCCTCGCCTACTGTATACTCACCCATCCCTTGTAGATTGTGAGCCCTCGCGGGCAGGGTCCTCTCTCATCCTGTACCAGTTGTGACTTGTATTGTTTAAGATTACTCTACTTCTATGTATTATGTATACCCCTCCTCACATGTAAAGCGCCATGGAATAAATGGCGCTATTATAATAATAATAATAAACATAACACACGTTGATGTCATCCATGTGATGTGCATCATGCCGGGGGAGAAATGTTACAGTAAGCGCTGTTCCCGGGCGCCGGGTGCTGAACATGGCTCTCATCATTCTCCCCTACTTGGTTGGTCACACACTTGAGGATCCGCAGCAAGTCTGCAACGTGTGCACATACCCTAACGCTTCTTCCCTGGTCCTCGTCCTTGTGGTATTGATGCAGCACACACATGTCACACGTGTGCCGCAAGTATTAAACACACAGACACTGATATCCCCTAAGGGAAATATCAGGACGTATGAAAGAGGCCTTATAGCGGGTTTTTGTTTGGCTGCTGTCACACACTAAAAACCGCTTTTTATTGCAAAAAATAGTTTTTGCATCACCATATTTTGAAAGCTATAATTTTTCCATATTTTGGCCCACAGACTCATTTGGGGTCTTGATTTTTGCGGGATGAGTTGACGTTTTTATTGATACCATTTTTGGGCACATAACATTTTTTGATTGCTTTTTATTCCGATTTTTGGGAGGCAGAATGAACAAAAAACTGCAATTCATGAATTTCTTTTGGAGGGGGCGTTTATACGGTTCCGTATGTGGTAAAATGGATAAAGCAGTTTTATTCTTCAGGTCAGTATGATTATAACAATACCTCATGTATCTTTTTTATGTTTTGGCACTTTCATAAAAAAAACCTATTTTATATGCAAAATAAATAATTATTTTTGCATTGCTTTATTCTGAGAGCTCTAACTTTTTTATTTTTCCGGAGATGGAGCTGTACGAGGACTTGTTTTTTGTGGGACAAGCTGACATTTTCAAAGGTACCATGTTTATTTATATCTATCTTTTTGATCGCGTGTTATTCCACTTTTTGTTTGGCGGTAGGATGATAAAGCATTGGCTTTTGCCCTTTTTTTAATGGTGTTCACTAAAGGGCTTAACTAGTGAGACAGTTTTATAGGTTGGGTCATTACGGACGTCGTGATACCAAATATGTGTACTTTTATTGTTTAGATTTTCTTTTCATTCAAATATTTAATTTGTGATAGAATAAATATTGATTTTCTTTATTATTTTTTTAAAATATTTTTACAATTATTTAAAAATTTTTCTCTTACTTTATTCTAACTTTTACACTTTGTCACACTATGGAACACTCATTTTTTGCAGGTTATAGAAGCTGTCAGCGCTGCACTTGCTGCACTGACCTGAGAGACTTCCTGATCATGCACTGCGCATGACAGGAAGTTTCTTAGCTCTGGTAACCCGGATGTTGTCATGACAACATTGGGTTACCATGGAAGTGATAGGGACCACACGACATGCCGTAGGATCTCTGATCCAGAGGCAGAGTGGAAGTCAGCCCTCTGGCTGCTCCCGGGAATGCTGCGATCGTGTTCGATCGCAGCATTTCGGGGGTTAAAGTGCCAGGAGTGGTCTGTGAACGCTTCTGGCACTTAGTGCCGGGTGTCAGCTGTGAGACATACTATACCGTCCATGGTCAAATTGTGGAGGGTCACAAGGACGGTATAGAATGTCAGATGGCATAAAGGGGTTAAAAATGGAAGATGGTGGTTTAATCAATGCGTTTAAAAGTCTAAATGACTTCATCAGGAAATTATCACATGTATGTGGTAATGTCCTGATGAAGAAGTCATTTGGATTTTGAAACGCATTGATTAAACCACCATCTTCCAGTTTTAAACACGTCTGGACCAACATTTTTTCAGCAGCATGGATTATATTCACAAAACTCCTTTAATTTTGGATATATGGAAATTCTAGAAACTTCCCCCGAGGATAACCAGTACTCTCTTGGATCCAGGAAGGAGCCACTAATGATTCCGCTGCTTCTAGCAACATGGGAATCTGGATTGACAACGGGCGGTCGTGTTCTAGAAGTACAGGAATCAGAATATCAATGGATGGACAGATCTACTCATACTATACATCATATCTAAATCTGAGGACTTATTAACTCCCTCACCCAGGCCAATTTTTACAATTCTGACCACTGTCACTTTATGAGGTGTGGTAGAGCGGCTCACTCAGCTGCACACGAAGAGAGACACGGGTACACTGCGGCTTTCAAAACTTCCTCTGGTTTATTAAAGGCAGCATAAACCAAGGGGGATACTAAATAAAATACAGCCCGCTAGGCAAAACAGAAAAACAAAACAAAATGATGGCAGAACAAACATAGTCCTTCTGTGAGAGGGGTCCCTTCCGCTCACGGCTGACGGAACACACACGGGTCAGGTTCTCTAGTCAATGCAGCATTCTCCTGCAGTGCTCCTTCCCCAGGCCCACATACTGAACAGCGAAAGTTCTTTCCTTCAGTCATTTAAGATTAGACCATGTGACTCCTCCACCACGTGACTAATCACATGACTGTGATCGCACCAAAGTCCTGTCAGCACACAGTGGTGCTAGCTCCCTAGGGGGAGATATGGGTGGACACTCTCCCACCCGCTCTGTGAATGTCCCCCTAAAAACCAGCCCATAACATAACTTAACTTTCGCAACATTTACTGTGTTGGAGGAAATACAACTTTGAATTTTATAACGCTGAGGCCATTAGGCGTAGAGAAACATTATCTCCCCTCTATTACATTACCAGTGACTCTGCACAGAGGTCATAACTCTGGAACACTTCAACGGATCCCGATGATTGAGTTTTTTTGTGACATATTGTACTTCATGATAGTGGTAAAATTTCTTTGATTAGTGAAAAAATCAGAAGTTTGGCAAAAATTTTGAAAATTTTGCAATTTTGAATTTTCATACCTTTAAATCACAGAGATATGTCACACAAAATAGTTAATAAATAACATTTCCCACATGTCTAATTTACATCAGCAAAATTTTGGAACTCAAATTTTTTTTAAAGGAAGTTGTAAGGGTTAAAATTTGACAAGAGATTTTTCATTTTTCCAACAAAATTTACAAAAGCATTTTTTTTAGGGACCACATCACATTTTTTTTTAAGCCGTCTTTATTGAGTGTAATACAAAGCATACATATAATGTCCAATAACATAAAAGAAGAACATTTATGCAATATTATTAACATTAGACAGCATTTTTTCATCTATAACCCCCCCCCGCCCCTCCCCCGGGCAAACTCCATAACTTCATAACACAATTTCAATCCAGTCTAACAGGGATATTACCAGCAAACTGCTCTCTCATACACCAGTTGGTGAGCTGGAAACAACTAGGTATCGCCTGGCGTGTGGAAGATGTCTGAGTATTGATAAAAGAGGACCATGTGAAAAAAAGCGTTAAGTAAGGCCTCTATCCAATCCATTTTGAAGAGATATGTTACTTTTGTAGTAATTAAGTTTAAAGAAGGTGTTACATCCTGTGCCCACAAATGGAGAATGCTTTTACGTGTGGCTGCTGCCCATATGAACAAATGCGGCGCTGCTGGACAGAAAGCCTCACCAACTGGTCCTGTGCGAGAATATTAAAATATGGCCCACTCCGGGGAGAGAGAGATAGATATGCCAAAAGTGTTGATGAGATGTTGCAGAAGTGTATCCCACACCTCCTTCATTTTTGGGCAGTCCCAAAGGCAATGGAAAATATCAGTTGGAGAGTGTAAGCATTTAGGGCAGGGATAGTCCCCTCAGGGGGACATTATAGACTTGACCTCTGGGGAGATGTATGTGCTATGAAATATCATAAGAGACATGGTTATGTAACTGTCATATGGTAATATAGAGTTAATACGCAGAGTGGCTTTCAAAAGGTCATTTACTCGACAGTTCGTTAATTGAGCAACCCATTTTCCAGGGCCTGGTGAAGAGTCTGACCAATGTATAGAAGGCTTTAATGATTTATATATATTTATATATATTTATATATTCTATTTCATAGAATAAGTTCCTATTTGGGCTTTAATGGATATTAAATTTAGAGGGTGTGTTCTAGCATCATTCGGTATGGCTCGCAATATTGAGCTTACGTAATGTCTAATTTGAGAGATAGTAAAATTGTCTTCTTTAAGGATTGGGTATTTGAAAACCATGTCCTCTAAGGTAAGAAGGCATTGATTATTTATTAACGTATCTCGGACCGGACCAGTCTACACCCATTGTTTCCAAGCACCTTGTAAATGGGAGGTGGCTTGCCTTGTAGAAAAGAGGGGTTACCTTGAAAGGGAAGAACCATCGAGATGTGGGGGTCAAGACCGCTAACTCGTCTAGCTTGACGCCATCCGAAGATTACCGACCATAATAGAGGATTATCTCTAACCTCCACTGGAATTTCAGCATTTCGTAGGTGAAGCAATGCTGGGAGGCTGAAGGGTCTACACATGGCCTCATCTATTGGGGTATTAGTGAAGCGATTAAAGGCGTATATCCAATCAAGAGAATGGCGAAAAGCAGCCGCTATACTGTAGAGGCGTAAATTTGGGAGATTAAGTCCACCCAAAGATTTGGTTTGCTGTAGCTTAAAAACACTAATTCTAGAGCCCCCTTCTGAGCTCCATATAAATTGGCGGAAGGCTCGTGTCAGTAGCCTATCATCAGCTTTAGAAAGTAGAACCAGGAGCGTCTGTAACGGAAAGCGTATTTTAGGGAAAGAGATCATTTTAATTAGATGGGCTTTACCTGCAAAGGATAATTTAAGGGATTTCCAGTATTGAATTTCTTGTATAACTACAGAGATAAGAGGCTGAACATTTAATTTATAGATATCATGAGGATTTGATGGTAGGTTAACGCCAAAATAAGGTAAAGAATTTCTCCTCCACTGAAAGGGAAAAGGGAACGGCCACTGTTTCTGAGCAATTTAAAGCATGAGATTTATTAAAGTTTATACGAAATCCCGAAACTGCTCCAAATTCATTAAAGGTGTCCATTATAGAGGAAATGGATTCCTTAGGATTTGATATCATGAGTAAGATATCATCAGCAAATGCCAACGTTTTAAGTGTATGGTGACCGACCCCTATGCCCCCAAAGGAAGGGATCATCTCCAGATATCTTAGTAAGGGATCAAGGGCAATATTAAGCAACAAAGGTGACAGAGGACAGCCCTGCCTCGTCCCCCTGAAGATGGAAAAAGGGGTTGACTGGATACCATTAAGCCAAATCGAAGATTGGGAGTTAGTGTAAATTGTGCGCATAAAAATAAAAAAGTAAAGCCAAACAGTCTATACTTCAGAGTTCTAATAAGATGAGACCAGGACATACGTTCAAAAGCCTTATCAGCGTCGAGGCTGACCAGTATATTCTGCTTGGCCTTAGCCTGATAACTATGTGTGATGGCCGCTAACGCCGTCCTGATATTGTAAGTGATAGACCGACCATGAACAAAGCCTGTTTGAGATGAGGTAAGAATATCAGGAAGCATAGACTGTAATCTATTAGCCATGATTTTGGTGAGCAATTTAAAATCAACATTTAAAAGGGAAATTGGGTGGTTCGAGGCAGGGAGAAGTGGATCTTTGCTCGGCTTTAGTAGTAATAACAGACAGGCTTCATTAAATCGATCCGGCAGAGAACCCAAGTCCAAAATATGGTTAAAAAGAGAGGTGAGGTGTGGAGTAATTAAGGGTTGTAACGGTTTATAAAACTACCGAGAACCCATCCGGGCCAGGGGCTTTATGCAGTTTTGAAGATTTAATGACTGATCTTACCTCCTCAGAAGAAATTGGTTGGTTTAGGATCTTCCGCTGAGAGTCAGAAAGCCTTGGTGGACAAGTCTTGCGTAGGAATGCATATCCATCGTCCAGAGATGGGCCATAAAGATCTGCATAAACGTCTCTAAAAACCGCACAAATTTGGGTTGGGTCACGAGTGATAGAGCCATCGGGTAAGACAATATTGGGAACCCTAGTAGCCACTTTGAATGGCTTCGTTAAAGATACCAGGAGACGGCCTGGTTTGTTACCCCAACGAAAATAACGGTTAAGTTGATAAGCTAATTGGTTGTGTGCCTGCTCATGTAATAGGGTATTTAAATTTTGTTTAGCTGTCAGGTAAGCCTCTCTGGAGGAAGGAGTATTATGTAATTTAAAGTCTCTATACGACTGAGTGAGGTGGTCTAGGTGAGGCCGCAAGGAGGACAACAACTTCCTTTTTTTCTGGGACACATAAGAGATAACATGTCCCTTAAGGACTGTTTTAGCAGTGGCCCAAAATAGATTGATATCGTCCAAGTGTTCCAAGTTGTCCTCAAAGAAAGTCCCCCACCAGCCTGTCATATAGCGCTTGAAATCATCTGAAGTATAGAGATAAGAGGGGAAGCGCCAGGGCAAAGACACAGATCTATTAGTGGGGAGTTCCAGAGTAAGTAAGACCTGGGAGTGGTCTGAGATAATTGTAGGGAGAATGTCATCTGTTTTTAGAAGAGAAAGAAGAGAGCCAGAAGTTAGTCAATAATCAATTCGAGTGTGAACATCATGTACCCTAGAATAGAAGGTATACTCTCTTTCCGTAGGGTGGCAGCACCTCCAGGTCTCAACCAAGTCAAGCCTATTTAACAAGGTAGAAATCGCTCTGGATGGAGGGTGAGATGGGGGCAGGGGGGAAGATCTGTCCAAAAAAGCATCATGAAGGGTGTTTAAATCTCCACCCAATAATATATTGGTAGGATGCCAGCCGTGAACCATCTCTTCAAGTTTAGCAAAGAAGGAGGGGCTAGTAGTATTGGGTGCGTAAACATTTATAAGGCAATATTCCCGCTGTTCAATAATAGCTCTGACTAATATACAGTATATTGCCCTGCCTAGTCCCTCACCACATCCTGTATAGAATAATCGAGATCCTTATGAAACAAAATGGCCACATCACATTTTTTCTGTGTAAAGGAAGCCTGCAAACACTCCGCATAACATCTATTACGGAGCGCTGGGTGACCCCTGCATAGCCAGTGGGTTTCTTGTAAAAAGACAATATGGGGGCGTAGACGAGTAACGTGATCTAGTACTTTTCTGCGCTTTACCGGTGAATTGAGGCCAGCCACATTCCATGATAGACGTTCGATGTAGCGTATATTAATGTGAGAAGCTATGTTATTAGGGGTGGCCATGTTAACCTATCCCACATTGGGGCCAGAACGTAGAAATGAGAAAAAAAGAGTAGTTGGGCAAAGGTCTGTCCCAGCGAGCAAACCTACCAACCCAAGTTAGCCAAAAAGACCGGGCATAGAGCGTGCCCAAGAAGAGGGAACCCACCCTCCACCCCCAAACCCCAACTGAACTGAGAAACAACATATAAACCAAAAAGTTAAACATCGGGTTAAGTTATCTTAACTAATGGTATCCCCTAGAAGGAAAAACATGAGATAAGAACAAAAGTTCAATACAGATCAAGCCATAAGCTCAAAATCAAATCTTAAAGGCAAAATAACACATGGCTACAAATCAGAGTCAAGTGACCAGAGAGGAAGCCCGGAAAGAGCGCTCAACTTCCTCTAATGCTTTATCTGGGTCATCAAAAAATACCGGTTTTCCTTGAAGCACCACCCGAAGGCGTGCAGGGTAGAGAAGAGCAAAACGATTGCCTTGGTCATGCAATAGTTTACATACTGAAGAAAAAGCACGGCGCTTGGTCACCATCAAGGAGGAGAAATCTTGAAACATAAGGAGGGAATGGCCCTCGTATTTCAATGAGGACGTGGCTCGGTACGCCCGGAGCAACTGAAGTTTGTCCTGGTAATTGAGTAACTTGAAAATTACCGGGCGTGGACGAGCTTTCGGATCAGAGCGCTCAGGTCCAATTCTGTGCGCTCGCTCCTCCACCATAGAGCCAGGCATGTCAGGCAAATTGAGTGCTCATGGGAGCCATGAGGAAGTAAGGTGGTGTAGGTCCTTTACAGATTCAGGAACACTGATGATCCGTAGATTGTTACGACGACTCCGGTTTTCCAGGTCATCAAATTTTTCCCGAAGCTGCTCTATCTCGTGGTCTCTGTCCTTTCTCTGGGTAACAAAGGATTGTACCGTGTCCTCCAAGTCAGAAATCCGCTGTTCTGCCACTGAAATTTTATTGGTGTGTTCAGTTAGCTGTAATGTGATTGATTCCAGTGATGATTGAAAAGATTGAAGTCTGGCGTCAATCACCGGCATGAGCTTCATTGTAATAGAAGCAGCAATTGCTTGCAGGGATTCCTCAGACATGGTGGTGTTAGAGTCAGATGTTTTAGGAGGAGATTTGGCAACCTGAGCTCTGGTCTTGACCGATTTGGAGCTACCCTGATTCACGAATTTATCCATGGATGGTGGAGCAGAGTATGCAGCCATGAGGTATACACAGAGAGAGAGAGGGGGGGATACCACAGCCAAGATATGGCTAAAGAAGCTTACATAGTCCTGTTATCAAAGGTATATCCCAAATTGGGCTGGGGTCTACTGCAATATGGAAGGCGAGCCCTGAAAAAAGGGGGCTTTATCCGTTATTTATCCAAACACGTGTCGGTGTAAGCAGGCGCCGCTATAAAAATAGCAGTAGTCACTGCTCAGCTCTGACCTCCGGAAGTTTATCTCAATAACTGGCTATGTAGTTGTAGTCAAATTTTCAGTTTTCATCCCTCGGTGTTATGATCAAGAGGATATGTAGTGTACTAACACCAAATATAAATTTACAGTGTGTTTTCCTCTCTTGGCCACAAGATGCTGCCAAAGTTCCAGCTTGTGCTTGGGATTTTCCAGCCTGTGTGTGTCTGCCAGCACTCCTTGGCCTCCTGCCTCTCACCCCTCAGTGTTTATGGCCTCACTGGTTCTGCACTGCTCCTCTCTCCCTAGTGCCTGCACCTACCAGTCAAGTGCTGCTGTGGATCCACTGCCAGGCTGGGTGAGTCAGATTCCCTCATTAAAGGTGGAGAGGAGGATGTTTCTAGTCCCATCTGCTGTAGGGTTCATCTGGTGGGATCACTGTCCAGGCTTTGTGCATCCAGTGGTGGGTCTGTGTGAGCTCACCCCGGAGGCTCCTTTCTACTGTCCAGCTTCTGTGGTGGCTGCAGGGATTCTGCTGTGGGTCAGCAATCACTTTTGGTCAGGCTCTCATCTGTCGGTGTAGGCCGCAGGCCTCACATCTGCTATGATGCCTTTGACTCCCCTGGGCAAGAATTTACAGTCCAGATCCCAATATAATTGGCTTTCAGGGATCCTGAGTTTAGGTGCTGGATGGAGTGGATTGATAAGCCCAGTCTTGGAGCTCCCCTATGTGTGTCTGTTCATGTCGGCGGCCATCTTGGATCTCGACCACATCACATTTGATGTCAGTTTGAGGGGTCAATATGACAGAAAATATCCAAAAATGTCACCATCCTAAAAACTGCACCCATCAAGGTGCTCAAAACCGAATTAAGAGTTAAAGAACTCAAATAACAGGAACTTGAAGAAAAGAATGCACACTTGTGAATGAGTCAATGTCTGTTTATTCACACAAGAATGCTGACTCTTATACCATTTACCGCAATGTAACTCATGTAGCCCTCCCTGTTACTCTGTTACCCAGGTCATGATGACTTTCTTTACCATGTACCCATAACATGTTTTTGCAGAATCTTAAAAACATTGCATATGAGATAAGAAGTATACAATCTTTGACTATGAGACTATAAGGCTGGGTAATATAAAAACAAAATCTAGAACAGTGAGGGAAAACATTAAGCCTTCTATATCAGTGTGGTTTTACATAATAACAGCAAATTCTGCTTTGTTGATGCATATAGTAGAAGACAATCCTCTGTCATATACATCAACAAAGCATTTGCAGTTCAATATCATTGATCTGTCCGCAGCAGTTAACAAACATAGCTTATCTTCTGTCTCACTACCACAGTTATTAAAAGTTTCAATGGCTCAGTGGTTAGCACTACTGCTTTGTAGCTCTGAAGTTCTGGGTTTCAATCCAACCAAGAACAACACCTGTAATGAGTTTGAATGTTAGTAGAAAAAAATAGTAAATCCAGCAAAAAGGAGTCTAAAAAAAAAAATTGAAGTTTAACCCCTTTACCCCCGAAAGTGGTTTGCGTGTTAATGACTAGGCCAATTTTTACAATTCTGACCACTGTCACTTTATGAGGTAATAACTCTGGAACGATACAATGGATCCTGGTGATTCTGAGAATCTTTTCTCATGACATATTGTACTTTATGATAGTGATAAAATTTCTTTGATATGACTTGCGTTTATTTGTGAAAAAAACAGAAATTTGGTGAAAATTTTGCAGTTCAAACTTTTAATTTTTATGCCCTTAAATCAGAGAGTCATACTGCATAAAATATTCAACAAATAACATTTCCCATATGTCTACTTTACATCAGCACAATTTTGGAAACATATTTTTTTTTGTTAGAGTGCCAGAGTAGTTTATAATATTTTGTGACATTTTGCTTAGATTTTTTGATTATGCCTTTTGTGGATAGGCTGATCGTGGTTATAACAACATAAGATTGCATATGTCAGTTTATAAATATTGTACCAAATTAGTAATATATGCAGGTTGAGCCCTTCTCCCACCTCTAACTACTGTTGTTATTATATTTTTATGAGAATATATGAGTTATTGGGCTATAGCAATTTACATATAATTATTTTTGGGCTTGCTACTTAGATCTTTTTAGTAGCCTATTATGGTCATTTTATCTTTTACCATGCAGCAATATTTAATAGGTTGGGTCCTACATCCCTCTTATTGCTTATCTTGCATATTTTTTATTTATTTTGTATACTGTTTTTAATATTAATGATTCAATAAAATGTGATTTTGTGATGGATATTTTGTTTTTTTGCTCCATTTTCTTCTGTGCTATACCATTAGCAGGGATGTTGTGATTTAATTTGAGATTATTTGGAGCAAGTATTTACAGTATTTTTGTTCCAGTGAATGGGACATTTTTTGGTATATTAATACAACATTTTAGTAAAGTCATAGTAATTCTATTTATTTGTGGAATTGCTCCAATTGAAAAAAAACAGATGCAACATTATAATTATTACCTTCTTTATTAGAACAAAATACATTCAAATATTCATACTGTACAATAAAGCTTACAGCTAAAATAGACATTAAATGGTCGATTCTTTTATTTGCCTTTACAACAATATTTTGATTTAATTCTCTTTAAGGCTTGTGCCACTTCATTGTTCCGCAAACTATAAATCAAAGGGTTAAGCATCGGTATAATGACACTATAAAACACAGATGCAACTCTGTCCTGGTCCATGGAATAAGTGGAAGATGGTCTCAAGTACATGAAGAGAATTGTGCTGTAAAATATAGTGACAGCTGTAAAGTGAGAAGCGCAGGTGGAAAATGCCTTCTTCCTCCCCTCTGCTGAGCGAATTCTAAGTATGCTGCTTATTATGTATGTATAGGAGACTATGATGGTGGTGAGGGAGCTGGTTTCTGTAAAACCTCCAAATATAAACATCAGTATTTCATTCATGGTGGTCTTGGTGCATGACAGTTTCAGGAGAGGAGGAACGTCACAGTAGAAATGATCAATCTTGTTGGTCTTACAGAATGGAAGTCGGAAAGTGGTGATGGTGTGTATGGTGGCATTGAGGTATCCCAGAGTGTATGCACCGGCCACAAACTGCAGACAAATTCTTTTACTCATGACTACTGAATATAGCAGTGGGTTGCATATGGCCACATAGCGATCATAGGCCATGATGCCCAATAAGAAGCATTCAGTGGTCACTGAAGCAGCAAAAAAATACATCTGAACAGCACATTCTTTGTAACCAATGGTTTTTGACTTTGACATAAAATTCACCAATGTTTTGGGCGTGATAACTGTGGCATAGCACAGATCTAAGAACGATAGATTATTGAGAAAAAAATACATGGGCGTGTGGAGCCGGGAATCTGCCCTGATAGCCACTAAGATGCCAAGGTTACCGGTAATGGTGAGAATGTAGAAGATAAGGAAGAGCACAAAAAGTGCGATCTCGAGTTTACGATTATCTGTCAGTCCAAGAAGAATGAATTCTGTAAAATGTGTGCTATTCCACTCTGCCATGTAAAATATTTCTGTAAAGAAGATATATTGTTTACAGCTTTGCAACAGTATTTAGCCAATTCTATAGGTTGCATGAGACAAGAAAAGCATGGCTTCCAGAAAACGTGACGCTCTTGTTCATAGTGTGGATTAGATACTGCAGCCCAGCTCCATTCATAACCCCTTCAAAGCCTAATTAGGTATTTTAAACTAAAACGCACGACATCCCATAACTACTAACTAGTAACTTCATAATTACTTTGCTTATCTCGTATTAAAGTTGCTATCCGGAACTATTTTAATTTTTTCTCAAGTGGCTAAGAACTGACAGGCAGGTACTACCTGCATTTTTCTGCCTGACGCTGGCTCAAAGCGATCACAGACTGCTCTTGTCAGCTATTCTGCTGCTTCACTTCAACAGAGCGGCTCTTCCTCTTCCAGGCTATGTCGACGGGGCAAGACCATCATGGTGATTGACAGCAGTTAGGCAGTGGGGAGCCGGCTGCAATCAGCATGACATTGGCAGTCAGTTCGTGGCAACAGAGCAGACTGGAAGAGAAGTAGCTGCTGTCGACCTTCTGTCACAGGAAGCTGCAGAATCGCTGGCAAGAGCAGTCCATGACTGCTCTGAGTTGGCAGAGAACAGCGCCGGTCACAACAGGTAGGTAGTTAGAAAATACCAGCCTGTAAATTCTTAGGCCCATAAGAAAAAATAGTCCCGAATAACTCCTTTAATTTAATTACTTGTTATTTTATATGACTACTTCATTATTTACTTGTGGACTACAGATGAGACACACATCCTACAATGGTGGATAATGGTGGTTTCAATCTGTATTTCAACCACAATGATCTTAAAGGTGAGAAATAGGGCTTTTTATTAGGAAATGTGAATATCTGTAGAGTAAAATTTCTTAAAGGCAGTCAAGGCTAAAGGTGAACGAATCTCTGGAAATTCCTTTTGGGTAGATTTGATTCTGTCTGAATACAATCTGTTGGATTAAAAAGTTCCTCAATTACATTTTTCTCTTCAAATCTCAAAAGCATCATAATCAGAGGGTAGAAAAAAGGGTTGCAAAATGAAAAAAAATACATTATTCTCACCTCTCCTATGACTTTAATGGATTCCTTACACTGCTCCTGCACGCAGCTCCCAGTAATCCCCAGGTTTCCGTGCCGTTCTTCGGCTCTTCCAGCACCGATGTCTCAGACAGGCATCGCCGTCCACATGACCAACATGTGCCAGAAGAATCGAAGACCTCATTGGAGGATCAGTGATGGTGGGGAGTTGTGGTATCGTAGGGTGAGGACCTATGACAACTGAATATATCGTGTTTATTTACTTTAACCCCTTCCCAGTCCAAGAAAGAATCCATCAAAATGATGGCTAGCTGGCCAACATTGTGTTAGATTTATGCAAATCGAAACCTTACATTTTTAGATTTATCAAAATCAATTTGCTCGTTTCTATTCAAAACATATAACATATATCATGGCTCTTTAATGTCTTTACTGGACTATTAAAATACATGGTGCCTCTTAGCTAATGAAGTAGCGTGTTCATCAAAAAATTAAGAAAAGACATTATATGTCATTATTCATTATTACATATGCAATCATATTTAAGTTTCCTATGTAACTAATTCTTCTGTCTGGGTACAAACACCTATTCTACATTACAATGACGTCTATAGTGATACAGCAATAAGCAGCAGTGAAGAAATTGATCAAATTAAAAAAATAATGTAAAAATGGGTAAGATATGGATGTGATTTATTTAGGGAACTTGTATAGGGTAGTTATGTTCGCACTGTATTTGCTGTGTACATTTGGGGGTAACATGCATATGACAGAGGTATCCATAGGGCCCTATTAACCCTACAGATGCTTTAACTCTGTGTCTAATGAAGTCCAATTGATCTATCCCATACATAGGCATCTGCACTCTTTTTTAATAACAACAGGATACAGCTGATTGTATAGGGAGGAGATATCATTCTTCATTTGTGAATAGTGATACAGAAGTAACATCATCCTGCTATGAAGAGATTAGTAACATGCCATATATTCTATTACGCTCTCCGTTTTCTCCACACACTACACAATAGGTGTAGTGATTCGGGTTTTATGGGAGATAAATAGCAGTGAGATCAGGTTGAATTTAATAGTATTCTATTTCAAATCTCAATGAAGTGTAAAATAATGTTTACAGTGTAAAAAACTCTTTTTTTTTGTCACGTTCACACAAAGTTTTTGATTGATGTTTTATTTTTCATTGAATGCATAAAAAAACCCATATACATTTTCTTTTAGGTTGAATTCACATGTCCGTATTCTACAGTCTGTTCTCTAAACTACCTGTTCAAGGGCTCAAGCAGATGTCCATGGATTCCGGTCCGATCATAGACTGGGGTTGCCAACCGTGCAGAAATTACATTACAGTCTATAAAAAAATTAAGGTGTGCGTGAATTTTTTGAAGCTGAGGAAACTTTTACCGATTATTTTTACTGTAATTATCACCATTTTAGTTTACAGCGACCACAGCTAATGTCTTCATATCAGAATTCTGGGCTGCAGACATGTAATTGTAATGATTTATTATGTGTCTGTAAAAAAAAAAAGGTCTGTTCTTGATTTTTTGATAACTTGCCTAGAAAAAAATAAAAAGTCAAGTTGGCAACCCTGGAACAGACTAGCCGTGGGTACCCCAAACCGAGAGTGATAGACTCATGGAAATATATGAAGCTATTATACTCCAGTTGGAAGACCTGCGGTCAGACTGCGTTTTAGTGGCCTGCGATCGGACCGAGATCTACAGACGTCTGCATGAGCCCTAAATCTCCCCTTATGCACAAATGATGACAGATTTTGTGTTATGCCTAATCATTGAATAAAAATGAATAAAATCTTCCTTTCAATATTTGTTTGCAATTTTATTTTACTTAATGTGGTCTGCCTTACTCAGGTAAGGCCACGTTTTGTGTAATGATAATAATAATAACCAATATCATATTCAGCTATGATATTGGTTATTATCATTACACAAAACATGGCATTGAGGAAGAAGAATTTTAGCACTTTTTCAGGTACATGGATTCTTCTTTTGGATGATTTCTGCCTTGCAGCATCCTCTGGGCTCATTGGATGCTCAATGTACTATTTAGGTCTGACTTAATGATGGTACATGGTAATGACTGAAGCACAAGAGAATACCATGCGCTTAGCATATAGCCAGTCCTTGTCTTCATTCAATTAAAACAATGTTAACCTAAATGTATCTAATATTAGCAAATTAAATTCAGTAGTAAATATCTCATCTGAAGGAATAGAAGTAAAACCTCAGATAAAGCAAATATGAAATATCTGCCAAACTATATATATGTAGGTGTATACATTGTGCTGCATGCCCACACACCACACATGCCACCATATATTCCCCCAAAAAAATACCATTAAAATATGCTCCTTACTTTAGCATAATGGATTTCAGGAATTTTGCCTGATCCAACTACGGTAATTGTAAAAAAAAAATAAATAAATTTGCTGTTACTGTAATTTACAACACCAATGTCTTCCTCTAGCATATCCCCCACATAGTATTAATAGCTGCATAAAAAGCATTAGTCTGACTGCAAGCCAGATGCTTGTGAGTAAAGGAGAGCAATGGTCGTGGCATTGATGCCGGCCCTACATGCTCATTGTAGACTGAAATGATAACACTGCACCTACCTGATTAGATATATTGTTCAATTAAGGAAGACCGGGTTGAAGGTAGTAGATATATAAAATCTGATTCCTCCTAGACCTCTTTCCCCAGAGTCTTTATATCCCAGTGTGACACTCTGTTGTTTTTGAAACCAGTGATATTTCACTATGGCTGAAGATGACTTTTGTAATGGAGTGCACAGTTAAAGTGCCTTCGTCATTTGTATTACTTGTGTGTTTATATCTATTATGTTTTTTTATATTAATTTGAGATAAATTATAATACTTTGCCTGTCTGTAGTCACCACTAGGGGGAGCTTAGCAATTTACTACAGAAGTATTTATTATTACTTCCTATTACTTGGACCTAGCTTTTCTATTAACCCATCTTACCATGTTTACATATGCCCTTACAGTGTTTGCTCCACTAATCCTCACTCTCCTTCACTATCCCCAAACCCTAGCACCCTCTAACCAAATAATCATCTCCCCTTCCCTCCTTCCTTGCCACCTGATCTCCTCTGCTGACCTACTCCTCAACCTCTCCTAATAAAACATAAAATAAGCCACTCACTCTCTTTTTCCCACCTGTTCTCCCTCTCTCTGCTTCTCCTCACTGCTGGCGACATAACTCCCAATCCTGGACCCCCACAGCTAGCACTTCCCATTAATTCCCCTTCCTACCGCTCCCTATCTAATATGAACTACCACAATCTCTCCAACGTAAAACCCGCGCCCTTGACACCCAACCCCCTGTTCCCTCTCTCTGGAGTGGAGCACTGTGGAATGCCCGCTCCATCTGCAATAAGCTTCATGTAACTCATGACCTCTTTCTCTCTTGAAATCTTGCTTTCTTCGGACTCACAGTAACATGGCTGACACAGCCTCCCCTAGTGCACTGTGTTACGGCGGCCTCCACTTCACCCACATTCCTCGCCCCAGCAACAGACTTGGTGGAGGAGTGGGTCTTCTCCTTTCTACTAACTGCACCTTTAACTCACTCCCACCTTTACCTTCCCTTATCTTCCCCTGTTTTGAAGTCCACTCGGTCTGCATCTACTCTCCCTCCAACCTCCAAGTAGCCGTCATATACCGACCTCCGGGACCGGAATTAATGACTAATTCTCTACTTGGCTTCTTCACTTTCTTTCCACTGACATTCCCACTATCATCATGGATGACTTCAACAACAGTCTCCAAATACCTGTCTCTTACTTAATCTTTTCGACTTACTCATTGGTCCTCCTCAGCCACCCACACTGACGGACATACATTAGAATCATAGAATCGTAGAGTTGGAAGGGACTTCCTGGGCCATCTGGTCCAACCCCCTGCTCAAAGCAGGATTCGCTAAATCATCCCAGTCAGATGTCTGTCCAGCCTCTGTTTGAAGACTTCCATTGAAGGAGAACTCACCACTTCTCGTGGCAGCCTGTTCCACTCATTGATCACTCTAACTGTCAAAAAGTTTTTTCTAATATCTAATCTGTGTCTCCTCCCATTCAGTTTCATCCCATTGCTTCTAGTCTTTCCTTGTGCAAATGAGAATAAAGTTGATCCTTCTACAATGTGACAGCCCTTTAGATATTTGTAGACAGCTATTAAGTCTCCTCTCAGTCTTCTCTTTTGCAAACTAAACATTCCCAAATCCTGCAACCTTTCCTCATAAGACAGGGTTTGCAGACCGGTCACCATTCTGGTCGCTCTTTTCTGAACTTGCTCCAGTTTGTTGATGTCTTTTTTAAAATGTGGTGCCCAAAACTGGACACAATATTCCAGATGAGGTCTGACCAAAGAGGAGTAGAGGGAAATAATGACTTCACGTGATCTAGACTGTATGCTTCTGTTAATACATCCTAGAATTGCATTTGCCTTTTTTGCTGCTGCATCACACTGTTGACTCATATTCAGTCTGTGATCTATTAGTATACCCAAGTCTTTTTCACATGTGCTGTCACTTAGCCCTATTCCTCCCATTCTATATATGCTTTTTTCATTTTTATTGCCCAGATGTAGTACTTTGCATTTCTCCCTGTTAAAAACCATTCTGTTAGTTGCTGCCCACTTCTCCAGTTTATTTAAATCTTTTTGAATCCTCTCTCTCTCTTCTCTAGTATTAGCTATCCCTCCTAGCTTTGTGTCATCAGCAAATTTAATCAATTTACCCTCAATTCCTTCATCTAAATCGTTGATAAAGATGTTGAACAATACAGGGCCCAGGACAGAGCCCTGTGGTACCCCACTTGAGACATTCTTCCAACTGGATGTGCATTAGATCTAGTTTTCACCAGTCTCTTCTCCCTATCTAACTTCACAATTTCCCTTATCCCTCTATCTGACCATCATCTACTCACTTTCTCATCCCTATCCCCCTCACCTGCCACACATGTCCAGCAACATGCGCAGAAACCTCGCACACCTAGACACCCACACGCTCTCTGACTCTATTCTACCACTGGCATCCATATCCACACTCCACTAAACAGACAGTGTCAGTGCTTTCTACAATGCCTCTCTCGCATCAGCTATTGACACGGTCGCCCCTCTCGTACATGGCAGAGTGCGACGTATCAATAGACAACCCTGGCACAATAACATCACTAAAAAGCTCCGAAAAGTGTCCAGGGTTGCAGAGCGGCGTTGAAAAACAAATTCGTAAGATGATTTCACTGCACTCAAACAAGCAACACTCGCATTCAAATCTGCCCTCACCTCTGCTAAACAGGCCTACTTCACAACCATCGTATCGTCCTTATCCTACAACCCCAAAGTTATTCAAAACTTTTAACTCCCTCCTCTGCCCACCACTGCCTCCTCCAACCTCCCTCATCTCCGCTGAGGACTTTGCCACACACTTCAAAAATAAGATCGACCAAACAAGGCAAGTCTTTACTGTTCAACCACCACAACCCCTTTGTATACCAGACATTGGTATACAACCAATAACCTCCCATAACTTCCATCTCCAACATCACTGAAGGGGACCTTAATTGTCTCCTCTCCAAAATACACCTCACCACTTGTACACTAGACCCCATCCCATCCCACCTCCTCCCCAACATCACCACACTTATGCCATCCCTAACCCATATCTTCAACCTATCACTAACTTCTGGTACCTTCCCTTCTGCTTTCAAACATGCCACAATCATGCCTATCCTTAAAAAGCCAACCCTCGACCCAACTGCTATGTCCAGCTATCGCCCAATATTGCTGCTTCCATTCGCTTCCAAACTCCTGGAGCAGCACGTCCACGCTAAACTTTCCTTCCACCTCTCATCTAACTTGCTCTTTGGCAATCTACAGTCTGGTTTCCGTCCCCATCATTCCACTGAGACTGCCCTGACCAAAATTACTAACGACCTACTTACAGCCAAAGCTAACGGACAATAGTCTATACTCCTCCTTCTACACCTGTCCTCTGCTTTCTACAAAGTTGACCACTGCCTCCTACTACAGATCCTCTCTTCCTTTGGCATCAAAGACCTTGCCCTATCCTGGATCTCCTCATAGCTTTCCAAGCACACATTCAGCATATCCCACTTCCACACTACCTCCTCATCCCACCCTCTCTCTGTTGGAGTGCCCCAAGGTTCCATTCTAGGACCCCTACTCTTCTCAATGTATACACTTGACCAGGGACAACTCATGAAGTCCCATGGATTCCAGTACCACCTTTATGCTGGTGACAATCAGATCTACCTCTCTGGCCCAGACATCACCTCTCTGCTGTCTAGAATCCCGGAGTGTCTATCAGCCGTATCTTCCTTCTCCTCTCACTTCCTCAAACTCAATGTGGACAAATCCAAACTCATCATTTTTCCTCAATCTCACAGATCTTCCTTACCTGATCTATCTATCACAATAAATAACATCACGCTTTCCCCTGTACCAAAAGTTCACTGACTCGGAGTAACCCTTGACTCTGCCCTGTCCTTCAAACCCCACATCCAAGATTTTTCCACCTCCTGTCACCTCCAGCTCAAAAATATTTCCAGAATCCGTCCTTTCCTCAACACTCAATCTACTAAAATGCTTGTGCATGCCCTCATCATCTCCTGCCTCGACTACTGTAGCATCCTTTTCTGTGGCTTCCCTGCTAACACACTCGCACCTCTCCAGTCCATCCTTAACTCTACTGCCTGACTAACTCATCTCTCTCCCTGCTACTCCTCTGCTTCTCCCCTCTGCAAATCTCTTCACTGTCTCCCATTCCCTCATTGTATCCAGTTCAAATGACTAATACTGACCTACAAAGCCATCTTAACCTGTCTCCTCCATATATCTCTGAACTAATCTCCCTATATCTTCCCTCAAGTAATCTCTGGTCCTCCCAAGACCACCTTCTCTCCTCCACACTTATATGCTCCTCACCCAACCGCCTCCAAGACTTCTTCCGAATATCCCGCATCCTCTGGAATTCTTTGCCCCAACATGTCCGACTATCAACCACATTCGGATCCTTCAGACGGAACCTGAAATCCCACCTCTTCAACAAAGTTTACAGCCTGCAATGACCACTCTGCCTCCTCACCACTACCGGAGTGTCACGCGGCGGCTGCCGCGCACTCCTCCCATTGCCTCCTCCCGACCGCAGCTTACCCGCTCGCCAGTGGCCTCCTCGCCGCGGCGCCGGCTGCCTCGGGCTTCTCCGCGGTCCCTCCCGGCTCCTCTCCTCCATCCGGCGATCGCGTCCGTCCGGTCTTCTGGACCGCGCCGGGTGCGCGCTCCCGCCCCTCCTCCTCGGCGGGCGCGCGCACACACTATGCCCGGGCACACGCGCGCCTCCTCCTCCTCCTGAGGACGTGCGCCTTCCTCTCCTGCACTAAGAGGTCACGACCCGGAAGGCCCTACTACTTCCCCTATATCAGGCCGCCTCTTCCTGCTGGCGGTGCCTGATTATCACTGTGCTTCGTTAGTGATTCTGGCCCGCTCTCTATGTACGCCCCTGCGTCCTGTTCGCCCGTAGCTCATCTGCCTTTTCCATTGTCCTCTCTCCTAGGCTCGGTAGGTCCGTGGTTGTGTCCCGTCCAGTTCTGTTCCCGCACCAGTGTCCTTCTGTTCGTGCCTGCTGTTCCCGCCTGTCCTGTGTCTCCACGCCGTGCCCGCCTGTCCTGTGTCTCCAAGCCGTGCCCGTCTGTCCTGTGTCTCCAAGCCGTGCCCGCCTGTCCTGTGTCTCCAAGCCGTGCCCGTCTGTCCTGTGTCTTCAATTCGGGTCTACCTGTCTGTCTGTCTATACATCCCCTGGGTACCAGCTGCCGTGGTAATAGTTACCCGCAGGCTTGCCCCAAACACTCCCTGTATAGGGGGTGGTCCACCTGGTCAGCTCGCCCCTGGGAGGTTCGTTGCCACGGTCTAGCGGGTCCACCCCAGGAGTACCTTACACGGAGCTACCGCCTCACCAACACCGGAGCTACTACAACCCCCCCAACCTACTGTCTCCTTCCCTACCATCTTGTAGAATGTAAGCCTGCAAGAGAAGGGTCCTCTCCCCTGTGTATCAGTCTGTCATTGTTAGTTTGCTTACTGTAAGAGATATCTGTAATTTGTATGTAACCCCTTCTCATGTACAGCACCATGGAATCAATGGTGCTATATAAATAATAATAATATTGAATTCAATAGCAGCTGTATAAAAAAAATCTTTATTGAGCCCCTAATAATGGTAGCAATAGAAAAACAATATTTTATCAATACCTGTAGCTGTGTGACTGAAAACATGTGATTGTAACTACTATATAATTATTCAGCACAGAATTAAAACTATGTCTAAAAATAAATAAAAAATAATATTTACATTTGTGCTTTTAAAACAATTAATGTATATCAAGAAATAATCCCTGATTATGGCCTACTTCAATCAAAAACGCAACCTCCTTGAGTAAATAATGCTAAATCAGATTCAAATGGAACTAAACACATCCTAACTAACGCATAGAGATAGAGAAGATTATTTTACTGTAACTTACTAATATGACAATTCTTGACCTCAGCTGTTTTGGCATACTATATCTATGGATGAAGGCAGGTAGGGGTCGCATGGGTCAAGGTGTGGCGTAGCAACCCCAGGTAAATGGGTTCCTTTTGTTGTGTGTGTTATGATTTGACACCAGTATTCGTCAATCAGGCCACATACTATAAGATGGCATAGAAACCCTCAGTTTATGCAGTAGACAAGAAAGATCTTAGTGATGAGCGAGTATACTCGTTGCTCTGGTTTTCCCGAGCATGCTCAGGGGTCCTCCGAGTATTTTGGCGTGCTCAGAGATTTAGTTTGTGTCGACACAGTTGCATGATTTCTGGCTGCTGGACAGGCTGACAACATGTGAGGAATGCCTGTTTATTAGGGATTCCCCACATGTATTCAGGCTCTCTAGCCGCCGTAAATCATACAGCTGCTCCGACAAAAACTAAATATCTGAGAACGCCAGAATACACGGAAAACACACAAGCATGCTCGGGAAAACCTGAGCAACGAATATACTCGCTCATCACTTATCTGAGTCCATTTGATACAAAACAGTCTTTTCTGGTAAAGTTGGCATAAGATACACTAGCAGGTACAAATCTTAGTGTCAAAATGTGCATCTATTTTGCACAAAGGCACATGCATGTCAGTTACAAGTGGCGGAATGGACTTTTCAACACACTTTTCAAATACACGGCATAAACATCTTGGACTTCCCATCTTCATATTAACTTTTCTTTTGCTATAACACACTTCTGTAGGAGTACTTATATCCTGCTTTACTTTATTCGTATGCTTCCAGGCCCGGCTTACACTGTGCCTCTTCAGCCCCACTCCTATCTGCCTTGGGCCACGTAACCCACAGCTATATTTCAATAGAAAGGACAACGTCCTAGGATGATATATATACACACACACATGCACTGGCTCATTAAACAGACAATAAAGGTGCCAAATACAACCATATTATGTATGTTTCAAACACCATTATTTTGTTCTGGTAGAATATTGGATTAAATCCTAAATGCAAAGCAAGTCCATGCTAAATGGGGTGTACATTCATATAAGAATAAAAAACCTTTTCCTTTCAAAGTAATTGCCACAGGTTATTAAATATTTATTCCCCCAGGAAGACGCTAGACCAGGGGTCTCAAACTCGGCAGAGTAAATGGGTCGCACATAAAAAAAAATTTAAGCTGGCAGGCCGCATTCCTTTCAAAACTTAATACAGTACAAAATTATTGTTAAACAATTGTTTATTTGAACTACTATAACAATTCTATATTACTGCACTATAATACTGCTAGGTTTAAACTTAACGGAAATTTGCAGGCTTACTCCACATGCTTATTTTAACAATCCAGTTTTCCAGTTCAAGTGTCGCAAAATTCAGTCTGGCTGCTCAGTTGGCAGCGTTTGCCAGATACGAGAATGTCAAGATTGGGCTTGAAATTATGAGTGTTGGCCAATCGCAATGTTGCACGAAGATGTTCATCTGTAAGTCTTGACCGTAGTGCTGATTTGTTAAGGTTCATTGAAGAGAAAAACTGTTCGCATACGTATGTACTTCCAAACATGGCCATCATCCTGGCATTGGCTTTAAGACGTTTTGGAAATTTTTCTCATGTGACAAACCTATAGAAATTTGGAACACCAATGTCCATATACTTCTGTTTAAGAACAGTGTCGCATTGCAAGTCTACTATCTCCATCTGCAGATCTTATGAAACACAAGCAATGTCTACCGCAAATGGAGTGGCGAAGAGTGCAAATTCAGTTTCAAGCTCCTGAAACTCATGAAAACGTCTATCAAACTCTTGTAGTAACTGAGAAATTATATTGGAGTAGTAGTTCAAGCATTCTGGTTCAGCTCGTAACAGCGACTGCATAGCTGAGAAATGAGCCAAATTGCCAGACTGCAGATGCTGGGCCCACAAAGACAGCTTACATCTGAATGCTTTTATATTATCAAACATCACTGTAATCATCTGCTTTGGGCCCTGGAGCTTCAAGTTGAGTGCGTTGAGGTGTTCTGTGACATCTGTTAGAAACGCTAAGTCAGATAGAAAAGCTGGGTCAGAAAGTTGGAAAGCGTCATTATCTTTCAGTGCCATAAAAGCGCCATCTCCTGTCTCAAAGCAAAAAATTATTTCAACACTCTTCCCCGACTCAATCACCTGACCTCGGTATGATACAACAAGTCTCCATATTCACTGTCCACATCAGACAAGAAAGAAGTGAACTGCCTATGGTTAAGACCTCTTGCCCGCATAAAGTTAACAGTCTTAACCACAAAATCCATAACTTCTTTCATTTGTACACTTTTTCCGTAGAGCGCTTCCTGATGCAGAATGCAGTGTATTGCACTGAAAGGACCTGACAATGAAAGGTGGTTTAGTTTTGCTTTCAATAATCCCACAACACCATTGTTTTCAGAACACATTGCTGGTGCACCGTCCGTGACCACAGACACCAGTTTATCCCATGGCAGTCCTGCTGTGTTAATGCAGCCTTCAAGTTCTTTAAAAATGTCATGACCGGTCGTTGTGCCTCTCATTGGTAATAAATTCAATAATTCCTCGGTTATGTTTAGGTTTTCATCAACCCCACGAATGAACACAGCACAGTATGAAGTATCTGTTACCCCGGTGCACTCGTCAAGCGCTGGAAAATGCTTCAAAACTTTGCGCTGCTGTAATCAGTTGCTGATGAACGTCACTAGCAGATTCAGTGATTCTACTAGTAATAGTATTTGCCGTCAAACTTATACCTTCGAACAGTTTCTTTTTGTACGGACAAATAGTTAAAGATACTGGGGGTAGGATTGGAGACACTGGGGGCATGATTGGAGATACTGGGGGCATGATTGGAGATACTGGGGGCAGGACTGGAGATACTGGGGGCAGGACTGGAGATACTGGGGGCAGGATTGATGATACTGGGGGCAGGATTGGAGATATTGGGGGCAGGATTGGAGACACAGAGGGCAGGATTGGAGACATTGGGGGCAGGATTGGAGGCACATGAGGCATGATTGGAGGCACAGGGGGCAGGAGTGTGGAGACAGGGGACAGGATAGGAGACTCAGGGGACAGGATTGGAGATACTGGGGGCAGGTTTGGAGATACAGGGGGCATGATTGGAGACGCGGGGCAGGATTGGAGATACTGGGGGCAGGATTGGAGATACTGGGGGCAGGATTGGAAATACAGGGGGCATGAATGGAGACACTGGGGGCATGACTTGAGACACAGGAGGCAGGATTGGAGGCACAGGGGGCAGGATTGGAGGCACAGGGGGCAGGATTGGAGATACAGGGGGCAGGATTGGAGACACCGGGGGCATGATTGGAGACACTGGGGGCAGGATTGGAGATACAGGGGGCAGGATTGGAGATACTGGGGGCAGGATTGGAGACACTGGAGGCATGATTGGAGATACTGGGGGCATGATTGGAGGCACAGGGGGCATGATTGGAGGCACAGGGGGCAGGATTGGAGATACAGGGGGCAGGATTGGAGACACCGGGGGCATGATTGGAGACACTGGGGGCAGGATTGGAGATACAGGGGGCAGGATTGGAGATACAGGGGGCATGATTGGAGATACTGGGGGCATGATTGGAGATACTGGGGGCATGATTGGAGGCACAGGGGGCATGATTGGAGGCACAGGAGGCATAAGTGGAGGCACAGGGGGCATGATTGGAGACACAGGGGGGCATGATTGGAGACACAGGGGGGCATGATTGGAGAGACGGGGCAGAATGGAGATACAGGGCATGATTGGAAACATGGGGGTATGATTGGAGACACAAGGGGCAGGATGAAAGACATGGGGGCATGATTGGAGACAGACGGGGCAGGGTTGGAGACAGATTGTGCAGGATCATGGGGCAGGATGAATACAATGGAGACAGACGGGGCAGGATGGGGAGATCATATGGGGCAGAATGGATACTCATGAGGGCAGGATGAGAGAACATATGACTGAAGCCAGGAATGAGAAACACGGGGGGCCAGGATGGGGGATATTATTACCATAGGGGCTAATGAAGGGATATTATTACTGCAGTGTTGTATTTAGTTTATTTTTGAGTATACTGTTTTAAATGTGGGGGCGGTCCTGTTACTGTGTAGATTGATACTATGTTGCCATTTTTTTCTTCATGTGGTGTAATGTAGAAGTTGTGAAAAAAATAAGTAAAATAAGTAATGTGTTCTGTAAGTGGAGCTCTAGATAACTGTTATTTCCTGCAGAGACGAGTCCTGGCTGGAAGAAGTGATGGCGGTCTGTGCTGGATGAAAGATGAACAGCAAAGATGAAAGACGTCACTGGTGAGTCAGTGTGTTACCTATACACTGACACTATACCCTGTACACTATATACAGAACTCCTGTGTATAATGTCATTGATCACTGTATTACCTTTACACAGACACTGCCTAATAACTACAGATCTCCTGTGTATAATGGCACTTATGGTGATTGTATTTTTTTTTTTATTACTGATCAGTATTGTATTCATTCACTATGTGGTGGTAATATGTGGTCTGGACATGGTGTTGTGGTATTTGTCCCTTGTATGTGCTATTATTTTGTCACTTTGTGGTGGTAATATGTGGTCTGGTCATGGTGCGGTGGTATTTGTTCCTTGTATGTGATATTATTCAGTCACTGTGGTGGTAATATGTGGTCTGGACATGGTGTGGTGGTAATATGTAGTCTGGACATGGTGTGGCTGTATTTGTTCCTTGTGTGTGGCATTATAGGTCACTATGTGGTGGTAATATGTGGTCTGGATATGGTGTGGCAGTATTTGCTCCTTGTATGTGATATTAATGGTCATTTTAAAAATTGAAAAATAAATAAAAATATACTTAAATTGTATTGCACATTTTAACAAATATTTAATAGGTTACGGTAGAGCTCGGCCAAAAGTGTCTACCGTGTTATGGTGGCGGCTTAAAAAAATCTTTTGGCCAAAACAAAAGCTGCCGGCTATATGTGTGATCTGGTGATGGGAACTGTTAATGTGTGACTGGTGAGAAGTGGAGTTTTTCCAGGGGAGAACGGTGGAACTGTGGACAGTTCGAGGGGTGGAGGCGGGGCTGGGGTGGAGCCTGGGTGGAGTCTCAAGAGAGCCCCGAAAATTTTGCCAGTATGGGGCCCCGAAATTCCTAGTGGCAGCCCTGCATGGAAGATATACAGAGGGACAGGGAGGGTGGGTCTGGGTATGGAGGGATTTTAATGATGATGGCGTCATCCTGCTATTTACAGATTGATATCCGGTCTACATATTAGTGCATGTAATGGACTGGTTATGAGACTGGATATCACAAGACCCAATATCCTATAATGAAGGACAGGAAATGTTTACACATAGCTGTGGTGGGATGAAATTTGTATTGGGGTAACTTTGAGTGTGTGTAATTGGATAGAGGGGAAAAGGCTCATCGAAGCAGAAAATTTGGCCACCGTGATGTAGATTATAGATCGCCAAGAGGGCAATCCCTTCTTCTGCTGTACACCACATGAGGATACCGTACTAGGATCCAACTTTTCACTATCATAAACTGTATACTTAATACAAAAGAAAAAAATAGATGTTTAGGGCAGATAAATTTTCCATGATCTTAAAAATGGTTTTAATTCTGTACAAAAACAATAGATTTTTTTGGGCCATTTAGCATTGCTTCAAGACCAATTTTATTTGGATCACTTTAGAAATATAAAGTTAAGGTGTGCTTTGTGGTAAACAGATGACAGATAACGTATTTGTATTGGTTTATACAAGAAATCCCGTGTAATGATTGCATTGTAATTACACCACTTCTCAACCACGAGCACAGTATTATAAATATAATTACACGGCGGATTAATCATTCTGTCCTTCTAATGTGACACAGCACAAATCAAGACAATGTGATCACTGGAGACCTGCGGTGTTTATGCTCTTAAGTAATTAAAAAATACCCTGAGCTTCATTGCTCCTAACAGAGAGGTCTTAATCTCTGGAGATATTATTATGTGTTGATCATTAAAACTGACTAATCAGATGGTGTGCTGCTAATTAAAATGAAGTTTAATTTGAAAGACCACATTGCAAATATTA
This sequence comes from Dendrobates tinctorius, assembly GCF_039654945.1. NCBI lineage: Eukaryota > Metazoa > Chordata > Amphibia > Anura > Dendrobatidae > Dendrobates > Dendrobates tinctorius. Next base: position 2,698,035 of record NW_027361719.1, on the reverse strand, counting down.
CTCAAGGGTATAGCAATGACATGAATAATGACCCCCTTAAAAAGATTAACGGGTTACTATTATTTCCAAATACGTTTTACATATTTTAGAGACGGCAAAGTGCTGTCATTTCATGGCTGACAGTATCCTAAGATCCTCACCAAACAAACACTAAAAATACCACTCTACCAGCACCTACAGTCATGGCCAAAAGTTTAGAGAATGACACAAATATTAATTTTTACAAAGTCTACTGCTTCATTTTTTCTAATGGCAATTTGCATATACTCCAGAATGTTATAAAGAGTGATCAGCTTAACAGCAATTACTTGCAAAGTCAATATTTGCCTAGAAAATGAACTTTATCCCCCAAAACACATTTCAACATCATTGCAGCCCTGCCTTAAAAGGACCAGCTAACATCGTTTCAGTGATTGCTCCATTAACACAGGTGTGGGTGTTGATGAGGACAGGGCTGGAGATCAATCTGTCATGATTAAGTAAGAATGTCACCACTGGACACTTTAAAAGGAGGCTGGTGCTTGGCATCATTGTTTCTCTTCTGTTAACCATGGTTATTTCTAAAGAAACACGTGCAGTCATCATTGCACTGCACAAAAATGGCCTAACAGGGAAGAGTATCGCAGCTAGAAAGATTGCACCTCAGTCAACAATCTATCGCATCATCAAGAACTTCAAGGAGAGAGGTTCCCTTGTTGCCAAAAAGGCTACAGGGCGCCCAAGAAAGACCAGCAAGTGCCAGGACCGTCTCTTAAAAGTGTTTCAGCTGCGGGATCGGGCTACCAGCAGTGCAGAGCTTGCTCAGGAATGGCAGCATGCAGGTGTGAGTGCATCTGCACGCACTGTGAGGTGGAGACTCTTGGAGCAAGGCCTGGTCTCAAGGAGGGCAGCAAAGAAGCCACTTCTCTCCAGAAAAAACATCATGGACAGACTGATATTCTGCAAGAGGTACGGGGAGTGGACTGCTGAGGACTGGGGTAAAGTCATTTTCTCTGATGAATCCCCTTTTCGATTGTTTGGGACATCTGGAAAACGGCTTATTCGGAGAAGACCAGGTGAGCGCTACCACCAGTCTTGTCTCATGCCAACTGTCAAGCATCCTGAAACCATTCATGTGTGGGGTTGCTTCTCAGCCAAGGGAATGGGCTCTCTCTCAGTCTTGCCTAAAAACACAGCAATGAATAAAGAATGGTACCAGAATGTCCTCCAAGAGCAACTTCTCCCAACCGTCCAAGAGCAGTTTGGCGATCAACAATGCCTTTTTCAACATGATGGAGAACCTTGCCATAAAGCAAAGGTGATAACTAAATGGCTCAGGGAACAAAACACAGAGATTTTGGGACCTTGGCCTGGAAACTCCCCAGATCTTAATCCCATTGAGAACTTGTGGTCAATCATCAAGAGACGGGTGGACAAACAAAAACCTTCAAATTCAGACAAAATAAAAGCATTGATTTTGCAAGAATGGACTGCTATCAGTCAGGATTTGATCCAGAAGTTGATTGAGAGCATGCCAGGGAGAATTGCTGAGGTCCTGAAGAAGAAGGGTCAACACTGCAAATATTGACTTGCTGCATTAACTCATTCTAACTGTCAATATAACCTTTTGTTACTCATAATATGATTGCAATTATATTTCTGTATGTGATAAAAACATCTGACAAACACACATAAAAACCAGAGGCCAGCAGATCATGTGAAAATATAATATTTGTGTCATTCTCTAAACTTTTGGCCATGACTGTATATGAAGACAAAGTAGTAGAAGGATCAACTTTATTCTCATTTGCACAAGGAAAGACTAGAAGCAATGGGATGAAACTGAATGGGAGGAGACACAGATTAGATATTAGAAAAAACTTTTTGACAGTTAGAGTGATCAATGAGTGGAACAGGCTGCCACGAGAAGTTGTGAGTTCTCCTTCAATGGAAGTCTTCAGAGGCTGGACAGACATCTGACTGGGATGATTTAGCGAATCCTGCTTTGAGCAGGGGGTTGGACCAGATGGCCCAGGAGGTCCCTTCCAACTCTACGATTCTATGATTCTAGTATATGGGCTCAATAGAACCTCTACGAGTCCATGCAATGCTGTATGAGAGAGGTATATGAACCCCGTAGACTTACTATTGAGTCCGTATTCTGCTCTGAGCACGCACTCATGCATGTGCTGTGCACTTGAGGCATTTTGAGCTTTTGATGGCAGTCTCTTGACTCTGAACCCCACAGCTCAGCAAGACTTTGATTTCCAAAGATATCAGATATATGTATTGCAGAGATTGCAAAGTTACACTTTAAGGGAACATTTGAGCATAATTGTATAACCCCAAATAAATTAATAAGCAGGAATATTGATCTGTCCAGTTATAAAATTATAAGCAATTGTAAATCAATGTCAGCGGTTTCAATGCGCTGAACCTCGCATGTCAGACTTCCCCTCGGCTTACTTCGGCCTCTTTAGGCCGACAGTAATTTTACGAACGCGCACTGGGCACTGCCAGCGTCACCATCAGCTGATGCTTGACGCACAGATTCCCACTAGTGATGATCGAGCATGCCTGGGTGATCTCCGAGTATTTGGAAGTGCTCGGAGATTTAGTTTCTGTTGCCACAGCTGCATAATTTGCAGCTACTTGACGGCCTGAATACATGTGGGAATTCCCTAACAAACAGGCAACCCCCACATGTATTCAGGCTGTCAAGGAGCTGCAAATCATACAGCTGCGGCTACAGAAACTAAATCTCCAAGCACTTCCAAATACTCGGAGACCACGCGAGCATGCTCGGGGAAGCCCAAGCAATGAGCGTACTCGCTCATCACTAATTCCCATGTCTTTTCCTGCTATTTAATCCACATCCTCTGCCTCCAAAACCTCACATACAGCTCTGGCAAAAATTAAGAGACCACCACATCAAAACCCTGTCATGGGCAGCCCATTCTCCAGACCTGAACCCCATTGAAAACCTCTGGAATGCAATCAAGAGGATGATGGATAGTCACAAGCCATCAAAGAACTGTCTAAATTTTGTGCCAGAAGCAGTGTGAAAGACTGGTGGTAAGCATGCCAAGAGGCATCAAAGCTTTTTTTTTTTTTTTTCAAAAAAAAAAAAAAAGCATGGTAATTCCACAAAATATTGATTTCTGAACTCTTCCTGAGAAAAAACATTAGTATTGTTGTTTCTAAATGATTATGAACTTGATTTCTTTGCCTTATTTGAGGTCTGAAAGCACCTTTTTTTTTAATTTTGACCATTTCTCCTTTTCAGAAAAAAACAAAACAAAATTTATTGCTTGGAAATTCGAAGACATGTCAGAAGTTTGTAGACTAAAAAAACAATTTACATTTACTCAAAAATATACCTATAAAGAGAAAAATCAGACAAACTGAACATTTGGAAGTGGTCTCTTTTTGCCAGAGCTGTATAGTCAAAAAGTTCTATTTGGACAAACGTGACGGAAGGGGCACAATGTGAATTTTGGAACACAAATTTGCCTCTATTTGGAATAAATTGTCATATTTGCAGAGCCTGTGTGGTTCAAGCGCAACCGCAGTCCCCATAAATGTCTTTTTTGTAAATTATACCCTCTAATGTATTTATCTAGGGAGGTAGTGAGTAGTTTTTTACCATCATTTTTTATGCAGTTGATGCAAAACAAGTTTGAAAATTTTCAGTTTAATTTTTTTTTCACTGTAACAGAAAACATTGAGATATCTGAAGCCACTAGTGAGGGGGGCATTTAGCCCCCTCCCTCCTCTCTCTTTTGCATTAGGACAAGAGCTTGCAATCTTAGCTGCATTAAAATAGAATTGCCCAGTTGACAAAATTACGTATAGTTGTAAAGTGACAATCCTAATTAAAATGCAGGCAGCTCCTTTCAAACCAAATGACCCCTGCAGTGCCAAAGAGGAAGTCTCTTTTAGTAGTTGAATTCCATAGTTTAACATATGGAAAATGAGGAAGACTGAGATTTATAGATTGGAGAGGAAGAGAAGTGACAGAACAAATTAGAATTTCTTTAGAAGTCCAAGCTCTCTAGTGGGAAAAGCTAATTAAGGGCTCTATCACACATCCTAAAAATTTCCGGTACTGGAAACAAACAGTACTGGAGATATCCGTGTACGAGTGATTAAAACGTGTGGCAACTGTGTGCCGCATCAGTATCACACGTATCTTCGCCTGGGAATCAGCGGTACTATTCACGCTGTTCCCCTGCGCCAGGTGCTGAAGACAGCTCAAATGACTGTCCCCTGCTTGCGCTGCATATTCATCAGCCTCTGCCTGCACTATAAATTTTAAAAAATGATGTGGGGTTCCCCTGTATTTTTGTTAACTAGCCAGGCAAAACTGTCAGTTGCAGGCTGCAACCCTCAGCTGTCAGCTTTAGAAAAGCTAGTTATCAAGAATAGAGGGGTCCCCACGCCGTATTTTTTAATTAAATTTAAAAAGTTGGAGTGGGGTCCCCCACAGTTTTTAACAAACAGCAAAGCTAAAGCAGACATCTGGGGGTTGGTAGTTTCAGGCAGGTAAAAGGATATTGACTTCCCCCAACCTAAAAATAGCAGCCTTCAGCATCCCAGTATGGTGCATCTATTAGATGTGCCAATTCTAGCACTTTGCCATGGCTCTTCCCACTTGCTCTGTGGTAGTGGCAATTGGGGTTCATATTTGTGTGGTTGATGTCATCTTTGTTTTGTATTGTCTGGTGACATGAAGCCCATGGTTAAGTAATGGAGAGGAGTCTCTAAGACACCTATCCATTACTAATCCTATAGTTATATTGTAAATAAAACACACATCCAGGACAAAGTATTTTAATTGAAATGAAAACAAAACACTTTTAATTTTTTATTTCAAAAGTAATAAACTCAATTATACTCACCTAACACCCATTCCATTGAAGCCTTCGTCTTCTGTAATAAAAATAAAATAAAAAACAACAACAATATCCCTCACCTGTCCGTTGTTCTGTGCCACGCTGTAATCCATGTCTAGAGATAAACAATTTTCAATCTAGACAGTGCCAAGATGCGACCGTCTAGGCTGAGAACCACTGAGGAATGAGCTACTGTGGGAGCAACATCAGTGACCGGCAGCGACCTCATTGAGGTTACAGCGGGGTCACTGAGGCTGCATTCCCAGCCGGGCTGAACTGCAGTGACCTCAGCAATGTGAGAAAAAGCCAGCAAGTCCACCGCAGTTCTCTGTGATAATTTTGGCAATATGGCACCAATGTGAGTACTGGACCCACGACTGTGCATATAATAATAAATGGTGCACCATTTGTTCTTGAAGTTAAAATTGACAGAATTCCAGGACCCATTCAAAGCTTACAGAGACAATGAGCTACCAAATGAGAAACTCCTCCTAGGAATTATTACTCACAGAGGGAGGCATGCCCCTAAAACACATTTGCTGGTGTGTCTTGCTAACAAAACGGTTGTCTTGCAATTAAGTGTATTGTAGCAGGAAGAATAAACTGTACTGGAATTGAAAGGCAAAATGTGGAGAAAAATGCAGCCAGCTATGTGGCAAACCTCAGGTTGTTCCTAAGATGAGAGAACACCTGCAGGGCTAGAATGAGAAGCTTATCTTTCAGAGATTGGTCGTACAAGGTCTGTTTAGCTCCATCAATCCCTATATGAGGGCCGAATATGCCAATAAACAAGGTACACCAAATCAGGCTACTACCCACGGTAGGAACGGCTATGTGCACAAAACCACCAATCCCCTACAGAATTATAAATGTATTGTCTGGTACAGGACAATAATCCTCATCTGCTTCAATGTGGGCGTTTACTAAGGCCTGTTTCACACATCCGTTTGTCACCATCAGTCAAAATCTGCCGTTTTGCAAAAAAACGGATCCGCCATTTTTCTTGGCGGATCAGTTTTTTTCCCCATTGACTTGCATTATCGGCGGATTTTGACTGATGGTGATCCGTTGCATCCGCATGTCAGTGGATCCGCCAAGATTTTGGCGTCCGCTGACATGTCCGGACGGATCCTGCAACATTTTTTCAGTGCCCAGATCCACTATTTTGTGTTTGTAAACATTTTTAACCCCCAATCCTCTCTGGCTGCTGGCTGAATCTCTCTCTCCTTACCCGACTTCCGCGCGATCTTGACCGCCTCCCTGATCTCGGCTGGGCCATCGCGCGATCTTGACCGCCTCCCCGATATCGGCCGGGCCATCACGATATTCTCCGCCTCCTCCATTCCTCGCGTAATCTCGGTCCATCGCACGATAGCACTTTCCACAACCCGCGGTCCCTTTAATTGACGCCGTTCACGGATCCGTAGTCAGCGGTCATCCGTACTTCGCTCAAAGGGGCGGATCAGTTTTTCCCCCCTTTGGCGGATTTCAGCTGACCGCCGACTACGGATGTGTGAAACACGCCTAAGTGGTTGAGGGCTGTGGTGAACTCCTCTCCTCAATATGGACTGTTCTGTCCCCTATGTGCACAATGTCTGTCTGTAGTGCAGTGAAAGCTGAGGTAATGTCACCATGTATAGCCTGCTTTAGATCACCTAGCAGGGACTTTATTGTGGCCTCTGTGATGGGGTGGAGGAGTGCCCTGTGTCAGGTGCATACTTTATACTTGCGGTTTGGCGCCTGATTTCTCTAGGCTACTGGGTGAAGATCTTCCTGATTACTCCTGTGCCTGCTCCGTTACGCTGAGGCTATTCTTCGGTGAGGTGCGACCCGGCGTCAGGAGGTCAGACCCCCCAGAGCGCTCCACACCGTCGCTGGCAGCATCTTGGATTCTCCCAGGCGCCGGCACAAAGACCGGTATCCTGCCTGGTGCTGCGCCATATCGTTGCCCAGTCCGTGCCTGTTGAGCGATGGTGCGGGTTTCTCCCGCTGTTATGCGCTGCTTTGAGCAGCTGAAGGTCTGCAGGAGCTAGTGCTGCCTGCATCCACTCAGCTCCGGATCCGGACACGCCCCCAAACCCTGCACCTTTTTTGGGGCGGCTTTGGATGCGAGTGGCAGGGACAAGGTGAATAAAATGTCGCTCGATAGTCTCCGGCCATCCTCTGACTCGAAGGCTGCCTCCTGTGCTTGCGTTGAGTCAAATAGGAAACGAGACAATTTTATCTTGGTACTGGAGAAATGGGAGTGCATCTTGTGACTACTTATAGAGTACTAAGTTGTTGTAGGTAGAAATCTGAATAAGGTAGATTAAATCTGGTATAAAACCCGATAAAAGGTAGCAAACAGTTTCACCAGACACAGTTGAAACACCTGGTCTGACAAGTCAACGCCTCCCATATATTTATTATAGTTTGTGATACAGACTGGTTTTTCCTTGTCAATGGTGGTGCCCCCATCTCTGACGGTCACAGTGGTGTCCTCATGCAGCGTAGTCAGCATGTAGACATCCTTCTTGTCATTACCCTTCACTGCAAGAAGTTGGTCATTTGCAAGTGAGAATGACGTCCCCTTCTCTAAATGTCTGGACACCAACTGTGACGAAAACCATACTCCATTTTCCTGACTGTCCCACAGGCCCCTGTATTTGCAGCATGGAGGTATTTGTATAGGGGGATACTGGTCTAGTAGTTGTCTTTGTACATGTGGTACCCTTGATGGAGAAAGGGAGTAATTAGCTCCCAGACAATTTTACCTGGGATGCCAATTGTCTGGCTGGGCAGTTTGGGGGCTAAATTGGTGGTCCCTACCTTCGTAAATGATAAAGGTGGATACGTAGCCTGTTGTGCTCTCGCACATTTTGTATAGCTGGACGTTGTATTTTGCTGGCTTGGAGGTGAGGAACTGTCGGAATGACAGAAGGACATTGGAAGTTAAAAATGACTCGTCGACGGCCACATTTTGCTCAGGGGTGTATACATTTAAAAATAAAACATTTCAGGAGGGAAGTTAGGGGTCTTAATTTGTACAAGCGATCATGGTTGGGGTCAGTTCTTGGGGGGGAATTGTCACTAAAATGGAGGAATCTCATTAGGATTCCATAATGGACTAGGAACCTGAGAGCTGCAAATACAGGGGCACTGTGGACAGATTTTGTTGCCCAGTAGGAGCGGAGAGGTTTTTTTTTTTTTTTTTAATTTTTACTAATCCCATGATCAGGGTAATGCCTACATTTTTCTTTTATTTCTGGGACATTTGTGGGGATCAAAGAACAGGAACGAAAGGATGTGGGTTTTTGGGAAATGTGTTGAAGGGCATATCAATTTGTTTGGTGGACACTAAATTGTAGATCTTCTGGCGGAATGAAAATTTGGAAAAAAAAAAAAAAATCAAAGGGGGTAAAATTAGTTACATCAACTTTTACACCAGGGATCTGCTAAAAAAAAGTGGGATTTTGCAGGGAAAAAGAACTGTCGTGAAACCACAGCGATAGGGGGACTGCGGAAATCGGTCCTGCAGAACTATGCCCTGCCTCTGACACTTCAGCAGTGACAACCTACTTCACTACCATCAGGCTGTGGGATCACTTCTAGGAAGAGTTGTCGTCACTCGCTGAAATCTGCTCTGCTTCAGAGGCAGATTCTGTGTCACTGCTGTAGCAAAGCAGGGTGAACTTTCTGTGGGCCATTAGTATTTTCTATATGCCTGCCTATTAAAAAAGCCTAAACCTAATCGAACACTACTAGACCTAAGCCTAACACTTTATTTTTTATATATTTTCTGTGACTTCAACCTGCATGATAATCACAGCTAAGGGGCTAGTCTGTACTCTGAGAAATAATATTTATTGCTCTCCTCCGGGGTATCTGGAGTATTATTTCCTTCCTCTTCCTGATCGGAACCGGGAAACTGCTTGTCCTCCTCCCAACAGAGGATGAACTACCCAGAATGTATGCATACATTTTAAGGCTTTATTGAATACAATATAAGAATAAAAAACAAATACAAATTAAGGTGGTAGAAATTGTACAGAGAATACTTATAGTGGTAAATTAGTCACATATTAATTTGTCATGCTAATAGTTTTATTACTTCCATATTCCATGAGAAAACTCTATCTACCATCAAAAACTTAAAAAAAAAAACAAAAAAAAACAAAACACACTTGATGCATGACCCAGAAGCAGGAACAGAGTAGAACACATGTGCCGGAGAGAGGAGATCCCGGAGAGCCCTCCAAAAGGAGGGAAGCAGCTCGAAGACCAGGAGCCTTATACCACGTGACTGATTCTGGCTGAGGGACCTCCCTTCGAGAGGTGTCAGCCACAGACCATTTGACAGAAGGAAGGTGAGGAATAACCCCACCACCCAGAGCCCAATCCATAAGGAAATCTTCATGCCCAAGAACCTATGTCATCATAGGAACAGGAAAAACATCAAAGGGGGTGAGGATAAGAGGGGCCTTTTATAAGAACCGGAAATGCAGAAGAGGTTAAAAAGGATAAGAGGGACGCCCTCCATTGCACTGGCAGGAGGGTTGCCCTGGAAAAGTATTTTTTTTTTTTTTTATTAAATCAAGTTATCCACTTTAATAATTTTTTTGAACATTTATACCCGATTAGGAACTTTTATCAACAAAGTGTGTTGTGGCACAACCCCTTTAGTCCCTGGAAGCCCTTTGGATTTTGCCCCTTGTCTGTCCATTCACCCCTCCGCCAAATGACTTCCTGCCAACTTTGAATAATGCTTTGGTAATCTGATTTTGTTCCTCATCTCGCTAGTTTTAACGCATCTTGCCAAAACCTCTTCCTTCACCTCCCACCACTAGAGATGAGAGAATTTGCTCGGGTCCCTGCTTCTTCAACAATCTATAGCGCTTACCGAATAAGCTGCAGGGAGAACCCGGCTTCTTGGATCGCATCAGCTGTTCGGGTCCACAGCTGCATGTGTCGTGGCTGTGTGACAGTCCCGACACCTGCATGGAGAGCTCAACAAACAGGCTCTCCATACATGTGTCATGACTGTCACACTGCCGTCACACATGCAGCTGCAGCACCAAACCGCTGATCAGTCGACGCAATCCAGGAAGCTGGGTTCCCTCTGCAGCTTATTCGGTCAGCGCTATAGCTTGCCAAATAAGCAGGGACTCAAGCAAATCCGCTCAACTGTACCCACCACCAGCAGCCAGACGGAGGCAATGAAGGTGCCTCTTCAGGTACCCACACATATTTGAAAGTGTAAACAGCAGTGGGACCAGCTTGTCATAAGTGTCTGTCTTGGTCGTTTTGTGTTGACAGGTAAACGTTTACCTCTTAATGAATCAGGAGTGTTTGATGTGTCCAGGCACACATCAATTATTCCACTCAGGGATTGAAGTAAGGAAAGCCACAGCATGTCATGAAGAATCAGACGAGTTGTGGCATTATACCCTTATTGTGCCCCCTTTGAGTGCCACCCATTTTGGCAGAGCTGGGGAAAACTAGTGTGAGAAAAACAAAAGTAGCATCATTTTTGCACAAAAATGAGTGAACTTTTCAAAGTGATTTATGTCAGAATACTGGGATAACAGCTTTGATGAATCAGGGCCCATGTATGTCTATATATAGATACTTACTCTGGGCCCAATTCATTAACACTGCCATTGTGACTGCCATAAAACAGTTTTGATACTTGTTGGCTTTCAGCTTTGACAAAATTTACTGGAAGTATTTTGTCTATTGAATTTTTAGTTCAGTTTCTGAAGTGAAGATGCAGTAAGAAGGCATATGCATTTTTAACTGTGGATTTTCCGAATCTACTGCAATTTTAATAGAAAAACCAGCACAGAAAACGGCATACTCGAGAGAAGTTGACATTTTGCAGATTTAAAAAAAATGGACTGCAGGTCAGATGGCAGTGTAAAAAAGCACAGTGGGAATGAGATTTCTATAAATCTCATTTGTTTTGCTGATAGTGAGGTTTTTGTTAGCCATACGCTAGTCCTTACAAAGCTCACCGGGAAGTCAGAGCACACAAAACAATTTCTTTGTATCAAGGACAATATTTTAATCAAATACATTGGGAAATCTGTACCAGTGAGGAATAAGTGAACACATATATACTGGGGCAAATCATCCTCACAAAAAGCAGAGTGCCATTTTAATTTAAAGGGCAATTTCCACAATATGAGTAATTATTCAGAGGCTTAAGGGAAACCTAAGAGGAAATCATCCATTAGTCTGCCCGCACGCAATTACAATGGCATTTGTGGCTACATTTTTTTGTGGTTTTGCCATAGTTCCAAGTTTAAAAACTTGCCTGTGTGTTAAACTGTTACACCCAGTCAACGGAGTGGTATAGCATCTGGGCCCAGTCAACTTTTGAAAACCTGCTCATTACCTTTGATTGATGGATCCAGTCTGGTGACATGAGTATTGACGCTTTTGAAATACCTTTGTAGGGGCGGAACTCAAAATGCTTCTGTAACACAGTGAGCCAAAATGCACACGTCTCACCAAGCTCACTGGGCGTAATGTCAAAGCTATCCCCATTAGCTGATGTGCCCAAGCAGTGGGAATTGGCGTGATTTCAAAGATGACCTGGTGACGTTGCCAGAAAGCCGTACACAGTCAAATACAATCAATTTCCAAAAGTGCTGTCTGCTGTGTATATTGTCCCCTGAAAAATCCATGTCACAGTCCTTTGACTACTTGGTTGACAATGGATATGTCCATGTGGGTTTTCCACGAAAGGTCACACATGCTCATTGGATACCTGGTGTTCTACAGTGGGCAATGTGGGCATACTCTTAATTTGTGTGACTGTAATGGCCTTATTGCACATGGTCACTGTATGCTCGCTCCTGTTGAAGGAGTTCCAGCCATCTTCCTCTCTGACTGTGCTGCTCAGCCTTGTGATAGAACTATAAAACTAGCAATGGATTGTCTTATTACAAGCAAATTATTTCTCTCCACATCTACTATATAAATCGTCTAATTCTGTGTTTGCAACGGAAATCCCGCGTCGCCCGGTCGGGCGCGACAAATCAGCGACAGGCGCAGTCCGGCCGCGGAATTCGAACGACGCACACCACCGCTACCGTCGGGTGATCTGCAGCGCTAGACCCTGATCTCTCGATGGTTGCCGCGGGTCATCTCCTGCCGCACAGATTGGCCGCAATCAGCGATACTGGCACGGAATATAACAGGCCTATCAGCTGCAGCCACCGCCATAAGGGGCTTATCTGCAGCATTCTGTAATGCTGCAGATAAGCCCCCAATGAAACCTGAAAGAAAAAATAGTTAGATTATACTCACCCCGGCGTTCGGTCCAGTGGGTGTCACCGTCCCGTCCGGCGCCTCCCATCTTCATACGATGACGTCGTCCTCCTTGCTTCTCCCTCGGCTCCTGCACATGCATACTTTATCTGCCCTGTTGAGGGCAGAGCAGAGTACGGCAGTGCGCAGGCGCCGGACTTCTCTGACATTTCCCGACGCCTGCGCACTGCAGTACTTTACTCTGCCCTCAACAGGGCAGATAAAGTACGTGTGCGCAGGAGCCAAGGAAGAGGATATCATCGTATGAAGATGGGAGGCACCGGACCGCGACACCCATATATAATGGTACCTCCTACCTAGAAACACAACTGGCCATTAGCTATTCTGCCTAAAAGCGACAGTCTTTGTTGCCCACTTTAACCAAAACTCGGCTGTCATATTTAAACCAGGGGAAGAGTCTTGAGGAGATCATTTGCATATTCCCAGTGCCTTCTGGGATAAGTGAAGAGTCTCCGCGGGCTCAACGATCACTGGGTTTTGGCCGTTGCAGCTGAAAAGAGGAAATCGGAAAAATTTCATCGTTTTTAAGAAATCTCAAGATGGAAGAGGCCAGGAGCCATTTGGTGAGCTGCATTTCTTGCTACATGTTCACAGATTTACCAGTGGAAAAGCCAAACTTCACATGCCACAAATGCAAGCTTGTGTCCCTGTTGGAGGAAAAGTTGCAAAATCTCGAAGAGAGGTTAGCTACGTTGAAGATCATTAAGGAAGGTGAAGAGTTCTTGGACAGAGCAGAATTATCTCTTCATGTTACAGAAAGAGAAGAAATTCGAAGTGCACCTGAAGAAACAGAGGAATGGAGACATCTGACCCAGAGAAACAGGAGGCAGTCAGCACCCATACTGCTCAGAAACAAGTACCAGGCTCTCACGCAGGAAAACGATGAAGAAATACATCAGGATAAGACTTTGCCCACAAACAGCAACCTTGTACGCCTTCAGAGTCCTCCTGGATGGAGAAAGAAAAATGTTGTAAAGAAGAAACGGAGAGTGGTGGTCATGGGGGATTCCCTGCTGAGAGGAACAGAGGCCGCTATCTGCAGACCGGATATAACTACAAGAGAAATGTGCTGTCTTCCAGGTGCAAAAATCAAAGATGTGTCTGACAGGATATCAGGACTCTTCAGACCTACAGATGACTACCCATTCCTGCTACTACATGTGGGGACAAATGACACCGCAAGAAATGACCTGGAAACCATCTGCAGAGACTTTGAAGACTTAGGCAAGAAAGTGAAAGAACTGGGAGCGCATCCTCCCAGTGGATGGCCATGGAACAAGGAGGTGGAATAAGATTCTGCAGGTGAACAACTGGCTACGTCGATGCTGCCGTCAGGAACGATTTGGATTTCTGGATCACGGAGTGAACTACTTATACGATGGACTACTTGCTAGAGATGGGGTGCACCTTACGAAGACTGGAAAGCATGTATTTGGAAGTCGCCTTGCTACACTTGTAAGGAGAGCTTTAAACTAGAACATGGGAAGGGAATCAAAAGACCAGAAAAAGCCATACACCTGACAAATGCTATTGAGAACTCTGCTATTAGAAGTGGAAAGGAAGAACAAAGACGAAAGAATCTAATTAATAAAAACATTGGAGAAAGAGAAACCAATCACAAACTAAAATGTTTCTATACTAATGCACAAAGCATGGGCAACAAACAAGGAGAATTGGAACTACTAACACAGGAAAAGAAATATGATGTCATTGGAATCACTGAAACTTGGTGGGACAATACACATGATTGGAATACAAGACTAGAAGGATACAACTTATTTGCAAGAAACAGACTTGATAAACGAGGAGGGGGTGTCGCATTGTATGTTAGAAACGCGTATATCTGCACAGAGATTGAAGCTTCAGAGACTGGGAGTTCTGTGGAAACTGTTTGGGTAAGAATACAAGGACAGAACAATGGAAAGGACACCATTGTAGGCATTTACTACAGGCCGCCTGTGCAAGCTGAAGATATGGATGAACTCTTTATGCATCAAATGGCCAAGTTCTCCAAAAAATATGACATAGTTGTCATGGGAGATTTCAACTATCCAGACATTTGTTGGGAATCTCTCTCAGGCAAAACTAACAGGTCAAGGAAATTCTTATCCTCTCTTGCTGACAACTTTATCTTCCAAAAGGTAAGGGAGAAAACAAGGGGAACTGCTACCTTGGATCTAATCCTTATAAACAGGGAGGAAATGGTTGAGGAGGTAAAAGTGGCTGGGACCCTAGGAGGTAGCGACCATGCTATTTTAGAATTTTGGATAACTAGAGGCGGAAGACCTGTGAAGACTCAGACATCAAGGTTAGATTTCAGAAAGGCAGATTTTAAAGGATTCAGAAAGAGAATTGGAGGGATCCAATGGCTGGATATCCTTAAAGACAAAAATGTCCAGGAAGGATGGGAAATCTTGAAAAATGAAATTCTCAAAGGACAGTTGTTAACAATTCCGAAAAGAGGGAAGAATAGGAAGCATTTAAGGAAACCAGAATGGATGAACACAGAACTTAAGCACATGCTAAAAAGGAAGAAAAAAATGTTTATAAAATGGAAAGAGGGAGGCATATCTAAAGAAGAATATAATGCTGTCTGCAGAACCTGCAGGGCACAAATCAGATTAACTAAAGCTGAAAATGAATTGAGGCTTGCAAGAGATGTCAAAAGCAATAATAAAGGATTTTGGGGATATGTCAAAAGTAAAAGAAAAGTCAAAGATGCTATAGGATTTTTACAGGATGAAAATGATGAAATGGTAAGACAGGATGTTGAGAAGGCTGAACTTTTAAATTCCTATTTTGCATCTGTTTTCTCTCAGAAAGGAAATGTAACATCAACTGTTATTCACTGTCCTATTAAGGGAATAGAAGAATCCAGGATATCTATAAACAGAAAGATAGTGAGGAAACACTTAGCTAACCTAAATGAATTCAAGTCTCCAGGTCCAGATGAATTACACCCCAGAGTACTGAAGGAGATAGCAGAAGAAATTTTTGAACCCCTCTCCATAATCTTTGAAAATTCTTGGAGAACAGGAGAAGTGCCAGAAGACTGGAGAAGAGCAAATGTTGTTCCTATCTTCAAAAAGGGGAAGAAGGTGGACCCAGGCAACTATAGGCCGGTGAGTCTGACTTCTATACCAGGAAAGATCTTTGAACAAATTATTAAACAACATGTATGTCAGTACCTGGATAAGAATGAAGTGATTAAACAGAGTCAGCATGGGTTTGTAACTAATAAGTCATGTCAGACTAACTTAATTTCCTTCTATGATGGTATCACTGATTGGGTGGATCAAGGAAATGCTGTAGATATAGTATATCTTGACTTCAGCAAAGCATTTGACAAAGTCTCTCATACAATCCTTATTGAAAAAATGACTAAGTATGGAATGGACAAGGCAACTGTTAGGTGGATTCATAACTGGCTTAGTGATCGGACACAAAGAGTGGTTGTAAATGGCTGCACATCCAGTTGGAAGAATGTCTCAAGTGGGGTACCACAGGGCTCTGTCCTGGGCCCTGTATTGTTCAACATCTTTATCAACGATTTAGATGAAGGAATTGAGGGTAAACTGATTAAATTTGCTGATGACACAAAGCTAGGAGGGATAGCTAATACTAGAGAAGAGAGAGAGAGGATTCAAAAAGATTTAAATAAACTGGAGCAGTGGGCAGCAACTAACAGAATGGTTTTTAACAGGGAGAAATGCAAAGTACTACATCTGGGCAATAAAAATGAAGAAAGCATATATAGAATGGGAGGAATAGGGCTAAGTGACAGCACATGTGAAAAAGACTTGGGTATACTAATAGATAACAGACTGAATATGAGTCAACAGTGTGATGCAGCAGCAAAAAAGGCAAATGCAATTCTAGGATGTATTAACAGAAGCATACAGTCTAGATCACGTGAAGTCATTATTTCTCTCTACTCCTCTTAGGTTAGACCTCATCTGGAATATTGTGTCCAGTTTTGGGCACCACATTTTAAAAAAGACATCAACAAACTGGAGCAAGTTCAGAAAAGAGCGACCAGAATGGTGACCGGTCTGCAAACCCTGTCTTATGAGGAAAGGTTGCAGGATTTGGGAATGTTTAGTTTGCAAAAGAGAAGACTGAGAGGAGACTTAATAGCTGTCTACAAATATCTAAAGGGCTGTCACATTGTAGAAGGATCATCTTTATTCTCATTTGCACAAGACTAGAAGCAATGGGATGAAACTGAATGGGAGGAGACATAGATTAGATATTAGAAAAAACTTTTTGACAGTTAGAGTGATCAATGAGTGGAACAGGCTGCCACGAGAAGTGGTGAGTTCTCCTTCAATGGAAGTCTTCAAACAGAGGCTGGACAGACATCTGACTGGTATGATTTAGCGAATCCTGCTTTGAGCAGGGGGTTGGACCAGATGGCCCAGGAGGTCCCTTCCAACTCTACGATTCTATGATTCTATGATTCTTAACCACTCTGGTAAACTGAAAGCTGCACTGTGATCATTTGCTATTGGTAAGGGAGAAAATATGGCAGAAATATACAGAATTGTAAACTGGAGGATTAAAGACCAATAGAACAGGGTTTCGTGATAGACTAGAAACGATGCACAGCGCCATGTCTCCTGTCAGTACCGCAATAGCGAATGTTACCTGGGCATGTGTGGAGGGAGGGTCATGGAAAAGCAGGCTCTTGTGGGAAATGTAGTTACAGTGGTCACATGGGCAGAGAGGTGCAGATATGGAGGAACTGGGAAATAAGATGCCAGATATTAGCCAGTGAGGATCTGAAGTCTTTGTTAGGTTACTACAGAGACATTATTAGTAGTGATGAACGATCGTGCTGGGATAAGGTGTTAACTGAGAACACTTGTGTGCTAACCAAGCATCTTTGGCACACTCGAAAAATATGTTAAGAGTCCCTGCGGCTGCAAGTCTCATGACTGTTAGACATGCGAGACATGCAGGGATTTCCTCCTGTTAGGCAATCGCTGCATGCGTTACTGCATGTCTTGAGGCCGTTTGACAGCTGCAACGGGGACTTGAACATATTTTTCGAGCACGTCGAAATCACTGTTGGCACACGAGCATGCTCAGATAACACCTTATCCAAGCACCTTCACTCATCACTCATTATTAGACACCAAGCAGTATGAAAGAAATAACAGATTCTGGTAAAATCCATTAAAAGAGGCAAAAGAAAATTGCACCAAACTTTTATTTCAGATTATTAAAAATGGTACATGCTATATTTTCACAAACAAGAAAACCACCCTATCTATTATGCACTGGCAGAAGATGTTACAAGAATGTAAATGCATTAAGACAAAAAAGGTAAAAACATGACATTTAAAAACTAAAAATCAAGTAAAATGCAATAAAAGCTAAAAAGTGTTAGTAACAAAGTACAAGATATACTTATTTGTCTTAAAGTACTCCAACTTAAAAAGCCTTTCACCATATATTTAGGCACATATTCCCCATACTGCTCCCTTTATAAGTGAGTTTGTCAGCACAAAATGCCTGTTCAAAACAAACAGCGCCTGATAGGTGGCACAGCCATCATTTATAGTCCTACCTTTAGTGGCTAAATCTGGTGCAATGTTTGCTGGAAAAAGTCATTGAGTCAAACATGCTAATAGGGTGCTCATTGCGCCTTCTCATCTACTACACCCTCCCTCATATGGCTGCTGTAAAGCCAGAACTGTCTATCAAGATAGAAAGGGTGGAGCTCAAAGGAAAAAAAAAGTAGGGTGGATAGGAGGCATGAGCACCGCATTAGCGTATTTGAGCAAACAAAAAAACAAGTACGTTTATGGCAAATGCAGCAACAGATTTGTACACTACAGGTATGAACTATATTAGGGCAATGTCTTCCTACAAGGTGCCGTGCTTGGTTTGAATAGTCAATTTGTGCATTAATGTCAGACGATAAGTATTTTGCAAATACAAATATCAGCAGCGACTGTCTGATTGGGGCATTTAATACTATAGGGCTTTATTTGATGTCTGTATGTCAAAGCTACGTTTTTATGTATTAAAAAAACGTTGGACTATTTGGTTTCAACAGCCTCTATATATCACCGTACATGCTGTTGCAGATTGAGTTGCGCTTTGATATGGTCATAAACCTTCTGAAATTCCATTCAGAGAAGACAGTAAGGATTATAGACTTGCTATAAGAAGCTAGATCTGACTTGCCGCAATCAGGAGTTTGCCATGTATAGTGATACACAGGGGCTGTAGAAGCCAATACTACATACATCTAAGTTGCATATATTTTTTTATATTTCCCAAAAAGCATCATGAATTTTAAGTTAGGCAGTGTTTGCCAGGCAATCGCCATCAATCAGGATCAGAGAGTGCTGGATATGGAGCATATAACAATGCTATGGCTACACCAAGGGTCCACCGAAGCAGCCTCATTTGTATTCAAAATAAGTAGATTTATTTGTAACTACAACACTAAAATGCATATTACACTATCACTCCTAGCCATCCAATTGATATACATTACAGAAATAATGGTGAGGCTATCTTTAATATCCAATTTCTCCAAGCTGGTACAACACTGAACGGGATTTTCTCTACTGACATTTTTGGCATACATGCTATAAAAAAGTGATCGGAAGAAATCCCACTACTGGCACCTTCACTGATCCTCTGAAAAGGCGATTTGTAATCCGCTCTCTCATTGTATGGGCACACATATGAAAACATCAAGCAGTTTACCATACACCTTTGTAGTATCATGACCAGACCCCCATCTAATTAGTGGAGGTACAATTTAAAGTTTTATTAGCAATTGTACCACATAGTATGGACAAATGCCTTTTCATGGCCAGTGTTAGATGAAGTAGAAGATTGCAAGTGGTGACACAAAAGTCATCAAATGGGTATGAGGAGCATGCAGCTCACCTTGGAAGGGCTGAGGTTCCAAAGAGTAGACTTAGCTCCCACCCATTTCCCAGATTAGACTTTTATAAACATATCTAACGAATAAATCGCATGGACCTGTTTGCTTCCTGGTAGGAACCTAAACCTGGTTTTCAGTTACAACCTTAAGTCTCTAAATAATAATTTCAAGTATTTTTTTATTTTTTAAAGTTTAAGTTCTGTTCCTAAAGCGCCTACACAAAAAAAGGGAAAGATTTTTTCAGACATTGGCTGGATGCTAAATGTGAACAGGTGCTCTAGGCTCACAGCATTGTAAAAGGAAACAAAGCCTCCATCCCGATTCAAAAAGATTCCGATTTTTTCAGGATATCCCTTAGGATTTAACAGGGTATCAGGGTTGGTGAAAGCATAGTATCGATCAGTGTACATGCCAAGTAAACCAACTGCCCATATTCCTCTCCCTGGTTCAATTCGAAACATTCCTTTTCTGCATACAGACTGCTTAGCAACACCTATGGTCCAGTATATGCCACCCCCAACCTCCACTTCCCAATAATGTTTCCCGAGTCTGAATCCGGTGGTTGCCAAAACACATGGTTTTGAGTCGAACCTCTCTGGACATGGGTCCAAATTCAGAGCGTCTTGCTGATATTTAACACCTTTTCTGTTGGAGGTTACCAGGAGATTTGGGTTCACAGTTTTCATATCTAGATATAATGGAACTAAAACAGAAAATACAAGTGTAAAAGAGAATAATGTGATCTTTGATGCATTTATTTAGTGACTATGAGATCATGTGATGAAGTGACTCACCACTGTATGACTGCAAAACGTCCAAAGACGTTCCACTTGCAACTTGTCTGGGGACTGCGAGTTTACGGAGAGGATCTTTTGTACCAAGGCTATAAGAAAAAAAAATATATTAGTATAAAATAGAATATAAAATATAATATAAACATAATATAATGCATCTCAAATATGTTAGTGTTCTGTTAGGCAAGCACCTAGAACTGTAACTCACAAACTTGAAAGTCCATAGAACAAGCAGCTCAAGCTCAGAGTATAAAACAATCATATAATCTAGCATTAAGGCTGAGTGCCCACGTTGTGTTTAAGCGTTTTTGCCGCAGAGGAAACACAAACAAAACGCATCACATGCAATCCTATGGGATGCCGCAATTGATGTGCCAATGCTGCGGATTTTACCGCTGCGGAATCGCATCGCGATAAAATCCGCAGCATGTTCAATAATTCTGCAGAATCGCGGCAATTCCGCCGCCATAGGATTGCATTGAAACGCTCACTTTATGCATGTGGCCATGCCCACCATGCGTAAAGTGAGAGCTTCATGTGTGTATGGTACCCAGGATCTGGAGGAGAGGAGACTGTCCTCCATGCCCTGGGTACTATATCCCTGAAAAAAATAGAATTAAAATAAAAAAATATGAATATACTCACCTTCTGTCGGCCTCCGGAGTCATCAGCCATGCTGCCGGCAAGTTCCGTTCCCAGGCGTGCTTTGCGAGAATCATCCCAGATGACGTAGCTGTCACGTGACTGCTACGTCAAAGGTCCTTCGCGCAACGCATCCCTGGGAACGGAAGTACCGGGAGCGTTGCCGAGGACTCCGTGGGCCGTCAGAGGGCAAGTAAATTCATACATTTTTTTTTTAACATTCTATCTTTTACTACTGATGCTGCAGAGGCCGCATCAATAGTAAAATGTTGGTCACACTTGTCAAGCACTATGCGTGACAAGTGTGACCAACCTGTCAATCACTTTCCAAGCGATGCTTCAAATCGCTTGGAAAAGCGCTAGCATTCGGCAAGCTAAAACCGCTTGCGCTTTGCGGGAAAATGCATGCGAATTCCGCATGCATTTTCCCGCGGCAGGGAGTTGCGGAAATGCTGCTGACAATTCCGCAGCATTTCTGCAAAGTGAGCACATAGCTTAAAGACAGAGGGCAATATTGCTGAAATAAAATGCAGCTGTCTATGCTTGCAAATGTACATCTACAGGCAAAGACAGTCTCTTTGTAAGGCCAGGGTCACACTTGCGAGTGTCATGTGAGAAACTCACGCGAGTCTCTCGCATCAATACCCGGCGTTGCCACTGGCACTCAGAAACCGAGTGTGCAGCTGCATAGAAATACATGCAGCCACACACTGTGTTCCCGAGTGCCGGCAGCAGCTCCGGGTATTGATGTGTGAGTTTCTCGCATCACATTCGCAAGTGTGACCCTGGCCTTACTGTGTATTTGGCACCTTATACAAGCTTTATTTATTCTCAATTGCTGAAGCCATTTAAATTAGTAAGAGTTGAACTGCAATACCAGAGAATGACCACTGCAGTGTGCGAGGCGCTGTGCAGTGCCAGCAGAGCTGAAAATAACTGGTGGTTGTTGTGACCTAAGGAGAGGACATCAATATCTAAGTAGTGGACAGTATATTTGCAACTTAGCGACATCCGCCATATATAATTATGGCGGATGTGCACATTTAAGAACAGCGCCTCCTCAGGGTCGGACAGACAGAAAAAGGTCCCTGCGCAAGATTATTATACAGGACCTTTGCAGTCCAAAAGCTCATCATAACGCATTCTTGTGTGTTTGTGACACCAGCTGATTTGGAGGGAGGTGGAAGCTGTTCTCCTCGCCTCTTGCACCCGAGTGCAGCTGCACAAGTTAGACCAATGGAATGTCCACCCCTACCCTCCATACACTGCAGGTGCCAGCTGCGTTACACAGCCGCCACCTGAGAATAACTGCAAATCAGAGCGTTATCTCTGGTCACAATCTTTTAAGTTCTAAAATGCTAAAGTCAATAGTCACCATGGTATTTAGGAGGTAAGGAAATGGACTGGGGAAGAAAAATATAAATACACACACAGTAGTGTTCAATATAATAACCGTGTTCAAAACAGGAGTTAAAAAAAAAAGGACACAAAATCTTAACCCCTTAATGACCGCCAATACGTCTTAACTGACGTGAGATATAAGAGAATAGCATCCCCATAAAGGTGACAATCCAGCAGCTGTCGGCTGGACGCTATAGCCGACAACTTGCTGCATCAGCCACGATCAGTGTTTGCACCATCCAAATCTTTTTAACCCCTTAGATGCTGTCAATTGTGACAACATCATATAAATGGTTAACAGAGTGTGGGAGCTTCGTCTTTATCCTCATCGGCACCCTGAGATCTTGATTGTGTGGTCCTGATGTTTGCCATGGCAATTCACGCCCAAATAGTGGCCTTAGAGTCTGACGGCTGTTGTAACCTGTTCAGAAGTCAGTGGCATTTAGGTGGTAAAAATACACCTTTTCATTTCTGTCATGCCACTTTGCATTAATGCCTGAAAATCACCTGAAGGGTTAGTAAACTACCTGACTGCAGTTTTCAAAATGTCAGGGGCTGCTGTTTTTAAAATGGTGTCACTTTTGGGGGTTTTCCAATATATAGGACCCCCAAAGGCACTTCAAACCTGGATAGGTCACTAAAAAAATAAATTTTGTAAATTTCCTTGATAAAATGAAGAAATTACTGCTCCATTTTTTAAACCTTCTAAAATGCTAACAAAATAAAAGAACATTTTACAGATGATGCTGATGTAAAGCAGACATGTGGAAAATGTTATTTATGAATGTTTTTGTGTGGTATGACTATCTGGATTAAAGGGATAATGATTCAAAGTTTGAAAATTGCTAATTTTTTTTTTAACAAATTTCTGATTTTTTTTTATAAACAAAACATATTGACCTAAATTTACCATTATCATAAAGTATAATGTGTCACGAAAAAACAATCTCAAAACCACTGGGATTTGTTGAAGCGTTCCAGAGTTATTACCACATAAAGTGACACTGGTCAGATTTCAAAAATTTGGCTCCGTCACTAAGGGGTTAATACTAGTTTTTTATTTCCACCACTGGGAACATTGCACACTTTTCTAATTCAAAACATTGAGAAACGTAGAAAATTTTTAACTATTTTGCAGAAAACAAAAATTGTACATTGTGTTGTGCTAAAAAAAATATCAGTGTCTGTATTTGTGTTTACAAACACACAATATGTACTATTTTTGTGGCTTTAGCATTCCTGTGAATCACTAACCTAATATTTAGTTGTAACCCAGTGTTTTTCAGAACTGCTTCACATCTATGTTGCATAGATCGAGTCAACCAATTTCTGGCACCTGTCAGCTGTTATTCCAGCCCGGGATGCTTGGACTACATCCCGATCTGCCTGTGCCTATTAACTAGTTACATCCCGCTGTCAAACACTGACAGCAGGCATTTAACTAGTACTTCTGACGCCCGGCCGCAAATTAGCGTATCGCCGCCCCCTCGTCACCTGATCGGGGGTCAGCGACACGTTGCCATGATAACCAGAGGTCTAAGAGTCCTCTATGGTTGTTGCTGGCAGATTGTTATGAGCGCCACCCTGTGGTCGGCGCTCATAGCAATGATGTTTTTCTGCTACATATAGGCGATCTGAGCATCACCTATATGTAGCAGAGCCGATCAAGTATGGCATGCTTCTAGCCTCCTATGGCAGGGCCATTTTTAGGGGGGGGACGGGGGGTGCGATCGCCCGGGGCGCCACACAAGCCAGGGGGCGCCTGCCCAGGGCCGCCATCAGGGCAAGACAGCCCTTACTGCTGTATGGGGCCCGATGAACAGCAGTACAGAAGGGGGCCCCGCAGATCAGGGGCCCCGCTCCTGTGCTTACAGTCATCGGGCCCCAAGTGCTGCATGTCATGGGGCGCCAGGCGGGCCCCAAGTGTGTGCTGCAGCCGGGCCTGCAGCGCACACATCAGCAGAGCCGCCACAGCGGCCGACATTCAAAGCTACAGAAGAGCTGAAGGACCTGTGGTGACGTCATCATTACCACAGTCCTTCACCATTGATCAGCCCGCCCCCTGATCACATGACGATGACGTCACCACAGGTCCTTTCAGCTCAGCCTCACACAGCTGCAGCTCCAACTTCAACGCAGGAGCGAGGCCAGGTAAGAAAAAAGTTTTTATTTTATTATTGAAAGGGGCAATATGTTTCCCTGGCAGAATGGAGACCCGGGGGCAGGACTGGAGACACACAGGGGCAAATATGGAGAAATGGGGGCAGAATGCAAGACATGATGGGGGCAGAATGTGCCAGTAAGACAGGATGGGGCAGAATGTGACAGTGAGACACAGGAGGGGGCAGAAAGTGAGACATGGGGGCAGAATGCAAAACATGGGGGCAGAATGTGACAGTAAGACACAGGAGGGGGTAGAATGTGACAGTGAGACACAGGAGGGGGCAGAATGTGACAGTGAGACACAGGAGGGGGCAGAATGTGAGACAGGGGGCAGGATGGGAGACACATGGTGCAAGATCATGGGGCAGGATGGATACGATGTAGACGAGGCAGGATCGGGAGATCATATGGGGGCAGAATGGATACTCATGAGGGCAGGATGAGAGAAAATATGGCTGAAGTCAGGAATGAGACACACAGGGGTCAGGATGTGGGATATTATTACCATAGGGGCTAATTAAGGGATATTATTACTGCAGCGATGTATTTATTTTACTTTTTTGAGGATACTGTGGTGCTTAGATTGCTGTCTTTGTGTGTAATATCGGGGAGTGATGCCTTCAAGGATTGGATTGATGCAAAAGTAAGACACGTTTCTAAGTTTATCTAAGGTATTCAGCATGTTAATGTTCGGGGGGGGGGGGGGGGGGGCGCTTTTTCGATGTTCGCCCTGTTAGCAAAATTCCCTAGAAACTGCCCTGTCCTATGGAGGCTATAAAAGCATGCCAAAAGTTAAAAAAAAAAAAAAAACAAAACAACAAAACACAAAAGTTTAAATCACCCCCCCTTTCTCCCCAATCACCCGATAAAAAAAAAAAAAAAAAAAAGGATTAATCCGATCGCTCAACGGGGTAGTGAGAAAAAAAAAAATCAAAATGTCAGAATTAAGTTTTTTGGTCGCCGCAACATTGCATTAAAATGCAATTACGGGCAATCAAAAGAAGGTTGTTATCTGCACAAAAGTGGTATCATTAAAAATGTCAGCCCGTCACACAAAAAATAAGCCCTCACCCGACCCGAGATCAGGCAAAATCGAGATGCTACGGGTCTCGGAAAACTGCACATTTTTTTTTTTTTTTTTTTTTTAAAGCAAATTTTGGAATTTTTTTTCACCACTTAGATAAGAGAGAACATAGACATGTTTGGTGTCTATGAACTCGCAATGACCTGGAAAATCATAATAGCAGGTCAGTTTTAGCATCTAGTGAACTTATCAAAAAAGCCAAACAAAAAACAAGTGTGGGATTGGACTTTTTTTTTTTTGCAATTTCACCGCACTTGGAATTTTTTTTCCCCGTTTGAGTATACTACATGGTAAAACCAATGGTGTCGTTTAAAAGTACAACGTGTCCCGCAAAAAATAAGCCCTCACATGGCCATATTGACGGAAAAAAGATATGGCTCTGGAAAGAAGGGGAGCGAAAACTCGAAAAAAGCTTGGGTCATTAAGGGGCTAAAAAAGCTTTTTGACAGTGACGGTGATCAATGAGTGGAACAGGCGGCGGCCACGAGAGGTGGTGAGTTCTCCTTCAATGGAAGTCTTCAACAGAGGCTGGACTGACATTTGTCCGAGATGGTTAAGAGAATCCTGTATTGAGCAGGGGGTTGGACACAATGACTCGACTTCCAACTCTACCATTCTATTTTTTTTTTTTTACCGTGAAACAAAAAAAAAAAAAAAAAAAAAAAACAACAACAACAAAACCCCCCTGCAAAATACATACATACATACAGCTCTGGAAAAAATTTTTAAGAGACCACCACATCAAAACCCTGTCATGGGCTGCCCATTCTCCAGACCTGAACCTCATTGAAAACCTCTGGAATGTAATCAAGAGGATGATGGAGAGTCACAAATCATCAACAAAGAAGAACTGCTTATTTTTGCACCAGAAGCAGTGTGAAAGACTGGTGGAAAGCCAAGATGCTTGAAAGCTGTGATTAAAAATCATGGTTATTCCACAAAATATTGATTTCAGAACTCTTCCTGAGTTAAAATATTAGTATTATTGTTTCTAAATGATTATGAACTTGCTTTCTTTGCATTATTTGAGGTCTGAAAGCTGTTGGTCAAAATAAAAAAACTATTTTTCTTTGTCAGAAAAAAAATTAGTAAATTTATTGCTTGGAAATTCGGAGACATGTTGTCAGACGTTTATAGACTAAAAGAAATTTACATTTTACTCAAAAATCTACCTATAAAGAGAAAAATCAGACAAACTGAACATTTCAAAGTGGTCTTACATTTTGCCAGATATATATAATATCTCTTTTGATCATTTATATAAATGGCTAGCTATATTCAGTGTAACAAGTCAATACTGCCAGGATTGTATTGGTATCCTTACTTCAGCAAGGTTGAATGGACACAGACATGGTCCTGTGGATACTTGGCTGTTGAAGCATATCCATTGTCGTTTAACATTTCACATCTCTAGAATAATTAATTTTTTTTTTTAATTTTGGAGAAAAAGTTCCCATGTCAACATTATCCACTTGTTTCAACACTCGGGACTTGCAAATAACGAGCATCGGTCACCACTTCTGATATGAATTTTTTTGAATGAATATATTGTGATGAAATAACGAACAAGCACATTTTCTTAGACTTTGTTCATTTCTCCCCCTCAATATTTATGATTGAACTGACAAGGGTTGGAGACTTGTGCCACATACTGTTGGTACTAAGGGGAAGAGTTTCTCCTTGAGGAAAGCACCACGTTTGTGTAAGGAGACTTAAAGGGAAGGTGCAGTGTATTTTCATAATTTAATGTAAAAAAGAAAATAGTATAAAAAGATATTGTCCCCTAT
Organism: Dendrobates tinctorius; assembly: GCF_039654945.1. Classification (NCBI taxonomy): domain Eukaryota; kingdom Metazoa; phylum Chordata; class Amphibia; order Anura; family Dendrobatidae; genus Dendrobates; species Dendrobates tinctorius. Next base: position 2,671,066 of record NW_027361719.1, on the reverse strand, counting down.
GCTTGACTCAGTGGTGTGTATGGATTTTTTTTTTCTGTAGTTAAGCAGCCACTGGGGGCTGCCATCTTTCCTCTCTGGCTGCTGAACGACACTTTCCATGCTCATTTACGGCAGTCCCTCGGCATAAGAGACAATAGTCGGCGACCGACCCTATCTCTTTCATTGCAGCTGCATCAGGAGTGAACTGGGCACGCCTCTGTGGGCAGCTCAATTCACAGGTGTAGGTGTGGCCAGGCGCCATCTTATTAGAGCCCAGTGCTTTCCTTTCAGCCCCATTTACACTCTATTGCAAACCCTGTTGCTGTACTGTTCCAGCATAACAGGGCTTGGATGTTCACTCTGCACATACCAGCTGTAGGAGAGGAACCAGGACGAGCTCCTGGACACCGAGCTGCTCTTCCAAAACACACGGCCAGCTGCTGCCCCTGCTCTTGCAAAACATAGGAGCTGCTCCCTGCTGTTTCAAAACACTTGGCAATCTGCTGGACATCTAATCCTCTCCTGTGCGATACTGACTGCTGAGCCCTGTATCTAATCCTCTCCTGTGTGATACTGACTGCTGAGCCCTGTATCTAATCCTATCCTGTGTGATACTGCCTGCTGAGCCGTGTATCTAATCCTATCCTGTGTGATACTGCCTGCTGAGCCGTGTATCTAATCCTCTCCTGTGTGATACTGTGTGCTGAGCCCTGTATCTAATCCTCTCCAGTGTGATACTGACTGCTGAGCCCTGTATCTAATCCTGTGTGATACTGCCTGCTGAGCCCTGTATCTAATCCTATCCTGTGTGATACTGCCTGCTGAGCCGTGTATCTAATCCTCTCCTGTGTGATACTGTGTGCTGAGCCCTGTATCTAATCCTATCCTGTGTGATACTGTGTGCTGAGCCCTGTCTCTAATCCTATCCTGTGTGATACTGACTGCTGAGCTGTGTATCTAATCCTATCCTGTGTGATACTGTCTGCTGAGCCGTGTATCTAATATTATTCTGTGTGATACTGTCTGCTGAGCCGTGTATCTAATCCTATCCTGTGTGATACTGACTGCTGAGCTATGTATCTAATCCTATCCTGTGTGATACTGCCTGCTGAGCCGTGTATCTAATCCTCTCCTGTGTGATATTGTGTGCTGAGCCCTGTATCTAATCCTCTCCTGTGTGATACTGACTGCTGAGCCCTGTATCTAATCCTGTGTGATACTGCCTGCTGAGCTGTGTATCTAATCCTATCCTGTGTGATACTGTCTGCTGAGCTGTGTATCTAATCCTATCCTGTGTGATACTGTCTGCTGAGCTGTGTATCTAATCCTATCCTGTGTGATACTGTCTGCTGAGCTGTGTATCTAATCCTATCCTGTGTGATACTGTCTGCTGAGCTGTGTATCTAATCCTATCCTGTGTGATACTGACTGCTGAGCCTTGTGTCTAATCTTCTGTGTTCTACTGACTGCTGAGCCGTGTATCTAATCCTATCCTATGTGATACAGTCTGCTGAGCCGTGTAACTAACCCTATCCTGTGTGATACTGACTGCTGAGCTGTGTATCTAATCCTATCCTGTGTGATACTGCTCTCCTGAAATACTCTGTGCTGCTGTCACCCTGCTCCTCCACCATATATCTCCCTCTGTGCCCCCCATAGACCAGCACACTGCTCTCCTGAAATACTCTGTGCTGCTGTCACCCTGCTCCCAGAATCCTTGCTGCCTGCCATCCTCAGTGACCGAAGACCCCATTCCACTCCTCAGATCCTGTCCTGGCGATGTGTGAAAGCGAGGCAAAAGGGGCCTGATATATGGTGGAAGGAGCAGGGCGACCGCAGCACAGAGTATTTCAGGAGAGCAGTGTGCTGGTCTATGGGGGGGCACAAAGGGAGATATATGGGGGAGGAGCAGGGTGACAGCAGCAAAGAGTATTTCAGGAGAGCAGTGTGCTGGTCTATGGGGGGCACCCTGTTCGGTGCCAGGGATTGTACATAGAGTGCCGTCTTTTATACACATAGATGGACCGTCTTCTTGTCTGCTCCACAGAAATCCAGGAAATATGTCTGCTGATTGGTGACCTGTTCTGATCCATACTTTACATGCAAAGACAGTCAGTAACTTTGCAGGCCCCATCAAAATGGCTGCTCACTGTGTTCCTAGATGTCATCCTCTCTTTTCCCTTAGCAAACACCCAGAAGGGGAGGAGAGGAGTGACACCACACCCATGTCAGCAGACTCCGCCCATATTTACTCCAGTGCAGTAATGTGAGCTAGTTGCACTAGGTTTTTGTGCCAAACTTCAGTAGCTGCTCCCCCTAGTGTTAACAAGTGGAAATGCCTAACTTTTTAAAATTATTTTTCATATTTTACAAAATTAAAAACAAATGATAATATTTAAGAAAATGTAAACATTAATTCTTTACATTTTTTCAATTGCTGAAAAAATTTTTTTGGGATGTCACCTTCCCTTTAAAGGTTAGGCAATGCGCCTCTAGGAATGTTTAGATTATTATTATTATTTATATAGCACCATTGATTCCATGGTGCTGTACATGAGAAGGGGTTACATACAAATTACTGATATTACTTACAGTAAGCAAACTAACAATGAGACTGATATAGATGGGAGATAAAAGATACTGATAAAATATTCTCTTCAGAAAGACAGATAAGAGAACTGTAAAGTCTAGGAGTACCATTACACTTAGCGATGCAACAGCGATCCCGACAACGATATGGATCGGCTGGTGCATCGCTAAGTGGTCGCTAGTGAGCTGCCACACAGGCAGATCTCACCAGTGACATAGCAGCGGTCGGGGGTCGCTACTTACCTGTCAGACGCGGCGATCCTGAAGGCCTCCCGCCCACGTGTCACTCGACTGCGCCACAGGAAGCCCAGCAGGAAGTGGCCGACGAGAAATGATCCAGGACCTTCTCGCGCGACCAGCGATGAGCAGCGGGGGAGCCGGTCGAAGGCAAGTATCAGACATAGCGAAATCGCTATAACGTCACAAAAACCAATGACGTTACAGCGATATTGCTAGCGATATCGCTATGTGTAACGCGGGGGCTTAGTACCACCTAATCTGCTGCTTATTAACGAGGCCTCTGAGATGAGACACTCTTCACAAGAGGGGGCAACCATCACAAACAAGAAATAATTGTATAAAAGTCAAGTGACAAGATTCATTCAAGGAATCTGTCAGTCAGCAGGGTTTACTATGTAATCTGAGAGAAACATGATGTAGGAGAACCTTCTTCCAACAGTATATCACTTACTGGACTGTGCACACGACCCGGTCTGGTAATAATATTTTGCTGATTAACCAATTACATTGAGACTACAACAAGATACTGCACAAAAATCTGCCAACTTATTCCCTTTGGGGGGGGGGGGGGGGGGGGGTCAATAATGACTTTTATGATTGGCGCTACCAATAGGTGGCACTAGAGCTCCCATCCTCTTCCTCTCTGAAGAAACATGTATATTTTGCTGGGACTAGTCTCTAATAAGAGGAATGACAATATCCAGCTATTTCGTTATCCATTTATATAGTTGCCTTGTAATGTTTTCATTTCCTGTTCTGTCCAGATGTCACCGTATCCCAGAATTCCAAGCGGAGGAAGTTCACCGACCGCCATATTGGGACACCCAAGTGATGGGTGTCTCAATATGGAAACTGCTGCTGGTACCAACCTATTGCGCGGTACCACCAGCGGAACACCGTCGCACCACACACAAACACAGTATACGTCGTACGCACCATACTCACACGTGGTACCACCAGCGGAACAGTTGCAACACGCTGCTGCCGGGATCAGCCAAATGATTCACTGACTGCCGCCATCTTATACAGGAGGAGCGCATGCACAGTTTTCATGTGACCGCCGCTATCTGTCTGCACAAAGATGGCGGCGGTCTGAATTATACGCAGGCGCAGTGAATCATTCGTCTGATCCCGGCAGCAGATGCGCGACGTGTCTACAGGCAGAGGAAGCCGGTCACATTAAAGGGGTTTTCCCACAGACAAAAGGTCATTTTAACAATTGTCTGTGTCTGACTGTGTACGGAGCATACCAAATCTCCTGGGCAGGGGAGGAAGCAAAAGACAATACCGACATTACAGCAGGGGATCACAGAGGATTCATTTTGTGAGGTAAAATATTTCACTGACTTTTTAAAAAAATATTTTACCTCACAAAATGTATCCTCTGCGATCTCCTGCTGTAATGTCAGTATTGTCTTTTGCTTCCTCCCCTGCCCACGAGCTGTGGTATAGACAGGTCAAAGAAGAGCAGAGACGGGAGAAGTCAGCACATGGGGAAAGAGAGTGTGGATAGGTAGGTGAGCACATAAGGTGGGGGGGAAATTCTCAATGCTGCAGACAGAGCCTGCCCTCCTGATGTGATAGCATTGGGCCTCCATCTAGTTTCTATAATAAGAATGCAGGAACACATTGCAGAGTTATGAGAAAAGATGCTTGTCTATACTTTTGACTAGTATGTACACTCACTGGCCACTTTATTAGGTACACCTGTCCAACTGTGTGTTAAGACTTAATTTCTAATCAGCCAATCACATGGCGGCAACTCAGTGCATTTAGGCATGTAGACATGGTCAAGACAATCTCCTGCAGTTCAAACCGAGCATCAGTATGGGGAAGAAAGGTGATTTGAGTGCCTTTGAACGTGGCATGATTGTTGGTGCCAGAAGGGCTGGTCTGAGAATTTCAGAAACTGCTGATCTACTGGGATTTTCACGCACAACCATCTCTAGGGTTTACAGAGAATGGTCCGAAAAAGAAAAAAAATCCAGTGAGCGGCAGTTCTGTGGCCGGAAATGCCTTGTTGATGCCAGAGGTCAGAGGAGAATGGGCAGACTGGTTCGAGCTGATAGAAAGGCAACAGTGACTCAAATTGCCACCCGTTACAACCAAGGTAGGCAGAAGAGCATCTCTGAACGCACAGTGCGTCGAACTTTGAGGCAGATGGGCTACAGCAGCAGAAGACCACACCGGGTACCACTCCTCTCAGCTAAGAACAGGAAACTGAGGCTACAATTTGCACAAGCTCATCGAAATTGGACAGTAGAAGATTGGAAAAACGTTGCCTGGTCTGATGAGTCTCGATTTCTGCTGCGACATTCGGATGGTAGGGTCAGAATTTGGCGTAAACAACATGAAAGCATGGATCCATCCTGCCTTGTATCAACGGTTCAGGCTGGTGGTGGTGGTGTCATGGTGTGGGGAATTTTTTCTTGGCACTCTTTGGGCCCCTTGGTACCAATTGAGCATCGTTGCAACGCCACAGCCTACCTGAGTATTGTTGCTGACCATGTCCATCCCTTTATGACCACAATGTACCCAACATCTGATGGCTACTTTCAGCAGGATAATGCGCCATGTCATAAAGCTCGAATCATCTCAGATTGGTTTCTTGAACATGACAATGAGTTCACTGTACTCAAATGGCCTCCTCAGTCACCAGATCTCAATCCAATAGAGCATCTTTGGGATGTGGTGGAACGGGAGATTCGCATCAGGGATGTGCAGCCGACAAATCTGCGCCAACTGTGTGATGCCATCATGTCAATATGGTCCAAAATCTCTGAGGAATGCTTCCAGCACCTTGTTGAATCTCTGCCACGAAGAATTGAGGCAGTTCTGAAGGCAAAAGGGGGTCCAACCCGTTACTAGCATGGTGTACCTAATAAAGTGGCCAGTGAGTGTATATAAACATAGTATATATGACCAATTGTTTGGAGCCTTGCTTTTTGGCAATCTAGAGAACTTTTAGAGCATAACTCAGGTTCTAAATATTCTTATTACAATACCAAGATAACGTACCTTTCCACAGAAGCTTCCTGGTCCTGTATGGGAAAAAAAAAAAAAAAAAATTATGCAGAAGTTTATATACTTGATGCATGCAGAATTACATTTTAATGCCAATCTGGTTAGCCCCTAGCAGAGAACCATTCATTACTATTGTAGGCACCTGAACCAGTTATTGCCATACAGTATAGTGGCTTCTAACGCAACAAATCTAGATTAGATTACAAGAATTAGTATAAATGAGAAAGACTCTGAAAAAAAAAAAAGCCATACACCGCTGCTTCCAGACTGTTAGTGGCCTTTGCCAACAGTGTTCAGAGCTCTGCTGGTTCTTGTACTTGGCTTCATCAGTCATTCTCTGCTGACAGAGAACCTGTCATGAAAAACTGTCTAATCTGCAGGCACCATGTTACACAGCAGGTGGAACTGGAAAGTTTGGTATATACTCGAGTATAAGCCGAGGCACCCGATTTTGCCACGGAAAACTGGGTAAGCTTATTGACTAAGGAGTATAAGCAGGGTATGCAAGGCTCCCCCATCGCTGTCCTGGTGCATGCATGGCTCCCCCATCGCTGTCCTGGTGCATGCATGGCTCCCCCATCGCTGTCCTGGTGCATGCATGGCTCCTTCTTCCCTATCCTTGTATGAATGGTTTCTATTAAAACAAAAAGAATCTTACTCACCTTCTACGCACCCTCACAGCATCTTGTTGGTCCCGGCAGCTGTTCCTATGCAGAGAGATCACGTGGCCCCGCTCATTAAGGTAATGAATATTCCTGACACACGTGGGAGTGGAGAGGTGTGCATATTCATTAGCTTAACCCCTTTACTCCCAAGGGTGGTTTGCATGTTAATGCCCGGGCCAATTTTTATAATTCTGACCACTGTCCCTTAATGAAGTAATTACTCTGGAACGCTTCCATGGATCCTGGTGATTCTGACAATGTTTTCTCGTGACATATTGTACTTCACGTTAGTGGTAAAATTTCATTCATATAACTTGCGTTTGTGAAAAAAAACATAACGGAAATTTGATGAAAGTTTCGCAATTTTCCCAACTGAATTTTTATGCCCTTAACCCCTGACATTAGACGTACTATCCCGTCCACGGTACCCAGGCCCCTATGACTGGGGACGGGATAGTACGTCTCAGCGATCAGCGGCGCTCCCGGCGGGGGGGGGGGCTTTGGTGCCGCTGATCATGGCCTGGTATAAGCTGATTATCACAGCTGACACCCGGCACTGTGTGTCAGGGGCAGTCACGGACCACGCCTGGCACTTTGTGATCAAACATGATCGCAGTGTACCGGGGGTTTAGGGAAGCATCGGCTGGGAGGGGGCTCCCTCCGTGCTTCCCCGAGACCCCCAGCGCAGCGCGATGTGCAGCGCTGCTCTGGGGGCCTCCTTCCCTGCAGGCCCCCGGATCCAATATGGCCGCTGGGGTCTGCAGGAAGCCTGTGCAGCGTCCAAACACTGAGATCAGCGATTTGACATATTACAGTGATGTTCTCCCTGGCCCCTGGGACAATATAATAAAGTAAAAAAAAATCGTTAAGAAAAAAAAAAAAAATCCCTAATAAATTCATTTTTTGGAAATTAAAAAAAACAAAAACAATAAAAAGTAGACATTTGGTATCGCCGCATCCGTATTGACCCGCCCTATAAGAATGTCCCACTAGTTAACCCCAATAAAAATAAACAGAGCAAAAAACATTATCACACCGCCGAACAAAGTGCAATAACGCGTGATCAAAAAGACGCATACAAATAACCATGGTACCACTGAAAACGTCCTTGTTAAGGTGGAAAGAAGAGACCACTTTGGGTAAGACGGACGAGGACGGCCCAAGAACCACCTTGTCCTGGCCAAAAATTAGGAAGGGGGCTCGACAGGACGGAATGATAAACTCTGAGACCCTCCTGATTGAAGTCACCGAGACAAGAAAAAAAAGACTTTTCAAGGACATGTCAGCGAGACGTCCTGCAACGGTTCAAAAAGTCTGCTGAAGAACATCCAGGACCAGGTTAAGGTCCCAAACATCCAACGGCATTCTATAGGGGGGAACCACGTGAAAGACCCCCTGAATGAAAGTCCTCAGTTGCAGATTGGAAGCAATTCTGGCTGGAACAAAACCGGTAAGGCAAAGATCTGACCTTTAAGGGTGCCAAGTGCCAGGCCTGAATCCAGACCATTCTGGAGGGACTCCAAAATGGTAGGATTGGAGAAGACGAGAGGAGAAGGTCTGCGGCCTCTACACCACGCGAAAAAGGTTTTCCAGGTGCGGTGATAGATGCGTTATGACGCAGGCTTCCGGGCGCCAACAGTAGAAACCACCTTTTGGGAGAACCCAGCTTGGGTTAGGACCCAGGATTCAACGGCTAAGCCGTTAAACACAGGGCCTCTGAGTCCTGGTGGCAAATCGGGCCCTAGGAGAGCTGATCTGGTCGATCCAGCAGTCGCCAGGGGACGTTGGCGATGAACTGCACTGACTTCGCGTACCACACCCAATGTGGCCAATCCGGAGCGACTAGGATCCCTGGAACCCCTTCCGTCTTGATCTTCCAAATGACCCTTGGAAGTAACGGAAGCGGGGAAAACACGTACGGAAGACAAAACTCACGCCACAGAAGAACCAGTTAATCCACTCCAATGGTTTCAGGATCTAGAGACCGAGCTATGTACTCAGGTACCTTGGCGTATAAACTTGAAGCCATCAGATCCACGTCCGGGGTCCCTCAGTGATGACAGATCTACTGGAAGATCTCCGGATGAAGTGTCCACTCTCCTGAGGTTAGACCCTGACAGCTGAGGAAGTCTGCAGCCTAGTTTCCCATGCCTGGGATATGAACTGCTTGGGAAGATCGAATGGCTCCTCTCGGTCCAGCGTAGAATGGACCGTGATCCGCAAGAGACTTACAGTACAACAACGTATGGGAAACAAAATTGACTGTGCAGATGCTGGGGAAAATTACGCACAGAATCCACAGTGGTTCACTTTCCGCAGCATGTCAATTCTTTGTGCGGATTCCGCAGAGTTTTTACACCCATTCCATTATAGAAATCCGCAGGTGTAAAAATGGATGCCAAATCCGCACAGCAATCTGCAACGTGTGCACATACCCCAAGAGAGCGTCTGGTCCTCATGAAGGACACAGGGTGATCCAGGGCAGAATTAGAGTCCTCGTCAATCTTCAAAGTCTGATTGACGGCCTCAACGAGGCTATCCACTGTCACTTGACAATCCGGACAAGTGGTATATCGGAGTCGGACTCAGAGTCCTGATTATTACGAACCCTGGGTGAGGATGAGTGAGAAACAAAGCTCACGGGTACCGAGGCACAAGAGGACACGGGAGATGAGCTATGGAACAGCTTCCTAGATGCCTGTGGATTTTTTGATTGAGAACGGCTCCTGCTGGCCGGCGGCTCCTGTGAGGTAGAGGATCAATGGCCCCTTACCAGCCTGAGAATAGCAGCCCCCAGCTGTGAGTTTTGCCAGGTTGGCTCACAAACAGAGGAGGACCCCCCCAGGTCGGGTTTTCTTTCATTCTCTCTCTCCTGCTCGTTGTTGCCGAAGAGCAGGAGAAAAAAAATGACAGTGCAGTTCAGCACCAGCCGCCGGGGAACAGCGGCTTACAGTAGCGCTTCTTCCCTGGCGGCCGTCCGTGGAGGACAGTGTCAACTGTTCTCCGTGTGCAGCACGTTTTGCGGACCGTGCGCTCCCACAAACATTGACATATCTCCATGTTTTGCACACGGACCGTGCGGCCGTGAAAATACGCTGACATGTGCAGAGAACCATTCATGTTAATGTGTCTACGTGTGTCAGTATCTTTGGTACGCGAGCCACCGACGTGTGAAACCGGCCTAAGACAGGCAGACAAAAGCCCCGACCCGTGGTGGGGTCTTGGAGGGACTCAACTGAATTAGTCAGAAAACCATTGACTGGTACAAAGCCCACTCAGGGGGGCTAGGTACACTAGTTTCAGTGGTGGTGGAGGACTCCTACGCACATTTGGGATCACAGGCCTTAATAGGGTGCTTTAGGGAGAGACAGGTGTACCCCAAAATGTCCATGCTGCTGTTGATGTGCTCCAATAGGGAGGATAGTGAGTAGCAGAGCCCAGTGACCATTGCAGAGAAGGGTTAATCTCTCTCTACGGCACCATCCAGATCTTACCCTGGTCCTGAGGCCCCACGGTGATAGGTCCTCCGCAGGGGAATAGGCAGGCTGAAAGAGCAGTGAGGCGGCCTGTTAAAAAGGTCCAATGCGACTGGTATAGGAGCTGCCACCATATGCGACTAGGCTGCAAGTGTAGAGTGCTGCCGGCGGAAACTATGGCCGCTGAGGGTCCAGGAAGTCTCACCGTGTGCGAGACGCGATGACTGCTATTATCCAATGGATGCGGCCGGTAAAGAAAGATGGCTGCTGAGATTTGTAAGCGGAAAGTCTGGCAGGGAACACGATGCGCCAAGAGGGCAGTTAGCGCCACTATCAAGAAAATGGATGGCGCATGGCCGCAACGTCATGACAGGGGCCGGAATTTCTATAGAGTAGGCCCAAGCCGGGGACTAAATTTATACATGCCTGCCAGAAAGCACCTGGGAGAGAGGGGAGGCAGTGGCCCATGCGCTTCACCCGGTGGTGTCGGAGCCCTCCGGCAGTGCCGCTGCATTCGTGACACCATGTCCCGGGCCCACACTCACCGGTGGTGTGCTTCCCGGTCTGGAGACAGCCACAGCGCAGGATCCCGACTGAAAAGCACTGCTGCCTTCAGGCCAACTACATTATGGCCGATGCAGGGAGCCCTCAATCCACCATCCGCCATCCATTTATTCATCGCTGCTGTACAGTCAGGGGCCATGCAGTGGGGACTGCACTGACACCATAAGAACCTCTGTACATCGAAGGGGTTCAATCCCCTAGGATGGAACAGGGCTGCTGTCCGGCTGTAAACTTGGTTTCAGAAGGAGGGTAACATGGAGGTGACACTCCATGTCCCCGTCTGTTGCTGGGGGGGGGGGGGGTTGAGAGAGCAGTTCCCCGAAGAGACCCGTCGCCCAAGAAAAAACAAACAAACAACCTCAGGCATGGCTTGAACGGTGCAGGAGGGGGGGGGGTACGTGGAGGCGACACTCCACGTTCCATCTCTTGTTGGTTGGGGGGGGGGGGGGGGGGAAAAATCGAAACCCTGAAGGGATCTGTCGCCCCTATAATCCATGGGAAATAAAAAAAAAAAAAAGTAAAGGGTAAAAAATAGAATAAGATTAAAATTGTGGTCTGAAGACCAGACCCATGTGCCTCCTACAGACACTAAACATGAAATGGTTCGGGCTGGAGCCAGTGGTAGGTGTATACTGCAGAGGAGGAGCTAATTTTTTCTTATATTCACTTAGTGTCAGCCTCCTAGTGGCAGCAGCATACATCCATGGTCCTGTGTCCCCCAATGAGGCGAAGGAGCAAGGTTTTCTATTTTTTAATTTAAGAAATATTTTTGGGAATCTATTTTTCTCTTGAGGGACCAGTATGGGGGCATTTTTTTTTTTCATGGCAAGCCCTTTAATTAATATCATTTTGTGCTACATATGATCACTTTTTATGGCATGCATTACGGAGGAGCGGTGACAAAAAATTGGAAATTTTGACACTTCAATACCCCTCCCCCTTTTTTACAGCACTTATCGTACCAGCTAATTAATTTTATATTTTGATAGATTAGACTTTTTCAGATGTGGAGATCACAAATGATTAAAAATGAGCATAAAAAAGTTGGAAAAGGATGGGGGGGGGGGGGGGGTTGAAGGCTGATATGAATTTTTAGATTTTTTTTGCATTATTGGTTTTAGTGCTTTAACCTGCGATCAATTGATTGCTTCTTCTATATGAAATCAAAATGCCATTGAAGCACTCAGCAGGTCCTAACTACCATGACAAACCATTGGCACACCATAATTGAGATGCAAGTGTCCTGATGGGGGTACATGTATGCGCACATCGGTGATCACGCTACGTAAATGTTGCCACTGTCATTGATTTATAATCAATGTGTTGTGTAACCGATGTATTAAAAGTTAGAGAGATACCAAATAAATTATTTTTTCAGGTTTACCAGTTCTGCACAATGGCAAGACCCACTACGTTATCTCACCTGACAAACGTGAGACTTCTTTGAATCAGGAAAACCTTTTTCCAGCTCGTTAATGCCTTTTTGAAGGGATGAGAGCTGTTCATTGAGTCGGCTGACACATTCATTTCTTCTCTGTTTAATTGCATTCTCGATATTTTCCAACCGGTGATTGATGACAGTTTCTTCATCAGCTAAAAGTTGTCGTAAACTTTCAAAACCTGAAGTCACCATTTTACGCTTTTGTGTAACTTGAGCCTGCAAAATAAAAATGAAGCATACCGATCATTTTTAGGCAACTTTTCAGTACAAGTTGTCACATGTGCAATACTATTCCTGGACATTATGTTAATTGTAGTCTGCATTTCACCAGTTTTCTTTTGTGCAAGCACCATCTCCAATTATACATTTTACCTGAACTAGTGCTGGAAGCCAACTGCTACAGTAAGAGCATGTGCAAAAAAAAATGTACTTAAAGGGAACCTGTCACCACCCCAGGCGTTAAGTAATAGAGCCACCTTGTGCAGCACTAATATTGCATTTTGTCAAGGTGGCTCTGTTACTTAGCTTCCGTTCCACCGCAAAAATAATAGTTTATAAAATTGTTCAAAAATACCTGAAATTTGACAGGGGGACAGGTCTTTCCCCCTCTGACATGCAAAACAGAAGCCGCGGAGACACCATCACGTGTTTCTCAACGCAAGCAATGACCAGCCAGGTCTTTGCCCGGGAAGGAACAACCACGGGAAGGGCAGCCTCCAATAAAGGAAACCACCTATGCCAAAACATGGTATCCATCCACAGACAGCTGTTTCGGGGTATTGCCCCTCATCAGTGTGGAGTAGGAAACTGGCTGGTAGGAGCAATGCCTAGTAAAAAAAGACTATGAAGAGGAGGATGAATGAACTCATGGAGATCAACATCCGACACTGCGGAGACACCATCACGTGTTTCTCAACGCAGTGATTCTAGAGCACTGCCCCCATCCCTTATGGGAAATATGTAAAACATGCAAAACAGAAGCCACGGAGACACCATCACGTGTTTATCAACGCAAGCAATGACCAGCCCGGTCTTTCCCCCTCTGACAGACGCCTCGCATCCATCACGCATTTCGTATTTGGCGCAGCCTCAGTTTTCTTTTGAAATGCGGCGCCTGCGCTGTACTATAGTTTCGTGGGCATGCGCAGTTAGCGCTGCCCGTGCTCTCAGATCACATCCTGGCCTTCATATCGCGTGACCACAGATCCCAACCCACAGTCGCTTAGGATTTATTCACACTGCGGGGCTGGGAATCTTTGGCATGAGAGCCGCAGATAGCTACTGCGCATGCCTGAGATTCCCAGCCCCGCAGTGTGAATTAATCATAAGCGACTGCAGGTTGGGATCTGTGGCAGTCCCTATGGATTTTTAGCGACCATATATGCGTTTATACCCCATTATTTTCATGAGTATTTTATGCGCATGCTTTTTATACTGTGATTAATGTATCACTCTGCAGACCTTAAAACAATCTGTCTTTTGCTCCAGCAAATATTTCAAATGCTGACTCCTCACTCCAGAGCATCTGTCATTTTTCTGCACTGCAGTTCCTATGTTTTCATGCATAGTTGACTTATTTGGCCTGTTTCCATGTCAGTAGGTATGGCTTTTTGGCTGTAATTCTGCAACGAAGCCCACTTGTGGCCAGACTTCTCCAAACAGTAAATGGGTAGAGCTGGGTCTTACTGGCTACTGTCAGTTCTGATCTGATGACACTGCTGGACATCTTTTAATTTAAAAGGGAAGCAAGCATGATGCATCGCTCATCTGCTGCAATATGTTGCCTTGGTCAACCAATGTCGCCCATTTCTGTGTGTCCTCAATGCTGAAAAATATGGGCAGATACTGATTGGCTGTATGCTTGGGTTCACTATCTTGCTGCGGAAGAAGTTTGGAGCCAATGTCATTAAAACTACATTCATCATAAAAAAACAAAAATAGCAGCTCTAGATAGAAAGAATATGCGGAACTCATAATTCGGTGGAAAGTGAAAGTCCCTAATTCTGTGATGAGGCACATGGACAGAAACGAGGTGTGCCAGAGTGGTTCTGTAGAGGGTGACCACAGACCATTTCTCTGTTCTCATCCGTTTTGGTCACTTTTGCATTTTGTCATAGCATCAGTACCGCTAGGGGTAAGAGCAATCTATTCTGACTTGTCTAGTTGTGACTATTATAAGCGGCAGATGAAACATCGGGTTTTCAAGGAGAAGGGCGTGTAAAAAACGGACGGCACTCGCATGGTCCGTGTGCAGTGAGATTTTTTTCTCAAACCCATTGACTTACATTGGCAAGTTCCGTCTGATATACAAGGACAATCGCAGCAAAAAAAAAACAAAAAAAAAAACAAAAACAGGTGTGCAGGGACTCCTAGAATATTAGGCAGAGCGCAATCTGATTTTTGATCACATTACGCTCATCCGTTTGTCCTCACAAATTAGAATTGAACAGCCATTGCTGTTTTTGTCTGCAGGACAGTACCATATGGCAGCTGCAAACAGAAGCCAGCGATGAGAGCCAGCAAGAATGACAAACTGCCTTCAAGGCTTCTATGCACATTAGGCTAACATCAGCCTGACTCCCCAATATCCACAAGTTCGGCGGACAGTCTAATGCAAATGGGGGATCTCCCTATTGCCTGACAGATTACGTTGGGGGGGGACAAACATCTGACATGTCTGACTTTGGACTGCTAGTACTTTAGATTTAAGAGATAAGCCACTGCAGACGTATGGAGGCATCTCAATACAAGAGCGCTCCTATGATGTATGGAATGTTTTCAGGAGATAGCTGCTGGACGAACAATAGCTGTTGGCCGACAAGTATCTAAAGGGAATGCAAGTCTCCAGATTTGTCTGTTCTACTGATTTAGGCAAAGTTTGTTAAATCTACAATGACCATTTTAGGCTGTGCGCCCACGATGCAATTTTTAAGCGTTTTTGCTGCGATTTTCGGCACGAAAACGTTTAAAAATCGTGTACAGAACGCCCCCCATGCATTCCTATGGCATTCCGCACATGCTGTGCTAATGCTACGCTTTTTTCCCGCGGCTGAATCGCATCGCGGAAAAAAAAAAAAAAAAAAATACCAGCATGATCATTCTTTTGTGCGAAATCGCAAAGAATTGCCACGACTCCGCACCCATAGGAATGCATGAGAATCGCTTACTTCCCGCATGTGGCTATGCCCACCATGCGGGAAGTTAAGTGTCTCATGTGCGGTTGGTACCCACGGTGTGGAGGAGAGGTGACTGTCCTTCAGGCCCTGGGTACCATACCCCTGTAAAAAAAAGAATAAAATCGCGGTATATTTACCTTCTGACGTCCCGCGCTGCATTCCCGGCCTAAGCGTTCCCATTAATGCCTTGCGGCAAGGTCCTGTGATGACGTAGTCTCGCGTGACTTTAGCGAGATCGCTATAGTAAAGCGAGACCAACGTCATCACAGGTCTCGCAAGGCATTACTGGGAACGCTGAGGCCCGGGATGGCAGCGCTGGACGTCGGAAGGTAAATATACCCAGATTTTTTATCATTTTTAACATTTTATCTTTTACTATTGATGCCGCATAGGCGGCCTCAATAGTAAAAAGCTGCTCACACTTGTCAAACACTATGTTTGACGAGTGTGACCAACCTGTCAATCACTTTCCAAGCGATGCTTCAAATCGCTTGGAAAGTGCTTGAGAAAATCGCGGCAAAATCGCGAACAGAAACGCGGTAAAATCGCACGGAAAAAAAAAAGCGCGATTTCTGGGAAGGAGTCCGGTTTTCAGTGTGCGTTTTAACAAGCAACGTGGGCACATAGCCTTAGGCTGCCTACAAATGTTGAGTGAATCAGCATGAAAAAAATAATCTATTCAATATTCTTCCTTTTCCAGGTTATTCAGAGGGATAAGTATACCTGAAGTTCTAGAGCTCGTTCTTCTTCTCCAGCCTTAAATTGCCCAATATTAGCAAGCTCCTTTCTTAGTGCCTGCAGACGATCTTGAACTTCACTCTACATAAACAGGATAATACATGTTGACAAAACTATGCAACATTACAATCATTGTAACATTATTTTAAAAAAGGGCATTTTAGCAATTAATTCACACTACACACCCACTGATACCTCCCTCTGAAAGGTCCATCTACAACAGCAGGTAAAGGGGGTGTCCGAGAACATGACGAAAATGACCTAAGTCACATATCAAGCTGAAGGCCATCCTAGTCATATTCCAGGACAGATTGAAGCCTGAAGAAACAACGCTTGAGATGGGTTAACTGTCAGAGGAACAGCATCATGAGTAAACATAACTGTTCTCACTTGGCCACAGAACAGGGCAGAAGCAAATTCAATGAATGGGTTCAATGTGTTTTTCTTTACCCAGCTTTATCCTGCTCATTTGTAAACTTGATCTGCAGAGTCAGTCTGACAGCTTTTCAGCAGGGTTAGGGTCCCGTTTCACTTAGCGACGCACCAGCGATCCCGACAACGATATGACCTGGTAAGGATCGCTGGTGCGTCACTAAGTGGTCGTTAGTAAGCTGCCAAACAGGCTTCAGCGACGCAGCAACCATCCAGCGATCCTCAGCGGTCGTTGGTACCTTGTCACACAGCAGCTTTTCTGAATGATTCCAACCTGCGTCCCCGAGTTCTGCGTCGCCAACAAGGTCGCTCATTGGGTCAAACACAGCGATGCATGCTGGCCAGCGGGACACAGACTATGAAAAAATGGCCCTGGACATTCGAGCACGATCAGCGATATCCAGCGGGGGGGGGGGGGGGGGGGGCGGTCGCAGCTGCGTGTCACATGTAGCGAGATCGCTGGTGAGGTCGCTGTTGCATCACAAAATCGGTGATGCTTCAGTGATCTCGCTATGTGAGACGGGGCTTAAGGGGACTGAGCACACAGCAGATCTGAAGGTTGATAAAACAAAAAAACAAAAACCCATTATGCTCAGCCAATGCAGGAGCAGTTTTTTTTTTACTCTCCTGCTACAGGCCTGCTCAGCAGCTGATTGAGCAGATCAGGTGTGTTTGTTCATGATGCTGCTCCGTTGAGACCCGTCTCGGGTGTTAGTGCTCTGTCAAACTGCAACCCATTTTATCAAGAGACCAAGACAGGTTGCAGCTTGGCAGCTTGAAATATGGGATGGCTGCCATTTTTGGCACATTTCCAGAGGATATTAATATGTAGTCATAGTGCTGTGGTTGTTGCAATGATCAGCAAAGTAAGACTACAAGCAGTATACTGTGTGCGGTTGGCAAGTTAAAAGAATCACTGCAGTCACAACATGTGACTATACCTTAAAGAGGACGTGTCACTTGCTCAAAAAATTGAATCAAAAGGAAATTGTCACCAGGTTCTTGCCACCTGATCTGGGAGTTGCATAGTGTAGGGGCACAGACCACAATTTCAGCAATGTGTCACTTACTGGGCCGCTTGATGTAGTTTTTGAAAAACAAAAACTATTATTTTATCAGCATGAGATGGTGAGGACTGAAACCTGCTGTCATGTACGTCTCGATATTAATGAACTCTGAATAACTGAGACTAAACCACTAATTGGCATTTTTCTGAACATGAACAATGTACACAGAGCTTCCAATCAGTGGTGTGACCAGGGTAATACAGAGCTCAGGATTCAGAGAACTGGTAGGTCTGCAGCAGAGAAAACAGCAAGCTGAGCAGTAATTGCTACATTTCTAGAATCAGGGTCTCTGTACTTACAGCATGTTACTCTCAGATAACAGAAAACAGTAATAGGTTACCTTTAAATAAAGTAAAAATTCCAGAGCTTTAAGAACTCTGCCACTTTTTCTGATGAGTCATTCCATTGCAGAGGTATTTACATTTGTTGCTTCTGCAGTACAGCATGTGAAGTCTCTGCTTAGGGTTCAACTGGGAACTTCTGTCTTCTCTGGGGCTGTACGTTTTCATCCCTACTTCCCAGACACTGCCAATCACAGCTGTGCAGCATCTGAGACTGCTTGTATATATCAAGGTCTCGCGAGATCAAGATGTAAGGAAGTTGCAAATGTTGCTGCGCTGTAATTAGCAGCGACTGACAGGGTGGGGTGTAAGTGCACTCCTCCCAGTGAAGACTGAAGAAACGTTCAGCTAGTCTGCAAGTAGAGATTTCACATATTGCACTCCAAAAGCAACAAATGTGAATATCTATGTCATGGAGTAACGCAGAGTAAAAAGGAAAAGAAGGCAGAATCCTTGAAGCTCAGGATTTTAACA
Organism: Dendrobates tinctorius; assembly: GCF_039654945.1. Taxonomy (NCBI): domain Eukaryota; kingdom Metazoa; phylum Chordata; class Amphibia; order Anura; family Dendrobatidae; genus Dendrobates; species Dendrobates tinctorius. Next base: position 2,652,860 of record NW_027361719.1, on the reverse strand, counting down.
AGGTATTTCACTCAATTTTTTTTCAGCAAGTGTTATAAGGCCTCTTTAGAAAGGGCATACTCACATGTGACAGGTTTGTGGCGGAAATTTTCCTGTAGAAAAATCAATGTTATATACTTGAGCACAGAATTCTTTGCAACAAATCTTGAGTCTCACATGAGGGTCTCAGCTCACAGACGTCAAGAAATTGCCACTCTGGTATTTATCAGCCACACAAAAGAGAACGGTTATAACTAAAGGGTCGTTTTCACACAAGGTTATGAACTTCAACTGTAATAAGTTCCCACTCAGTAGTCCTTACCTTAAATTCTTCAGTCGTTTCTTCCATCGGCATCACTGTGTGAGTCCTGTGAAAGACTGATTCTCTACACACTACACAGATTTCTTCTGCATCAGTCTTACAATACAGTTTTAGTGGTTCTTGGTGCTTTTTGCACAGCTTCTTACTCTCTTCTCTTTCCTTTGCTGCAATCAGGTCAGCTGAAATCTCCACTACATGTTCCACAATACGATTAGGTCTTAAGAACTTCCACCTAGACACTTTTCGGCATTGAGGGCATGAGAAATTATTGCGAATGCCCCTCCATGATTGGCCAATACATGCTCTGCAAAAGTTGTGACCGCACTGTATAGACACAGGGTCTGTGAAGTTTTCAAGACAAATGGGACAGGTCAACTCATCCTGTAGCTCTTTAACACGATTCAGCTGTGCAGTCGCCATTACTAGGGGAAAGAAAACACCATTATTTCACATTGTAAGAGAATAATTTGTACTCAAATTGCTTGTGAAGCCAATATGCCTGGATAAGTTTATCCCCTTCCCATTGAAGCAAATTTTAGGTTTTTGTCTCCTCTTCCAAGCGCCATGAACACCCCCCCCCCCCTCAATTGACAAAGTCGTACGAGGGCTTGTTTTTGATATGATTAATTTTGCCAATTTAATGGAAAACAGGAAGAAAATTCTTAGCATGTTGAAATAGCAGAATAAAAATACAATTCCGAAGTGGTCTTATTTAATATACGGCGTTTATTATGCTGCTAAAATGACCTAAGTAACAGGTTTGTTCAGATCACTATGATTAAAGCAATACCAAACTTTCTGAAGGAAGTCTGTACCAGGATTTAATAGCTCGAAACTATTTATATGGACATACAGCTCTTTTAAAGACATTCCTGCTACTGAGAAATCAACATTTGAATTGCTATGCAAGTCCGGCTGAAAGACTATTGTAAGCCTGAATTCTTGGTCACTCCAGCTCCATTTCTCACCCAGCACCACCGCCTCCTGCTTGACCGATTACTCCTTTTCCTGAGGTCTCACAGCACAGAGGCTGTTGGTCAAGCAGAAGGCGGCGGCACTGGGAACAGAGCTGTAGTGACAAAGGCTTCAGGTTTACCATATCAATACAAATGTTGAGTTCTTAGTGACAGCGGATTGGCCATGTTAAGGTATTGCAGACTTCAGGAGAGAAGGAGGCGAAGGTAGCACTTCATCCAGGTAAAATTCAAACCCGTGTAAAAACAGCCCGACTAGTTTCTGGTGCAGTGTGCCCCCTTAGGCCAGGGTCACACTTGCGAGTGCAATGCGAGAAACTCGCGCAAGTCTCCCCTCAATACCCGACACTCGGGACCGGAGTGAGCGGCTGAATAGAAATACATACAACCACACACTCCGGTCCCGAGTACCGGCGGCAGTGCTGGGTGTTGAGGAGAGAGCCTTGCGCGAGTTTCTCGCATTGCACTCACAAGTGTGACCCCGGCCTTAGACATGAGATGTCATAGTTTGAGGTGGTGAGGTGGGGTTGAAATCCTGTTAAAGTGATAACAATTTGGGAATGTTAAAATTTATATTTATATATTATACTATGTATAGTGAATGTGTCGCCATTTTCCAAGACATGTAATGTTTTCATTTTTTTTTTTTTTACATTTATTTGATGGAACAGTGTCAGGGCTCTATTTTGGTTTTATTTATACGTAATGATTGCTAATGACATTCCTCCCCCCTCCTTTTTAAAACAAAATTATTTTAATTCTTTTTAGGCCCTGTAGCGTACTTGAACCTGTGATCGCTTGTTCTTTATATTCCAATTCAGCAGCATTGCAGTACATATAGAAAATTACTGCAATGATTCCGGTCTGCCATGGCAATGGGTAAGTAGTAGAGTTGAGCGACTTTGGTTGGATCGGGTTTCGTGAAACCCGAATGAAACTGGTCCGACTCGGGCAAAAAAAGTCGGAGTTTCGTCCGAAACCCGACCCCAATGCAAGTCAATGGGGAATAAAAGATGACATTCATCCACTCAATGCCGACTTTGTCGGACCAGTTTCATCCTACTCAAATTTTGTTTCATTCGGGTTTCACGAAACCCGATCCAACCAAAATCGCTCAACTCAAGTATTATAGTGATCCAGGAGCGAAGCCTGGATCATAAATGGTAGATGATGGCTGTATTACACACAGTCACCACCTGCCTCTAAGTGTAGGTTCACATGAGCGTATAAATAATCATTCAGAGTTTCATCCAGAAAGGTGGGATGATTTTTCTCTCATTTGTTACTTGCATGCAGTCTAGTGATATACTTGTCATTTAATTCTTTCTTCTATGGAAAAATAATCTTTTATTGGGGTCTGTTCCCTCTGCTCCACAGATATACACACAGTGCACGATTAGGCAATTTGTATTTTTGATTATTGAACAACTACAATGCTGTCGGCCAATCCAAAAAGTTAATAAGCCCAAATATTTAAGAAACTAAAAAGAAAAGAAAAAAAATCCAAAGTGAGCAATGCCGCTCGGAGCGCAATGCTCTGTTCAATGCAGTACTGCAAGTTTGTTACGGTGCCACTAGCCAGGGGGTCTGAACGATTACGGTACATTACCACCAGACTTCAGCTTAACTTTATACAGACTGCTGTGGAAACATGGAATTTTGGCTACAGCAACATTGGACACACACTATCATCTGGATTACGGCATCAGACTTTTACCTGTAGACCCAGATGTGGCACCGCACCCAGTACAAGTTGCTATAAGCACTCCCGTTAGCATTTTATAGTGTTATTATTGGGTTACTACATTGGTCACATACTGCATTATATTGGACTCTAACAGCTACATACGCCTACTTGCACTCTATTTTACTATTGTTATTACATAGAAGCATGATGTGAAAGATTTTTTTCTTGTGATTATTTGCAAAAACATTGGCCAGAACAGTAATACATGAAGACCAAACCGGGCTCATTCCACACAAGACTACCTCCATAGATCCAAGACGATTCCATTTAGGTCTACAGCTCAGTTCTGTAGGAAGAGCGATTCTCTTTCAAGATGAAGCCAGAGCCTTTGATAGTGTTGAATGGAACTTAGGGTCCCGTTTCACATAACGACGCACCAGCGATCCAGACAACGATACGACCTGGTAAGGATCGCTGGTGCGTCGCTACATGGTCACTAGTAAGCTGTCAACCAGGCATATCTCTTCAATGACGTAGCCATGACACGGCATTCCGTATGACGACCTCGGCGGTCGTTGGTACCTTGTCACACAGCAGCTATTCTGACGACTCACGCCTGCGTCCCTGAGTTCTGAGTCGCCAAAGTGGTCGTTCGTCGGCGTCAAACACAGTGATGCATTCTGGCCAGCGGAACACGGACGATGAAAAAATGGCCTGGGACATTAGAGCACGATCAGCGATATCCAGCGGGGGTGCAGGTCACCGCTATGTGTCACATGTAGAGAGATCGCTGGCGAGATTGCTGTTGCGTCACAAAATCTGTGACGTTACAGCGATCTCGCTAACGATCTTGTTATGTGAGACGGGGCCTTTACTCGTGTGCATGTCGGATCCCATACTATCCTGGCAGAGAATATAACTGGGTGAGTTTGGGAGGTGGTCTGGACTTTTAAACAATTGGTCTAAGTCTGCGCTGAAGCTTGTGTACTCTCTTACGCCATAGTTCCCCGCTTTACAGGAACAGATTCCCATTATGGATAGATTTAAATATCTGGGTGTAGTTGTGAGCTGTAGACCATGGGATTACTACTCCATTAATCTAGACCCTCTTTAGAACAAAAAGTCAATACCCAGTGTAGCCTTCCACTATTGGTAATTGGCAGATCGAATTAAAATGTTCCTGATGCCACAACTCCTTTATCTCCTTCACAATGCTCCTGAAGTCCATTTTTAGCAAAATCAATACTCTGTTTAGGAAACGTATTTGATGAAAGCAGAATCCAAGAATTTGAAAATAATCCATAAGAGTAAGGATGATAGGGGGCTGGCTACACCTAACCCCTCAAAATGCTGTATTGAATATCAAATGCAACATTTTAAGCAGGGCTGTAGAGTCGATAAGGCAAACCTACAACTCAGACTCCATCATACATGCCTCACATCTGAGCATGTACATAAAGGGCAGCACAGCTTCTTACTTGAAGCCCTGAAAATACTAGAGAAGGGACTTTATATTTATTCTGTCACGACATTACCACTGTTCTTTAGGTTTACCTTTTTAATTGTTCTTGCACTTCAATGTATGTTTAAAAGGGAATCTCTCAGCAGGTTTTTTTTTATGCAATTTGATAGCAGCATGAGGTAGGGTCAGAGATCCCAATTCCAGTGATGAGTCACTTAGTTTACTAAAAAAAAGGGAGAAAAGAGACACAGGATAACATGCACGCAACAGCAGAATGTCCATGTGAAAAAAGGCTTTTATTGACATACAATAGCCAGAGAGATCCAAGTGTACAATAAAAACAATTAAAAACCACAAATGAAACAAAAGTGGGCAGGTGGAGAACACATGCAGTATACAAAGGAAGAAATGTTTCTATAAATAAGTGTTTCAAAAAAATGCATTCACAACAATGCCCTCTATCACCATATAATATGCATAAAATGTTTAGTATAAACATATGGACAATTTGCAGCAGTAAAGTCTGATCAGTCTAATAGTCACTTGTAGGTATGTAAACAATCCAAATGATCACCATGCAAGTCCATAGATGAGGGAAGGCAATTGCTGGATCACATGAAAATTACCTGCAGGTTATCAGCGACACGCTTTGAGTTCTGTGGGCAGTGTGAGTATGCTTAGGTAATTTTCATGTGATCCAGCAATTGCCTTCCCTCATCTATGGACTTGCATGGTAATCATTTGGATCTCTCTGGCTATTGTATGTCAATAAAAGCCTTTTTTCACATGGACATTCTGCTGTTGTGTGCATGTTATCCTGTGTCTCTCTTCTCCCTTTTTTTCAATTGATCTACTTGGCACAGTGTTGCACCCAGTTATCATATTCATGTCATATTTTCCGTGTTGCCCACCTATATACATATATACTTAGTTTAACTAGGCGCAGCAGCTGTTATAGCGTCACAATTTTCAGTTACAGATCTATGTTAACCCTGCCCCACCAGGGCTGTGTCATAAAAAGTCAGTGTTCATTTTGGTGGAGTCTATATAAAAAACAGACCAACTCCTAAAATATGTAATAAACTAGCTGAAAAGTCCAGGCATAGTAACTAATTATGGTTAGTTATAACAAAAATATATAATATATCTGAGTGTAGAGCCCCGCCCACTCCGCATAGCCACATTCACTATAATATCCCACATCATCCCGTCAGCCAGAGCCACCGGACTACTACCCCTAATATCCCACATCATCCCGTCAGCCAGAGCCACCGGACTACTACCCCTAATATCCCACATCATCCCGTCAGCCAGAGCCACCGGACTACTACCCCTAATATCCCACATCATCCCAACAGCCAGAGCCACCAGACAACTACCACTAATATGCCACATTATTCCGTCAGCCAGAGCCATCGGACTACTACCACTAATATCCCAACATCATTCTGTCAGAGCCACTGGACTACTACAACTATTTTTCCACATCATCCCGTCACAGCTGCCGGACTACTACCCCACATCCTCCCGTCACAGCGGCCGGACTACTACCCCTAATATCCCACATCATCCCGTCAGCCAGAGCCACCGGACTACTACCCATAATATCCCACATCATCCCTTTAATAGAAGCCTGGGGTCAGAATCTGAGCGCTCAGGGATTTACCCTAACTTTCATACCAGAGATCCCTTTAAGAGGGAAGATGTGCCTATGGGATGGAGGATGAGTGGTGAGTATATGGGCACGGGAGGGGGATTCATTTCTGTCATGTGCTCTCTGCTCCTTTCTGGGGGGCAGACAATGGCTGGGAGCTTATGTTCCTGGGGATGCTAGATTTCTCCCACCATGTCAGTGTCTGCTGAGGTGTTTGTCGAGTGGGAAAACTGTTGCTCATAGCAACCAATCACAGCTAAGCTTCTTTTAAACAGTTCTGGTGAAATGAAAGTGTCAGGAACACCGCACTGCACTTGCTCACTGAGCCAGTGCGCATGTCCTGAGTACAAACCTGTGCCGCGGGGCAGCAGTGGTGACGATGTGTGCTCCAGGCTCACAGGACCTGTGTCACTGAAGGTAGAAAGCAGTGAAGGACCTACGATCATGTGACTGCAGGGGGGCGGGGTTTAGCATCCTGCTGCTGAAGATAAGTGCAGTATTCTACTACAGGGATCCTCAAATCAGACAAATGGGGGTCATACACAGAGAGGGCAGCGCGGTACCAGAGGGACAAGCAGAGAGTAGTCAGAACGTAAGCAATGAGTCATACACAGAGATAGCAGCACAGTACAAGAGGGGGCAATCAGAGACTAGTCAGGACATAGGCAATGAGTCAGAAACCAGAGAAGCAGATAAACAGTACAGAATCAAGAGAAACTCACAACAGGGGACAGAACCGGGTCAGAACCATATAAGCAAGCTAGAAGACAATCAGAAGGCACAGGTACATAGGGGTCACCACACTCGGCCAAAGGCAAAAGTATAACTGACAGGGATTGGAGTCTCCCAGGGATCTAAGAAGCTCTCCCTGAGCCAAAGAGAGGCTACAATAATTAACCCCCGGCGTGCAGGTCAAAACCTGCACTGGGATCATGACAGAAAGAGTTTTCGTGTTTGGTTGGTGGTTGGTGACATTATCTCACTAAGGCTATGTGCACACATGCGGAATTGCCACGGAAATTTCCGCTGCAATTCCGCAACTCCCTGCCGCGGGAAATTCGCATGCGGAATTCCCACGAAAAACTAACATTTTGCAAGCAAAATTAGCTTGCAGAATGCTAGAGTTTTCCAAGCGATCTATAGCATCTCTTGGAAAACTGATTGACGAGTGTGACCAACCTGTCAAACATAGTGCTTGACAAGTGTGACCAACTTTTTACTACTGACGCTGCCTATGCGGCATCAATAGTAAAAGATAGGATGTAAAAAATAATAAAAATAAAACAATGTTATTCTCACCTTCCGACGGCCCCCGATCTGCTCTGCGGCACTCCCGGCACCTTCCGGTCACCGTAATGCTTTGCGCGAAGGACCTGCGATGACGGATTTTTCCGCTATGCGATTCTGCAGCAGAAAAATCTGCAGCATTAGCACAGCATTGCAGAATCCCATAGGATGGATTTTTTTGCCTTTTCGCGCTTAAAAAACGTCACAAAACGCCAAAAAAAAAAAAAAAAAAAAAAAAAGCTACGTGTGAACACAGCCTAATGCTATGCAAGATGTGCTGAATATTTTGTAATACTAATTTGGGAACGTTCTAAAATGTCCTATAAATATGTTTTGTTCCTGATCTAAAGATCTAGTGACCAGTGCTGTGGAGTCGTAAAGGAGATGAATCTGTGCTGTACTTTATGTACATGCTCAGTAGTGACCAGTGCTGTGGAGTCGTAGATGAGATGAATCTGTGCTGCACATTCTGTACATGCTCAGTAGTGACCAGTGCTGTGGAGTCGTAGAGGAGATGAATCTGTGCTGCACTTTATGTACATGCTCAGTAGTGACCAGTGCTGTGGAGTCGTAGAGGAGATGAATCTGTGCTGCACGTTATGTACATGCTCAGTAGTGACCAGTGCTGTGGAGTCGTAGAGGAGATGAATCTGTGCTGCACTTTATGTACATGCTCAGTAGTGACCAGTGCTGTGGAGTCGTAGAGGAGATGAATCTGTGCTGCACGTTATGTACATGCTCAGTAGTGACCAGTGCTGTGGAGTCGTAGAGGAGATGAATCTGTGCTGCACTTTATGTACATGCTCAGTAGTGACCAGTGCTGTGGAGTCGTAGAGGAGATGAATCTGTGCTGCCCTTTATGTACATGCTCAGTAGTGACCAGTGCTGTGGAGTCGTAGAGGAGATGAATCTGTGCTGCCCTTTATGTACATGCTTAGTAGTGAGCCAGTGCTGTGGAGTAAAGAGTTAGGGAAATTGAGGAGTCGGAGGTTTGGCTTACTGACTCCATAGCCCTGCCGCCCACATAGTTTTATGTGCATATTGTATAGTGAGAAAGCTGCCACTAATCAGTGGTCATGGCGTGATTGGACTAAGGGTACCGTTACACTTAGCGATGCACCAGCGATCCTGACAACGATATGGATCTCTGGTGCATCGCTAAGTGGTCGCTAGTGAGCTTCCACACAGGCAGATCTCACCAGCGACATAGCAGGGGTCGGGGGTCGCTACTTACCTGTCAGATGCGGTGATCCTGACGTCCTCCCGCCCGCGTCCACGCGTCGCTGCCACAAGAAGCCCAGCAGAAAATGCCCGACGAGAAATGGTCCAGGACGTTCTCGCGCCACCAGCGATGAACAACGGGGGAGCCGGTCGGAGGCAAGTACAGGCATAGCGATATCGCTAGCAATATCGCTGCTACGTCACAAAATCGATGATGTTACAGCAATATTGCTAGCGATATCACTATGTGTAACGTGGGCTTTAGATGCACAAAGCCAGTTGTCCTGTAGTGATAGTCTTCTGCTGATAAAACACTGATTGTATTGGAACAGCATAACACAGCCAAGTAAGTGACAACTGCAATCAGGTTATTTTACACTACAAGGCACCCTCAGATTAGCAAAATCTGCTGGAAGATTCCAACAACCCAACCCCCGAAAAAAGGGGTGCCTACAAGTCCCCAATAGGGTTTAGGCAATTCTTTCATCCTTAAGGCCTTCACTGTCTAGCAATACAGTATTTCAATGCATACGATGGCGATGCTCCTGCATATAATGGTTTCCTTTTAAGATCCAGACTGTCTCCTGATCCACTACTTGAAGAAAAACTGGCAGTAGGTTTGGGAGTTGTATTTGAATCCATCTTCAATCTTTAACCCCTTTCTGCCATTCGACGGAATAGTACGTCCAACAGCAGTACCCCCCGATTTGATGAGGGCTCCGGCAATGAGCCCGCATCAAAGCTGGTATGTGTCAGCTGTTCTGCCTATTAACTAGTTAAATGCCGCTGTTAAATGCTGACAGTGGCATTTAAAGGAAACCTGTCACCATTTTTTGCATATAAGCTGCGGCCACCTATAATGCTGTAGATAAGCCACCTATATAACCTGAAAGATAAGAAAAATAAGTTATATTACACTCACCTGGGGTGTTGCGGGTCCGGCGCCTCAAATCGTCAAACGATGACGTCCTCTTCATTGCTTCTGTTGCGGTTCCTGCGCAGGCGTACTGATTTGCCCTGTTGAGGGCAGAGTAAAGTACTGCAGTGCGCAGGGCCTCTCTGACCTTTCCCGGCACCTGTACACTGCAGTACTTTGCTCTGGCGGTGGCTGGAGCCTATATGCGAAAAGTTGAGGTGACAGATTCCCTTTAACGCGTGCTTCCGGCAATCGGGCCGGAATTACGCGAACCGCTGACCCCTGGTCACATGCTCTGGGGTCATCGGTGTACAGGTAATGCAATTATCACCTGAGCAATACTAAGGAAATCATGATCTGTTGGTGGGCCTTGAGGACTGGAGTTGGGGAACCCTGACCTCGAGAATCATAATGGCAGATCAGTTTTAGCATTTAGTGAAACTAGCAAAAAAAGCCAAAACAAAAAACAAGTGTGGGATTGCACTTTTTCTTTTTGCAATTTCACCGCACTTGGAATTTTTTTCCCCTTTGACTAACCGACATGCTAAAACCAATGATGTCGTTCAAAAGTACAATTTGATTTGGTTAAACAAAGCGCATACTGGTGGCCACATGAATCGACTCCAGCTTGGCATGAACTACAATTGTTTTTCAACAATTATAAACCTCTTCATCTACTAATTCTGAACCAACTCCTTCATAAAAAAGTAATCAAATTCTCACCAGATTTTTCAAGCTATTTCTGAGGCCTGAAAAAAATGTTCTGTTCCAAAAAGAGGCACTAACAAAGAAGTCACATTAAAAAAAAATCTGGCTCTATCAGTTATTTTTCAAGCATGCAGTCAGACTATGGACCCCATTTGGTCTGAACTTGGGCTCAAAAAACTCAGACTTATACGATGGCGCCACTCGTACACCTTACAACAAACTCAAGAAAAGATGTCAATCTTCTACTCCTGCTTTCTTACAATATGTCATCCTCAAGGACATACTCCATGAGTTCCTTGCTATCTGGCCAAGAATTTGTGAACCAGCAATATTATTTGTAATATAGATCATAATATTTTCTGGAGTTTTGAGTATACTTACAAGTGGTGTAATAATAGCTTTGCAGTGGTCAAGACTCGAAATGTTTTCAAATGGGTAAAAGAATTACATAGAATAATTGACCCTCTTGACCTCGAGCAGGCATGTTCCCACTCGTCCGCCTCTACCATTTCCTTATCACTACAAGAGACCCACTTCAAACTCTTAACGAGATGATATTAAGCCCCAGTTACACACAGCGAGATCGCTAGCAATATCACTGAAACGTCACAGGTTTTGTGAAGCAGCAGCGATATCGCTATGTCTGATACTTACCTCCAACCGCTCCCCCGCTGGTTATCGCTGATCACGCGAGAACGTCCTGGACCATTTCGGGCGCTTCTTGCTGGGCTTCCTTGGCGCCGACGAGCGATGCGTGGACGCGGGCGGGAGGACGTCAGGATTGCCACATCTGACAGGTAAGTAGCGACCCCTGCTATGTCGCTGGTGAGATCTGCCTGTGTGGCAGCTCACTAGCGACCACTTAGCGATGCACCAGCGATCCATATCGTTGTCGGGATCGCTGATGCATCGCTTAGTGTAACGGTACCCTAACACCCCAGTAAGACTCCATAAAATCAATCCTGACAATTCTCCACTCTGTTGGAGGGGTTGTGGTAGGCCTGGAAATATCCTGCACATCTTTTGGCAATGTCCCAAAATTGTTCCTTTTTGGAGAAAGGTTTCAAACCTTATTGATCTTATCCTAGGAACACGACTTATTTTGTCTCCTCGTCTGGCCCTTCTCTCCCTGGACGCTGATACAATTGATCCTACTAACAGACTACTGATTATGCATATTTTATTAGTCTCTAAACACAATATCGCTTTCCTTTGGAAAAATCCAAAACCCCCGCAAATTAATGACATTATAGACAAAATTAGTCTTCATCGTTCCTTTGAACTAAAATTTGCAAATATGCATGATCAATTTGCCAAACATGCTAGGAAATGGTCCAGATGGCTGGAGTTGTTTACTTAAGGCTGCAACCGGAGTGCACCTGCGTAAGACCCCTTGGGTCTGGGTCTTTTGGTTAGTATAGAGTTAATAGGTTATATGCTTATATAAAAAAAGGGGGAAAAGAGACACAGGATAACATGCGCACAACAGCAGAATGTCCATGTGAAAAAAGGCTTTTATTGACATACAATAGCCAGATGGGTCAATAAAAGCCTTTCTTCACATGGACATTCTGCTGTTGTGTGCATGTTATCCTGTGTCTCTTTTCTCCCTTTTTTTCCATTTAATCTACTTGGCACAGTGTTGCACCCAGTTATATTCATGTCATATTTTCTGTGGTTCCCACCTATATACATATATATTATATGCTTATATACTTACCTTTGCTAGAGTTCATTTTACAATGTGTTTCTGCATTGACATGTTTCATTTTCATGTTATTTTTAGATTTGGACTTTGTTGTCCTTCCTTTTTTCCTTTACTTCTCACCCCCCCCCCCCCCCCCATTTATTGAAAAACCAATAAAAATTTGGAAAAACAAAAGTACAATTTGTCCTGAAAAATATAAGCCCTCACAAGGAGATATTGACAGAGAAATAAATTTTTTTTATGGCTCTGGAAAGAAGGGGAGCGAAAAACAAACGCAAAATTGAAAAAAAGCTCCGCTCATTAAGAGAGGTTAAAGAGTTTGTCAGGGGACTTCCATACCGATAGCCCATCATTAGGATAAGTTGACCATATCTGATCAGTAATACGCAACACCCGGCAATAGTCGGATGTGCCGATATGCTGAGCTGCAGCGCTTCCTCAACTATATAGTGGGTGCCGCTTACAACTGCACATTTGCCCCAACTGATTCAACTAGGGGACGGGGGTGCAGTTTACCGATGTGGCCACTATGCCATTGACATCCAGCTGCCGTCGGCGCTGGTGCTGGATGTTGCAACCCCACTGATCAGATATAGACGGTCTATCCTAAGGGAAAGCCATCAATATAAATGATCCTGGGCAACCCCAGTGCATCACAATAGCACAGGTCTTTCGCGCAAAGCATTACTGGGACCGGAAGATGCCGGGCACATGGTGAGAGGAAAGAGTCCATCACTATTTATTTCAATTCTATTTTTCACAGGTTCATGGTACCCAGGGTCCGAAGGAGTCTCCTCTCCTCCGGACCCTGGGTACCGGCTAGCGCCAGTCATCTCCCAGCTGCGTCGCCACTGACGTCAGTGTGGCCGGAGATGACCCACGGCAACCGTCGGGAGATCAGCGGCTAGCGCCGCTGATCTCCCGACGGTATCAGTGGCGTGCATCCTTTGAATTCCGGACTGCGCCTGTCGTTGATTGGCCGTGACCAACCAACGACATGGGATTTCCATTACAGACAGAATTAGACGAAATATTATATATATATATATATATATATATATATATATATATATATTGTAGGGATTCGACTCGCTTAGGTGCAGCGGGAGACAAACATGAGGCACGTTCCTTTAAAATTTCACCAGGTTTATTACTCCATAAACCATAGACAGCATAACACTGAAATGTAACCTTCACTTCAGGCAAAGGAACAGAAATGTCCGTGGCTTCAGACTCGGACTGAGAGTCTCAGCACATGCTGGGAGCTGTAGTCCTCCCCATATACACTCTCTGTAGTGTCCCACCTGGACACATGGAAGTCTGTCCACACTCAGACAGACTCACTCTCACTCTCACATGTGCCAAACACCTCAATTACATAGCCCTGTAACCACACCCACAGGTGATCACATGGCTATGACATCACTAAAGGTTGTATTGCACATACAGGCTTCCCTGACACAGTGTAACAGAAAGATCAGCAGTACCTCTGCTGATCAATACACCCTGGAGCCTGCATCCCAAGGCCACCCACCTTGAGACCCATAATGGTCATTTAGGACCCTGCTCCTGTTACCACACTGAATGTGCCTGTACACCCGTCCTGGGACACCCACACAGCGCCCCCTAGCTGACATAGTGGTCACTACACCACTAATATATATATATATATATATTTATTCAAACAATGTGAAAAACATATAGCCAGCTCACCATAAAGGAGTTCCTCTTGATGCAGTAATCGGTGTTCACCCTATACTTTGCACGGATCCAGGCAGGGAGTATGCCCCAACAAATAGAAATATGAGGAAATTGGGATCCAGCAAAAGGATGAAAGTTCACCAGATTTGTAAAAACTTCTTCTTTATTAATCCATTATGTCATAAAATGTATAAGGAACTCCAATCAATTAGTAGCATTCCAGCAAGGGACTACATGTTTCAGCACTATGTGCCTTCCTCACGGTCCATGGTATATATATATATATATATATATATATATATATATATATACACATACATACACACACACACACACACACATTACACATACATACAGGCACTTCTGCTTAAAGGGAATCTGTCACCTATTTTTTTGACTATCAGCGGCCGGCACTGCCATCAGGGGCTTATCTACAGCATTCGGTAATGCTGTAGATAAGCCCCCGATGTAACCTGAAAGAGAAGAAAAAATTAGTTATATTATACTCACCAAGGGGCGGTCCGGTTTTGGTCCGATGTGTGTCGCGGTCTGGTGCCTCCCATCTTCATACGATGCCGTCCTCTTCTTTGCTTCCCGTCGTGGCGCAGGCGCACTCTGCTCTGTGCCGGACCTCTCTGACCTTTCCCGTTGCCTGCGCACTGCAGTACTCTGCCCTGCCCTCAACAGGGCAGAGCAGAGTGCGCCTGGAAGCAAAGAAGAGGACGGCATCGTATGAAGATGGGAGGCACCAGACCGCGACACCCATCGGACCAAAACCGGACCGCCCCCCCTCCGGTGAGTATAATCTAACTCTTTTTTCTTATCTTTCAGGTTACATCAGAGGCTTATCTACAGCATTACAGAATGCTGTAGATAAGCCCCTGATGGCGGTGGCCGCAGCTGATAGGCGGAAAATAGGTGACAGATTCCCGTTAACCAAAGGAGGTAAAATGTTGTAGTTTTGAGGGCACAGTGACAGATACAAACTTTTTGGCGCCATAAGTGGTGAGCCCCTGTAACCCCCCCATAGTCAGGAACAGGCCAGCAGTCCGGTAGACCGCTCAGTAATCCGAAGTGCACACGTACTTTTTTGCCCTGCAGATTTTTCCACGCAGAATTGAAGAAAGCCACAGGTCAAATGACCTGCATTTTTCCTGCAGATTTCTTCCATTTTTCCTGCAGTTTTATTGCGGTCTTCCCCCTGCGGATTTGGTGACAGGGGAGATGGAAAACCGCACAAGAGAAGTGACATGCTGCGGATTTTGTACTGCGCGGAAAAATCCACAGCGTCTGCACAGCGTTTTTTTTTCTATTGATTAACATGCTACTGTACATCACAATGCGGATATGCAGCGTTTCTGCGCGGTAAAATCCGCTGTGGAGCCACTGGAAATCTGCATCGTGTGCACATGGCCTACGGCACTGTCTGCACTCAGAGATTTTGGTGTCTGCTCCCAATTGGTGCAAAGTTGCAGTAAGTCAGAGCCGGCTGTGCTCTGCCCCAGCCCGGCCGCCAGTGCTGCCGTCACTCCTGCTGTCGTGGTTTGCTGGGAACCTTCCGCCCTCCCTCCAGTCCCCGATACTGCAGAGTCGCACGGCGCACACACGGCTCAGCGCAGCTGCCACTACCTCTGCCCTCCGTTAGGTCCGTTGTGGATGAGATGACGTAGGACGCATGCGGTCACGTGACTTCTTTTCAATCGCCTGCTCCGTACGGCGGCGAGGAGGACGCGCTGATCACGTGATATGCGGAGTCACGTGGTGCGGGGGTTCCCAAGCTTGGCCGGGTTGCGGGGCCGCTGTGGCGTGAGTGACGGGGTGTGGGAGTGGGGTCTCACATTAGTGAGTGCTGTGGCTGCAGGCACTCCACACCTGGGATTGCAGTCTATGTCAGCATGCCTATGTGTACACCCAGAGATTGGGGACGTGTATACCCCGGCTCACGCCCAGCGGCGCTCATTGTCTTGCTCCTTTTTGCGCCACATTGCTCATTCCCTTTGCGCCTCTCCCGCCTGTTCTCGGTGCTCGCCTGCTTTGGGTCTTCTGTTCGCCCCTATGGAGGAGATTTGGGCTTTCCAGATGTTTTCGGCTGATTCATCATTTGGGGCTTTTTGTCTTCTGCGCACCGGTTATTTTTGGTGCATTTTTTTGCACCATTTTCAAAAACGTGACTTTTTGACGTGGACTTTGACCCAAACCCGTTTTAGAATGCACGTTAGAAGTCTCTGCAGTGACCTGACCTGTTCCTACACACAGTTTTCCTAACTTATAGCGCTTTGGCTGTTATTGGAATCTGTTGCTTTGTTTTCGCTATGTAGTACGATGTAGGGGCAGAGACCCTGGTTCCAGTGATGTGTCATTACTGGGTGCGGTTTTGATAGAATCATAGCTTTCTCTGCTGCACATTTAGCAGAGCTCAGATTGCTTGTATAACCCACCAGTGATTGACAGCTTCTTGTGTACTCTGTAGATTGACAGAAAGCTGGTGATCATTTGTTGGGGGGGGGGGGGGCAGGGCTACAGAGCTGCCAGACTAAAGGTGCTGTCACTTAGCGATGCACCAGCGATATGACGCGGTCAGGATCGCTGGTGCATCGCTAAGTGGTCGCTAGTGAGCTGCCACACAGGCAGATCTCACCAGCGACATCGCAGGGGTCGCTACATACCTGTCAGACGAGGCGATCCTGATGTCCTCCTGCCCGCATCCGCTCTTCGCCACAGTAAGAAGCTGACGACAAGAAACGGTCCAGGATGTTCTCGCGCGATCAGCGATAACCAGAGGGGGAGCGGTCGGAGGTAAGTATCAGACACAGCGATATCGCTATAACGTCACAAAAACCAATAACGTTACAGCGATATTGCTAGCGATATCGCTTAGTGTGACAGGGCCTTAAACGTGACTAGGCAGCTAGTCCTGTTGTGATAATCTCCTACAGATAAAACACTGATTTTATTGAAAGAGAGCAGCCAAGTAAGTGACACATCACTGGAATCAGGTTTTCAGCCTAATGAAATGTACCTTTAGGCTATGTGCACATGGTGCGGATTCTGCTGTGGAATTTTCCACGCAGATTTTGCTAAATCTGCAGGTAAGGCTGAGTGCACACGTACTTTTTTGCCCTGCGGATTTTTCCGCGCAGAATTGAAGAGATCCGCAGGTCAAATGACCTGCATTTTTCCTGCGGATTTCTTCCTTTTTTCTTGCGGTTTTTGTGCAGATTTCCCCCTGCGGATTTGGAGAATGGAGCAGGTGGAAAACTGCACAAAAGAAGTGACATGCTGCATATTTTGAACCACAAGAAAACCGCGCGGAAAAATCCGCAGCACCTGCACAGCATTTTTTTTTCTATTGACTAACATGCTACTGTACATCACAATGCGGATATGCAGCGTTTCTGTGCGGTAAAATCCGCTGCGGATCCGCTGGAAATCTGCATCGTGTGCACATTGCCTAAAATGACCTGCGTTTTACCTGCAGATTTAGTGCAGTTTTTGCACGGATTTCCCCTGCAGTTTTCTATAATGGAGCAGGTGGAAAACTGCAGCAAAACCGCACAAAAGAAGCGACATGCTGCTGCTTTTATTCCGCACCAAATCTGCGCAGAAAAATCTGCAGCATGTGCACAGTGTTTTTTGTTTTATATAGCCTTAAATGGTACTGTACATCATGTGCAGTCCTGCAGGGCCAAATCTGCTGCAGAACTGCACAGAATCTGCACCGTGTGCACAGGGCCTTAGCTGAATAATGCTGTTTTCCCGTTTTTATTTTCAGAATGAAGCTACAGCGAGTGCAGCTGAAATGCAAAAATCTGCATGAATTTCTTCAAGAGCTGAGTCCGGGTGTCCTTGATCGGCTGTACAATCATCCTGCCACGTGCCTGGCTGTTTTTAGGTGAATGCTAAAGTATAAACTGGTAACTGATCATTTTCCTAAGGGCTCGCTCACATCAGCGTATACATCGTACCACTGCTATGCGATGGTTTTATTTATTTTTATTTTTTTTTATATAGGATAGCACTGAGACCAATGTTATTCAACGGAGCAGCGGTGATGCACAGTTTTTACACTAAAATAATCTGTACGTGAAAACAATCTCCGCATGCTGCGATTTCACTCTGAAATCAGATGACACTCGCCCATTGAAGTCTGCGGATGCACGGAAAACATCGGACTGCACTCTGATGACCTCTGAGTGCAGTTTAATTTCTGTGAACTCACACAATGGAGAAGATGGAGACATTTTGCTCTCCATCTTCTCCTCAGTGTGCTCTGATTTTCTCATGTGAGGGAATCGCTTCAAACTATGCTGACACTCTGATCTGATCTGAGTGTCATTAGCACAGTGCTCTCGGAGGAGAGAATCTGCATCCATTTAACCGTGCCCTCAAAGTGGCCATATTGGATAGAATAAGAGTGTGTGCACGGTGTCTGTCAGATGCGGCCGTACCTGCATCTTATTTGAAACAAGACACTTCAGGAAAACGCGTGTGGTGTTCTTTTTCTGAAGCGTCTTCCCTTTCATCTTTTTGTCATTTTTGTGGCTGCTTTGCCATCGTCATATTTTTTATTTTTTTATTTTTTTTTTTTTGTTATATGTAAGATGATGGCAACTTTTGACCACCTGAAGAATGGACGGGTCACTTTTCTTTATCGCCTTATTGGGGGACACAGAATACCATGGGTGTATGCTGCTGCTGCTAGGAGGCTGACACTATGCAAAAACAATAAAATTAGCTCCTCCCCGGCAGTATACACCCACCGACAGGCACCAAGCACCTCAGTTTGTGCTTAGTGTCTGTAGGAGGCGGACCGGGATCTCCCCAGATCCGCTTTTTTCTTTTCAGGTTTAGTCTGAACTTTTTAATTTTTCCCTCTTTTGTCTTTTAGGTTATTTTCCATCGGGAAACAGGGTGTAGTTGTCACCCTGATTTCCCATATCATGCGGCTGAGCGAGCAGTGTGGTGTCACCACATCGCAACTCTCAGTACCGCAGGCAGGACTTTTCCCTTTCGCCGGCCGGTGATATGGGTTGTGGACAGGTGGCTGGTCCTTGCCGAATCCCCCTCCTCACCCCTCTCTCGGGACAGGGCTGAGAGGAAGACGGCGATCGCAGGTATTTCAAGCCGTCTTCTGCAGGATGCGGGTACAGAGGACTCCCTTCCCCCCAGCGGCCTGCCGTTTCCCCGTGGGCCCCTGTGGTCATCCTCTTCAGGGACGTCAGGTAAGTGCCTGTACGTTCCCTCCGGCCCCCGCATAAGCTCCAGTGCATGGGAGAAGTTGGATCTTGGGATTACAGGTCCACTGTTTTTGAATCTCCCGCCCTTTTTGCCTGCCGCGCGCTCTCACAATGGAACTATCCCTTCCCCTCTTAGTCAGGGAGACGCTGCGGATTCCTTCACTCACCGCAGCAGCGTCGCAAGCAGGGGACCGCTTCATATTTCATCCTGAGCGCGGTATGTCGGGGTGGGCAAGGGGTTGCAGCGCCGGCGCGGGCGCCAGCACTTTCACTTTCACTTTCCCCTCAGCCAGGGGAATTTCTCTGCTCCCTCCTCCATTCCTGAGCGCGCTCTTTCAGCGCGCCTTTTCTAGCCCATCACAGGGCTTCTTTCTCTTTGGAATGCCAGCCTCCCCTCTCTGTCATGCCCCCTCCGTCGCTGGTAGCCAATCACGGCGCAGCCGCTAAGCTCCGCCCCCCCATCTTCCAGCACAAGGATTTCCTGGTTGTCTCACTCCTTCCTGCGCTGTTTGGGGGACACTTCAGCGTTTTCTGCTGCTCACAGAATCTCGGTAGGCTCTGCTCTGAGGCAAAGATTAGCTCCCCTCAGCAGTTATTCCATAAATCCTGCGGCCATTCAGTGCAGTCTACTTATGCCCAACCCTTCAGGGGATCTCTGCTTCAGGCCCACCGCTATCTATTACGCCTGTGCGCGCTGTAAAAAGAAGTGGGCATCAGGTCAGTCGTCTCCATTCTGCCCCCCCTGCAGTCCTTCCAATATGTCAGCATCTCAGGAGCGCACAGAGTCCCGGGCGGAGGGCGCTCTTCCCTCCTCTCTCCCCCCGGAGTGGGCCGTTACAATGTCACAGTCTGTGTCTGACTTGACAAAAGTATCACAGTCGCTGGTCCAGGTTTTAGAACGATTACCTCAGCTATCCTCAGCCACCTCTGCCCCGACCACCTCTCGGGGTGAGTCGTCCGCACCTGACCGCGACCTTCAGAGAGACAGACGGGGAAGGTCTTCTAGGAAGCGGGCTCGGTCCTCTTCGTCCTCGAGCTCGCAGGGCCCTTCTGCTCCCAGGCCTCCTTCTCCTTCCTCAGATGACAGCCTTCAGTCAGGCGATGATTCTCATTCGGAAGCTAGCTCTGAGGGGAACAGCGTTTCTAAAACGCGGGACATGGTCGATAGTTTGCTTGCAGCTATCTTCCAAACACTAAAACTTAAACAGGATGAGGCTCCAGCTCAGGAAGGCTCGGTTGTCCTTAGACGAGCCAGACCTCCGTCCCGAACCTTTCCCAATCACAACGATTTTAATACTACCTTGGCCAAACACTGGGAGCGCCCTGAACAACGTTTCTCAGGCCGCAAGTATTTGGACGTTCTGTACCCCTTTGACGCAGAACTGCTCTCAAAGTGGTCCAAGGCTCCAGAGGTAGATCCTCCAGTATCCCGGATAGCCTCTAAAACGGTTCTCTCTCTTCCAGACGGGGCGTCGCTCAAAGATCCTTCTGACAGGCAGATTGAATCTCTGGCTAAATCTATCTTTGAGGCATCTGGCACCTCTCTCTGCCCTATTTTCGCATCCGCCTGGGTGGCGAAGGTCATTTCCGCTTGGGCAAAAATCCTTCGCAGAGGCATCTTAGCGTCAGCTTCTCAAGACGAATTGGCAGATCTTGCAGATCAGATTAACCAGGCGGGAAAATACCTTTTGGCCGCCTCCTTGGACGCGGCCGGCTGCGTAGCAAGGGCTAACAGCAACATAGTAGCTGTACGCCGAGTCCTTTGGCTAAAGTCATGGAATGCGGACACTACTTCGAAAAAGTCGCTTACCAATCTGCCATTCCATGGCTCTAGGCTCTTTGGAGCAAAGCTGGATCAGATAATTTCCGATGCCACTGGAGGCAAAAGTACTTCGCTTCCCCAGTCTCGACCAAAACGCCCCTTCAACAGAAGGGGGTTTCGACCATTCAGGCCTTTTCGTCCCTTCTCTGCCACGGAGAGGGCCACTCAACAGGATCGGCCGCCTGCCACCAGGGAGCGGGATCAGAGGAAACCTTCCTACAAACCCGCTCCTCGCTGGAGATCTAGAGGACAATATTCCAGATCTGCAGGAGCCAATTCCGGCAGATTTTCGTCTAAGTGACGGGTCACCCCCACCTGGAATTCCTTCCAGGGTGGGCGGCAGACTTTCCTTTTTCGCGGATGCTTGGCTGTCCGTTGTAGACGACGCTTGGGTCAGAGAACTCGTCGCATCCGGTTACAAAATCGAATTTGCTTCACTCCCGAACAGACGGTTTTTCCGGTCTCGGCCTCCGCGACAGCGGGCCCAGATTCCGGGTTTTCTGCATGCCATTTCCTCCCTTCTTTCCGCCGGAGTCATTGTTCCCGTTCCCTCAGACGAACGGTTTTCCGGGTTCTACTCCAATCTCTTTGTAGTCCCGAAGAAAGACGGCTCTCTTCGTCCTATTCTGGACCTCAAATTGCTCAATCGCCACGTGAAGATTCTCCATTTCAGGATGGAGTCTCTTCGGTCGGTGATTGCTTCCATGGAGCCCGGGGAATTTCTCTGCTCGGTGGACATTCGGGATGCCTATCTCCACATTCCAATATGTGTGCAACATCAGAAGTATCTTCGATTTGCGTTTCAGGGAGACCACTTTCAGTTCACAGCTCTTCCTTTCGGCCTGGCTTCAGCGCCCCGGGTTTTCACGAAGGTGATGGCGACTGTGATGGCCATCCTTCGCTCCAGAGGGATCCTCATCATCCCTTATCTGGACGATCTTTTGATCAAGGGTTCGTCTCGCCAGGACTGTCTCCGGAGCCTTCAGATAACCCTGGACACTCTCAGCCGCCTAGGTTGGCTAGTCAACAAGGAGAAGTCCATTCTGGTCCCCACCCAGCGTCTGACCTTTCTGGGTATGGAATTCGACACGGAGCTAGCCCGTGTTTTTCTTCCAAAGGAAAAGTTTGCAACTCTGTCCAAGTGCATCAGATCTCTCAAGAGGCCTGTTCCCATTCCCATTCGGTTCGGCATGAAGGTCCTGGGGAAGATGGTGGCCTCCATGGAGGCAGTGCCCTTTGCGCAGTACCACCTTCGCCCTCTCCAGCTGTCTCTGCTTTCAGCCTGGGACAAGACCACGATGTCCTTGGACCGTCCTATTCGGCTTCCTCTCAGAGTGAGGCAGTCTCTCACTTGGTGGCTACGGCCAGCGTCAGTTCTCCAAGGGAGGTCCTTCCTTCCTCCTCAGTGGCAAATCATCACCACCGATGCAAGCCTTCTAGGATGGGGAGCCGTGTTCCATCAGAAAGCGGCCCAAGGACGCTGGAAGCCACAGGAGTCTCTCCTTCCAATCAATCTTTTGGAGATCAGGGCGATTTTCCTTGCCCTTCTTCACTGGCAGCCCCTCCTTTCCGGCAAGCCGGTCCGCATTCAGTCGGACAACGCCACGGCCGTGGCGTACATAAACCATCAGGGGGGTACGCGCAGCAAACAGGTAATGTCAGAAGTGGCCAAGATATTCCGCTGGGCAGAACGTTACGTTCCGACAATCTCTGCCGTCCATATTCCAGGGGTGGAAAATTGGGCAGCCGACTTTTTGAGTCGCCAGGGCCTAGCGTCCGGCGAATGGTCCCTGCACCCCGCGGTTTTCTCTCAGATATGCGACCGTTGGGGCACCCCGGATGTCGATCTCATGGCATCTCGGATGAACCACAAGGTCCCGCAGTTCGTAGCCAGGTCCAGGGACCCTCTAGCCGTCGCATGCGACGCACTGGTGACTCCGTGGTCCCAGTTTCAACTTCCGTATTTGTTCCCGCCTCTGGCATTGATCCCTCGGGTGGTAAAAAAGATAAAATCAGAAGGCGTACCAGTGATTCTAGTTGCTCCAGATTGGCCAAGACGGCCTTGGTACGCGGAGCTGGTCAACATGCTCGCGGACGTTCCCTGGAGGCTTCCGGACCGTCCAGACCTTCTCTCGCAAGGCCCTCTTTACCACGAGAATTCTCAGTCTCTGAGTTTGACGGCATGGCCATTGAGACCGCAATTCTAAAGGAATCAGGTCTGTCCAGTCAGGTTATTCAAACTATGATCAGAGCCAGGAAACCAGCCTCTTCCCGCATTTACTATAGGTACTGGAAGGCTTTTTTCCGTTGGTGCGATGATAGCAAAGTCTTCCCAATGTCGTTTTCTATCCCGTCTATCCTAGGTTTTCTTCAAGCTGGGTTAGACGCGGGTCTGTCCCTCAGTACGCTCAAGGGCCAGGTTTCCGCTCTCTCTATCCTCTTCCAAAGAGAGCTAGCTTGTCTACCACAGGTCAAGACTTTTCTACAAGGGGTTTCCCACGTGGCTCCCCCTCATCATTCGCCAATAGACCCGTGGGATCTCAACCTCGTTCTTAGCGCGCTCCAGAAGGCGCCGTTCGAGCCTCTCCAGGACATTCCTTTGTCCCTTCTCTCTTGGAAGGTCACCTTTTTGATCGCCATTTCCTCCATCAGAAGAGTTTCTGAATTGGCGGCCTTGTCATGTCGTTCCCCTTACCTCATTCTCCATCAGGACAAAGCCGTCCTCAGGCCCGTTCCTTCTTTTCTTCCAAAGGTGGTTTCCGCTTTCCATATCAATGAGGATATCGTCCTTCCTTCTTTTTGTCCGGCTCCATCTCATCCTCTTGAGAAGTCTCTCCACAAACTGGACGTAGTTAGAGCCCTGCGTGTCTATCTTGCCAGGACCTCTTCCTTCCGTCTGTCCGATTCCTTGCTAATCATCTCTGAAGGTCGCCAGAAGGGCCTTCCGGCTTCCAAATCCACGATCGCTCGCTGGATTCGTTCTACCATTCTGGAAGCGTATCGTCTTCAGGAAAAGCGGCCCCCTCCGGGTGTAAGAGCTCATTCCACCCGGGCTGTGGCGGCTTCGTGGGCTGCTCGTCACCAGGCCTCGGCCATGCAAATTTGCAAGGCTGCAACCTGGTCATCCTTGCACACCTTCACGAGGTTCTACAGGGTTCATACCCAGGCCTCGTCTGATGCTGTGGTTGGTAGGAAGGTTCTGCAGGCGGCGGTGGCTCACCGGCCGACCTGAGCCTTTCGGTTACTTTCGTTCCTTTTTGCTGTTCCCACCCTTGGGACTGCTTTGGGACGTCCCATGGTATTCTGTGTCCCCCAATAAGGCGATAAAGAAAGATGGATTTTTGGTTCTTACCGTAAAATCTCTTTCTTGGAGCCTTCATTGGGGGACACAGCACCCTCCCTTTTTCAGTTGTACCGTGTTGGGTCTTAGAGTCCCCTGTTGGGTTGGTACATATGGTTCGAGTTTTTTCTCGTTGCTTCTCCTACTGCTTTTTCACCAACTGAGGTGCTTGGTGCCTGTCGGTGGGTGTATACTGCCGGGGAGGAGCTAATTTTATTGTTTTTGCATAGTGTCAGCCTCCTAGCAGCAGCAGCATACACCCATGGTATTCTGTGTCCCCCAATGAAGGCTCCAAGAAAGAGATTTTACGGTAAGAACCAAAAATCCATCTTTTTTAGCCACTTCTCAGCTTTCAAAACCTGAAGCATTTAAAATAAGCGATGGAACATGTGCAGGACATGTAGTTTTTACACTACGGTGCATATGTTTTATTATTTTTAATGTTTATTGAGTGCTTTTTCAGATGGGTTCGAGGAAGAATCTGCCTGAAAAAGACTTGTGTGCGCACACCCCAAGGGTGATGGTTGAATCAATATTGAGCAAGCACTCATCTTATAAAAGTTCAGTACATTGCCACAGCCATGCACATGTTGGTTCACATTGGCCTTTACAGTCATTTATATCGGATATATTTGTTCAGTAACGTTGGCCGAAGCACAAACATTCTTTCTTTATCACGAAAAAATAATTTGTGGACTAGTAACTATAAGCTAAATTTTAACTCCTTTAAACTGGAGACAATTTTAATTTTCTCCTTCCCCTCATTGGGGGACACAAACCATTGTTTTACTCCTTTATACCTGCACCGTCCAAAAATCATCAGCGACAGCAGCTGCACAACGGAAGTACCTGCACACAGAGGCAGTACTTGCAGTATTGTCTAAAGGAGATCTCCAGCCTCTTGGGGTAAGTGCTGAGAAGGGGGGGGGCTCTGAGCAGTCCGGGCACAGGCAGCAGACTTTTCCTGGCAAGGGGGGCGTTTTTCCGTTTTTTCGGGCCTTGGTAAAAATGTAGTCCCCGGCTTTGGCCTTGTACAGGCTGGATCCGAAGCTCCGCCCCTGCTATGACGTGATATGGTGGTTCCGCCCACTTTTCCGGCATACCTCCGCTGTGTGCAGGTACCTCCGTTGTGTAGCTGCTGTCGATGATGATTTTTGGACGTTGCAGGGATAAAGGAGTAAAACCATGGTCTGTGTCCCCTAATGATTGGCTCGGAGAAAAGGATTTTACGGTGAGTACACAAAAATCCCTATTTTTACTCCATTTAAAGCGAACTTGTCACCTGTTTTGGCCGCTATAAGATTATAGAATGCGGTAGATAAGCCCTGAAAGTCGGTGGCTGTAACTGCTATCCGCCAAACCTGGTGACAGGTTCGCTTTAAGCCCAGAGCAAAAACTTTTTTATTTTTCTGTTGAGAAAACCATATAAGGACTTTTTTTGCAGAGCGAGTTGTCGTTTTAGTTGAAATCTATTATATTACCCATATAATGTACTGGGGTGAAATGGTGACCAACATCGCCATTTTTGGGTGGTTTCGTTTTCATGGCGTTCAGTGTGTGGTAAAAATGATCCGATGCCATGATTTTGCAGGTCAGTACAGTGACTGGGATGCCAAATGCATAAGATTTTATTTTTCTATATTTTTTGTTTTAAAAAATTCTGAAATTTGTATAAACAAAATTAAGTTTGTATCTCGCTTTTCTGACAACCTTTTTGTCGGTCAGGGGAAGAGTGAGTAAAGTGCAGGCTTGTTTAAAACAAAACAAAAAAACCTGATCGCCTGACCAACCCAATTGGTCCTAGTGCTGTCCTTGTGACGTCAGATTTTTCCCCGGAGAGCTCTCGGACCATGTGAACGTAGTGAGTCTGGAGTTCTGCTTTAGCTTAGAAGTTGTTATACCTGGTTTTCTGTTGTTTTTCTTGTGTCATCTGCTTGCCCAGTTGTTGACTGACCATATTCTTTTTCCCATTAGGTTTTGTCCAACCTTTTTGCTATTTGATCTATTTCAGAGAGCTCCCAGGCCTTGCCAAGAACTATGTGATGCGTATGCTGTTTCTTGAACAGCCCTTGCCTCAGGCAGCTGTTGCTTTGTGGGTGAAGAAGGAAAGTCACAAGTAAGTAATGAATACTGAGTGACTGAATGGAAGAGCTGCAGTACCGCATACAACCTCTGGACAGGAGAGGCACTGTCCTCTACGACCTCTATTAATCGTTGTAAAATTGACGTTTACCTTACTAAATCATAGGATACAGATATTTCTTGAAGGCTTTTTTGAAGATTTAATTTGACTAATCATTATAATTTTTAATACACCAAGAAAAATGCATAGATTTATTTCCTTCTAATTTACCAGGGAACATGAGGAGAACACACAGATTCTGTCTGGATTGCGATTGTGGCACACACAACAACTTCCCGGGGGTCTACAGGGACTCATACTAAATCCCATTTTCCGAGAAAATCTGAAGATTGCCCTGCTGGGCGGGTAAGGACGATTACATCTCGGGTTGTCAGTTCCATGAAGAAAGTTTGTAGATTCTGGCAGGAAAGTTCTACAGTCGAAAAGCAAAAGCTGTTATTGATATTGACTTAGAAATTCTAGAAACACATTATCAGTCTGGTTGTAGACAGCCAACATGGCAACATTTTATTCCTTGATGCAAATAGACATTATATGAAACTTATTTTTCTGCAAGGTAGAGAGTTCTGATCCACGTGTCCCCACTGGCTCTGATAATCACGTTATTAAAACGCCTTCATGAGTATAAGGAGACATTTATCAGGGGTCATAATTAACCAATGAATTCAAGAATACCCATATAGAAATGTGCAAGGCTTACAATCAATAAAATTATATTCTTTATTGGATAACAAAGTACCATATATACTCGTGTATAAGCCGAGATTTTTCAGCCCATTTTTGGGGGCTGAAAGTCCCCCTCTCGGCTTATACACGAGTCATATACCTGGGGGGATCGGCGGGGGTGTCATACTCACCCTCTGCAGCCCCCCCTGCTTGTTCCATGTTGTCGGCGCTGCTCTTCCTTCCTGATTCAGCTGTCAAGTGTAACCGCTCATTAAATATGCGCATATTTAATGAGCGGTACCATGTGACCGCTGAAGCAGGAAGGAAGAGCAGCGCCGACAACATGGAACAAGCAGGGGCTGCGCTGTAGAGACAAGCGCAAGGACCACCGGGTGAGTATTAACGGGGAAGGCATATTCGCCTGTCCCTGCGCTCTGCTGTCTTGCGTCCTCTTCAGTGACATTCAGGTCAGAGGGCGCGATTGTGCCCTCTGCCTGCACAGTCACTGCAGAGCCGGCAACGCTGATGAGCAGGGGGCAGCGATGGAGGTAAGTATACAGTTTATATATTTTTTTTTTTTTTGTGGGAACGGAGGCAGCAGCAGCAGCAGTATGATGGGGCCACACACTGTGCAGCATTATCTGTGGCCACTCACTGCAGCATTATCTGTGGCCACTCACTGTGCAGCATTATCTGTGGCCACTCACTGTGCAGCATTATCTGTGGCCACTCACTGTGCAGCATTATCTGTGGCCACTCACTGTGCAGCATTATCTGTGGCCACTCACTGTGCAGCATTATCTGTGGCCACTCACTGTGCAGCATTATCTGTGGCCACTCACTGTGCAGCATTATCTGTGGCCACTCACTGTGCAGCATTATCTGTGGCCACTCACTGTGCAGCATTATCTGTGGCCACTCACTGTGCAGCATTATCTGTGGCCACTCACTGTGCAGCATTATCTGTGGCCACTCACTGTGCAGCATTATCTGTGGCCACTCACTGTGCAGCATTATCTGTGGCCACTCACTGTGCAGCAAAGCTGGGGCCACTCACTGTGCAGCATTATCTGTGGCCACTCACTGCAGCATTATCTGTGGCCACTCACTGTGCAGCATTATCTGTGGCCACTCACTGTGCAGCATTATCTGTGGCCACTCACTGTGCAGCAAAGCTGGGGCCACTCACTGTGCAGCATTATCTGTGGCCACTCACTGCAGCATTATCTGTGGCCACTCACTGTGCAGCATTATCTGTGGCCACTCACTGTGCAGCATTATCTGTGGCCACTCACTGTGCAGCATTATCTGTGGCCACTCACTGTGCAGCATTATCTGTGGCCACTCACTGTGCAGCATTATCTGTGGCCACTCACTGTGCAGCAAAGCTGGGGCCACTCACTGTGCAGCATTATCTGTGGCCACTCACTGCAGCATTATCTGTGGCCACTCACTGCAGCATTATCTGTGGCCACTCACTGCAGCATTATCTGTGGCCACTCACTGTGCAGCATTAACTGGGGCCACTCACTGTGCAGCATAACTGGGGCCACTCACTGTGCAGCATAACTGGGGCCACTCACTGTGCAGCATAACTGGGGCCACTCACTGTGCAGCATTAACTGGGGCCACTCACTGTGCAGCATTATCTGGGGCCACTCACTGTGCAGCATTATCTGGGGCCACTCACTGTGCAGCATTATCTGGGGCCACTCACTGTGCAGCATTATCTGGGGCCACTCACTGTGCAGCATTATCTGGGGCCACTCACTGTGCAGCATTATCTGGGGCCACTCACTGTGCAGCATTATCTGGGGCCACTCGCTGTGCAGCATTATCTGGGGCCACTCGCTGTGCAGCATTATCTGGGGCCACTCACTGTGCAGCATTATCTGGGGCCACTCGCTGTGCAGCATTATCTGGGGCCACTCGCTGTGCAGCATTATCTGGGGCCACTCGCTGTGCAGCATTATCTGGGGCCACTCGCTGTGCAGCATTATCTGGGGCCACTCGCTGTGCAGCATTATCTGGGGCCACTCGCTGTGCTGCATTATCTGGGGCCACTCACTGTGCACCCTCGGCTTATGCGCGAGTCAATAAGTTTTCCCAGTTTTTGTGACAAAATTAAGGGGGTCGGCTTATACACGGGTCGGCTTATACACAAGTATATACGGTAGTTGAAAGCGTAAAAATAGACATATAAAATACTAAAGGTAGGTAAGTGATAATAACAAACCTCGCTTGTGTGAATACTACAAAGTGATAGTTATATCATGTGTAGTCACAGTGTTGGGAATGGATATTCAAAAAGTGCAATCCTAAATAGCCAGTGCTGCATAAGGTAAGGCCCTTTAAGATACATGCAGATAAACAGGGAGATAGTGATATCACGTGAAAGTTCAGATAATGATATTAATGCACAGTGGCTTGGAGTACATTTTACCTATCAAAGAAAATGCCCATTCAGTTTTTGAAGCTTCAGGAGCAGCGCTTTTTCCATCTTTCGCGGCAATGGCCGCTTGGGCAGAAGTCTTGATTACTTCCTTCCAGGGCACCAATCTTCCTCCGGAGGCAACCACTGTCGCCAGGCAGATAATTCACGCAGCGGACTTTGTAGTGGACGCTTCTTTTGATGCCGCCAATTGCGCTGCTCAAACTGCCGCTAATGCGATCTCCATTAGAAGAGCCCTATGGCTCCGCTACTGGCGGGCGGATGCCACATCTAAAAGATCATTGACCCCTCCCCCCTTTCAAACGGGTCATCTTTTTGGATAGAAACTGGACCAGCTCATTTCTGATACTACCAGGGGAAAATGTAAATTCCTTCCTCAACAAAAGGCTGTTCGGCTGCTTCGCAACCAACAGCCGACGCGTTTTCGATCTTTTCGCAACAATTCCGGTTGGTACTCCTCTACATTCTCTTCCGATCAGGTCGGTCACCGCGCGGACACAGAGGCTCCCAGGTCTCATACAGACCTAACCGCTCTTGGAAACCCAGGCCTAGGGCTTCTGGATCTAGGAGACCCAGATCTCATAGATCTACCCAATGACTTGTTGCGGTATCCGGCGGACACCGACAAAGTAGGCGGTCGCCTACTTTCCTTCAGCCACGCCTGGCTCACGGTCGTCCACGACAAGTGGGTCAGGGAGCTGGTGTCCTCCGGATACAAGATAGAATTTTCTTCTCCCCCTCCAACTCGGTTTTTCCCTTCCTCTCCCCCCAAGAAAAAGACAAGAGCCTTCCTTCGGGGGGACGGCGTAATCATTCCGATCCCTCATCACGAAAGGTTCAGAGGATTTTATTTAAACCTTTTTCTGGTTCCAAAGAAGGACGGGACGATGTGACCCATTCTGTATCTCAAACTGTTAAATCAGTTTGTCAAGGGACGGCGATTCCGAATGGAATCTCCAATCAGTTGTCGCTTCCATGGAAAAAGGAGAGTTCCTAGCATCCATCGACATCAAGGACGCTTACCTTCACATTCCGATCTGCCTGTCCCACCAGCAGTTCCTGGAACACTTCCAGTTTGTTGCCTTGACCTTCGGACTCGCCACCGCCCCTAGGGTCTTTACCAAGGTAATGGCGGCTGTCATGGCCATTCTCCACTCTCGGGGAGTAGTGGTGTTACCGTATCTGGACGACCTGCTCATAATGGGTCCGTCCCTTCCAGCCTGCGAGGAATCCGTGGATATAACAGTAAATACACTTTCTCTCCTGGGGTGGAAGATAAACTTCGAAAAGTCTTTCCCAAAACCGGCTCAGCAGATTTCCTTCTTAGGAATGATCTTGGACACTTCCCGCGGGTTGGCCATTCTCCCTCCAGAAAAGACCCAAGCCTTACAACAGGCAGCGCGGACTCTTTCCCGACCAGTTTCTCGCTCCATTCGTTTCAGCATGAGAGTTCTCGAAAAAGATGGTGGCTGCGATGGAAGCAGTTCCGTTTGCACAGTTCCATCTCCGTCCCTTACAACATGCGTTGCTGTTGGCTTGGGACAAGAACCCGTTCTCCCTGAACCGTCGGATCCTTCTGTCGCATTGGGTCAGGCAAGCCCTCAGGTTGTGGACACTGCGGTACTCCCTGAATCAAGGGAGGTCTTTTCTCCCAGTAAGATGGTTGATAGTAACCACCGATGCAAGTCTTCTCGGCTGGGGTGCGGTCTTTCGTCACCACACGGCACAGGGTCGTTGGTCAACCCGAGAGTCACGTCTCCACGTCAACATTTTGGAGATACGAGCGATCAGGTTAGCTCTACGGAGTTTTCACCATCTCCTCGCAGGTTACCCTATCAGGATCCAATCCGACAACGCCACGGCTGTAGTGTATATAAACCGCCAGGGAGGTACCCGGAGCATGATGGCCATGCACGAAGTGAGTCACATCCTCCATTGGGCCGAGACCAACCATTCGCCCATCTCAGCAATCCACATCCCGGGTGTAGAAAATTGGGCGGCAGATTTTCTCAGTCGTCAAGGGAGAGTGGTCTCTTTCAGCAGATTTGTCATCGTTGGGGGACTCTGGATGTGGATCTCATGGCCTCAAGACTACACTGCATGCAGAATTATTAGGCAAGTTGTATTTGAGAGGATTCTTTTTATTATTGAACAACAACTATGTTCTCAATCAATCCAAAAGGCTCATAAATATCAAAGCTTAATATTTTTGGAAGTTGGAGTGGGGTTTTTTTTTTTAGATTTGGCTATCTGTTTGCGAATAACATTGCGTGCAGCAGCCACCACAACCTCCCTGATACTGTTCCGAGTGGTGTAATGTTTTCACTCCCTGTAGATCTCTCATTTTATGAGGGACCATAGGTTCCCTGTGGGGTTCAGATCAGGTGAACAAGGGGGCCATGTCATTCTTTTCTCTTCTTTTAGACCTTTACTGGGCAGCCACGCTGTGGAGTATTTGGATGCATGTGATGGAGCATTGTCCTGCATGAAAATCATGTTTTTCTTGAACGATACCAACTTCTTCCTGTACCACTGCTTGAAGAAGGTGTCTTCCAGAAACTGGCAGTAGGTCTGGGAGTTGAGCTTCACTCCATCCTCAACCTGAAAAGGTCCCACAAGTTCATCTTTGATGATACCAGCCCATACCAGAACCCCACCTCCACCTTGCTGGCATCTGAGTCGGAGTGGAGCTCTCTGGCCTTTACTGATCCAGCCTCGGGCCCATCCATCTGGCCCATCAAGAGTCATCACTGTCATGTCATCAGTCCATAAAACCTTACAAAAATCTGTCTTAACATATTTCTTGGCCCAGTCTTGACGTTTTATCTTATGTTTCTTGTTGAAAGGTGGTCGTTTTTCAGCTTTCCTTACCTTGGCCATGTCCCTGAGTATGGCACACCTTGTGCTTTTTGATACGCCAGTAACGTTACAGCTCTGAAATATGGCAAATGGCATCTTGGCAGCTTCACACTTGATTTTCCTCAATTCATGGGCAGTTATTTTGCGCCTTTTTTATCAAGACGCTTCTTACGACCCTGTTGGATATTTGCCATGAAACGCTTGATTGTTCGGTGATCACGCTTCAAAAGTTTGGCAATTTCAAGACTGCTGCATCCCTCTGCAAGACATCTCACAATTTTTGAATTTTCAGAGTCCGTCAAATCTCTCTTCTGACCCATTTTGCCAAAGAAAAGGAAGTTGCCTAATAATTAAGCACACCTTATATAGGGTCTTGATGTCATTAGACCACACCCCTCCTCATTACAGAGATGCAAATCCCCTGATTTACATAATTGGCAGTTGGCTTTCAAGCCTATACAGCTTGGAGTAGGACAACATGTATAAAAAGGATGATGTGATCAAAATACTCATTTACCTAATAATTCTGCACCCAGTGTAAACAACAAGGTTCCTCGGTTTATTGCCCGATGACGCGATCCATGTGCCATCGGAGCGGACGCCCTAGTTCTGCCATGGCACCGGTTCCGGCTCCCGTTCATCTTTCCCCCTCTTCCCTTGCTTCCGAGGGTCATCAAAAACATCAGAGTGGAGGGAGTACCAGTGATCCTAGTCGCGCCAGATTGGCCGCGCCGAGCATACCAACTAATACAATTAGTCGCCGACGTCCCCTGGCGACTTCCAGATCGCATTGATCTACTCTCACGGGGTCCGATTTACCACCAGAACTCCGGGGCCCTGTCTTTGACGGCGTGGCCGTTGAATCCTGGATTTTGGCACAGGCTGGGTTCTCTCATGACGTGATTTCCACCATGATTAGTGCTAGTAAGCCTGTGTCCATGCGCATCTATCACCGCACCTGGAAGACCTTTTCGTGGTGCAAGGATCATGGTCGATCCCCTCTGGTGTTTTCCATTCCTGCCATATTGGAATTCCTTCAATCCGGATTAAAATCAGGCCTTGCGCTTAGCTCGTTCAAGGGCCAAATTTCGGCCTTGTCAGTGCTTTTCCAACGCAAAATTGCCACCAAACTTCAGGTCCAGACGTTCATTCAGGGAGTTTCCCATGTGGTGCCTCCTTATAGAAGGCCATTGGAATCATGGGACCTTAACCTGGTTCTCGGGGCCTTATAGTAGGCTCCTTTCGAACCGCTGCAGGACGTGTCACTGACCGTCCTCTCTTGGAAGGTGGTCTTTCTAGTGGCAATTACGTCAATCAGACGAGTTTCGGAATTGGCAGCCCTGTCCTGCTGTTCTCCATTCCTGAATTTTTATCAGGACAAGGTAGTTCTCAGGACTTCACCGTCCTTCCTGCCCAAGGTCGTCTCCTCTCTCCATCTCAACGAGGAAATTGTTTTGCCTTAATTTCATCCGGCGCCAGTCCATCGCATTGAGAAGGCCCTCCACACCCTGGATGTGGTTAGGGCGCTGAGACGGTACATCTCGCGGACGGCTTCCTTCCGCAAGTCAGATGCCCTGTTCATACTTCCATAGGGGCATAGGAAGGGTCTAGCCGCTTCAAAAGCAACACTAGCCAGGTGTATTCGCTTGGTGATTCAGGAATCCTACCATGTCAGGAACGTGCCTGTCCCAGTGGGGATTAAGGCGCACTCTGCCCAGTCAGTGGGCGCCTCTTGAGCCATTTGGCACCAGGCCTCGGCAGAACAGGTCTGCAAGGCTGCGACTTGGTCCAGTCTGCATACTTTTACACAACATTACCAAATTCATTCTTAGGCCTCTGCGGATGCAGCTCTCGGCAGCCGCATCCTGCAATCGGCAGTACCTCAGTGTTGACTCAGTGGTACATGGGGTATTAGCAGATGTATGCTCCCCACCCAGGGACTGCTTTAGGATGTCCCCACTGTCTCTGTGTCCCCCAATGAGGCGTAGGCGAAATAGGGATTTTTGTGTACTCACCGTAAAATCCTCTTCTCCGAGCCATTCATTGGGGGACACAGCACTCACCCTGTTTAGCCTACTGGCTCATTGTAGCATTCTTAGGTTGTGATATAGTTATGATTATTGTTGACTGTTTAAGCTCCTACTGCTTTTTTTCACCGAGCTGGAGAAATCTTAACCAGCGAGAGGGTGTATACTGCAGGGGAGGAGCTAACTTTACTCTGTCGCCTAATTGGGGGACACAGAACCTTGGGTGTTATGCTGCTGTCCACTAGGAGGCGACACTATGCATAATCTGAAAAAAGATTAACTTTGGCTCCTCCTCTGCAGTATACACCCCTGGACGGCGTCAGCCTTCTCCAGTTTTTGCTTAGTGTCGCAAGGAGGCACACCTTTTTTCTTCCGTTTTTTTCCTTTTTTTCACGGAAATACAGATGAAGAAAAGTGGGTCTCCAGCGAGACTCCCGGCATGGCTCCCTCCTCGGTCCCCTATTAGGGGTACCCGGTTGAGGTTGAGGTGGTTTTTTTCCCCATGTCGCTCCCTCCCCAGTCCCTCGGGTCCTGGTTCGAGGTCGAGACCCCCCTCCTTCCCCAACACCCTTAAGGGGTCTGGGTTGAGGTCGAGGCGAGGATGAAGACCCCCTGACGGTGACAGACGCACCCTCCCTAATCCCCCGCAGGGGGTATTAGGTTGAGACGCCTCAGGTAGGGTCGGAGATCAGGCAGCATTCCGCAGCTTCCAGGGACCCCAGGCCGGCTGAGGGATCCTGTGGGGGCCGGGGGAGGGTGCGGACTGGATGGCACAGCAGAAACAGGGCTTTTGCTGCGTCCCTGTCTCTGCAGCAGCAGCGGCTCCATAGCCCTTCAGGGGCCCCCCATACAAAAAACGCTACCCCCACCGCTATCCAGTCGACCGTTCTGGGGGGGTCTGGTACAAATCCGCCCCCCCCCCCCCCCCCGGACTACCGCGCCGCTCTGGAGCCCTCCTGGGCATCAGGCTTCAAATTTAGACCGCGGCTTCGGCCTAGCTGAAGCCGCCGCCTTTTCCCCGCCCCCCGGATGACCAAAATGACACACTGGAGTGTCATAGAAGGGGCGGATTGAGGCAGAAAGGGCGCGTTTTTACACAGCCCAGCGCGCCCTTTTCAGCTCTCCACCCCCTCCTCCCTCTCCTCAGAGCCCCGGTGGCCATTTTTTCTGGATGAGATCCAGGAGAGAATCATCACAGCGGTCTCCGGGGGGCACAGAACTTGGATCTGTCGGCGCTGGACCTAGGGGCACACCGGTGGGGTAAGCTCACAGCTGGGTTCTCATTACTCAGCTGTGAGTCTATACTTCCTATAAGGCTTTCTGTGGGTTCCCTCTGCATAGCCACCCCTGTACGATCCCTTATAGCCAGCCTCTGTGCACTATGCCGGGCTCAAGGAAGAGAACCAGGCAGGAATGTTTCTATGCATTCTGCACAGCCTGCAAAGCCACGCTCCCTAGTGGCAGCACGTATCCGCACTGCCGGGTCTGCATCCAGAACTCTGGGTCAGAACCCCAGGGAGTCCCTACTGACGCTTCAGTGTCACAGGCCACGCCGGAATGGGCAACTCAGATGTCTCAGTCTATGTCACAGTCCATAGACAACCTAACTGCTACATTGCTGCAAGCTCTGCAGAGTCGGACCCCGGCTATGGACGGTACACAGCAAACGGACAGCTTGTCTCAGGAACATGCTGCTTCCGACTCTCACAGACGTAAGCGGACTCACAGGTCTCGATCACCTGAGTCGCACTATAGCACAAGGTCGTTCCCCTCTAGGGAGAGACAGCGTCATTCCAGGTCTCCTGGGCAGTCCCCTGCCACAGACAGTGCAATTTACCACAGGGATCCCCCACCACAGAAGACCCCCGCCCCAGGTCGCCCTCCAGGGATCACCTTAGTGAGGCACAGGATTCGGAGGGCATCTGTGACTCCGACTCAGATAATAAAACGGTCAGGTCCGTGGTACCTTCTCCCCCTAGCAATACAGCGCTAGTTGAGGACATAATTTCTTCTATTCATCGGGTGCTAAAAATTCCAGAGTCGCCCCCGGAAGTCCCAAAACATAGGATTTGCTTCGAAAGTGTTCAAAAACCACCTAAGGTCTTCCCTAATCACAATGAGTTTGAGAAAATACTTACCAAACAGTTTGCGCAGCCTGACAAAAAATTCGCTAATCGCAAATATCTGGAAGCCAAGTACCCTTTCCCACAGGAAGACACCAAACAATGGGCAGATCCACCTGAAGTGGACCCTCCGGTTTCTAGGCTAGCAGCGCAGACTTTACTCTCTCTGCCGGATAGCTCAACCCTCAGGGACGCAGCAGACCGGCAAGTAGAACGCATGGCTCGTTCTATTTTCGAAGCGGCAGGCGCCTCTCTGGGCCCTGCGTTTGCTTCAGTTTGGGCAGCCAAGGCCATCCTAGCTTGGGCCAAAAGACTACAGGAGGGTCTTCAGGCTTCAAATCCTGAACTCTCGGACCAAGCGGTCCAGATGGCAGTGGTAGCAGACTACATGATTCATGCAGCCCTGGATTCCGCCAGAGGTGTAGCGGGAATAGCATCAAACGCCATCACGATCCGACGCATCCTCTGGCTGCGAGAATGGAAAGCGGATGCGGCCTCAAAGAAGTCCCTCACGCGACTTCCGTATTCTACTGGTAGACTTTTCGGCGAAAAGTTGGACACCATGATAGCCAATGCCACCGGGGGTAAGAGTACCTCTCTCCCTCAACTAAAACCGAAACGCACGTTCAAACGAAGAAACCAGACGCGATTCCGATCCTTTCGGAATTCCTCGGGCTGGTCCGTTTCGCGCCCAGTGCAAAACCGCAACCGTTCTCCACGCAGAGACAACCCACGGACGCAGCAGCGACCGGACAGGGCTTGGCAGTCGAAAGCAGGCCAAGCGAAACCCAAGGGAGGAAAACCTCAGAACTTCACTTCATCATGACTCGAGACCTCCGGAAGACACCCCACCAGTAGGCGGCCGACTTTTACTCTTTCAGCAAGTCTGGCTGCCTATTACAGAAGACAGGTGGGTCAGGGAAATAGTGTCTTCCGGATACAAGATAGAGTTCACTTCCGTTCCACCGAACCGGTTCTTCCTTTCTGTTCCTCCAACACCACCAGAAAAGGCTCGTGTCTTCCACCAAGCGGTTCAATCTCTCCTTCAATCAGGAGTTGTGGTGCCGGTTCCCGCGAACGAGAGATTCCGAGGATTCTACTCAAATTTGTTTGTAGTCCCCAAGAAAGGAGGCGGCGTCCGACCCATACTGGACCTAAAACAGCTCAACAATTACGTACGGGTCCGTCATTTCCGCATGGAGTCCCTCCGGTCCATCGTTGCATCCATGGAACAGGGAGAATTCCTCGCCTCCATAGACATACAGGATGCGTATCTCCACATACCAATTGCTCCCGCCCACCAAAGGTTTCTCAGGTTCGCGGTCAACCAAAACCACTACCAGTTTGTCACCCTTCCGTTCGGACTCGCCACGGCTCCAAGAACGTTCACCAAAGTCATGGCGGCCACCATGGACGTCCTGCACTCAAGAGGCATTCTAGTCGTCCCGTACCTGGACGACCTCCTCGTCAAGTCTCCCACTTTCAAAGACTGCGAGGTCAGTGTCTCAATCACTCTAGACACTCTGAGTCGCCTGGGATGGCTAGTCAACCTACAGAAATCGTCGACCATCCCAACTCGGACTCTAACATTCCTGGGAATGGTATTCGACACCACCAGGGGCCTGGTGCTCCTTCCCAAGGACAAGACACTGGCCATCCGTCTGGGAGTTCGCACACTCCTTCGCAGTCCTCCTCGATCTCTCCGGTTTGCCATGAGAATCCTCGGCAGGATGGCAGCAGCAATAGAGGCAGTGCCATTTGCCCAGTTTCACCTCAGGGTCCTTCAGCTAGCCATACTCAGATCTTGGGACAGGAACCCCTTCTCCCTCGACAGGGAGTTCAGGTTGACGTCATCGACCAGGAGGTCCCTGCACTGGTGGCTCAAACCAACCTCGCTTACACGAGGGAAGCCATTCCTCTCAGGACAATGGAAGATCCTGACTACCGATGCAAGCCTGACAGGCTGGGGGGCGGTACACCTACATCACAGGGCACAGGGCAAGTGGTCACCGAGGGAAGTGACATTGCCCATCAATGTTCTGGAAATCAGGGCCATTCTCTTGGCACTGAGAGCCTTTCATCACTTGCTTGCAGCCTCGCACATACGGATACAGTCGGACAATGCCACGGCTGTGGCATA
The DNA here is from genome assembly GCF_039654945.1 of Dendrobates tinctorius. Classification (NCBI taxonomy): domain Eukaryota; kingdom Metazoa; phylum Chordata; class Amphibia; order Anura; family Dendrobatidae; genus Dendrobates; species Dendrobates tinctorius. Next base: position 2,614,432 of record NW_027361719.1, on the reverse strand, counting down.
CGTGAATCACCAAGGCGGGACCCGCAGCGCCCAGGCAATGAGAGAAGTGGCTCATATCCTCCGCTGGGCGGAAGACACAAGGTCGGTTCTTTCTGCGGTACACATTCCGGGTGTAGAAAACTGGGAAGCCGACTTCCTCAGCAGGCAAGGAATGGACTCGGGGGAGTGGTCTCTCCATCCCGAGATTTTTTACCAGATCTGTCAACGATGGGGAACCCCGGATGTGGACCTAATGGCATCCCATCTCAATGCCAAGGTTCCCAATTTCATGGCCAGGACACACGACCCGCGGTCGCTCGGAGCGGATGCCCTGGTCCAGGACTGGTCCCAGTTCCGACTCCTGTACATTTTTCCACCCCTCCCCCTAATAGCCAGGGTCGTGAGGAAGGTCAAGCAAGAGGGAGTTCCGACCATCCTCATCGCGCCAGACTGGCCCAGACGTACTTGGTACGCCGACATCGTCCAACTTACGGCAGACGCCCCCTGGCGTCTACCCGACCGCCACGACCTTCTGTCTCAAGGTCCGTTCTTCCACCAGAATTCAGGGGCCCTCAATTTGACGGCATGGCCCTTGAAACCTGGATTCTAACCCAGGCAGGTTTTTCACCGGCAGTCATTGCAACTATGATCAGGGCAAGGAAGCCTGCCTCTGCCAAGCTCTATTATCGTACCTGGAGAGCCTTCTTTTCTTGGTGCGAATCTCATGGACAAGTCCCACTCCCTTATTACCTCCCGAAGGTACTAGGTTTTCTTCAATCGGGCCTAGATGCCAAGCTATCCTTAAGTTCGCTTAAGAGTCAGGTGTCGGCGCTTTCAGTCCTTTTTCAAAAGCACATTGCTATTAAACCGCAAGTAAGGACTTTCATCCAGGGAGTTTCCCGATTGGTTCCTCCCTACAAACGTCCGATGGATACGTGGGACCTCAATCTGGTCCTGACAGCATTGCAAGCTCCACCCTTCGAACCTCTTAGAGAAGTTCCACTCTCCATTCTGTCTCAGAAAGTGGTTTTTCTAGTGGCTATCACCTCGTTACGCAGAGTGTCGGAATTGTCAGCACTTTCCTGCAGACGACCTTTCCTAGCCTTTCACCAGGACAAGGTGGTTCTCCGCACGGTACCATCCTTCCTTCCGAAGGTTGTGTCCAACTTTCACCTTAACGAAGAGATTTCACTGCCTTCCCTTTGCCCGGTTCCGGTACATAGAGTGGAGAAGGCTCTGCATACGCTTGACCTAGTCAGGGCATTGCGGATTTACGTGTCCAGGACTGCACCTTTCCGGAAATCCGATTCCCTCTTCATTCTTACGGAAGGTAGTCGCAAGGGGTTGCCGGCTTCCAAGGCTACCCTTGCCAGGTGGATCAAGTCCACCATACATGAGGCCTACCGACTTAACAGTTCCCCTCTTCCGGCCGGTATCACGGCACACTCTACACGGGCAGTAGGGGCCTCCTGGGCCATTCGGCATCAGGCTTCGGCACCACAAGTGTGCAAGGCGGCCACTTGGACTAGCCTACACACGTTTACGAAACACTACAGTGTTCATACCCAGTCCTCAGCGGATGCGAGCCTGGGTAGACTGGTTCTGCAGGCGGCAGTACCCCAAGTCTAGGGGACTGTCAGCACAATATTCGTCCACTGCTTCCCACCCAGGGACTGCTTTGGGACGTCCCAAGGTTCTGTGTCCCCCAATTAGGCGACAGAGTAAAGGAGATTTTTGTGTACTCACCGTAAAATCTCTTTCTCTTAGCCTTTAATTGGGGGACACAGCTCCCACCCTGTTGCCCTTACGGGCCGTTGTTTCCTGTTGAGTTCTCATATTGTTCTTGAGCTCGTACATAGTAGCCTTCTTACAGGCATGGTTATGTTATTTGGTTACGTTCCTCCTTATGCTTTGGCACAAAACTGGAGAAGGCTGACGCCGTCCAGGGGTGTATACTGCAGAGGAGGAGCCAAAGTTAATCTTTTTTCAGATTATGCATAGTGTCGCCTCCTAGTGGACAGCAGCATAACACCCAAGGTTCTGTGTCACCCAATTAAAGGCTAAGAGAAAGAGATTTTTACGGTGAGTACACAAAAATCTCCTTTTTTTCTGGTTTACTTGGTGTCCTCCTAGTGGCATGCAGCATAACACCCACTGTCTCTGTATCCCCCAATGAATGGCTCGGAGAAAAGGATTTTACAGGTGAGTACACAAAAATCCCTATATCAACTACCTTCCTTTTAGTAATTTCTATGTCTGACTTCTGTATGTCTATGTTTATATTCTAGTTATTACTAGGTTCACTGAAGATTCCTAATAACAGAAGAGAGCATATGAGATGAACCTGGAGAATAGTGATGCAGTAACTTACACCTAAATATGAGTCTGACTGTTGTTTTCCACTCAATTACTCTCATTTTATTATTTTGTATTAGTTTTTGTAATATATATTTTTCATGAGTTGTTTTTTTGCGACACGACCCACTTTGTAAGCTATAACCATGCACACTTAGTACAACGCGTCATCTACACTGACGTTCTTGCAGACATATGATGGTAACTTTTGGCACAGTGACCATTTCAATACTATAATTCTAATCTGCCTGAAAATGTTCTGAAGTTTATTATTTGTCCCTTTCAATTTTTTTATTTTTTTTTTATTTTTATATATCTATAAATTTATCTCTGTTTGTGACCTTTGATCCAAAGTTTATAGTAATATACTTCTAATAATTATTAATGTTCTCTCTCCATAGGGGAAAAGCTTGGGCAGATGATGGCAACTTACTTGGTCCTGATAAACATGGAAAAGATGTCCTTTCACTGGATAAATATGCAGAGAGCAGATGGGAGGTGAAGACTTATTCACTGCTAATACTCGTTCTCTTATGTCCACATACTGTTGTGTTCGTGGTACAAATTATGTAGACTTTAATTCTGGAGAATCGATGTGTAGATGCAGTCAGAATTCTGTATGTATAGGAACACACTAGATTTGAAAGATTTCACTGTATTTATAAATTGTTATTCTGCCATAATTGCGCTCTCTGCTGTAAGTATCCAGGGGACCTAGCAGCCGACACAGTAGATTTTGATTTGCTTCTTGAAACCATTTTCTAAAGATGGCATTGAAAAGTCATACCCTATGTAGTGTGCTTTATCAGCAGCTTCATGCTTCTCTCTACAGACAGTACTACTACTAATAATGTTTAACATCTCATTTTTGTTTCTAGGTTATATTGCAGTTTATGGTCGGGTCACCTAGCGCGACTGTTAGCCAGGATTTGGCGCAGCTACTCATTCAGGCTGGCCTCATGAAAAGGTAGTACTGCTCTTTTGTTATGGTAAAGTTTTTGAAGGAAATCTTGAGACCATCTTATTGTCCTTTGAGTCCCATTTTTGATTTCTACTGACATCAACAAGGATGTTTTATTAGATTATATTAGATATATGGTTCTTTGGACAGGCTGCATGCAGCTGACCCCTAAGATCTGATTAGCCAGGTAAGGTGGCCATACACTTCAGAAAAGGCCGGATTTACAAGTCTGTGAAACATGGACCACACTGAAATCTCATTATTTAGATCAACCATTGGGTATCCTGACCAAAGCTAATATATATATATATATATATATATATATATATATATATATATGCGCCTATGAGGCAGTTAGCTCAGATCAGGAGACCTGTCATTTTGGGATAGATATTGTGATCCAAGCATGTTCTATCTATCAGTGCTATTTTTTGCATGCCTCCCATACAAATACACTTTTAGAAAAGCAATCATGTGCTCTAAAGAGGCAGGAGCTTCTGCCAGATGCTTCTAATGGAGGATTATCTCCGTTGAGAACAAAAAGATCAGAAATGTTAAAATCCAACATGCCTGACTTTTCTTTCCCGATATCTGCAATCGAGGAGAGTCAGGAAACCCTCATACACATTCGATGTCCAGTCCCTCCTAAATTGACAGGTCAAGCTAAGTTTTTAAGTGATCCATAAACCTTATTCTACAGAACATTAACAGCTTTTAATTTAGTTTGTGTGGCCACCACAGACATCAGATTGTTAGCAGATACTGTTTATTTGGATCTGTCCTCTTAGATTGGTTTTCAGGTCTGAAATGAATAGTCTTCGGTTTCATAGTGACTGGAGATTTTTTTTTTTTCTGCCGAGACAACCCCTTTAAGGCAGCTCTCATTACACACCTGGAACAGTCGCAGCAGTGAGTTGATCACTTGGACAGACACTATAACACCTTACCTTCTACTTTCATGTAGAAAACCGTTGCAATGGCATAAATTGTTCTTATCCCATACGGTCTGCGGATTTATAACCTCCCCATTTGGGGAAATGTTCACTTTGTACGTTTTCTGTTACTTCTGCAGTGATGCTGGAGAAGCACCTAGCATTTCTTCTGCCGGATTTCAGTTTTTACTTCTAGACACAGCATCTCAGCTCTGGTATTTTATGCTTCAGTACCTTAAATCCGCAGAGGCAAGTATCAACGTCCCTTTATGTGCTATTTTCTTGGGCACGGATGACATCTGTAGTTAGTCTGAATTGTACAAACTATCCACAAACATCCTGCAGGATTAACAAATGAGGAAACATTCATGTATCCACATGACACTCGCTAGACTCCCAAATGTATATGTCATTGACTCTGCAGCAGACCTTAAATAGGTTTTGAGGAGCCAGGTGTAAATTTTAATTACTCTGTCGCCTAATTGGGGGACACAGAACCGTGGGTGTTATGCTGCTGTCCACTAGGAGGCGACACTATGCATAATCTGAAAAAGATTAACTTTGGCTCCTCCTCTGCAGTATACACCCCTGGACGGCGTCAGCCTTCTCCAGTTTTTGCTTAGTGTCGCAAGGAGGCACACCTTTTTTCTTCCGTTTTTTTTCCCCTTTTTCGTCCGGATATACAGATGAAGAAAAGTGGGTCTCCAGCGAGACTCCCGGCATGGCTCCCTCCTTGGTCCCCTATTAGGGGTACCCGGTTGAGGTCGAGGTGGCTATTCCCCATGTCGCTCCCTCCCCAGTCCCTCGGGTCCTGGTTCGAGGTCGAGACCCCCCTCCTTCCCCAACCCCTTTAAGGGGTCTGGGTTGAGGTTGAGGCGAGGATGAAGACCCCCTGACAGTGACAGACGCACCCTCCCTAATCCCCCGCAGGGGGCATTAGGTTGAGACGCCTCAGGTAGGGTCGGAGATCAGGCAGCATTCCGCAGCTTCCAGGGACCCCAGGCCGGCTGAGGGATCCTGTTGGGGCCGGGGGAGGGTGCGGACTGGATGGCACAGCAGAGACAGGGCTTTTCTGCGTCCCTGTCTCTGCAACAGCAGCGGCTCCATAGCGCTTCAGGGGCCCCCCATACAGAAACCGCTACCCCTGCTACCCCCACCGCTATCCATTCGACCATTCTGGGGGGGTCTGGTACAAATCGGCCCCCCCCCCCCCCCCCCCGGACTACCGCGCCGCTCTGGAGCCCTCCTGGGCATCAGGCCTCCAATTTAGACCGCGGCTTCGGCCTAGCCGAAGCCGCCGCCTTTTCCCCGGCCCGCCCCCCGGATGACCAAAATGACACGCTGGAGTGTCATAGAAGGGGCGGATTGAGGCAGAAAGGGCGCGTTTTTACACAGCCCAGCGCGCCCTTTTCAGCTCTCCGCCCCCTCCTCCCTCTCCTCAGAGTCCCGGTGGCCATTTTTTCTGGATGAGATCCAGGAGAGGAGCATCACAGCGGTCTCCGGGGGGCACAGAACTGGGATCTGTTGGCGCTGGACCTAGGGGCACACCGGTGGGGTAAGCTCACAGCTGGGTTCTCATACTCAGCTGTGAATCTATACTTCCTATAAGGCTCTCTGTGGGTTCCCTCTGCGTAGCCACCCCTGTACAATCCCTTATAGCCAGCCTCTGTGCACTATGCCGGGCTCAAGGAAGAGAACCAGGCAGGAATGTTTCTATGCATTCTGCACAGCCTGCAAAGCCACACTCCCTAGTGGCAGCACGTATCCGCACTGCCGGGACTGCATCCAGAACTCTGGGTCAGAACCCCAGGGAGTCCCTACTGACGCTTCAGTGTCACAGGCCACGCCGGAATGGGCAACTCAGATGTCTCAGTCTATGACACAGTCCATAGACAACCTAACTGCTACATTACTGCAAGCTCTGCAGAGTCGGGCCCCGGCTATGGACGGTACACAGCAAACGGACAGCTTGTCTCAGGAACATGCTGCTTCCGACTCTCACAGACGTAAGCGGACCCACAGGTCTCGATCCCCTGAGTCGCACTATAGCACAAGGTCGTCCCCCTCCAGGGAGAGACAGCGTCATTCCAGGTCTCCTGGGCAGTCCCCTGCCACAGACAGTGCAATTTACCACAGGGATCCCCCACCACAGAAGACCCCCGCCCCAGGTCGCCCTCCAGGGATCACCTTAGCGAGGCACAGGATTCGGAGGGCATCTGTGACTCCGACTCAGATAACGAAACGGTCAGGTCCTGTCACGGGGGCTTAGTTCAACTAAGGCTGTAACTCCCGGGGCCCCTGTGATGTCCCTATAACTAGGGGAAACCCTGTCTGACCCTCAACCCAGGGTTTTTGCTGATGGTGCAAATGCCTGAGCCTCCAACCTTTCCTTGTCTCCTGCTCAGCCCTGCACTTAACCCTCCACCCTCCACCCAGTGAGGAGTCACACCACCAAAGCCCCCACACAAATATGACAGACAGGGAGAACTTAAACTGCACTGCGCCGCACACACACAGGAATATACAGTAATGTGAACAGGGCACAACTAAACACAAATATGGGAAGGAGAAAGGATAACAACGGATCATACGCCACCAGACACGAATCTCTCTGTCTCTGCAACACCTCCACTCCAGACCGGAACCACTTGGTATGAAACACAAGCTATAATCGGTGACGCCCATAGGCCAGCATGACTATTTAAAGACCGTGGGCGTGACCAAACATCCAACCTGGTCTCCAGCAAGATTAACCCCCGAGAGCCTGAAGATCAAGCCGGCGCCACTGAGGCTATAGTGGCTGGAGGTGGAACTACCTCTGCCTGCCGGACGCAGTGGTGTGAACAGCGTCCAACATGACAGGTCCGTGGTACCTTCTCCCCCTAGCAATACAGCGCTAGTTGAGGACATAATTTCTGCCATTCATCGGGTGCTAAAAATTCCAGAGTCGGCCCCGGAAGTCCCAGAACATAGGATTTGCTTCGAAAGTGTTCAGAAACCACCTAAGGTCTTCCCTAATCACCATGAGTTTGAGAAAATACTTACCAAACAGTTTGCGCAGCCTGAGAAAAAATTCGCTAATCGCAAATATTTGGAAGCGAAGTACCCCTTCCCACAGAAAGACACCAAACAATGGACAGATCCACCTGAAGTGGACCCTCCGGTTTCTAGGCTAGCAGCCCAGACTTTACTCTCTCTGCCGGATAGCTCAACCCTCAGGGACGCAGCAGACCGGCAAGTAGAACGCATGGCTCGTTCTATTTTCGAAGCGGCAGGCGCCTCTGTGGGCCCTGCGTTTGCTTCAGTTTGGGCAGCCAAGGCCATCCTGGCTTGGGCCAAAAAACTACAGGAGGGTCTTCAGGCTTCAAATCCTGAGCTCTCGGACCAAGCGGTCCAGATAGCAGTGGTAGCAGACTACATGATTCATGCAGCCCTGGATTCCGCCAGAGGTGTAGCGGGAATATCATCAAACGCCATCACGATCCGACGCATCCTCTGGCTGCGAGAATGGAAAGCGGATGCGGCCTCAAAGAAGTCCCTCACGCGACTTCCGTATTTTACTGGAAGACTTTTCCGGGAAAAGTTGGACACCATGATAGCCAATGCCACTGGGGGTAAGAGTGCCTCTCTCCCTCAACTAAAACCGAAACGCACGTTTAAACGAAGAAACCAAACGCGATTCTGATCCTTTCGGAAATCCTCGGGCTGGTCCGTTTCGCGCCCAGTGCAAAACTGTAACCGTTCTCCACGCAGGGACAACCCACGGACGCAGCAGCGACCGGACAGGGCTTGGCAGTCGAAAGCAGGCCAAGCGAAACCCAAGGGAGGAGAACCTCAGAACTTCGCTTCATCATGACTCGCGACCTCCGGAACACACCCCACCAGTAGGCGGCCGACTTTTACTCTTTCAGCAAGTCTGGCTGCCTATTACAGAAGACAGGTGGGTCAGGGAAATAGTGTCTTCCGGATACAAGATAGAGTTCACTTCCGTTCCACCGAACCGGTTCTTCCTTTCTATTCCTCCAACACCACCAGAAAAGGCTCGTGCTTTCCACCAAGCGGTTTCCTCTCTCCTTCAATCAGGAGTTGTGGTGCCGGTTCCCGCGAACGAGAGATTCCGAGGATTCTACTCAAATTTGTTCGTAATCCCCAAGAAAGGAGGCGGCGTCCGACCCATACTGGACCTAAAACAGCTCAACAATTACGTATGGGTCTGTCATTTCCGCATGGAGTCCCTCCGGTCCATCATTGCATCCATGGACCAGGGAGAATACCTCGCCTCCATAGACATACAGGATGCGCATCTCCACATACCAATTGCTCCCGCCCACCAAAGGTTTCTCAGGTTCGCCGTCAACCAAAACCACTACCAGTTTGTCGCCCTTCCGTTCGGACTCGCCACGGCTCCAAGAACGTTCACCAAAGTCATGGCGGCCACCATGGACGTCCTGCACTCAAGAGGCATCCTAGTCATCCCGTACCTGGACGACCTCCTCATCAAGTCTCCCACTTTCAAAGACTGCGAGGTCAGTGTCTCAATCACACTAGACACTCTGAGTCGCCTGGGATGGCTAGTCAACCTACAGAAATCGTCGACTATCCCAACTCGGACTCTAGCATTCCTGGGAATGGTATTCGACACCGCCAGGGGCCTGGTGCTCCTTCCCAAGGACAAGACACTGGCCATCCATCTGGGAGTTCGCACACTCCTTCGCAGTCCTCCTCGATCTCTCCGGTTTGCCATGAGAGTCCTCGGCCGGATGGCAGCAGCAATAGAGGCAGTGCCATTTGCCCAGTTTTCACCTCAGGGTCCTTCAACTAGCCATACTCAGATCTTGGGACAGGAACCCCTTCTCCCTCGACAGGGAGTTCAGGTTGATGTCATCAACCAGGAGGTCCCTCCATTGGTGGCTCAAACCAACCTCTCTTACACGAGGGAAGCCATTCCTCTCAGGACAATGGAAGATCCTGACTACCGATGCAAGCCTGACAGGCTGGGGGGCGGTGCACCTACATCACCGGGCACAGGGCAAGTGGTCGCCGAGGGAAGTGACATTGCCCATCAATGTTCTGGAAATCAGGGCCATCCTCTTGGCACTGAGAGCCTTTCATCACTTGCTTGCAGCTTCGCACATACGGATACAGTCGGACAATGCCACGGCTGTGGCATACGTGAACCACCAAGGCTGGACCCGCAGCGCCCAGGCGATGAGAGAAGTGGCTCATATCCTCCGCTGGGCGGAAGACACGAGGTCGGTACTTTCTGCGGTACACATTCCGGGTGTAGAAAACTGGGAAGCCGACTTCCTCAGCAGGCAAGGAATGGACTCGGGGGAGTGGTCTCTCCATCCCGAGATTTTTTACCAGATCTGTCAACGCTGGGGAACCCCGGAGGTGGACCTAATGGCATCCCATCTCAATACCAAGGTCCCCAATTTCATGGCCAGGACACACGACCCGCGGTCGCTCGGAGCGGATGCCCTGGTCCAGGACTGGTCTCAGTTCCGACTCCTGTACATTTTTCCACCCCTCCCCCTAATCGCCAGGGTCGTGAGGAAGATCAAGCAAGAGGGAGTTCCGACCATCCTCATCGCGCCAGACTGGCCCAGACGTACATGGTACGCCGACATCGTCCAACTTACAGCAGACGCCTCCTGGCGTCTACCCGACCGCCACGACCTTCTGTCTCAAGGTCCGTTCTTCCACCAGAATTCAGGGGCTCTCAATTTGACGACATGGCCCTTGAAACCTGGATTCTAACCCAGGCAGGTTTTTCACCGGCAGTCATTGCAACTATAATCAGGGCAAGGAAGCCTGCCTCCGCCAAGCTCTATTATCGTACCTGGAGAGCTTTCTTTTCTTGGTGCGAATCTCATGGACAAGTCCCACCCCTTTATTCCCTCCCGAAGGTACTAGGTTTTCTTCAATCGGGCCTAGATGCCAAGCTATCCTTAAGTTCGCTTAAGAGTCAGGTGTCGGCGCTCTCAGTCCTTTTTCAAAAGCGCATTGCTATTAAACCGCAAGTAAGGACTTTCATCCAGGGAGTTTCCCGATTGGTTCCTCCCTACAAACGTCCGCTGGATACGTGGGACCTCAATCTGGTCCTGACAGCATTGCAAGCTCCACCCTTCGAACCTCTTAGAGCAGTTCCACTCTCCATTCTGTCTCAGAAAGTGGTTTTTCTAGTGGCGATCACCTCGTTACGCAGAGTGTCGGAATTGTCAGCACTTTCCTGCAGACGGCCTTTCCTAGCCTTTCACCAGGACAAGGTGGTTCTACGCACGGTACCATCCTTCCTTCCGAAGGTTGTGTCCAACTTTCACCTTAATGAGGAGATTTCACTGCCTTCCCTTTGCCCGGTTCATAGAGTGGAGAAGGCTCTGCATACGCTTGACCTCGTCAGAGCATTGCGGATTTACGTGTCCAGGACTGCACCTTTCCGGAAATCTGATTCCCTCTTCATTCTTCCGGAAGGTAGTCGCAAGGGGTTGCCGACTTCCAAGGCTACCCTTGCCAGGTGGATCAAGTCCACCATACATGAGGCCTACCGACTTAACAGTTCCCCTCTTCCGGCCGGTATCACGGCACACTCTACACGGGCAGTAGGGGCCTCCTGGGCCATTCGGCATCAGGCTTCGGCACAACAAGTGTGTAAGGCGGCCACTTGGACTAGGCTACACATGTTTACGAAACACTACAGTGTTCATACCCAGGCCTCAGCGGATGCGAGCCTGGGTAGACTGGTTCTGCAGGCGGCAGTACCCCAAGTCTAGGGAACTGTCAACACAATATTCGTCCACTGCTTCCCACCCAGGGACTGCTTTGGGACGTCCCACGGTTCTGTGTCCCCCAATTAGGCGACAGAGTAAAGGAGATTTTTGTGTACTCACCGTAAAATCTCTTTCTCTTAGCCTTTAATTGGGGGATACAGCTCCCACCCTGTTGCCCTTACGGGCCGTTGTTTACTGTTGTGTTCTCATATTGTTCTTTGAGCTCGTACATAGTATCCTTCTTACAGGCATGGTTATGTTATTTGGTTACGTTCCTCCTTATGCTTTGGCACAAAACTGGAGAAGGCTGACGCCGTCCAGGGGTGTATATACTGCAGAGGAGGAGCCAAAGTTAATCTTTTTCAGATTATGCATAGTGTCGCCTCCTAGTGGACAGCAGCATAACACCCACGGTTCTGTGTCCCCCAATTAAAGGCTAAGAGAGATTTTACGATGAGTACACAAAAATCTCCTTTTTTTTTTTTTTAGCTGGGACATTATCTTACTGTATCATGTCACATCCAAACAGTGTGTACTATACGCACTTTTAGGAATTCCGCTAGTTCGAGTAGCTGTCACATGATCACTCATGCAATTTGCTTGCTTGCTATCACATGCCAAACTTTCTTCTTTGCTCACTACTCCATTTTGTTAGGATTCTATATAATACGGTCCCTTCCAAAATTTATGGTAATGATTTTTCAACTAACAGAAAGATGCCACATTGAATAGCTATGGATAAATAAAATGAATACTTTTGAATTATTTATTTCCAATCCTTAAACTAACAAATGATCCCTTTACGTGCAGGCTGTCATTTACAGGTGCTTCTCACAAAATTAGAATATCATCAAAAAGTTAATTTCTTTCAGTTCTTCAATGCAAAAAGTGAAACTCATATTATATAGAGTCATTAGCAACAGAGTGATCTATTTCAAGTGTTTTATTTCTGTTAATGTTGATGATTATGGCTTACAGCCAATGAAAACCCAAAAGTCATCATCTCGGTAAACTAGAATAATTGACAAAAAACACTTTCAAAGGCTTCATATGCGTTTAAGAAGGTCCCTTAGACTATGTGCACACGTAGTTTTAGGTCCTGCCGATTTTTCCACTCGGATTTGGAAAAATCCGCAGCTAAATTCTCAGGTCAAAAGACCTTCAGTTTACCTGCGGATTAGCCCTGTGGTTTCACACCTCTACAATGGAGAAGGTGTAAAACCGCTACGGATTTCGCCCAAAGAATTGACATGTTGCTGATTTGAACCCGCAGCAAATCCGCGCGGAAAAATACGCAGCATGTGCACAGCGTTTTTCAGTTTACCATTGAAAACACTGGTACTGTACAACGCAGCTAAATCTGCTGCGGACCCGCAGAGCCTGAAACGCTGCGGATCCGCAGCAGAATCAGCAACATGTTGACATGGCCTAAGTCTGTTTCAGTAGGCTCCACAATCATGGGGAAGACTGCTGTCTTGACAGATAATAATAATAAATTTTATTTTTATAGCGCCAACATATTCCGCAGCACTTTACATTTCAGAGGGGGTTTGTACAGACAATAGACATTACAGCATAACAATAATCACATACAGTAGATTATAACAAATACCAAGAGGAAAGAGGGCCCTGCTCGCAAGCTTACAGTCTATGAGGAAAGAGGGAGACACGAAGGGTGGGTGGTAACAGTTACCCTGATTGTATGGACCAGTCATAATGTTAAGTGTGTAACAGTACAGACACAGAGGGCTAATGGAGGCATAAAGCATGTGGGAACATGATGCGGGGAACCTGGTTATGGTAAAACTTTTGGCTCTGCCACACAGGGATAGATTAGGTTAATGTGTTGGGGTGGTAGGCCAGTCTGAATAAATGCGTTTTCAGGACACGCTTAAAATTGTGGGGATTGGGGACTAATCGTATTGACCTGGGAAGTGCATTCCAAAGAATTGGCGCGGCACGTGTAAAGTCTTGGAGACGGGAGTGGGAGGTTCTGACTATTGAGGATGCTAATCTCAGGTCATCAGCAGAACGGAGGGCGCGGGTAGGGTGGTATACTGAAACAAGGGAGGAGATGTAGGGTGGTGCTGAGCCATGGAGGGCTTTGTGAGTGAGGGTAATAAGTTTATACTGAATTCTGGAGTGGATGGGTAGCCAGTGTAATGACTGGCACAAGGTAGAGGCATCGGTGTAACGATTGGTGAGGAATATGATCCTGGCTGCAGCATTCAAGACAGATTGGAGGGGGGAGAGTTTGGTAAGAGGGAGACCGATTAGAAGAGAGTTACAATAGTCGAGACGAGAATGAATAAGAGAAACAGTAAGAGTTTTTGCAGAGTCAAAGGTAAGAAAAGGTCGAATTCTAGAAATGTTTTTGAGGTGCAGATGACAAGAGCGAGCCAGTGATCGAATGTGGGGGGCAAAGGAAAGCTCGGAATCAAGTATGACCCCAAGACAGCGGGCCTGTTGCTGGGGAGTAATAGTGGAACCACACACAGAAATGGCAATGTCGGGTATAGGTACATTAGTAGAGGGAGGAAACACCAGGAGTTCAGTCTTTGACAGGTTCAGTTTCAGATATAGTGAGGACATGATATTAGACACAGCGTTTAGACAATCGCCGGTGTTTTCTAGAAAGGCTGGCGTGATGTCAGGAGAAGAAGCGTATAATTGGGTGTCATCAGCATAGAGATGGTACTGGAAATCAAATCTACTGATTGTTTGACCAATAGGGGCAGTGTACAAGGAGAAGAGGAGGGGACCTAGAACCGATCCTTGGGGGACCCCAACAGTAAGGGGAAGATGAGAGGAGGAGGAACTGGCAAAAGATACAGTAAAGGAGCGGTCGGAGAGATAGGAGGAGAACCAGGAGAGAACGGTATCCTTGAGGCCAATGGAACGGAGCATAGTGAGGAGGAGCTGATGATCCACAGTGTCGAATGCTGCAGAGAGATCCAAGAGAATTAGCATGGAGTAGTGACCATTTGATTTAGCTGGACAGATGTCCAGAAGGCTGTTATTGACACACTCCACAAGAAGGGTAAGCCACAAAAGGTCATTGCTAAAGAAGCTGGCAGTTCACAGAGTGCTGTATCCAAGCATATTAATGGAAAGTTGAATGAAAGGAAAAAGTATGGTAGAAAAAAGGTGCACAAGCAACCGGTATAACCGTAGCCTTGAAAGGATTGTTAAGAAAAGGCCATTCAAATATTTGGGGGAGATTCACAAGGAGTGGACTGCTGCTGGAGTCATTGCTTCAAGAGCCACCACACACAGACATCCAGGACGTGGGCTACAACTGCAAGTGTCACATTCCTTGGGTCAAGCCACTCATGACCAATGCAACACCAGAAGCATCTTACCTGGGCCAGGGAGAAAAAGAACTGGACTGTTGCTCACAGTCCAAGCTGCTTGAGGTCTAGTGTGTAGTTTCCATAATCAGTGATGGTTTGGGAGCCATGTCTTCTGCTGGTGTAGGTCCACTGTGTTTTATCAAGACCAAAGTTAGTGCAGCGGTCTACCAGGAAATTTTAGAGCACTTCATGCTTCCCTCTGCCGACAAGCTTCTTGGAGATGGAAATTTAATTCTCCAGCAGGACTTGGCACCTGTCCACACTGCCAAACGTACCAAGACCTGGTTTAAAAGCAACAGTATCACTGTGCTTGATTGACCAGCAAACTCACATGACCTTAATCCCATAGAGAATTTATGGGGTATTGTCAAGAGGAAGGTGAGCGGCATCAGACCCAACAATGCAGACGAGCTGAAGGCTGCTATCAAAGCAACCTGGGCTTCCATAACACTTCAGCAGTGCCACAGGCTGATCGCCTCCATGCCACGCCGCATTGATGCAGTGATTGATGCAAAAGGAGCCCCGACCAAGTATTGAGTGCATTTTCTGAACATGCATTTCAGTAGGCCAACATTTCAGATTTTAAGATCATTTTTCAAGCTGGTGTTATAAAGTATTCTAATTTACTGAGATAATGACTTTTTACTCTTCGCCACGACAGCACCCACTTGGAGAGAGGGATCCGCCCATAGGAACAGGAAACCTACAGAGATAAAAGAGGGCAGTCCGCCTCTCCTCCTCAGTTGGTTTCCTGTTCCTATAGGAACCGCAGGATCTCTACAGAAGACATACCTGGGCCAAGGAACCGCCTGTGCAGTGTCCGTGCGAACGGCAGGGGTTCCGGTCCAGAAGCAGCTTCGGGGGAGTGCGGGAATCCGGCTCCCCCCTCGTCTGAGACAGCGGCAGCGCAAGAAGAAACACCGGGTGGAGCCGACCGGGGGTTTTCTTATATGGATACACGTCACCAGGATCTTGGAGGCAGCCATCCCGGTCCATGTGGGAGTGCGGAGCCGAGATAGAGAATCTATCTCTGGCGTTCTGAGAGCCTCAGCGAGGACGCAGATACAGCGCTGGGAAGAGGTAAGGAGGAACTTCCGGGTTACTGGAGGTTCCTCAGCGTACAGCGCATGCGCGGTCTTTCACAGCCGCGCGATATCAGCAGAGGAGCACTCCCCGCCCCCTCCAGGCAAAAAAAAAAAAAAAAAAAAAAGGACATGATTTAATATAGCAGCGCCGGTGACGGTGCTTCCAGGCCGGGCGCAGGCTAATGAATGCACCGCAAGCAGGCGCACCTGGGATGGGGAGGTACCAGGTATTGAAGGGTGACATAAAAAACCGAGGGGGATAGTGATAGAGCGTGCAGACATGTCTTCCCCAAGACAGGACACGCATCCCCAAGCAGGTGATACAGCGGCAGCGGAACGTCGAGGCTCCTCGGATAGGAGCCACAGAAGCCATGCCAATAGAACCCCTTCTCGGCCTCCTGAACCGGTACCTGCAGCTTCTCTGGGTGAGTGGACGACTCTCTGCCTTTCAAGCTGTTAAAGAATCTCTCTCTCTCCCTCTCCCTCTCCCTCTCCCTCTCCCTCTCCCTCTCCCTCTCCCTCTCCCTCTCCCTCTCCCTCTCCCTCTCCCTCTCCCTCTCCCTCTCCCTCTCTCTCTCCTCTGCTATGTCCACCGTAGGCTAAAAGGAAGGAAAAATCAAAAAACAAGGAATGTGCCCTCTGTACACGTCCTTTACCGGACTCTTATACAAAGAGGCTGTGCAAAAAATGCATTTCTGAAAATACAAAACAGGCTTCAACATCAGCCACAGACATAATGGCTATAATAAGCGAGGAACTACAGGCCCTAACCCAGTCTAGCGGCATATCTAAGAAAACTAAGGCTAACAAGAAGACGAAGCAGTAGTCTCTGACAGCTCCAATACGTCTACATCATCATCTTCCTCTGATATGGAGGGTCGTTCATGTTTTCCGTTAGAGAACATGGACAACTTGGTGAAATCTGTAAGAAACACCATGGGTTGCACAGACGCTAAGGAGCCGCAAACGACACGAGATTATGTTTGCGGGATTGACAGATAGGAGGAGGAGGGGTTTTCCCGTTATACCAGCAATAAAGGCCTTAGTGAAAAAGGAATGGGAGAAGCAGGATCAGAGAGGTTATCTCCCCTCGGCGTCAAAAAGAAGGTATCCCTTCAGCGATGAGGAATTGTTAACATGGTCTAAGGTCCCGAAGGTCGACGCGGCAGTTGCCTCAGCCTCAAAGCAGTCGGCCTTACCAGTAGAAGACACAGGGATTCTAAAAGACCCACTGGATCGAAAAGCGGATGCCTCACTAAAGAGAGCATGGGAGGCAGCCACGGGCACGTTTAAACCGGCAATAGCCAGTACGTGCACAGCTCGCTCTATGCTGGTCTGGATTGATCAGCTAGACCAACAAGTAGAACAAAAAGTCTCCAGAGACAAGCTACGAGCAGCCATACCACTGATTCGTGGCGCCGCGGCATACATAGCAGACGCATCAGCCGATTCACTACGCATGGCAGCCAGAACAGCAGGCTTGCTTACTAACGCCAGACGAAGCCTATGGCTTAAAAGCTGGAGAAGTGACACCCAATCCAAGGCAAAGCTCTGTGCCATACCTTGTGAGGGTGAGTTTTTGTTTGGAAAAGCTTTGGACTAAATCCTTGCTAAAGCAAAAGAAAGGAAAAAAGGGTTCCCTAAGCCCTCTCTCCCATTTTATAGGAGAGCGTTCAGGAGACGACCATTTGGTAGGGGAAGACTAGCAGAGAATCAGAACCGCTGGGCCACGAAAGAAGGAAAAGGCAAAGGTGCTATGTTTAGAGGATCCGCCTTCCTCAGAGATCGGAGCTAAAGAACCAGTCCCTCCAGTAGGAGGGAGACTAAAGTTTTTCCTTCAGGAATGGGAGAAAATCACGGCCAGCCCTTGGGTCCTGGGCATTATTAGAGAAGGACTAAAATTAGAGTTCCATCATGTACCCCGTAACTCAGTCATCGTAGCATCCCTTAACTCCCCAGTCCAACAGCGTGCCTTAGAGATTGAAATTATGGGTGGACCAACTTGAGAAACAGCTGAGGGAAGGGACACCAAGGGATAAGATCTTAGATTCTATCCCAGTAATAAGGGGAGCGGCTGCCTTCCTAGCGGACTCATCGGCCAATTCAGTCAGGCTATCGTCCAAAACAGCAGCACTTTCAAACGCGGCCCGAAGAACACTAATAGTTGGCCAGGGGTCCTACAGACCAAAATGAAATTATGTTCAATCCCCTGTGAAGGGAAATTCCTTTTTGGGGAGACGTTAGATGACATCCTCCAGAAAGCAGGAGACAAGAAGAAAGGGTTCCAAAATTTGGGGCCAGCAGCATTTAAAAGGCCCTTTCGAAATAGGTTTTTTCAGAGGAGACCACCGAGGGAACAAAAGTGGGATGACAAAAGAAGAGAGAGAGGGTTCTTCTTTAGTAACTCTTCCCGAGACAAAAAGCCCTCCAAGTGACAGTACGCCCAGGGTGGAGGGAAGGTTAACCCTTTTTCTTCCAGCCTGGAGAATTTCAAACAACCCATGGATAGTAAACCTAATCCAGGAGGGCCTAAGAATAGACTTTCTCTTCCACCTCAACAGTATGTAATAACGCCGCTGAGATCCAGTACGCGAGAACAGGAAGCGCTAGAAAGCGAGGTCCTAGGCCTAGTAAAAAAAGGAGTCCTCCAGGAGGTTCCCCTGCAGGATACGGGCAGAGGGTTCTACTCCCCTCTTTTTCTAGTAACCAAACCGGACGGCACCTTTCGAACGATCATAAATCTGAAAAAGCTAAATGAATACATCAGGAATCAGAGCTTCAAAATGGAGTCGATCAGGTCCACCACCAAAATCCTGTTCCCAAACTGCTACATGACGGTGTTAGATCTCAGCGACGCCTATTATCACGTCCCTATCCACAAAGACTCCAGAAAATATCTCGGGTTAGCCGTCTCAATAAAGGGCAAGGTGAAAGAATTCCAGTACAGAGCCCTGCCGTTCGGAATATCGATAGCCCCGCGGGTATTTACCAAAATAGTAGCAGAAATGATGGCTCATATAAGGGAACAAGACATAGTAATAATCCCGTATCTAGACGATTTCCTAATAGCAGGCAGCTCGGCTCAAAAATGCAGGGAACAGAGGGACAGGGTGATGGACACTCTACAAGGCCTAGGCTGGCTTCTAAATCTAAAAAAATCTAGATTGGAGCCCAGCAGGGTACAAGAATTCTTGGGCCTAACACTGGACTCAAACATTCAGGAGTGTCGCCTCCCAGACCACGAAAAGGAGAAAATCGCTCAAATTACAGCAAGAGCAATCCAAAATCCCTCTATGACATTAAGGAAAGCTATGTCACTGCTGGGTTCCCTATCCGCCTGCCAGCAGTTCAGTGGGCTCAGTTACACACGAGAGATCTCCAGTGGGATGTATTAGCCAACCAGGCAGCAATAGAGGGACACCTAGAGGGTCGTATTACCCTAAATTCAAGAACTATTCATTCCCTAGCTTGGTGGGGAAACCAGGAAAATCTGTCCAAAGGGATCCCCTGAGTAACAAAGATAACACACATAGTGACAACGGATGCCAGTCCCATGGGATGGGGAGCACACATGAACGACGAGGTGGCTCAGGACGTGTGGGGAGATCAAGAATTAAAAGTCTCCTCAAATCAAAAAGAGCTTCTAGCAGTAGGCTATGCACTGACACACTTTCTACCCCTGCTCCAGAATCACCATGTCCGCATTCTTTCGGACAATCGAGTCACAGTGGCCTATATAAATCATCAGGGGGAACCAGGTCCCAAGCCCTAATGGACACATCCGCCAGAATCCTCAAACTAGCGGAGGCAAACCTGCTATCTCTGTCAGCCCTACACATCCGGGGTACAGAGAATCAAAGGGCAGACTTTCTGAGCCGCACCCAATTACGACAGGGGGAATGGGTACTAAAGTGGTCCATTTTTCGGCAGATTGTAAAAATGTTGGGGACCCCAGACATAGATCTTATTGCCGATTTCAAAAACAAAAAAGTAGGCACCTTCTGCTCCCTAGATTCCAGGGGGAATCCTCTAACTCTGGACGCGTTTATGCTCCCATGGACAGAGTCTAACAGGGAAACGAAGAGGTGGAGTCTCTATGGGTGGAGATACAAGGAGGGAAAAGTAATAAAATCCTCATGGGGTTTGTTATAAGCCACCAAATATAACAGAAGCCACTGAAAATCTATTATTGAAACAAATAGACAAAGCAGCAAATCACAATGAGGTGATTTTTATGGGGGACTTCAACTACCCCGACATAGACTGGGAAACTGAAACCTGCGTATCTGTCAGTGACCAAGGATTATCTGTCACAACTTGTGCAGGGCCCAACTAGAGGGACAGCTCTTCTGGACTTAATTTTAAGCACCAGGCCAGATAGAATAACAGAAGTACGAGTCGATGGGCACCTAGGGAACAGTGACCACAATATAATACAATTGCACTTGTCCTTCAGTAAGGTGCCCTGGAAGGGGGTTACAAAAACGCTGAATTTCAGGAAAGCAAAGTTTGATCAGCTTAGAGGACCTTCGCCGAATTGATTGGGACAATATCCTCAAAAATAGGAAAACAGAAAATAAATGGGAAATATTTAAATCAGTTTTACACACCCTCTGCGAGCTAGCCATACCGTACAGAAATAAAAGGGCTAGGAACAGGAGAACATCAATGTGGCTAAATAAGGATGTAAAAAGGGCAATAAATAACAAGAACAAGGTATTTAAGAAGCTAAAACAAGAAGGCAATGAAGAAGCATTAAAAAGTTATAGAGAAAAAAGTAAAATGTGTAAAAAAACAAATACATTTAGCAAAAGCGGAAACTGAGAGACTCCTTGCTAAGGAAAGTAAAACAAACCCCAAACTATTCTTTAATTATATAAGCAGTAAAATGATTAAAATTGATGGTGTTGGCCCTTTAAAGAACAATGAGGGTGAAATCATAGAGAGCGATGTGGGAAAAGCAAATGTTTTTAAATACTTTTTCCAGGACGTCCACCTGACAGCACCATGGAGGACGTCCTCCTCCTCCTTACAGGGACAGGAAGCACACGAGAGGTTAAAGGTCACGTCCCACCCCCTCTCCCTCAGTGTTTTTCCTGTCCCTGCATGGAGGGACACACGAGAAGCTTACCGGAGGGGCTCAGGGGATCGTACGGCTAGTCCAAGCCTTCCCCTGTCAAGAGGTCCCGGGGCCGAAACTCCAGTGGGGAGTCCCTCTGCCCCAAAGGCCAGGAGCAGGACGAAGCTCCTGGATGGAGCCGTTCCTCCCTATGGGAGGCTCTCGGCTCAAAAAAACTCACCGCCACGGCAGGTGATGGTCGGCTCCCCGCAGGCGGCTGGCCGGGCGGGCATCGATGGATGACTGGCGCAGCCGGCGCTGGGAGGCAGGAATGAGGCCTCTGCAGTCCGCCATAGCAGGCGAAGAGGCCGGAGTGGCAGTCCGCCGCAGATGGATGGGGGTTGGCTCCCCACGGCGGCAGGCCGGAGGAGGCCGCCATAGTCGCGCGCAGAGCAGGAAGTGGAGGAGGCGGCCTAGCGCGAGAGGCCGTGCGTCACATCCGGTGACGTCAGACGCCGGCCTTTGAATCCCAGCGCGCGCTACCGAAGCCACATAGCGCTTGCTACTGAAGCCAGACAGCGCTCGCTACTGAAGCCAGACAGCGCTCGCTACTGAAGCCAGACAGCGCTCGCTACTGAAGCCAGACAGCGCTCGCTACTGAAGCCAGACAGCGCTCGCTACTGAAGCCAGACAGCGCTCGCTTCTGGGGTCCACAGTGCACGCTCCTAAGGCACAGAGCGCGCTTCTGGAGATCCATAGCGCCCTGCGGACCGCGCCAGGATGGAAGGGGTTGCTCCAGCAGGCGGAGGGGTAAGTGCGCATAGCGCAGACCACCCTCCCCCACCCATTACCCCAACCCAGATCTGAGTAGGTGCCCCTTCTGTATTATTAGGAGAAGGGAGCCCCGACAGAATCCCCCTCGGGGGCGAAGGACCCGGCAAAGGCCACCTCCAAATCGGTCAGATGCCCAGTATGCAGGGTAAAGCTGCCAGACGCATATAACAAGACCCTATGCGGACCCTGTACCTCAAGGGTCATAGGCGAGGAACAGCCATCCCTCCTAGCCGAAATGAGATCGCTGATAAGGGAGGAAGTTCGGGCCTCTACATCCAGCCTCGCACGGCTTCAGTCCCCCAGCCCAGGGCCGAGTCGCAAACGTCCAAGGTGGGAAGCGGACCCAGAGTCGGAAGAAAGCCCTAGTGAGGAGTCCGAATTCCAGGATTCGGATCAGGAAAAAGAAGGCGAGATCCGGGAGGATAGACAAGATCAGAGCAGGAAATACCTATTCAGACTGGAGGACACGGACGAGTTGGTCCAAGCAGTCAGAAATACTATGCAGATAGAGGAGGTCCCTAAACCACAGTCCAGGCAGGACTTAATGTTCGGAGGACTGGTGGCCCGGAGACAGGTAGTGTTCCCTGTAAGTGAACACATCAAAACGATGGTCCAGGAGGAGTGGAAGGAGGCAGAGCGTCGACTGACACTCTCCCGAGACTTTAGAAGCAGACTGCCTTTTGATCCTGAGGAAACCCGGGCATGGGAGGAAATTCCTAAAATAGATGTCCCAGTCGCTAAGGTTACCAAAAAGACGGCTATCCCATTCGAGGACTCATCAGGTCTTCGAGACCCGATGGATAGGAAGGCAGACGTCTTATTAAAAAGAGCATGGGAGACGTCGGCGGCTCTTATTAGGGCCAACATAGCAGCCACATCGGTGGCCAGGTCTATGTTTTTGTGGATGGGGCAGTTGGAAGAACACCTAACCAACAAGACCCCTAGATCAGACATCCTAGCATCCCTTCCGCTCATAAAATCGGCCACGGCATTCCTATCAGATACGTCGGCCGAATCGGTAAGATTTGCAGCCAGAAACAGCTCCCTCTCCAACGCGGCCCGAAGAGCAGTCTGGCTCAAATCCTGGTCGGGGGACAACGCTTCAAAAACTAAGCTATGCGCCATCCCCTTCTCGGGCCTGAGGGTATTCGGGCCAGCTCTAGATAACATTCTAGAGCTGTGTCCGATAAAAAGAAGGGATTCCCGGAGGAAAAACCCAGACGACCCCAGTCCTTTCGGAGAGGCTCCTTTTCTAGGAGACAGACCGAGTTCAGGGGTCGGGCAAGGTCCAGTAGAGGCTCCTATAGGGGCTCCTTCAGCCAGACCGGGAGGGACAGAGGTCCTCCATTCACATCAACCTCTAGATCGAGGAGGCAATGACGCCATAGGTATTGGGGGGAGACTTCGCCACTTCGCAACAAACTGGTCCCGAGTCACCCACAATCAGAGGGTCCTCAGAACCGTCGCGGAGGGCTACAATATCGAGCTTTATTCACGTCCCCCCGAAAGATATATTACCCCCACTGTCGTCCTGGAGGACTCCGCAATGTGGACGGATCTACAGGACATGGTAAAATCAAAGGTCATAGTACCAGTTCCCCCGTCAGAAAGAGGGAAAGGGCACTATTCGTCCCTGTTCTCGATCACAAAACCATCTGGCGAGGCCCGTACCATCATAAACCTGAAACCACTAAATGCCTGGGTCAAGTACAAGAGATTCCGGATGGAATCGGTCCGATCCGCAACCCTCTTGATAGATCGGGACGCCGTCATGTGCACCCTAGACCTAAAGAAGGCCTACTACCAGGTCCCTATCCATCCCTCATCCCAGAGACTGCTAAGGTTTGCGGTCAGTTTACCAGCCCGGACCTGCCACTTCCAGTTCCAGTGTCTTCCATTCGGGTTGGACTCAGCTCCCAGAATCTTTACAAAGCTGGTGGGAGAAGTAGTGGCCTACCTGAGAGATCAGGGTATTGTGATCATACCCTATTTAGACGACTTCCTACTGGTGGCAAGATCCAGGGAAACGCTCGTTCGCGACAGAAACCGAGCAACTGTGGTAATGGAGTTCCTTGGATGGGTGATCAATTGGGAGAAGTCGAACATCAGGCCAGAGACCAGGAAAATATTTCTCGGAGTCCTCCTAGACTCAACCGACAGAATATCCTGGCTACCCGAACAGAAGCAGAGGACTATTCAGACCAGAACCAGAGACCTGTTGAGACGTCAGTGCTCCATAAGAGAGGCAATGGAGGTCCAGGGCCTCATGACGGCCTGCATCCAGTGCGTCCGATGGGCCCAATTCCACTCAAGATCACTGCAGAAAGAGATCCTTGCGAGGTGGGACAGAAGTCAGGCGTCGCTAGACAGACCCCTAAGGCTGCCAGAACGAGTAAGAGAGTCCCTTCGGTGGTGGACACGGTCCAGAAACCTTCAGGTGGGCGTATTTTGGACAGCCTCTCCATACGTGGTAGTCACCACGGACGCCAGTGTGTGGGGTTGGGGAGCCCACATAGAAGGGAAAATCTTCCAGGGGAGATGGCCAGTAGACATCAAGACCAGATCCTCCAATTTCAGAGAACTCTACGCGGTCTGGGAAGCGCTACGGCGGAACCAGTCGATACTCGAGAGAATCGTCATGTCCGTATACTATCCGACAATATGACGACAGTGGCGTTCCTGAAGCACCAGGGAGGGCCCAGACATCAACCACTACAGGACCTAGCGGGAAAAATATTTGCTTGGGCAGAAAGAACGGTCCGTTCAGTGACCGCAGTACACCTAGAGGGTTCCCAGAACGAAGTAGCAGACTATTTGAGCAGACAACGGATCCGCCCGACAGAATGGGAGCTGAACGAAGAAATCTTCAACCATCTCTGTCAGCGGTGGGGGACCCCCAGTATAGATCTCTTTGCAAGCCGAAAGAATTCGAAGGTCCCCAGATTCTATTCCCTGAATCCGACGGACCACCCAGAAGGTGTGGATGCCCTGAGTCAGACTTGGAGAGAATCCCTCTCCTACGCATTCCCGCCACTGGCCCTTATACGGGCAGTGCTCAGGAAAATACGCGCGGACCACGCACGAGTGATGTTGATCGCTCCATACTGGCCGAAGAGAAGCTGGTTTCCCCTTCTAGGAGCCATGGCAGTAGGAAATCCAGTCGAGCTACCCCTGTGGACGGACATCATCCACCATCCAAACCCAGCAAGACTTCATCTATCGGATTGGATCCTGAGAGGGACATCCTGAAGACAAAGGGATTGTCGGACCAGGTCATATCCACCCTACTGGCCAGTAGGAAACCGGTGACATCCGCAATCTATAGGAAGATATGGAAAAGATTCTGTTTGGAGGGTGGCAGGTCCGATCTCGTGGCAGGCACCCCTGACCTCCCTAGCATACTAAGTTTTTTGCAGGCAGGTTTTAATAAAGGCCTTAAGCCTAGCACGCTAAAGGTCCAGATTTCAGCCTTAAGCGCCTTCTTCAATTACCAGCTAGCTGCTCATCCCTGGGTAATAAGATTTATAAAGGCCACACAGCGCCTGCGCCCCACGATTAGGCAGCTCACCCCGCCTTGGGACCTGGGCCTGGTACTCAGGTTCCTCTGTACAGACCACTATGCTCTAGGGGAGAAAATAACCATCTCTGCCCTCACCCGTAAAACGGCCTACCTAGTAGCCATTACCACGGCCAAAAGAATAGGGGAGATCCAGGCCCTGTCCACTAAGGACCCATATCCACAGATAAGAGAGGATAGTATAATCCTAAGGTTAGACCCGGCATTTACCCTGAAGGTAGCCTCCTCAAAGAATCTAAACCAGGAGGTAGTGTTACCATCGTTCTGCGACAATCCCCGTAATAAAAAAGAACAGCGTCTTCACTCGCTGGATGTGAGGCGCGCGGTGCTAGACTATCTAGAAGGAACCAATAGCTGGCGCATTGACCCAAACTTGTTCATCCTTTTTGGGGGTAAAAATAAGGGGAAGAAAGCCTCTAAGGCGTCTATCGCGCGCTGGATTACCTCAGTAATCTCTGACGCCTACCAAGCCGAAGGCGTTAGCCCGCCAGGGTCCATAAAAGCCCACTCTACGAGGGCGGTATCAGCCTCATGGGCTGAACGGGCGGAGGCCTCGGTTGACCAAATCTGTAGAGCAGCAACCTGGGCCAATCTGAATACATTCTGCAAGCACTACAAGCTTGACGTGTTGGCTGGTCAGCAGACCGCATTCGGGAGAAAAGTTCTCCAGGCGGTAATCCCACCCTGAGGAGGTGCTTTGGTACTCTCCATGGTGCTGTCAGATGGACGTCCTGGAAAATAGGTATTAGACCTACCGGTAATGATGTTTCCAGGAGTCCATCCTGACAGCACGGGTACTTCCCTCCCTGTTATGTTATGCTATGTTGTATTTTGATATGTCATATGCTGTAATATGATTGTTTCATTAAACTGTTACTAGCATCATCCACCTTGCGGTACTTGTTAAATCACTGAGGGAGAGGGGGTGGGACGTGACCTTTAACCTCTCGTGTGCTTCCTGTCCCTGTAAGGAGGAGGAGGACGTCCTCCATGGTGCTGTCAGGATGGACTCCTGGAAACATCATTACCGGTAGGTCTAATACCTATTTTTCTCAACAGTGTTCACACAGGAAAAGGATTTGCCAGGGGAAATGCAGAGTGATAATGTAAACTCCCCATTAAGTATTACCTGCCTAACCCAGGAAAAAGTGCAGAACCGCCTTAGTAAGATTAAAATTGACAAATCACCAGGCCCTGATGGCATTCACCCTCGGGTATTAAGGGAGTTAAGTAATGTGATAGACAGGCCTCTATTCCTTATATTTAAAGACTCTATAGAAACAGGGTCTGTTCCTTTTGATTGGCGGCAAGCAAATGTGGTACCAATATTCAAAAAGGGGTGTAAAAGGGAACCTGGAAACTATAGGCCGGTAAGCTTAACATCTGTTGTGGGTAAAATTTTTGAAGGGTTTCTAAGGGATACCATTATGAAATATCTCAATGTTAATAAATGTTTAACTCCATATCAGCATGGATTTATGAAGGATCGCTCCTGTCAAACTAACCTGATCAGCTTCTATGAGGATGTAAGCTCTCAAATGGACCAAGGAGAATCATTGGATGTCATTTATCTCGACTTCTCTAAAGCATTTGACACTGTCCCACATAATAGATTGGTAAGTAAGATGAGAAAGATTGGGCTAGGGGAAAATGTGTGTAGATGGGTAGGTAGCTGGCTTAGTGATAGAAAACAAAGCGTGGTTATTAATGGTGCATACTCAGATTGGGCTAGGGTTACTATTGGGGTACCACAGGGTTCTGTATTGGGCCCCCTACTATTTAATATATTTATTAATGATCTAGTGGATGGCTTACACAGTAAAATATCAGTATTTGCAGATGATACAAAACTATGTAAGGTAGTTAACACAAAGGAGGACAGTTTGCAACTACAGACAGATTTGAGTAAATTGGAGAATTGGGCTGAAAAATGGCAAATGAGGTTTAACACAGATAAGTGTAAGGTTATGCACATGGGAAGGAGAAACAGATGCTACAATTACTTACTAAATGGGAAACTGCTGGGGAAATCAGACACGGAAAACGACTTAGGCATCTTAGTCAATAAGAAGCTAAATTGGAGTGCCCAGTGTCAGGCAGCTGCCACCAAAGCAAATAGGGTCATGGGATGCATTAGAAGATGTCTGGGGACACAAGATGAAAGCATAATTCTCCCTCTATACAAATCACTCGTCAGACCACACTTGGAGTATTGTGTGCAATTTTGGACGCCGGTGCTCAAGAAAGACATTACTGAACTTGAAGGGGTTCAAAGGCGGGCTAATAAAATGATAAATGGAGTTGGTTCACTACCATACCCAGAAAGGTTATCAAAATTAGGTCTATTTACTCTAGAAAAGAGAAGACTTAGGGGAGACCTAATATATATGTACAAGTATATCAGAGAGCAATGCAGAGATCTCTCCAATGAACTGTTTGTACCAAGGACTGTGACAAGAACAAGGGGGCATTCTCTTCGTTTGGAGGAAAGACAATTTCTGCACCAGCATAGAAGAGGGTTCTTCACGGTACTCTGGAATTCTCTTCCTGAGGAAGTGGTGATGGCCAACTCACTGAATGAATTTAAGAAAGGAATGGATGCTTTTCTTGTGAGTAACAGTGTAGATGGTTACGAATAACATAATATTATAGGTGGATGATTGACCCAGCTTAGGGGAAGGAATTTTTTTCCCTATGGAGAAAATTGGCTTCTACTCTGGGTTTTTTGCCTTCCCCAGGATCAACAATGCAGAACAGCTGAACTAGATGGACATAAGGTCTTCCTTCGGCCTTCAAAACTATGTTATGCCTTTCCCCCAATCATGCTCATTCCAGCGGTCCTAAGGAAAGTCAGGGAGGACGGGGCAAGAATGATACTGATAGCCCCTTTCTGGCCCAAAAGAACTTGGTTTTCCTGGCTAAGAATGCCCTCAGTAACCGACCCATGGATCCTACCGGATCTCCTGGACCTGCTATCGCAGGGCCCAGTGTTACATCCTCAGGCACCAAACCTCCATTTAACAGCATGGAATTTGAGAGGGCGCTGATGAGGGACAGGGGATTTTCAGAGAACCTGATAACTACTACAAAAAAGTAGGAAACTGGTTACGATGACAGCTTATGGCAGAACATGGAAAAAATTCCTTTCCACTTCTAGGGCAAAGGATCAGGACGGGGTTCAGATTAAGATCCTTGAATTTCTACAAAAGGGCCTAGAACGGTCTGGCAGTCAACACATTAAAAGTACAAATAGCGGCGTTAGGCGCCCTCTATACCCATGATGTGGCAGGTGACCCTTGGGTAGCACGGTTTATTAAGACTGCAACCAGATCTAGGCCAATAGCTAGTCAAAGGTTACCGTCATGGGACCTGAATCTTGTACTTTCAACACTGACAGGCCCTCCGTTTGAACCAATTTACTCGGCACCCCTAAAATTCCTATCGCTTAAAACTGTGCTTCTGGTGGCACTAACATCAGCTCGAAGAGTGAGCGATATTCAAGCCTTATCAGCAGGGCCACCTTTTACAAAAATTCTAGAGGATAGAGTCATCATAAAACCTGACCCGGCCTATCTACCTAAAGTATCATCACATTTCCACAGGTCACAAGAAGTAGTCCTTCCTTCCTTCTGCCCAAATCCAAAAAATAAGGGGGAAGAAAAATTCCACACTTTAGATGTTAAAAGGTAGTACAGTACTTAGAGGCCACCAAAAAATGTAGGAAGGAAGGCTCTGTCTTTGTATGTTTCCAGGGTCCTCGGAAGGGGCTCAAGGCATCCAAGAGTACACTGGCAAGGTGGATAAGGGATGCGATTGCCCTGGCATACTCATCCAGTGGAAATACCATTCCAGAGGGGCTGAGAGCTCTTTCCACAAGGGCAATGGTGACCTCATGGGCTGAAAGATCTGAGGTATCAATAGAACAAATCTGTAAGGTGGCCACCTGGTCATCACCTTCGACCTTTTTCAGGCACTATAGATTAGATCTAGCCTCTACATCTGACCTGACCCTCGGGAGAAGGGTCCTTCAGGCGGTGGTCCCTCCCTAAGCTACCAATCTCTGTAATTCTCTCCGTGGTGCTTTCATGGGTGAGAGAGAATAGCTTAGTTACTCACCGATAACGGTGTTTCTCGGAACCCATGACAGCACCCGCTTATTCCCCTCCCCTTCACGAGTATGGTGAGCACGTTTTACTGTTAGTAGAGTGTTTCCGTTTAGGCATGGTGCTTTTGATAAATAAGCAGTATTATAATATAGTGTATATATTTCTGTTTAACCTGGAGACCCTCTGATGCTCTGTAACCAACTGAAGGCGGAGGAGAGGTACCGCCCTTTTATCTGTAGGTTCCTGTCCCTGAAGGGCGGATCCCCTCTCTCCGTGGTGCTGTCATGGGTTCCGAGAAACACCATTATCGGTGAGTAACTAAGCTATTGGGGTTTCATTGACTGTAAAAGCCATAATCATCAACATTAACAGAAATAAACACTTGAAATAGATCACTGTTTATTATTTTGTGAGAAGCGCCTGTATATCAATCTGTGTATTTACTTATTAACAGTAAGCTGTGATGCTTTTCTGATCAGATTATTCACACCCAATCCTGATTTCATGTGAGGGATATTGAACATAATCTAATGAAAATTACAGCAATTACAACTATTTCTTATTTATTAAACTTTTATTTGCTAAATATATTTGTGTTTTATGCCCATAGTCCCGAGAAATGAATCTGGTGGAGATTCTGTCTTTCATGTTCCAGCTAAGCTTTTCTACGCTTGGAAAGGTATATTTTAATGGTAAAAAAACAAACAAAACAAGAAAAATAGATGCATAAAGATAAATATAGATACATCGTTAGTCAGATCCGGGATAATTGATATTTATTTTATTTTCTATTCATAAGGACTATTCTGTAGAGGGTATGAGTGAATCGCTACTGACGTTCCTACAGCACCTACGAGAATTTGGACTTGTATTTCAGAGAAAGGTTAGCAGTTCACCATCGCTGACATTGTATTTCTATACCACTGTCTGCTTCTCTGTATGATGGCAGCAAGCTGTTGTAAATGTGTCTTGTGATCTTGGCAAAAGTTTATGAATTTCTTGCTACAGTATATAATTTGTTATTGTTTGCAAGTAGAAGTTTTGGTTTCCATATTATTTTATTCTTTTCAGCGTAAGTCTCGCCGTTATTATCCGACACGTCTAGCGATAAATCTGGCTTCTGGAATCTCTGGGACTTCCCTTGACAGCAATAAGCAGGGATTTATTGTGGTAGAGACTAACTACAGGATATATGCATACACAGGTTAGTAACTATAGAGGCTCCGTCACATACTGGCTTCTGTGTCCATGTTCTTAGACTTTGCAGTAAGTAGTGTATTTTCACACATTTGTCATTTCTCTTATTTACTAAAGAAAAGAAGACGATCTTGAGCCTAAGTGTAATTTTAACCAGAACATGATGATGCGTCTTGCTGTCATTCATTTTTTTATCTTTATTCTCAGATTCAGAACTGCAGATTGCCCTCATTGCTCTCTTCTCTGAAATGCTGTATCGCTTTCCCAACCTGGTGGTGGCACAGGTCACCAGAGAAAGTGTTCAACAGGCTATAGGGAATGGCATCACTGCTGATCAGGTAAGAGGGTAAGGGATAACCTAGAATATATAGTTTAGTATCATTTAATTTGTTGCAAGTGAATAGATGAATTCTTTTATTAAGGCCACGTTCACATTTTCAGTATTTTACATCCTTATTTGTAAACCAAAATCACAATTGGAACAATTAGAGCAAAAGTATAATAGAGATTGCTCCTCCTGAGCAGGCTAACCCCCCCCCCCCCCCCCACACTCTCTCTGGGACAGGTGCTTATCGGCTTGAACTACATTCTCCGCACTTTTCTGCAGAAGCTGACACCGGTGCCCCGAACATTCCCAGGAATGGTTCGAGCTTACCACCCTGTTCATGGCACATAATGCAGCAGATCCAAGAAGCAGACTCATTCCTTCTCCTCTGGATCTACCCCTCCATCGACATCCTCTGCCTCCCCCGCCCCTGGGCCCTCTACAGCTCAGGGGTCTGAATTCCACTCTTAGTCAGATTCAGACCTTGACTCCGATCAATCCTCCAAGCTTCAGGATGTGATAGACAGTTTGAGTCTTACCATCACTCAGACCCTCAACATCATGGACGAGGACTGCCCTATCTCGGAGGTCACAGTATCCTTTAAAAAGGTCATATTCCTTCCCCAGGTCTTTTCCAACCATAAGGCTGGAATCGCACTAGTGTAGAGCATCCAATGCGAGATGCTAATGACACTCTGCTGCGAACGTGAGCCAAGTGTGAGTGCTCTGTGTTCTGGTACTCTCCATCTCCTCCTTTTCCAGCATCTGTGTTAATTGCACTGCACTCTGATGACATCCAAGTGCAGTCTGATGTTTCACATGCATCCCTAGACTTGTATGTGCGTGTTAGCCGTGTCTCACTGCCAGTTGCAACATGATGCAGTTGTTTTCTCATGCCGAATCAACAATGGATCCTTCGCTGGTTCCTGGGTTTTTTCTTGCCATTACTTCTCTTCTCCAGTCTGGTGTCATCATTCCCGTCTCCTCCCAAGATCTATTTTCAGCTTTCTACTCAAACCTTTTTGTGGTCCCTAAAAGATGTATCTGTCCACCCGATTCTAGACCTCAAACTCCTGAACAAAAGTGTGTGGATCCGCCGCTTCAGGATGGAGACCTTCGGTCAGCAATTGCCTTCATGGAGCCTGCAGAGTTCCTCTGTTCGGTGGACATCCAGGTCACCTCCCTCCACGTCCCTCTCTGTGCACCACATCAAAGGTTCCTTCGCTTTGCAGTTCAGGACTCTCACTTCCAAGTCATGGTGCTACAATTTGGTTTAGCGTTGGCCCCTAGAGTTTTCACAAAGGTCATTGCAGCTGTCATGGACCTCCTTTGTTTCAGGGGAATTCTAGTTATCCCCTACCTGGATGACCTTCTGATCAAAGCTCTGACCTATCAGAATTGCTGCAAGAGTCACCAAGTTATGCTCAACACGCTGTCCTTTCTGGACTCGTCAACACAGCGAAGTCTTCTATGATTACAACCCAGCGCCTAGTTTTCTTAGGCATGCTCTCTGATACTGCGCAAGCCAGGGTCCTTCTGCCCGACAAAAAGGTCTCCTCCCTTGTTCTCGCCTTGCGCCCTGCCCACTTCGAGTCAGTATGAGAGAGCTAGGCAAGATGGTTGCCACTATGGAAGCAATCCCCTTCGCTCAGTTTTACACTCGCCCGCTTCAGCTTGCAGTTCCATCAAGTTGGGACAAAAAGATCATCTTGGATCGTCTCTTCTTTCTTCCTCCATAAATATGACAGTCACTCACCTGCTGGTGCCTTTCTCCCCTTGTCTGCCGCAGGAGATCCTTTCCCCCAATGCATCGGTATTTGGTGACGACAGACGCCAGTCTTCTGGGCTGCTGAGTGGTGTTTCTCCAGTTTACGGTCTAGTGCCGCCAAGTTCACTTCTTTGGCGAGTGATCTCTCAACCAAATCTGTCAGAGATGGGACATGCCCGATGTCGACATGTTGGCATCAAGGATGAACAGCCAGGGTCCACGTTTCATGTTTAGATTTCGCGATTCACTCTCAATCGGCTCCGATAACCTGGTTCTTCCGTGGTCTCTGTTTCACCTTGCATATCTTTTTCCACCCCTGCTGCTCATTCTGAGACTCATCGAGATAATCAAGGCAGAGGGAATACTGGTCATCCTTGTGGCTCCAGTTTGGCCTATAAGAGCTTTGTTATGCAGAAGTCAATCTCATCGCAGACGTTCCATAGAAGCTGTCGGATCGTCCAGACCTCCTTTCCCAGGGTCAAGTCTCCCACCAGATTTCAGTCTCTCAATTTAATGGCATGGTAGTTAAAGCCGCAGTCTTAAAAGATGCAGGCTTCTCTGACCAGGTTATTCAAACCATGATCAAAGCTGTCTCACAGCTCCTCTAATGGTCAGGACTCTGCCCGTCCGATCCTGTTTCAGAGGAACTTAGCTTCATGTTCACAAGTCAGGACTTTTGTACAGGGAGTAGTTCATTCTGTTCATCTCTATCGTCCTTGCGTGGACCCCTGGGACCTTGACCTGGTTCCGACCGCTCTTCTTGAGTCCATGCGGGAAGTTTCTCTTTCCTTGCTTTCCTGGAAAGTCGCCTTCTTGGTTGCCATCATCTCCACCAAACACGTTTCTCAGCTGGCGGCCCCATCCTGCCTTTCTCCCTTCCTTATTTTTCATCAGGAAAAAGAAGTGCTGTGCCCAGTTCCTGCCAATCTCCCGAAGGTGGTTTCTCCTATCCATCTTAACGAGGACCTCATTCTCCTATCCTTGTGTCCATCACCTTGTCATCCTCAGGAGCATTCCCTTTACAAATTGGATCTTGTCAGGGCTCTGTGTCTCTTATATTTCCAGATCAGCATCGTTCAGACTTTTTGCTTCTGATTTCTGAAGGTCATCGCAAAGGTCTCCCAGCTTCCAAGGCCACGATCGCCCGCTTGATCTGCTGTGCCATCCTGGAAACCTATCTGGCTAAAGACAGACCTCCCCTCCTGGGGTCACGGCTTACTCCACACGTGCAGCGGGGCCTCCTGGGCCGATCGCCATAAAGCATACACACCTTCAGCTGACGCAAGTCCAGTTAGTGAAGTTCTGCTAGCGGCAGTTAACCGGGCTTAGTCCTGTTCTGCGTGTGTTTTCATCTCCTTTTTTTTCTCCCCCTTAGGACAGCTTTAGGATGTCTCATGGACTCCTGTGTCCCCCAATGAAGCGATAGAGAAAAGAGGATTTGGGGTATTTACCGTAAAATCTTTCTCGGAGCCTTCATTGGAGACACAGTATATGTGCCTATGTTGAGGCATGTTCAAGTTTAGTTTTTCACTATCTGATCAGAACTCGTCCCAGTGGGGGGTCTGTACCCTGGTGAGGTGGAGCTAACTTATTTTGCGTAGTAACAGTCTCCTAGTGGCAACAGCATACACCCATGGTCTCCTGTGTCCCCCCCCCCCCC
Source organism: Dendrobates tinctorius (assembly GCF_039654945.1). NCBI lineage: Eukaryota > Metazoa > Chordata > Amphibia > Anura > Dendrobatidae > Dendrobates > Dendrobates tinctorius. The sequence goes on along the minus strand of NW_027361719.1, from coordinate 2,580,471 downwards.
CCAATGAAGGCTCCGAGAGAGATTTTACAGTAAGTATCCAAAATCATCTTTTTTTTCCACCCACTCCTGGTTTTGGCTTACAAATACTGATTTAAAGCACTGACCAAATACTGAACGTGACCTAAGGAGGATGCGTACTATTCAGAAAGTGCAAAAAAAAAATTGTCAGCTCACGATTCTTGATGGCAGAGTTCCTCCTGTGCACAGAAACTCCGAGACATGGTGACTAACTGAAAACAAAAAAGAAAAGTCCAGCAACCAAGGAGTTTTTAATAAAAACAACCAACTTTAACTCCTTAGTGAAGTTTTTTGTTTCTTTTGTGCGAGACTATCATGACAGGTAAAAGTAGATTTGCTATACACTATAGAGGACAACCGACCATTGTTTTTTTTTTTAGATGCTGCTGCTATAAGCGCCAACCCACTCTAGTTGTCATGCCAACCTATCGGTGACCCACGATCATGTGACTGGGGTCACCGATATGCTGATTTTCGACCCGATGGCTGGAAGCGCTAGATAGATACTAGGTTACTAGCCAGGTTAATAGCCACGGGTGGATCACAATTCCACCCGCGGCTGTTACAGGCACATGGCAGGTGATCAAAACAGCTGATATGTGCCGGGAAAGATGTGGGCCCACCGCCTGAGCCCACATCAAGGGGGGAGTCCTACATCGGCGTAAATTTACGCCTGATGTCGGAAAGGGGTTAAATATGTTTAGGGGTGCGGTTTCTATGATGGTATCACTTTTTTGGGGTTTTCCAATATAAAGGTCCCCCAAAGTCACTTCAAAACGGAATAGGTCCCAAAAAAGTTTTCTAATTTTCCTTGGAAAAATGAAAAATTGTGCTAATGTTAAGCAGACATGAGGGAAATTTTATTTATTAATTATTCTGTGTGTTATGACCATCTGGACTAAAGTTATAAACATGCAAAGTTTGAAAAGTGCTCATTTTTTGAAAATGTCAAATTTCTGATATTTTTGTATAAAAATATGCAAAGCATATTGACCTAAATTTACCACTAACATAAAAGTAGAATGTGTCATGAAAAAACCATCTCCGTGTCACTGGGACAAGTTGAAACATTGTAGAGTTATTGTCACATAGTGACACATTTCATTATATTAAAATTTGGCCTGGTCATTAAGGGGTTACAACATTAAAATCCATGTGGCGCTCATGTGTATGGTCCAAGCTAAAGTGTTTCGGACTGTCTTCGGCCTCGGTCCTTGCTCTTACATTACTGAGGCACTCCGGAAGAAGTCTGTTGAACTACACACTTGGGCTACATGTGGATTTTAGTATGTTTTTATGAAGTGCTCCTTGGAATCTGGAGAACATTCTCCCTTAGGCCATGTTCACACGCTCAGTATTTGGTCAGTATTTTACATCAGTATTTCAAAGCCAAAACCAGGAGAGGAACAGTCAGAGGAAAAGTGTAATAGAAAGTATAGTAGAATCACATGCATAACTTTAAGATTGTGAAGTCCTATTACACTAAGAAAGCACATTTCAAAACAATTATTGTTTATTCAGAGCAAACTGTGGAGCAGAAACCATTGCCAATGTCTGACAAGGCCAGTCATACATTGTATAATTTCATATATAAATCACAAAATCACTTAATTGTATTTTGAAATCCCTAGATAATCCATTTTCTTCGGACGAGAGCCCACCCAGTAATGTTACAGCAGGTAATGTGACCACTTTTTAACTTACCAGTATGCGTTGGTTAAGGCACCACAATGATGACACAGTTTATGTACAATGTAAAATATGTCCTGCAGAATCCAGTGCTTCCCCCAACCATCACTGACCAGGTTCGTCTTTGGGAACTTGAGAAAGATCGCCTCCGTTTCTCTGAAGGTGAGGAGGGTGTTATTATTTTTTATAATGTAATGCTAATGATGGGAGAAAAGTCCAAAATGCTGTTTATATATAACATTGCAAGATGAAAACAGACTGCACACAAGGTCTTACCTACTGATAGAACAATTGGTGCTATACGAGTGTCAGCTTTTAAGCCCCCGTCACACACAGCGATCTCACCAGCGAGATCGCTGCTGAGTCACAAGTTTTGTGACGCAACAGCGATCTCACCAGCGAGATCGCTGTGTGTGACAGCTATCGGCGACCGGCCCCCCTGCCGGGTATCGCTGATCGTTGTTGAAACGTCTGGACATTTTTGGGGTCGCTTGTCTCCCGCTGGCCAGCATGCATCCCTGCGTGTGACAGGCGGGAGACCAGCGAGCAGGAGCTGGTAACCAAGGTACACATCGGGTTTCTAAGGGACGCGCGGCGCCTAGAAACCCGATGTGTACCTTAGTTACCAGCGCGCTGGTGCAGGGAGCTGGTAACCAAGGTACACATCAGGTTTCTAAGTGCCGCGCGCCCCTTAGAAACCCGATGTGTACCTTGGTTACCAGCTCCCTGCATCATCGCGCTGGTAACTAAGATACACTGCGGGTAACTAAGCAACGTGCGTCGCTTATTACCCGCATGTCGCTGGTCCTGATCGCTGGTGAAGCTGTCTGTTTGACAACTCACCAGCGATCATGCAGCAACACAACAGCGATCCTGACAAGGTGATATCGTTGTCGGGATCGCTGGTGAGTCGCTATGTGTGAGGTGGCCCTTATATTTGTTTAGAATGTTAGGCATGAAAACAAATTATTTGGTGTCTACTAAATGTACTTTTGTGCTACATTTACACCACAGTATTAACCCCTTAGTTCTCTATGACCGATATATATATACATCATGGAGTGGATCAGTGTGTGTGTGGAGTAGGAGCAGGAGCTGTCACGATACTGTAACTGGATTTCCTTGGGCAGTGGGCTCCTGTCCCTGCTCCCTGGATTACCTCTGATGGTGACGATGCAGGGACCATGTGCCTTACTGATCTCCTAAATGCACACTCAACTATTCCCTCCCCAGGTTTAAATAGAAGCCCCTGCAGAGTGATGGGATAGCCAAATAGCAAATGGAAAATACCTAATGTAAGAAAAGGAGTGGACAAAAAGCAGAGTGTAATCAGTACCCGGAGAGCGACAGGCTCTCCAGTGGCTAAGCGCATAGAAACTCCATCACTGCCATGTTGGTTCTCCTGAGCTGGTCCAAGCTGGGCTTCATGATTTTTAATATATCCTGGAATATAATAGTGAAAGTAATCAAACAATCACAGGTTCAAGTTTCAAGTTATATGTTTAAAAATAAAAAAAATTACATATTTAGTATCTCTGCATCTGTAAAAAGTCCGAGTTATCAAAATATAAATAACCCATATAGTAACGCTGGAAAAAAAATAAAAATCAAAAGATTAAATTGATATCATTCCAAATTACAGCTTGGCGCGCAAAAGACTAGCCTTCTCACAGCTCCATTGATGGAAAAATAAGTTACTGGTCTCAGAAAATGGAGAAATAAGCTAATTATTATTTGATTTTATTTGTGCTTTACAAATTTCAGATTTTTTAAGCCACTAAAACGGTAAAAAAACAAAAGCCCTAGGCATGTTTGGTATCGTCATAACTGTACTGAATCATTTGCCAGGCCTTTTTTTTTTTTTTAAATCACATTGTAAATGCAAGACCCAAAAAAACAATTAAAGATTTGCATCCCAATCACCATTTTGTCTAATTTTGAAAACATTTTCCTCTTTTTCAGTACATTGTACAGTAAAATAACTGGTGTCTTTTAGTGATGAGTGAGTAGTATTGTTGCTCGGATGTCCCCGAGCATGCTCGGGTGTCCTCCGAGTATTTTGGCGTGCTCAGAGATTTAGATTTCGTCGTCTCAGCTGCATGATTTGCAACTTGATAAAACTGAGGAGAGAGAGAGCGCAATAGGGTCTTATCTGGGTAACAGATGAAATAAATTCAAGGAATCTACTCACCTTTTCCAAGATATTTTAAAGCATGTAGATCAATGTCAGCCTGCTGCACGCCCGAGGTTCACGTCCGTGACCACAGATAAAGATCCTTATGGATAAATTATTAGGCTTATCGTGCGCTGCTGAGACCAGGATAAAGTCACCACATGAGAAACTTTTTAACTCTTTATTCCCAACGCGTTTCAAAGTGGAATATCACTTCTTCTTCAGGGGATGACATAGTCATCCCCTGAAGAAGAAGTGATATTCCCCGGGATTGGAACCGGAGACACCGCTGGGTACGTGGAGTCACGGCTGGGCACCCGGAGACACTCACAGCGCTGACGGACACACGGTAAATGTGGGCAGAGCCCCGGGCTGCTGCACAGACCCCCCTGGTAGCAGCGCAAGCCCCCCCTGGCAGCAGCACGAGCCCCCCTGGCAGCAGCACGAGCCCCCCTGGTAGCAGCACGAGCCCCCCTTGCAGCGCGCTGCACATCGGAGCACCCTCTCATCCCTTCCTGCGGCCTGCAGTATCACCCCACTCCTGCCTCCTCCAGCAGCGACCCTGGGACCCCGCTTCACCGCAGCCACCACCCCCGGTAAGCAATAAGACACCTGGATTATAAGAGGCACCACCATTTTATTAAAAAAAAACGTTTTTTCCTATTTTTCTCCTCAAAATTTGTGGTGCGTCTTATAATCCGGAGCGTCTTATAAAGCGAAAAATACGGTAGTTACACACATAGCAAAAAAGAAATATATATGAACATATATTATGTAACTAACAAATCAATGAAAAGTGCACCGTGCAATTGTGCCAAAAATTCAGTACAAAAAAATTAAAAAAAAAAAAATTTTAAAAAGTTTTTTTTTGCAATCAGAATAAGCAATACAAAGTGCACCATGTAACTGCGCTATATGAGGGCCAGTTAATGAAATGCAGCGTATAGTAACTAACAAAATAATGAAACGTGCACCGTGCAATTGTGCCACATAATAATCAGTACAAAAAATAAAAAAACATTTTTGAAAAGTTTTTTTGCAATCAGAATAAACAATATAAAGTGCACCGTGCAGCTGCATATGAGGGCCAGTTTATGAAATGCAGTGTATAATACACCATTCCTTGTAATTTCCTGACCAAAATGTATCATACTGCATAAAACAAAAATGGCATGATAAAAATAAAGTGCTTCGTGCACTGCTTCAAAAAGCTACCAGCCAAAAATGTTTGATCCAGCAATCATTATATATCACAAACTGATCCAAATGTATTACTCACAGTGAAAAGTTCCTGGTTAACCAGACCACCCGGGTGTACCCCAACAGCACTGTTTCGCCTGACCGGCTTCCTAAAACGGGCATATCACTAATGTCTTTCAAAACTACAATTTGTCCCTGTCTGGCGACAGAGAAATAGTTTTAATGGGGTTTTCTTGAAATATAAGGTCCAAATCAGTAAGACTGGTGTTGGGCACACCAGTCTTAATGAATGGACCGCTGGAGCACCTAATGCACTTAAGAGGTGCATGTCACTTAATTAATAAGGGCCCCTTACAACTGACATGTTCCTCCACCAGAAATGTTACTTCAGTCAGGGATTGTCGTATATTTCTGGTGACAATTACACCTCCAATGAATTACTTGAATGGGCTTAGCCGCACTCTATACTGCCCATGCTCCGCTAATTTTGGCAAAACATGTCGGGGCTAATGTATTAAGGTCAAAAGTCATAAAATTTGGTGAAAACACCTTGTATGAATCGTAGCTATAATATTTAAGGCCTATCCTTCTAAATCAATGGCTACTTTGGGTTACTTTAAGTGCTGTGCTGCATCTGGTGAACAATCAAGGGGAGTTTGGTATTATCATACTTGTTTAAAAAACACGGAAACTCCAGTGAAGCTGAGACTAGCGTTAGTGTGAACAGAGCTCAATCCTGTCTCTTACATTGTGTTCTTTGTGTCTTTTAGGTGTATTGTACAATCAGTTCCTCTCGCAGGTAGACTTTGAATTACTAAGAAATTATGCTCGTGATCTCGGAGTCCTCGTGTTTGAAAACCCAGCGAGACGTGTAATGGTGGTGACTCCAGCGGGTCACTCAGATGTTAAACGTTTCTGGAAGCGACAAAAGAACAATTAGTGTGAATACGTCATGAGAGATATCGGCCTTTCTTCTATCTGGACCCCTGTTTGCAATGCAATTGACTTGCAAGCTTTGCATATTTTTGTACTACCTTTATATTCTGGGCACTTACATACCTACTGACATTCACTGGGCTGCCGGCCTGTAAAGAATTTTACTTTTTGAGTCCCTCTTTTGGGATGTACATTGGGATTTTTTCCAATTTATAGAAATATTTGCCTCCAACTGGATATAATAGTCATTATCTAGAAAGCTTTTACTATTTATTGCAAATTAGAGCTATAACAATCTGGACTGGTTCTCTGAGGATCAGAACAGTTTTTACCTGTAATTGCTCATTTACTGTAGGTTCATCATTAAAGCATTCGGGAGACAAATTGCATTTTTGCTTTCTTCCGGAAGATTAAAGAAAATAGGCGTTTATTTCCACAATCTTTACAAAGGTTATAAGATCCTTTTATTTTCTCTCATGTTTCAGACCTCCAGTAGATAAAATTATGCACATTAAACATCAGTGATATGGATCTGTTCGCCACTGCTGCTGCTTGTATGAGGCTGTACTCCTTCCTAGAAGCCATGTAAAATAATAGTGGCGGCTGGAATAGAGACAGAAGACGTTCTTGTGTATGTCCTACCACCACTGAGGATTGCTGGACATTTATACAGGTTGCCTCCTCCTCAACTTTAGCACATACAGGTGGAAACGACATCAGGCTGTTCTGAAACTCATCTGTTTGAGGGCCAAATCCGACACTGTGCAGGAGCTGTGGATGGAAATCAAACAGCAGACAGATGAGTGTTTGGTGCCAGTGAACTTCAATTCCGGCCTTGTGGTGTGCGATAAGCAAAATCTCATAGCAGTTGTGAGCCTAGCCGGTTTGGCGCACATCCATTGCCTGGCACATGTGCTGAATTTGGTGGTGCAGAGCTTTCTGAAAAACTACCCACATATGTCAGAGCTGCTGCTAAGAGTGCGGGCAGTGTGTGCTGCTTCTCGCCTATCTGCGCTGCAGTGTCACTTTTGCCTTCCCGCTCACTGCCTCATATGCAATGAATCAACAAAGAGAAACTCCACTTTGCATGTGCTGGGGAGACGGATCGAGCAGCAGCAGGCGATAGTGGAATTTCAGCTGCAGCATGCACGCGTGAGTCGCACTGCGGAACAACACTTCACAACCAATGATTAGGCCTCCATGAGGGAATGAGGGACTTGGGTGCCGTGTTGTTCTGCTTTGAATACTCCACCAACATGGGCAGCGCTGATGACACCATCATAAGCATTACTATACCACTTGAATGTCTACTGGAAACAACACTTAAGACAATGATGCATGAGGTAGTGTGCACAGGAGGAAGAGGAGCAGAAGGAACAGGAACTATTCACATCGTTATTAGGCCTGTCATCCACACATGGCTCAGAGTGTGCATTCCTGTACCCACAGCAGCAAGGTACATTACTGTCCAGCCAGGGAACAGTTTTTGAGGAGGACAAACTGTGTTCACAGCAGGGTGGCACTCAAAGCAGCTCAAGAGCATCACTGAAGCAAGGCTGGGGGGATACAGAGTACCCAGACCATACACCTTCCTACGAGGACAGCTTGTCCTTGCCTCTGGGCAGGTTGGCACACATGAGCCAATACATACTTCAGTGCCTGTGCAACGACCGCCGAGTTTCCCGGATTGTTACCACTGCTGATTAATGGGTGGCAACCCTGCTGAATCCCCACTGCAAAGACAGTTACTTTTGTCACTGGAGTGGGATTGCAAAATACATGAATATGAGAACACGCCGGTAGAGGCACTACTGACGGTGTTCCCAAAGAACAGGGCCAAGATGGGGAGGAAGTCGCTAACATAGATGGGGCACTGCCAGCACCTTGGAAGGCAGGGTTAGAATGGCCGAAATGTGGAAAAACTTTGAGCACACCTGTTGTGAACTCTCTTAATCCGACTTTTGAGGCAAGGCTCCCTCTGGTGGATACTGCTGGTAATGGAGCTGGTCAACATAAGGTTAATCCAACAGCTGCAGAGGATGATTGGAGGAGTGGGGGTAGTGAATGGGAGTATATAAGCAAGCAGGTTTCTCTCAGTGGCTGCCGGTGATACTCCTTTCTTTGCTTATTGAGGATATCTGTCTCTTGCCTGATCCTTCATTTTCCAGCTAAGTGTCATTTGCTAAACCCTTTGCATCTGCTTTTGCCTTGCTGTCAGGGGTCAGCTTGCTCCCCCTGGGGCTGCTGGCTCCTGCCCTGTATTTTGGTATCTTGTGTTTGTTTGCTCAGTCCCCTGCTGTATTAGCCTGTTGCTAGCTGCCAGTTCACACCTGAGTGCTGATATAGTGGGGGCGAGGTTGTGCAAACCTCAGAATTTTTGTACATCAGTCGTGTTGGAATTTTTACGGTTTTTGCGTGATTGCAGACAGTGCCTTTTCTGTCCTGTCCTATCTAGTCAGTGTGGGCCCCATCATTTGTTCAGTCTATTTTCTGTGTGTGTTTCATCTTGTCTCTTCGACAATATATGTTTAGGGGCTGTCCATTCCTTTGGGGATCTGCTCCGGGGCAGTTTAGATTTCACCTTTCTGTCTTTAGGCTTAGTTAGTCCTCCGGCTGTGACGAAGCGTCTAGGTCAGCGTAGGAACGCTCCACGGCTACTGCTAGTTGTGTTGTTAAGATCAGGGGTCTGCAATCGCTGAGTGACCAACCTCTCTGGTGTTCTGGTGGCATAGCCTATTGCGCTCTCCTCCTCGGTGACCCATTCATAACACACACCACATCATCTGGCTCCACCATCTGATATGGCCTGTATTAGCTGTAAACAGCGTTACAACAACATTGTGGAAGAGTACCTGTCCACACGTCTCCACATACTAAGTGGTTGGTCTGCCACATTTAAGTTTTGGGTCTCCATATTGGACACATGGCCCGAGCTTGCCCTTTACACCTTGGAGGTGATGGCCTGCCCTGTGGCAAGTATACTGTTGAAACGTGTTTAGCACAGTAGTGGGTGTCATCACACATATAGGTGCATCCGCCTGTCCACAGCCAAAGTGGGGAAGCTAACCTTCATTAAAATGAACCAGGCGTGGATCCCAAAGGACTTTTCCGTACCTTTGGTTGACTGGACAACTCTACGAGCCACACCCAGCCATTGTTATATTCTATTTGCCATTCATTTCATTTTGGGGCCTTCCTAGATAAAAAAAAACAAAAAAAAACTAAAGATAAACAAAAGCCAAAACTAAAAAAAAAACAAAAAAACACAAACAGTGTTGGCTACTGTGAAGAAACCAGATTGTATCTTAACTTCCCGGACAACCATGTTTTTGTAAACCCACAAGAATTGACTTTTTATCTGTATAATGGCTTGTGGATTTAAGTGTTTGGTGGGTCAATAAGACAGACTTTCATACCATTTAACATACTGTGTAAAGCTGGAGTCACACATAGCGACTCACCAGCGATCCCGACAACGATATCATCGTGTCAGGATCGCTGGTGAGTCGCTATGTGATCGCTGGTGAGCTGTCACACAGCTTCACCAGCGATCAGCACCAGCGACGCCGAGTGCCCGGTGTCGCTGTGCACGTTAGTTACCAGCACCCTGCATCAGCGCGCTGGTAACGTACACATCTGGTATCTAAGGGACGCACGTCCCTTGGATACCCGATGTGTATGTTAGTTACCAGCAGATCGCTGGTCTCCCGCCTGTCACACGCAGCGATGCGTGCTGACCAGCGGGAGGCCAGCGACCTCCAAAATGTCCAGGGCTTTCCATCAACGATCAGCGATAGTGGCAGGGGGGGCGGTCGCTGGTCAGTGTCACTCAGTGTCAGTGATCGGCTTCGGTTGGAAGGACACATCTGATCCAGTGACCATCTCTGAACCATGGATATGTTTGGAGAAAGCCAGGTTTTGGGACCCACTGGTCGCCTTGTTCCATGGAGATGGTCGGATAAGCCAGGTGGTGACTCTCATGTCAACCGGCTTTGGACCTTGTATGGACAGTATGGACTGTTGCCTCCCTACACTTGTCGTTATCTCTTCTCTGTGTGTATATCACAGGTGGAATATCGACCCTGGGAGCTCTGACATAACATCTACTGTTATCCAGGCGAGTCAGCGGAAGGGTTAGGCCCTGTAATGTGCACCATGTTGGGGGTAATTGCTGGGATTGTTCTGTTTGCTATTGGGTGTTGTGGTTCAATAAAGTATTGCCACACTGTTATACCCTAACCCTGCGTTGTCTGTGTATTATGTTGCCCACGGGGAGATAGAGCGGGCGTTCAGTGGTATGAGCCCTGGTCCATGCAGTCTTTCTAAAGGCAGCCAGGCCAGTGGACTAGAGCACCCACTGACCCCGTTTCTCCACAGCTACCTCCTCATACGCCTCTTCCACCTACACCGCCATGTCCAACTCAACCTCCTTCAACTCCTTCACTTGGACCTCCTCCTGGTTCTAGATTATTATTTTTATTTTTTTACTTCTATGTTCTTTTAATTCAGTTCCCTAAAAAATAAATACAAAAATACAAAAACAGAGTTGGATGCCTCCTCCCCTGCCTCTTCCACCTACACAGTCACACGCACCTTCACCTCTTCCACCTCCTCCTCCACTTAGACCTCGGTCTCCTGGTTCTAGATTATTTTTATTTTCTTTTAACTCTATGTTCTTTTAATTCAGGTCCCTAAGGAAAACAAAAGAAAAAACACAAAAAACATTGTTGGACACCTCCTTCCCTGCCTCTTCCACCTACACCGCCACATCCACCTCAGCCTCTTCCACCTCATCCTCCACTTGGACCTCCGCCTACTGGTTCAAGATGATTATTTTTTATTTTATTGTATGTTATTATAAGTAATTTTGTTATCCAGATTTGTTTGCAGGGCAATTGTCCTTCTTTTACTTCCATTTTGCCTCCTTTTGCAGTCCCCTGGGCCTTACTATTAACATTTTACAGCTACAGCCATCTTAAAGCAGCGAAGTTCAGATCCCCCATTGACTTCTCTTGGGTTCGGGATCAAGTTCTCTGATGCCAAACCGAACTTTGAACTACAGAACGGCCTAACCCGATGAACCTGAACATACATGCGTCAGCTCATCCCTGCAAAGGACCCTTATCCTCGTGATCACTTATCCTGCAGACGTAGGGTGTGGTGATTCTGGATACACCTGTTAAGTTTTAGGCAGGTAGTGGAGGGAGAAGTACTCAATGCATTTGAATAGTACAGTAGTCCATCAGGATCACCATCACTAAATCTTGTGCAGCTCTGCAGAGTAGTGAAATCTAATTTTGACATGAAATCTTTACTAAAGTACACTTGTCCAGAACTGTTACATGGAGTTTTTGAAATGGGAACCACTTTTATGTGACGCTTTTCATATTTTTAGAACATTGGCTCCACCTAGTGGTAATTTTAGACTATAACACCTTATTTTAAACCCCTTTTTGTTTATTAATTTTGCTCGCTTTTATAGTGCCATTAATCCCTCTACCCCCAAGGGTGGTTTGCACGTTAATTACCGGGACAATTTTTACAATTCTGACAATTCTGACCACTGTTCCTTTATGAAGTAATAACTCTGGAACGCTTCCATGGATCCTGGTGATTCTGACATTGTTTTCTCGTGACATATTGTACTTCATGTTAGTGGTAAAATTTCATTCATATAACTTGTGTTTATTTGTGAAAAAAACGAAAATTTTGAAAATTTCGCAATTTTCCAACTTTTTATGCCCTTAAATCACAGAGATATGGCACACAAAAAACTTAAGTAACATTTCCCACATGTTTACTTTACATCAGCACAATTTTGGAACCAAAATTTTTTTGCTAGGAAGTTATAAGGATTAAAAGTTGACCAGCGATTTCTCATTTTTACAACACCATTTTTTTTTAGGGACCACATCACATTTGAAGTCACTTTGAGGGGTCTATATGATATAAAATACCCACAAGTGACATCATTCTAAAAACTGCACCCCTCAAGGTGCTCAAAACCACATTCAAGAAGTTTATTAACCCTTCAGGTGCTTCACAGGAATTTTTTGAATGAACATTTAACTTTTTTCACAAAAAAATTACTTCAGGTCCAATTTTTTTAATTTTACCAAGGGTACCTGATATGTGAGGGGAACCACTGTTTCCGCACATGGCAGAGCTCAGAAGGGAAAGAGCGCCGTTTGACTTTTTCAATGCAAAATTGGCTGGAATTGAGATCTGATGCCATGTCGCGTATGGAGAGCCCCTGATGTGCCTAAACAGCGGAAACCCCCCACAATTGACCCCATTTTGGAAACTAGACCTCCCAAGGATCTTATCTAGATGTGTGGTGAGAACTTTTAACCCCCCAGTGCTTCACAGAAGTTTATAACGCCCGTGCTTGAAAGTAAAAAAAAATCTTTTCCCACAAACAAGATCTTTTAGTCCCCAATTTTTTTTTTTCCCAAGGGTAACAGGAGAAATTGGACCCCAAAAGTTATTGTGCAATTTGTCCTGAGTACGCTGATACTTGATATGTAGGGGAAACCACTGTTTCAGCGCATGGCAGAGCTCGGAAGGGAAGGAGAGCCGTTTGACTTTTTCAATGCAGAATTGGCTGGAATTGACATCAGATGCCATGTTGCGTTTGGAGAGCACCCGATGTGCCAAAACAGTGGAAACCCCCCAATTCTAACTCCAACCGTAACCCCAACACACCCCTAACCCTAATCTCAACCCTAACCCTAATGGGAAAATGGAAATAAATACTTTTTTTTATTTTATTATTTTTCCCTAACTAAGGGGGTGATAACGGGGGGTTTGATTTACTATTTATAGCAGGTTTTTATGTTTGGCAGCTGTCGCACGCTAAAAGACACTTTTTATTGTAAAAATAGTTTTTGCATCACAGCATTTTGAGAGCTATAATGTTTCCATATTTTGACCCACAGAGTCATATGACGTCTTTTTATTTGCGGGATGAGTTGACATTTTTATTGGTACCATTTTTGGGCACGTGGCATTTTTTGATCGCTTTTTATTCCGATTTTTGGGACGCAGAATGAACAAAAACCAGCATTTCACGAATTTCTTTTTTTTGGGGGGGGGGGTGTTTACACTGTTCCGCTTGTGGTAAAATTGATGAAGCGGTTTTATTCTTTGGGTCAGTATGATTACAGCAATACCTCATTTATATCATTTTTTATGTTTTGACGCTTTTATGCAAAAAAAACAATTATATATCTAAAAAAATATTTTTGCATCACTTTATTCTGCGAGCTATAACTTTTTTATTTTTTTGCTGATGACGCTGTATGGCAGCTCATTTTTTGCGGGACAAGATGACGTTTTCAGCAGTACCATGTTTATTTATAGCCGTCTTTTTGATCGCGTTATTGCACTTTTTGATCGGCGGTATGATGATAAAGCATTGTTTTTTTTCACTAAAGGGGTTAACTAGTGAAATAGTTTTATAGGGCGGGTCGTTATGGACGCGGCGATACTAAATGTGTAATTTTATTTTTTTTTTTACAAAGAAAAAGAATTTATTAGGGAATATTTTTTAAATTTATTTAGGAATTTTTTAAAAATTATTTTTAAACTTTTTTTTTTTTTATTACTTTGTTCCGGGGGGACATTACTATATTGTGTCAGATCCGCAATCTGACAGGCAGTGTAGAAGGCTTCTCAGTACCTGCTCTCAGCAGGTACTGAGAAAACTGCCTCCCTGCAGGACCTGGAAGGCCCCCTGCGCAATTCTTCACTATGCCCCCCAGTACACTGCGATAATGTTTGATCACAGTGTGCCAGGGGTTAATGTGCTGGGAACGGTCCGTGACCGCTCCTGGTACATAGTGCCGGGTGTCAGCTGTGATAATCAGCTGACACCCGGCTGTGATCATCTGCGCTCCCCCCGTGAGCGCAGCTGATCGCTATTACACACTATCCTGTCCATGGACATACAGGCACAGGGCACATGGATGGGATAGTACGTCATGTCCAGAAAGGGGTTAATCCGTAGCACTTTACAGATGTTATCACTGTCCCCATTGGGGCCCACATTGTAAATTCCTGATCAGACTATTTGTGGAGAGTGTGAAGAAAGCCACACAGACACAAGGACAAACTCTGCAGATGTTGTTCTTGGTGGGATCTTAACCCAGCACTGGAAGGCTAGACTGCTAACCACCGAGCAAACAATGGATGGAGAAATGATCTTATTTGGGTGTGAATTATTCTCTACATTCCCCAATTCTCTTACTGTTCCCTCTAGAAACTAAACCAAAGTTTTATTTATAAAGCATCAACACTTTGTGCAGTGCTGGCCATTTCCAGGTCCCACATGCAGGGCAGGGTAGGCAACCGCCTAGGACACTAACTCCTGCTTCCTCGAGGGGGACGCACTTTGGGGAAAAAAATTACATAGCTGAATGCCTTCAACCGCCTGGCACCTTCCTCCGGCTGCACGCATTCAGCACAGTGATGGCTGGGGCGCAGCAGTTGCTCCTTCCCTGCTTTCAATTGTATTCGTGTCTGTAAGACGCAAATACAATTTCTGTGAGTGCCACCCAGGACAGGAGCAGAGGAGCTGTAATCTGCTCCACTGGTGTTCCATCAGAACGCAGGCCACTTCCGGCCTGCACCCTGTTGAAGACAGCGCATGCAGGGAACGTTGGATGGTGCAATGCAGTGCCGTTAAGTGTCCACTGTTGCACCATACAGAAGAGGAGATGGAGCGGAGCTGGATGGTGAGCCTGGATTAGGCAAGTATAAGCTTTTTTACTTTTCTTATTTAACTTTGACAATAAATTGAGGCTATCACATGGACTGACTGTGGGGACATTATGTGGACTGAAAGTGGGGAAGTTAAGAGGGGCTGGCTGTACAGACGTTATGAGAGAATGGCTGTGGGAACATTATGAGGGCCTCATGTGGGGGCATTATGAGGGGCTGGATGTGGAAGCATTATGAGGTGTGGCTGTGGGACATTTATAGGGAGCTGGATGTGGGGACAATATGAGGGGCTAGCTGAAGGGACATTACAAGATTGGCTGTAGGGGACAAAATATTATATGGAAGTCTGCAAGGGACATGATACTGTATATATAGAGCTGTTTAGATGACCATACTGTATAATGGGGGGCTGTGGTGGACATCATGCTGCATAAGGGGCTGTGTTGGACATCATGGTGTATGTTTAGGGGCTGTTGTAGACATACTGTATGGGCTTCTGTGGTGACTATCATACTATGTTGGGGCACAATTTGGAGAAGACAAAATGGTGGGCATAGTGTGAAGAGGTAGCATAGAATGTATATGGAGAGGGGGAGCGTGAAATGGGGACACAGTATGGAGAGAGGGTAACATGGTGGAGGACAGTGTGGAGAAATACAGAGCGTAAGGGAAAACAGTGGAGAGGAAACAGCCATGGTATAGGCCGTGGTGGCAGTTGTAGCTGATAATGGCAGACAGGTGGGGTGGTTGTGGATCAGTAAGGCAGCGTTATACCATAGAAGGCTAATTTAGCGCATAGTATGAACAGATATTTTTTATGCAGAAGGCATATTAATAACACTTTAATTTTTAAGGGCACTGCGTGGGGATGTGCTGCAGAAGACGGGAGAAGACAGAAGTCTGCAGATAAGAGCTTAGGATGTGAAAAGTCATCATGGCATCTGATCAAGATAGAGACGAAAATAAATAAATGTCACATATAAGGTACCTGGATGTCAATAGTTACGTGTGAAATTGCCTGCGTTTCATCAGTATTAACTGATAACAAAAACTCCCACCATCTCCTTACTAGAGATGAGCGACTTTTCCTTTTTAGGGTCGAGTCGGGTTTCATGAAACCCGACTTTCTCAAAAGTCGGGTCGACCAAAATTGGCCGACTTTCATGACAAGTCGGCGAAACAAGTCTTGAAACACGAAACCCAAAGCAAGTCAATGGAGAAGAAAAGTCGGTAGGACTGTGAACACACCTGGCATGACTTTTAACCCTTCTTGAAGAAGAAGAAGATGAAGAAGATGAAGATGAAGAAGAAGAAGGAGAAGAAGATGAAGATGGAGAAGGAGAAGAAGAAGATGAAGAAGATGATGAAGAAGATGGAGATGATGAAGAAGATGGAGAAGATGAAGAAGATGGAGAAGATGATGGAGAAGATGAAGAAGAAGAAGATGGAGAAGAAGAAGAAGATGAAGAAGATGATGATGAAGAAGAAGATGGAGAAGATGAAGAAGATGATAATGGAGAAGATGAATAAGAAGAAGATGAAGAAGTCTTCTCCTTCTTCTTCATCTTCTCCCTCTTCATCTTCTCCATCTTCTCCATCTTCTTCATCTTCTCCATCTTCTTCTTCATCTTCTCCATCTTCTTCTCCATCTTCTTTATCTGCTTCCTCTCCATCTTCTTCTTCATCTTCATCTTCTCCATCTTCTCCATCTTCTCCATCTTCTCCATCTTCTCCATCTTCTCCATCTTCTCAATCTTCTTCTCCATCTTCTCAATCTTCTTCTCCATCTTCTCAATCTTCTTCTCCATCTTCTTCTTCTCCATCTTCTTCATCTTCTCCATCTTCTTCTCCATCTTCTCCATCTTCTTCTCCATCTTCTTTTTCTTCTTCTCCATCATCTTCTACTACTTCTACTTCATCTTCTTCTCCTCCTTCTTCTTCTTCTTCTTCTTCTTCTTCAGTTCGGCGAAACCCGACTTTGGCCCTAGGGTCACCGACCACATGGCCGACCTGACCCCAAGGTTGGGTTTCTTTTCATGAAACCTGACTTTGCCAAAAGTCGGCGACTTCTGAATTTTTTCGACCCGTTTCGCTCAACTCTACTCCTTACCATTGTTTAAGACATTCTGGGAGTTGTATGGGCTTGACTTGACATTACAACTGATTGCTGAACTGATGTTGGTTCTGGTGATAGTTATGTACTAATGGTTATTTTGGTGACGTATACATTTACTAATGATGGTGCTGGTTTTGTATTTATTTACTGACTGTGATTCTCATGATGTATTCATGTACTGATGGAGGGTCTAATGACACATTAATGTACTGATAGTGGTTCTGTTGATATATCCATGTACTAATGATGGTTCTGTTGATGTATCCATGTACTAATGATGGTTCTGGTGATGCATTTATCTACTGAGGGTGGTTCTATTGCCTGTTTCATGTACTGATGATGGTTCTGGTCCGTATTTATTATTATTATTTATTTATATAGCACCATTAATTCCATGGTGCCAGGCTTGGTCTGGCCTGGCGGGGTACCGGGTAAATGCCCGGTGGACCCCGAGGGTCATGGGGCCCCTTTAAATTTGCTGGTCCTTTAAATGTTTTGGCCCTTTAAGAGCCACAGGGATGCGGCGCGCACGTGCACATACCTTTGCGGCGCGCGCGGTAGGGCGGCGACCCTCTGGCTGGCTCACTGGCTCCACCTCCGGCTCCTGACACTCACCGCTCTCACCTTGGCCGCCGCGTGACCTTGCTGCTGCAGAGCAGACAGTTGGTTCACAACAGCGGTGCCGCGGCCTGTTCTTGATGGGCGGTGTTTCCTCTTCTGTAGCTGGCTGCTGCCTGTCTAATAGCAGCGCCAGCACACAGACAAGAGGACGCCGCCGGCCTGCCGCGCTCTGCAGTGCTCACCCTGCTGCTCCCGCTCCCTCTGCACCTCAGTATGTACACAGCCCTCCGGTCCGGTGAGTAGAAAATAGTGGAGGAAGGGGTTGAGTCAGGGTCTGTGCCGTGTCCAGTGTCCTCGGCTGTGTGATGGTGGTGGGGCCCATAATATACTGTATGGAGGAGCATGGGAGCCCATAATATACTGTATGGAGGAGCTTGGAGGCCCATAATACTGTATGGAGGAGCAGAGTGCCCATAATATTGTGTGGAGGAGCATGGGGTCCCATAATATACTGTATGGAGGAGCAGGAGGTCCATAATATACTGTATGTAGGAGCATGGGGGCCCATAATATACTGTATGGAGGAGCAGAGCAGGGGGCCCATAATACACTGTATGGAGGCGCAGAGCAGGTGGCCCATAATATACTGTATGGAGGAGCAGGGGCCCATAATATACTGTATGTAGAAGCAGGGGGCCCATAATATACTGTATGGAGGAGCAGGGGCCCATAATATACTATATGGAGGAGCAGGGGGCCCATAATATACTGTATGAAGGAGCAGGGGGCCCATAATATACTGTATGGAGGTGCATTGGGGCCATAATATACTGTATGGAGGAGCAGGGGGCCCATAATATACTGTATGGAGGCGCATAGGGGCCATAATATACTGTATGGAGGAGCAGAGTGCCCATAATATTGTGTGGAGGAGCATGGGGTCCCATAATATACTGTATGGAGGAGCATGGGAGCCCATAATAAACTGTATGGCGGAGCAGAGGGCCCATAATACTGTGGAGGAGCATTGCATGGGACTTATGATCTACTGTATGAATGAGCATTATATGTGGCCCATAATACTGTATGATGGTCTATGTGGTACCCATAATACTGTATGGTGGACTATGTGGTGCCCATAATACTGTATGGCGGACTATGTGGTGCCCATAATACTGTATGGCGGACTATGTGGTGCCCATAAAACTGTATGGCGGACTATGTGGTGTCCATAATACTGTATGGCGGACTATGTGGTGCCTATAATACTGTATGGTGGACTATGTGGTGCCCATAATACTGTATGGCGGACTATGTGGTGCCCATAATACTGTATGGCGGACTATGTGGTGCCTATAATACTGTATGGTGGACTATGTGGTGCCCATAATACTGTATGGCGGACTATGTGGTGCCCATAATACTGTATGGAGGACTATGAGGTGCCCATAATACTGTGTGGAGGACTATGTGGTGCCCATATATTGTACTATACCTGTATTTTTTATCTATGCATCAGGAATCCTGGCATGTGTTAAAGGGACCCACTGATACTCTTTCGCCCGAGGTCCATGAAAACCTGGAGCAGACCCTGGCGGCAACGCACATCAAGATGAAAGCCGGCTGCAGCTGTGAATGCCGCTCTGCTCTGTGACAGGCCGTGCGTTGATGTCACATAGCAGTTTTATTAAACTACTCCTGCAACCTTTGATAAGCTGGCGGCCTTTCAATGTTACTGCTATGTGATGTCAGCGCGCGGCCTGTCACGGAGAAGAGCACCCTGTCGCAGCGGCAGTCGGCGGCCATTTTAACGACCATTCCAAATATGAAGCCACAAGAGGACGCCAGGGAACGCAAGAAGGTGAGAAGAATCCCCCCTCTGTGATTGGGCAAGGTTTTGGCCATAGGGTCGGACATAGGGGCCGAGGGAGGTGACGTTATTAAAGTGGACATGGGGGCCCAAGATGAAGACATTATAACTGGACATTGGGGTCCAGGATGGGGACATTAAATAAATTCTTCATCTGACATAGTGTAGAAGTCGAGGAAAATAGTGGGGAATGTGCTCTGGAAGTGATCACTATAGATAACTGTGTTATTTTCTGCAGAGACGAGTCCTTGCCGGAACAAGTGATGGTGGTCTGCACTGAATGAAGATGAAAGACTTCCAACTACAGACATCACAGGTGAGTCAGTGTGTTACTTGTACACTTACACTATATACTGTATACTTTGTACAGAGCTCATATGTATAATGTCACTGGTGATCACTGTATTACCTGTACGCTGACACTATATACAGAGCTCCTGTATATAATGTCACCAGTGATCACTGTATTATCTGTACACTCACACTATATACAGAGCTCCTGTGTGTAATGTCACTGGTGATCACTGTATTACCTGTACACTGACAGTATATACAGAGCTCCTGTGTATAATATCACTGGTGATCCCTGTATTACCTGTACACTGACACTATATACAGAGGTACTGTGTATAATGTTACTTGTGGTAACAAGTGTTGTTAGTATTGTGGTTTGTATTCATGATCAGTATTGTAGTATTCGGTCACTATGTGGTGGTAATTTGTGGTCTGGTCACCGTGTGGCAGTATTTCTCCTTGTATGTCTTATTATTTTGTCCCTATATGCTGGTAATATGTCATATTATGCAGTCACTATTTGGTGGTAATATGTGGTATGGTCATGGTGTGGCTGTATTTGTCCCTTGATTGTGGTATTAGTTGGTCACTACGTGGTCTGTTCATGGTCTGGCAGGATTTGTTCCTTGTATGCAGTGTTATATGGTCACTGTGGTCTGGTCATGGTGTGGTTGTATTTGTTCCCTGTATGTGGTATTATTGGTCTTGGTATAGGGGTTTGTGTTGTGTATGGAAGTCATTTGTTCTCTCTGTTATTACTTAGGCGAAGATTCTTTATTTCCATTAGAGATTAAATACTTGGATCACAGCATCAGAGATACAGTTACAGGGGTTCGCCTGTGAAAAAAAGTAATCACCTCTCTACAGGATAAGTGATAACGTATTGATTGGTGGGGATCTGACTACTTGGACCCATTCAGCAAAATGTGGAACTTTTCATCCCCATTATACTGGAGTGGCATGTCCGACTTGACCAATGATCCATTAATTCCCTCAGTGGCTGCACTTGTTTTTTTCTAGAAGCCCCAAAGCACGGTGGCTCAGTGGTTAGCACTGCAGCCTTGCAGCGCTGGGGTCCTGGGTTCGAATCCCACCAAGGACAACATCTGCAAGGAGTTTGTATGTTCTCCCCGTGTTTGCGTGGGTTTCCTCCGGGCACTCCGGTTTCCTCCCACACTCCAAAGACATACTGATAGGGAATATAGATTGTGAGCCCCATCGGGGACAGTGATGAAAATGAGTGCAAACTGTAAAGCGCTGCGGAATATGTTAGCGCTATATAAAAATAAAGATTATTATTAAAGAAAATGAATGGAGCTGCGGTCAGACATCTCACCTGCCATTCCAGTTTAAAATGAGGATAAGTGTTCTATCAACGATAAAGCCTCCTCATTCTTTCAATCGATGCAGTTTCTAATGGTTGGACCTAAGCGATCACCTATCCTGTGGAGTCCACACATGGATCGGTGATAACTTGTTTTAACCAAAGAATCCCATTAATGTAAACTACCGTAATTATACATCCTGTTATGGGGGCGCACAGTAGATGTGCAGGAGCCGCCTGTGTTTTACAGCCGATGCTCCACTATAATCAGCATAAACGACTGACAGATATTTGCATATACCTGTAGGGTGGGCCCCTAGAGTCCATTCCCCTGGTGGGCCCCAGACACCCCAGTCCGACCCTGCATGGTGTGTGCATGAGAAGGGGGGGTTACATACAAAGTTATAGATATCGTTAACAGTAAACAAATTTACAATGACAGACTGGTACAGAGGGGAGAGGACCCTGTCCTTGCGGACTTACATTCTATGGGATAGTGGGGAAGAGACAGAAGGTCGGGGGTGCAGCAGCTCTGGTGGTGGTGAGGCGGCAGAATGGTTATTGCAGGCTGTAAGCTTTCCTGAAAAGATGGGTTTTCAGGTTCCGTTTGAAGGATCCGAGGGTGGTGGATAATCGGACGTGTTGATGCATGGAATTCCAGAGGATAGGGGATATTCGGGAGAAATCTTGGAGGTGGTTGTGTGAGGAACGAATAAGTGTGGAGGAGAGTAGGAGGTCTTGGGAGGATCAAAGTGTGGGAGATAGCGTGACGCCGTTTACCATAATAGATCGGGTAGGGAAGATACGTGAGATGGAGGAAAGATAATGAGTTCAGTTTTGTCTTCATTGAGTTTTAGGAAGCGGGAGGTGAAAAAGGAGGATATGACACTCCGGGATTCTGGACAGCAGAGAGGTGACATCTGGGCCAGAGAGGTAGATCTGAGTGTCATCCGCATACAGGTGGTATTGGAAGCCATGGGACTTTGAGTTGTTCTAGGCCAAGAGTATAGATGGAAAAAAGTAGGGGCCCCAGGACAGAGCCTTGGGGGACTCCAAAAGAGAGAGGGCGGGATGAGGAGGCAGTGTGGGAGTGGGAAACGCTGCATGTTCGGTCAAAAAGGTATGAGGAAATCCAGGACAGGGCAAGGTTTTGATGCCGAGGGAAGAAAGAATCTGTAGCAGTAGGCAGTGGTCGACTGTGTCGAAGGCAGAGGACAGGTCGAGAAGGAGGTGGATGGAGAACTGTCTGTTAGCTTTGACTGTGAGTAAGTCATTAGTAATTTTGGTCAGGGCAGTTTCAGTGGAGTGGTGGGGCCACTCCAGCCAGATTGCAGGATGTCAAGGAGTTAGATGAGAGGTGGGAGGAAAGTTGAGCATGGACATGCTGTTCAAGGAGTTTGGAAGCAAACGGGAGCAGTGATATGGGGCGATAGCTGGGCATAGCAGTTGGGTCAAGGTTTGTTTTTTTTGAGGATAGGTGTGATGGTGGCATGTTTGAAGGCAGAGGGGAAGGAACCAGAAGATAGGGATAGGTTGAAGAGATGGGTTAGGGCTGGAATGATCATGTTAGTGAGGTTGGGGAGCAGGTGGGAAGGGATGGGGTCAAGTGCACAGGTGGTGAGGTGTGACTTGGAAAGGAGATGAGTAAGCTCTCCTTCAGTGATGTTGGAGAGGGAGGTTATTAGGGAAGGGCAGAGGTCTGGTATGTGGAGTGGTTGGGTGGTGGAACTGTAAAGGTTTGCCTTGTTTGGTCGATCTTGTTTTTGAAGTAGGTGGCAAAGTCCTCATCAGAAATGAGGGGAGTTGGAGGTGGCATTGGTGGGCGGAGGAGAGAGTTAAACGTGCTGAACAGTTGTTTTGGGTTGTGGGATAATGAAGATACAAGGTTTGTGAAATAGGTCTGTTTAGCAGAGGTGAGGGCTGATTTGAAGGCAAATGTAGCTTGTTTGAAAGCAGTGAAGTCGTCTGGCAGGCGTGTTTTCTTCCAACGCCGCTCCGCGACCCTGGGTGCTTGTCGAAGTTTTTTGGTGAGGTTTTTGTGCCAGGGTTGCCTATTGATTTGTCACACTTTGCTGTGCATGAGAGGGGCGACTGAGTCTATGGCTGATGTGAGGGTGGCGTTGTAGAAAGCGGTGGCACTGTCCATGTTGTGGAGTGAAGATGTGAAGGACAGAGGTAGAAGAGAGTCTGAGAGTCTGTGAATGTCTAGGTGTATGAGGTTTCTGCGAGGATGTGCTAGTGGCTGGACATGGGGGGCAGGTGAGAAGGACAAGGATGAGAAGGTGAGTAGATGGTGGTCAGATAGGGGGAAGGGAGAGGTTGTAAGATTGAGTAGGGAACAGAGGTGGGTGAAGATGAGGTCTAATGTATGTCCATCTGTGTGGGTGGCTGTGGAGGACCACTGAGTAAGTCCAAAGGATGAGGTAAGTGACAGGAGTTTGGAGGCTGCTGGCTGGTGGGTGTCAATGGGGATGTTGAAGTCCCCCATGATGATGGTGGGGATGTCAGCAGAGAGAACGTGGAGGAGCCAGGTGGAGAATTGGTTGATGAAGGCAGTGGCTGAGCCCAGTGGTTGGTATATGACAGCAATTTGGAGATTAGAGGGAGAGTAGATACGGACAGAGTGAACCTCGAAAGAAGTGAGGATAAGGGAGGGTTGGGGGTTGGAAAGGGTTGAAGGAGCAGTTTTTAGAAAGGAGGAAACCCACTCCTCCACCATGTCTGTTGCCAGGGTGAGTAGTGTTAATAAAGTGGAGGCCGCCATAACTCAGTGCGGCCAGGGAGGCCGTGTCAGGGGGTATCAGCCAGGTCTCAGTGAGGGCCAGGAAGGAAAGGTTGCGGGAGGTAAAGAGGCCGTGGATCACATGGAGCTTGTTGCAGACAGAGCGAGCATTCCAAAGTGCTCCAGAGAGAGGGTGCGGGAGGGTGGGGGTCAGTGGCACAGGTTTTAAGTGTGAGGGATTGCGGTAGTTTCTCTTAGTGTGAGAAAGATAGGGGTGAGGATTAGTGGGGATGAGGCGGGGGGGCAGGATTGTGGGATATGTCACCAGCAGTGAGAAGAAGCAGAGAAAGAGGAAGCAGGTGGGTGAAGGAGAGTATTGTATTTTAGTAGGAGTATGTCTGCAGATAAAGCGAGGTGAGTGGTAAGAGAGAGGGGAAGATAGTTATTTGGTTCGAGGGTGCAGGGGTTTGGGGATAGTGAAGGAGAGTGAAGATTAGTGGAGCAAAAACGGTGAGGACAAATGTGAGCATGGATAAGAGCATGGTAAGAAAAGAAAGGCAAGTATAATTAGAAAGAGGTGGTTATTACCTTCTGACAGATTTCTGGTATATTTCTGATGTAACACTTTAAAGATGTCACTTCAAATGATGTCACATCTGACCAAGGTCATATCTGACCTGCTCTGTTCAACTTATACCATGTAAATGTCCATGAAATGAAGCCAGGTGAGGGAGGAGGAGAAGGGGGCTGGAGGACAGTTCACAGCAGGGAGCAATTAACAGATTGCAGTTAATAGGACATTTGACTAGCATCAAAGCTGGGCAAAAAGGCAGAATAAGATGGAAGGATAACACTAAGTGTGAGGAGCATGGGCATATCAATATGCATACAGTAAGTTTGAAGTATGAGACATGGAATTAAAGTCAGGGGAAAAAACAGAGTACAGACGTACCAGTTAAAAAACAGAGGGTGAGGAATGCATGGGGGTTCAGGGGTGTAGTGGGTATTCTGGATTACGCGGGTTCAGATGTACCAGTTAAAAAACAGGGTGAGGAATGCATGGGGGTTCAGGGGTGCAGTGGGTATTCTGGATTATGCGGGTTCAGTCGTACCTGTGGATGAAAGCAGATGGATCAGGAAATGGCAGCATGAAGGAGAATATACCATGGTTTATCAATCTGGTATATTTCTGATGTAACACTTTAAAGATGTCACTTCAAATGATGTCACATCTGATCAAGGTCATATCTGACCTGCTCTGTTCAATTTATACCATGCAAATGTCCATGAAATAAAGCCAGGTGAGGGAGGAGGAGAAAGGGGGCTGGAGGACAGTTCACAGCAGGGAGCAATTAACAGATTGCAGTTAATAGGACATTTGACTAGCATCAAAGCTGGGGAAAAAGGCAGAATAAGATGGAAGGATAACACTAGGTGTGAGGAGCATGGGCATATCAATATGCATACAGTAAAGGGGGTTTTACACATAGCAATATCGCTAAAGCATCACCGATTTGGTGACGCAGCAGCGATATTGCTAGCGATATCGCTATGTGTGATACCTCTGACCGGCTCCCCGCTGTCTATCGTTGATCGCGCAGCTCCTTTTCTCGTCAGGCGCTTCCTGCTGGCGCAGATGAGCGACACGTGGACGCGGACAGGAGGACGTCAGGATCGCCGCGTTTGAAAGGTAAGTAACGACCGCTGTATCGCTGCTA
Organism: Dendrobates tinctorius; assembly: GCF_039654945.1. Classification (NCBI taxonomy): domain Eukaryota; kingdom Metazoa; phylum Chordata; class Amphibia; order Anura; family Dendrobatidae; genus Dendrobates; species Dendrobates tinctorius. The sequence continues at coordinate 2,555,129 of NW_027361719.1, read as the reverse complement.
TTTCGCTGTGAGATCTACCTGTGTGGCAGCTCACTAGCGACCATTTAGCGATGCACCAGCGATCCTGACCGCGTCATATCACAATATCATATCAGGTGCTTCACATGAGTGAATGGAATGTGGAAGGAAAAAATAAACATTTAACTTTTTTTCACAAACATTTTACTTCAGAACCATTTTTTTATTTTCACAAGTGTAAAAAGAGAAAATGTACCACAAATTTTTTTGTGCAATTTCTCCCGAATACATCGATACCTCGTATGTGGGGCTAAGCCACTGTTTGGGCACACGGCAGAGCTCAGAAAGGAAGGAGTGCCATTTGACTTTTTCAATGCAGAATTGGCTGGAATTGAGATCGGACGCCATGTCGCATTTGGAGAGCCCCTGATATACCTAAACAATGGAAACCCCCCACAGGTGACCACATTTTGGAAACTAGACCCCTTAAGGAACTTATCTAGATGTGTGGTGAGCACTTTGAACCCCCAAGTGCTTCACAGAAGTTTATAACGTAGAGCCATGAAAATAAAAAATCATTTTTTTTCCACAAAAATGATCTTTTAGCCCCTAATTTTTTATTTTCACAAGGGTAACAGGAGAAATTTGACAATAAGAGTTGTTGTCCAGTTTGTCCTGAGTACGCTGGTACCTCATATGTGGGAGAAAACTACTGTTTGGGTGCACGGTGGGGCTCGGAAGGGAAGTAGTGATGTTCTGGAATACAGACTTTGATGGAATGGTCTGCGGGCGTCATGTTGCGTTTGCTGAGCCCCTAATGTGCCTAAACAGTGGAAACCCCCAATTCTAATTCCAACCCTAACTTCAACACTCCCCTAACCCCAACCATAACCATAACCCTAACCACAAACCTAACACCGACACACCCATAACCCTAATCCCAACCCTAACCCGCGTACCTGCTTTATTTTTCTTTACTTTTTTTTGTGACAAGATCGCTGCCCTGTGATCTGACTCATAGTAACACCACTTCTCCCCTGATCTCGCACTGACAGGAGATCAGAGGAGAAGCAGCATTACTATGTGACAAGATCGCTGCCTGGCACATTGTAACGCCACTTCTCCTCTGATCTCGTACTGACAGGAGATCAGAGGAGAAGCAGCGTTACTATGTGACAAGATCGCTGCCTGGCACATAGTAACGCCACTTCTCCTCTGATCTCGCACTGACAGGAGATCAGAGGAGAAGCAGCATTACTATGTGACAAGATCGCTGCCTGGCACATAGTAACACCACTTCTCCTCTGATCTCGCACTGACAGGAGATCAGAGGAGAAACAGCGTTACTGTGTGATAAGATCGCTGCCTTGCACAGCTGCCAGGCAGCGATCTTGTTACACAGTAACGCTGTTTCTCCTCTGATCTCCTGTCAGTGTGAGATCAGAGGAGAAGTCGCGTTACAATGAGTGAGATCGCCGGGAAACAAGCAGCTTTCCCAGCGAGCTCTCTCATTGGCTGCTGTGCGCTGACGTCATCAGGACCTGAACCAATCAGGTCTCGATGACGTCGGGGGTCCCAGCAAGCATTGTGCGCCGGGATCCCTGCATTATAAGGTATGTGGGGTCCCGGGGGCACAAAATCGCCAACAGTAGATAAACGGCGCTGCACAAAGCCCAGCAAGCGCCGATGTTTATCTACAGTTGGCGATCGGGAAGCGGTTATTATCAGTGTTCTGCCCTCTTAATAGGGCAAAGAATGTTTTATTATGTGCTGGGTTAATTATAACACCATCTAGTGGTGCCAGAATTTATTGCAGTGTCTTCAATAGCATTATAAAGCCTGTGACTTTAACAGAAGCAATGCACTATGGGATTAAAGCAGTGCTTTGTGGGAAGGAAGCAATGTATTCTGGGATGAAGAAGGGCCATTTTGCTTCTGTGCATCTCATAGGATGCACATGTTATTTTATCCTCCTGTGTAACCTTTGTTTTTCCTGCAACTTCTCTACTTGAGTCACTACCCGGCTAAAGCATATCTGGTAAGCTTAATCTTTCTTGCAATGCAGTGATTCAGAGAGGTGTTATTTACTGTCTAGCAGCCAACAGATGTCATTAACCCTTTAGTTGCCAGTTCTCAGTAAATGTAATCATAGACTAATGTATTCCTATGTAATGTTTGCATCTCAATGTACACTTCTGTGATTGTGTTAGCTGTGATCGTCTGCCCAATACTTATGCATGTTATTTGTATTCCTTGTAGTTTTACCGCGCATGTTCTATACTCTCCACAAATAAACAAGTTAGACTACAGAGAACAGTCTGCTTATTTTGGAAGACAGAGCTGTGGTTTATACTGTATTCTGGATTGCACATCGTGTCAGCGTGCCTGAAAGCAGAATAATCAGCTCGCAGCTGTCTGCTTTGCCTAAGTTGGTTATTAAAAATAGGGGAAACCACTCGTCATTTTTTAGGGTGTCCTCATTTTTAATAACCACCAAAGGCAAAGCAGACACCTGTGAGCTGATATATTAATAAGCTGGGAAGGTCCATGAACAATAAGATCAGCTAACACCTGTCTGCTTTCACCTGGCTGGTTATAAAAATAGGGGAGACCCCATTTTTTTCATTTATTTATTAACAAGTACAGTAAAATACACATGCAAGGCACTGCTCCACTCCTTCACTTAGACCTCTGCCTCCTGATTTAAGATAATTTTTTCTTTTTTATTCTTTATTTCAATAATTTTCTGAGTTACATTTGTTTGTAGAGCAGCAGTCCTGCTCTTACCCCATTTTGCTTCCTTTTGCAGCCCCTAGCCCTTACTATGACCATTTTACATCCATTTTACAGTACCAAAGTTCGGGTCCTCATTGACTTATGAGGTTCAGGCCCAGGGTCAAGTTTCGATCAAGTTCTGGTACCAAACATTTTTCTCAAGTTCGGCTGCTCTCGCAAAACCCGATTCGTTCATCCCTAGTTATATACAGGTGCAGCTCACAAAATTAGAATATAATCAAAAAATTAATTTATTTCAGTTCTTCAATACAAAAAGTGAAACTCATATACTGTATTAGATACATTCATTATGAAAAGAGTGATCTATTTCAAGTGTTTATTTTTGTTAATGTTGCTTATGGCTTACAGCCAATAAAAACCCAAAAATCATTATCTCAGTAAATTAGAATACTTTATAACACCAGCTTGAAAAAATGATTTTAAAATCCGAAATGTTGGCCTACTGAAATGTATATTCAGTAAATGCACTCAATACTTGGTCGGGGCTTCTTTTGCATCAATTACTGCATCAATGTGGCGTGGCATGGAGGCGATCAGCCTGTGGCACTGCTGAGGTGTTATGGAAGCCCAGGCTGCTTTGATAGCAGACTTCAGCTTGTCTGCAATATTGGGTCTGGTGTCTCTCATCTTCCTCTTGACAATATCCCATAGATTCTCTATGGGGTTAAGGTCAGGCGAGTTTGCTGGCCAATCAAGCACAGTGATACTGTTGTTTTAAAACCAGGAATTGGTACTTTTAGCAGTGTGGACAGGTGCCAAGTCCTGCTGGAGAATTAAATTTCCAGCTCCAAAAAACTTGTCGGCAGAGTGAAGAATGAAGTGCTCTAAAATTTCCTGGTAGACGGCTGCGCTGACTTTGGTCTTGATAAAACACAGTGAACCTATACCAGCAGATGACATGGATCCCGAAACCATCATTGATTGTGGATACTTCGCACTAGAGCTTGGAAATCAAGGTCCCATAGTAACATAGTTTTGAAGGCTGAAGGAAGACCTTATGTCCATCTAGTTCAGCCTATTTTTAGTGCAGCTGTTCTGCATTGTTGATCCTGGGGAAGGCAAAAAACCCACAGAGTAGAAGCCAATTTTTTCCATAGGGGAAAAAATTCCTTCCCCTAAGCTGGGTCAACCATCTATGTCATGATCCATGCTGGATCATGACAGATAAAATGCACATGTAACCTTTTTTTTTCCTTAAGCTGTGTGCTTAAGTTTGGTTTTGCCCCCGGTGGCCATTAGGATTATTACACAGTGGTGTCTTTTGTTCTAGTTTGCCCCCAGTGGTGGGGAGTGTCATTGCACTCTGGTTTCTTTAGTTTAATGCATGTGATATAAAGCAGGTGTGATTGCTGGCTCTTACCTATAAAAGAGTGTCAGGTGTTGCAATCACTGTTGGTGATAGTCTTCATTTCAACCATCCTTGGTGAAGGAAGGATCTAGAGAGAGGTCCTGGCAGCTCAGTTCGAGCCCTGTTTTGGAAGGAGTCAGAGGGGATTTCCTTGCAGCTCTGACAGAGCTTGGTGGCAGCTATTCAGGAGGAAAGCTGCATTCTGGTGGTGGACTCTGTTGCTGGGAGCAAGAGCAACAGAGCAAAGCTAAGTGGTGTTTCCCTGTCTGTATTTTTCCCTGGTGTGTATTAGTACAGCGGTGGGGCCAGTGCGTGCATCACCCAGCTCCCTAGCAAGGGATATTTGTAGGGTGTGCAAGGGTGACATGTATCCTGATCGGCGCCCGGTTCAGAACTAGCCTAGGGAACATTAGGAGTGTGAGGGACACTGACTCAGGGGAGTGCAGGAGGTCTCCACGTCCCCATTCCCTATCGCAGGGCCCACCATTGTAGCTGTTTCCCCTTTCCCCGTGTCTTGTTGTTTTAGTTACCGGCCTACGGGCCGTGTCACACAGGACAGTTTCACATACCGTGTCTTGTTGTTTCAGTTACCGGTCTGCTGGTCGCGTCACACAGGACGGGTCCACGTGACAATCTACCTATAATATTATGTTATTCGTAACCTTCTATACTGTTACTCACAAGAAAAGCATCCATTCCTTTCTTAAATTCATTCAGTAAGTTGGCTCACTGCTCTTACCGTGAAGAACCCTCTTCTATGCTGGTGCAGAAATTGTCTTTCCTCAAACGGAGAGAATGCCCCCTTGTTCTTGTCACAGTCCTTGGTACAAACAGTTCATTGGAGAGATCTCTGTATTGCCCTCTGATATACTTGTACATATATATTAGGTCTCCCCTAAGTCTTCTCTTTTCTAGAGTAAATAGACCTAATTTTGATAACCTTTCTGGGTATTGTAGTGAACCACTCCATTTATTATTTTAGTAGCCCGCCTTTGAACCCTTTCAAGTTCAGTAATGTCTTTCTGGAGCACCGGCGTCCAAAATTGCACACAATACTCCAAGTGTGATCTGACGAGTGATTTGTACAGAGGGAGAATTGTTATGAATGAGTCACCGTAGGAGGCAAAAACAGAAATACTAGCTAAGTCCAGAAAACCAGAGAAGTTGGCAGCTATCGGATTGCAGACCCCTGAACCTAACAACAACAACTAGCAGTAGCCGTGGGGGGTTCCTACGGTGCCCTAGACCCCTCTATCACAGCCGGAGAACTAAATAGCCTAAAGACAGAAAGGGAAATCTAAACTGCCCCAGAGCAGACCCCAAAGCAATAGGCAGCCCCCAACATATAATGACGGTGAAGCAAGATGAAAAAAACACTAACACAGATAGAAAGATAAGCTGAGCAAATGATGGGGCTCAAGCTAACTAAATAGGACAGGATAGAAAAGCTGCTGTCTGCAATCCGCACAAAAACCCTATCAAAACATGAGCCAACAGACTGATAGGGAAAAAAAGCCCTGAAGACGCTAGGCTTCAAAAAGACTATATCAGTACTCAGGTATTTTCTGAAGACAGAGCAAAAAGGCAAAAAGGAATTCAGCTCACACAGCAGGGAATGGCAGAAATCCAGAAAAACAATGCAAAACAAAACCAAAACACAAATGCAAAAAGCAGAGCAGAAAACTTAGCTTTTGAGGAGCAGGAATCAGACTGGTCTCCTAGAATCCCTCAGAGAAATCACCAGCCAGGCAGAAGGGCGTCGGCTGCCTTATATCCAGTCAGCAATTCCCATCATCCAGTCATCATCATCCAGCTCAGGTGCTTGGTAATCAGCCTCACTACCTTCCTTCACCAGAAGAGGGAGTTCATCAGACCTCAATGGTGAAGGGGAAAATGAACTCACAACAGTACCTCCCCCTTGAGGAGGGGTCACCGAACCCTCATCCACGCTACCAGGCCGATCAGGGTGAGCCCAATGAAAGGCACGCACCAATCTTTTGGCATGAATATCAGTGGCAGAGACCCAGGAATTATCCTCCTGACCATAACCCTTCCACTTAACCAAATACTGGAGTCTCCGTCTAGCCAGACGGGTATCCAGTATCTTCTCTACCTCATATTCCATGTTACCTTCAACCAATACAGGGTCCGGAGGTGCCACCCCAGGAACTACTGGTTCAACAAACCTCTTCAACAAGGACTTATGAAACACATTATGGATTTTAAATGTGACAGGAAGAGCCAACCGAAAAGAGACCGGATTAATAATCTCCAAAATCTTGTAAGGTCCAATAAATCTAGGCTTAAACTTAGGAGAAGCCACCTTCATAGCGATATTTTTTGATGAGAACCAAACCATATCACCCACCTTAAACTGGGGAACAATGGTCCTATGTCGGTTGGAAAACTGCTGGGCCTTTTCCTGGGAGAGAGATAACTTATCCACCACTTGGTCCCAGATCTGGTGCATTCTCTCCACCATAGTGTCAACACCTGGGCAGGCAGAAGGCTCCACCTGCCCTGAAGAAAATCGAGGATGAAACCCAAAGTTACAAAAAAAAGGTGACATCAAAGTGGCAGAACTAGCTCTATTATTTAAAGTAAATTCGGCCAAGGGCAAAAATGAAACCCAATCATCCTGATCAGCGGAAATAAAACATCTCAAATACGACTCCAAGGTCTGGTTTGTTCTCTCCGTCTGCCCATTGGTCTGAGGGTGAAAAGCAGAGGAGAAGGACAACTGAATTCCCAGCTTGGAACAGAAAGTCCTCCAAAATCTAGACACAAACTGAACTCCTCTGTCAGATACAATATTCTCAGGAATCCCGTGCAAGCGAACCACCTCAGAGTCCTAGAATCCCTCAGAAAAATCACCAGCCAGGCAGAAGGGCGTCGGCTGCCTTATATCCAGTCAGCAATTCCTGTCACCCAGTCATCATCATCCAGCTCAGGTGCTTGGTAATCAGCCTCACTACCTTCCTTCACCAGAAGAGTAAGTTCATCAGACCTCAATGGTGAAGGGGAAAATGAACTCACAACAGAGAATTATGTTTTCATCTCGTGTCCCCAGACCTCTTCTAATGCATCCCATAACCCTATTTGCTTTGGTGGCAGCTGCCTGACACTGGGCACTCCAATTTAGCTTCTTATTGACTAAGATGCCTAAGTCTTTTTCCATGTCTGATTTCCCCAGCAGTTTCCCATTTAGTAAGTAATTGTAGCATCTGTTTATCCTTCCCATGTGCATAACCTTACACTTATCTGTGTTAAACCTCATTTGCCATTTTTCAGCCCAATTCTCCAATTTACTCCAATCTGTCTGTAGTTGCAAACTGTCCTCCTTTGTGTTAACTACCTTACATAGTTTTGTATCATCTGCAAATACTGATATTTTGCTGTGTAATCCATCCACTATATCATTAATAAATATATTAAATAGTAGGGGGCCCAATACAGAACCCTGTGGTACCCCACTAGTGACCCTGGCCCAATCTGAGTATGCACCATTAATAACCCCTCTTTGTTTTCTATCACTAATCCAGCTACCTACCCATCTACACACATTTTCCCCTAGCCCAAGCTTTCTCATCTTACTTACCAATCTTTTATGTGGGACAGTGTCAATTGCTTTAGAGATGTCGAGATAAATGACATCCAATGATTCTCCTTGGTCCATTTGAGAGCTTACATCCTCATAGAAGCTGGTCAGGTTAGTCTGACAGGAGCGATCCTTCATAAATCCATGTTGATATGGAGTTAAACATTTATTAACATTGAGATATTCCATAATGGTATCCCTTAGAAACCCTTCAAAAATGTTACCCACAATAGATGTTAAGCTTACCGGCCTATAGTTTCCAGGTTCCCTTTTACACCCCTTTTTGAATATTGGTACCACATTTGCTTGCCGCCAATCAAAAGGAAGAGACCCTGTTTCTATAGAGTCTTTAAATATAAGGAATAGAGGCCTGTCTATCACATTACTTAACTCCCTTAATACCCGAGGGTGAATGCCATCAGGGCCTGGTGATTTGTCAATTTTAACCTTACTAAGGCGGTTCTGCACTTCTTCCTGGATTAGGCAGGTAATACGTAATGGGGAATTTACATCATCACTCTGCATTTCCCCTGGCAAATCCTTTTCCTGTGTGAACACTGTTGAGAAAAAAGTATTTAAAACATTTGCTTTTCCCACATCGCTCTCTATGATTTCACCCTCATTGTTTTTTAAAAGGCCGACACCATCAATTTTAATCATTTTACTGTTTATATAATTAAAGAATAGTTTGAGGAAGAGTGGAGAGACAGACAGCCCAAGCTATTTGAGGTCTAGTATGAAGTTTCCACAATCAGTGATGGTTTGGGGAGCCATGTCATCTGCTGGTATACAGTTAGGTCCATATATATTTGGACAGAGACAACATTTTTCTAATTTTGGTTCTAGACATTACCACAATGAATTTTAAACAAAGCAATTCAGATGCAGTTGAAGTTCAGACTTTCCGCTTTCATTTGAGGGTATCCACATTAAAATTGGATGAAGGGTTTAGGAGTTTCAGCTCCTTAACACGTGCCATCCTGTTTTTAAAGGGACCAAAAGTAATTGGACAATTGACTCCAAGGCTATTTCATGGACAGGTGTGGGCAATCCCTTCGTTGTGTCATTCTCAGTTAAGCAGATAAAAGGCCTGGAGTTGATTTGAGGTGTGGTGCTTGCATTTAGAAGGTTTTGCTGTGAAGGAAACAAGCAGTCAAAGGAGCTCTCCATGCAGGTGAAACAAGCCATCCTTAAGCTGCAAAAACAGAAAAAACCCATCCGAGAAATTGCTACATTAGGAGTGGCAAAATCTACAGTTTGGTACATCCTGAGAAAGAAAGAAAGCAAGCACTGGTGAACTCATCAATGCAAAAATACCTGGGCGCCCACGGAAGACAACAGTGGTGGATGATCGCAGAATAGTCTCCATGGTGCAGAGAAACCCCTTCACAACAGCCAACCAAGTGAACAACACTCTCCAGGAGGTAGACGTATCAATATCCAAATCTACCATAAAGAGAAGACTGCATGAAAGTAAATACAGAGGGTTCACTGAACGGTGCAAGCCACTCATAAGCATCAAGAATCAAAAGGCTAGACTGGACTTTGCTAAAAAACATCTATAAAAGCTAGCACAGTCCTGGAAGAACATTTTTTGGACAGATGAAACCAAGATCAACCTCTACGATAATGATGGAAAGAGAAAAGTATGGTGAAAGCGTGGTACAGCTCATGATCCAAAGCATACCACATCATCTGTAACACACGGCGGAGGCAGTGTGATGGCTTGGGCATGCATGGCTGCCAGTGGCACTGGGTCACTAGTGTTTATTGATGATGTGACACAGGACAGAAGCAGCCGAATGAATTCTGAGGTATTCAGAGCCATACTGTGTGCTCAGATCCAGCCAAATGCAGCCCAACTGATTGCTCGTTGTTTCATACTACAGATGGACAATGACCCAAAACATAAAGCCAAAGCAACCCAGAAGTTTATTAAAGCAAAGAAGTGGAATGTTCTTGAATGGCCAAGTCAGTCACCTGATCTCAACCCAATTGAGCATGCGTTTCACTTGTTAAAGACTAAACTTCAGACAGAAATGCCCACAAACAAACAGCAACTGAAAACCACCACAGTGAAGGCCTGGCAGAGCATCAAAAAGGAGGAAACACAGCGTCTGGTGATATCCATGAGTTCAAGACTTCAGGCAGCCATTGCCAAAAAAGGGTTTTCAACCAAGTACTAGAAATGAACATTTAATTTACAATTATTTAATCTGTCCAATTACTTTTGGTCCCTTTAAAAACAGGGTGGCACATGTTAAGGAGCTGAAACTCCTAAACCCTTCATCCAATTTTAATGTGGATACCCTCAAATGAAAGCTGAAAGTCTGAACTTCAACTGCATCTGAATTGACTTGTTTAAAATTCATTGTGGTGATGTCTAGAACCAAAATTAGAAAAATGTTGTCTCTGTCCAAATATATATGGACCTAACTGTAGGTCCACTGTGTTTTACCTAAGTCAGCACAGCCGTCTACCAGAAAATTTTAGAGCACTTCATACTTCCCTCTGCCGACAAGCTTTTTGGAGATAGAAATTTAATTCTCCAGCAGGACTTGGCCACACTGCCAAAAGTATTTTCAGAACAGCAGAGAGAATTATAGGTTCCCCCCTGCCTAAAATCCAGGATCTTTATGATAAGAGTATTCGATCCAACGCATTGAAAATTTCATCCGATCCCTCTCACCCGGGACACTCCTCATTCCAACTACTCCCTTCAGGACGTCGCTTCAGAGTCCCCAAATGCAGCACCAACCGCCATATGAACAGCTTCTATCCACTCTCTGTTCAACAATTAAATCGTCATGTGTAGACTATATACTGTATCTGTCTTGTTAGATGTTACTTGTTGTATCTGTTGTTATATATTATGTTGCCTCTTTGCCACAAAGAATTCCTTGTATATATGTAATATGTACTTGGCGATAATAGATTTGATTTGATTTTGGTATCAATACCTGGTTTAAAAATAACAGTATCACGGTGCTTGATTTGCCAGCAAACTCGCCTTACCTTAACCCCATAGATTTATGGGGTATTGTCAAGAGGAAGATGAGACACCAGACCCTACAATGCAGACGAGCTGAAGGCTGCTATCAAAGCAATCTGGGCTTCCATAACACCTCAGCAGTGCCACAGGCTGATCGCCTCCATGCCACGCCGCAATACCAAGTATTGAGTGCATTTCCAGAATTTACATTGCAGTACGCCAACATTTCGGATTTTAAAATCATTTTTCAAGCTGGTGTTTTAAAGTATTCTAATTTACTGAGATAATGACTTTTGGGTTTTCATTGGCTATAAGCCATAATCATCTACATTAACAGAAACAAACAATTGAAATAGATCACTCTGGTTGTAATGACGCTATATAATATGAGTTTCACTTTTTGTATTGAAGAACTGAAATAAATTAACTTTTTCATGTTATTATAATTTTGTGATATGCACCTGTAGAAATTACCCTTAAACACAGCTAAAAGCATCCAAGAACGGCTAAGAGTAAAGTACTGGCCTATTCTAATCTAAATACTATTTTGATCTAAATAGTATTAACCCCTTCACCCCCAAGGGTGGTTTGCACGTTCATGACCGGGCCAATTTTTACAATTCTGACCACTGTCCCTTTATGAGGTTATAACTCTGGAACGCTTCAACGGATGTAGGCGATTCTGAGATTGTTTTCTCGTGACATATTTTACTTCACTTTAGTGGTAAAAATTTTTTGCTATAACTTGCGTTTATTTATGAAAAAAACAGAAATATGGCAAAAATTTTGAAAATTTTGCAATTTTCAAACTTTGAATTTGTATGCCCTTAAAACAGAGAAATATGTGACACAAAATAGTTACTAAATAAAATTTCCCACATGTCTACTTTACATCAGCACAATTTGGGAAACAACATTTTTTTTGTTAGGAAGTTATAAGGGTTAAAATTTGACAAGCGATTTCTAATTTTTACAACAAAACTTACAAAACCATTTTTTTTAGGGACCACCTCACATTTGAAGTCACTTTGAGGGGTCTATATGGCAGAAAATACCCAAAAGTGACACCATTCTAAAAACTGCACCCCTGAAGCTACTCAAAACTACATTCAAGAAGATTATTAACCCTTCAGGTGCTTCACAGGAGCAGAAGCAACGTTGTAGGAAAAAATGAACATTTAACTTTTTAGTCACAAAAATAATATTTTAGCAACAATTTTTTTATTTTCCCAAGGGTAACAGGAGAAATTGGACCCCAAAAGTTGTTGTCAAATTTGTCCTGAGTACGCTGATACCCAATATATGGGGGGGAACCCCTGTTTGGGCACAAGGCAGGGCTCAGAAGGGAAGGAGCCCCGTTTGACTTTTTCTACCTAAAATTGGCTGGAATTGAGATCGGACGCCATGTCGCGTTTGACGAGTGTCTGATGTGCCTAAACAGTGGAAACCCCCCACAAGTGACCCCATTTTGGAAACTAGACCCCCTAAGGAACTTATCTAGATGTGTGGTGACCACTTTGAACCCCCAAGGGCTTCACAGAAGTTTATAACACCCGGGCGTGAAAATAAAAAATCATATTTTTTCCACAAACATGATCATTTAGTCCCCAATATTTTGTTTTCCCAAGGGTAACAGGAGAAATTGGACCACAAAGGTTGTTGTCAAATTTGTCCTGAGTACGCTGATACCTAATATGTGGGGGGAACCACTGTTTAGGCACATGGCAGGGCTCAGAAGGGAAGGAGCCCCGTTTGACTTTTTCAACCTTAAATTGGCTGGAATTGAGATTGGACGCCATGTCACGTTTGACGAGCGTCTGATGTGCCTAAACAGTGGAAACCCCCCACAAGTGACCCCATTTTGGAAACTAGACCACCTAAGGAACTTATGTAGATGTGTGGTGACCACTTTTAACCCCCAAGGGCTTCACAGAAGTTTATAACACCCGGGCGTGAAAATAAAAAATCATATTTTTTCCACAAACATGATCATTTAGTCCCCAATATTTTGTTTTCCCAAGGGTAAAAGGAGAAATTGGACCCCAAAGGTTCTTGTCAAATTTGTCCTGAGTACGCTGATACCCAATATGTGGGGGGGAACCACTGTTTGGGCACATGGCAGGGCTCAGAAGGGAAGGAGCCGCGTTTGACTTTTTCAACCTAAAATTGGCTGGAATTGAGATCGGACGCCATGTCGCGTTTGACGAGCGTCTGATGTGCCTAAACAGTGGAAACCCCCTACAAGTGACCCCATTTTGGAAACTAGACCCCCTAAGGAACTTATCTAGATGTGTGGTGACCACTTTGAACCCCCAAGGGCTTCACAGAAGTTTATAACACCCGGGCGTGAAAATAAAAAATCATATTTTTTCCACAAACATGATCATTTAGTCCCCAATATTTTGTTTTCCCAAGGGTAACAGGAGAAATTGGACTCCAAAGGTTGTTGTCAAATTTGTCCTGAGTATGCTGATACCCAATATGTGGGGGGGAACCACTGTTTAGGCACATGGCAGGGCTCAGAAGGAAAGGAGCCCCGTTTGACTTTTTCAACCTAAAATTGGCTGGAATTGAGATCGGACGCCATGTCACGTTTGACGAGCGTCTGATGTGCCTAAACAGTGGAAACCCCCCACAAGTGACCCCATTTTGGAAACTAGACCCCCTAAGGAACTTATCTAGATGTGTGGTGACCACTTTGAACCCCCAAGGGCTTCACAGAAGTTTATAACACCCGGGCGTGAAAATAAAAAATCATATTTTTTCCACAAACATGATCATTTAGTCCCCAATATTTTGTTTTCCCAAGGGTAACAGGAGAAATTGGACCCCAAAGGTTGTTGTCAAATTTGTCCTGAGTATGCTGATACCCAATATGTGGGGGGGAACCACTGTTTAGGCACATGGCAGGGCTCAGAAGGGAAGGAGCCCCGTTTGACTTTTTCAACCTAAAATTGGCTGGAATTGAGATTGGACGCCATGTCACGTTTGACGAGCATCTGATGTGCCTAAACAGTGGAAACCCCCCACAAGTGACCCCATTTTGGAAACTAGACCCCCTAAGGAACTTATCTAGATGTGTGGTGACCACTTTGAACCCCCAAGGGCTTCACAGAAGTTTATAACACCCGGGCGTGAAAATATAAAATCCTGTTTTGTTCCCACATAAATGATCATTTAGTCCCCAATTTTTAATTTTCCCAAGAGTAACAGGAGAAATTAGACCCCAAAAGTTGTTGTTCAATTTGTCCTGAGTACCCTGATACCCCACATGTGGGAGAAAACTACTGTTTGGGCACACGTCAGGGCTCGAAAGTGAAGTAATGACGTTTTGGAAAGCAGACTTTGATGGAATGGTCTGCGGGCGTCATGTTCCATTTGCAGAGCCCTTGATGTTCCTAAACAGTAGAAACCCCCAATAAGTGACCCCATTTTGGAAACTAGACCCCCTAAGGAACTTATCTAGATGTGTGGTGAGCACTTTGAACCCCCAAGTGTTTCACTAAAGATTATAATGCCCAGGCGTGAAAATATAAAATCCTGTTTTGTTCCCACATAAATGATCATTTAGTCCCCAATTTTTAATTTTCCCAAGAGTAACAGGAGAAATTGGACCCCAAAAGTTGTTGTTCAATTTGTCCTGAGTACCCTGATACCCCACATGTGGGAGAAAACTACTGATTGGGCACACGTCAGGGCTCGAAAGGGAAGTAATGACGTTTTGGAAAGCAGACTTTGATGGAATGGTCTGCGGGCGTCATGTTCCATTTGCAGAGCCCTTGATGTTCCTAAACAGTAGAAACCCCCCATAAGTGACCCCATTTTGGAAACTAGACCCCCTAAGGAACTTATCTAGATGTGTGGTGAGCACTTTGAACCCCCAAGTGTTTCACTAAAGATTATAATGCCCAGGCGTGAAAATATAAAATCCTGTTTTGTTCCCACATAAATGATCATTTAGTCCCCAATTTTTAATTTTCCCAAGAGTAACAGGAGAAATTGGACCCCAAAAGTCGTTGTCCAATTTGTCCTGGGTACTCTGGTACCCCACATGTGGGAAAAAACTGTTTAGGCACACGTTGGGGCTCGAAAGGGAAGTAGTGTTGTTTTGGAATGCAGACTTTGATGGTCTGCTGGCGTCATGTTCCATTTGCAGAGTCCCTGATGTGCCTAAACAGGAAAAACCCCCACATATGACATCATTTTGGATACTAGACCCCCAATGAACAAATCTAGATGTGCCCCCAGCTAATCTAATGTAAATTAGTAGTGCATGGAGGTGTGGTACAATTTGAAGCAATCCTTCATGCACAGGCCAGGTTTTTCGGGGCAGGTGTCGCACTGGTAAGTGGTGTCCCTGCGTATTCCTTTTTTGTAACACACTCAACACCTTTTTTGCGGCTTACCTTTTCTTGGGGTTGGCGGGACCACCCCCGGAAAATGCTGACCTGGGACAATACGAGCACCTTCAGTTCCTGAAGTACTGGGGCCCGCTCCTTCCTGAGCGCCAAACATCATGGCCTTAACCACTACCTCCTGGAAATGAAGGTACGCCGTATCGCTGGGGCATGCACATTGTGACAGCAGGAATGCGTTGAGCATTGCCATTTGGACGATGTGCACGGCCAGCTTTTTGTACCACACCTTGGCCTTCCTCAATGCATTGTACGGTTGGAGGAGTTGATCGGAGAGATCAACTCCCCCCATTTTTTTGTTGTACCCCACTACACATGTCGGTTTGAGGACCTGTGTAGAGGTACCCCGTACAGTGCAGAGGGTACTGCCATCACCGTGTATGGTGGTCAAGAGATGGACATCTCTCTTGTCCTTGTACTTGACCACCAGCAGGTGGTCGCTACATTGGGCTCTGCTCTCACCTTTTCGGAGCATCTGCCCAAGTAGCGTCTTTGGGAGGCCTCTCTGATTTTTGCGGACAGTACCGCAGGCTGCGGTACGTCGCTCAGAGAGGGATTTGTAGAGTGGGATGCTGGTATAAAAGTTATCAGTGTAGAGGTGATAACCTTTATCCAGCAGTGGGTGCACCAAATCCCACACAATTTTCCCACTCACTCCCAGGAAAGGAGGACACTCAGGGGGTTCAATCCGGGTGTCCTTCCCTTCGTAAACTCTAAACTTGTGGGTGTACCCTGAGGTACTCTCACACAACTTATAGAGTTTGATTCCGTACCTGGCCCTCTTACTGGTCAGGTATTGATGGAATCGCAGCCTTCCCTTGAAGTGAACCAAGGACTCATCCACGCAGATGTCCCTTTGGGGCACGTACACTTCAGCAAACTTTTTGTTGAAGTGTTCGAAGACCGGCCGAACTTTGAACAGACGGTCAAAGTTGGGGTCATCTTGTGCGGGACACGCTGCATTATCAGTATAATGCAGAAACTTGTGGATGGCCTCAAAACGCGTCCGGGCCATGACCATTCGGAACACTGGAGTGTTGTATAAAATATCAACACTCCAATATTGCCGAATTTCCGGCTTCTTCAGTATCCCCATATGGAGGACCAGGCCCCAAAACTGCGTCATTTCAACTGCGTCTACAGGAGACCAGTTTGAAAATGTTGAACGCGGGTTTTGCTCCAAAAATTGACGAGCGTACAAATTAGTTTGCTCCACCATGAGGTTAACAAAATCCTCAGAGAAAAAGACTTTGAAAAAGTCAATTTCTGTGAGGCCGGTGGTGTCAAACTTGATTCCTGATTCTGCCACAAAATCAGGAATCAGTGGCTCGTAATTTTCGGGGGGCGAGGTCCATACGGGGAGCACTGGGTCAGCTGCGGGCATGGTGGGCGCTGCCTCATCTTCTGTCCTGGAGCATCTGCGTGGCGGTTCCGCAGGACCCGAGGAGGAAGATGAGGAGGGGGAAGAGGAAGAAGAAGAGGATGAAGAATCCGAAAAATAAAGAAAAGTCGGATCGTCATCCAAATCGCTATCAGTTTCGGAGGCAAGTAAAGCATATGCCTCCTCCACTGAATAGCGCTGTTGGGATGAATTTGATGACATTTTTGTGTAAATATGGTGCTTGGGTGTACACTTTATTGAAAACTGTATGTGTACGTGAGGGGGGGGGGAGTGATTGGTGTAAACTTTCTGTAAAGAAAAAGCTGTGGAAAAAAGTCTAAAACAGCAGGCCCTAGCTGATAAGTGTCACTTATCAAAACTAGGCTGCTGGATGTGCGCACGGGGTGGCGCAAGGGGGGGGTGGAAAAAAAAAAAAAAGGAAAACGGCAAACTCTGATAAGTTTCGCAGCTGCGGGATGTGTGTACGGAGGGGCTAAGGAAAAAAAAGCGAGCTCAAGTGTTGATCGGTGAACTGCGTCACCAATCAACGCTCGGCGGCTGCGCACGGAGGTGGCGCAAAAGTGGGGTGGAGGGGGGTAAAAATAGGGGGAAAAGGGATGGGGGGATTGGGGTGGATGAAGAGAGATTGGGCAGGGATCAACAGTTAGGGTTGTAGTTAGTTGGTACAAAGGGGGGTGAAAAAAATGAAAAGCGGCAGGCACAAGCTTGGATAAGTGACGTGTGTCACTTATCCAACTTTTGCGGCTGCGGAATGTGTGAACGGAAGTGGCGCAAAGGGGGCTAAGGAAAAAAAAGCGAGCGCGAGTGTTGATCGGTGAACTGCGTCACCGATCAACGCTCGCCGGCTGCGCACGGAGGTGGCACAAAAGTGGGGTGGAGGGGGGTAAAAGGGGGGTGAAGGGGGGTAAGAGGGGG
This sequence comes from Dendrobates tinctorius, assembly GCF_039654945.1. NCBI lineage: Eukaryota > Metazoa > Chordata > Amphibia > Anura > Dendrobatidae > Dendrobates > Dendrobates tinctorius. Next base: position 2,537,705 of record NW_027361719.1, on the reverse strand, counting down.
GGTGGAGGGGGGATGGGGGGATGAAGATAGATTGGGGGGGTGAAGATAGATTGGGCAGGGGATCAGGGATCAATTAACACTTACAATTGTAGTTTTCTTTCTTCTTCGTCTTTCCTCTGCAGGGATTGTGATGCTACAAGCTGTGGCACCACAATACCCAGCACAGGAGTTCTTGCTGCGTCCGACCTCTCTGCAGGAATCCTCAGCTAGAGTGAGGACCCCTGCAGACAGGTCAGAGGCAGGTCAGGGGGCAGGTCACAGAGCGGTCACATCGCTGCTGTGACCTGTCATTGGTGGGATCGAATGATTACATCGATCCCACCAATCCCTGATCTGCCTGGTGACCATGGCAACTGCCTAGAATCGGAGCTCACAGCTCCAATTACTAGGCAGGTCATGCCCAGGTCACCAGCAGGGCACAGAGCGGTCACATGGTGACCGCAGCTGTGCCCTGTGGTTGGCGCGATCGCCGATCTAATCGATCGCGCCAGCCAACTCCTGCAGGCCCTGATGGGCCTGCATCAGGCTCCAGCACGATCGGTGCTAATATAGCACCGATCCTGGCCGGTACTGACAGGGCACAGCGGCGATATACCGCCGCTGTGCACTGCGATTGGCGCGATCGCGCCAATCCGGGTGCTTTTTGCCGGTGCCTTGCCGATCCCCACCTAGGACATCAGAATGGAACAGCCAATCACAGCGCTCTGGATGCCGGGGGGGCGGGATCGCAGCCCGGGATGCCGACGCCATCTTTTCTAAGGTGAGATGGCGTCGGAATTTTAATGCGATCACCGCGACTTTAGTCGCGGTATCGCATTAAAGGGCCCGACGTACTATCCCGTCCACGGTCATACGGGCCCGGGTACCGTGGACGGGATAGTACGTCGGATGTCAGGAAGGGGTTAAACATCTGTGGAAGGAACTGAAACATGCAGTCTGGAGAAGGCACCTTCACATCTGAGACAGCTGGAGCAGTTTGCTCATGAGGAGTGGCACAAAATACCTGTGTAAAAACAAAAAAATATGCCAGCTTACCAATTGTCATAGTCCAGTGCGCAGGGAAATCACGATCCGAATGTTTGTGTGACGTTAAGAAAAAATAGAGAAAAGATATTTCCAGCTCCTGGTAAAAATTTCTTTAAACTTTATTCCATGATAGATTAAAAAGTATAATTCTGAAATACAGCAGAAATGCAGGAAACAACGCGTTTCAAAATGGGTGCAACCGTTCTTTGGCAAAGCTTTATTCAGTAGTATGAAATTGAAACTTACTTTTGTCAGTTTCAAGTAATTTCAGTGTGTGTTTTTCTAAGTTTAACAGAAGGGAACCAACAATTTTGTCCATGTATGTTTTAACAATGCCAATTTTATCTGTGGTGCAGTGTCTATGGGACTTGTGTCTGAATCGTGAAATTGACGAACTTGATGAAAATTGAAATTGACAAAATAGGAATTCGGGTAGGGTGTACTTTAGAATATTTCACACTGAATGTATCCCCTTGGAGCACTGCCTTTTGAGCTTAAAAAGAAACCTTGAAATGATGTTATATGAAGCTCTAACCAAACATTAATATGTAGACAGACAAGAAGTCTGAAATTCAGTATAAAGTAGGTATTTTTCTTCATGGTAAGGGTTACTGGAGATTCAAGGTCTAAGAACAATGCTGCCTTTAACTTATAAGATTTCTGTCAACCGGAATTAATAGATGGGGGAAGTGTAAAAGGTTAAGAATTTAGACGGTATGGGCCTCATAAGTTTTTGTTATGGTGTAGAGCCTGCAGACTTATGTTGATGAAGCTCACAAATTGAAAAGTTTTCTGGTAGAAATCACATTTTGTGTTTCCGGGATGTACTGCAGTAGTTATGTGAAGTGACTCATAGTAGGCTTTTTACAATGTATGTCTCAAGTGGATATTTTCAATGTCTGTCCGAGGTCATCATGTTTTTGCTACACTTCAGATATTAGACACTTATAAATCCATGACATATTTCTATTCTGTTTGCAGGTCGCTATTTGCGGAATACATTTCTGACTTGCATTGTATCTCCATGGAAAATTGAAGATGAATTTCATCTGAATATAGACTCATATTCTAACCCCCAAAATATATTCCCTTGGAATCCATAGAAATAGTGGAAATCACAGGATCATCACCCCTAGATCATGGCGTCATCTGCTCCTACATGGATTGTTCAATACCACAATAGCTAACATAGAAAAATAGAAAAACTCAAAAAATACTATGGGTATGATCAATAGGCTGTTATCCAGACACTTTGCATCACACCTACCCAGCGTCGGACTGGAACACCTTGGGCCCACCAGAGAAAATCATTCTTGGGGCCCACTATGTAGCTGCATAGAGTTAAATACCAGACCACCAATTATGCGGTAAAACACGCTAATATCCGGGTATAAGGTTGTACATGTCTTAATTATGTAGCAGGAGTTGGGGTAGCCCCCTCATAGAATATAAAGCAGCCCCCTCACATAGTATAATGCAGCCATCTCATAGAATATAAGGCAGCCATCTCATAGAATATAATACTGCCCCCCTCATAGGGTATAATACTGCCCCCCTCATAGGGAATAATGCACCCCCTCATAGGGTATAATGCACCGCCTCATAGGGTATAATACTGCCCCCTCATAGGGTATAATACTGCCCCCCTCATAGGGTATAATGCACCCCCTCATAGGGTA